>NC_090927.1:380659094-381859094 GCF_040938575.1 Ambystoma mexicanum | reverse complement strand
AAAAAAACCATGGGGGCCCTGGGAGTCCCTCTGTCGGACATTAGTCCCAGTTACGAGAGACTTACCCGGAGTCTTTAGCTCACTATCTTTCACAGATGAGAAATATCTAAAACATATCAGTCTTTGTCTTGCCCTCGGGCAGTCTAGTACTGAAATACTAAGCAATTCTCCTCTGAACAAGAGTACCAACAGCAACCCCAGACACGTGTTTTGGTCTAGTTGGACCTCATCAGTAGGGTGGAGCTGTGTCTCTCTAAGAATAGTGAGCAAGGGGTCCAGGTCTGGATTCCCCTAGTAACTTAGGGTGAGACCCAAAGTTACTTAATATGAAAAAAAACAAGGGGGGACCTGGGAGTACCTCTGCTGGACATTAGTCCCGGTTATGATAGACTTACCCAGAGTCTTTAGCTCACTATCCTTCACAAAGGAGAAATATCTAAAACATATCAGTTTTTGTCCTGCCCTAGGGCAGTCCAGCACCGAAATGCTAAGCAATTCTCCTCTGAACAAGAGTACCAGCAGCAGCCCCAGACGTGGCCCCTTTCCTCACTATTCTTAGAGAGGCACCACCATACTGATGAGGTCCAACCAGACTGAAACACTTGTCTGGGGTTGATGTTGGTACTCATATCAGATTTCTTTTAAATTCTCATTAACTTTTATGCTGGAGTTTGTAGGCTATCATTCAGGATGGGGAAAATAAAGCTACAATCATTGTGGATCATTTCCCAAGTCAAGCGAAGTGGAAAAAGTTGCGCTAAAAGCATTTATCACAACTTTTTGTTCACTACAGGAATTTGGATGGTGTGGTAGGCGAAGTTGGAGAGCAGATCGAATTTAACAAGTTTGCCTGCTCTTAAAGGTCCCTTTGCCGAATCCGATTGGTTTTCCACCAGAATGTATTTTTATGTTGCTGCAAAACCAATGGATTCCTATGGAATCCGCCTGACTTTTTTTACACTGGTAAAAGCAGGCATATTCCAAAAGAAAACATTGTGGATGGCTCCCACAATTAACAATTGTGGGAGGTATTTACACTTTTCCAGACACATAGAGGAAAAGGGAAGATCAAAGGCGATATTTACCAGTGTTTTATGCTTTACTTTACCAGCACTTGGTGGAAACAATTACAATTGCATGGAGGTGTACTTTTGCCAAAAACTGAAAACAGGAGTGGTGCAATTTAGGATTGCAAACAAAATTACTCCTTTACTCTTTCATCAACACGTTTCTACAATGATAACCTTGTCAGGTTGGCTTATCATGTGACTTTTTAAAGCAATTGTATAAAATTGAGTATTATTTTAGATATTCAAAACCAAATTTCAACACATATTTGTACCAACTTGAGCTTGGAGGATGCGTAGTCAACTATCTAAATTTCAATCAAGTTTCAAATTCTGACTTTCCCACTTAACCAAAGTGTGTGATCCTGGGCAATAATGTAATCATTCAGTTCACAGTATAAGCTATTTCAAAAAAGCCTCACTCGCGGTTTAATAGATGAGCAGCGCATGTGTGAGGACCTGCCAAGAACACACACGCACCATTCTTTGAAAATATCAGGCCACATATATTGAACAAAATTGTGAAATTGAATAGCAAATCAAAGTAAACACATCAAACAAAAACCCATCATGGACAATTGCATATTTTCTAACCAGCATGTAAACAGTATGTACTAGACATTGATGTACAGGGGGATGGCAGGGAGGAAGCACCTCTCCTCCCTGCCAAGCCCAACCGGGAGCGATACCAGGCAGCTGGAAACCCCTTAACCTGTACTGTCTGCCTATTGATCCCACTCCCCCCAACCCTAAACTCTCTCTCCTACATGCTACCACTCCCTCGTGCACTCAACTCAATTAAAGTGTTCTTCAAAAATGTAACAAAAAAATAAAATGTTTTTCTGCGAAATGTCATTTTGTAAGAAACAAGATGTCCTATTCCTTGCTTCAGTATTCTGGAGAGGGGGGGACTGTCTTTTACAACTAGATGGCGGGACAAAAAGCACCTCCTTCTGGGCCTGCTGGGAGTAGCCACAGTGTTTAGGATGGCATTGTTGGGCACGCACCAACTGAAATGGAACAAAGACTGGGGGCCTCGCTGCCCAGTCCTTGCAGAGGAAGAGGCAGCATCACCGTTGATTCTCCACAGCCAGGCCAAGAAAGACATGGGGGGCTCATTAAGAGTCTGGCGATAACCGTGCTGGTACTACCGGCAGGTTGCCGCCAGACCCTTGATGATTAACCGGTGCCACACTTGCAGGAAAGACTGGGGTATTACAACCCAGGTGTTCCGGAAAGTCAGGTGCCGGTAAATTGTAAGTCCCCATTCCCATGGAGTCTCGTAAGACTCCATGGGAATGGGGACCAAGGAAGCACCGGCACCGTTGTTAACAGTGCTGGTGCTTCCATGACGGTCTGCCTACCGTGGCCGATGTGTCCGCCAGGGTCTGCCCTGTCAGACACAGCGGCTCTGGCAGGCAGACTCGTAGTTTGCCAGTCCAGAAACAACAGTGCTGGTAAGCTTACCGGCACCATTATTTCCGGACCGGCAAACTTGTAATGATGACCATGGTGTGGGTTTTCGGGGTAGGTGGGATTGGAGGTAAATGGGAATGGTGGTCAGGGGGACCTGACCTGATGGAAGGTGATTGAATGTGCAAGGTGAAGGAGAAGTGGATATAATAGAAACGGGAGGAGCAGATGACAAGTGAAGATAGGTAGATTGATGTTGCAACACTATTTTCCTAGTTTCTCTTTTGCTCTGTGCTGTTTATATAGAGTGGTGCACATTTATTTTTGTCCGGATCTGGGAAGACATTTTCTTCTGGATCACGGATCTGGGAAATCTGGATTAATACCAGCCCTTTCTTTAGAGTACTCAAACGCCCACACAGAATAGAAATTGGGCCCCCCTGATCACAAACCTGGCCCACCCAGATGAACATTCCTGGAGTCGGGCCTGGTACTATCATATCTTAGTGGCAGCGCAGCAGATTGGTCAATTCCATTAGTTAACCAGGATGACCCTCTTCTTCGGGATTTTCAAGGTTTTCAATTGAGCGTGGAAAGACTATTTGCCAGACATTCACTGGGACAGGCCCTGGATAACAAACTTTTATCATTACGACAAGGTAACCAGGATCTACTAACCTATATCGCCACTTTCAATAGGTTAGTGGTGGAAACCGGATGGCCAGAGGTAAAACTAATTACATTATTTCATCCTGGACTTCGGGGTGAACTCAAAGACGTTTTGGCCCAAGTTGTGAACCCACCTCAGGATTGTGCAGAATATATAGACTTAGTGGTCCAGTTAGACCACCGACTTCAGAATAGAAAGGCTGATCGAGCTAAGTTTGAGAATCGGGTTTTGGTTAAACCCAATGTTACCCTCAAAGGAACAGATGTATCAGAACCAATGCAGATCGGGGGGGTCAAGGGACCCTTAACTCAAAAGGAAAGAGAAAGAAGACGGCAGATGCAATTGTGTCTGTACTGTGGGGCCTCAGGACATTTTCTACGGGATTGCCCTATAAAAACATCTAAAAGAGTAGTCGGAGTTGCTGATAAAAATCAAACGGAGCCTGATTCGGGAAACGACCACGCCCGACAAGCGTAGAGGTCCACTTGCCGAGCTTGAAGAACGATACTCAGACCTCGCACTTCATCATACCAATGGTCCTTATAGATCCAAGACAGCTATCACGTATGCACGCAGTGAGGGCATACATTGATAGCGGGGCCATAGGAAACTATGTGGACCACGAGTTGGCTTCTAGGATGAATCTATCTCTCTGCAAAAAGACCACTTTGGATGTCATCACCACAGTCGATGGAACTGAAATTGCCTCTGGGCCTGTAACTCATTCCACCGCAGAGATGACACTATTGGGTCAGGATGGGCATCGAGAGACTATTGTGTTTGATTTAATCAAAGCCCCGCAGTTCCAAATAATACTGGGGATATCTTGGTTGGAAACACATAATCCTTGTATTGATTGGCGAGAGAAGAGAATAACCTTCCCGGATTGTGCACATACTTGTTACCCGAAAAAGCCCTTGAACCAAGGCCTGGCCACAGTCACTACTCCAGTCGTGCAGTTACCTCAGAAATATCAAGAATTTCAGGATGTTTTCCAAAAGGAACAGGCAAACACCCTACCACCTCACAGATCATACGATTGTCAAATCAATCTCGTACCCGGTGCACAACCTCCATGTAGTAGGATCTACGCCCTTACGGAACCCGAAAACCTTCACCTACGATAATACTTGGACCAATACCTTGCTAATGGCTTCATTCGTCCATCCAAGTCCCCTGCATCTTCAGCTTTGTTCTTCGTGCCTAAAAAGGAAGTTGACCTCAGAACGTGCATAGACTACCGCGCATTAAATCAGATCACGGTTAAGAACCGATACCCATTTCCTCTGATCCCTGAATTACTAGACCAAGTAAAGGACGCTTGCATCTACACTAAATTAGATCTCCGAGGGGCATATCATCTGGTACGTGTAAAGAAAGGCGACGAATGGAAGACTGATTTTCGCACTAAGTACTGGTTATTCGAATACCAGCTGATGCCCTTCGGGTTGTGCAATGCACCAGCAGCCTTCCAGTATTTTATGAACAATGTCCTTCGTGAACTCATTGACGTCTGTGTTGTTGTATACATAGACGATATTCTAGTGTAGTTATATGCAAAATTGGAAAAATGTGTTTTTCATGCTATGGAAGTTGAATCCCTTGGATTTATCCTGACTCCAAAAGGAGTCCGAATGGACTCTCGAAAGGTGGATGCGATCCTCAAGTGGCCATCACCCAGTTCAGTTAAAGGGGTACAAAGCATGCTCGGATTTGCTAATTTCTACTGCAGATTCATTCCGGATTTCTCACATGTGGTACACCCTATCACAGCACTTTTGCGAAAAAAACAAATGCTTCTTGTGGACCGAAGAAGCTGAAAAGGCCTTCCAAGAGCTGAAAGCAAAATTCACGTCTGCACCTGTCTTAAAGCATCCACGACCCGAACTTCCATACATAGTTGAAACTGATGCATCCAGTTTAGCCATGGGAGCTGTCCTGTCCCAGAAGGATCCTGAAACCGGTCAACTTCACCCAGTAGCATTTTGGTCCAGAAAGTTCTCGGCATCCGAGTTAAACTATGCGGTTACCGATAAAGAATTATTAGCCATCAAATCCGCCTTCAAGGCTTGGTGGCATTATCTTCTCGGTGCCAGGCATACCATTATGGTAATCACCTATCACCGGAACTTGCAGTATTTAAAAACAGCCAAGGCCCAATCGTCGCGTCAACTTCGATGGGCATTGTTCTTTGCCGAGTTCGATTTCGTGATCACTTATCGACCAGGTTGTAAAAATGGCAAGGCAGATGCCTTATCCCGAATAGGGATGGGAGAAGCATATGCGAACCCGGAACCAGTGCCTATAATTTCGGAACAAAGAATTCTTGGCATAACCACTCTACAGACACTAGAGGATATTCAAGTAAAGATCCAACAACTCTTCGATCCAACAGCCCTGCAGGACTGGGTGAAGAAAGGCTCGGACTACTCAGTCATCAATGACCTACCTTATTATCAAGGGCGACTATTTCTACCACACAAGGAACTACAAGAACTAGTCATCTCCAATTATCATGAGACCCTGATGGAAGGACACCCAGGTATCGCAAAAACTGAAGCTGAAATTAAAAGACAATTCTGGTGGCCCACCTGGCGAAAAGACATAAAGTCATTTGTAATGTCTTGTGGCATTTGCGCCCAAAACAAAAGTCAGAAGAAAAACCAGCTGGCCTCTTACAACCTTTGGATATTCCACCTACACCATGGCACACCTTATCGTTAGACTTTATTACAGATCTACCTCCATGTAATGGATGTAACACCATTCTAGTTATTGTGGATCTTTTTTCCAAGATGGCCCACTTTATTCCTCTAAAGGGATTACCTTCTGCTTCAATTCTGGCCAAGGAGTTCCTCGAAAACATTGTTCGAATACACAGATTTCCTTCCGTATTGGTCTCTGACCGAGGTAGTCAATTCATTTCACATTTTTGGAAGAAATGTTGTCAACTGGCGCAAATCGACGTGAGGTTATCAACCACTCACCATCCCCAGACCGATGGTCAGACGGAGAGGACCAACCAGACCCTTGTACAGTACCTACGTTGCATGCTACACCAGACCGAAAGTAATTGGAAAGATATTTTATGGATTTCCGAGTATGCATACAATAACTCTGTACATTCAGGAACCGGACAAAGCCCCTTTTATACCATATATGGACATCACCCTCGAACCTCAGAACTAGATTCGCCTCAGCATTTAGAAATGCCTGCAGTTAGTCATTTTCATTCTACTATTACACAAGCCTTTAAAGAGGCAACAGAACATTTGAAACAAGCAAAAGAGAAATATAAGAAAAAGGCTGATCAACATAGAAGTGAAACTACACAATACCAGATTGGGGATCAAGTTTGGCTGGCTACAAAACACATACCTCTGAAGGGAACTCAGACTTTTAACCCTAGATATTTGGGACCTTACATTGTTAAGGCCATTATCAACCCAATAGCCGTCAAATTGGAATTACCCTCTAATATGCGCATTCATCCTGTCTTTCATGTTTCACTTTTAAAACCAGTTCAACCAGGAACAAGATTAACCAAACCACCCAACCCCATCTTGGTAGATGGAGAACCTGAGGTCGAGGTAAAAAATATCCTGGACTCCAAGATGGTTAAATCAAAACTTTTTTATTTATTCGATTGGAAGGGCTACGGACCACAAGAAAGGTCATGGGAACCTAGTGACCACGTCCATGCACCTCGGTTGGTGAAAAGATTCCATCGGAACTTCCCAGACAAACCAGGGCCCAGGGGAAGAACAACTTTAGGAGGGGCCTTTGGGGGGGGGAGTGCTGTCATGATGCCTACCCCCAGGCATCTGGACCAAGCCCATCAGCCCTGGGAGCAGGCATCTAGACATTTAGTAAAACCTCAGCAGCCCCGGCTAGGGGCTATCTGGGTTCAGTCCTGGTGCCTTAGGCGCCAGGCTCATAGTCATTACTTAACCCAGGCAGACCATGCTGCAAATGACTCCAATCCAACATGAAGCCTGAAAGGGACTATTTTTCTACAGGGACTATTTTTTACTCGGGTGTGGTTCTAGGGACTTCTTACCTGGGACTACTTTTGAGGCTATTTAAACCACGCCCGACCAGCAACACACGCTTCGCGTTATTCTGCATCCAGCAGCGTAATGCTCGCCGTGCCTGCAGCCTGCATCCAGTCTTCTGCCACGCCCGCCTTGAATCTGGAGCTCCTAAAACAAAGAGGAAAGAAAGGGACAAGGTTAGAAAACAAACTTATTTCTATTCCACACCTGATTCTGGATCCATCCCGTCTCTGGACCTGTAAAGAACATAATTTCTGCACGCGCCGCACCTCCAGCTGCAGCGCAGCGCCATACTCACCAGTCTTCACAGCATCCTTCGGCTCGGCGCTGCCTCCATCATTTCTTCGCTGAACTTCGGCACCTAGGAGACAAAAGAAAACCACAAGGTGAGCCGAGGGAACCAACAAATATAATTCTTACCACCATAGACTTACCTGATTTACCACCGGAGGCATCCTTTTGTGACTCTCCATATCTTCACGTGCCGCATCTGTAAAGAGAGACAAAACAACACGTTTTCAACGTGCAACATTTACCGGACAGCGCCGGGTAATACAGACTCTTACCTGAGCGCCACCAGCTGCCACAAGAGCATCTTTTCACGAGCCAGCTGCAAGACAAGAAAGGAAGGGGGGAACAAGAGTGAACATCTGACATATTGAACTCTATGAACTTAATACTTACTGGTCCTCACCAGGAACCTCAGAGTCAATACTCTCCGGAACTCTCCTGAGCCTTCCAACCAGTGAAGTAATTGGAATCGACGCACCCCTGCAAATCTACGCAGGATGGAGAGCTCATCTTTCAAGAATATAAGGTGAGATTGCTGTGAGGGCATTTCGGAGGTGATTAGTTGGGAGGACTGTGGGTGTGCCATCACTTGAATCCACAAGTGGCTAAATCCATCTCTCCACTTGCAGGAGAATATTTCTATGGGTTAAGCAGACAAGATTAGGAGGGCAGATCCAGTCAGTCATCGCTGCACTACGCATCACGTGGGTGGAGACCACAGCTGTCTGGGTCCGACCGACGCCCCTGTGGGAGCCAGGTGAGCGTAACATCTCTCCCCATTTCCGAAGCCCAAGCCAGGCGTAACTTCTCCCATGACTCCTTCATGTATCTCTCCAATGGCATTAACTTTATAAAAGTTGATACCATACAGGGTGGAGTATCGAACAAGCCACATATATTGGGTTTCCCATTCATCGGTACGCCTAACATCCGTTGCCTTTCAGTCATTAATTGTGCTAAAGATCAATACCTTATATATTCTCTTTTTCCCAAACCGTATTGCTAAACCAGATCAATAAAGGAAACCATTTTCTCATCTTTCCATATATCTTCAATTTGTAGAATACCCCTATTAGCTCAGCTCCTCCAATTGAACGTTTTGTTATCAATTTGCAACCCTGGAGTAAGCCAAATGGACATTCCTCCATACATAAATAACTCCTGTTCACATCCCAGAATCCATTCCACTAAAGCAGTTTTAGTAACCGCAATAGATTCCAGTTTTACCCCGAAATTAGGTAACTTTCTCAAAGAATATAAACAATCTAAAGAACAGGGTTTAAGTCTCTCTCTTTCTATAGTAAGCCAAAATGGTTCAGTTCTCCCCTCCATGAAATAAAAAGAAGCCTTCTTAAGAAGAAAACCTCTGTGATAATTTTCCAGCACAGGATATCCAAAACCCCCCTCTCTAACGTGGCGAATCATGATAAAGCAGGCCATTTTTGGCCTTTACCCTACACCCCATAAATACTCTGTCAATGCGTTTGAGCCCATTTTTGGTAGATTTGATAGAGAGCAATTGTATATAATATACAACTTTAGGCAGGAGCATCATTTTTATAGCATGAACCTTAGCCCAAATGTTCAAAATTAGTCGATCCCACTTACGTAAATCCTTTACCAATACCTTAATCAGCTTGTCAATATTAAAATCCACCATCATCTTTGTGTCACATACCAGATAAATCCCCAAATATTTCACAAAAGAATTTGCCCATTGACAGTCCCAGTCTAATAACCCCCTACTGAATGGATTAACATTAAGTGCGAATACAACCGTTTTCCCCCAATCGACTTTACAACCGGACAAAGATCCCAGCCTCTTCTAACATACATTTTAGAAGATTGCCCCCTTCTATTGGATTTGCTAACACAATAGTCAAGTCATCAGCATACGCGAAGACTTTAACTTCTCTATCACCCACCCTCCAACCATGAAGGCCCTGTTCCTGTCTTATGAATGCTAATAACGGTTCAATGGCCAAGTTAAATAGAAAGGGCAAAAGTGGACAACCTTGCCTAGTTCCCCTGAACAACTGAAATGCTAGAAACAACTCATCATTAACCCATAACTTAGCCGAGATCCCAAATTGCAAGGCTCCGTTAGCATTTAAGAATTATAGACCAAACCCCATTTGAATTAGAGTGTAATTCAAAAATGACCAGTTAACACAGTCGAAGGCCTTCTACGCATCTAAAAAAATAGAAGTATCAGCCTTAGAGGTAGGTATGGGTATGATAACATTAGGACCTTGTTGGATATAATGGGGTTGTCTGTCTCCCATGAATACCACTCATGAGTACTCTATCAGTTCTACTATATATTTACGTACCTGAGCAGCCAAAACCTTTGTGAACATTTTTACATCAACATTGAGTAAAGAAATAGGCTTGTAGTTGCTGCATTTCGAAGTATCCTTTCCTGGTTGCGGAATCAAGGTAATTACCGCTTCTCGCATAGATGGACATACAATTCTTCCCAAAAGAAACTGATTATACAAATTACATAATTCTGGTGCTAAAGTGGTTCTAAAGGGTCTATAAAACCCAACCGGTAGTCCATCCATGCTTGGAGATTTCCCCAAATTTAGTTGTTTAATAGCTGCCCCAGCCTCAAATGCGGAAATTGGCGCATCCAGTGCCCCTCTCCCCTCGTTAGATAAACATGGAATTTCTATTTTAGCAAAACATTTTGCTAACTCACTTTCTTCAGTATTTAATTCTTCTGAATACAGGGAAGCATAAAATGTTCAAAAACATTAACACATTTCTTTCCTTCTAAACTTGATTTCATCCCTCTCATTCTCAATCTTTTGAATATATGACCTTTCAGTCAAATTCTTTAATTTATTTGCCAGTAAACGCCCTCCTCGTTCCCCTTCCTCCTAAAATGTTTGTTTCATGAAATATAAACCTTTTTCAGCTTCTCTTTCTATTTTATCTTTAAGTTTCTCTCTTGTCCTATCCACACTAATTTTATCTTTCCCCTTCTTGGATAAGGCATATTGTCTTTGCCTAACTCGTAGCTACATCTCTAGATGCATAACTTTTTCTTCTCTGGTTTTTCTTGCCCTCTTGAGGTCCAATTAATCAATTCCCCCTTACAGTTGCTTTAAAAGCATCCCACACAATTAAGTTATCAGCAGAATACTTATTTTCCTGAAAAAAATTAACAATACAAGTATTTTTTGCCTCACACACTTTCTCATCTTTCAAAATGAATATTTTAAGCCACCATTCGGTACCGTTTGGCCTACGTTTATCCTGATTTAATTTTAGCGCAACCAAAGAATGATCCGAAAGGCAATGCTCCCCCATAGTAGCCTCAGACGCATCATCAATCAACCTATCTGAGAATAAAATGTAATCAATTCTTGAATAAGAATCATGAACTGCAGAATAAAACAAAAAATCTATCATTAGGATGAAATGTTCTCCAAACATCAATCAAACCAAAAGTTTAAATAAAATCCTGGGAAGCTTTACTTATTCTTTGGCCTGTAAAACTACAATCAGAGGATCTATCCAATTTGCAATCCAATATGCAATTAAAATCACCCCCAATCATAATATAATACCCTTTCATACTCTGTAAGCTTTTGACGAAATCTGTAAAAAATCCAACCATATTTGAACATGGTCCATATATCGAACCAAGAGTCATTAGCCTTACCTCATATCTCTCATCAGCCAGAATAATACGACCTTCATCATCCATGAACACATTTTCTATTGCCATACTTAACCTCTTACGAAATAGAATTCCCACCCCTCTTGACTTCCCAGAGTAACAATTCAGCAGGACTTTCATACATTTAGAATTATTAAAAAGATTCTCAAGATGCTCTATCAGATGTGTTTCCTGAAGAAAAATGTCTGCCTTTTCCCTCCACAGTCTGGCCAAGACATCCTTTGTTTTCTTGGGACAATTTAGTTTTTTTACATTCCATGAGACTATTTTAAGTGACCCCATCATAAGGCATTTATAAAAAGCAAATCCCAAACTATCTGTCCTACTTCCTTTAAGCCTATACTAAACCTTCGAGGTACACCTAAAGATTAATTCAGAGAAAAAATAGTGTAAGTTATTCCTTTCTTCCCCCACATATAGACAATACAAAAATGACACCACATAAACACACTAACACACTTTGATTGAAAACCATCCACCTAAACATGGACCACTTAAGAAGACTATTATATACAAAGCTCATACGAGGCCGAACACTCCCATTTCATTACACCAAAATAAATTGTACTATTCCCAGATTGCACCAATAAAATTACAGTTCTAGAACCTCCAAAGTAATGACATTTAGATTCTGTGGGTGCAAATGACAACAAGAAGCTCTCCCCGTCAGTGCAATGGAGAAAACATATTGCTGCCTCTTCACTCCACTAACAAACATCTAGGGGACAGATCCAGCTTCGGCCTATTAAGGACTCAGTTGAGTAATGACAAGAGACCAGCAAGAGTTGTGACATAGAGAGGTGTGCGAGCTCCCAACACAGATTCGGTAGACAGCAGGCAGGGAGACAATATGGAAGCCAGGGCCACACGATTTTTAATGGTGAGGGACTGTAAAAGGGCTGTGCTGGCAGTCAAGATCTTGAACCTAAATCTACATTAACAACCTCTGAGGTTCATCCCCATAGAAGAGACCATTCTCAACAAGGGCAGACGAAGAGGAGATGCTCATCAGTCGAAGGAACAGCACCACAACACCATAATCGATTAGTTAGGGCAACCCTGCTTCATATTGTCAGCAGCAATACTAGACAATTAGGAGGCACACAAGTTGTAAACTGTGACACAATAATGTACCCCATGGCTTGGAGCTCCTGAGTGAAGCGGAACAATGGTCTTCCCAGGTATGGCCAGCACAGCCTCTAGGTAGGCAACCCTGAAGTCCTCTAGTCCTGATAAGACCTGATTCACCATACCCTGAAAGGTAGCAGGGGCATTCTTTAATCCATAGCCAGTAAGATAGCTCAGCGGATTGAGTGCTTATTGCTGTGACCCGTCTGTAATTTGCATGTTGCAGGCTCTTATCCCAGCAAGGCCACTCAGCCTTTCATCCTTCTGAGTTCGCTAAATGAGTACTAACTTCGGTTGGATTATATTATTTGTAAATATGTTCTATGTTGTGTGTTTTGGCAAAAGTGCTATATAAATAACACATCATTTTCAAAAGGCATAACGGTGAGCCGCTAATGCCCGTCTGGAGTGGAAAATGCAGACCTTGTTTTGGCCTTGTCAGTTAGGCCAACCTACCAGTTCCTTGCTGTGCGGTCAAAGGTACTCAGGAAAACTTGCCAGTGCCTAATCTTTCAATAAGCTCATTCGCCGTAGCAGTGTGGTGTACATCCGTCTTGGTGACAGAACTGAGCCCTCTGAAGTCCACAAGAAAGCAGACTTCAGTCTTCCCACTACTGGACTTTTCGGTACCAGTATCACACAACTGGCCCATGCACTTTAGGAAGGTTCAATCACCCATGAGGTCCAACATCTTGGACCTTTTCTTGATGGTGTCCTTTTGCTTGTTGGACATCCAGTGACTTCTGCTCTTCACCGGCTTACTGTCTCCAATGTCAATATCATGGATGCACTAATCAATTTTCCCTAGAGTCAGTGAGAACAGACTCACATACTGGCCCAGCAGTGGCTGGCATCCCCTAATTGCTGTTCGCTTGGGTTTTTGGAGTGAGTTCAGACCTTTCTGTGGACTCTGCGTGTTGCAAGACCGGGAGGGGGCTCTGTCTCCCCCCCTCAGTCTCGTCATCAGTCACAAGAGCCAACACTAAGTCATCCCTGCGGTAGTGATGTTCCAGCTGCTTCACATGAAAGACCCTGTGTGTCTGCCTTGGGATCTTTGCATCTACGAGGTAGTTAACGTCCCTGACCTTTCCATACCCAAATAAGGCACAGTCCACTTATCATGTAGGGCGCTAGGCTTGACACGCTTCATAATCTAGATTATCTGTCCTGGATTGTACTCTCTCACTGTGGCCTTCTGGCCATGCCAGTGCTCCATGAGCTCCTGGCTGACCGAACTTTAGATTCTCGGTGCTCTGTTCTCTGTACTTGGCCATTCTCAATCTGAGGCCCAAGAACATTTTCCACTATCCCTATCAAAGCCTTTGCCTTTGATGCTTTTCAAGAGTACACCCTCTGGGTACTGAGTGTGGTATGGTCTGTAACAACCAAAATCAGGTAGTTTGAGGATCCAAACGACGAATAATCATTTATTTGGCATTTGTATAGTGCACCAAGCCCAAAGACATCCATCCTTTCTCTCAACTATCACCCTCTCAACCTGTGGCGTTCCCCAGGGTTCTAACCTATCCCCCTGGTTCTTCGTCTACATGGCTGCCCAGGCACGTGTGATTGCCACTTAATTCCCAGTGTTATGCGGCTGACGCACAGCTATCCTTCAGGCTACCCTCAGCCGCCTCCTTCTCACTCATACCTGACTGTCTGTCTGCTATTCAGTCATGGTGTGCTGCAAACGACCTTTGTCTCAATCAATACCAGTAAAACTGAGATTGTTCGCATTGGGACACCTGCTCCCGCTTTGCCCCTCTCACTCTGGCCGGCATCCCTTGGCCCTACGTCTACCCCCACCTGTGAGGCCAAAAACCTAGGGGTCATCTTTGACTCCACTCTCTCCTTCGCTTCTCACATTTCTTGCATTTCAAAAACGTCTATCAACTACACCTCCTTGGAGGCACTTTACCTTTTCTCACTTTCCCTTAGTGGCTCACTGTCTCCAGAGCCCTAGTTCTCTCCAGGCTGGACTACTGCAACAGCCTCTTCCTAAACCTCCCTGCACCCTCTTCAACTCATCTAGAACAGAACCGCAAGACTTATCCTTGGGCTCAAGCCCAGGGACCACATCTCTCCGGTGCTGAAATCCCTTCACTGGCTCCCAATGGCTGCAAGGATCAAATTCAAGACCCTCTGCATTGTCCACAAGGCTTTCTGGAGCCTGGGACCTACTTACCTTCAACGTTGCCTTCCTAAATACGGCCCTCTCGAGCTCTACGCTCTTTTACCTCCAACCTTCTGCGCGTGCGCGGGTTCTCCAAGCAGAGATTTGGAGGAAAATCCCTTTCCTCAGCAGGTGCCTCCCTCTGGAACAGCCTCCCTGCCACCCTCTGTCATGAGCCTGAAATTCTCAAGTGCCGGAAACTCCTCAAGACTTCCACTTCTCATCTTCCTTCACTCTCACCCTACCCTGCTAACCTAGCCCTCTGCTCTTCCTTCTCTCCCTCCTTCCATAAAGGGTATTGACTGTCGCCTGGTGTACCTCAGAGTCTCACAGGTCCCAGGCACCCCTGCCAGTCCTTCTGCACTTGGTGCAAGGCCCCACCCCCACTGCACATGTAATAAAACCATGATAGCTTCTCTCTCTGCACTTCATCAGTCTCTACTAACTGGGCGCACTTGGTCCCCCTGCCTTGCCCTCCCGCACTTGCACGATCTGTATACAGCCCTGCCTGAAAATCGTTCTGTCTGTTGTCCCTTGTCTTTCATCCCTCAATGTGCGCTTGAAAAAAAATGCTGAATCGCCAGCAGGCCTATTTGGTGTATCTAAACGGTTAAATGTATAATATTCACTTAATCTGCCTGTGCAGACCGTTATCGTCTCAGAAAATCAAGGGCTCTGATCGACTTGTTTTTCCCCTGTTCCGTCCCTCCTTTTGGTGCTTTGAAACGCTTGCCTGTGTATAGGCGCTATACAAATAAAAATTACCATACCAATCCAGGCGCTGTTTACAGATATGATATGGCATTTATAACACGCCTATACACAAGTGTTTCAAGGCGCGACAAGGCAAGGGAGGGGGAACAGAGGGAAGACAGACAACAATCTTACTAGACCAGGTGACATTGAGTTTGCACAAGTGCAGGGGAGGGGGAGGGGGCAGTGCAGTGCAGTGCAGTACATAGGATAACAGTAAAATAAATAATAATACAGACCATAAATAAAAGTGCGGCCAGCTGGTGGCAAGTGCAAGGCTAAGGGCAGACAACAAGGTGTCAAGTGCTGGTAGGGGCTGTATGGATACAGAAACACTCCCTGCGTGCAAGGGATGCCAGGGGGCAGTGCAGGTGTGAAACTGGCGGGGAGATAGCAACACTTAAGCAGTACATACAGTTGTGGTTGCTGGGTCTTATGGCATCCTGCATTTTCCTGGTGCTGGGGGCCAGACCAAGCAAGAGGTCACTGCAGTGGACCCGCAGATCTCTGTGGTCACAGTTCCCCATAATGTACCTCCTTCAGCTGCCAAACAAAATCACACATGATCTTTTGTGGTGAACCTGCACAGAGAACTTGATGGTAGTAGAACCATTTTGGCAACCACGGTTTACGGATGTTTCTCTCAAGGGCTGGGGTGCACATCTGAGCGAGCGGATTGTGAGCCGGCGGTGGTCCCCAAAAGATTGGAAAATTCACCTAAATGTACTGGAGCTCAGCGCCATCTGACTGGTAGAGGCAATGCCGCTCTGTTTTTGGAAGATACAGGACAGGATCTCATTGTTGGATGTCCTCCTGGCCAGGAAGGAGAAGGCTGACAGGGGCCCTGAGCAGGCAGGGCTCGGTCTGCCATGGATGGGAGCAGTGGCAGGAAAATCATGCAGAGATCTTCGCCCTCTGGGGAACCCCTCAAGTGGATCTATTCGCAAATCCTGCTCCAATAGGAACTGGGAGCTGTTATGCCCTTTTGAATTTCTTTTAAGTGGATTACTGGGAGACGTTTGATGTAGACTAGAAATGTCCACTTCTATACACGTTCCTGCCGATTCCAGTCATTCTTTGTGACATCATGAGGTTCTGAACAACCATGATCCTGATTGCTCTGGATTGGACCAGGAGGATATGGAACGCATACCTTCTGCACATGGCCATCTGCCCTCCACAAAGTCTTCCCAAGCGGGTGGACTTACTTTCATAAGAGGGAGGCCCAGTTCTTTGCCCGCTCATTAACACCCTCAATCTCCACACTTGGTTACTGAGAGGTTAAGGTGTATAGGGACCTTTACAAAGTGTCATGGAGGTGTTCCTTTTTGCAAGCGACACATTTTCTGTAGCAGCTGTGTTGGAGCCAAAGATTTTCACACTTTTTTGTGCAATACTGCAGTGGTACTCTTCTGCTATACCTGCACAGGTCCCTTCTATCCCATTCCCATCATACTACAATTCTTGAAAGGGATGGTAAACACCTTTCTCCTACTGCCGTTAGTTGTGCTAACTTGGGTTGTAAACGTAGTCCTTACTTTCTTGATGGGAGCCTCGTTCAAGCCAATGCATTCCTGCCCACTCGGGCTCCATACTTGGAAATCTATCTTTCTGGTGGCAATCACCTCTACTCAGAGAGTGAACAAATTGCAAGCTCTCTTTTGTAAGCCACCGTTCACTGGTCACTCAAGGGTCAGTGAAGCGAAAGGTGTCACTAGCTTTTCTCCCTAAGGTGGTGTCTGAATTTCACCTTGCACAGAAAATTCATGTACCACATTTTTATCCCTCTCCTCACCCCATCATGGAGGAGGACCAGCCCGTTTAGGAAAGATGATCAGCTACTTGTCGGTTATACCAGATCATGACTAGGGAAAGATGTATCAAATCAAATGCTGTCAATGTGGCCATCTGAGTGTTACGCTGTAGCAGGCAAAGGCATACCAGAAGGGGTTGGTGCCCACTCCACCAGAGGAGTAACTGGCTCTTCAGCACTCACTCCAGAGAGGAATGGAAAATCTGGATATATGCCAAGCAGCAATATGATAATCAATTGCGAAAAATGACTGCCTAGACACTATCAAGCCAGAATGTCAGCTTTGGTAGGGTCTTGCAGAATGTTTTGAGTATGCTCTTATTCCTCCTCCTCCTGTAAAGAGGATACTGCTATGGGAGTCTATTTAAGATGAGGAATTCATGGGCGGTGTAAGGGTGCAGAAGTAAGATTCTGACGTGAAGGGGGTCATAGTGTTTGCTATAAACATTTATTCAAAGCTAAAAAGGAAAGGAAAACCCTATCTTACCCGAACTCTAGGAGTGGTTTCCCTGCCTCAACTCAAATAACTAATGTCAGACTGTCCAAAGCATGGGTCCCAATGCCCAGTGTCAAAATCCTAACTGTCCCTTACGCACTAAGCTAACTAAATCAAAGTGATATTTTCTTGGTAGGATTTACCCAATATGGGTTCAGCCACTCATTGGCTGTTGGTGGAAGTGTCTCGCTTTCCTCAGCCTTCCTCAGGTTTACAACGTAATTCATTAGGTCCCCATTCTCTGGCAGCTTTGGCTTCCTCTCGCTATATACTATGCTACAGAACGGCCTAGGTACACTCCCCAAGCTGTAGTGGGCCCCTGACCCTGGTGTGCAGACCTGGTTCCCTCTCACCAGGTACTGCCACGAAGAAAGGTAGCCTGGATGCAGTTTCCAAGCTGTATTGGCTCCCTGCCCCTGGTGTGCAGAACTGGTTCCCTCTTGTTAGGAAAGTTTTTCCCAAGTCCAACTAAGGGCTTAGTAAAACCATTCAACTCAGGCAGTACAAGACTTCACTCTTAGTATAAGGCTGTACCACCTGAGTTCAGGGTAGCGTAGACAGAGCAGCCAGGCTTATCTTAGGAGGGAGAGAGGGATGTAGAATCAGTACTAAGAAATTGTAGTACACATATGGCCAAAGAAACACTGACACACTACTTATTCTAAAAATAAAGGGTTTAAGCAGACCAAGGTAAATCTTGGGTAAATAAGTACTATAACATGATATATAAACACGTTATTAAAACACAACATTATACTTTAAAGTACACAGACCAAAGCATAGAACCTATTTAGAAAGCTAACAGTATTTCTAGGTAAGTCAGGCCTTTTGTTACTTTGAGATTACCTTCAGTAATTCAAGGGTAGTAGACTCTAGCAGTTGTACCGTGACGCTCAGCGAGAAATCACATAGTAATTCAACAGGACAGTACATTTTTCTGCTCTAGTGAAACACAGATTCTAGCAGTATCAACCTTTCACTAGGTTTTGGATAACACAGTTATACCAGGTTAGTTAGACCCTTTTTGTGTAATATTCAATTACAGTTGCTTTTCAGTTCACAGACTAAGGGAAGCAATAACTTGTTAACTTAATTTGCGATGGCACACAGCTATGCAAGCTAAGTAAAACCTATATACTGTTGTAATATCAAAATAACTCTCGAGCGCAAACAGCGAGCATCTAAAACCAATCTCAGCAGATCTATGTTCGACCTCCACCACCATAATTACAAATCTGAGATCCGAAAGGCCAAAAAAGGCCTATTACAATAAACACATTCTGACCTGTGGCAGCAGCAGCAAAGAACGCCATAAGATCTCTCTGAATTTGTGAAACCTACTTGCACCTCTGCCCAAATCACTCTCACGCAAATGCTCTGCACCTTCCTCTCGCTACATTTCTACACCACCGCACTTGACAGGATGGCAACCCACAACACCAAACTTTCCACCCTCACCCCTGCCCTACAGCTACCCCTCCTGATCCTGTTGCCCCGACAACCACTATACCAACTTTTGACTCCTTCCAACCCATTTCGCGAGACAAGTTCCTAGATCTACTACCTGGCAGCAGACCCACCAGATCCCCCCTCCACCCATACCCCACCTCTCTTCTGAAAGAAATATTCTCCTCTACTTGCGCAGGAGAACATGCAAGATCCATACTAAATTACTCCCTCACCTCTGGCACCTTTCCAGAATCCTTTAAAATAGTCCATGTCAAACCGCTTCTAAAAAAGCCATCCCTTGACCCTAAGAATTACAGGCCGATCTCCAACACAGCTTTTCTTGTGAAACTCATTGACCGGGCTGCATGCTCCCAGCTCAACTGCTTCGTAGAATCCAACAAACTACTCAACCCCGCACAACCACGCTTCAGACCGCGACATGAAACAGAAACCACTCTGATCTCGATCTGGGATGATCTCAAGGTTGCGGCAGACTCTGAGGATTCAATCCACCTTGACCACCTCCACTCCCTAGGAATCCGTGGCTCTGCGCTCAAATGGATTGCCTCCTTCCTCAGCAACAGGAAACAAATCACCTTCCTCTCCCCTTTTGTCTCATCTGCTCACGCTGTGAACACTGGAGTACCCCAAGGCACCTGCCTCTCTGCTCTCCTTTTCAACCTCTATCTGACCACTCTACCAGGAATCATCCGTGTGCACAACCTCTCCTGTTTCAACTACGCCAACGATACCCAAATTATTCTAAGAATTCCCAAAACCAGCATCAACTCACGTCCCGACCTTGAAGCATGTCTCAGTGATATTGACCGGTGGATGACAAGAAACCACCTTCTTCTGAACCCAATTAAAACTGAAATCATGGTGTGCGGCAATACTGCACTTCTCCCACAACCACTCCAAAGGCCCCCCTCCATTGGCACCCCCCCTCCTTCCAAAATAGTCAAACCTTGGCTGCACTATGGACTCAGGCCTAACCCTCTCCCGTCATATCAATCATGTATCAAAATCCTGTCACTACCACCTCAAACTCCTTAGATGCATTTTCCCTTACCTCACCTATCCCATCAGATGCGCCGCTGTTAAGTCTATTGTTATGTTGAGACTGGACACTGCCGACTCCTTATACCTGGGAGCACCAGCATACCAATTTAACAAACTCCAAAGAGCCCAAAACGCTGCCACCAAACTCCTCCTTGCCCTGGGACACAGAGACCACATCTCCCCTGCTCTCTGCACCCTCCACTGGCTCGGTATCTGGTCATATTTTCGAAAACATATTTTCGAATGACCATTATGTCTAAAACATTTTGCTGAAAAAAAAAGTGAATGTTTTTTTTTTATTTTATGTTTTTTGGGTGTTTCGTTAGTAAAAAAAAAGTGTAAATAAAAACAAAACAGAGGTTTGGGGGAACCCCCATTTTAAAAATAAAATTTAAAAAACCATTTGAAAAAAAACACATTTTCTGCAAATTTGGTGTTGAGAAAATGCATTCGAAAATATGGGTTTTGAAAATATCACTATAAACCCACTGGCTCCCTGTTAGACGAAGGTCCACCTTCAAAACCCTATGCATTATCCACCCAGCAGCGCTCAAGACAGGCGCAACATACCTACAAGAGAAGATAAAACCCTACCTCCCATCACAAACCCTAAGATGAAGCACTGCCCCCTTCCAACCTCCAATTTAGGCAGGATTGGAGGATCTGCCTTCTCAACCTTGGCTCCAACTCTGTGGAACTCACTCCCCCCACACATTTGACACACCCAAGACTATATGGCCTTCTGCAAAGATCTTTTAAAAAAACAGGCTCTTTCTATAAACCCGATTAAGACCATCTAGGGCCGCTGACACCCTGCAACCTGCGGACAAATGTTCGAGCAGAGACTGAGCAATGACGCCACTGAAAACAACTAATAAGTCACTCTAAACGCAGCTATCGTGAAACATGTAAATGAAATCCAGAACAGTGGGCTCGTAAGAATAGAACCTCCACTCCAGATACTCACCTCTCCTATCGCTATGCTCACTCCCTACTCTACACCAACACACAATAGAGCGCAGCTACACCTTTTGATCAATGATCTAGCTGCTCACATACGAACAATACTCCATGAACACCTCAACATCCTGCTAGAATGCAGCTATAATCCATGAAAACCAGCCTAGCTGCAGAAATAAGCGTCCTACACAGGCCTAACGCCGCCAGAATCCAGTCTCGGAGACCAACCTCCAGACTGCACACAATCAACTGATCTCAATACCACCACACCTAATGTTAGGATGCAACTACCATCAGGCAATCGCATCAGCTGCTCACATATTGAGTGCAGCCAAACACCCTATGATACTCTACTCTCTCAACTGACCTGGACTACGGTCCCGGAGTGCTTTGAGGTCATACCAAAGATCTATTGAGCGCTATATAAATGCCAAATAACATAACATACAAAAAGCATAGTTGGAACCGACCTTGATTACAATTGAGTGGTCATGTCCTCAATCACGCAAGCTGAATGAGTAAGATTAAAGGTCTTGCGAAAAGAGCCAGATTTTGAGACCTTCGTGGAATGCCCAGAGTGGGAGCTCTGCTCTTAGACGGAGCGGTAGTGTGTTGCATTGCTTTGCTACCACTACTGGGAACCTGCAGCCCCCTGCTCTTTGTATTCTGTATCTTGGAGTTGAGATGAGGTGTGCATGAGTGCACCGTGTAGGTCTAGAGGATTGTGGTCTGGAGAATTATTGGGTGAGGTATCTAGGAGCTGTGTTGAAGAGGCATTTGAAGGTTATGGAAAGGGTTTAAAACCGAATACACTCTTGCATAGGTAACAAGTGAAGGTTTCTTCTGGCTGGAGAGATGTGGTCTTTCTTCAGGATGTTTAGGGCCGCTCTTATAGCATTATTTTGTATGATCTGGAGCTTATTGATATTACTGCTTGAAGTTCCAGCAAAGAGAATGTTACAATAGTCTAATCTGGAGACTATAAGAGCTCTGGCAATTGTGATGCAGCTCTCTTTAGAGAGGAAAGGTCTGCTGGTGTTAATCAGATTAGTGGTGTATGCTGCAGCAGAGGCGATAGCGTTTACCTGTCTACTTGGGGATAATGAGGCATCCAAGTACACCACCAGGGTTTTGACAACTTTGGAGACTGGGATGGTGTTGCCGTCAATAACAAAGGATATGTATGCTTTATCTAGTTTGTTTAGTAGTGGCTGTGATCCGATCAAGAGACGTTGTCTTGTCATTGTTCAATCACAATGTGTGCTGGGCCATCCAGGCCTGAATAGTTCGGTAGATCATACCTAATGTATTGGACTCTGTGTTGTAGGAACCTGATATGGGTAGGAGGATTTGTGTATCGTCTGCATAGTTCGTGTATGAGATACCCAATTAATCTAGGAGGTTGAATAGTGGTTTAGTGAATATATTGTATAAAGTTGGAGGGATGAAAGTGCCTTGCGGAACTCCACAAGTGACAGGGGCTGGGAGGGCAGAGGCGGATGAGGAGAACACTCTCATCGTTCTCGTTTAGAAAGGATGAGATCCAAGTTGTGGCTTTGTGGGAGAAGTGGCCTGCCAACAAAAGATGTTGGCAGAGGATTTTATGAACAACCAATTCAAAGGCCGCTGACCGGTCCAATAAGAGGAGAAGGGCAAGTTTGCCTTTGTCTTTAAACTCATCTATTTTGATTTTTAGGTCCAAGAGGGCCGATTCAGTGCCGTGGTCAGAGCGGAACCCAGATTGGGGGGTTGATGATCATGCTTTTTCTGTCAAAATGCCACCCACCACCTACTGGTAGCAGAGTTAAGGAGGCCTTTGTTGCCCTGCCAGACTTATGGGATGCTTGGCAAATATGCTAAGACCTTACAAATACCTTGGTTTTTGCACCCATCTCAGGCCAGTAAAAATGGGTAGCCAGCCTGTCAACTGTCTTAGTCACTCCTAAGTGACCTGCCAAAAGAATGTCATGAGCCAAGTCCAGTAGGAACCTCCTGTGACATATATTTTATTTATAGCGCGCCTATACACAAGTGTCTCAAGGCGCAATGAGACCGGTGAGAGGGACAAGACGACAATCTTACTAGGCCCAGTGACATTGAGATCGCACAAGTGCAGGGGAGAAGTGCCAGGGCAAGGGGAGGAGGAGGAGGAAGTGCAAGCATACGATCAAACATTGAAAAACAAGAAGTGTGGCAGTGCAGGGTTAAGTGCAGAAAACAGGTGGTTAGAGAAGTGCAGGTAGTGGGGTTGTAGGGTTGCAGATACAGCCCCAATTGCAGGGCTGCCAGGAGGCAGTGCAGGTTTGCGACTGGGAGGGCAGGGACCTGGGCCCGTGATTCAAAGAGTAGCCAGGTAACCAGTGTAGTATCAGACAGGAGATCAGCAAGGTTGCGGAAGAGAGAAGGCAGAAGCAAAGAGGAAAGTCTTCCGCAACCAGAGATGGTTCTGCTCAAGTTTCAGAGAGGCAGGGAGGCTGTTCCAGAGGGAGG
This sequence comes from Ambystoma mexicanum, assembly GCF_040938575.1. NCBI lineage: Eukaryota > Metazoa > Chordata > Amphibia > Caudata > Ambystomatidae > Ambystoma > Ambystoma mexicanum. The sequence continues at coordinate 381,835,583 of NC_090927.1, read as the reverse complement.
AGCCAGCCGAAGAGAGAGATCTGTCCCCTTGTTGCTTGGAAAAGCAGCTGACCCTCAAGGAGTTGGAGGTGGAGGAGCAAGAGCTCGAGTAGGAAGATACTTCAGAAGAGAAAGCTGGATATATTTTGGTCCCAGCCCCAGGAAGGCCTTGTGGACAATGCAAAGGGTCTTAAACTTGATCCTTTCAGCCAATTTAGAGATTTCAGTGCTGGAGAGATACGATCCCTGGGCTTCAGGCCAAGGACAAGTCTTGCAGTCCTATTCTGGATGAAAGCAGAGGACGGAGAGTAGAGGCAGGCAGATTGAAAAAGAGGCTGTTACAGTAGTCAAGCCTACAGAGAACCAGAGCTCTAGATACAGTAAGTTTCTGGGGGAAGGAGAGGAAAGGCAGAATACCTCTGAGGAAGTGCAGTTGGTAGTTTGACTTCTTACAGACATCGGAAATATGAAGATAGAAGGAGAGTGAGGAGTCGAAGATGACCCTGAGTTTCTTAGCCTCACAGGTGGGAGCAGGAGGAGGCCCAAGGGAGGCCGGTTAGAGAGTGGCGGGCAAGGGCTGCAGGGGTGCCGATGAGGAGGATCTCTGTCTTGCTGGCATTTAGGCAGAGATCATTGGCGGCTCACCACTCCTGGATTGCAGACAGACAATACGGGAGGAGAGAACTAGAAGAGGTGGCGGAGGGGAGCCTGAAAGCGAGCTGTGTGTCATCCGCATAGCAGTGGAAGTTGGAGCACAGAGCAGCAATGTGGTGGGCGACAGGTGCTAGGGAGAAAGGTTAGACCCCTGGGGAGCACTGCAGGTGGGAAGAGAGTGAGAGGAGAGGAAGGAACCAAGTTGGACCTGAGAGGGTCGGTCAGAGAGGAAGGATGTCAGTCAGGCCAGAGCCTGATCAGTGATACCCAGGATATCATGGAGCCGGTTCAGCAGGATGGCATGGTTGACCGTGTCAAAGGCAGACGAGAGATCAAGTAGGATGAAGACAGAGGGGCGATTAGAATCAAGGTTAGAAAGCAGGTCTTGACAGATGTTCAGGGGAGCAGTTTCTGTTCTTCTGGCTGCTCTGAAGCCAGACTGATGGTCATGGAGAGAGCCAACAGATTCAGTGTGAAGGTTAAGCTGGGGGTTGGCCAGCCTTTCCAGGAGTATGCCCAAGAAAGGAGTGAAAGAAATCGGGCGATAGCTAGCTAGAAGTGACGGGTCGGCTGAGGGTTTCTTGAGAAGAGGTTGCACAAGAGAGTGCTTGGGGGGAAAGGGGTTCCGGAGGCGAAAGAGTGGTTGCAGAAGTCAGCCTGGGCTGGCGCGAGGGTGTGAATGTGGTCCTTGATGGTTTTGGAAGAACAGGGAAGAACCTGCTTTGATGAGGTTTTCATAGATCAAACTTGTCTAAAAACCTTGTCATGTCAGAACAGCGGGAAGGCAGACTATTGAGGGGGGTTGGCCTCAGGGTGGGGCTGAGGAAGGTGAGAGAATGGAGGGTGAAACAGGAGAGGCTGAGAGGGTGGACAGGATGTCCTGGGTTTTAGAGATGAAGTGGGAGGCCCGGGCCGAGCAGAGCACCTAGGAAGGGACAGGAGAGGTAGACACTGCAGCAGGATTGGCCAGCTCCTTGCAGATTTTAGAGAGTTCGGCCGAGTTAGATGCTGCAGAAACGCAGGCTTGGATGTGTGATCTCTTCTTAGTGAGGACAGAGAGTTGGTATTGCCTTTGGATCAGGCAACAGGCCAGTTTGCCAGAGGATGTACAAGATGCCAACCATTTCCTCTCAGCCACCCTACACTTGCGTTTAAGGGTGACAAGGTCTGAGTCATACCAGGAGTTGCATTTGATTTTAGGCTTCAAGCGGATCCTCATGACAGGGGCAAGTGCATCGAGAGTATCAGAGATAGCAGAGTGGAGCATGGAAAGGGCTGTGTCAGGGTGTGAGTCAGCCAGTGAGTTCATTAGTGCACTGCTGACCTCGGACTACCTCAGAATTCTTGGGCTCACTGTACAGAACAGCATTCTCCCAGTACACACTGAACATCCCAGGGGCTTCCCCATGAATTTCATTCTCTGCTTTGAGGAGAACGGATGAGAGCTGGTGAATCTTCACAAAGGGGAGCCCTTTCCTATGAGGCTACAGAGGTGAGTCGCTACCCAATATTGTCCCTTGGGGTGGTAAAATGCAGGAGGACTTTATAGGGAGGGACTCGCCTCCTGGGGATAAGGACATCCAGCTTGGGAAAAGCCTCCCTAAAACCCTATCACGTAACCCCATACCCTCGTGGTCACCCTTTTCTCACACCATTGATAGTGAAGCCATGTGTTACTGTAAATCCCTGACTTTGTCAAATGTAAAACATACTGGGACGAAGAAGAACATGAGAAGCATATGGAATGGACCATATGCAGAGCCAGCCAAGAACTGTAACGAGGTGGCTCCCTGGAGGCATGAGAAGTGCCAAAGAGACTTTCCAAGATGGTGTGGACGTTACGCCAGGGCGGCCTCAACAGCAGAAAGTAGAAAGCAAGAACAGGCTAAGAAGATTTCACCGCGGAAGCCAGCAATTATGCGAACGAAGCCCGGGACGTTCAAACATGGAATGCTGCAGCTAAAGCAGTCGTGTCTCTCCAGGAGGGGGACAAGAAGATCAGGACCTTGCTGGAGCGTCCTGGGAGCCGGCAGAAATCCGACTCACTTTGTGGTTTTGTGACTGCAGAAAGGTAGACCAACGGGTCCAGAAACAACGCTAAAACCAACAGCTTGCTGCAGAAATGCACAGGAAGCAAGAAGAAGCAGAGGCACTCTTAACCCCATCAAGAACCAGAGACGTGTCCCTGAGGTACGCAGTTAAACAGGAATGGCAGGAAGACCCAGTGAGGTCCGGGAAGAGGCCCAACTCAATTAGAAGGTATCAGGAGTTATCTCCCTTGTCACAGTGGTCAGCCCAATGCCACTGCACAAGCAGAATGCATTGCAAGTCCTCTCTGGCTGAGTGGAACAGAAGCCATCTCCCTCGTCGCAGTGGCCAGCCCAGTACCACTTTGCCAGCAGAAGGCATTGGGTGTCCTCTCCCTCATCACAGTGGTTCATCCAATACCACTGATTAAATAGTCTGGGTCTGGAGCCATCTCCTTCGTTGCAGTGGTCCACTGAATACCACTGCCCAAGAAGAGTGGAATGCGAACCATCCCCCTCATAACAGTGACTAGCTCAGAGATTATTTGAAAGAGTGATGTTGCCTATCCGTAGGGAAGAGGTTGAGAAAGATGCTACTGAAAGAGGGACATTAGGCTTTGGGAAGCTGATGCTCAAGCTAGTTGTACCCAAACTTCAGCCATCCAGGATGAAAGCTCTGATATGTTCCCCAACTTGACATTTGCTCAGTGGAACAGTCCTCTACTCGCTGAAGCCTTTCTACAAGTTGTCTCGGAGTCTGAGGGTCAGAAGGGAGGAGGGCTGTTTTTCTTTTTAAAGAAATGACTCCTGTATAGAGGGGATGTTACTTCTGAAGGGATGCCGAGAACGCAGCTAGTGGTTTCCCAAAGTCACAAAGAAATAGTGCTTGAGATTGCACACTCACATCTCACAGAAGGGCATTTAGGTCAAGCCAAGACTCAGGCTCACTTGGCCAACTAGTTCTATTGGCCAGGGATACAAGTCGACAGAAAACATTTCATCCAAACCTGTGAGTTATGTCAATGCACCACTACTCATTTACCACCATAAACCCCCTTAAATCCATTACTGATCGAAGTGCCCTCCTCGAGGATTGGAATGGACATCATTGGGCCCCTCGAAAAGTCTAAACTAGGGAACAAATATGTGTTGGTGATGCTTGCCTATGCCACTGGTACCCAGAGGCATTTCCCTTGCGTAAAAACACCACCCCGCAGATACTCAAACATTACTTCCATTTTTTTTCTATAGTGGATTTCCCGCAGGAAATTCTAATAGACCAGGGCCCCACCTTTATGAGTAAACTCGTGGGTGAAGTAAAAGAGCTGCTTCATATAACCAACTTGAGAATGTCCATTTACTGCACCAGATGGACGGATTAGTTGAAAGGTTTAATAATCCCCTAAAACCATTCTTCAAAAAAGCTTTTTGACAAGGACGGTCCCAATTGGAATCAAATGATTCCATGGGCTCTCTTTGCCATAAGGAAACCTTCTCAAGCCTCCACTGGTTTATCACCCTTTGAGCTATTGTATGTGCGAGAAGCCAGAGATGTTTTAGATATGCATCGAGAAACATGGGAGGAGAAAGAAGATGCTCCAATACCATTGTCCCAGACAGCCTCTTGGTTAAAAGAGCATATGGCAACCGTCCAGTCCTTAGTTCAACATCACCTTGGTAAAGCTCAGTCAACAGAACGCGTCCTATGACAAGAAGGTGTTACTTGAGTCCGTTTCCATCGGGCAAAACGTTGTTGTCTTTCTCCCTACCTCAGATAATAAGCTCATTTCTAAGTGGTATGGGTCATATGACGTATTAGACAGGACAGGACATTGTAATTATAAAATCGCCCAGCCAGACCGTCGCCAGAAGACTCACATCTACCATGTCAATCTATTAAAAGAGTGGAAGGAAAACACCTCTGACTCTAATGCCACAATATTATCTTGTCTAATACCAGAAGAGGTGAATAACAATACCCTAATTCCTTCTGATATCACTGAAACACAATCAAAAGCTCTTCTTGAATTGCTAGATCAATTCCATGATAATTATTAATCTTTTTTGTGCTTTCAGCTTTAAAATCCATTAAAGCATTACACAAATGCATTAATACACAGTAAAAAGAAAAGTAACAATACAGACTAAACCTTAAAAAGAAAAGTAACAATACAGAATAAACATTACCTTTTAAAATGTGGTTAAAAACCATCGACAATATTATTGATCTATTTCTTTATATTCATTTAAAACCATGGTTTAGTCATACTAAAATACAATGAAATCAGTTTGTCAGCTAATCGTACCACACCTCTATTCCGTCAACCCAATTAACATTAAAAATGGAAACAAGCATTTGCTTAAATGGTAAGGGATCCTAGACCAACACATATTACAGAGCCTCAGACCAGTATTGCTGCCATAGCGTACTATGTATTTCTTTAAACATATTAAACCTTGAGTTTTAAGTGCTTCACATTGCAAAAATAAGTGTTGTAACATTTCATTTGGGGCATAACAAAATCTACAACAATCATTGGTTTCCTCTATTTTTTCCCATTTTACCCAGTTTGCCCGTAGGTAGTATATCAAATCTGAATCTCATTAACGTATAAGCCACCTTCTAGGACGGGCATTTGCATAGATACTGAGCGCAAATACCCAATTGTTTATGGATTAGGGTGGTGTTCCGGTATTTCTTGTATTTCCCCAAAGAGTTGCAAGTTCTGCACCAGTCTGCCTGCCACACCCTGTGCTTGTATGTACCAGGAGGCTGATGTATTAAATTTCCTTCCAACCCCCAATCATCCAATATTTGTTCGGCATAGTCTAAAAGACTGTTTCTTAACGCTACCTGATCCTTTCTAAATTCTGCATATAATGTTTTTGCATATAATACATGTTTAACAAAGCACAATTTGCTTCCATGTTATATGTGTTTACAGGGGCAGTATAGACTGGGGGAGTCTTAAAGCTTTCTTCCAGATTAGACCCTCAAGATGACAAAAGCCTTCCTTCAGTAAGCTATGATGGATTTCTGCTCCATAGGGCAACATGGGTAACATTTTTACTTTGTAAAGGTTCAATAGGGGGATTATGGAGAACTTGCCATATTTGTAGTTGAAATACCTCATCTGTGCCACTGCTTTGGATGCCTTTAGATAAAAACCTGCCAACATTGCTTTCTTGCCCAGAGTGCTATGGATGTCAAAGCCCAGATATTTAATGTTATCAATTTTCATTATTCGTTACTCTCCTAACCAGAACGATTTCTTTGTTCTACGTTTCCCTGCTGTCCGAGTCATTAAATGTGTTTTTTTAGTATTTCTAATCGATTCCTTTTCATCACCATAAGCATAAAGAGCATTCAGCAATCTTTGAATACCCACCCAAGTGCAGTTCACCAGGATAATATCTGCATGTGAGCCAGAAGATACTTTAGGGGCAATAAAGGACACTCTCTACCAGATCCACCATACATGCATTAAATAGAATGGTGCAAGGATACAGCCTTGATGTAGGCCGTTGTTAGGATATATCCTTTCTGAGAAGAGGCCTTCCTGGTTTAATCTGGTCCTAATAAATGAGTGTTCATGCAAATGGATCAATGGCGCCAGCAATCCCTTCGACTGTCCCCACGTTTTTTTCATAAAATTTCCGTTTACACGGTCAAAGGCTAGGGAGAGGTCCACCAATACCAAGTAGACCTCTTGGTGTATGCCTTCCCATACCAGACGTTGGACGTGGTGAATCACCCATCCCACCAGGCTAGTACCAACATCAGGCTGGAATCCCACTTGATTGGGTTTCAAGATATCATTTAGTTTGGCCCATTCTTCTAAGGAGGAAAGTCAGAATCCAGCTGGGCAACTGGTCTGTAGTTTTCAGGAGCCTCCCTGTTGCCTTTCTTATAAATAGGGACTATGTACGCTTCCTTCAAGGATTCAGGCATATATTTTAATTGTATAATTGACTGGAAGTAGCTATATAGAATATTTGCCCAGAGTTCGGGACCTCCTTCATCACTTTATTGCTGAATCCATTAGGACCGTGGGCCCTGGAATTGCTTTTGCTACGAATTATTGATTCAATACCTTCAACAGACAATATCAGGGACCGGCCCCCTGCATCTAGTCTATCCCATTTCTTCAATGCCTCTAACAGACGATTATACAAAAGCGAGAAGTGTGAAGACCATGTGTGCTCAGTTATAGGATTAGCTTGTACTTTATTTCTGGAAGTTCTTTGTTTAATCAACTTCCAATAGTTTTTCACTTTTTCACAACAAAGCAGGTGAGCATCCTTTCCCCTTCTTTTTGGTAATTCGATGTCTTAAGGGCCTTCCCTTTAAAAAATTCTAATGGAATTGTTGAAAAATATTATTGAGTCTATGTACTTTACTGAGAAATGTAACGTAGATGGAGTCTAAAAGATTTTTCTTAGTTCTATTTTTTAACTGTGAAAGGTGGTTTTTTGATGTATTTTATTTGCAGGAGAGGTTAGAACCAAAGGTGGGGAGGGAAATGAGGGAAGAGGCACCAAGCACTAATATGGAGGGGTAGGTGGACAAGGGAATATGTTGCGCGTGTGTTATATCTAAGGTAGGGGGCAGTGTTTCTCATGCTCCTTGATTACAGCTTCAAAAGCACTTTGAAATTGCTTCCCCTGCAGAGTGGTGTGTTGCAGTATAAGCAGAGGACTGTTGTCTTGTAAAGATATGGATCAACAGTGAAGAGGGAAAATCCGAATATGCCTTCCGCCCTGAAAGACCCCACCCAACTGGAAGAAGCACCAACGGCAACATGACCGGCAATCGTAGGAACTTACATCAATTCCCAGTGCTCCTATGATGGACAACTACCACGAAAGGTACCTGGCAAGCAGGCCATACAGCCCTGTAGGCCATTTGTTTGTTTAAATCTGGGGCAGATAACCAGCGCCAGGCTAGATAAGTTCCATTAGGCTTATGTCGGTACACCCGGGTTTTCATGTATGCTGGAGCTCTCCCATGTAGGTATCTGTGAACAAGGGTGGTTGCCTTAAACTGTATGCGTGCAGGAACGGGAAGCCAGTGTAATGCTTGTCTGGTGGTGGAGATATGTTCTTTCCGGGACATCCCCTTTATGATACGGATAGTATAATTCTGGAGGACTTGTTTTTTTTTTTTAAGGCATTTGTTATTAGCGCCGATCAGTAGGGCATTACAATAGTCTAGCCTGGATAGTATAATGGCTCCTTCTATGGTTACATAATTTGTCTCAGAGATAAAAGGTTTTAATATTTTTTAGCAGTCTGAGGTAATGTTGACAATTTCTGGTGGTCTGGTTCACATGGGCTTCTGCACCCAGGGATGATTCCAAGTGGATACCTAAGGTCTTGTCTTTCCCTAGTACAGTAATATTACAGTCCTTGTTTTTAAAACTAAGTTTGTCGGCATTAATTTTTGACCGGGCCTGGGAAGACCCAAAGATCAATAGCTCTGTCATTCCTCCATTCATACACATCCAATTGTTAGTTATCCATAGTTCAATCGTACTGTATAGGTTGGCTGTGTCAAGGTCATACTCTCCACTGATTTCAAGAATCAGCTGAGTGTCATCAGCATAATTAGTGATAAAGAACCCCATTCCCTCCAAAAGACTACAAAGTGGTCTGATGTAGAGATTGAAAAGGGTGTGGGATAAGCAAGCTCCCTTTAGGTCTGTCTAAGTCGCTTCATTTCTATTTCAAGAGGGGTTCCTGAATCACTCTCACGAAGGGCTCTTCTTAAATTTCGTCTGAATTCTTTATTTTTTGGATGAATGGGTTGTAGTTAGGCCTATTGTTCTGCTGCCTAAATTTCCTAGGGCACAAAAGATTTTCTAAAAGCTCTGGGTGTTGGTGAACCGCACAGATATATGTATAAAGCTCTCCCTGAGGCATTAAAAGATTTCACACAGGTTTCTCATTGAACTCATAGATGTCCAAATTAATCCGTTTTTGCCCTCTGAAACAGTGACTTCATTCATTTTGTTAAATATACCTATTTTTAAATCAAGCCGTAGGACCACGGAGAGTATTGCATGGTCACTATAAAGGCCACATTTAACTTCAAAGCTGGTACTCTTAGTTTCCCATTCTTCGGACATAAAAATGAAATCAATAAGAGAGGACCTGACAACATTTTGTGTTATGCTAATGAGAATTATGTGGTGTTCATCCCCCCTTCCAGGGACTGGAACAGGGGAGAATGACCCGGCAGCCCAAGTTATTGCCCCAAGCGAAGCGAGGGTGGATAATGAGGGCTACGGACCGTTATCTCCAATTCCAGCCCCTGCAATGGGGGATGAAAGCCATTAGCAAGGCGGGAAATCAGGGTGCTAAAAAAAAAAAATTCTTCCTACACTGGGCTCCCGCTGTAGGAAGGAAAATCCTTTTCCAAGATGGCCACCATGGAAAGGGAAGGGGGGCTCTGTATAGAGCCCCCCTTCCCTTTTCATGACAGCCTGCAGAAGGTGAAGAGAGAACCCTTTGACCATATTACCACAAGAACATTTTTATTCCCTTTCAAACCTATCCCACTTTCAAATAACTTTACCACATAGCCAGTCCTAGGTGTACATAGCCACTTTAACCCCATTTGTCGTCCATCGTGGCCATGGCCAGTAGCCAGATTGTCCGGGTCATGACCTTATACCATGACCCAGACAATCTGGCCACTGCCCATGGCCACAGGCTATACCTCAGTCACCAAAAGTATATCACCATTTTTTGTACCTACATTATGACACTTGTCAAAAAATAAAACACGGGCACATTTTCAAAACCATGCTTTAAGGTCCTTGCCAATGCTCCTTACACACGTTTGCTGGAAATCCAGCCATGTTTTATTTTTTTAAAGTGTCAAAATGTATGTACATACAATAGTCATATAACTTAGCCCCCACTTGTCAAAATCCATTCAGACCTTATACAAACATTCAAGGTTGCGTCTATAATGTTTCTGAAAAGATTTGTCCACCATCGTCAAACGTCAACAAAGTTATAAACCATCTAAAAATGCTGAGAACCCCCTCTAACTTGGTCCCCTCTCACCAAACTTTACAAATACATGTATATCTAGATCTAAAAAATGTTTGCTAACTTTTGTGTATATTCGTCAAATGGCACCACATTTATAAGCCTTTACAATATTTTGGTACCCCCCTCTAATTTTGTTCCCTCTTGACAAAACAGCTCCACACTTTCAAAGCCCATTCAAATTCAAGTCCAGAATAAAATTCCAGAGTTTCATGCATATTCATTCAGTAGTGCCAAAGTTATAAGCCATCCAAAAACAGCTTTTTACCAACCGAGTAATGCAGAAATAGGCATAGACGCCCCCGAACATCTGAAGTGTTTGAGGACATCACAGGGCTGTCCCCGAACATCTGGACTGCTTGCGGACTTTGGGGATGAAAAACACCTGTTTTTTGGCTTCCCACAGCCATATCCCAGCCCATCCTCATCACCGCCCACTTGCCCAGAGATGGTTTGATAAGTGCAATGTTGCATTTTTTAATAGGTTTCTACCGCGATGTCCGTGAACACCGGCGAAAGTCTGTGAATCCAACATTGTGGGTGCGTACTTTGGGGATGAAAAACACACTTTTTTGGTTTCTCACGACCATATGCCAACCCATCCCATCCTCATCACCCCCACCTCTGCAGAGATTGTTTGATGAGTTTGACAAGTGCAATGATGCGTTTTTTTAATAGGTTTCTACTGCGATGTCCGCAGACACCGGCGGAAGTCCGCAAATCCAACATGGAGGGCATTTTGAAACATCTGACACACTTCACACTTTTCAGCAGCCAGTCAGTGGGCGTGCCCGATGTCCGCTGACCTCACGTCGGCTTCTAAACCAATCAGAGGCCTGTACATGGTCTGAACAGGGAAATGAGTCCGTAGACCGAACCCAAATATCAATTTTTGTTGTAATATATTACAGGGCCTGCGTTAGCAGCCCTGTAGTTATGGTTAAGTTGCTCAACTCATAGGAATAGCACTTTTTGGGCAGCTTATAACTTTGCTACCCCTGGACGAATCCTTAAGAATCTTTGCATACAAAGTATATGGCCCAGTCGGAATGCATCTGCTAAGTTCGTTGAGGTTTCATCTGGGGGGGCAAAGATATAGGGAGGGCACAACCTTTTTTTTCCAAAGATGCAATGGAAAGGAATTTGTGCTCACGCCTACAGCCCAATCCGCTGGACGGATTTTCACCAAATTTGCGGCAGGAGCGGCAGCTTGGTCCCGAAAGTGCACTTTTGTAAATTCGGTCTTAATCCGTCCAGTAGTTTTCTTTAAAACGGGTGAAAAGTAGGTAACAAAAAATTAGTGATATCTGTGTCCGGTGCGTGGACTCACTTCCCTGTTTGCTCCGTGGATAGGCTTCTGATTGGTCCAGAGGGAAGCGTGATGTCTGCGGACATCTGACGTGCCCGCTGATTCGTTGGTGAAAAGCATGAGGTGCATCATATTTTCCCAAAACGCCCGCCATGTTCTATCTGCGGACACCCACGGCTGTCTGCGGACAGCGTGGTGGGCAACAGGGCTGGGAATCCTATTTTGGGTCATTTGGTGTTGGAAAGAGGGTTCCATGTCATTTCATCGCGCAACGTTTTTTTGCAGGGTTTTGTACTGCAGATTTTTTTATGAAAAAACTAATTGAATGTTTTATTTTTTTATTTTTGGAGGGGTTACCCCTTAACCCCCATCCCCTTTAATTTTGTTTATATCCCTGTACACCCACACCCAATTTATATACATTTTTTAACCCCCCCAAAAAAATCTGCAGTAAAAAAACCCGCAAAAAAACATCCGGCGATGAAAGGATGTCATACTGGAAAGAGGGGCTGGGACGGGTGGGGGAGTGAAAAAAAGATGATGTGGGATTATTTGTTTAGGTGGAAGAAGAGCGTGCGGGCACGGCAGTCTGCGGACACCGCGGCAGTCTGTGGACTGGGTCTTGGCCGGGCAGCTTATTTGGTGACTGCAAGTTGGCTTGGTTAGGCTAGGGGAGTGGAATGTAGATTATATGGGGATGTTTGCATAGGTGAAAAATAGGCCATGTAGCCGAGAATCTATGCACTGGCACAACCACCACAGCATAATACGGCCATGCACCCAAGAATCTGGCCACTGACCACAGCCATTGTAATAATATGTGGACAGAAATGGAATTCGGCCATTGGAAACAACCATTATAATGATATGTGTATAGTAATTATGCATAGTGTGTGGGCAGTGTATAGTTTTTGTAACATGGTGACACAATACCATTGAAGTGCAAATGGTACTTATGATTGATGTACCATTGGGTGTACAGGTTAACTTTGTTGTACATGGTAATGCAGGGGTAATGTTTTCTCCTTTCTCTGTGAAAAAACGTAGCATAATATGGTAGGTAGGATAGTTCACAATGTCGCATTGCATACAATCTCACATATTCATGTACTTTTTAGATCCTCATAATTAGTACATTCCAAGTATTATGTTTCAAACAAGATTACTGTGCGTTTTGCACAGTTGCTGTTTTTGTTTGCATATTCATTGTGCCATTGAGAATAAAATCCATGTAGGATTTAAAAAAACCTAATACATTTATTTGACGTTACGTGTCACACTATGTTTGTTTGAAGTGTGCAGTACTTAAGGGAATGTTTAAGTTGCACAAATAAGTGTATTTGTTGTTAAAAGCAGTGTTGCAGTAAGAAAAAGTGTAATCGTGTAAGTGTTTTGCTTTTCAAAAGTGCTGGTGGCCTCTTTTTTAAAAGGAATTTTTGAAGTATTTAGATATCCTTTGGCGTATTGAAACTGTTTTCTATTTGAAAAGAAACATTGCAGAACTATAGATGTCGTTAGAGACCAGCTGGTGTATTCTAACCGTTGATACTTTTGTAATTCTGAAGGGCTTTTTTAAAACCGTTCAATACTTGTTGGTGTATTCGAACTATTTTTCTACTAACATACAGTATTATGGCTGCAGTTAGATGCTAGTTGCTGTATTCTACCTGTTGATAGTTTTGCAGTTTTGAAGGGTATGTTTTTAAGCAGTTTGATTGCTGTTGGTGGATTCTAACTATTTCACTATTGGAAAGTAACATTGCAATATTGTGGGTGCGCTTAGATACCAGTTGGCGTATTCTAACTGTTGATAGTTTTACAGTTTTTAAGGGTATATTTTGAAGTACTTTGATTCCTGTTGGTGTATTCTAGCTATTTTGCTATTCAAAAGTAGTATTGGAGTAGTATGGCTGCAGTTAGATACCAGGTGGTGTATTCTAACTGTTGATACTTCTACAGGTTAGTGACTAAACTTAGACCCTCATAATCAGTACATTCTAAGTGCTATGGGTGAAATAACATTTGTGTGTGTTTTCCATAGTTGTTGTTTCTATTTGCATTATCATTGGGTCATTGGGGAAAAAAGAACTATATAGCATTACCAAAAATGTACTAAATGTACATCTGTTGCCATATTGAAATTGTTTTCCATTTGAAAAACAGCATTGCAGCACTATGGATGTAGATAGATACCAGTTGGTGTATTCTAACTGTTTATGGTTTTACAATTCTGAAGGGTATTTTTGAAGCTGTTAGATTCCTGTTGGTGTCTAAAGTGCACTAACTTGTGATAGTTTCACAGGTCAGTGACTATATTTAGGTTTAAGGAATATTAAGTAGGCATTTGCTGGTAATCTATGTTTTAGAGTAATGGAAGTGTCATTGCATTCAAACCAACCACATCTGTTTTTAATGTATGCAGTATAGTGACCTGCAGTGGTTGTGGCACCAGTGTGGTATATTATGCCTACTGTTGTGAACGTTTTCTTGCCAAGAGATACTTGCCCGTGTGTGAAGCTAGTAAGCTTGCAGTTGTTTTTGGTACCATCTACGCTGTACCTTAAAAGCATTAGTATTACATATTGGCTATGTGAGTTTATGTGTAAGGTGGAACGATTGTCTGAATTACACACAGTGCATAATATGGCTTGATTTGCATTTTGCACCAGCTGATGAAATGGGGTGGATTAAAAATGAGATATAGATACATATATAAATTGTTCATTAGGGATGTGCTCTTGTGCAACATGGTTGCAGAGAGTGCACGTATGTATGAAATCTGGAAGATTTCATTTATAGGTATATTTCTGCTTTCTAATACTTGCAGTAAGTACATTAGAAATTCTCGTGGATCTTCCTGTGTATTTATGGTGACTTTTACCATTCCTGCACAGTAGTCCAATTCTTGCCTTATTCCTGAGACACTAAGGGCCTGATTTACAAAAGGGTTTTCAATGGCAATTTCCCATTTAAAACCATTTGTGTGAATCAGGCCCTAAGTGGTGTCAGGATTATTTGTTGCATTTCTATGAAGGATGTGCATTTGTAAACACAACTGGTCTGAGCCGTTTAAGTACATGTTTTCAACAATTGGTGGCAATTGGAACAGAAGATTGATTGCTACATTTGCATAACAATTTACACCAGTTGTGTTGGAAATTTTAAATGGACCGGAGAGTTCTGTCTCTGTGTCATTTGCTGGACCTCCACTTGTTTTTTTTAGAAGAAATATTTCTTTTAATATCTGCTGATGGATGCGCACTTGCATTTGCACTAGATAGTTTTGTGGTTGTACTTCTTGATGGAGTAGCAGTTGTTTTTGGTTTCTTTGGTGGTATTGTTGGGAGATCTCATAAATTCTGTTTGCATTCATTTTCTTTTAAAATGTTTACCTTTTTCAGGGCCAGGGTACATATCGAAATGGGGTCTGTAGAGTGCACATAGTCTGTTGTACTCTACGATGCAAGTAATGTCAGCCTTGACTTTGTTTGCATCACAATTTACTAGAAATAGTCCTTCAAGTGTATGTAAATGTGACAGTGCTACATAACTCATACCTTCTTTAAAGACTGTGCTGCCAATGTCAACCAATGCCTGATCTAGGGTTAGACCTCGTGATTTGTGAATAGTGACTGCATATGCAGGAGACAGAGAGAATTGCTCTCTGCGTACATGGTTGGCTGTGAAAAGACGGAATTGTTCTGTTGAGTGTCCTATCCTTTTGACTTCTGAAAGTTTGTCAAAGTGGATGTTGACAAACTGAATGTTGTTGCTATGTGGATATGTGGATATGTCTGGAAGCCAACCACTGTACCAATTGCTCCATTGACTAAACCTTGCTCCACGTCAAGGTTACATTTCAGATTTACTCTGCAGTTTAAACACAACATTAACATTTTCTCCAAACCAGCTGTTTTGGAGATACATTTTTCTAAGCTATTTAGTGATGCTGTTGCTTGTTGACACATAGGGAGTGTCATGCCGTGCACTGCCAGTTTGTCTGTGGAGCTAATATGCACTATTGGTTGCATTTTATTTTTTTAACATTGTCTCATTGAATTGCGTACAGCTTCCTAGGATTGGCATTAAGGACATACATTTTACATTTTTTGTGCTAATTGTTCCATGGTATCCACGTGTAGAACCAAAAAAGGGGGGTCTAACACCAGAATCTTCCCATAGTGGTTATGATATCACACTCTGATTCAGATGAGTTTATTTAGTGATCATTTTGTGTGCTGTAGTCAATCACTTTTTTATTCCTTTTGCCTTTTTTTTTAGATTAAAATGTTGGTTGCTTTCCAAATGAAACTTAGTCTATTTTATTCGGTTTCTATGGAATGCAGCTCTATTTTAAAAAGAAAAAATATTTTTTAGAATTTCAGAAGAAAACGTTTTTTGGCTAATGGAAAAAATATATAGAAGCCAAAGAACAAAGATGATGTGTTTTACTAATAACACAATTTAAAAAAGGTGTCTGGACCGAGATGGCTCGGTGATGACTCCTATTTTCTGAGATAAGGAGTAATGAACATTTCTTTCACTCCATTCCAGAGCATAAAAATGTGTGGTCCTTTCTCTTGATTTTTTGGGAGAGGATCATTCTGGAGCCTGGATTACGATTACGATTCGTTCGCTTTTGTTATGCCAGGGTACAGAGCATTGTTCCATGACATCAGGAGCAGATGTGTCATTGCCATATAGCTCATGGATGAGTCTACTATTTAAGATAGATTGTGCATCTTTAGAAAGAATGACCAGTCCTAATGCTTTTTAAAATGTTAGCATAGGTGAGGTCTGCAGACTGATGCATGTTTTGAGTTAGTTCTCTGTATTGGAAATGTTGCCAGAGATTTATATTTCCTAAGCTGCCAAGTGTGTTGCGGCACTGTTTGTGTCCTAACATTTTAAAAATAGGTTCCTCTTTCACTGGTGTTAATTGTAGGAGATCTCCAAAAACAATAATGTATTTTCCTCCAAAGAGTTCTTCGTAGTCTGTTTTAAGGACTTCTTGTAATCTGAGGTGAATTAAAACCAACATTAGGTTGGAGACAATGCTTACCTCATCTATTAGGAGCATTTTCACTTGTTTGAGAATTCTGCGTACTTCAGTAACAGCTTCTGTTGATAGTTTGTAGTACTCTCATTTGGTTTGGTGTTCTACTGGAAGGAGCAGTAGTTGATGTAAAGTAACACTTTCTATGTTGTTGGCAGCTTAACCTGTGGGAACAGTTTCAACAGCTGAAAGGTTGTTGTTTAAATTTTGTAGGAATTTGTTGATGATTTTTTATTAAGAATGTTTTTCCAGAACCAGCTTCACCACTTACATAGAGGAGTACAGGTTTATAATTTTGACAGTTACAGGTTTTACTTTCATACTGCAAACCATGCTCAATTTCTTTTGTCACTTCTAGGAAAATGCTAAATTGTTCATCATTTAGTTGCGATTTGAGCAGTGCCAAGTTTTCTTCTGATTTCTCATATTTGATACATGGTATTCTCTACTTCAGTGAAGGCTAATTCTGCTTCATTTACTATGAGTGGTTCTTGGGTTCCTGTAACAGAAGGTTGACTGCCCTCAGGAATGTCTTCATTTAGTTGTGCTTGAACTTGTTCCTCTTGCTGGCGTTCATTGTCCAACATGTTTTTGTATTGCTTGAAATTGGCATTTGTTATACTGCTTTCATTTGCATTGAATGCAGCTTCAAATGAGTAATGGGTGCCTAATAAATCTTCTTCTTGTCTACAGGGTTTAAAAAGTTGTAGGGCCATGTAGTAAAGTTCTCTATGTTGAGGAGTTTTAAATTACAACTTCATATGATTAATTAGGCTGGGTTTGGTAAGTTTGAGGGGGCTGCCTTCACAAGCTGAGACCAAGTATTTTCCCCTTTTTTCATCTGGTTTAACATTATTCTTGTAGGTGAAATGTTGGGCTATGTGGTACAGGCAAATGTTTTCCAAAGCAGTACTTCTGTTTGGGTATTATGTGTCTAATAAATTGTTTTTCGAAATGTCCTGGCTGTTGGGATCATTTTTGGCTATTGTTTGTATGTCTTGGTACGATTTCAGCACTCTTTTTCTGGATGCAGCTGGACCAAGGCTTAGCCAGACTATGGCCCTCATAACAAGTTTGCCGGTCTGAAATAAACGGTGCCTGGCAGGTCTGGCCTGGCAGGCAGAACGGCACCCGCCCGCATCGGTGCACGAAAACACTGCACCATTACGACATGGTGCCAGTGTTTCCGCAGTCCCCATTCCCGTGGAGTCCTATGGGACTCCACGGGAATAGGGATTAACAGAATTGTTGGCGCTGGATTTACCAGACCACTGTGGTTGTAATGCCCCAGTAAATCCGGCGTGTCCAGCGCTGGTAATTCACTATGGGTCCGGCGGCAGCCTGCCGGTTTTACCGGCCCAGCTACTGCCGGACTTGTAATGAGGGCCTATGTGTTCAGATTTGCCATATGAGACTGTGCCTGGTAAATGGTCTCCAGCTTCGTAGCATCCACATTCCCTATGGGAGAGCATTTTTATGCCAAAGCTGTACAATTTTTGGGACAGTGTTTTGTCAGATGATATGTCATACCAGAGGTCTTTTAGCTTGGTTTTCTCAGCTTTGGTTAGGTAGGCCGTGACATATCTTGCAACAGCAATGGAATTGTCTGCAATATAATGTATATATTTGTTTGCTTTGTAATCATGGATGAACATTGAAGCTTTGTTTCTTTTAATGCAGTACTTCTCCTTTTGCTGAAACGGGTCTAGGGAAACTAAAGCGGCATTTGGTGCAGTATTTACCTTTGTTTTCATATCTGCGTTGGCAGTATTTGCCACACTTATGTGTTTGGAAGCGTAAAATTTGTGTATGTAGCTCACTATGTGTGGTTTATGAAAGGATGTCGCAGGTTATGTATTTGTGAATAAACTATAAAACAGTGGCATCATTGTCATTACCAAATTTAGGAGCATCTTTTATCCACAAAAGCATGTGGATGTGTGGTGCTCCTCTGGACTAATATTTTGTTCTCCAAAAGAAGTGTTCGACTACTCCGGGGGAATGAATATTTTTATTACAGGTGAAGTGCAGCATGGCAATAAAACGGTGGTGAAAGTATCTTGATACATTTACAGGGTCAAGAGAGCAGAGTTCTCCCAGTGTTTTTATGTCTATCCCTTCTTTGCTTTGGTTTGCTATGCATAGGAAGTCGTGCAAGCCTCCCATGCATATTCTGCACAACTTAGTGACAAACCATGTGGGTGGGTCAAGGTTCTTTAGCATGCACCGTACATCAGCGTGACATCATAACCAGTATTCTTTTCTACCACGCATGTTTTCTAAGAGATTTGTGATACTTGACTTCAAAACTTCATCTTTGTCTTTTATCTTTTGATGTAGTTGGGTAACAGACATGTTTAAAAAATTGGAACCTGTTTTCAATGTGTGTGCAACTCCGTAACAGAGTTGCTAGTTCACTTTCAAACAGGAGGTGGAATATGTATTCAACATTTTGTCTGAATCTGGGGTCTTCAGAATACATTAGTAAAAAGCGGTATTCTGATGCTGTTATTTGTGTGCATCTTTCATCATATCTTCCCCCTTTTCCTGTAGGAAAGTGTAGAGGAAAGACTCATGCTTCCACACTTTTCTCCCATATGCTGATTGGAGACCGTTTGGCTTGACGTATTTGATATGTTTCTAATGCATCGTCTATGGTGTCTTTGGAATGTGTGGGTGAAATGTATACTGGTATAAAATATTGGATGCCGTAATAGGATACACAAATTCAAATTGGCCAGTTGGTGAGGAATCCTGAATTATTTGGGCGGTTTCCCTTAAGTTTTGTTCAATGTTTATATCTTTGTAGTACTCATTGTTTTCTTATAGATATTGTAAGGCTTTTCTAACCTTAAGCCTACTAGTTGTTGCCAAACATTTTTGTCTTTCGTTGGTACACCATTAACTAGACTAATCAAAGAGTGATCTATTGGCCGTTGCACTCCTAGAGTTTCTACATTTTCGGTAAGATCTAATGGCAAATAAACTACTTTGCCCCAAATGCCTTTTAGTAATTCAGAAGGAGGCAATTTGGCTGTTTTGTGTTGAAGGCGTATTATAGCTTGAAATGGGTGTACTGTTTGGATTATAATGCTCTCATACAAATTAAACTGCTGGAGAGATTTGGGAAGTGGGAATATTTCCAAGTTATTAGTGATTGCCCGTGAAGGTATTTGGTTATTATCAAGCTTTGTATTGCAGTATGTGCAAAGTACTGACTGGTCTGTTATTTTGTATTTGTTTTCTGTTATGAGATATACAGCTAATTGGAACCATTGGGATATCTCATTGTCGTCTATTTTGTAAGTGATATCTACAGTTTTTGTGCTCTTTTTATAAAAAGTTCTGCGACAACACACACATACTTGGTTTGGTAGTTCAGCAGATGTGCTTTTAAACTTTGCTATTTCTTTTTTGTATGTGTTTATTAGGAGATTGGCATTTGGAGGTTTTTGCTAATGTTTTCTACAGTTACTGAATTTTCTAAGTGATCGTCACTTCCAAAATATTTACTTTGGATGTGGTCTGTTTGCTGAAGGAGTTCTTTAGCTGTCCCATGTAGGAGAAGATTATTATACTGTTGCAGTTTTACAGCAGCACGTTTTGCATAGTACAGTCTCTGCAGAAGATTCCTTATAGTGGAATGGTGTGTTGCTAACATTTTGATGTGTTGGAAGGTGCTTTTGCAAGCAGCTCCCAAAATACAGGCTAATGAATGTCCTCGCAGTCCAGTGTAATTGCGCACTGGACAGGAGTCCATGGTTAGCAAAGTTTTTATTCTAATTTTGTTTTTTACTTTCACATAGTAATTGAGGAATTGTCGTGAATATTTGAAGGGTTGTTTCCATACGTCACACATTGTGGTGCATGGCCATTTGACAACTGGACGGATTGGTTGGGTGGAAGGAACAGTTGATTACAAGTTTGTTGGGGACATTTTTTCAATAAGGGTTTCTTGTACCATAATGGTGTTATATACCATTTCATAGCCTCGGCCATAACTATGTATGGCAATTGCGTTTTTCTGTTCTTATTTATAAGCCTCTTCATTGAAATATGGTTCTGTGCTGCTTCTGTGAATCCATTCACCTGCACAGAAGTTCATAAATAGGTTCTATGTTGACATTGCGCATGTTTAGAAGTAGTTTTTGTAGTTTACTGATTAATTTTGTTAGTGGTTTCATTTTGGTTAAAATTAATATAAACAATTTTCTTTTGAGGAGCATTGCGCTGTCAATGAAAGCTTCCAGGATTAGTCATCTGTGGTAATTTTTAAGGGTCGAGCGTGACTTTCTGCTATTTTTATTAGATTTTGAAGTACTCTACGTTGGACTTGTTTTGTGAATTTAATTTTTGGGAATGCTTAACTGTGGCTACGTTAACATTGGTAAATATAGTGGTAGCGTTATTAGCAGTTTTATTCTTATTTATACATTTGTTTTTCTTTTTTCTTTTTAGAACAGGGGCCCTAGTTTCTTTTGTGCTAGCTGGTTGCTTTGTTGACTGACTGTATTAGCAGTTTTGTTTGAACATTTGCTATGCATTCTGCTAGAGGTGGATGAGTATTTTGCATGCTTTTATTTTATCTGCTCCATTTGTTCTTTGTTTTCTATGGAGTTGCTTTTGCAAACTGTTCTGTGTGTTGGAGAAAAAAGGAAAGTGTGGGTTTGAAAGTTGTGGAATATATTTGTGTGCATTGTGAATGAATGTGTGAATATGAGGGCAGACATAGATAGAGGGCTGTGTGATTGTGAAATGGGTTGCTAGTCTGGTTGGGAAGGTTGTAAAAGTAGCTGTGTCTGTAGATGTGTGAAGGGCTTGGTTAGTGCGTATGAGAGTGCTGGTGTGCATGAATAAATAAGGTCATTATGACGTTTTCTCGATAATAGTGGGTGTTAAGCTAATGGTGTTCAAATGAGAATACAGAGAGTGTACCTGCTGAGGTGCAATGAATAAGAGTGAAGTAAATGTTGTTGGTTTGAAAGCAATTGTATAGGCTAGTATGTGGCTACACTGTCCTGCATGAGTTACAGAAAGAAAACTACTACAGTAGTACACTTTGTAGGATGTGAAGTATATTTTTCTTCAGGTGGTTGTCTTCTAGGAGGTAGGTTGTCGTCTTCCAGGAGGTTGTTTTTCACTGCAATTGGGAAAGATGAAACTTAGTCTGTATATATGGTAATGGTCAAGTAATTGTAGTCCAAGAAGGCATTATTGTACATTGTAGGAGTTGTTGTTGGGAAGAAGTGTTAGTAACATTGCACATGATTACGAGTATGGTGGTAACCCTGCTGTTGCTGCAGACGGGTTGCCACCAGATTCCTAATAATTGTTTGCCAGCTAGCTTCTCATTGGCACCAGGACATTTCAGGTCATTTTGGCCTGGAAAGTCAGGTGGTGGAAAATGTTAGTGCCTCTATTTCTGTGGAGTTGCATATCACTGTATGGGAAAGGGGACATGGCAGCACTGGCAGCGTTGCTAATGGGGCTGGGGGTTGTGTGATAAGTATGCCCCACTGGGCCGTAGGAGGAAAGTGTGACATATTTATACAATTGAAAATGGAAAATGTTGAGTGTTTAAAAAGTTGTCATTTTTGGAGGCTGGACATCAACGGTAAAAAGTGGTTTTGTGCCTTTATAGCAGCACTGTGCATAACTTATTTCTAAAAAAAAAAAGAAATGGCTATTGAAAATATTTTTAGAACACTTAAATGGCACTTGTGTGAAGGTTATGTTGTTAGTACATGCATACTTGCGAATGGGATGTACTGTAATATGTACTTGTTTATTAAATGATGGTTGTATTGTGGGAGTTGTGGTTGCAATTGTAATTGGTTATTGATAAGGCGCTTAATACCCAGAGGTTTTTAAGCGCGGACCCGGGGATCGAACCTGTGTTGCTTCGCGTTGTTTTGCTTCCAAGGCGAGCATGTTGCCCCTGAGCTATCCTCCCGTTGCAGTATTTGCATTAGAGATGGTCCACCGCAAGTCCCAGAATGCAGAGAAAAATCGAGAAGGCCATAAGCATGTACAGATGAGAAAGCAGAATGTTAGCAAGTATGCATGTGTGGGAAAGTTAATGAAATAAGACACACTGGGCCTCATTACGAGTCCGGTGTTAGCCGTGCCGGAAAAACCGGCAGGCTGCTGCTGGACCCAAAATACCATTCCGCCTCTGTGATTGCCAGATTCACTGGGGCATTACAACCCCAGTGACCCGGTAATTCATGAGGCGTAAATCCTCATAGCCATGTAGTCCCATAGGACTCCATGGGGATGGGGACAATAGAAAAACCGGCTCTGTCTATGACAGAGCCGGTGTTTCCATTTCTGCCTGCGTTGGGTGGCATTACTCCCGCCAGGCCAGACCTGGTGGGAGTGACACCTCCCGCCTGCAGAACTCAGAATCAGTCAGTCCGGAAACAACGGTAGCGGTGGATTTACCGCCACTCTTGTTTCCGGACTGGCTGACTCGTAATGAGGCCCACTGAGTGTTATTGCAATATGCTGGAGAAATTGTTACCATTTTCTTTCATTTATTTATTATAAATTACACACAGCAATGCATTTATTTGTTTTACTTGAAATGGTGCAGAAATTAATAGTTTTAAACGTATTTCATTTTGCCATTTTTCATCCCATGTATATGACATGCTTTAGTAACATCCTTGCAGTTTTCGTTTTCACTTTGCATTGTGGGAGTTTTAATGTAACTTTGTTAGTGGGAGAAGTGCTGTTAAAAGTGACAGAATGAAAGAAGAAAATAGCAGTTTGTACATTATAATAGGCAATATGGGCAAGAATGTATGTCCTGGTAATATATTGAACTTTCACACAGGATCTGGCACTTAAACATGCTGTGAAAATGTTTTGAATGTGGTTCACAAAAGACATAAACAGTGCTGCAGAAATTGCAAACATGTGCTTTGAAACGGTTATGAAAAACTTCATTAAAAGAAAGTTTGCAACCAGGCACCATTGTGAGTACCATTTGATGTCAAGGTGGGACAAACGAGAGTATGATTATTGAGAAGGTTATGCAGGGTAAGTGGCAGGAACCCTGTTTAAATGCATTTGTAAAAGATTAGGAAATGTACTTTTCAAAATATATGCGTACCTGCACTTTGTGTTGATGGATGGAGATGCGGTTAAATCTGCAAATAGAAATCTTGGAGATTTGTATAGTAGTTTTTGATGCGGGTGCTTGGGAGTAACAGGAGACATGTACTCTGAGTGTTCAACAGTACATCTGAAGTGTTGAACTGAGATGACAGAGTTGGATGCAGATCTCCTGGATGTGATTGGTGGATGGGTGTGTGACTGCTTGACACTAGCCAATGAGGAAGTGTTGAAAGATTGAAGTGGAAAGGGAAAAAGGGCTGCCCTGTGTTACAGGGTCCGCAGACACTGTGGTAGTCCACGGACAGGGCCTGTCACATCCACGTCTTTTAAGGCTACCTGGCATGGAAATGGGACTGCAGTATTAGCCAATCAGGACTTCAAGTTGTGCTTTATAGGGAGAGAGGGTAATAGTTTTTTCATTGCTGTGTGTAGTGAAGATGGCTGTGGTTGCAGGATGATGAGGCTCACTGTGTGGATGGTGTGAGATTGTTTTATGGTTAATTTGCAGAGGTACACAGAAATATGTGGCATTTCTGCCAACCTTGGATTGGAGAGAGTGGATGCTTTCTGGTGTGGTGTGTCTGGGAGAAACTTGAAAGGTCTATTTGCACTTTGTAAAAATATGGCTGTTTTCAACACTCCAGATGTGATTGTGGTGCATTGTGCAGGACGGTATTTGGGGTGCATTAGTGCAATAACTTTGCAGAGTCCAGTGAAGGAGTTGCTGAAGGCACTAATGGAGCTCTTTCAATGTGGAAAGGTGACCTGCCCCAATGTATTTTGTCCTCAGCAAGACACAGGAAGGCGTCTTGTCAACAAAGGCATATCTTCATTTTTGTGCAGTGTTGGGATGTCATCATTCCCAAATGACAATGTCCTGGAGGATGGTGGAAGTCCCTTGTCTAGTGATGGCATCACTTTCATGGATTGTGGCAATGCAATCTGTCTTGCTAATATTCAGAATGCACTTAGAAAGTTATTATAAAATGATGTAGAGTGCATGTGAGTTGGTATAGGAAACAAAATCTGAAAATCCTCCCAAATAAAAAAAGGTTTATTTCAGAGACACTCCTAAAGAGTACATAACTTATCTTGTGTTTAATTTCCCTCCTCACCCCCTTGAATTGGACGATATGTCTGCAGACACTGCAGTAGTCCGCAGACAGCACGTACCACATCCGGGTCTTTTGAGGATGCCAGGAATGGAAATGGGACTGTGCAGTTCAGGGGATTAGCCAATCAGGCTTCCTGTGTGTGGTATGCAAGCAGAGAGTATGGCAGAAGGTCTGTTTGCTGAGAGGAGTGCAGATGGCTATGGCTGTGCTTTTCAGGAGGCAGAGTGTGTGGATTTTGGGTGACTCGTAGATCCATTGGTTGCAGGTGTATGCAGAGCAGTGTGGAGTGGCTGAACATCTTAGATTTCATCATGTTGATGTTGATGTTGATGTGAAGTGGTATGGCGTGCCCTGCATGAAGTGGGTGGACTTGCTCCCATTTTGGGTCAATTTGGTCATACTGCAAAATCCGGACATTATCATTGTTCATTGTGGAGGGAACAGTTTAGGGTATCTCACTGGAATTTCACTGCAGTTTGCAATGAAGGAGACATTTGGGAAATTGAAGGAAATGCTTCCGATTTCTAGACTGACTTTCTCGCATTGCCCAGAGATGCTCAAGTTCATTTGGTCCGCAAATGGAGAAGGCAAGGCGCAATGTCAACAAGGCTGTGTGTGCATTTTTGAGAGATGTTGGCATGACGTCTTTCCATAATGAAAATATTAAATTTGACACTGCTAATATTTTCTGCAGAGATGGAGTACATCTGAGTGATGCTGGTAATCTGCTTTTTTTTGGAAAAAAATGAAATGCTTTGAAGTACTTTTTGTAAATATAGAAAGCATTTTGGCAGTAGGTGAAACAAAAATGCATGGAAGCACGGCAAAAACAGAAAGTTTAGTTCAGTAATATGTTGCTTAGTTTACTTCAAAACTTGAAAAAAGTTTTGAAAACAAAAAATACAAAAAAAGGTTATTTTCAGAGCATCACTTTCCCACGCAAAATAGTGCAATGGTTTAGATGCTGCCACCAACTACATTTTTTAGATGTCTGCCTACTACTGCGCTATCTGCGGACTTCGCAGGCTGTGTAGGGACCTGCACCTTTTTTTGGTACTTCTGTTTTTGAACTGTGAAAGGTGGCTCTGAAAAGAACCTTTTTTGTTTTTTGTGTTTTATAATTCTTTGGGGCTTTTTTTCACAGGAGACACATGGGAGGAAATGGAAGGGGCACCAACCACAGGGACGAAGGGGCAGGTGGAGAGAGGAAGATGTTGGGTGGGTATTAATTAGGTAGGCGACAGTGTTTCTCATGCTCCCTGACCACAGCCTCGAAAGCAGTTCGAAACTACTCCCCCCTACAGAGCGGTGTGTCACAGTACATACAGAGCACTGCCACCCTCGAAAGATAATTGTCAATTGTGTCATGTATGGCCTGCGAGGCTTCCGGAGGGATCCTCTGCCCCACAGGAGTGTCTCTTGTGGTGGCAGGAGCAGATGATGAGGGTGTGATGGTGGATGTCAACCTACTCGCCCCTTCGAAAGGTATGACCTTTCACACTACTCCTTCATGATTGGACCTGAGGTGGCGCTGCATGGACGTGGCCCTTTAGCTATACAGACCTGGTTTCCTACGACTGAGTACAACCTTGCACTCAGTGCGTCTAACCTAGTCCACATGAGTATAACCTTGCACTCAGAGCATCTAACCTAGTCCGCACATGCCTTAGGTTACCCCCCCAATGGTGGTAAAAAGCTTGCACACCCAAGATTCACGCTGGGAGCCAGTGAGAGGGATTTCCACTACCTCATCCTCTTGATCTGCCTCTGTACCACCACGCTTGTTCCCCTCGCAAGGCCCTCCAAATGGTGGTGGTGGTGGTGGGGCAGCTGCAGTGGCCATGGATGCCATTATCTCCAAGTACAAAGTTGAGATAAAAAAAATAAGACTAACACCCACGACATCAAAGATGACATGACAATTATCACATCCTTACCAAGGTTTGTGTTTATAATGTTGGTAACAAGGTGTTGCAGGTGATTGTGAGATCTATGCAAAATTACTTCACATATGAACGAATGTACTTATGCAAAGAAAACATTATATTAAAGTGTTCTTCTGAATACAAGAAGGTACTCGTACATACACATAAGAAATGGCTGCAGCATACACTGTAGAAGTAGAATATTTTAATTTTGCTATTTTTGCTTTGTGACTGCAGAGTTTTCAGTGCTGTTAACCACGGAAAACATAGTAATACGTCAAGACCTACTACATATGTGTCTTAGTACAAACAATACAGACAAAGACCCACAATGCATACAAATTAGAGGCATATACTGGCACACTACAGTAAAGAAGACAGAAACAATATCAATACAAAATGTCAATAACATTACAGTTCATTATAAAGTAGTCATATTAATTGTGTTTGTATGGCCTGGTTATTGCTTTATATCTGTGCAGCATGTGCTGGCTGACAGCAAACCCTAACCCAAGTACTTGTACAATATACAAGAAGGTTAACGTCTTTTGCATATATTGCAACTTTTCCATTTAAAGATTTCTGCAGTCAGTAACCAAAACCAAGTAGCCCAGATTTCTGAGGTTATCAGTGATGTCATCAATGAAAATTGTCATGTCATCTTTGATGTTGTGGGTGGTAGTCTTAGCAGTGCACAATGGTGGCACGCGTCATGGTTGCTTATCTTAACATAACTGGTGAATTTCTGGGGTTTTTCGATTTCATTTGTAACCATAATAACCCTTTAAGAAAGTTTTTCCACTGATTTTGTTAGGTTTTCATTAGTGCAATTTAACTATAACAACCCTTTAACAAAGTCTTTTCACTGAATTTGATTGTTTTTTTATTAGTGCAGCTTAACCATAACGTCCCTTCAACAAAGATTTTTCACTGAAAAAAAATAAAATATATATATATATATATATATATATATTCAGTGAAAAAAACTTTGTTAAAGGGACGTTATGGTTAAGGTGCGCTACTAAAAACCTATGAAATTCAGTGAAAAAACTTTGTTAAAGGGACTTTATGGTTCCAAGTAAAACCGAAAAACCCTTGAAATTTGCCAGTTATGGTAAGCTAAGCAACCATAACTCGTGCCACCACCGTGCACTGCTAAGACTAACACCCACAACATCAAAGATGACATCACAAATGTCATTGATGACATCACTGATGACATCACATGTGTATGTACTTTTCATGAGATATGTGTACAAGGGATTCTTATTATAATGTTGCAAAAAAAGTGTCAAGGATCATTGTAATAAATATCATACCCTAATTAGTGCATTGAACGATGCATTGATATAATAGCATTCTATTATGGGGTTCTATCTAGTATACTAAGCTACTCATGCAGAAACATAGCATTGTGTGCAGCGTACAAGATGAAGGTATAATATTCGTAATGTTAATATGTTGAATAATGAAATGATAATTGTTTTCTTAATAGATTTTTGTGTACTGTGAAATATGTAATAAGTAGCTAATAAAACCCATGTATTACATAATTGCATTACTATAGACAAAACACAAAGAGACAAGAACTCATACCAATATGGGTATATACAGGGAAAGTGAAGTTAGCAAAAAAGCACAAGTAGTAGCAGAAACAATTCATAACCTAACTGATTATTTTCATGCAAATAAATGATTGCTGTTTCAAAGCTGCTATTTACCCTATGTATATGTATCACTTGATGTGATTGGACCCTAAGGAAAGTAGTGTGAGTACAATGTATACAAATATGACCATATACAGGGAAAGTACAGCCATAAAAAAACAACAGAACTATCAGAAAGTGCTGATAAGTCTATTGATTATCTTTATGCACAAAAAGGATTGCTGTCTTTCAAGCTTGTGTCTTCCCCTATCTATATGTTTCATATGATGTGACTGGACTCTAAGGGAATTACTGTAAGAACCTACTTGAAGCATACGTCTACAAATAAAATATTTTTTTTAGTTTCTGACTGTTACTGAAGAAAACCATGTGGCCTAGATATGTCAGCAAAAGAAAAAAGAGTGAGCCAGACATGTGATGTCATCAGAGATGTCATCAATGACATTTGTGATGTCATCTTTGATGTCGTGGGTGTTAGTCTTAGCAGTGCACAGTTGTAAGAGTATTCAATTCAACACTACATCTAAGTCAACGCCTAGTCTAGAATACTGAATGAAACCCTTATTGATATATCTTTATGCCCAGTTCATACGTTCTGGATGACTACCCCTGTATAACACCCCTCTCTTAGAATCCCCCTGACTCCACTGAGTCAAGAAGTAGGTTTGTTTTTCAAATGTAAAAGATTTATTTGAGAAATTAACAATTTATAGATATATCACACTTTATAATAAATTAATAATTGAATATCACACTTAATCTGAGCAGTAATCAATAATGGATAGTCCGGCACTAGCACACTTCTTTATAATCAATGATGAGTGGTTATAGGAGGGATACGATAGCAACAATACTTTTATGGTTTCAAATGGATGCAATGTGGAATGAAATGCAGTACAGAAAATAACTTGATAGGATTTCAGCAAAAGACAATGTAATCACTTTCTTGGACAATTCACCCCCCCCCTTTTATGCAATGCAAGGAAATGGAAGGAAAGCACACAGTTCTCAGAAATGCAATCAAATGTAATTCAGTTCACCCCAGCAAGCTTAGACTACAGGTATGAGTTTGAAATACAGGCAAAAGTGCTTTGATATGTGCTGGCAATGAAGTGAGGAATATGCTGAAAATGGTTTTAATTCCCTTTAGGAGGTTCAGGGTGAGTGAAATATACTTGGGATGAGTTCAGGCTCACTTTAGCAATGATTCAGGGATGGTTCTTAAGAGGCAAACGAAATTTAGCACTTCAGGCAAAGGCAGCTATCTTTTTACAAGTAAAGAAATCGGGCCAAATCGCAAATCGCGGCAAAATTCGCGAATGCGTGAATCGTGATTACGGCAAAAGTATGAGGAGTAGCCAGTCGGTTCTAAGCTTGTTGAAACGCTGAGATTCTAAGCTTTCAGAGGAAAGTTAAACCAAGTTCCTAGCACAAACGGTTACGGAGTTATGAACGATTTTGTGAAGGTTGTATTTCGGATTTGAAATTTTAAAAGTTCAAAGCGACAGGTTACAGCTTGCAGCTAGAAAATGACAGGTGACAGCTTTGCAAAATAACAAGTGACAACTTCTAGGAGGCAGTTCTGGTTAGATTAAAATAGTTTGGATTAGATTATTTTAACTAAGAGATTGGTTCTGCACAGTTCTGCTAGGTACTCACAATATATTTAGAAATAGGCCTCGCCACGGATCTGGTCAGGTTTTGGACTGGACTCCGGTACTGGTCTCGGCACTTCACAGTGATCTGGGTCAGCTCTCTGGTTCTGCGAACAGCGGTCTGGGTCAGCTCTGGATCTCTGGCCTCTGGTTCTGGATACTGCTCTGCTTTCTCTGGGTACTGCTACAGGTTCTGGAGATTGATGGATTTGAAGTCTCTGTGTTGGCTCTCTGGAGGTTGATGGAGGTAAAGTATGGATTTTCCCGGCAGAGCGTCCCACAGCAGATGGAATAGAATGTCCCTATCTGTCCTGACTGTCTGCTTTTATGTGTTTTGAAAGTGGGTGGAGAGGCTAGCTTTCTAGGCCCTACCCCTCTCCACTTGTCATTGGCCACTTCCTCCTCTTCCCCTTGATTGGGGGAATGAAATGAAGTGTCATCATGATGAGGTCTGTTTATGATACAGAGAACCCACCCCTGTCAACTTTACACACAATCTATATCTGATCCAAATACATACTTCCCCGATAGACAGTTGTTTGGCATTGCATACACACATCATGCATTTACTGATGGTAGCCCCTGTTCCAATTCTGTCGTTTCTAGGAGCCTGGGTTCAAAAATGGCAACATATTTCACTTTTTGGTCGGGTTACCAATATTGGATTTGTCCCCGCATTTACACAAATGTTAGCAAAGCATGTGGGTATTAGGTGGTGGAGTGTCAGATTTTTAACATACATACATTTAGAGTAATAACCTCTTTTCCGCTAAAAACCCCCCTGAACATACCACCGGGTCCTAACACGTCTTCAAATGTGCACAGAAAAATCACAAGAATAATGATATCACTTATAAAATTTTCACAAGTCGGCTCTATGAATGATCCATCTTTTTAGATTTATGTTCTGGCCCCAAAGGGGTGTGGTTTCCCCCCAGCACAAGGTTGAATTTCTGGTTTTTCCAGTTCTGCCAAGCCAGCTTGCTCTCACAGGCAGTGCTCCTCCCCTTTAGTTCCAGGAGGAAGCCACTTTTACGACCCCCCCCCAATAAAACATTTGCCTGAGTCAGGACAGGGCTTTGTTCAATTTCCTGCAGAGCCCAGGTAATTCAATCAGAGAAGTGTCATATCCCTTTTGGTGGGAACAGCAAAAGGCAGTTAGGCCTGGGAACACAGCTGTTGTGCAAGTCTCAAATCCTGTCGGGGGTAGCTGGTGGGCAAAATTCCCTCTCTTTTTAAGCCAGGCCTCAGCTAAATGTCTCTTTGGCTGCCAGTTTTCCTGTCCAAATCAAACTTCCAATTTTTACGCATGCTGCTAGAATGCTGATTCTAAGTTTAAAACTATGACATTTAAACAATTGCAACCTATGTGACACTCAAAAGTAGGTCACTCATTTCTTTTAAACATTTACAGGGTAATCCATAGAATTTCGCAGAAAAGTGTCGCAAGCGGCTGGCGCAGAGTGTCCGCGTGCGATTGTCTGCGCCAGGCACGTGCGCTAAAACCGATTTCCGCGCACAGCGTATTCATGGACTTTAGGCTCCCAAACCAGCCGTGGCGCAGAGTATCGCAGCGACCCTGCAGCAGTGCCAGTACCGCCCCCAAGAACGCCCTCGCGCAAGGAAAAGCCATCAAAATCGCAAAATCATCGCAAAGGGCTGCGCTAACCCTGCACCAGTTTACAGGGCTGCCAAACAAGGAACGCAAAGCGGGTAACGTTCATATCAGGGGTACGCGTGAAGTTATACACGCGATTAGCCAGGGTACGTGTATTACAGGGGTACGTGGGAAGTTTAACACGCGATTGGCCAGGGTACGTGTATTACAGGGGTACGCGTGAAGTTTTACACGCGATTAGCCAGGGCACGTGTATTACAGGGGTACGCGGGAATT
Organism: Ambystoma mexicanum; assembly: GCF_040938575.1. Classification (NCBI taxonomy): domain Eukaryota; kingdom Metazoa; phylum Chordata; class Amphibia; order Caudata; family Ambystomatidae; genus Ambystoma; species Ambystoma mexicanum. The sequence continues at coordinate 381,804,121 of NC_090927.1, read as the reverse complement.
ATCACACGCGATTTGGCTGGGTACGTGTATTACAGGGGTACACGGGAAGTTTTACACGCGATTCGGCTGGGTACGTGTATTACAGGGGTGCGCGGGAATTCTCACACGCGATTTGGCCAGGTACGTGTATTACAGGGGTGCGCGGGAATTATCACACGCGATTTGGCTGGGTACGTGTATTACAGGGGTGCGTGGGAAGTTATACACGCGATTAGGCTGGGTTGGTCCTCACAGGTGTTCCCTGTACACCCTCCACGGCCCCTGCAGGCAGCCCACAAAACAGGGGACTACCCTGCACACCTGCTCATGTCCCCCTGCACCCCCACCCCCCAGCAGTGCAGGGGCACCCTCCACCAGGCCCCCACTCATGTCCCCTATCACCCCCACCCCCCAGCAGTGCAGGGGCAGCCTCCACCAGGCCCCCACCCATGTCTCACACCACCCCCACCCCCCAGCCACCAGGGGCACCCTCCACCAGGCCCCCACTCATGTCTCCCACCACCCCCACCCCCCAGCAGTGCAGGGGCACCCTCCACCAGGCCCCCACTCATGTCCCCTATCACCCCCACCCCCCGCCACTAGGGGCAGCCTCCACCAGGCCCCCACCCATGTCTCCCACCACCCCCACCCCCCAGCAGTGCAGGGGCACCCTCCACCAGGCCCCCACTCATGTCCCCTATCACCCCCACCCCCCCGCCACCAGAGGCAGCCTCCACCAGGCCCCCACCCATGTCTCCCACCACCCCCACCCCCAGCAGTGCAGGGGCACCCTCCACCAGGCCCCCACTCATGTCCCCTATCACCCCCACCCTCCCGCCACCAGGGGCAGCCTCCACCAGGCCCCCACTCATGTCCCCTATCACCCCCACCCTCCCGCCACCAGGGGCAGCCTCCACCAGGCCCCCACTCATGTCCCCTATCACCCCCACCCCCCCGCCACCAGGGGCACCCTCCACCAGGCACCCACTCATGTCCCCTATCACCCCCACCCCCCAGCCACCAGGGGCAGCCTCCACCAGGCCCCCACCCATGTCTCCCACCACCCCCACCCCCCAGCAGTGCATGGGCACCCTCCACCAGGCCCCCACTCATGTCTCCCACCACCCCCACCCCCCAGCCACCAGGGGCACCCTCCACCAGGCCCCCACTCATGTCTCCCACCACCCCCACCCCCCAGCCACCAGGGGCACCCTCCACCAGGCCCCCACTCATGTCTCCCACCCTCCCCACCCCCCAGCCACCAGGGGCACCCTCCACCAGGCCCCCACTCATGTCTCCCACCACCCCCACCACCCAGCAGTGCAGGGGCACCCTCCACCAGGCCCCCACTCATGTCTCCCACCACCCCCACCCCCCAGCCACCAGGGGCACCCTCCACCAGGCCCCCACTCATGTCTCCCACCATCCCCACTCCCCAGCCACCAGGGGCACCCTCCACCAGGCACCCACTCATGTCCCCTATCACCCCTACCCCCCAGCCACCAGGGGCACCCTCCACCAGGCCCCCACTCATGTCTCCCCCCACCCCCACCCCTCAGCCACCAGGGGCAGCCTCCACCAGGACCCCACCCATGTCTCCCACCACCCCCACCCCCCAGCAGTGCAGGGGCAGCCTCCACCAGGCCCCCACTCATGTCCCCTATCACCCCCACCCCCCAGCCACCAGGGGCAGCCTCCACCAGGCCCCCACTCATGTCTCCCACCACCCCCACCCCCCAGCAGTGCAGGGGCACCCTCCACCAGGCCCCCACTCATGTCCCCTATCACCCCCGCCACCAGGGGCAGCCTCCACCAGGCCCCCACTCATGTCTCCTATCACCCCCACCCCCCAGCCACCAGGGGCAGCCTCCACCAGGCCCCCACTCATGTCTCCCACCACCCCCACCCCCCAGCCACCAGGGGCACCCTCCACCAGGCCCCCACCCATGTCTACCACCACCCCCACCCCCCAGCAGTGCAGGGGCAGCCTCCACCAGGCCCCCACCCATGTCTACCACCACCCCCACCCCCCAGCAGTGCAGGGGCACCCTCCACCAGGCCCCCACTCATGTCCCCTATCACCCCCACCCCCCCGCCACCAGAGGCAGCCTCCACCAGGCCCCCACCCATGTCTCCCACCACCCCCACCCCCAGCAGTGCAGGGGCACCCTCCACCAGGCCCCCACTCATGTCCCCTATCACCCCCACCCTCCCGCCACCAGGGGCAGCCTCCACCAGGCCCCCACTCATGTCCCCTATCACCCCCACCCTCCCGCCACCAGGGGCAGCCTCCACCAGGCCCCCACTCATGTCCCCTATCACCCCCACCCCCCCGCCACCAGGGGCACCCTCCACCAGGCACCCACTCATGTCCCCTATCACCCCCACCCCCCAGCCACCAGGGGCAGCCTCCACCAGGCCCCCACCCATGTCTCCCACCACCCCCACCCCCCAGCAGTGCATGGGCACCCTCCACCAGGCCCCCACTCATGTCTCCCACCACCCCCACCCCCCAGCCACCAGGGGCACCCTCCACCAGGCCCCCACTCATGTCTCCCACCACCCCCACCCCCCAGCCACCAGGGGCACCCTCCACCAGGCCCCCACTCATGTCTCCCACCCTCCCCACCCCCCAGCCACCAGGGGCACCCTCCACCAGGCCCCCACTCATGTCTCCCACCACCCCCACCACCCAGCAGTGCAGGGGCACCCTCCACCAGGCCCCCACTCATGTCTCCCACCACCCCCACCCCCCAGCCACCAGGGGCACCCTCCACCAGGCCCCCACTCATGTCTCCCACCATCCCCACTCCCCAGCCACCAGGGGCACCCTCCACCAGGCACCCACTCATGTCCCCTATCACCCCTACCCCCCAGCCACCAGGGGCACCCTCCACCAGGCCCCCACTCATGTCTCCCCCCACCCCCACCCCTCAGCCACCAGGGGCAGCCTCCACCAGGACCCCACCCATGTCTCCCACCACCCCCACCCCCCAGCAGTGCAGGGGCAGCCTCCACCAGGCCCCCACTCATGTCCCCTATCACCCCCACCCCCCAGCCACCAGGGGCAGCCTCCACCAGGCCCCCACTCATGTCTCCCACCACCCCCACCCCCCAGCAGTGCAGGGGCACCCTCCACCAGGCCCCCACTCATGTCCCCTATCACCCCCGCCACCAGGGGCAGCCTCCACCAGGCCCCCACTCATGTCTCCTATCACCCCCACCCCCCAGCCACCAGGGGCAGCCTCCACCAGGCCCCCACTCATGTCTCCCACCACCCCCACCCCCCAGCCACCAGGGGCACCCTCCACCAGGCCCCCACCCATGTCTACCACCACCCCCACCCCCCAGCAGTGCAGGGGCAGCCTCCACCAGGCCCCCACCCATGTCTACCACCACCCCCACCCCCCAGCAGTGCAGGGGCACCCTCCACCAGGCCCCCACCCATGTCCCCTATCACCCCCACCCCCCAGCCACCAGGGGCAGCCTCCACCAGGCCCCCACTCATGTCCCCCTGCACCCCCACCCCCCAGCAGTGCAGGGGCACCCTCCACCAGGCCCCCACCCATGTCCCCTATCACCCCCACCCCCCAGCCACCAGGGGCAGCCTCCACCAGGCCCCCACCCATGTCCCCTATCACCCCCACCCCCCAGCCACCAGGGGCAGCCTCCACCAGGCCCCCACCCATGTCTACCACCACCCCCACCCCCCAGCAATGCAGGGGCACCCTCCACCAGGCCCCCACTCATGTCCCCTATCACCCCCACCCCCCAGCCACCAGGGGCAGCCTCCACCAGGCCCCCACTCATGTCCCCCTGCACCCCCACCCCCCAGCAGTGCAGGGGCACCCTCCACCAGGCCCCCACCCATGTCCCCTATCACCCCCACCCCCCAGCCACCAGGGGCAGCCTCCACCAGGCCCCCACTCATGTCCCCCTGCACCCCCACCCCCCAGCAGTGCAGGGGCACCCTCCACCAGGCCCCCACCCATGTCCCCTATCACCCCCACCCCCCAGCAGTGCAGGGGCAGCCTCTGTTGTGTACGTGGTACACGAAGCGCGCATGCGCGGCCCGAGAGCCGGCGCATGCGCGCGAGTTAATAAAGGCGGCGCCCGGGGCAGTTCGCGCCGGAGCGCCGGAACAGGCGGACGTCTCCAGTGTCCGTTCTTGCGCGACCCAACTGCGCACAGGGGCTCAGATCTGGGGAGGGCCCGCACTCCACCACAGTGGCCCCTCCGATCACAACACTGGCGACGAGGAGGTACGGTCCATTTCCATACCCGATGACCTCGGAGTGACGGAAGTCTGCCGTATTACGGACCCACGGAGCGCCGGCGGCCATTTTCTCTTCCACCCGCTCCCCGTCACACGTGGCGACAGTGGTTGCGGCCCGACTGGGTGCTCGTGCGCCACTCGCCAACGGCGTCGGAAGACACCGGAGAGTAATTTTTGGAAGGCCCACAGTCCTGCAGGCGCAGGGCTGTGGAAATTGAGAAGAAAGAAGGGGATCTCGCACCCAACCCTGCCACGAGGCCGAGACAAGCCATCCTCTCCCGAGACAGCCAACTGTGAGTACGTGGCGCTGAGATGGGTGAAGGAGCTGACGATGAGGGTGCCGCAGCCCCAATCCCCCGCAGAGCTTGCAGCTCCCTAGCCCCCATGCCGGAATTCGATGCCACTGGCCCCCCTTCCAAGCTAGGCCCGAAGTGGCTATTGTGGGTCAAAAGACTAGATATGTTCTTTAGGGCATCTGGGGTGGACGATGATGACGAAAAAATTGCAACCATGATCTATTCGGCAGGCGCAGAAGTCCACAAGATCTACGACTCCCTCGTCATCCCCGTGGTCACATATGACGCAGTCAAGCAGGCACTCAAAGACCACTTTCTACCCATGGCCAATGTAGACTTTGACAGGTTTGTCATGGGCGCTGAGAGACAATTGGACGATGAGCCCCTAGACAAATTCTGCGCCCGCCTGAGACACCTGGCGACCTCCTGCAGATGGGCCGACGAGGAGGAAATGGTCCGCAACCAACTACTACAGGGGTGCAGCTCCGGAAAACTTCGGAGGCAAGTATTGAGGGAGCCTGGCCTGACCCTCCAGCAGATTCTAGACCTGGGCAGAGCACATGAGCTAGCGGATGCCAGAGGCGCGAAAATGGACGCTGCCTCGCGACCAGGACAAAACGAAGACGCATTCGCAGTAGGACGGTCAGCTGCGGGTAGGTCCAGATGGGCGCCGAAAAGGCCTGACGCCACGTCCACACCAAGCAACGCCCGATCGTGCTCATACTGTGGGTATGACCTCCCCCACAGCGGTGACTGCCCGGCAAAGTCGAGAACATGCGCCCGGTGCGGCCCACCGGGACACTTTGCCAGAATGTGCCGTGCGGCTTCCCCCGTTGCAGCAGCGAGAGGACCGGAGAGAGTGGGACGAGGAGGTGCTCGCAGAGTGAGAGGCATCTCCTCGATTGATCAGGGCCTGCAGGACCTGGATCTCGCGGAAGAAGAAGAGGAGGAAGAAGAAGTCTTCTTCATCTCCAGCATCGCGAAAGGTCCCGGCACGAGGCGCCAACCCACATGCACCGTCAACATCAATGACGTTCCCACCCCCATTCTTATTGACACCGGAGCTTCAGTCTGCGTGCTAGCCACCGAACATTATGTAGCCCTACCAGGCCCACCGGAACTGTCAACATCCACAGCAAGAATATATGCATTCGGTGGAGAAACCCCCTTACCCATCCAGGGTGCATTTGTCGCCCCAGTCTCTCATGGACAAAACTCCATCAAAGCAAGATTCTTCGTCACCGACGTCAGCCCACATTCCTTGCTGAGCTGTGCAGCGTCAGAAGCGCTCAACATTGTCCATTTCACATTTGGGGTTTACCACGCCGACCTGAAAAGTATGCTACACAAATTCGAGAGTCTCTTCAAGGGCATCGGCAAACTGAAAGCAGACCCCATCCGCCTGCACATCGACAAGTCTGTAAGGCCGACAGCCCTCAAACACCGCCGAATTCCCTTTCACCTGAGGGCCCAGGAGGAGGAGGAGCTGCAACAGTTGGTTGACCGAGACATCATCGAACGGGTGGAAGGCGCCACCCCTTGGGTTTCGCCCATCGTAGTAGCCCCAAAGCCGAAACAACCAGGGGCTGTACGCATCTGCGTGGACATGAGGCTCCCAAATGCCGCCATCAAAAGGGAGCGCCACCTTACACCCACCCTAGATGATATCGTCGGTGAACTCCAAGGCGCCAAAGTCTTCTCCAAACTGGACCTCAGATCCGGCTACCATCAACTGGAACTGCACCCCGAGTCGAGGTACATTACGACGTTCACGACGCACGAGGGGTTGTACCAGTACAAGAGACTTAACTTTGGAATCTCATCCGCGGCTGAGGTCTTCCAGAACGCCATTAGAGGAGCATTGTCCGGTCTGAAGGGTGTCATTAACATGTCCGACGACATCTTAGTCTTCGCCAAGTCGGAAAGCGAACACCTTAAAAGGCTAGAGCGCACATTTGAGAGGCTCCAGGCGGTGGGCCTAACCCTGCACCAAGAAAAGTGCGAATTCCTTAAAGACCGGCTGGAATTCTTCGGGTTCACTTTTCATGCGGGTGGCATATCCCCAGACCCTGGAAAAGTAAAGGACATAAGAGATGCGCCTCCACCAACATCTCCGGCAGAAGTTCGGAGCTTCTTAGGAATGGTCAATTACTGCGGCCGATTCATCAAAGACCTGGCCTCCCTATCAGAACCACTGAGGGCACTTACCAGGAATGACGTGCGTGCCCTGGCAATGGACGGCGACTGAACAAAGATCCTTCATTGCCATCAAAGAGGCCCTGTCAGAGCAGGAGACAATGGCCTTTTTCCACCCCAGCCGGGAATCAGAGATCGTAGTCGACGCCAGCCCTGTAGGACTAGGGGCAGTCCTCATGCAGGCCGACGAACTAGGGGCCATGAGACCCATAGCGTACGCCAGCAAGGCCCTCACCGACACGGAAAGGCGATACTCACAAATTGAAAGAGAAGCCCTTGCCATCCTATGGGGGTGCAAACACTTCAGGATATACATCCTCGGCAAACCTGTTGTCGTGGTCACGGATCATAAACCCCTGATTCCCATCCTGTCTGGCACATCTTCCAAGCCGCCTCCCCGTATCGAGAGATGGATGCTGTCCCTCATCGAATACGGCGTCAAGTTGGTGTACCGCCCGGGCACTCATAACCCCGCGGACTACCTGTCCCGCCACCCAGGCACGAGGAACGCCCAGAATCCCGTAGAGGTGTCTGACGCCGGTGACGCAGTGCATCTCGTCGTTGAATCAGCCCTGCCAGTGGCCCTGTCAAGAGAGGACATTGCGGATGACTCGAACTCTGACGAGGCATTCCTGCGAGTGAAAAGAGCGGTAGCCACGGGGGAATGGCGGGACGTCCTCCTAAATAATGCCAGAAGAAACCCAGAGGTGCAGAGAGACCTACAACTACTGTGGAAGGCTCGACACAAACTCTCGGTGTCCACGGACGGCCTGCTGCTGCGTGGAGACCAGATCGTGATCCCCAGGTCCCTGGTCATGAGAATCCTCCAGTTAGCCCACACAGGGCATCAAGGCATAGCTAAAATGAAGGCGCGCCTAAGGCTGAAGGTCTGGTTCCCCGACCTGGAACACAGGGTGACCGAATTCGTGAGGACCTGCATCCCCTGCCAGGCCGCGAGTCCGGCGGAAAAGGGCCCGCCCATTCGAACCATGGAACGGAGCGACGTGCCGTGGGGTACTGTCCACGCTGACTTCGGCTCGACCGGTAGAGGCCTATACTTCTTGGTAGTAACAGACCAGTGGTCGAGGTACCCGGAGGTAGAACTCGTGGAATCCACCGCCAGCGATCACACCATCCTGGCCATGGACAAGATTTTCGCCACCCATGGCTTCCCACTTGAGATCTGCTCAGACAATGGAGCGCCGTTCCAAGGGCAGCGTTTTGCCAGATACTGCGCAGAACGAGGCATCAAGCACCGGAAGGTGACCCCGCTGTGGCCGAGGGCCAATGGAGAGGTTGAGCGTTTCATGCGGACGCTCAACAAAATCTTTCGCATCTCTGTCAATGGTGGGGAAGACCTGCGCCACAACTTAATCGACTTTCTCCGTGAGTACCGGTCCACCCCACATCGGTCCACCGGAATCGCGCCCGCCGAGGCACTGTTCAAGCGAATACCCAGAGGGTTGATACCAGAAGCGGGAGAACGACGCCCAGGAGTGATCGATGACGCACAGGTGGCAGCTGACAGAGCCGCGAGAAACGAGAGTGAGACAACAAGGCGGAGGCTGCCGGAGAAAGAGATAGCAGTAGGAGACACCGTCCTTGTCCGGAACAGGAAACCGGAAGGGAAACTCTCAATGACTTATGAAACCCAACCGATGGGAGTAACTCACGTCAAAGGATCCATGATCACGGCGGCGAACGCGCGTGGGACAGTGACCAGAAATGTGTCATTCTTCAAACGCATAGGACCAATGGCCTCAGAAGAAGAACCTGATCCCGGCCAAAGGTTGGCGGCAGAGGCGCCGCCGGAAAACGCTGAACCGGCCGGAGATCCTGGGATGCCAGAGAACCTCGGAAGGAGCCCGCCCAGATACCCCCGCAGGGAAGGGCGCCGCCCCCCAGGAAGGTTCCAAGACTTCATTATGGACTCGGCAGCCTGAGCAACCAAGTCTGTTAAGTATAAAATGTTTCGAGCCACGTTGGCTCCCCATGTTTAATGTATTTGTTGTTTGAGGGGAAAAAGGAGGGATGTTGTGTACGTGGTACACGAAGCGCGCATGCGCGGCCCGAGAGCCGGCGCATGCGCGCGAGTTAATAAAGGCGGCACCCGGGGCAGTTCGCGCCAGAGCGCCGGAACAGGCGGACGTCTCCAGTGTCCGTTCTTGCGCGACCCAACTGCGCACAGGGGCTCAGATCTGGGGAGGGCCCGCACTCCACCACAGTGGCCCCTCCGATCACAACAGCCTCCACCAGGCCCCCACTCATGTCCCCCTGCACCCCCACCCCCCAGCAGTGCGGGGGCACCCTCCACCAGGCCCCCACTCATGTCCCCTATCACCCCCACCCCCCAGCCACCAGGGGCAGCCTCCACCAGGCCCCCACCCATGTCCCCCTGCCCACAGGCCCTGACAATCCTCAAGCATGTGCCTCATGGCCAGCCACCACAGCCCAAAGACACAACCAAGTATTACATGTGCCCATGATACTACTCCAATGGAAAAAATGTAAATCAACACATGTGTCTCACACACACACAATGGTTGCAAGTGAACCTGAAAACCCATATCATGACATGCATGAAAACAATGAGATGAAACAACACATTGAAGAATGAAAAAATCCAAATAATGTATTAAAAACAACAGCAATGGCAATCAAAATCAACACAAATACACAAGTAAAAAAAGTAAAAAATTAAGCAGGCTGTCCCTTTTCAAAATGAAATCAAAAAATGACAATCAGAAAAAATATCTTCCAAAGTTCAAGTCCATGAAAAGTAAATGAAGCTAAAAAAGAAATAGAAAACCACTGCTCCATGGCAAAAAATATTAATATTCAAAAAAATATCAAAATCCAAACTCCAACTATGTATAAAGTATTCAGGGTCCATGATCCCAAGAGAAGAAATGAAACCTACCAAAAAACATATCTAAAATGGAACTATATACAAAAGGTGGAGCAGTGTCCGTCGACTCCAAAGAAAAATAAACTGCAAAGGAAACCTATCACTAAATAACTATATACAATGGCGGCAGGCCAGTCCAGCGGCTCACTTAGTGGTGTTACGGGCCAGGGCATCATCGAACTCCTCGTCTATGTCCCGGAGGCGGTCCTGTTCCATGGCCCCGAGGGTCCGCAGGGACGCCGACATGTTCACCTCCAACTCCCTGCGGATTGCCTCGAGGCACTCGGCCCGCCTCAGGGCCCTCCGCATGGAGTTCTCCGCCCTGACCATCGTGAGCCACGCCTCTTCTGCCTGCCGACGCTCCGCATCTATGGCGTGGCACAACCGCTGCCACGCGGAAGACACTTCCCATCCAGGGTCCTCCTGCCCTCCGGCCGATGCCTGCCCCTCCGATGTTGAAGGCCCCGAGCTATCGTGGCTCCCACCTACAGCCTCCTGCTGCTGTCCATGTGCCCTGTCCGATGGTGCCTGCACATCCTCCTCCAGCTGGGGTGCAGTCGTTGACGTGGCCACCCCTGCTGGACGTCCAACTCCCGACTGTGGCAGGGATCTGTTGTCCACCAGCCTGGCCGCACGGTCGGAGGCAGCTCCACAGGGCACCCAGGTGACACATGGGTGGGAAGATGGTATGGAGGACGACTGGGGCATAAGGGGTTCTGTGGAGAAGGGGGTCGGAACAAGGTCCAGGAAACGGAGGAATCCAGCCCTGGTGAGCTGTCCCAGTGGGTCAACGCGGTCAACGAGCCATGCGAGAAGACATGCAGACTCATCATGAAAAGACTGCAGGTCAGCTCGCATGGCCCGTTGACGCAACGCCACCCCACCCTGGACAGGCACAACCTGGTGCAGGATAGCCACATCGGCAGGGAGAGGAAGGCCAGGTGTCGTAAGCCAATCCTCTCCCTGAGAACGGGTCTGGAGGTAGGCATCCCCGCTGGTGCAAGATGATGCAGTGACAGGAGCAGGGACAGGATTGCACACAGGCACCTCTGCGGCGGCCTGTGCTGCCTCCTGTCCCTGATCCTGCACTGCACCACTAGCACCAGTGGAATCCCCACCTCCAGACCCCGCCACTGTCGCTTGCACGGCCTCCTCCTCCACCAAACCCCCCACCAACCTGGATGACTCCGTGCCATCTTCCTCCGTTGGGCCCTGTGGGGTCCCAGCTGCCCCTTCTGCTGCCGAGGAGTCCAACTCCAACCTCCGCCTCTTGGACCTCCCCTCGGCAGCTGCGGCCTGGGACGCGGCACCGGACTCCTCACTCCCCGACGAGATCACAACCTGGGAGGGGATCCGGGCCTTGCGTCTCCGGCTGGTGGTGCGACCCCTGCCGCTGTGCTCCACAGCACCTTCTCCGCCCTCTTCATCAGTTGACGCTGCAGACAGGGAGAAAGAAAACACAGGCATCAGGGCACTGTACAATGGACTCATACACACATGACAGTTATACATGAGTGGCATTGGTAAACCTCAGACATGGCATCACAATCCCCAACACACATGTCATTTCAACTTGCACACATGAGCCATACCACAGCCATAATGCAACAGCCAGCACCATTCATTCACATACAACAGCATGAGCAGCCAAAGGTCATCCACACATCACATGCAACATAGGGAGTACACTACACATGCACACACAACACCAAACTTGCATGCATGTGTACACCTCTGCCAACTGTCGCAGTGTTTTGATCGACATCCATGTCACACCTGACAATCATTCCTCCACATCTTGTGCCATGCAAGCCCACACACACAAGCACCATCCATGTGTCACACATGAGACCCCTCGCATGTGTCACCCTCACGGCCCTCTACACCCCCCCTACTTGGCCACATAAAAATACATGTTCAACCTGCACACTCCTGGCACACCACCACACGCACAGCTTACAATCAGTATGCATGTACACTTACCGCTCGACTCCAGACGGGTCTGCTTCTCAAGGACCTGGATGTGGAGTGCTGGGGATATGCGTTCCAGGACCCTCATCTGATCTTCCGACAAGTGGCCCCGGCGCCCCTTAGCATCCGCTGCCTTCAGGAGGCGCCGGCCCTTGTTGAGGGTCCTGTACCTGAAGTCCTCCCATCGCTTCCTGACACGTTCGTAGTCACGGACTGCTACCTCCTCCGCGTTGATGGCAGTCACGATGTCCATCCAGATCCGAGTCCGTCCTTCCTTGTCGGCGCGCAACCTTCCGAAGAAGGCATCATACTGCCCCAGGACATGCTCCACCAGGACACCAACTTCGGTGGCAGTGAAGCTGGTGCCCCTCTGCCTCCTTGGCCGGGGGTTGCCACTGGTGCCAGATGTTGCAGTGCCAGACATGGCAACCCCAGAGGCAGGAGTGGGTGGGCAACTGGGTCCTGGGGCTGGGCTGTGGGGCGATGGAAAAGCAGTCGGGAGTCTTCTGTTCCAGCAGGGGTGGTCACAGCAACAGCACCCCTGGCTGATGTGCAGGCAGCAAATGGCAGGGCATGTGGGTAGCAGGCAGTCAGGCAGCAGCAGATGGCAGGTGGGAGCGTGCTCAGGGCTCTGGGGGGCAGTAATTTGGCCTTCTGGGCAGGAGCGTGGTCTTCCGTGTGTGAACGCATGGCCAGCTTGATACGGAGTGATTTGGCACGTGAAAATCCAACACGTCTGCGTGTAATTCGAGGAAAGGCCCTTAGCGCTTAAACTCGTCACCAGTGTATGCGCGTCTATGAAGTCACGTGCACGTTGAATTGTGCACACGTAGGAAAATGTTGCGTGTGAAAAAAATGAAAGACCCGTCCGAGTGTCAAAGCGTGTAATTGGTGGAAATGGCCCTACACGCAGAAGTGACAAAGCGTGTAATTGGTGAAAATGGCCCTACACGCAGAAGTGACAAAGCGTGTAATTGGTGAAAATGGCCCTACACGCAGAAGTGACAAAGCGTGTAATTGGTGGAAATGGCCCTACACGCAGAAGTGACAAAGCGTGTAATTGGTGGGAATGGGCCTAGCGCGTACACGCGGCAGTGACAAAGCGTGTAATTGGTGAAAATGGCCCTACACGCAGAAGTGACAAAGCGTGTAATTGGTGGAAATGGCCCTACACGCAGAAGTGACAAAGCGTGTAATTGGTGGAAATGGCCCTAGCGCGTACATGCCGCGTAAGTGACGCTGGACGTGTGGGCCTGCATAAAAGGTACGTGTAGAACACCATTTCCTTGCACGTGCTTTTCGTGGAGAGCGAGTGGGTGAATTCTGTACTTCTTGTCGTTTCACACGCGATTTACTTCACGGCGTTTCAAGTTCGTACTCCCTGTTACCTCTGACAGCTTTTTCTCTTTTTTCTCTTTTACTGGTTTACCTGGGCCTGTTCCCTCAAACAGTGTTCCCTTCTACTGTTGTCCTGTCTCCTCAGACAGCGTACAAATCTTCTTTTGGCGGGGGTGTTGCCAACCAAACGCGCTCCTTTTTCACGCTCTTTTACCTGGCAGACGGTGAGTCACGCACGTATCTAACATCTGTGCTTGCCCCGTGTGTAGCCTACCCCTTCAGAGGTCATTCTAGGCTGCGTGTGACACGCATACGTTCATTCTTGTGTTACTGGGTGCCACAGCGCAGTGCAGGTTTTTCTTTCTGCACACGTGGTCTAGGAGGGGTTGCGTGCACGTCATCTCCCTTTTTTGGGCCTCCTGTGCGTTGCGTGACCCGTCATCTTTCCCCAGGGGTTACATTCAGCCTTGCTAGAGCACTAGGGTACAGTTACCATCTGGTACCCAACCCCTTTGACCCCCAACTGCCCAGGACAATAGTTTACAGCCACTCCCATACGCACATTAACATCAGTGCCATGGCTGGGAGGCGAGGATTCCGTAAGGGTGGCAAAGGTGGAAGAGCCACAAGTGGTGGCAGTGGTGGATCCAGTAGGGGACGTGGTCGTTACTTGCAGGGTGAGCCTGTCCCCCCATGTGTGGAGGACCAGTCAAGGGCACCCATAATCCCCCCCCCTCCGGTTGAGGCTGATGTGGCTGACACCATCCATGCTCAGCCCTTGTTGGACCAGCCCATTGTGGCACCAGACCTGGCTGACTCCATGGCTGACTTCCAGGTCAGCAGGCCTATGACACGTGCGCTGGTGCACGTTGATGTCATCATGCCACGTGGATCTGGGGCAGCAAGGTCATCTGCTGCCCCAAGTAGGCAGGGCGGAGAGGCTGCAGGGGCAGCTGCGGCTCCATCCACCCCAGCTCTCACACACCCAGCCAGGAGAGTGTCGGTCCTAGTCCATCCTGCTGACATCCCCCCTGACACCATTACACTTGAGCCAATGCCTGCACCAACTCCCATGCTGAGTGTGCAACCCCACACTCCTGATACAGAGTCCACCAGGGCTCCTGCCCCTAGTGTCCAGAGCGGCGCAGGACACTCAGGATCACCACCACCTTCCAAGCGGAAGAGGAAGAGTGCTCGTCCGGCACAGGCTGATGCCCCAGACACGGCTACACAGTCCGGCCCGTCGAGGAAGCCCAGCTTCACGGATGACGAACTGAATGCACTTGTCGAGTATGTGTCCGGACATGATAACGAGATGGTCATTGTTGCAGGATCCAAGACCACACCTGCACAACGCCAGGCACACTGGCAGACCGTTGCGGACATCGTAAGTGCCCTTGGAATCGTGAGGCGCACAGCCAATGATTGCTATAAGCGCTGGAATGACCTAAAGCGCAGGGCAAAGAATAAGCTGGCCTCAAGTCATGCCGCAACTCTAGTGACTGGAGGTGGGTCTCCAGTAGTAGACATGGAACTCACTCCACATGAGTCAGTCGCTGGGACCTACGTCACGGAGGAACAGATCCAAGGCATGGGAGATCTGCCTGATTACGAGGCATTGTCCGGTGAGTGCACATGCATGTGTGTGTCATCCATGTGCATGGTGTGTGTGTGAGGGCTTCTGTTTGTGTGCCAGGTGAGAGTGTGTGCGCCTGAGTCGTATGGGTCAGCCATGTGCTTCATGCAATACATCCTGGTGTGCTATCTAGCCCAATAGCACGCCAGTTGCCCTTGAAGTGTCACCTTGCCACAACATTGTTGCTTATTTTTCTCTGTTCATTCAGGCAGATTGTCTGCATTCCACCACTTTTACTAGGCATTTATCAGTCCTCTAGTCACATGTCTGACATGGCTATGGTAAAGTGGAGTGACTTTGTTACCTGGATATCATTTGTTCACACATGTCCCTGTGCAATTGGACCATTTTGGACTGGCAGCTCCAGGTGAAAAATCAGACCTGTTGAATTAGAAAAGCTATTACATGCGGGAACTGGACTGAATGAATAAGTGCTGCCCTCCTCTCCATCTTCACTCAATAGCAATGGTACATGCCATCTGTGTGATGGCATGTGTGTTTCACCTGGCAATCACAGGCCAATGTGTGATGCCACTGCCAGGCAGCATGCAGAAAATGTGTTCATCTTCCATCTTGGTGTCATCAGTGTGTGCCATTTGCCTGCCCTTCATACGCAGTGAGGGTGCATGCATGGGAGGGTTTTAGTCATGTGGGACATGTGTCAATCAAGTACTGGTTCTCTTGCTTCTCAGCCCTCATTGTGTGCCATGGTGCTAATGCCTGTTTCCATTTCTTTGTTTTTATGTCTTTGCAGGGGAAGACGCACCTGATACTGCTGGGTTTGTGGAGATGGTGCAGACCCAGGAGGGGTCCGAGGGCCGACCAACCACCAGTGAGGGACGTGGTGTGGTGGTGGGTGAGAACCCACAAGTGCTGCAGGTCGTGCTCTCAAGGGGTGTCTCTGGCTGCACCTCCCCCGAGCTGTACTCAGGTGTTGATTCGGATGATGAGACCTACGTGCCGTCGTAGGTGAGTGTTCCAGGGAGGGATTCTGTTCTGTCCCACCCACCTGCACCAGGGTCAGAACCCTCAATGGGGATGTCAGTGTTGGCAGCTACGCCTTTGGTGGTTATGGATGCAGGGTCACACTCCGCGACATCTGATCCTGTTCCTGGGCCAGCAGATCAGAGGGGGAATGCAGTCCTGCAGCCTCAGGCAGTGCCGGCACAGCAAGGCGCAGTTCGCCTTGCCCCAGACAGGTGTGGTGCCCGCCGACGTGGTGGCCGTACGCCACCTGGCAATACCGCATGGGAGCAATCCATTTACGGTATGGCAACCCAACAGGCAGCATCATACGAGATGATGGCTCAGGCCATGGATAGGGTGGCCACTTCCATTGTCCCCCCTGAAAGGCTGATGGAGCGACTACAGCAGGCAACCGACTCCATCTGCCAGTCACACAGGGAGGACATGTTGGCGTCCAACAGGGACAGGCGGGCGGCACTGGCGACTCTGCAGGAGGCCATCTCCATAGAGTCCCAGGGCCACAGGGAAGCCCTGAGGCAGGAGCTCCTTCACCTCAGGACGACTCTTGTTGAGCTTGAGGCTTCAACACACCAAAGGACAGAACAGCAGCTGGAGCGTCTCACCCGTACGCTCTCAGCTGAGATGCAGGCAACGAGGGCGGAGGTCCGGGCATCCCGTGAGTTGTTGCATGGGGACCTCCGCACACTCATCCTCCAGAACGAGACCTACCACACCCGCATGCTTGCAGCCATGGAGGAATAGACTAGGGCCTTGCGTGGGCTGCCTCCCATAGTGCAACCACCTCCGGATGCAGCTGCACAGGGTGATAATAGCGACAGCAGTGATACTCCCACAATAGGGTAGCCGTGTGGGCCATGAGCCCATGGAGATGTTTTTTTTCCCAGGATCCACACAGGTGGGTTTTGGTGTACACCCTGTCCTCGGACCTCCTGGGTGGCCTCCCCAACGCCCCCGGGCCCATCAATGGCCATTTTTGATTTTTTTTTATTTTTATTTTTATTTTTCCCAATTTTTTTGGGACAATTTGTTGCCTTCCGTGGTTCCTGTGGGCATACGCTGCATTGTGGCTGGGCACATGCAGGCTTGTCATGTATTTGGTTCAGATGCTTGGGTTTGAGTCACACACACCCCTCCTGCTTCCCGTTTCCATGGGCTTGCAAAGGGTGTGCCCAAGTGATATTGACGTACATGGTGACATTGGACTCCCACTACATGTGTGGGTAGTCTAGTCAATACTGTGTATACATTCCTAGTGCATATTGCTGTTGTGTTGTACACTGCATGTTGCATTGATGTGTAACTCATCATCTGTGTCTACCTCCCAATTTGCAGGTCCCTTCCTCATGTCTACACAAGGCCCTCTAGTTTGGAGATGGGGTCCATGTTGGCAGCAGTGCACCTACAACTCTACATGGCGCCAACACTGTACAGTTGGAAGTGGTGGGAGTGCAGGCATTTCCGGGTGGTGAGACTACTAATTTATTACATTTGTGATGTCATGTTAATGGTAGTACCTGCTCAAGTTTGTTGTTGATCCTGCATTACTGTGAGCATTTCAGGTGTTGCAGGTTTCAATTAGGGACACTGTACATTGTGACACTTATGTCATGTTGTGGGGATTACTTTGTTTACCTGCACATAGCATGACATGGCACGGTGTGTCGTGTGGCGGTGCTGGGGATGGGTTGGGTGACATGGCACTGTCCTCTTGTTGCATTTTGCAAGTGGGTATTCATTTTAGCTGCTTGAATGTGTTTCTTCACAAAACTGCATTGGTGGTGTCTGTGTGGGTAGGGATGCACACATTGTAACACTTCCAGGTGAACAATCTCAGGCTGATATGGTTTTCACGGTTGATTCTCCAGACATTCAGGATCAGTGTCAGGTTGAGTCATCATTGATTGTCAGATGGAATGTGCCATGGCAGTGTGCACTCCACAGGGGTGTGATTTCTATGTGAAGTAATTAGCCACTAGCTGTGTACGGGCTGCCTCCCCCGTGCCCTTTCCCCTCCCATGCGCAGCGGCTGTGCATGTGGTTGGGGATGTGGGGCCACCACCATGTCCACGGCCAGGCCCCGGCGTGTTGCAACGTTGTGCAGGACACATGCTGCCACTATGATCCTGCACACTACTGGGGGAGCGTATAACAGCTGCCCGCCAGAACGGTCAAGGGAGCGAAAGCGTGACTTTAGCACTCTGAATGTGCGCTCCACTATGCCCCGGGTTGTAATGTGGGCTGTGTTATATCTTACCTCAGGTGGCGTGGTGGGGTTCCGAATTGGCGTCATCATGTGGGGGCTGAGAGGGTAGGCACTGTCCCCTGTGGAGGTGGTGATTGGTATCATTGGTGGGGTTGTGACCTTTCTCAGTATCTGACATGCATGCATGTGCAGTGGCATTCATACTCACCAAGCAGCCATGTATCGCCATGCCGCCCAGCTTCTAGGTCCGGCTTAGGGTGGACATTCGGTAAATGAAGCTGTCGTGGGTGGACCCGGGATAGTTGGCATATACTGAGGTGATGATTCCCTTGGCATTACATACTACCTGCACGTTGATGGAATGCCAGTGCTTGCGGTTCCTATAGATGTGCTCTGATGCCCTGGGGGGACGTAGAGCCACATGGGTGCAGTCGATGGCACCTAGCACTTTGGGGAATCGTGCCACACCGTAAAAATCCAGGGCGGCAGCATGCCTTTCTGCAGGTGTTCTGGGCAGGTATATGTGCCTGCGGACTGATGGGCGTGCAGTGATGATGTTCAAGACCTGGTGTAGGCAGCGTGACTGGGTGGCCTGTGACACCCCACCCACTATGGCACTTGTCCGCTGAAATGATCCAGTGGCTAAGAAGTGCAGTACATTGAGGACCTTCTCCAGGGGGCTGAGTGCTTGGGAGCACAGGGTGGGTGATGTGAGGTCATCCTCCCACTCACTCACCAGGTCCAGTATTATGTGTGGTGGAAACTTGTACCTCCCATACACCTGGTCATCAGGCATCCCGAAAAGGCTGGTTCTGGGTGTGAATATTCTGGCCCTGACTATCCTCCTCCTCCTCCTTTGGTAGCCCACGGCCACTGCTGCTAGGAACGGTATGTTCATCCTGGCGTCTGAGCTTGTTATTTTGTTAGCGCGCAAATTTATGCGTTGCGCGTGTTGTAGGCGAGCGTGTGACCCGTGCACCCCTGAAATCCAGTACCCAGTCCAATAGCGTGTGGAAATTCCCACGCACCCCGGGATACAGGTGCGCTGACGTACTTGCGTGTGTAAGTGCCCGCGCACCCCTGAAATACACGTACATAGGCCAATCGCGTGTACGCGCACTTTTGTCCAATTACACGCGATGACACTCTGACGTGCAGTCTTTCCACGTGTGCTCCGTCATCACGTGCTGTGTGGGAAACACCCGTGCGGGTCACGTCACAGACGCGCTTACGCGCTGAGGGCCTTTGGTCCAATAGAATCGCGTATGCGTGCTGACGCGCTTACGCGCTAAGGGCCTTTCCTCGAATTTCACGCTGACGTGCAGGATTTTCACATGCCAAATCACTCCGTATCAAGCTGGCCACGCGAAAACACACGGAAGACCACGCTCCTGCCCAGAAGGCCGAATTACTGCCCCCCCAGTGCCCCGAGCAGCCTCCCACGTGCCATCTGCTGCTGCCTGCCTGCTGCCACCGTGCCCTGCCATTTGGTGCCTGCACATCAGCCATCTGCAGGGGTCCAGTTGCTGTGTCCACCCCTGCTGGAACTGAAGACTCCCGACTGGGATAACATCGCTCCACAGCCCAGCCCCAGGACCCAGTTGCCCACCCACACCTGCCTCTGGGGTTGCCATGTCGGGCACTTCCACATCTGGCACTAGTGGCAACCCCAGGCCAGAGGGGCAGAGGGGCACCAGCTTCACTGCCACCGAAGTTGGTGTCCTGGTGGAGCATGTCCTGGGGCAGTATGATGCCCTCTTTGGATCGTCCCGCGCCAGCAAGGAAGGACGGAAGAGGATCTGGGCCGACTGTGTGGTTGCCATCAACGCGGAGGGGGTGGCAACCCGCGACGTCCAGAAGATCAAGAAGCGCTGGGAGGACTTGAGGTCCAGAACCCTTGTGAAGGCCCGGCGCCTCGTGGAGGGGGGCCGGGGCCGCATGAGTTCAATCCAGATGAGGGTCCTGGAACGCGTACGCCCAGCGCTCCACGCCCAGATCCTTGAGAGGGAGACCCGTCTGGAGTTGAGCGGTAAGTGTCCAAGCATTGCTGTGTGAGACAGGGCATGTTGCGGTGTGCTGGTTCTCTGATACTTGCCTGTATGTGTGACATAGGCCATGTATGCATGTATGTGTGCAGGGACATCATGGTAATGCATGTGCGACCAGTGATGTGTGAACCACATGGTTGTTGCATGTGTTTAAATGCCACATGGGGAGCCCTATGCAGATTTTAAACATGAGAGCATGCCAGTCTCTGTTCCTGGACATGGGTGGGGGTGAGGGATGGGTGCTGATGCCAGGTACATATATGGTAGCCATGTCTGTGTGCCTGACCTGCGTGTCTGTGCCTTGTGAATGCCATGGATGCATGACACATGTGTGTGACAATGCACAGATTCACTGATGCGGCCTAGTTACCCTTGTATCCGCTGTCTTTGGAGTGTATGAGGCCAGATGGATGTGACTGAGTTGAAGTGTGTGCATGTGATAGGCATGACCCATGATGCATGTGAGTTCCATATCATTGTATGTTTCAAGAGTCCATTGGACATGTATGGAAATGTCCATGGCATGCACCATGCCTGTTACTGTGTGTGTTTTGCCTGGACTGTCCCATGTGTTGTGGAGGGACATGATGGAAGTGTACTTTGACAGTGGTACTCATCTGCTATTGCTTCCTGTCTAGGGGACCATTGTACAGTACCCTGATGCTTGTGTTCTATGTCTCCCTCTACGCAGCGGCTAGTGAAGAAGAGGGCGGAGACGGCGCTGTGGAGCAAGGCGGCGGGGATGCCCCCACGGCTGCAGCGGAAGGGGTGGGTGAGCCCCCCCAGGGGCTTGCTACGGTGGAAGACGGTGAGGAGCCATCCAGGTTGGTGGTTTCCACAGAGGAGGAGGAGGCCGCCACTGAGGCACACATGGGGCCTGGTGGGGGCATCCCTGTTGGTGCAAGTGGTGCAGTCCAGGGGCAGGGGCAGGAGGCAGCACAGGTCACCGTGGAGGGGCCTGTGCATGTCGCTGTCCCTGACCCTGTGAGTGCACCACCATGCACCAGCAGGGATGCCCCGTCCCAGGCCCGTCCGCAGGTAGAGGGGATGTCCATGTCACCTGACTCCCCTCCACCTGCGGACGAGGGGACCCGTGTCCGTATGGAGAAGGTCCTGATTGGGGTTGCGATGCGCGCGGGTGCAATTCGTGATGACGTGCGTGCTTCCCGGGAGGAGCACGCACATCATCACGAAGAGCACCGTGCCGACGTGGCCCAATTGGGATCTTCCATGTTCGGGGGTTTCCTGCATGTGTCGGCCAATCTGGCGGCCCTCTCCTCCTCTGTGGAGGCTATACGCCGGTCGTTCTCCTTGCCGTCTTCCGGCCCAGATGCCACCAGGGCCCCCTGTGGACCTGCCCTGACCTATGCAGCCAGCTCGGTGGGGATCCCATCCCTGCCACAGTCGGGAGTCGGAGGTCAAGCAGGGGTGGACACCACAGCAACTGTACCCCAGCAGATGGAGGATGTGCCGGCATCATCAGGCAGGGCACGTGCACGACGGCGTCGGTGGATTCCATCAGCCTGGATGCCGTCGTGCTGGCAGAGGCAGTTGCGTCGGAGGCAGCAGCAGAGTCAACGTGGGAGGCATCATGGCTCGGGGCCATCAACATCGGAGGGGCAGGCATCGGCCGGAGGGCAGGAGGACCCAGGACAGGAAGTGTCTTCCGTGTGGCTGCGGTTGGGCCAGCAGATAGGTGCGGAGCGGCGGCGGGCGGAAAAGGAGCGGCTCACGATGGTCAGGGCGGAGAACTCCATGCGGAGGGCCCTGAGGCGGGCCGAGTGCCTCGAGGCAATCCGCAGGGGGTTGGAGGAGCAGATGGCGTTGTCCCTGCGGACCCTCGGGGCCATGGAACAGGACCGCCTCCGGGACATAGACGAGGAGTTTGATGATGCCCTGGCCTGGAACACTACGGAGTGAGCCGCTGGACTTGCCCGCCGCCTTTGTATATAGTTCTTTAGTTTTAGGTTTCATTTGTTTCTTCTTATGATTTGGAGTCGACGGACACAGCTCCACTTTTTGTATATAGTTGCATTTTTGTTAGGGTTTTTTATAGGTTTCCTTTGTTCAGTTGGGCTCATGGACCCTTGGATGTTTTGTACATAGTTCTTCTTTGGATTTTTGTATTTTTTAATTTTTTATTTCTTCTCCATGGAGCAATGGTGTTTGGATTTTTTTTTTTCTGTCGGATTGATTTCATTTTTAATGTGACTTTGAAGTACATTTTTTTTGGCTTTGGTGTTTTTAATTTTTTTGGACGGACATGCACCTTTTCTTTTTTTCATTGGCATTGTAGTTTGTTTCATTTCATTTGCATTCATATTTTTTTAATACAATTTTATTTTCATACTTCACTGTGTGGTATCATCTCATTGGTTTCATGCATGTCATGTTGGGTGTTTTCCAATTCATTTGCAACCATTGTGTGTGACAGACATGGGTTCATTTGCTTTATGTACGTTGGGGGTGTAACATGTAATTTCCATTTCCATGTGGGTGAATGGGTTACTTGGTAGGGCCTTTTGGCTGTGGAGGCTGACCATTACGCACATGGTTGGTGATTGTGAGGACCTGGGTGCAGGGGGACATGAGTGGGGGCCTGGTGGAGGCTGCCCCTGCACTGCTGGGGGGTGGGGGTGGTGGGAGACATGAGTGGGGGCCTGGTGGAGGCTGCCCCTGCACTGCTGGGGGGTGGGGGTGGTGGGAGACATGGGTGGGGGCCTGGTGGAGGGTGCCCCTGCACTGCTGGGGGGTGGGGGTGGTGGGAGACATGAATGGGGGCCAGGTGGAGGGTGCCCCTGCACTGCTGGGGGGTGTGGGTGGTGGGAGACATGAGTGGGGGCCTGGTGGAGGCTGCCCCTGCACTGCTGGGGGGTGGGGGTGGTGGGAGACATGGGTGGGAGCCTGGTGGAGGGTGCCCCTGCACTGCTGGGGGGTGGGGGGGGAGGGAGACATGAGTGGGGGCCTGGTGGAGGCTGCCCCTGCACTGCTGGGGGGTGGGGGTGGTGGGAGACATGAGTGGGGGCCTGGTGGAGGCTGCCCCTGAGTGGGGGCCTGGTGGAGGCTGCCCCTGCACTGCTGGGGGGTGGGGGTGGTGGGAGACATGGGTGGGGGCCTGGTGGAGGGTGCCCCTGCACTGCTGGGGGGTGGGGGTGGTGGGAGACATGAGTGGGGGCCTGGTGGAGGGTGCCCCTGCACTGCTGGGGGGTGGGGGTGGTGGGAGACATGAGTGGGGGCCAACAGCAGGGAGACACGGGGCATGCGCGGGGGGAGGAGGGAAAACGAGGGAGACACGGGGCATGAGAGGGGGGTGGGGGGTAACAGAAGAGAGATACAGGGCATGACCGGGGGGGTGGGGGGGCAACAGGAGAGAGACACGTGGCATGAGCGGGGGTAACATGAGAGAGACACGGGGCATGAGCGGGGGGCAACAGCAGGGAGACACGGGGCATGAGCGGGGGGTGGGGGGAGGGGGAGAGACACACGGGGCATGAGCGGGGGGCGGCCAGGAGGGGATAGAGACACACGGGGCATGAGCGGGGGGTGGGGAGAGGGGGAGAGACACACGGGGCATGAGCGGGGGGCGGCCAGGAGGGGATAGACACACGGGGCATGAGCGGGGGGTGGGCGGGAGGTGATAGACACACGGGGCATGAGCGGGGGGTGGGTGGGAGGGATACAGACACACGGGGCATGAGCGGGGGTGGGTGGGAGGTTCTAGAGACACACGGGGCATGAGCGGGGGTGGGTGGGAGGGATAGAGACACACGGGGCATGAGCGGGTGGTGGGCGGGAGGTTATAGAGACACACGGGGCATGAGCGGGGGGGTGGGCGGGAGGGATAGAGACACACGGGGCATGAGCGAGCGGGGGGTGGGCGGGAGGGATAGAGACACACGGGGCATGAGCGGGGGGTGGGCGGGAAGGAGAGAGACACACGGAGCATGAGCGGGGGGTGGGCGGGAGGGATAGAGACACACGGGGCATGAGCAGGGGGTGGGGGGGAGGAGAGAGACACACGGGGCATGAGCGGGGGGTGGGTGGGAGGGGGAGAGACACACGGGGCATGAGCGGGGGGTGGATGGGAGGGGGAGAGACACACGGGGCATGAGTGGGGGGTGGGTGGGAGGGATAGAGACTCACGGGGCATGAGCGGGGGGTGGGGGGGACAAACAAAAACACGGACATGCCGCACGGACATGAGTTTGTGCGGCAGATCCTGCTCCTCGGCCCTCCGCTGGCCACCGTGTGCGATGGCGTGAGCAGGGGGCTGGAGGAACAGGGGACACACGGAGCATGAGCGGGGGTGGGGGTACAGGAAGGACACACGGGGCATGAGCGGGGGTGGGGGGGACAGAAAGGACACACAGGGCTTGAGTGGGGTGTGGGGCAGACACGGGCCATGAGCGGGGGTGGGACCAACAGGAGACAGACACGCTCCTGCTGACCTGACAAAGCCTCTCATGCGGGAAAGAAAGATGGCGGGCGTCTCTGAAGCCAGACGCACTGCACGCTTTCACTGCATCCAATGAGCGAGCACGTCAGATGCCCGCAGACATCACGCAAGCTGCTGGCCCAATCACCGTCCTGTCCACGGAGCAAACAGGGAAGTCCGTCCGCGGACCGAACACAGATATCACAAATTTTTTTTGCCCTACTTTTTGGTCATTTTTTAAAAAACTACTGGACGAATTTTCACCAAATTTGCAAAAGCACACTTTCGGGACCAAGCCGCTGCTCCTGGTCCAAATTTGGTGAAACTCCGTCCAGCGGTTTGGGCTGTAGGCGCGAGCAAAATATTTTTCCCATTCAGTCTATGGGAAAAACAGAAATTTTGGACCACCCCTATAACTTTGAGCACTTTCTGATAGTTCTATTTTTTTTTATGGCTGTACTTTCCCTGTATATGGTCATATTTGTATACATTGTACTCACACTACTTTCCTTAAATTTGTTTGCAAAGTTTGGTGAGGATTCGTGCAGGGGGGGCTATTGATTATCTTTATGCACAAAAAGGATAGCTGTCTTTCAAACTTGTGTCTTCCTCTATGTATATGTTTCATATGATGTGACTGGACTCTAAGGGAATTACTGTAAGAACCTACTCGAAGGATACGAATACAAATAAAATAAAATGTTTAGTTTCTGACTGTTACTGAAGAAAACCATGTGGCCTAGATATGTCAGCAAAAGAAAAAAAGAGTGAGCCAGACATGTGATGTCATCAGTGATGTCATCAATGACATTTGTGATGTCATCTTTGATGTCCTGGGTGTTAGTCTTAGCAGTGCACGGTGGTGGCGCGAGTTATGGTTGCTTAGCTTACCATAACTGGCGAATTTCAAGGGTTTTTCGGTTTTACTTGGAACCATAATGTCCCTTTAACAAAGTTTTTTCACTGAATTTCATAGGTTTTTAGTAGCGCAACTTAACCATAACGTCCTTTTAATAAAGTTTTTTCACTGATATATATATATATATATACACATACCCCCACACCCACCACCACCACCACACATTGCTGATGATTCACTATTAGTAGAGAGCATGGCAGGTTCTTGAAATTGACACCCCTACTTTGGAGCGGTAATTTCAAAAGCCCTGAATGTTAGAGATTTAGATTTGATATTAATACGAGATGAAATACCGAAACATCCTATAATATAACTTAGCCTAACACGACCTTGCCAGCTAGTATAACAAAAGTGGCATCATGTCACAAACAATACAATACAGGGGTGCCTAAATACATTTTAAAAATAAATGAAAACAGGCACACACCCTCCAGACCGTCTGCTTCTAGATGTGATGTTTTCTACTCTGGAAGTTGACTGTGTAAATGGGATTGGAGAGCAGTAGCATAGGACAAGACCCAGAAATCAAAAAGGACTCACCCCATGTCACATTTCCTTAATCGAAGTGTTATATTGTCCAGTGGATTTTCACCCTTATTTATTATGTTTTCTGAAAGTCCAAGTATGAACTAAACCTATTCTTTTCATCAATCCTTTTTCTGCGTATTCCGGGAAATGTTGGTCGTTCCCAGATGAATTGGACTTAACTTGTTAATTTAACTATCTTTCTTTAGTGTAAATAATTTGATAAGATTGGAGTCTCGGGATAGTTCTAATTGCACTCCTGTGTACCTTTTGGCATAATGATGGACTTCTTGGGGATGTGTTGCTAAGTGTGTGTTAGGCAGAATCCTGTGCAGTTCCCTTAGGTAGCACTACAGAAGATTAAGACTACAGGTATGAGCAATAAATCCCCTTTGGTATCAGTCTGTACCACAAAGATTTAGTTGGTAGCTGTGGCTAAGCAGTCAGACTTATCTCAAGAGGGAGATGAGCAGTATTCAGGGTTTACACAATAGGACTACAGTACCATGGCACTGACCAAAGCTTTGTATTAAAAAGAATATATATATATTTATTTTACACACTTCTAGTTCAACACATTAATTACAGTTATTCAAGCAAGTTAAAATCAGTCAAGAAAAGTATACAC
Organism: Ambystoma mexicanum; assembly: GCF_040938575.1. Taxonomy (NCBI): domain Eukaryota; kingdom Metazoa; phylum Chordata; class Amphibia; order Caudata; family Ambystomatidae; genus Ambystoma; species Ambystoma mexicanum. The sequence continues at coordinate 381,777,776 of NC_090927.1, read as the reverse complement.
AACTCCCTAGTTAAATTGTAGACAAGTTTGAGCAAGAGTGAAAACTGAGCAAAACGGCACAGTGCAAACCAACCACAAATGGCACTCTAGCAATTTCTCACAAGGGAGGGAAAGCACAAGTTATACAGAAATATCTTCTTACATGCCCTAGCAACACTTCCCAGAAGTTTGTGAACAAGTTTAGGCAAGGCAGTACTTTAGCATGTAGAATACTTAAATGAAAACCGAGCAAAATGGCACTTCACAAGTTTTAAAAGTGGGAAGGAAAGGGGGTTATAAAAAGTAGGTGCACCAACACAGTTCTAGTTGAGAAGCAATCTCGAGAAGGCAGTTCTAACAAATTTAGCTAGAGTCAATAGGCCTGTGCCAGAGTCAGTGGTACAGGGCAAAGGGCCCAGGAGCAAAATGTTCTTGTAGCTGCAGTCAAGTCTTTGGTTAATAATTTCGAAAAGGTGGATGCAGAAGTTGAAAGACAACATTAGAAGATCAGGGCGGCCAACCCAACAGGTAGGTAAAGGATTTAAAACACCTTTTGCACTACCTTGCGAAAAGGGCGGCCTGGCAGAACAATGTACCTTAAAATGAAGAAGTGGCTCCTGTGGTGGCGGTTGTTCCTGGTAGTTCCTGCAGTTTGGGGGATCTAGCAGAGGAAGAGAGGCTCTCATCGTGGAGGAAGGTTCCAGTTTCTGCACTACCCAGGGATGAAACCAGCCGCAGTGCTGCCCGATGAATAAAAGGTACGCACCTTTAAATCGCGGTCCGGGAGGACGGGTGCCTGGCAATCCTGTCTCCGAGTACAGGGTACTGGTGATTCGACCAAGGCAGGTCCAGGAAGGCGATTGGCAAACTGGTTGGCCCCACCAGCTCAAGGGAGGAAGGCTCTTGCAGATGAAGATCTTCTCTTGTCGTGTGGAGAAAAGTAGTGAGACGCTGCAGCAGGGCTTCACCGGGGATTCAGTTGTTGCAGATGTCTTTGGCTTCTCTCCTCTTTGGCTTCTTAGTTCCAGTGGCGATGTCTTGCTCTTCCAGTCCTCAGGACCCTGCTTTTATGCAAAAAGATCCCCATTCATACAGCCTAGCTGTCACTCACACAGTGAAGTGTTCATCTTGGCGGGAGACCCTCCAGCCTATCAGGATATAGTGCGACATGGGTTGCTGAGGCAACCCTGTCCAGGGGTCCTACTCCCCCTCCCACACAATAGACCCACCCCAGACTCAGTGGCGTCGAAAGGAGGACTTCTTGGCAGAAGCCTGCCAAAAGGACTAACAAAGGATCCCCGACCTGGGTTAGGAGTTTAGAGAAAGACACGAGAAAGAAGTTATATTAAAGTTCTCGCAAATAAAACCTACTGGAGTAAAGTTAATATTAAAATACATTGGCGGTATGTTAGAGGCTGTCAGAAAATGTGGCAGCCTCGAACAATGGGAAAATCCCATAGGGAAATATTCGCAGTCGAATATTTACGGTAGTAACCACTGCCACCAGTCAGAAACTTTTGAGAGAGGGACTGTACGGTACCCTCTCGAAAATGAACACTAGGGAAAAACTATTAACCCTTCCCAGTACCTCCATAATAAGATGGGTTGTACTGGTTTAGTTCACAAAAATGGACTAGTAAAGTCAATGGCGACTTTACATGCCCTGGGAGACAGTAGCCAGTGTGTTACCTTGAGCAATTGCTCACACCATTGTTTTGTACGGTACATTCAATGTTAATTGGAACTACTGATACTTTTTCCTTAAATCATAATGCATGAGTGGCCAGTTGACTGTGGTCACCTCCATCTGCATATAATTGATGTAGCTTTGATGAAGAACATAATTATCAATGCAGTGACTTGTTCATCTCTTTACATGAATGGTACCGGCACACACGATTAATTGGTATAACAACGGCGAGTTCGTCGTTAGGTGACACTTGGTGCGCTTCACAATTAAATATTCTTTGTAATTAACGATTATGTGATAATTGGTCTTCGAGAAGGAGCACCCGCTTCACACCTACTTAGAACACTTATTTAAGTTTCACACTACTGTTTACTGAAGATTGCTCGTCACAAGATGGACCTCGGACTTGAACATCCAGTTTTGTTTAGTCCGCTTTTTATCTTCATCACTCCCTTAGTCTTACGTGCTCATTAGTGTATCACGATCATCATCACGTGATTCGCTGACTTGAATTTCTATGGCAACCACTACGCTTCCCTGAGCGTAACCTGTTTTGGAAACGACGAACGCCGCTTGGAGACAGGTAATTTTTCCGTTCTCACGGAGCATCCAGAATCACTTTTTGAGCGAATTCGCCAATGACGTTATGTGTCCACTTGTCCACAGATAACCCACACGGGCCACTGTATGGAACAACGCTCCATTCTATATTTAGCTACTAACGCTTCCTGCGACCAATGTTGAAGCGACAAGCATGTTCTATGCTATTACCCTTGACTAGTCTCCTTCAGTCCACACCAGGTAATGAATGTAAACACTCATGTTTTGTGCTTTATCTAAACATTTAGTTTCTACGAAAATGTAATGCACATTTATATCACATTTTCACTAGGGAGCGCATGCCGCTTTTCACTGAAATGAAAATATAGAAGCTCCACATATTGACGTCCCATAGATCTGTGGTCACTCATACTTCCCTGCATTTGAATGCCCGCTGGGACATTTGCATGAGTAAGTCTCTATTTTCACTACTTTGGTCAAACGAGTTCTAGAAAGTCTATTCCTCATCACCCTTAGTTCAACAGGATTTTCCACCTAATTAGTGTTCTATTGAGTTGGTGCTCACCGGGTCCTCCTTCTCCATAACAGTGGCTAGTAGAAATATGTGATTTAGGAACTATGCATTGAATGTATAGTTCGGTAGAGAATTATCACTTGACCAATTCTTTAAAGCATTGCATTTTAATTAGCGGCACTGGTTTTATTTCTCTTCTAACATGTGTTATGTGATGCTCGTTATACAGAATTATGGAAAATATCCATTTCGCCTTTTTTTTTTTTTAAAAAACCCTTTTCTTTTCTCCACTTTCTGTTGAACAGTTCATTTGTGTCAGAGTGCTAATAGGCTCAAGAAGAAGAGGATTTCACCTCGAAACGCGTCAGCCAAGCACAGTCTGTTCTATGGATACTTTCCTTTGCTATGTTTTGCATTTTTGATGCCTATTGACCGACAGTCAATAATGACTATTGTACATTGTTCTTGTCAAAATTAAATTTCTCTACCTTCTTCATATTGAGATTTCTTTTGATTATTATTGATCATACTGCATATGCAAAATTGTACGTAATTTATTGAATGTCTTTGTTGACAATATTATACAGTGTGCAGGGGACGGGAGGGCTCCCAATCTGGATCCTCTTACTTCCTCTTCTTTCAGCAATTCTGGTTTTGTGCCAAGACCATTTTTTCTCCCCTGCACCTCAAGTTTCAAAAACACATTACCTATTAAGTGTCAAGCAGTTACGTACCCTGAACCATTAGTGTGCACTGTCAATGACAAATACTCTTAGACAGTAGTCAGTCCCAGGGTATGGAGTCTATGTTCGGGGGTCACTATGACACCCCTGTGTTACGGCACTGAGGGTGCTGTGTAACACGTGTATAAACATGGTTCCTATGAGGGTGAGAAAAACCCCATAGAAATTAAACATAAAAAATAGCCTAGAACACACATAGCAAAAATGCCTAAGAGTGGGGAAAAGAGTCTCACTCTTAGCAGGAGAAAAAAACAAACCCTTCAAATCCAGAAAAGCTGCTGGGGGACACTAAAGGTAATGGAAATTAGCCATAAGATGAGAATTCTCCCTAACAGTGTGTTTTGGTCCTCATCCTCCCATCCTAAATGGTGTTCTTATAGAACTCACAAGTGGTAGCTCTATGAACACAATTTCTTCAGGATTCAGTTTTCACTAATCTGAATTTCATACCTCCTAAGTAATACTTACGTATCAGTAGATGGGCTTCCTTTCAAAGGCCAAGTGAATTGAAACCAGAGAATGGCAAATGCAGAATTCAGTCAGCTCTATGCCAGAGGCTAGACACTAATATGGCATGTGTATGTTGACTATTTTAGTAAGAGTGGGGTTGAGTCTGTTGGAAAGAGCCTCAGTGTTTGTTGTGGGGTTAGGAGTGGATGTCTGTTGTGGATATATGGCCCCTTCTAGTGCACCTTAGATGATGCTTTGTCAAAGGAAGTTGTGGTTTCTTTGTTGTATTTTATTGGCTGCAGTGTTTGAAGGATGTGTGGTGATGGTGCATATGTGTGACATTGATGTCAGTCCATTCCAGGGGAGGAAGGCAGTGTATATTTTTAAGTGTGTATCGTAGCAGGTGAAAGCAAGCGTCCCCAAAAGGCAGTACCCTCCCCACAATGACAGGCAATAAGGACACACCCCAGGAGGGAATGAGACCAAGAACAAGTGCGGGTGATGTAAAAGGGTTTTATATAATCAAAATAGGGCATGCAAAGGACTCTACAAGCTCCGAGAGCGCTCTGTATGACAATAGCAAAGACAGTCATATTTATTACAAGATTATGTAATAAATCCTGTAAGCTATAGGGGGCACATCGTCTCAGGGATTAGGTGGCGTCGACTAAGCTATGGATGGTACAATGATGAGCTGCTCCAGGATTGGTGGACATCAACGTGGGGTGGGCGGGTCAGCTGGGCTTGTCGGGGTGGAGCTGCCAGGCGCGGTCTGTGTCGATGATTGATGGCTGCACTAACACTTTGCCCTTGTAGCCACAGACACACAAACACTCATCCCTTAGACGATTCCAGTTGTCCTGTAAATCCTACAATGTTACTCTAAGAAATAATAAGAGACTGGAAAAACAACATGTAATGTGAAGCTTCACCAATACATCAGTGCACTATTACGTTTGACCTGTTGACCAGGTGTCATAAGTCTGGGTGTCTTGTCAGAGGGCATAAGGTGAGCTGCCTTGTTGTTCTGTTCTGTTAGATGTGGTAAGGAATTGCTTTATGATATGTTAGGGGTTGAATACCTATCTTCAAGGCCCATTAACTTGGGGTGAACTAGAGTATATCTGGATCAGCGAGGGCACACCTCTGGCCCCTCAAGGCGGTGGGGTTTAGGACCAGGTTGTACATAATTAATTTGGCTGACTATGGCGGCCTCGACCATGGGGGAGGTGAATACTTGATGCGGGTCCAGCAGAACGAGGGGAGGAGAGGCAGTGCTGCTCGAGCACCAGCAAGCCGTGGCAGGCCTTGGCGGGAGGAGGGGGAGATGGGCTTGCGGCTCTAAGCGATTCTCTGTGCTGGGCTGCACAATATATCATACGGGGGAACAGTTAGTAAAATTAGCATCATTAGGATGAGTACATATTTCTATCATTTATAAATTTGTTTACTTCTTCATACATGGCTATGATAGTCTGGTGGTGGCACATGCATTACATAACATTAGTTGCACACGTATTGGTAATTCATAAGGCGACAGATAGATAACACGTGAGGTAGCATCAGGTTGGATTGTGTACTCAGGAGCATAGAAGCAATACGTTCATATATAATCGTGCATTCGCATTCTTGGTTATAACAACTTAAATGTGTTTCACTGTATTACACACAAGTATTCTTAGTAATGCTTTTTCGCCTTCCTTTGTACACTAGCAGCAATCATTAGTTAGCATTAGGTGGGGCTCTATCAAGCCCTTACATTAAGTCTTCAAGGCACATGGTATCTTGCAATGGGCGGAGGTCATTCTTACTTTATTAACGTTATAAGCTTCATCCCTTCCCAACACCAGTATTATAATTTACAAACAACCCTGTGAATCGATGGGCTTTGGTGTGTAGTCAACACTTCGTCTGGGGGATGTGGGCAGGGGTTCATACAGGAAGGTTATTGACACCATATATTTTAACTGTTAGGGGTTAGATGCTGGGTCGAGGCCTGTTCAATTGGGATGGTTCTTGGTATTTTCCAGACACGAACCACGAGTCAGGTCACTTCGGGGACAGTGATGTACTGCGGAAGGTAAATGATACAGTGTTTGTTCTGATACTCGTTTGTGTCTGGTTGCTCGTGGGAATGGGCCTTTAGCGGATCTGCCATGGGGTGGAGGCGCAGGTGGAGTGCATGGATCCCTGCGCGCAGTGAGCGGGGGCCAAGCTGCGGCTCTCGCAGGCAACCTGTCTCATTGGGGTTTTGGTCATTTATATCTAAAATGGAGTCTTGAAGCTTTCAAAATGGTGCCTATGGTATGTTACAATACAAGTCGATTGGCCTTGCATATCGATCAGCAGTCCTCCTGCCTCCCGAGCACAGGTGCATGGAGGGCCAACGACGAGCCACGAGCCTCACGTAGGTGGAGTATGCCAGGGAGAGGGTCCTATAGACCTGTCCTCCCATACACAGGTGAAGAGAGATGTCACTGAAACCACCCATAAAAGGCCAAGTTTTCCTATGATCATGGTGTCTAGTAAGTCTAAGATTGCTTTTCTAGCTTGTGTTTCAGGCAGGTTGAAGTCTATAAGAGACCCATTGCAGTCTTCCCTAAATAATACACTTGTGTTGCAGTGTTACACAGATGATATTCAGGTATTATTCACGTTTAATAATGACCCGAAAGTGTGTGATATATATCAGCATACTTAGCACAAATTCTTAACAGAATTATCGACAAGAGCCTCTCTCTTCAAGGAGTGGGGACAGAAAACACCATGGTGGGATACCATCACCATTCGATCAGACTTTCAAATGGCTGGAGGGTCTCGGTAAACCTCTTTGTATAGCAGACCACCAAGTAAAAACTTAGGTGATCATATGTTTTGCTAATTTAACCTTGATCGCCAAATAAAGATATAACTTGTGAAGCCCATGTCCAACCACGCTTGATGAAAAAGTTTCTACCTTATCTGGGGAAGGGGAACGGAATAAAGTTAACAAGGTTGCCTGGTTGCCTGTTTCCTTTGTGCTTGGAGTACTGTAATGGTCTCTACAGTGGCTAAAGAAGAAACCTTTAAATCAACTAACGTTGTCCAAAGTGGTGCCACAAGACCTAACATTCGTGAACACATCCAGTCTCTACATTGGCTCGCTATTGAAAAGAGAATACTGTTTCATTAAATGTATAACACAAGATGCTTTTTGAGTCTCGGGCACACATATCTGTCAAACCACGTTGAACACTAGCACCTCCTGATCTGATCAGGTCCTCATCAACAAAAGAGCGCCAATCAGCAGGAGGAAACAAAGCAAAAATAAGAACTAGGATGTTAGCCACAAAAGGCCCTATTGTCTGGAATTATCTACCTTCGGAGCCAAAAGCCCAAGGAAACTTGTCAAAATTGGGAAAGATCATTAAGATAGAACATTTCAAATGAGGATTCAACTAATTTGCTATTTATTGTTACCCCACCCAAATGTAGGGATCACCATGCCATACTCTCCAGTGCAATATATGGGATAAAGTACCCTCTTCCATACATTATAAGGATATTTCAAAACACCAAGGATTTCCATAACCAAATGGAGGAATGAGGCCAAAGGCTGAGTATATAAACTTGTGCTATCTGTTTTTACTTACTGTAGGGCGTATTTTATTCCTTATAATACATTGCCGCACACTGTCATCCCCTGCAGTCTCTGCCGGTCTCATTGTGAGACAAGTCCCCCTTCCTTACAAGGAGGCCTGCACCTCCATCTACCCAGGAAGAAGCACTGGGTTCAGACACCCACTTGAACCTTCCAAGATGGCTGCCACCATGCCTTGATGCTCACCAGGCTCCAGTCTGCTATGGGCCTGCAGCACCATGATTTTGTCAAGCTTAGCATGCAAGGAACTGACCTGACGACAGCAGCACTTCAATTGTAGATAGCGAGAGAAGGTCCCTAGCAGTGCTCTATATCGACAATTTGAAGTGTGGTCTACGAGTGCTGCATGGGCAGAGCCCAAAGGGAAAAACTCACACGTGGGAAAAAACCTTATACTGCTACAAAGATTGCCAGAGGAGATTCCCATCGAGGATGCAGGAATCCAAGGAATGTAAAGGATCCATCGGAAGATGAATCAATCAGGGAACCAGCATAAAAACAATGAGGGAAGTCCAGCACAAGAGAAATCAAGAAGCCAGGGAAGGCAGACAGGAAGGAAGGCAGCAACAGCAGCGACCGGGCAGGCCGCGAGACAGAGCAAGAGGCGGAATCGTGAGCTGAAGCAAGGTGAGAAGCAGGTAATTCAGAGAAGAAACACACTACGGAGCGTCAGGTTCAAGGAAAGAAGAGACGCAGAGAACATACCAGTCTCATCCGTAATATGGGGCTGATCTGTTCAGTTCCTACCGTGGAAACATGCACTGCGCATGTCAGTCCTGGAAAGACTAGTCTGCGTTCCGCGGAACGGCAATGGAATGGACCGAACGCTATCTTGTGGAGAGAACGCGGCCTAGCGGATGTCTGTGTCTCCAGCGTTGCCAACGAGACCAGGAGGTTGAAGGAAGCCTAACAGTATGCCCCCTCCTAGGGGGCAAAGGACCAAGCTTCCATGGTTGACTCCTGTGGAAACGTTGCAGAAGACTGGGCTTAGAATTCCAGAAGTGGGTTCCCAAGACCAGTCAGAAGAGCCATAACCTTTCCAGTCAACCAGCTACTGCAATCCACTTCTGCGATAGCGGGAATCGCAGATCTCCTTGACTTCATACTCTGCATCTGACATGGTGTGCGGGGGAGGAGGATGTCCGTGATCCTTCCTGTGGAAACGGTCCTGGAGGTAGGGCTTGAGCTGCGAAAGGTGAAAGACCAGATGAATCCTTGATCAGGATGGCAGTAGCTGAATCCTGAAAGCTACTTCCCCCACCAGCTGCAGAATTGGGAAAGGCCCAGAAAAGCGAGGTGACAACTTGGAAGGCACCAAAAGGCGAGGTAGGTAGCGAGAAGAGAGCCAAACTTGGTCCCCTATCTTAAGGTCAGGACCCGCCAAGCGTTTGCGATCAGCAGTACGTTTAGTCCTGATTCTTGACTCAGTACCTTCATGGCAAGAGCCCTAGCTGAGTGAATCTTGTCTACATGGTCATCAACCAAAGCACTTTGGATCCAGTAGGAGAAACAGAAGGCATGCAAACAGGATGACATCCGTAGGAACAAAAAAAGGGGCTGTTCCAATAGTGCTGTGAAAAGAGTTGTTATAGACAAATTCGGCGTAGGGAAGCAATTCAGCCCATTTGTCCTGAGCAGCCAAGGAAAAAGATTGTAGGTATTGCTCTACAAATTGGTTCAATCTCTCAGTTTGCCTGTTTGACTGTGGATGGTAACCAGACTTGAGAGCCCTTTGAACTCCTAGAGCTTTACACAGGTGTTTCAAATAGTTGGAAGTGTACTGAGGCCCCTGTCGGATAGGATAGTAGTGGGTACACCATGTAAGTGGAAAATAGTCTGGAGAAAGATGTTTGCCATCTGTTGAGCTGAGGGAACTTGGGGTAAGGCGATTAAGTGTGCCCTTTTGGAGAATGAAAGTGACCATAATAGTGGTCATGTTTTTGGATGGTGGTAACTCAACAATGAAATCCATACTGATTTGCTGCCAGGGATCGGTAGGTAATGCAGGTTGAACCAACTTTCCTAACGGAAGTCTACAAGGCATCTTACTCTGTTGGCAGATGATACATGCCGCCACGTAATCATGTACATCTTGTGACAAGCTCTGCCACCAACAATGACGGGTTGTATTTTCTGTTGTCACTCGGACTCTGCGTTGTCCTGCTGTTTTTGCATCATGGCACAATCGCAATACCTCCTGCTGCAGAGAAGATGTTGGCACATACATCCTTCCCCAAGAAAGAGGAAACCATGTTCTTCTTGAAGGGTGTTCTTCCTCGTCATTTCTTTGATTTCGGGATCTAGGGAATGAGTGACTTCTCATACCCTTTGCAGAAATGTAGTGATTGCAAATAGGAAGGATGCCTTTGGCAACAGCATCATCTTCAGTTTGGATCTTTCTGTGTCCGCATTAATGCGTGATAAGGCGTCTGCCATATAGTATTTCACTCCCGGAAGGAAAGTAAAGAGAAGGTCACAGGAGGCAAACAAATAGGCCCAGTGAGCCTGTCTGCTGTTTTGGCAATCCTGCTGTTGGAGAACCTTCGCATTCCGGTTATCCGTGCGGACCGTGACTTGATGAGTGGAGCCAAAGAACAGATGTCTCCATTCAGTAAAGGCTTTTTCTGATGGCCAACAATTCCTTCTCCAGGACAGTATATTTCCTTTCCGAAGGCAATAGTGTTTTCGACATGTAGGCAATGGGATGTTCATGACCATCTTCAAACCTTTGTTTAATACAGCTCCAATGGCGGCATTCGAGGCATCAGTCTCCAAGATAAATGGTAAGTTTTGATCAGGAAGACGCAAGCTGGGGTCTCAAATAAAATCGTTCTTTAATTCCCAAAATGCTCTCATCACTGACTCATTCCAAATGAACAACCTCCCTTTCTTAAGAAGCGAGATTAAGGGCAAAATCTTTTTGTAGGAGTTTGGAATTAACTTGCGATAGAAATTGGAAAAGCCTAGAAACTGCTGGATATCCTTTACTGGGGTTGGTTCATTCCAATCGGCAATAGCTTGGACTTTCCTAGGATCCATGGCAGCACCTGCTGCGGAAAGTACAAAGCTGAGGTAGCTTATGGAGGATTGATGAAATTGACACTTCTCGAGTTTGGCACCAAGATTGTTTTGTGAGAGATGGAAGAGGACCTCTGTAATATGAAGCCGATGTTCTTGGGTTGTCCTGGAGAATATCAAGATATCATCCAAATATACTACCATAGAATGTAACAGAAGGTCAGAGAACAGATGATCCATGAAGCGTTGGAAAACTGCAGGGGCATTGGCCAGACCAAAAGGCATTACACAGTATTCGTAATGGCCAAAGGAAGTGCGGAAAGCAGTCTTCCATTCATCACCACTACGAATCCAGAGCAGCTGGTAAGCCCCCCTAACGTCTGGATTAGTGAAGATGGTTGCCTCTCGAACGGCTTCTAGGATGTCGGGTATCAGGGGAAGTGGGTACTTGTCCTTGAGAGTGATCTTATTTAAACCACAGTAATCGATACAAGGGCGTAGTTCTACAGTGTCTTTCTTAGGAATGAAGAACATAGAAGCACTGGCCGGCGATTTGGACTCTGTGATCAACCCATTTTCGTTGGACTGTAAATACTGTCTTAAGGCTTCCTTCCTGGGATCTGATAAGAAATACATCCTTCCAAATGACACAGACATATCGGGTTGCAAATCGATGGCACAATCGTCGGACCGATGTGGTGGTAGTTCCTTGAATTCATCCTCAGAAAACACTGCCTGATAGGCCGGGTACACTGGGGGCAACAACTGGAGTTCAGAAACCACTATCTTCTCCTCAAGACCTTTTGGAGTGTGAAAACCGATAGCACCATGACTCAAACAATGAGTGAGACAATACTCCAAACCTAAAATGAAGGTGCCAGCTGTCCAGTTAATGAAGCGATTGTGCTGCCGGAGCCACGGAAGACCCATCAACCCCTTTTACCGGAATGAGCACTTGAGTGGGTTCACAAGTGATGCCATGTTTAGAAGCCCAATGATCATCGAGGAAATTCCCAGCTGCTCCACAATCAATAAGGGCTGGAACCTCTGTAATCACTCTGATTCCATTGTACAATTCCACTTTTAAGACTATCATGATGTTGTCTTAATGTTTTGAAGCATGGGAAGAAATGTAGTCTCATCGATCCTTTGTTCCCCTTAGGGTCGAGGTTTGGCGTTTCCCACCTGCATAGGCAGAGCAATGGGACAATCACTTACTAAATGTTTATCGGAAGCACGGTACATGCATAACCCCATGCTTCTCCTGTGATTGCGTTCCTCATGAGTAAGAGGACCTCTTGCGGCACCGATTTGCATAGGCTCATCTTCTGGAAGGTTTTGGGCATTGGGTCGTGAAGGCTCAAAAGACCTTTGACTTCGCCCACTTCTCTTTTCAGCTGACCGCTCCTGTGGCTCCTGTGGACAGAAGTCTAATGAAGAACCAATCCAATCATTTACTTAAGATTGGGCAATTTGTGGACCCTGGAATTCTCATCCTTAAGCTCTTCCGACAATCCCTGATGGAAAAGAGTCAACAGGGCATCGTCGGGCCATGCTAGCTCTGATGCCATTTGCTTAAAGTTGGTGATATAGGTTAACACATCGTGTATCCCTTGTCGAATGTCCAAGAGATGTTCTTGAGACGTAATGGTCACTTCTTGATGGGTAAACATAGCTTGCAGACTGTTCACAAATGCAGAATAGGAATCCAGATTCTGGTTGTTTGTAACCACTAAAGGAGTTGCCCAGGCTAAGGCACCCCCCACCAGGTTAGACACCATAGAACTGACCTTTGACTGATCAGATGGAAAATACGATCGTTTTAGAGTGTACTGTACCATACAGGACTCTAGGAACTCCTTACATTTTTGGGGATTGCCATTGAATTTCCCAGAACTAAGGGCTGCAGGTGGCAACTCCGAGCTGGCTCCACCTGCTGCAATAATCTGTCTCAGAGTTACGTTTTCACTCTTTAAGTGTTGCACCTCCTGAGTGAGGTCTTGTAAGGCGGCCATTGGTTGCTGTATTTGTTGTTCCATGTTGCCGTCAATCTTTTTATTTTTTGGGCATCGCTTAGTGTCAGGATTTGCATGCAAGGAACTGACCTGATGCAGCAGCACTTCAATTGTAGATTGCGAGACAAGCCCTAGCAACACTTTGGTGCCACAATTGGAAGTGTGGTCTACGAGCGCTGCATGGGGAGAGCCCAAAGGGAAAAACCCACGCATGGGAAAAAACCTTACACTGCTACGAAGACTGACAGATGAGATTTCTGTCGAGGACGCAGGAATCCAAGGAATGTGAAGGATCCGTCGGACGATGAATCAAGCAGGGAAGCAGCAGAAAAACAATGAGGGAAGTCCAGCAAAAGAGAAATCAAGAAGCCAGGGAAGGCAGACAGGAAGGAAGGCAGCAACAGCAGCATTCGGGCAGACCGTGAGACAAAGCAAAAGCAAAAGGCGTGATCTAGAGCTAAAGCAAGGCGGGAAACAGGTAATTCAGAGAAGAAATTAATTATGGAGCATCAGGTTCAAGGAAAGAAACGACGCAGCAAACCTACCGCTCTAATCTGTAATATGGAGCTGATTTGTTCAGTTCCTGCGCATGTCAGACTACGAAAGACTAGTCAGTGTGCCGAGGACCCGGCAATGGCATGGACCGAATGCCATCTTGTGGAGAGAACATGTCCTTGCGGATGTCTGTGTCTCCAGACTGACTGGTGGACCAATTTCAACCTTACAACCTCCTGCGCCGGCCCCCACAGAAGGCCAACACACAAGGCCTAAACCAGCAGTTTCTGCCAACTTCATTGTGACACAGGTCCCCCTTCCTTACAGGGAGGCCTGCACCTCAATCTACCCAGGAAGGAACACTGGGTTCGGAGGCCCACTCGAACCTTCCAAGATGGCACCACCATGCCTCGATGCTCACCAGGCTGCTCTGGGACTGCAGCACCATGATTGGCTGGTGGATCAACTTGAACCCTCCAACCCCCCTGCACCAGCCGGCGAAGAAGGGCCCCACAGAAGGCCAACACACAAGGCCTCAACCAGTAATCTCCACCGGTCGCGTTGAACGTGATGCTACACATGTTGCGCAACTGCATATTCACCCTCCAAGAGGTAATCCCATAGTCATCAGCATTGCCTGCATAGAATAAATTGTCAGCACTGTTTCGGTGTGTAACCCTGTGTCTAGACAAATATACAGTGCTACCAATATAGCCGTGCCAGCCCCAAGGTTGTTTCTCAGTGCTGAAATCCCCTTTGGAAGCAGATCCGCTGTGATTGGCATTGCAGCATCGGGACGACCGTCATGCAGAGGCTGAAAAAAGTATCTTTTGTACTTAATCCTCTGACTAGAAATCCTATCCACACCTGTATGAAGGTACAAGCCTCGATTGTGTGGCAAGCACAACTTGGCGCAAGCATGTATTCGTGGCCTACAGAGGCGTGGGGAACACAAGTCCCATCGGACTTCAGTCCGTGCATGTGGGGAAAGTTGTTGTTGTCTACGGCAGTGCTGACAGATTCTTCTTTTGTTTGACTGATACCATCAGCCCGGATTGTAAGGGTTCGGGCAACCATACTTCATCTCATTGCTGGCCCGCTCCTCCGGAACCAGCAGCAACTACATCGGCGTTGTGTTGCCTGGAAACACCAGGCAATGATCTTGGCGATGCCACCTGCCTCACTCCCAATCCACCCTCGGCTCTGACATTCGCCTGGAGGCGAAGCCGGGGCGTAGTTTGGGGAAAGTTGTTGCTGTCTACGGCTGTCGACGGCTGAAATGCAGGGCTGTAGCCATGACACCTTGTATCCTCTCTCCTTCCCCAGTGTACCCAGGAAAATCATCCCCTGGCATCAGGTTCTCCATCGAGGTACTGGTTTCACTATTCATGACTCTATCAATATCCACGTTGTCATCTCTTGAAAGCCTTCACTGAGATGTCAGGCCTACGAGCACCCATGTTATAGCCAATATCATCTATCCTTTGATTTGCAATACTACCGCCACTACTGACCTGGCCATCTGGAATGCCAGGTCACTATACAATAAATCCACTTCGGTCCTGGAAATGTTCCATAGGTTAAACTTTCACTACTTATGTATCACCGAAACCTGGATTTTACCCCATTATACTACTATTGCTGATTCTCTTACTACATCTCTGTCCTCTTTTGCGCATGTCCCCCGAGCCACTGGTCATGGGAGTGGGCACTGGCATACTCTATTGTTCGTCTTTCTTGTCTATTCCCCCTTCCCGTTGATATTTCTTCTTACTCTGCCTTTGAATTTATATACAAAATCTTTACTTCACCGCACGCTATCTAATTTATTATTGTCTATGGTCCTCCTGGACCGGTTGGCTCTTTCTGTAATGATATTGATCATCTCCTATCCCATATCTTGCCTAGTCCCACTCCTCTTGTATTACTAGGGGACTTTAATCTCCACCTCTCCTCTGTACACTCCACTAAGCCCTTTCTTTCTGTTCTTGATTCCCACCTACTTTCGCCTCTTGGGACCCCTCGTATGCACATATCTGATTCTTTTTGCGATTTAATTTTCCTCTCAACCTTTACTGCCTCCTCTGTATTAGCTCTACCTGTTTACTTATCAGATCACTATCTACTTTCAGTTTCAGTTCTGTCCTCCAATTCCTCAGAGCTCCCTCCTTCCCTCTCTTCCTAAAAAATGTTTTGGCGTGACCTACGCAGCTTTAACTCTAACACTTTTCTTTGATACCTGTTACCTGTTCTGCGAGACTTCCTTCTCCTTCATCTTTCTCTGCTCTTAATACTGATGAGGCAGCTTCTGCCATTTCCTCATCTCTTTCTCTCTGTCTAGATCAACTCTATCCTTCATCTGCTTTCCATCCTACACGAAAACCCTCTCAACCTTGGCTTTCCCCTTACCTTCGCTCTATGTGACGCTTTTTTCGCCGACTCGAAAGGCGGTGGCTCAATCTGGACCTGATCGCCTCTTATTTCTCTTATCGCACTCTCTACAATGACTGTCTACTCTCTGCTAAGCGTGTGTACTTTTCTGATCTTCATACTCAATCTGCCGATCCTAGGCATCTTTTTCAAACTCTTGCACGCCTTCTCCCTCCCCTCCCACACCTGATTACTCCCTTAACTCTACTGTCTCTGCTCTTGACTTCGCTCATTTCTTCTCATCAAAGGTTCTCTCTCTCCAACAAGATATTGAAGACTCCCTTCCTCTAGGCACATCACCTCCCTCCTTACCTACCCCTTCTGCCTTTATCTCTCACTTTGCTCCTATTTCCAACACTGATGTTCTTTTCCTACTTAATAAAGCCCACCCTACTGCTACCTCTACCAATCCAATTCCCTCTGCTCTCATCCCTATCTTGTCTCCTTCTTTAACACCTGCCTCTCTACATCTGTTTTTCCTGTCTCCTTTAAACATGCAACTATTATTCCCATCTTAAAAAAAACCTACAGCGAATCCTATGACTGTGTCCAATTTCCGCCCCATCTCTCTTCTACCCTATCTTTCCAAGCTCCTAGAGCGTCTTGTGTATTATCAGATCTCATCTTTTCTTACTGATCTCTCTCTTCTCCCTCGATTTGAATCTGGCTTTTGTCCTCTCCACTCTACCGAAACTGCCCTGATTTCTGTCCTCAACTCCCTTCTCTCAGCTCGATATTCGAAACATTCTTTTTTTCTTATTATTCTTGATTTATCTGCTGCATTTGACACCATGGATCACTCTTTGCTCTTGGCCTTGCTCTCTTCTTTTGGTCTTAAGGGTTCTGATCTATCTTTTTTAAGCTCTTATCTTTCCAATCAGACTTTCTCTGTTTCATGGACGTGCAAAACCTCTGCAGCTTTCCCTCTTGACCATGGGGTACTCCAAGGGTCAGTCCTAGGCCCCTCCCTTTTTTCATTGTACACTTCGCAACTTGCGGCTATTATCTCTTCCTTTGGTCTTTCATATCACTTCTACGCGGATGATACACAGATTTTCTATCCTTCTGTTCCTTTACTCTTGAAATCTACCACACCGTCACAGCCTGTCTCACTGTTAAATCCTGGATGTCCTCTCACTTTCTCACTCTTAATGCTGGGAAGACAGAGGTTCTATTCTTCGCTGCTAACACTCTTCCCCACCATCCTCCACCCCCTCATATCCTTTCCTCCCTCTAATCTTCCAATCTCTACTACTGCTCGTAATCTTGGTCTTCACTTTGATTCCAATCTCTCCTTCTCTCACCATATTTCTCTCACTTCCCGCTCATGCCGTTTTCACCTTCATAATATTCGTAAAGCTCGCCCCTTCCTTACCTTCTAGGCATCTCAACTCCTAATCTCTTCACTGATTTTCTTTCGACTCTTTTACTGTTCTACTAATCACTTTGGCCTTCCAAACTCTCGTCTTGCCCCACTAAAGTCAGGCTTTAACCCTTCTATTAGTTTACTCTGTCTTCTTCCCTATCGCGACTTCATCTCCTCCTCTCTTGCTACACTCGGTTGGCTTCCGTTCTATTCCCAAATCAAATTTCACTTTCTTTTTCTTGTCTTTAAATCTCTCTATGGACTTGCACCTAACTACCTGACTGTGCTTCTATCTTTCTACACCCGACCCAATCTCTCTGGTCTTCCTCTCTCTTTGGACTTGTGGCTCCGTGTCCTCCTTGTACTCAATCTCGCTTATGCTCTTTTCAGCTTCTTGCTCCCCTCAACTGGAATGCTCTTCCACTTTCACTTCGATCTATCACTGAATATTCTCTCTTTCGTGCTTTTTTGAAATTCCACCTTCTTCAACACCCCTGAATGATTGCTATCTGAATTTGATTGTTAACTGTTTAACCATTTTTTATTGTACCGTATTCTGTTTTAAAATGTGCACCGCTTTGGATTAAGGCGCTTTATAAAACATAAATAAAATACAAAAAATACAAATACAAATGTGCGCTACCTTCCAGCAGAGCCACGCCTTCAAACCGAGGCTGTCGGGCACAACTTTGCTTGTCTCAAGTTTGGTAATAAAAGCATGCACGCCGCCTCCTCAGCACTACGGTGCACACTATAATAACACACACCCTCGGCGCTTATCACTGAGCGCAAGGAATCAGGCATCTCGCTTACAGCGGGGAATCCTTAATCTGTCGGCAAACAATGCTCACGCATCCATCCCTCACCTCATAGTCCCCTCACTGCATGCTGCCTTGCTGCTTACTGGGCTGATAAAAGATACGCTGAGGGTTTGCAACCTCAGATGAGGGTACACACCAGACTCCAACTGCACCCATCACACCCATTACAAACATCTGCATGCAATCTACACTTGCAAGCACGCACTCAGCCAGCTATGACCAAGAAGTTACTCTGAACAACCTGCACACCTGGACCTATGGACTAACCTCAGGATGTCCCTTGCAGCAGAGACAAGGCAAGTGCACATATGGTAGCCCACCCCAGCAGCCACCTTGCTTGGAACCCCCCTCTGCAGCAGTACGTAATGTGGAAATGCCTAATGCCTGTGATGCTAGCTGCTTAATGCCCTCTGCAGCAGCGCCCAGTGTGGAAATGCCTAATGCCTGTAATGCTAGCTGCTTAATGCCCTCTGCAGCAGTACCTAATGTGGAAATGCCTAATGCCTGTAATGCTAGCTGCTTAATGCCCTCTGCAGCAAAGCCTAGTATGGAAATGTTCAATGTCTGTAATGTTAGCTGTTCATTGTCCTCTGTAGCAGTGCCTAGTGTGGAAATGCCCAATGCCTGCAATGTTATTGCCACCCATAATTGCTTCACTTACAACCCTACAACCACACGTATCACTGCGATTACTCTGCCTGTAATCCTTGCATCTACAGAGACTATCATGGCCAACACTATCCATCTGCCCCTGATGCACCCCAGGCACACCATGTCGACATCAATATGAAACCTCCCCATGCCCCCCCACTAGGCTGTGCACTCTCCATAACACAAGCCCACAGTAATGCTCACGCCAGCTTGCACCACAACAAGCACATCCACCCCTCAGCCTGCCCCCAACAGGCAACCACTGCATCGCTGCCACCCCTACCTAAACTGATCACACATACCAATACACACACACCACAGCCACCAGACCTCAACCCTTCATGACCTGCGCACTTATCATCAGACGCTTTTTAACTGCCTATGCTCTAGAAATAAATAATCTCATCACCCACCATAACCTGGATGCCTTGGCCATTTCAGCGCTATACAAATGAAATAAATAAATAAATGCATACAAATCTTGGCCTCTTGCTTGGTTTAATGTAAAGGAGCTTTTGTTTGTTGATCAATACAATATAGAATCTGTATGGACTTGTCTGTAAAAGCTAATATGCAGCTTCTTATGTGTTGCACAAAAAGAGTTTAACAAGTTCAATAAAATGCATTAAAAAACTTTCATTTTATGCTTTAAAATAAGTGATAACATTCAGATTCTTGCTCCCATGTGTTGACGAATTGAGCACGCTACCATTAACAGTTCCTTGTGAATTCATGTCTGTAAAGTGTAACAGAAAACTAATTTAAAATCGAGGAATTTGAAAAGCTTGTCACAGCTTTAATTAAAGTGTTGCAGTGACAGCTTTGATTCGGGCCTGTGCTGGGTCAAGATCGGGCATTGTGTTGTCACAACCCAAGCTTAATTACTGATCACAGAGCAGTTGTGGTGTCATTTTTTTATTACAGGTCCGTTGTGAAGTCACAGCTAGCCTGTAATAATAATTTTTTCCATGTTTTTAAATGATATTGCAGGCTGTAAAGTACTATATATGTATAATATGGGAGCGCTTAACATTTCCATGTATAATGACCCAGAAACAGTGCAAACTGTTAAAACATCTTATTGCATATACGTTGTAAATGTAATAACCTTTGTTTATGTAGGAATTATTTTGGTGTGTTTTGCAGTGTTCAAGTAGCATTATTATGTTCTAAATAAATACATTACCTATTAGTTATAAAGCATTGTTTCCTGTAAATATATATATATATATAAGTGTGAACATGGCTGCCATTGTTTCTTACCTGAATATCAGCTACATCTAACGGCAGCTTATGGATGTGTCCCAGCTGGGGGACACAGGGCCATGGTATTTGAAAGTCATGCCTCTGGGGAAGGGATAATGGTACAGTCCCTGCTGTACATGAAAAGTGATTCACCTGCCAAAAAAGAGAGAGTGGTTGAGGCTACCCTAAAGAAGAATGCTGTCCCCAGCGTTATACCAGTCAGCCCAGCTTAAGGCCTTCCTGTAATGTGTTGCCCCTTTAAACGGGGCGTGTTTGGTCACGACTAGAAACGTGTCATGACCGCGTCATACATGTTAATTAAAGGGGCCACTGCAGGCACGTGCAGCACTGCAGTGGAGACCCAGTTAGTGGCAACTCCTGTCTCCTTTCGTTATTGGTATGCTTGATTGCTGTGTGATCACGCCCTGGGTTTAACCTTGGCCTGTGTGCCCACAGTGAGGGGCATCATCGTGCTGGGTGACTCTAGTGCAGGAACACCCGCTAGTGATCCAGTTGATAGAGGGTCCCCCCTGCGTGTCCGCAGTAGACCCAGGTGATCCTGGGACTCGTGTCCCGCTCCGGTGCCCCGGAAGTGGAACACAACACTTCCCTAAGCCTGTTTATGTGGACCTATTGGGGATGTACCTTCCTCTGAGGGAGACTCGTTTCCTCCGCCGCTGTGATTTGTCTAATCTAGTTACGAACATTTGGCACTTACATTCTGGGCCACTAGTCTGACAAGAGCTCAGGTGAAGCATCTCAGTGCCCAAGGACAGTTCCATCCATGTTTTTTGTGAGCCGTTCAAGAAAACATAAATAAAGAAGGATAGGCTGCTGTGTTTTACAGGTCCCCTTTACCCGGAGGGGAGAGGGGCGTGTTTAGCCTTCATCCGCAAACACTCTCCTCAGTCGACAGAAGATTGCCCAGGTGAGCTGGGGGCTGTTATGTCCCAGCCCTCGGCGTGCGCGCCCGAGGGCTGGAGGAGTAGGCTAGGCCGCACGGCCTGTGGCGCAGCGGGAGCTCCAATAACTTGCACGCACACGCGGGTGGATGGTCTGCCCCGGAACTGCCTCCCGAGTGCGGGGGCGGGGCTTTTATTCAGCACGCCCTGCGTCACCGCGTAGCGGGACGCAGGCGGAACATAACATTCCTCCTTTATTATAAAACAAACACACATAACACTAACTGGCATCAACTGTGAGTGCAAACGTTTGCTCACGCTATTAACCAAATAATTGTCCGGCCCTATGGGCCAAAGTCCAGGCCCCTCACACTACCACACATAGTCATTTAGCTTGGCCGGCAGTCTCGTAGCTGCTCTCAGACCGTACCGCCCTTCTCGGGGCCTGCACCCCCCCGGCTCCTGATCTGGCTCACCTTCATTGGTCATGTCCTCGAGGCCGGGGGCCTCCAGCGGCTCCCAGGTTCCATCCGCCGCTCTGGTTTCATCCGGGATGGACCCAGGCTCGTCTTCGCTGGGCTGAGCGTCCTCCTCTTCCACATGGCACTCACTGTCAGTCCACAGGTTGCGAGGCACCGCCTTGAACCATGAAGAGTTCCTCGTCACTCAACGGTGTCCTCGGGTCACAGTCACCATGGTTCCGTGCCGATCGCTGACGGTCCATGGCAGTTCCTCGTATCTGGTGTCGAGTTTCGATTTGGTGGGGTTTCGTAGCATGACGACTTGGTCCCCCACTTGGTGATCAGACTGCCTCGCTCTTCTCTTGCCGCTCATGTGGGCATTGGCACTCCTTCTCCTCATTTCCGTGCGCTCTTCATTGACCTCATCCGGGGTCCTGCTTGGGTGGTGCGGAATCGAGGACCGGATGACGGTGCCGAACATGAGATCCGCCGGCGGTATGCCGGTTGTGCTGTGGGGTGTAACCCGATAGTTTCTGAGGAATCGGTAGAGGTCGATCTTCCATGGGCTGGCGTTCGCCTTCGATACCCGTAGCACCTTGTTAATGGTTCTCATGAAGCGCTCGGCATCCCCGTTGGCCTGGGGCCACCTCGGCATGATGTGGTGATACTTTATGTTGAGGTCCTGCAGATAGTTCTTGAATTCCTCCCCGGTAAACGGTGGCCCATTGTCACTTTTGATGGAGGTTGGTAGTCCGTGAATTGCGAACATTTTTTCTATGGCTGGAATGACCACTTCCGCTGCTGTGGATTCAACTATTTCAACCTCTGGATATTGGGAGTGGTCGTCAACAGCTACCAAGAGGTGGAGGCCTTCCCATAGCTTGTAGAAGTCAATGCTGATGGCCTCCCACCGAGAGCGGCCGCGTGCCGCCGATAGAATTGGTTCTGGTTCTGGCGGGGCTCCTGTTATCTGACATGGTAGGCACGTGCTGACGAGCGTCTCCACCCTTTCCTCGATTTGGGGAAACCATACCCTGTGCCGTATGCGGGCCTTCGTCCTTGCCAGCCGTTGGTGTCCTTCATGTGCTAGGGCCACTATCCTGTCTTGCATTCTGAGAGGGATCGTTATGCGGTTGCCTCTTAGTATCACTCCACCTTCTGTGATTGACAAGTCTTGCCGGACGGTGAACATGCCGGACAGAAACCCTTTTGCTTCCGCTGTTCTGTTGTGTGTGTGTCTCATGAAGGTTTTCCAGTCCCCTAAGATTATGGCATATTTCACTAGATTGCAGCAGGGATCCTTGTTGGTTTCTGCCTCGATATCTTCGATGCTCACCGCTTTTAGCCTCATTGCCCGAACCACTTGGCATATGTGTTCCTCTGTCTCTTCGGCCACTTGGATCTCGTGTTGGGTTGCCGCTTGCGGGTGCCTCGACAGGAAATCTGCAGGGTTTCCACTGCCTGGTTGGTAGATGAGATCAAAGTCGTATTGCTGGAGATGTAGTAGCCATTTGGTGATCCGTGCCGGAGGGTGTGACGACGTTCCCATGAAGATGGGTAGTAGGGGCTTGTGGTCGGTGACTGCTGTGACCCGCCGCCCATATAGGTACAGATGAAAGTGCCTGCACCCCCACAGCACTGCGATGGCCTCTTTCTCGATGTGGGAGTACCTCTGTTCGGTTTCCGTGAGGGCTCTCGAGGCGTATGCTATCGGTCTTTTCTCCCCTTCTCTCGTCACCTGCATCAGGATGGCACCGAGCCCAACGGGGCTTGCATCCACGAATAGTTCTGTGGGCAGCTCGGTGTTGTAATACGCCATCTTGGTGTCGACGGACAGGGACTCTTTGATACTTTCAAACGAGTCTTGGCACTTCTGCCCCCAGTCCCACTTGGTGTTTGCTTTCGTCAGCTCCCGTAGTGGCTCAGATAGGGTGGCCAGGTTTCGAATGAACCTCCCGCAGTAGGTTGCCATCCCTAGGAAACTGCGTACTTCTGTAGGGGTCATCGGTGGGCTTGCCGCCTGGATGTCTGCGACCTTCTGGGGATCAGGGGAGATACCCGTGCTGCCAAACTTGTAACCAAAGAAAGTGATTTCCGATCTGAGGAACTCGCACTTCTCCCTGTGTATGGTCAGTCCAGCCTCTTGTAGTCTGCCCAGTAGGGTATGAAGCCTCTTGAGGTGCTCCTTCTTGTCGGGGGTGTGAATCAGAATGTCGTCGCTCACGTTGAGGACCCCCGGGATGCCCCTGATGACCTCCTGGATAGTTTGCTGGAATACTTCAGCCGCAGACGAGATTCCGAAGCTCAGGCGTTTGTATCTCCTTAGCCCCAGGTGCGTTGAGAATGTTGTAATGTAGCGCGAGTCTCTGTGGAGTTTGAGTTGATGATACCCCGCTTTCAAGTCAACTTTCAAGAAAACACAAGACCCTGTGAGGTCCGCCACGATTTCGTCGATCGTTGGGGTGATGTGGCATTCTCGTTTGATGGCAGTGTTAGGTAGACGCATATCAATGCAAATCCGGACCTTTCCAGGCTGTTTAGGCTTTCGTGTGACGACCATCGGGGAGACCCATGGTGTGGGCCCAGTAACCGCCTCTATGATGCCGGCTTCCTCCAGAGCCTTGAGCTCCTGCTCCACTTGTTCGCTCATGTGGAAAGGTGTCCTCCGATGTCGTACGGCCTTCGGTTGTACTGTTTCGTCGATGTGCAGCCGGATGGTTTTGCCCTTCAAACAGCCTATTTCATCCTGCAGCTTGGGGTATTGACTTAGCATTTTCTCCACCTCTTCGGCCTCATCAATGTGGCAGATGAATTTGACCACTCCTAGATCTTCTGCGGCATCTCCACTCAGGAGGCTTTCGATTCCTGCCTTTACGACATATACTTTCGACCACAGTCTGTTTTCGCCGTGCTCCAGCGTGGTGCGGAACCTGCCCATGACTGGTAGGGGCTTTCGGCTGCCGTAAGCATACAACAGCGTATCCGTGCTTTTCAGGACCGGTTGAGGCTTCAGAGTCTGAAATATGCTTGTGGGCATCACGTTCACCGAAGCGCCGGTGTCAATGGTCATGAGAATGCGCTGGTCTTGGACAGTGACCATGCACTTGCGCCTTCGGACAGATTTTCTTTGTGTTTCTGAGCCTTGGCTTAGTGCGGACACGAGGTATATCTTTCTTCCTTTCTTCTCGTTGTCCTTGCCGGGATCTAGCTGCCCTGTCGAGATGTCATCCCCTTCTTCCTCCGTGGAAGAGTTGGCCACTGCAACCCTCCTTGCACTGGCCTGCTTCTTTTTCTTGGTCGCGTTTTTGTCTGAAGTGTTCTGTGGGGGCTGCGTGTGGGCGCCCGATGATCTGCACACCTTTGCATAATGATCCTTCCTGCCGCAGGCGCCGCAAGTGGTGCCTTGCGCAGGACAGTTGCGGTGGCCATGTCGTGGGCCACCACACCAGCCACACTCTGTGGGCCCAGGAATGCGTGGTTGCCACCTGTTCTGGCCATAGCCCCCACTGTATTCATCCTTCGAGGATTGTTTGTTGGTGATCTGGGCCACCATGGCTGTGTTGAGGACCGGTTGCAGTCTGTGCAGAGTGGCCTCCATGTTGGCCGCTCTGGTGTGGGCTAGTTCCCTTTGTCGTCCTAATTCAAGGATTCGTTGCAGGGGGATGTCTCTCTCGCTGAGAATTAGGCGCCTTAGTTTTTCTGAGTGTACGCCGTTAATGATTTGCCTCCTGATCTCCCTCTCAACATTAGTAAACTCGCAGGACATGGCCAATTTTCTTAACCGAGTGTGGTAGGCATCCAGGGTCTCCTCTGCTGGCTGTATGGTGGTGCAGAAGATGAATGTCTCATAGTCCGGGTTCAGTTGGGGGAGAAAATGAGCAGTTAGGGCATCTCTTGCGTTTTGGTACGCATCTTGGCCATCGGCCACGTCCAAGGAGTTGAAGATGCGCAGTACCTCGTCACCCACACTGAGGAGTAGGTGCGCCTTCATTTTCCTGGCCGACGTCACATCTTTGCACTCCATCGCCATCTCGAATTTCCGGATCCAGAGCTGCCATCTGGGTCCACTCGAAGATGGGTCGGTAAAGGGGTCAAATGGCTGGACCAGTGTCGATGAACCTCCTTGTGTGCGAGGCTGTGGGGATGTCAGGGATAGGTTTGCCGCAATTCTGGACGGCGTGGTGGGCCCAGGGGTGGACGTGCCGGCCGCCATGTCGACGTGTACCTGTTCAGTGCTGTCGTGATCACTTCAGGCACCCACTAGCGTGGTGAAGTTGGGCCTTCCCTGGCGGTGCCTTGGTGTCCAAACGCTGTGTCGAAGAGTTTGGGTGCTGGTTTTTCCATGTGGTTCCGATGTCACGACGTGATGGGGCCCCTGGTGTGCGATACCAGATGTGAGATGGCTCCACACCACCCAGTCATCACTTGTAGGGCGAGTGATGATGAGACGATTGAAGGCGAGAGAGAAAAAAAAAAAAATTTCTTTTTGTTTTTTTTTGGGGTGGGTCACGTGTGCAATCCCCCCCCCCCCCCCCCCCCACCGGGTGTCCAAAAATGTGGCCGCGATGGCTGCAGGCCATCTAGGTGCCGTGAACGTCGAGCGCGTGTTTGTCCTCGTTTCACCTCGTTGCCATTGTTATGTCCCAGCCCTCGGCGTGCGCGCCCGAGGGCTGGAGGAGTAGGCTAGGCCGCACGGCCTGTGGCGCAGCGCCAGCGGGAGCTCCAATAACTTGCACGCACACGCGGGTGGATGGTCTGCCCCGGAACTGCCTCCCGAGCGCGGGGGCGGGGCTTTTATTCAGCATGCCCTGCGTCACCGCGTAGCGGGACGCAGGGCGGAACATAACAGGGGCCAGTGTCCTACCAGGATCCAGGTCCTGCCTCACAGAAAGAGACTGCTTTGCCAAGGAAGAAGACAGCAACCCACCACGGCAGTCTTTTCCTGCAGTCTGGCATTTGGAACAATATAGCAACCAAGGTCCTCTGCGCACTACCACCTCTGATGCCCCAATGTGTGACTCGGCAGGCATTTTTCATCCATGCTTACACAGGAAGGAAGCTATATTACGCTAGCACCGACGCAAGCTCTGGCACCAGCTCTGCTACAGAAGAAGAGAGAAGGTACTTCGCTGGACGCTGTTCCTGCACCTCTACTTTTTGCTCTGCATCAGTCTACACGTCCCCCATCAGAAGGCACCAGCCGCCGATATGGGCCCCACAGGCACCACAGGCACCAGAAGGCAACAGCCGCCTGTACCGGCCCCACAGGCATCAGAAGGCAACAGCCGCCTTTACGGGAATCAGAAGGCAACCGCCACCAGTACAGGCCCAGAAGCCTTCATTCACTGCCAGCCTGCAAAATTGCCTAGCAGACCTTAAAGGGTGCAGTGTGCAGTGGCAGACATTGCTGGAGGACACGTGATCCTACTTATTTGTTTCTATTTTCCATTTTTGGGGTATTCTAAGGATTATCTTATTTTCTGTTCCATAGTTTTTTGGGAGTCTGCAGCTGCCGTTTAGTTTGCACGGACTTTTAGGAGCATCCAATGCCATCTGCATTTAAAATCATATTTATTGGAATTGGAGTTACCTTGAACAACCCATAGTTTGGGAGGAGTTATGTATTGATCTCTATAAATGTTACCTTAAAAAGGGATTTTGAAACATGTTATGCGTGGAAGTGTTTAAAGACCATTCATAGACTGGCATCTGTGTTTATCTATTGCATGCCAACTTTATATCACTCCCACTGGAGGCTCTACATTTCCACAGGTGACAATACTTGGTACATGGCCCGGATGCAAAAGCACACTCAGGTCGCACAGTGAACCCATCTCCTGTCATGCACCCACAAGTTCCTTGCTGACCCCAATTTGTCCTCAGATCTATACACCTGCGAGGGAGCCTGCACAGTGCCATTCACAAGGAGAAAGGAAAGGGCTACATTCAGTGGTCGAAGTTTACGAAAAGAAGTAGTCCAACACGTCACTACGACCCCACGAACGCCTTGCGCGAGACTCCAAGCAAAGGGCGTGGACAGCCACCTAAAAAGGGAGCGGAACACGTGGAATGAGGAAGAACAAGCGAAAATGTGGGCGTTACAAGGGACGTTCCACAGTCAAACAATTGCACCGCCCATATGCATGCAAAACAACCATATTCATGGAATTGAACCGGGATTGCCGGCGTGCGAAAAACCAAGCGCAACTCCCGCAACACCTATGCCACACGATAGCAGGCGTAAATGTCAACACGCTCACAAACAAATGCATAAAAAGTAAGCACGATCAACAAATGCACGTATACAGCCACAATGAATGCACCATTTGTTGCAGCAGTCATCCTGGGACACCGCAGTAGGAGGAGGATGGCCAGGTCCAAGATCTCCCACCCAAGGACCAGCCTTTTTGGGATGCCTGACGACCAAGTGTATGCCAGGTATAGGTGCCCTCCACCCCATATCATCCTAGACCTGGTCAAGGAGTGGCAAGATTACCTCACATCACCCACCCTGTGCTCTCAGGCACTGAGCCCCTTGCAAAAGGTGCTCACTGTACTACATTTTTTGGGCACTGGCTCATTCCAGCAGACCACCTCCATAGTCGGTGGCATCTCATAGGCCACGCAGTCACGCTGCCTACACCAGGTGTTGGCAATAATAGCTGCACGTCCTTCTGTCCGCCGGCATATCTATATGCCCAGAACACCTGTAGAAATTCAAGCAGTGGTCCAGGATTTGTGTGGGGTGGAGCACTTCCCAAAGGTGCTAGGTGCCATTGATTGCACACTTGTTGCTCTACGTCCACCTCGAGCAACAGAACACATCTACCGCAACCAGAAACACTGGCATTCCATGAATGTTCAGTAATGATGCCCTATGCATCACACACAACCTGAAGTGTATGCCAACTATCCTGGCAGCACCCATGATAGTTACATCTTCAGGATGTCCCCTCTACACCAGGCCCTGGAAGCTGGGAAGCATGACAACACATGGCTCATTGGTGAGTATGAATGGCCATGCACATCCATGCATGTTGCACACAGACCAATCGACACTGTCAACAAATGACAATTACAACCATTCTCACCTCTACATGGGACAGTGCCTACCCTCTGAGCACATACATGATGTCGCCGATACGGAACCCCAACACACCTGCCAAGGTAAGCTACAACACTGCCTATATTGCACCTCGGCGCATAGTGGAGCGCAAATTCGGAATGCTCAAGTCACGTTTCCGCCCCCTTGACCTCTACGGTGGTGAGTTGCTATATGCACCACCAGTAGTCTGCAGGATCATTGTGGCAGCATGTGTCCTGCACAATGTTGCAACACGGCGTGGCATCCTGGTGGACATGGGGGTAGCACCCCATCCACACCCACAGGTCCACCGCTTTTGTATGGCTGGGCAAAGGGCACGTTGAGAGGCTGCACGTACCCAGCTTGTGCATTCATATTTCACGTAAAATCCATCCCCTGTGGAGTGCACACGAACCCGCTACATCCCAGGTGCCATTCAGTGATGACAATGGCCCATCCACTGTGCCCACAAAACCACCCTGAGAAAGTGGCACCACCATCCTGGGTTGAATCAAAAGCTGGTAGTGGTGCTTGATCTGACCACGCAGTGCCCTGGCCTGGTCCTCAGTGGCAGCAACCAGGCGTGACACCTATGAATGCACCAGCACTCTGAGGGCTTAGAGGTCACTATGCACAACATCACGGTATACACGGAGTTCCGTCGAGATATCCTGCCTCAATGTTAGCATCTCCTGTTGGAACAGTCTCCTGGTGGCTGCCTCTTACTCACGGATTGCAGCTCTGTGGGCCAACAACTCTTGCCTCAGGGCTTCCCTGTGTGCCCGACCTTCTTCAAGTAGGGATGCCTGCAGATGTCAGATCTGCCCGTCGGCTCCTGATGTTGGCCTCCATGCATAGCCTGTGGGAGCGGCATGTGGACCGCATTACCTGCGGCTGATGCTCTACCTGTGTTGCTGGTGGGATCATGGAACTGGCCACCCTATCCATGCCCTCAGCCAGACTCTCAAAGGTAGCACCCTGTTGGTGTGTGGAACGCAACATCTGCTGCTCCCACTCAGTCTGCCGAAGCTGCACACGTCCCCCATGTGTGCAGGGCCCACGGCTGCCTGACCCAAGGGAGCATGGCCCTTGCTGTGATGCCACGGTCTCTGGCTGCAGGACTGCAACCCTCCCTTGGAAATCTGCCCCAGGACCACAAACCAATACATGGGAGCATGGCCTTGCACCCGTAACCACCACAGATGGCACTGACACCACTGACTGGCCTTGTGAAGGCACCTGACCCCCTGCAGACTCACAGGCCCCACTGCGCCAGGAATTGGTGCACTTACCTCTGCCAGCATTGAGGACTGCACATCCGATTCGGCATCAGAGCTACTGGAGTCCAAAGAGTCCGAATTGTATGCAGAAAGGCACAGGATGGTCTGCAGCACCAGTGGATTCTCACGGCCTGCCATGCCACGTCCTCCACTGGTGGTCTGAACTGCCACAGACTCTTCTTCCTCCTCTTCCTCCTCCTCTGCATCTGGTGCCTCCTTTACCTGCACATGGACAGAAAAAGACATGAGGAGTCCTGTGCAACGTGTCTACAGTAAACATGTGTATCACATTGCTGTCATGCAACAAAATGCAGGGCATTTCACCATGAGAGGAACTGCATCCACACATTATGTACAAGAAGCCATCTGATCATGACATATGCAGACTGGCAACAACGTTCCCTGCTCAGGGCCATGCATCCAGTGGACACATTGCCAACAAACATGGCCGTTAGCAAGCAAATCATGGCACAGGGCACATCAAACTATTGACTAATATCAGTGAAATGGGCATGGTCATGTGGCTCTGTGACACGCTATTACATGACATGTCAACAGGCAGACACACATATTCACATCCAAGTCTGCATCTATCACATGCCACACCAGTGTTGACCTGGTACAAGGACTGCACACAATGGGAACATGCCATAAGTGTGGAAAAAAGGAAACAGTCCCAGTTGAAGTATGACTGTAAGAGTAACACCTAGCCAAGGTCTGTGAAGTGGAGAGAGTAAGTAAATGGAGTTGGAGATAGGAAGGAGGTACAGTAACCCACAATAGGAACAGGGGCATGGACCCATGGAGTGTGTGCTAAGTGTGGGAGGGTAACAAGGATCAGGCCTCACAACGATTTGACTCGAGTCATTGCCATAGCAGCAGCAGGGATGTGCACAGTCTACACATATGCACACTCACTAATGGCATGCCGTGAGGCGTGTTGGTTGTCATCTTGCATGTTCTATGTACCATGGAAGCACCTAGGTACATGTGTGAATAGAGAATCTATACCCTGCAGTGCATAAAGTGTAACTCATGTTTCAGACACAAGCACATGTCTAGTAGACATCAAGGATGCAACTAACAAGAGGGCACGTTATAGTATCATGTTGTAGATGTTGGGTGGGTATGCTAGTGGGAGATGAGTACTGTCACACGGCCATGTTCAACTGATGTACAACACATGGGTTGTATCCACTCTTCAATACACTGGACCGGAGTCAATATACCACAACATAGTTCACCCAGGGCAGTCAATCAAAGGCAGCCAGATGCACAACACAATCATACATCTTGGTTATGCTTCACTAGACATACTCAGGGTGCAAAATCTTGGTCACTCACCGGACATGCCCTCGTAATTTGGCAGACCTCCTGCGCCTTGCACCTGCTCCATTGGAATGAATTGGCTCATAGTTTCTTCATGCTGGGTGAGCTCCTCCTCCTCTGGTGACCCCCCCCTCTAGTTGCCATAGCAGAGGCGAGGTTGGCACCCAGCTTTGACTTGGTGCAACGGGTGAGGTCATTCCAGCACCTCACTACCTGAGCAGCAGTGCGCCTCTCAAACCCTAAGGTGTTGATCTCATCCGTGAAATGCTGCCAATGCACCATACGATGGGCAGGTGGATCTATGCTCCCCGGTTGTCATGGTGGTACTTGGTCACGTAGACCATGAGGATCTGGGGTTCTTCATCATTGAAGTGCCTCTTCCTCAACGTGCCAGTTTCCTGTGCCGTGCCTTGGGGTTGAGCCTATTCCTGCTGTGCAGGCTTTGCCTTTTTGCCACGTGGTGTTGACCCTCTGTGGCTGGGACCACTCTGGGCTCCAGATGCCAGACCACTAGTGGCCTAGGGTATGGCATTACCCACTGGGGCTGGGACAGCCGCTTCGGCTGCACATCCCTTAACATTCTGGGCTGGGACAGCTGCTTCAGCTGCACGTCCCTTACCCTTCTGGGCTGGGACAGCTGCTTTAGCTGCACATCCCTTCCCCTTTGGGGCTGGGACAGCAGCTTCAGCTGCACGTCACTGGACCCTTGGGCCTGGGACAGCTGCTTCCCCTGCACGTCCCTGGACCTTTGGGCTTGGGACAGCTGCTTCCGCTGTACCTCCCTGGACCCTTGGGCCTGGGACAGCTGCTTCCGCTGCACGTCCCTGGGCCCTTGGGAGTGGGACAGCTGCATCCACAGCATGTCCCTGACCCCGGCCACCTCTGTCACCTTTCCCTCTTGGGGCTTTTCCACTCATGTTCCAGGTTTAAGTGAACAATGGAAGGCACACCAAGCAATTGTCCTGGGCAATTAGAGTGAGGGGGCAGTGCACGTGATGGAAGACATACTTCTGTGGTCCAGCAAGGCTCAAAAGTACCCATACTGGATGCGTAACGCACAGGCACCCCAAAAAATGAAACATTTTGCACGTGAGACCAGGATAGCTTCCGTAAAAAAGAAAAGGCATTAGCAGATATGCATTGGTACCCAGCAACACAAAAAATGCATATGTGAACCCCTGAAAAGCTACACTAAAGGTAAGAATAGAGGTGCGTGATACACAGGGGCACCCAGAGTACGAAAAATGCGTACACGACTCATCCTTAGCCTCTGAAAATACAAAAGTACATGCGTGTATGTGTGGAGGCAAATCCCCCAACATAATAAGAGGTTTGCACGGTTCCGGAAATGAATGAATTGCGTAGAACCCAAAATTTGCAGTATTCCACTCGTCCATCTCCTTACTTGGCACGTATGGTTAGAGTTTTTTCTACACGTACTTATGTATCCCCGATTCTGGCCTGCTCAATGCCAGCGCGCAGCACGTGTCATGTAATTTACTCGCCGAGGACCTTTCCTCGTATTTCACGTGCCCACGATCATTTTTTTAAGCACAGTCACGTCACTCTGTTTCCAGCTGCCCTCAGATTAATTGTATTTGTATTGTATTGTATTGAATTTTGTTATTTATATAGCGCTCTTTCCCCAATTGTGTGGCCTCAATGCGCTTTTTCCTTGGTTGAATGCCCTTGGTGACCGTAGTTGAAGTGGTAGATATTCTAGGGGATTATCTTAGATGCATGTGTGCATGTTTGCCATTCTAAGACTTGGATGGCTGGCAAGGCTCGACTAAGCAGCCCAGTATAGGTCAGACACGTGGGTGGGTGCTCTTGAAGTTAGAGATAGATTGCTGATGTTGAGAGAGTCTATGTAAGGCCAGCTATAGTGGGTTCTTTCGGGTGGTGGCCGCTGTATGCTAGTGGCAGAGGTGTTGTGGTACGTCAGGTGTTTCAGTCTGAACGACTATGTATGAAACTAGGCCGGATGTGCTTAGCCGTAGACGTGTTATATTGTGCATGAATGTTTGGCCCTGCCTGCGGCCTGTGTCCATGCTAGTGGTGTGAGAATACGTACCGTAGCTTGCGAGATTGCCCAATTTTCCAGGTCTAGAATTGAGAGTCCTGTCGTGATGGTCCCTAGGCTTTTGTCTGTAGCTGGCATCAGCACATGATAAGCAGAGACGGCGTCAGAGCCTAGATTAGAGGATCCAGTGATCCATTGATCATCAGTGAATACGCAGAAGACCCACGCTCCTTCCTCCATGCCATTTTACCTGCCTCCTACTGCCCTGAGCTGCCTCTTACCTAGCCACCTGCTGCTGCCTGCCCAGTGTGTACCTGCTGCCCACCTGCACTACGTTTGGAGTGCCTGCTGTCCAGCCATTGTCAGTGTTCCTGTCCATGGCCCTGTGACCACTTCCGCTGTTTCACTGGACTCCCACCGTGCCATACCACCACCAGCGCTCCACAGCCCAGCTCCAGGACCACCTTTCCCACCCACACCTGCCTCGGGGGTTGCCATGTCTGCACCGTCATCTTCAAACCAGAGCGGCAACCACATGGCAGCGTTGCAGAGGGCTATCAACTTCACTGCCAGGGAAGTTGACATCTTAGTGGAGAAGGTCCTGGAGAATGATGGTGCCCTCTTCAACCCAGTGATCCAACGCGGCAAGGAAGGACTTCAGATCTGGGATGGGATAACGAATGCCATCAACGCGGAGGACGTGACATCCTGGACCTTCAAGACTGCGTACAAGCGCTGGGAGGGCCTGAAATCCAGGACCCACAGCAAGGCCCTACCCTACATCCAGGTCGGTGCCACTGCAGAGGAGTACCGTGCTTGCAGGTGTTGGCTGTCCAATACCAACATGTGGGTCCTGGAGAAGTTTTACCCGATGCTGCACGCCCAGGTCTGTGAGTTGCATGAATATCTGGAGTTGACTGATGAGTAGCCATGTGTTGCTATGCTCTACAGTGCATGTGCATGTTGCTGCATGTTGGCAGTGAGCTGCAGACGTTGCTCTCCATGTGTGCATCGGACCATATGTATTTGGAATGAGATGTCACTTGCATTGTGTGTTGTACTGCTGCCTTTCAGACCGTGCACATGTTTTGTTACTTGTGTCTGAGACGTGTCCGTGTGAAAAGTGTGACAGTTGAGGTAGTGTTGCCCGTTTCATGTGCATGCATGATGTTCATGTGTATGTGCCAAAGATGGAAATGTGTGATTGGCCATCACTCATTTCAGGATGCAACACATGCATTTGGATGTCTGCCGTAGTCTTGTAGAGGGATTACAGGGACTCTGATGTGATTGCTCATCACACTGCTTGTGGCCTCTCAGTTGATGTGTGTGCATGACATGTGCATGTGCTTATTGATGTGGCATGCTGACATGTGCATATACAAATGATGCATGTGTGTGGAGCATACGCTATTGATTGGTCGTGACAGTGGCAACTAGCCTGATGTGAATGTCTGGAGTGATGGCCAGGCATGTATCTGCATGGATGTGGATTGTATGTCCATGTACGTGGAGGTTGATTGTTGTTGATTTGACTAGTCATGTTCATGTGAATGTTGGTATTGCCAAGCACTAATTGGTGCAGTACACTGATGTTTCTGTTCTGTGTCTCCTTTTCCACAGTTGCATCTGATGAAGAGGGCAGAACCAGTGCTGTGGAGCAGGGCAGCAGGGATGCCTCCAACAGGTAGAAGTGTAAAGCCCAGCCAAGCCCCCATGAAAGCACATCTTCGGTGAGCGGTGTGGCTGTGGTCACGCCTGGGAGATCGGGCATGGCTGCTGGGGGTAGGTTCAAGAAGGTGAAGGTGGGAGTGGACTCCTCAGCAGCGGGGGCGGGGGGATAGGTGATGCCACACAGGGGCCATCCATGGCAGAAGACGCCCCAGAGTCATCCAGGTTGGCAGGGGGAGGAGGTGGCCATTGCAGCCCAGCCCATGGGGTCAGGTGGGGGTGTTGAGGTGGGTGTGCCTACTGCAGTCATGTCCCAGGGGCATGAGGCTGTGCAGACCACCATCGAGGTGCCTGTGCAAAATGTAGTCCCTGGGCCATCTGATGCAGTTGTATGCGCCTGTCGGAATTCCTCCACCCAGACCCACTACCCAGTGTCGGCTGATGTGTCCACCCAGACCGACACCCCCTTACCATCTGGTGTTGCCATCTGGGACTATGTGCTACCCATGGCAGGCTGGTGTGGTGAGGCGTACAGCCGTCATCCGTGATGATGTGCAGGCTACACGTAGTTTGCTTGCACATCATCACAGTGAGGTATGCCGCCTCATCACCTGGTTTGCAACATGCCTGTTCTGTGTTATGCTCCATGGGCTGTTCAGGGATGCAGCCCCCTCCTTGTCTTCCTCCTCTGTGCGGCAGTCGTCCTCTGGGATATATTTGGCAAAGATACCAGCAGGGCCCCCTGTGCAACAGACCCACCCACATTGCCCAGTCTGGTGGAGCCAACATCCCTGCCCGAGTTGGGAGTACAAGATCAATCAGCTGAGGTGATCACCATGCCTACCCAGGCACCGACAGGGTCACCGGCAATGGAGGGATAGCCGGCTCCCAGAAGCAGGGCACGGCCCGTACGCCCCCGGGTAGCGTCATCAGCCCAGAGGGCGTACACACGAAGCAGGCACCGGGCACTGTTAGAAGCTGGCAACCAGGAGGAGGCTACATTTCTCAGGGCAGAAAATCCAAAGGGGTCAGGTACGCAGTGTGAGGTGGGAGCAACACGTGGACCTGAGGGACAGGATGTCTTCGGTGTTCCAGATATATGGGCAGCAGATCGGAGCAGAGAGGCAGCGGGCTCGGGAAGCAAGGATTGTGTTGGCCAGGGCTGGGATTGCGCTACCATCTTGGAAGCCACTTGCAGGGAGCCGAGGTGATAGAGACACAGGTGCTGGAGACCCTGCAAGCCCTCCAGGCAAGAAAGGGGGCCCGCCTGAGGAGTGAGGATGTGGCGCGGGACTCAGCCATGGAAGAGAGCCTAAGTGAGATTGGAGAATTGGAGTTGGACTAGCCCGCTGCCTGTGTAAATAGTTATTTAGGTGTAGGTTTCCTTTATTATTTTACCCAGACTTTTCAGACATTCCTTCCCCAATTTTATTGTATATAGCTGTTTAGGCTTAAGGAAATGCTTTTTGTACATATTTTACATGGAATACTTTTACCTTCATTCGAAGTTTCTTTTTGTACATATTTCTTTAAAATATACATGATTCTGTTTGTTACATTCCACGCTTCGTACAGTTCATTTTTGTGTCGGCCTGTTTGCTAGTTCTATTTTCAGCCAGTGCTTCTCTCCATTGCAAGTCATGTGTCTTGTTGCATGCATGCTTGTGTATTGTTGCAGGGATGGTTGTTGATGGCAGGATGCACATGTACCTGTCTATCACACGACTGGGTCTGCACTGTATTTTTGGATTA
This sequence comes from Ambystoma mexicanum, assembly GCF_040938575.1. Taxonomy (NCBI): domain Eukaryota; kingdom Metazoa; phylum Chordata; class Amphibia; order Caudata; family Ambystomatidae; genus Ambystoma; species Ambystoma mexicanum. Next base: position 381,741,656 of record NC_090927.1, on the reverse strand, counting down.
GCATTTACCTGTGCTGCATCACTCTGTGTTTGGCATCAGTGTGGTTGGGGTGGACGGAGGTGGGCTCAGTGTGGGAGTGTTCCATGGTCATGTTCATAGCACATTAATGTGTCATTGCTGTGCAAAACACATGTCGTGCATACACCTTGACCAGCATGTTCAGTCACACAATGCCTTCTCTCATATGATGCTCAACCTGTACCACTGGAATGCTTTAGTGGCCCGTATTTGATCCTCCTGAGTGGCAGCACAATTCACCAGTCTCTGTGAATCATGCTTTCTCTGACTTTCCTATCATCACACATGTATGGAGCTGTCATGTGATTGTTCCCTGGCAGGTATTTTGCAACTCAGCTCACGCATGCTCAGGCTGTGACACGCCTGGCCATTGTTTGTGGATTTTGCAACAACTTTTGGTATGTTTGCTTCTATTGTGGGCACACATTCGGTCACTGCTTTGATGCCTTGGCAATGTGCCATGGACAGCATGCACATATTTTTGCACTCACTTGTCACATGCGTATGTTAGGGGATGATTAAGGCAGGTGATTCCAGTTGGTCGGATTGGCAGAATAGATGTGCTGTCAGACCACAGACGTTAAGGTGCGCAACAGACATGCATTGATCTGCTAATGTGTCAGACTGTCGGGTTGCTGCCTGTGGGTGGTGTCACAGTTGTGTGCGGCTGGTGGGTTGTGTCAAGTCTGGAGGGGGCTGCCTGTAGGGGGTGTCCCGTCTGGAGGGGGCTGCTGCTGGGGGGTGTCACAGGTGAAGGGGGCTGGGGTGGTGTCAAGTCTGGAGGGGGCTGCCTGTGGGGGGTGTCACAGGTGAAGGGGGCTGGGGTGGTGTCAAGTCTGGAGGGGGCTGCCTGTGGGAGGTGTCCAGTGTGGATTGGGCTGCCTGTTGGCGGTGTCACAGGTGAGGGATGTGGGAGGATAGTGTCCCATCTGGAGGGGGCTGCCTGTGGAGTTGTCACAGGTGAGGGGGCTGGATGGGTGGTGTTAAGTCTGGAGGGGGCTGTCAGTGGGGGGTCATGGGTGAGGGGGTGGTGTCCCATCTGGAGGGGGCTACCTGTGGGTGGTGTCACAGGTGAAGGGGGCTGGGGGTGGTGTCAAGTCTGGAGGGGGCTGCCTGTGGGGGGTGTCCCATCTGGAGGGAGCTGCCTGTGGAGGAGTGTACCATCTGGAGGGGGCTGTCTGTGGGGGGGGGTGTACAGTCTGGAGGGGGCTGCTGCTGGGGGGTGTCACAGGTGAAGGGGGCTGGGGTGGTGTCAAGTCTGGAGGGGGCTGCCTGTGGGGGGTGTCACAGGTGAAGGGGGCTGGGGTGGTGTCAAGTCTGGAGGGGGCTGCCTGTGGGAGGTGTCCAGTGTGGAGGGGGCTGCCTGTTGGCGGTGCCACAGGTGAGGGGTGTGGGAGGATAGTGTCCCATCTGGAGGGGGCTGCCTGTGGAGTTGTCACAGGTGAGGGGGCTGGATGGGTGGTGTTAAGTCTGGAGGGGGCTGTCAGTGGGGGGTCATGGGTGAGGGGGTGGTGTCCCATCTGGAGGGGGCTACCTGTGGGTGGTGTCACAGGTGAAGGGGGCTGGGGTGGTGTCAAGTCTGGAGGGGGCTGCCTGTGGGGGGTGTCACAGGTGAAGGGGGCTGGGGTGGTGTCAAGTCTGGAGGGGGCTGCCTGTGGGAGGTGTCCAGTGTGGAGGGGGCTGCCTGTTGGCGGTGTCACAGGTGAGGGGTGTGGGAGGATAGTGTCCCATCTGGAGGGGGCTGCCTGTGGAGTTGTCACAGGTGAGGGGGCTGGATGGGTGGTGTTAAGTCTGGAGGGGGCTGTCAGTGGGGGGTCATGGGTGAGGGGGTGGTGTCCCATCTGGAGGGGGCTACCTGTGGGTGGTGTCACAGGTGAAGGGGGCTGGGGGTGGTGTCAAGTCTGGAGGGGGCTGCCTGTGTGTGGTGTCCCACCTGGAGAAGGCTGCCTGTGGGGGGTGTCTTGTCTGGAAGGGGCTGCCTGTGGGGAGTGTCCTGTCTGGAAGGGGCTGCCTGTGGGGGGTGTCACAGGTGAGGGGGGCGGGGGTTGGTGTCCCATCTGGAGGGGGCTGCCTATGGAGGGTGTCCCACCTGGAGGGGGCTGCCTGTGGGTGGTGTCACAGTTGAGGGGTGCTGGGGGTAGTGTCAAGTCTCGAGGGGGCTCCCTGTGGAGATGGTCACGGGTGAGGGGCCTGGGGGTGGTGTCCTGTCTGGAGGGGGCTGCCTGTGGGGGGTCACGGGTGAGGGGGCTAGGGTGTGGTGTCCCGTCTGGAGGAGGCTGTCTGTGGGTGGTGTCGCAGGTGAGGGGGTGGTGTCAAGTCTGGGAGGGTCACGGGTGAGAGGGGCTGTGGGTTGGATCCCGTCTGGAGCAGGCTGCCTGTGGGGTGTGTCCTGGGGGCGAGGGCTGCCTGTGGGTGGTGTCCAGTCTGGAGTGGACTGTCTATAGGTGGTGTCACAGGTGAGGGGGGCTGGGGTGGTCTCAAGTCTGGAGGGGTTGCCTGTGGGGGTGTCCCATCTGGAGGGGGCTGATTGTGGGGGGGTGTCCAGACTGGAGGGGGCTGCCTGAGGGGGGTGTGACATGTGAGGGGGATATGGGGTGGTTTCCCATCTGGAGGGGGCTGCCTGAGGGGGTGTCACAGGTGAGGTTGGCTGTCTGTGGGGGGTGTCCCATCTGGAGGGGTCTGCCTGTGGGGGGTATCCCGTCTGGTGGGGGCTGCCTGTGGGGGGTGTCATAGATGAGGGGGGCTGGGCAGGTGGTGTCAATTCTGGAGGGGGCTACCTGTGGGGGGTCATGGGTGAGGTGGGTTGGTGTCCCTTCTGGAGGGGGCTGCCTCTGGGTGGTGTCACAGGTGAGGGGGGCTGGGTGGGTGGTGTCAAGTCTGGAGGGGCTGCCTGTGGGGGGTCATGGGGGAGGGGGTGGTGTCCCAAATGGAGAGGGCTGCCTGTGGGTGGTGTCACAGGTGAGGGGGGCTAAGGTGGTGTCCGGTCTGGAGGGGGCTGCCTGTGGGGGGTGTCCCATCTAGAGGGGGCTGCCTGTGGGGCGGGTGTCCCGTTTGGAGGGGGCTGCCTGTGGGGGTGTCCTGTCTGGAGGAGGCTGCCTGTGGGTGGTGTCCTGTCTGGAGCGGGCTGCTTGTGGGGGGTGTCCTGTCTGGAGGGGGCTGCCTGTGGGCGGTGTCGTGTCTGGAAGGAGCTGCCTGGGGGGTGTCACAGGTGAGGAGGGGCTGGGGTTGGTGTCCCATCTGGAGTGTGCTGCCTATTAGGTGTGTCTCATCTGGAGGGGGATGCCTGTGGGGGTTGTCCCAGCTGGAGGGGGCTGCCTGTGGGTGGTGTCACAGGTGAGGGGGGCTGGTGGTTGGTGTTCCGTCTGGAGGGGGCTGCCTGTATGGGGTGTCACAGGTGAGGGGGGCTGTTGTCCAGTCTACATGGGGATGCCTGTGGGTGGTGACCAGTCTGGAGGGGGCTGCCTGTGGGTGGTGTCACAGGTGAGGGGGCTGAGGGGTAGTGTTCTGTCTGGAGGGGGGTGGCGGTGGGGGGTGTCCCATCTGTAGAGGGCTACCTGTGGGGGCTGTCCTGTCTGGAGGGGGCTGCCTGTGGGGGGTGTCACAAATGATGGGGGCTGGGTGGGTGGTGTCAAGTCTGGAGGGCGCTGCCTGTGGGGGGTCATGGGTAAGGGGGGGGTTGGTGTCCCCTCTGGAGGGGGCTGCCTGTGGGTGGTGTCACGGGTGAGGGGGGCTGGGTGGGTGGTGTCAAGTCTGGAGGGGGCTGCCTGTGGGAGGTCATTGGTGAGGGGGGTTGGTGTCCCATCTGGATGGGGCTGCCTGTAGGTGGTGTCACAGGTGAGGGGGGCTGGGTGGATGGTGTTAAGTCTGGAGGGGGCTGCCTGAGGGGGTCATGGGTGAGGGGGGGTGGTGTCCCATATGGAGGGGGCTACCTGTGGGTGGTGTCACAGGTGAGGGGAGCTGGGTTGGTGCAAGGTCTGGAGAGGGCTGCCTCTGTGGGGGTGTCCCATCTGGAGGAGGCTTCCTGTGGTGGGGGGACCAAACTGGGGGGACATCCAAACTGGAGGTGGCTGCCTGTGGGTGGTGTCACAGGTGAGGGGGATAGGGGGTGGTTTCCCATTTGGAGGGGGCTGCCTGTGGGGGGTGTCACAGGTGAGGGGGGTGGTGTCAAGTCTGGGGGGTCATGGGTGAGGGGGGCTGTGGGTGTGGTCCCATCTGGAGCGGGCCGCCTGTGGGTGGTGTCCAGTCTGGAGGGGGCTGCCTGTGGGGGTGTCCCATCTGAAGGGGGCTGCCTGTGGGGGGGTGTCCAGTCTGGAGGGGGCTGCCCGTGGGTGTTGTCACAGGTGAGGGGGATAGGGGATGGTTTCCCATCTGGAGGGGGCTGCCTGTGGGTGGTGTCACAGGTGAGGGGGATAGGGGGTGGTTTCCCATTTGGAGGGGGCTGCCTGTGGGGGGTGTCACAGGTGAGGGGGGTGGTGTCAAGTCTGGGGGGTCATGGGTGAGGGGGGCTGTGGGTGTGGTCCCATCTGGAGCGGGCCGCCTGTGGGTGGTGTCCAGTCTGGAGGGGGCTGCCTGTGGGGGTGTCCCATCTGAAGGGGGCTGCCTGTGGGGGGGTGTCCAGTCTGGAGGGGGCTGCCCGTGGGTGTTGTCACAGGTGAGGGGGATAGGGGATGGTTTCCCATCTGGAGGGGGCTGCCTGTGGGGGGTGTCACAGGTGAGGGGGTGGTGTCAAGTCTGGGGGGTCATGGGTGAGGGGGGCTGTGGGTGGGGTCCCCTCTGGAGCGGCGTGCCTGTGGGTGGTGTTCCGTCTGCAGGGGTCTGCCTGTTGGTGGTGTCCAGTCTGGAGGGGACTTCCTGTGGGTGGTGTCACAGGTGAGGGGGGTTTGGGGTTGGTGTCCAGTCTAGAGGGGGCTGTCTGTGGGGGGTCATGGGTGAGAGGGGTGGTGTCCCATCTGGAGGGGGCTGCCTGTGGGTGGTGTCACAGGTGAAGGGGCTGGGGTGGTGTCTGTTCTGGAGGGGGCTGCCTGTGGGGGGTGTCCCATCTGGAGAGGGCTGCCTGTGTGTGGGGGGGGGCGTCCCGTCTGGGGGACGCTGCCTGTGGGTGGTGTCCTATCTGGAGAGGGCTGCTTGTGGGGGGGTGTCCCATCCGAAGGGCGCTGCCTGTGGGGGTGTCCCATCCGGAGGGGGCTCCCTGTGGGTGGTGTCCTGTCTGGAGGGGGCTGCTTGTGGGGATGTCCAGTATGGAGGGGGCTGCCTGTGGTTGGTGTCCCGTCTGGAGGGGGCTGCCTGTGGGGGTGTCACAGGTGAGGGGGGCTGGGGTTGGTGTCCCGTCTGGAGGGGGCTGCCCATGGGTGATGTCCCGTCTGGAGGGGGCTGCCTGTGGGTGGTGTCTTGTCTCGAGGGGGCTGCCTGTGGGGGGTGTCACAGGTGAGGGGTGCTGGGGTGGTGTGAAATCTGGAGGTAGCTTCCTGTGGGGGGGTCATGGGTGAGGGGGCTGGGGGCGATGACCCGTCTGGAGGGGGCTGCATGTAGGAGGTCACGGGTGAGTGGTCTGGGGGGTGGTGTCCCATCTGGAGAAGGCTGCCTGTGGGTGCTGTCATAGGTGAGGGGGGCTGGGGATTGGTGTCAAGTCTGGAGGGGGCTTCCTGTGGGTTGTGTCCAGTCTGGAGGGGGCTGCCTGTGGGTGGTGTCACAGATGAGGGGTTAGGGGGTGGTTTCTGGAGGGGGCTGCCTGTGGGTTGTGTCACAGGTGAGGGGGTGGTGTCAAATCTGGGGGGGTTCATGGCTGAGGGATGCTGGGGTGGTGTCAAGTCTGGAGGTGGCTGTCTGTGGGGGGGTCATGGGTGAGGGGGCTGGGGGTGGTGACCCGTCTGGAGGGGGCTGCATGTAGGAGGTCACGGGTGAGTGGTCTGGGGGGTGGTGTCCCATCTGGAGAAGGCTGCCTGTGGGTGCTGTCATAGGTGAGGGTGGCTGGGGATTGGTGTCAAGTCTGGAGGGGGCTGCCTGTGGGTTGTGTCCAGTCTGGAGGGGGCTGCCTGTGGGTGGTGTCACGGATGAGGGGTTAGGGGGCGGTTTCTGGAGGGGGCTGCCTGTGGGTTGTGTCACAGGTGAGGGGGTGGTGTCAAATCTGGGGGGGTTCATGGCTGAGGGATGCTGGGGTGGTGTCAAGTCTGGAGGTGGCTGCCTGTGGGGGGGTCATGGGTGAGGGGGCTGGGGGGTGGTGTCCCATCTGGAGGAGGCTCCCGGTGGGTGTTGTCATAGGTGAGGGGGGCTGGGGAGTGGTGTCAAGTCTGGAGGGGGCTGCCTGTGGGTAGTGTCTCAGGTGAGGGGGCTAGGGGTGGCTTCCCATCTGGAGGGGGCTGCCTGTGGGGGGTGTCACGGGTGAGGGGGGCTGTGGGTGGGATCCCGTCTGGAGCGGGCTGCCTGTGGGGGGTTTCCCGGCTGGAGGGGGCTGCCTGTGGGTGGTGTCCAGTCAGGAGTGCACTGCCTATGGGTGGTGTCACAGGTGAGTGGGTGTTAGGGAGATTTCTCACACAAGTGCTAAATTCCTTCTACCTTAGAGCCTTCCAGCTCTTTTGATATATTTTGGGGCTTTGAATTTTTCATTTTCAGTGTGTTTTACTTATGTGTTCTTTGGTTATGGAGTTTTACAACAACTTCAATGGCATCATCTTTTTCTGTGTGTCACACCGCACCTTCAGTGCAGTGGCACGGGGATGTCTTTCAGACGTCCCAAGGTTTAAATACCTTCTCTGGGACTGACTACTGTCTCCCAGAGCAGGTAAAGTTAAATTGACATTAATAGTCTCTTTAAATGTACTGACCCAGCACACAATTTCTTACTACAGAGTGCTGGAGGGGTTGCTTAGCTTCCCCTGAGTCAAAACACTCATGTAACAGTAAAATCTTACCTTTTCCTACTTTAAATGGCTGGTGGCAGTGGTTTAGATCAACAACTGTGATTTTTCCCGACCGCTAATAATGGTAGCTCAAAATCGGGTCAGCCATGTTTTTCTATATGGCGCCCCAGACCTGTCTGTAAAAACAGACTCTGGTCATCTTTTGTCGCCATTTCTTTTAGGAAAAGTCCCTATTGTGTTTGTCTTTGCACGCCAAACCAGGTTTGGTCCCTTTGTTCGTTGGCCTTTGGCAGGCTTCAGTGCTGAAGCCCTCCTCTAGCGCCTGATTGTTTGGGGTGGACAGGATGTGAGGGAGGTGCCCGAAACATCCTGTGCTTAGTCTCCTAGGAGACCTGAATGCACACTGGTGTGATTGGCCAGCTGGCTGTCCCGCAAGGACAGCCACCCTGCTGTGACAATGTCAGCCAGGCTGGAATGAATGGGGGAAAACTGTTTAAAAGCAGGTCTCTCGGACTTGGAACACAGAGTCGACCACTGGAACGAAATAACCGAAGACGAGCTGAAGGAATAGGACTGCTGCAACTCCTGGACGACCGGTGAAGCCCTGCTGCAGGTCCGAATTGCCTGAAACTCCATCGACAGAGAAGGCCTTCAAGGTTAACTTCTTCCCTTGAGTTTGGTGGGAACAACCAACTCGCAAGCCACCTGGACACGTCCCCATCTGGTCGAATTTTGATCAGAGTGCTGTTGAAAACCAGATAGCCAGAGGGAAGGAAACCAGCTCGTGGACTTTAAGGCACTCACACCTTAAACCGACGTCTTGCTACAGCTTTTGTCCTCTTTCCTGGGCAGTGCAGGAACCTCCCGACATACTCCTTCTTGTCCCCACGACTGAAGCTCAGGAACAGCGAGATCTGCTCGAACTGCCAGGAACAACTGCCTCAGTTACAGCTTTCTTCTTTAACAAGGTACTGTGCAAACGCAGTTCGGAAATCTTTTCGGCCATCGAGAAAATGCGTGAAACTTTCCTCAACTTCGAAGTCTTGTTCTTCCCTAAACATTCGTCAAACCTTTCGCCTAGCCACATTCTTCTAAACTCCGTGGCAAAGACTTAACCGTTACTACAAGAACTGTGCTATCCTATACAAAGACTCTGAACCATAGACTTTGCCCCAGGCCTATGAGGAGAATTGCTGGTTGTAGATAACTGAAACCCTTTGCCCTGCCTATGAATGTCTTTGGGCTGTCTATTCTTATGACCTTCTCTTTTTACTCCTTTAATAAGTATTTGTAGTGCCATTTTGCTCCCACTTCGTTGGAACTAAACTTGTTCATTTACTTACTGGTTGTATTTTTGTGGTTTATTAGTGTGTGATATTGAGCTGCTTATGCTAGTGTAATGTTTACTAACTGACTGAGTAAATAAATGTATATTCTTTTACCAAGAAACCTTGAGTAAGTGTGTGTTTGAATCACTGTATTAGTTGATCCTTTGTGTAACTTGTTCTACTGCTCACTTAAACTCTTGAGATAAGTCTGGCTGCTCAGCCATCGTTACCACTTTTTTTTTTAAACTTTAGTTTTTATTTGCATATTTATACAACAAACAACATTGAGAGAACTGAACGCCCTTTCCCCCCCCCACCCTTAGTAGCCCGCCCGGACCCCTCCCCCCCCCGTGTCCGTTCCGGTGATTTGTCTTTGGGGGACTTCCTATGTGGCTCCGTCTCTTGAGCCTCGAGGTCGATGCGTTTTGTGACCGCTTCTTTGGTTGGCTTAATGCCTCCGTTCCCCGGGTCGTGGGGGCCCAGCCCTTATTGTTCTGGCTTGCTGGGCTCAGCCCGTCCTCTACTACAGAGGAACCATCCCTTGTGTTCAGTGGACATCCCATCCCCAGGACTGCTGCACCCCATACCACTTTACTGTGTCCTTCAGGCTTGAACCAACGGTGAAATTGTGCTTACACTTGTAGTCTTAATTGCCTGTAGTGTTCCCAAAGGGTACTGCAGGTGATTCTGCCTAACAGTGGGGCTGGTGGTTGGAGTTCCGTCTGGAGGGGGCTGTCTGTGGGGGTGTCACAGATGAGGGGGGCTGGTGTCCAGTCTAGAGGGGGCTGCCTGTGGGTGGTGTCCAGTCTGGAGTGGGCTGCCTGTGGGTGGTGTCCAGTCTGGAGGGGGCTGCCTGTGGGCAGTGTAACAGGTGAGGGGGCTGAAGGGTGGTGTCCAGTCTGAAGGGGGCTGCCTGTGGGTGGTGTCACAGGTGAGGGGGACTTGGGGGGCGCTGTCCAGTCTGGAGGGGGCGGTCTGTGGGGGGCGTCCCACCTGGAGGGAGCTGCCTCACCTGGATGGGGCTGCCTGTGGGGGGTGTCCCATCTGGAGAGGTCTGCCTGTTGGGGGTGTCACAGGTGAGGGCAGCTGGGGGGGTGTTGTACCGTCTGGAGGGGCTGCCTGTGGGAGGTCATAGGTGAGGGGATGGTGTCCCATATTGAGGGGGCTGCCTTTGGGTGGTGTCAGAGGTGAGGGGGGCTGGTGTGGTGTGAAGTCTGGAGGGGGCTGCCTGTGGGGGTGTCCCATCTGAAGGGGGCTACCTGTGGGGGGAGTGTCCAGTCTGGAGGATGCTACCTGTGGGTGTTGTCACAGGTGAGGGGGCTAGGTGTTAAGCTCACCTGGTTCCCACAGGGGCGTCGATCGGACCCGGACAGCTGCGGTCTCCACCAACGTGATGCGTGAAGAGATGGCAGTCTGGACTGGCCCGCCTAATCTTGTCTGCTGGACTCGTAGAAGTATTCTCCTGCAAGTGGAAAAAGGGATTTAGCCACCCGTGGACTTTAGTGATGGCCCCTCCAACTGTTCTCGTTCTCCCCACTAATCACCTCCGATATCCCCTCTTGGTAACCTCACCTTATGTTTTTAAATGATGAGCTCTCCATCCTGCATGGCATGAAGGGGCACGTAGATACCAGTTACTTCACTGGTTTGAAGGTACTGGAGGAGTTCCGGAGGAATATTGACTCAAGTGTCTATAAAGTTCAAAGAGTTCAATATGTCCGATGTTCACTCTTGTTCCATTCCCTCGTTAGGTTGCAGCTGGGTCCAAAAGAATATTGCCTGGAGGCAGCTGATGGCGTTCAGGTAAGAGTCTGTATTACCAAACACTGTCCGGTAAAAGTTGCATGAGTTTAACTTGCTGTTTTCTCTCCCTTTATAGGTGCGGCATAGAAAGATGCAGCGAATTAAAGGATAATACCTCCGGTGGTAAAGCAGGTAAGCAATTGGTGGCAAAGAGATTGTCTTTGTCGGTTTTCTCGGCTCACCTTGTTATTCCTTTTGTTTTCCCCCCAGGTGCTGGGTTTCGACGAAGAAAATGATGGAGGCAGCACCGAGTTGAAAGATGCGGTGGACTGGTGAGTATAACGCAGCGCTGCTGCTGGCGAAGCGACGAGTGCTGAAATAATGTCCTTTCCAGGCTCGGAGATGTACTGGGTCCGGAATCAGGTAAGGAATCAAATAATGTCCGTGATCTAACCTCTTCTCCTTTCTTTTCCTTTTGTCTAGGAGCTCCGGGTTCGAGGCGGGCGTGGCAGAAGACTGGATGCTGACTTGCAGACACGGTGAGCGTTACGCTGCTGGATGCAGAATAACACGAAGCATGAGCTGCTGTTCGGGCGTGGTTTAAATAGCCTGCAAAGTAGTCCCAGGTAAGAAGTTCCCCAGAACCACACCCGAGTAAAAAATAGTCCCTGTAATAAAATAGTCCCATCCAGGCCTCACGTTGGCTTGGACTCATTTGCAGCATGGTCTGCATAAGGTAAGTAAAGTCTATGAGCCTGGCGCCTATGGCGCCTATGGCGCCAGGACTGATTTCTATAATGAGCCTGGCGCCTAAGGCGCCAGGACTGAATCCAAACAGCCCCCAGCCGGGCTGTTGGGGTTTTAATGAGTATCTGGATGCCTGCTCCCGGGGCTGATGGACTCGATCCGGATGCCCGGGGGTAGGCATCATGACACTAGGGGGAGGTTTCCCATCTGGAGGGGGCTGCCCGTGGGAGGTGACACAGGTGAGGGGGTGGTGTCAAGTCTGGGGCCGTCATGGGTGAGGGGGGCCGTGGGTGGGGTCCTGTCTGGAGCGGGCTGCCTTTGGGTGGTGTCACAGGTGAGGGGGGCTGGGGTGGTGTCAAGTCTGGAGGGGGCTGCCTGTGGGGGCTGTCCCATCGGAAGGGGGCTGCCTGTGGGGGGGTGTCCATTCAGGAGGGGGCTGCCTGTGGGTCATGTCACAGGTGAGGGGGTGGTGTCAAGTCTGGGGGGGTCATGGGTGAGGGGGGCTGTGGGTGGGGTTCCGTCTGGCGTGGGCTGGCTGTGGGTGGTGTTCTGTCTGGAGGGGGCTGCCTGTGGATGGTGTCCAGTCTGAGGGGACTGCCTGTGGGTGGTGTCACAGGTGAGGGGGGTTTGGGGTTCGTGTCCAGTCTGGAGGGGGCTGTCTGTGGGGGGTCATGGGTGAGGGGGTGGTGTCCCATCTGGAGGGGGCTGCCTGTGGGTGTTGTCACAGTTGAGGGGGCTGAGGTGGTGTCTGGTCTGGAGGGGGCTGCCTGTAGGGGGTGTCCCATCTGGAGGGGGGGGGGTGTCCCGTCTGGAGGGGGCTGCCTGTGGGGGTGTCCGGTCTGGAGGGGGCTGCCTGTGGGGGTGTCCTATCTGGAGGGGGCTGCTTGTGGGGGGTGTCCTGTCTGGCAGGGGCTGCCTGTGGGTGGTGTCCCATCTGGAGGGGGATGCCTGTGGGGAGTGTCACAGGTGAGGGGGGCTGGGGTAGGTGTCCCATCTGGAGGGGGCTGCCTATGGGGGGGTGTCCCATCTGGAGGGGGTTGCCTGTAGGGGGTGTCCCGGCTGGAGGTGGCTGCCTGTGGGTGGTGTCCAGTCTGGAGGCGACTGCCTGTGGGTGGTGTCACAGGTGAGGGGGGCTGGTGGTCGGTGTTCCGTCTGGAGGGGGCTGCCTGTGGGGGGGTGTCACAGGTGAGGGGGTGGTGTCAAGTCTGGGGGGGACTGCCTGTTGGTGGTGTCACAGGTGAGGGGGGCTGGTGGTTGGTGTTCCATCTGGAGGGGGCTGTCTGTGTGGGGTGTCACAGGTGAGGGGGGATGTTGTCCAGTCTACATGGGGCTTCCTGTGGGTGGTGTCCAGTCTGGAAGGGTCTGCCTGTGGGTGGTGTCACAGGTGAGCGGGCTGAGAGGTGGTGTCCAGTCTGAAAGGGGCTGCCTGTGGGTGGTGTCACAGTTGGGGGGGTTTGGTGGTGGTGTCCAGTCTGGAGGGGCTGGCTGTGGGGGGTGTCCCATCTGTAGGGGGGTGTCCTGTATGGAGGGGTCTGCCTGTGGGGGGTGTCACAGGTGAGGGCGGCTGTGGGGTGGTGTACCATCTGGAGGGGGCTGCCTGTGGGGGGTGTCACAAATGAGGGGCTGGGCGGTGGTGTCAAGTCTGGAGGGCGCGGCCTGTGGGGGATCATGGGTGAGGTGGGGGTTGGTGTCCCATCTGGAGGAGGCTACCTGTGGGGGGTGTCACAGGTGAGGGGGGATGGACGGGTGGTGTCAAGTCTGTGGGGGGCTGCCTGTTGGTGGTGTCACAGGTGAGGGGGACTGATGGTTGGTGTCCAGTCTGGAAGGGTCTGCCTGTGGGTGGTGTCACAGGTGAGGGGGGCTGAGAGGTGGTGTCCAGTCTGAAAGGGGCTGCCTGTGGGTGGTGTCACAGGTGAGGGGGGATGGGCGGGTGGTGTCAAGTCTGGAGGTGGCTGCCTGTGGGAGTTCATGGGTGAGGGGGGTTGGTGTCCCATCTGGAGGGGGCTGCTGTGGGTGGTGTCACAGGTGATGGGGGCTGGGCCGGTGGTGTCAAGTTTGGAGGTGGCTGCCTGTGGGGGTTCATGGGTGAGGGGGTGGTGTCCCATCTAGAGGGGGCTGCCTGTGGGAGGTGTCACAGGTGAGGGGAGCTGGCGTGGTGTCAGGTCTGGAGGGGGCTGCCGGTGGGGGGTGTCCCATTTGGAGGGGGCTGCCTGTGGGTGGTGTCACAGGTGAGGGGGATAGGGGGTGGTTTCCCATCTGGAGGGGGCTGCCTATGGGGGGTGTCACAGGTGAGGGGGGTGGTGTCAAGTCTGGAGGGGGCTGCCTCTGGGGGGTGTCACAGGTGAGGGGGGTGATGTCAAGTCTGGAGGGGGCTGCCTGTGGGGGTTGTCCCATCTGAAGGGGGCTGCCTGTGGGGGGGTGTCCATTCACAGGTGAGGGGGTGGTGTCAAGTCTGGGGGGGGTCATGGGTGAGGGGGGCTGTGGGTGGTGTTCCGTCTGGAGGGGACTGCCTGTGGGTGGTGTCACAGGTGAGGGGGGTTTGGGGTTCGTGTCCAGTCTGGAGGGGGCTGTCTGTGGAGGGTCATGGGTGAGGGGGGTGGTGTCCCATCTGGAGGGGGCTGCCTGTGGGTGTTGTCACAGGTGAGGGGACTGGGGTGGTGCCTGGTCTTGAGGAGGCTGCCTGTGGGGGGTGTCCCATCTGGAGGGGGCTTCCTGTGGGGGTGTCCGGTCTGGAGGGGGCTGCCTGTGGGTGGTGTCCCATCTGGAGGAGGCTGCCTGTGTGGGTGTCATATCTGGAAGGGGCTGCCTGTGGGGAGTGTCACAGGTGAGGGGGGCTGGGGTAGGTGTCCCATCTGGAGGGGGGCTGCCTGTGGGGGGGTGTCCCATCGGGAGGGGGCTGCCTGTGGGGGGGGGTCCAGTCTGGAGGCGGCTGCCTGTGGGTGGTGTCACAGGTGAGGGGGGCTGGTGGTCAGTGTTCCGTCTGGAGGGAGCTGCCTGTGGGGGGGTGTCACAGGTGAGGGGGGCTGTTGTCCAGTCTACATGGGGCTTCCTGTGGGTGGTGTCCAGTCTGGAAGGGGCTGCCTGTGGGTGGTGTCACAGGTGAGTGGGCTGAGAGGTGGTGTCCAGTCTGAAAGGGGCTGCCTGTGGGTGGTGTCACAGTTGGGGGGGTTTGGTGGTGGTGTCCAGTCTGGAGGGGCTGGCTGTGGGGGGTGTCCCATCTGTAGGGGGATGCCTGTGGGGGGTGTCCCGTATGGAGGGGTCTGCCTGTGGGGGGTGTCACAGGTGAGGGCGGCTGCGGGGTAGTGTACCATCTGGAGGGGGCTGCCTGTGGGGGGTGTCACAAATGAGGGGGGCTGGGCGGTGGTGTCAAGTCTGGAGGGCGCGGCCTGTGGGGGATCATGGGTGAGGGGGTTTGGTGTCCCATCTGGAGGGGGCTACCTGTGGGTGGTGTCACAGGTGAGGGGGGATGCGCGGGTGGTGTCAAGTCTCGAGGGACCTGCCTGTGGGAGTTCATGGGTGAGGGGGGGTTGGTGTCCCATCTGGAGAGGGCTGCCTGTGGGTAGTGTCACAGGTGAGGGGGGCTGGGCAGGTGGTGTCAGGTTTGGAGGGGGCTGCCTGTGGGGGGTCATGGGTGGGGGGATGGTGTCCCATCTAGAGGGGGCTGCCTGTGGGTGGTGTCACAGGTGAGGGGAGCTGGGGTGGTGTCAGGTCTGGAGGGGGCTGCCGGTGGGGGGTGTCCCATCTGGTGGGGGCTGTCTGTGGGTGGTGTCACAGGTGAGGGGGATAGGGGGTGGTTTCCCATCTGGAGGGGGCTGCCTGTGGGGGGTGTCACAGGTGAGGGGGTGGTGTCAAGTCTGGGGGTCATGGGTGCGGGGGGCTGTGGGTGGGGTCCCGTCTGGAGCGGACTGCCTGTGGGTGGTGTCCAGTCTGGAAGGGACTGCATGTGGGTGGTGTCAAGTCTGGATGGGACAGCCTGTGGGTGGAGTCCAGTCTGGAAGGGACTGCATGTGGGTGGTGTCAAGTCTGGCGGGGACTGCCTGTGGGTGGAGTCCAGTCTGGAGCGGCCTGCCTGTTGGTGGTGTCACAGGTGAGGGGGCTGAGGGGTGGTGTCCAGTCTGAAGAGGGCTGCCTGTGGTTGGTGTCACAAGTGAGGGGGGTTGAGGGGTGGTGTTCAGTCTGGAGGGGTCTGTCTGTGGGGGGGTCCCATCTGGAGGGGCTTGCCTGTGGGGGGTGTCCCATCTGGAGGGGGCTGCCTGTGGGTGGGTGTCCCATCTGGAGGGGGATGCCTATGGGGGTGTCCCTTCTGGAGGGGGCTGCCTGTGGGTGGTGTTGTGTCTGGAGGGGGCTGCTTGTGGGGGTGTCCTGTATGGAGGGGGCTGTCTGTGGGTGGTGTCCCGTCTGGAGGGGGCTGCCTGTGGGGGTGTCCTGTCTGGAAAGGGCTACCTGTTGTGGGTGTCACAGGTGAGGGGAGCTGGGGTTGGTGTCCTGTCTGGAGGGGGCTGCCTATGAGGGGGGGTGTCCCGTCTGGAGAGGGCTGCCTGTGGGTGGTGTCCCATCTGGAGGGGGCCGCCTATGGGTGGTGTCACAGGTGAGGGGTGCTGGGATGGTGTCAAGTCTTGAGGTGGATGCCTGTGGGGGGGTCATGGGTGAGGGGGCTTGGGGGTGGTGTCCCATCTGGAGGGAGCTGCCTGTGGGAGGTCATGGGTGAGGGGGGGTGGTATCCCATCTGGAGGGGGCTGCCTGTGGGTGGTGTCACAGGTGAGGGGAGCTGGGGTGGTGTCAGGTCTTGAGGGGGCTGCCAGTGGGGGATTTCCCATCTGGAGGGGGCTGCCTGTGGGGGGTGTCCAAACTGGAGGGGGTTGCCTGTGGGTGGTGTCACAGGTGAGGGGGAGAGGGGGTGGTTTACCATCTGGAGGGGGCTGCCTGTGGGGGGTGTCACAGGTGAGGGGGGTGGTGTCAAGTCTGGGGGGTCATGGGTGAGGGGGGCTGTGGGTGGGGTCCCATCTGGATCGGGCTGCCTGTGGGTGTTGTCCCGTCTGGAGGGGCTGCTTGTGGGTGGTGTCCAGAATGGAGGGGACTGCGTGTGGGTGGTGTCACAGGTGAGAGGGGCTGGTGGTTGGTGTTCTGTCTTCAGGGAGCCACCTGTGGGGGGTGTCACAGGTAAGGGGGGCTGGTGTCCAGTATGGAGGGGGCTGCCTGTGGTTGGTGTCCAGTCTGGAGGGGCCTGCCTGTGGTTGGTGTCCAGTCTGGAGGGGCCTGCCTGTTGGTGGTGTCACAGGTGAGGGGGCTGAGGGGTGGTGTCCAGTCTGAAGGGGGCTGCCTGTGGTTGGTGTCACAGGTGAGGGGGGTTGAGGGGTGGTGTCCAGTCTCAAGGGGTCTGTCTGTGAGGGGTGTTCCATCTGGAGGGGGCTGCCTGTGGAGTGTGTCCCGTCTGGACGGGTCTGCCTGTGGGGGTGTCACAGGTGAGAGCGGCTTGGGGGTGGTGTCCCGTCTGGAGGGTGATGCTTGTGGGGGGTCACAGGTGAGGGGGCTGGTGTCCCGTCTGGAGGAGGCTGCCTGTGGATGCTGTCATAGGTGAGGGTGGCTGGGGATTAGTGTCAAGTCTGGAGGGGGCTGCCTGTGGGTGGTGTCCAGTCTGGAAGGGGCTGCCTGTGGGTGGTGTCACAGGTGAGGGAGATAAGGGGTGGTTTGCCATCTGGAGGGGGCGGCCTGTGGGTTGTGTCACAGGTGAGGGGGGTGGTGTCAAATCTGGGTTCAAGGGTGAGGGATGCTGGGGTGGTATCACGTCTGGAGGTGGCTGCCTGTGGGGGGGTCATGGGTGAGGGGGATGGGGGGTGGTGTCCTGTCTGGAGGGGGCTCCCTTTGGGGGGGTCACGGGTGAGTGGGCTGGGGGTAGAGTCCTGTCTGGAGGGGGCTGCCAGTGGGTGCTGTCATAGGTGAGGGAGCTGGGGAGTGGTGTCAAGTCTGGAGGGGGCTGTCTGTGGGGGGAGTCCCATCGGGAGGGGCCTGCCTGTAGGGGGGGTCATGGGTGAGGGGTTGTTGGTGTCCCATCTGAGGGGGCTGCCTGTGGGTGGTGTCACAGGTGAGGGGGGCTGGGTGGGTGGTGTCAAATCTGTAGGGGGCTGCCTGTGGGGAATCATGGGTGAGGGGGGTGGTGTCCCATCTGGAGTGGGCTGCCTGTGGGTGGTGTCACAGGTGAGGGGGGCTGGGGTGGTGTCCGGTCTGGAGTGGGCTGCCTGTGAGGGGTGTCCCATCTAGAAGGGGCTGCCTATGGGAGGGTGTCACGTCCGGAGGGGGCTGCCTGTGGGGGTGTCCTGTCTGGAGGGGGCTACCCATGGGTAGAGTCCTGTCTGGAGGGGGCTGCTTATGGGGGGTGTCCTGTCTGGAGGGGGCTGCCTGTGGGTGGTGTCCCATCTGGAGGGGGGTGTCGTGTCCAGAAGGGGCTGCCTGTGGGGGGTGTCACAAATGAGGGGGCTGGGCCGGTGGTGTCCAGTCTGGAGGGGGCTACCTGTGGGGGTCATGGGTTGGGGGTGGTGTCCCATCTGAGGGGGTTGCCTGTGGGTAGTGTCACAGGTGAGGGGAGCTGGGGTGGTGTCAGGTCGGGAGCAGGCTGCCTCTAGGGGGTGGCCCACCTGGAGGGGGCTGCCTGTGGGGTGGGTGTCCAAACAGGAGGGGGCTGCCTGTGGGGGTGTCCTATCTGGAGGGGGCTGCTTGTGGGGGGTGTCCTGTCTGGCAGGGGCTGTCTGTGGGTGGTGTCCCATCTGGAGGGGGCTGCCTGTGGGGAGTGTCACAGGTGAGGGGGGCTGGGGTAGGTGTCCCATCTGGAGGGGGCTGCCTATGGGGGGGTGTCCCATCTGGAGGGGGTTGCCTGTAGGGGGTGTCCCGGCTGGAGGTGGCTGCCTGTGGGTGGTGTCCAGTCTGGAGGCGACTGCCTGTGGGTGGTGTCACAGGTGAGGGGGGCTGGTGGTCGGTGTTCCGTCTGGAGGGGGCTGCCTGTGGGGGGTGTCACAGGTGAGGGGGTGGTGTCAAGTCTGGGGGGGACTGCCTGTTGGTGGTGTCACAGGTGAGGGGGGCTGGTGGTTGGTGTTCCATCTGGAGGGGGCTGCCTGTGTGGGGTGTCACAGGTGAGGGGGGATGTTGTCCAGTCTACATGGGGCTTCCTGTGGGTGGTGTCCATCTGGAAGGGTCTGCCTGTGGGTGGTGTCACAGGTGAGCGGGCTGAGAGGTGGTGTCCAGTCTGAAAGGGGCTGCCTGTGGGTGGTGTCGCAGTTGGGGGGGGGTTTGGTGGTGGTGTCCAGTCTGGAGGGGCTGGCTGTGGGGGGTGTCCCATCTGTAGGGGGCTGCCTGTGGGGGGTGTCCTGTATGGAGGGGGCTGCCTGTGGATGGTGTCACAGGTGAGGGGGATAGGGTGGTTTCCCATCTGGAGGGAGCTGCCTGTAGGGGGGTCACGGGTGAGGGGGCTGGGGGTGATGTCCTGTCTGGAGGGGCTGATTTCTCACACAAGCGCTAAATTCCCTCTACCTTAGAGCCCTCCAGCTCTTTTGATATATTTTGTGGCTTTGAATTTTTCATTTTCAGTGTGTTTTACTTATGTGTTCTTTGGTTATGGAGTTTTAAAACAACTTCAATGGCATCGTCTTTTTCTGTGTGTCACACAGCACCTTCAGTGCAGTGGCACGGGGATGTCTTCCCGACGTCCCACGGTTTAAATACCTTCTCTGGGACTGACTACTGTCTTCCAGAGCATGTATAGTTAAATTGACTTTACTAGTCTCTTTAAATTTACTGACCCAGCACACAATATCTTACTACAGAGTGCTGGAGGGGTTGCTTAGTTTCCCCTGAGTCAAAACACTCATATAACAGTAACATCTTACCTTTTCCTACTTTAAATGGCTGGTGGCAGTGGTTTAGATGAACTATTGTTATTTTTCCCAATCCGCTAATAATGGTAGCTCAAAATCGGTTCAGCCATGTTTTTCTATACAGTGTCCCAGACCTGTCTGTAAAAACAGACTCCGGTCATCTTTTGTCGCCATTTCTTTTAGGAAAAGTCCTTCTTGTGTTTGTCTCTGTGCGCAAAACCAGGTTTGGTCCCTTTGTTCGTTGGCCTTTGGCAGGCTTCAGTGCTGAAGCCCTCCTCTAGCGCCTGATTGTCTGGGGTGGACAGGATGTGAGGGAGGTGCCGGAAACTTCCTCTGCTTAGTCTCCTCTTAGACCTGAATGCACACTGGTGTGATTGGCCAGCTGGCTGTCCAGCAAGGACAGCCACCCAGCTGTGTGAGTGTCAGCCAGCCTGGAATGAATGGGAGAAAACTGTTTAAAAGCAGGTCTCTCGGACTTGGAACACAGAGTCGACCACTGGAACGAAAGAACCAAAGACAAGCTGAAGGAAGAGGACTGCTGCAACTCCTGGACGACAGGTGAAGCCCTGCTACAGGTCCGAATTGCCTGAAACTCCATCGACAGAGAAGCCCTTCAAGGTTAACTTCTTCCCTTGAGTTTGGTGGCAACAAGCAACTCGCAGGCCACCTGGACACCGTCCCCATCTAGTCGAATTTTGATCAGAGTGCTGTTGAAAACCGGATAGCCAGAGGGAAGGAAACCAGCTTGTGGTCTTTAAGGCACTCGCACCTTAAACCGACATCTTGATGCAGCTTTTGGCCTCTTCCCTGGGCAGTGCAGGAACCTCCCGACGTCCTCCTTCTTGTGCCCACGACTGAAGCTCAGGAACAGCGAGATCTGCTCAAACTGCCTAGAACAACTGCCTCAGCTACAGCTTTCTTCTTTAACAAGGTACTGTGCAAACGCGGTCCGGAAATCTTTTCGGCCATCGAGAAAGTGTGTGAAACTTTCCTCAACTTTGAAGTCTTGTCCTTCCCTAAACATTCGTCAAAACTTTCGCCTAGCCAAATTCTTCTAATCTCTGTGGCAAAGACTTAACCGTTACTACAAGAACTGTGCTATCAGGTGGGTGGTCATAATTTCGAAAAAAAAATGTCGACAGACAAAAATGTCGACAAAGAAATGTCGAAAAAAAAATGTCGACAAAGAAATGTCGAAAAAAAAATGTCGACTTTCGTTTTTTTTAATTATATATTTATTTTAGGGGTTCGGGAGTTAAAAAAAAGGGAAAAATTAAAAAAAAATTTTTAAAAGGGGGGTTGGGGGGGAACCTCCCCATTTAAAAAAAAAATGCATTGAAAAAAAAGTCGACATTTTTTTTTTCGACATTTTTTTTTTCGATATTTTGACTTTCGACATTTTTGTTGTCGAAATTATCACTGTAAACCGTGCTATCATATACAAAGACTCTGAACCATTGATTTTGGCCCAGGCCTATGAGAAGAATTGCTGGTTGTAGATAACTGAAATCCTTTGACCTGCCTATGAATGTCTTTGGGCTGTCTATTCTTATAACCTTGTCTTTTTACTCCTTTAATTAAGTATTTGAAGTGCCATTTTGCTCCCACTTCGTTGGAACTAAACTTGTTCATTTACTTACCGGTTGTATTTTTGTGGTTTATTAGTGTTTGATATTGAGCTGCTTATGCTAGTGTAGTGTTTTCTAACTGACTGAGTAAATACATGTATATTCTTTTACCAAGAAACCTTGAGTAGGTGTCTGTTTGAATCACTGTATTAATTGGTCCTTTGTGTAACTTGTTCTACTGCTCACTTAAACTCTTGAGATAAGTCTGGCTGCTCAGCCATCGCTACCACTTTACTGTGTCCTACAGGCTTGAACCAACAGTGAAATTGTGCTTACACTTGTAGTCTTAATTGCCTGTAGTGTTCCCAAAGGGTAATGCAGGCGATTCTGCCCAACAGTGGGGCTGCTGGTTTGTGTTCCGTCGGGAGGGGGCTGCCTGTGGGGGGTGTCACAGATGAGGGGGGCTGGTGTCCAGTCTAGAGGGGGCTGCCTGTGGGTGCTGTCCAGTCTGGAGAGGGCTGCCTGTGGGCAGTGTCACAGGTGAGGGGGCTGAGGGGTGGTGTCCATTCTGAAGGGGGCTGCCTGTGGGTGGTATCACAGGCGAGGTGGGTTTGGGGGTAGTGTCCAGTCTGGAGGGGGCTGGCTGTGGGGGTTGTCCCATCTGGACGGGTCTGCCTGTGGGAGCTGTCACAGGTGAGGGCAGCTGGGGGGTGTTGTTCCGTCTGGAGGGGCCTGCCTGTGGGGGGTCATGGGTGAGGGGGGTGGTGTCCCATTTGGAGGGGGCTGCCTGTGGGGTGTGTCCCATCTGAAGGGGGCTGCCTGTGGGGGGGTGTCCAGTCTGGAGTGGGCTGCCTGTGGGGGGTGTCACAGGTGAGGGGGTGGTGTCAAGTCTAGGGGGGTCATGGGTGAGGGAGGCTGTGGGTGGGGTCCCATCTCGAGCGGGCTGCCTGTAGGTGGTGTTCCGTCTGGAGGGGGCTGCCTTTGGGTGGTGTCCAGTCTGGAGGGGGCTGCCTCTGGATGGTGTCACAGGTGAGGGGGCTGGTGGTTGGTGTTCCATCTGGAAGTGCTGTCTTTGGGTGGTCATGGGTGAGGGGGAGGTGTCCCATCTGGAGGGGGCTGCCTGTGGGGGGTGTCACAGGTGAGAGGGCTGGGGTGGTGTCCGGTCTGGGGGTGTCCGGTCTGGAGGGGGCTGCCTGTGGGGGGGTGTCCCATCTGGAGGGGGCTGCTTATGGGGGGTGTCCTGTCTGGAGGGCTCTGCCTGTGTGTTGTGTCCCATCTGGAGGGGGCTGCCTGTGGGGGGTGTCACATGTGGGGGGGCTGGGTTTGGTGTCCCATCTGGAGGGGGCTGCCTGTGGGGGGTGTCCCGGCTGGAGGCGACTGCCTGCGGGTGGTGTCACAGGTGAGGGGGGCTAGTGGTCGGTGTTCTGTCTGGAGGGGGCTGCCTGTGGGGGGTGTCACAGGTGAGGGGGTGGTGTCAAGTCTGGAGGGGTCTGCCTGTGGGGGGTGTCCCGTATGGAGCGGGCTGCCTATGAGGGGTGTCCCATCTGGAGGGGGCTGCCTGTGGGTGGTGTCCTGTCTGGAGGGGGCTGCCTGTGGGTGGTGTCACAGGTGAGGGGGTGGTGTCAAGTCTGGGGGTGTCACGGACGAGGGGGGCTGTGGGTGGTGTCCCATCTGGAATGGGCTGCCTGTGGGGGGTGTCCAGTCTGGAGGGGACTGCCTGTGGGGGGTGTCCCGTATGGAGCGGGCTGCCTATGGGGGGTGTCCCATCTGGAGGGGGCTGCCTGTGGGTGGTGTCCCGTCTGGAGGGGGCTGCCTGTGGGTGGTGTCACAGGTGAGGGGGTGGTGTCAAGTCTGGGGGTGTCACGGACGAGGGGGCTGTGGGTGGTGTCCCATCTGGAATGGGCTCCCTGTGGGGGGTGTCCCGTCTGGAGGGGGCTGCCTGTGGGTGGTGTCCAGTCTGGAGGGGACTGCCTTTGGGTGGTGTCACAGGTCAGGGGACTGGTGTCCAGTCTAGAGGGGGCTGCCTGTGTGGGGTGTCACAGGTCAGGGGCCTGGTGTCCAGTCTAGAGGGGGCTGCCTGTGGGTGGTGTCCAGTCTGGAGGGGGCTGCCTGTGGGTGGTGTCACAGGTGAGGGGTGGTGTCCAGTCTGAATGTGGCTGCCTGTGGGTAGTGTCACAGGTGAGGGGGCTGGTGGTTGGTGTTCCATCTGGAGGGGCTGTCTGTGGCGGGTCATGGGTGAGGGGGTGGTGTCCAGTCTGGAGGGGGCTGCCTGTGTGGGGTGTCACAGGTCAGGGGCCTGGTGTCCAGTCGAGAGGGGGCTGCCTGTGGGTGGTGTCCAGTCTGGAGGGGGCTGCCTGTGGGTGGTGTCACAGGTGAGGGGTGCTGTCCAGTCTGAATTTGGCTGCCTGTGGGTAGTGTCACAGGTGAGGGGGCTGGTGGTTGGTGTTCCATTTGGAGGGGCTGTCTGTGGCGGGTAATGGGTGAGGAGGTGGTGTCCCATCTGGAGGGGGCTGCCTGTGGGTGGTGTCACAGGTGAGGGGGGCTGGGGTGGTGTCCCGGCTGGAGGGGGCTGCCTGTGGGTGGTGTCCAGTCTGGAGGCGACTGCCTGTGGGTAATGTCACAGGTGAGGGGGGCTAGTGGTCGGTGTTCTGTCTGGAGGGGGCTGCCTGTGGGGGGTGTCACAGGTGAGAGGGTGGTGTCAAGTCTGGGGGGGGACTGCCTGTGGGTGGTGTCACAGGTGAGGGGGGCCTGGTGGTCGGTGTTCCGTCTGGAGGGGGCTGCCTGTGTGGGGTGTCACAGGTGAGGGGGGCTGTTGTTCTAGTCTACATGGGGCTGCCTGTGGGTGGTGTCCAGTCTGGAGGGGTCTGCCTGTGGGGGGTGTCCCGTATGGAGCGGGCTGCCTATGGGGGGTGTCCCATCTGGAAGGGGCTGCCTGTGGGTGGTGTTCCGTCTGGAGGGGGCTGCCTGTGGGTGGTGTCACAGGTGAGGGGTGGTGTCAAGTCTGGTGGTGTCACGGACGAGGGGGGCTGTGGGTGGTGTCCCATCTGGAATGGGCTGCCTGTGGGTGGTGTCCAGTCTGGAGGGGACTGCCTTTGGGTGGTGTCACAGGTCAGGGGCCTGGAGTCCAGTCTAGAGGGGGCTGCCTGTGGGTGGTGTCCAGTCTGGTGGGGGCTGCCTGTGGGTGGTGTCACAGGTGAGGGGTGGTGTCCAGTCTGAAGGTGGCTGCCTGTGGGTAGTGTCACAGGTGAGGGGGCTGGTGGTTGGTGTTCCATCTGGAGGGGCTGTCTGTGGGTGGTCATGGGTGAGGGGGAGGTGTCCCATCTGGAGGGGGCTGCCTGTGGGTGGTGTCACAGGTGAGGGGGCTGGTGTGGTGTCCGGTCTGGGGGTGTCCGGTCTGGAGGGGGCTGCCTGTGGGGGGGGTGTCCCATCTGGAGAGGGCTGCCTTTGGGGGGGGGTCCCATCTGGAGTGGGCTGCCTGTGGGTGGTGTCCTGTCTGGAGGGGTCTGCTTGTGGGGGGTGTCCTGTCTAGAGGGTTCGGCCTGTGTGTGGTGTCCCATCTGGAGGGGGCTGCCTGTGGGGGGGCTGGGGTTGGTGTCCCATCTGGAGGGGGCTGCCTATGGGGGGTGTCCCATCTGGAGGGCGCTGCCTGTGGGGGGTGTCCCGGCTGGAGGGGGTTGCCTGTGGGTCGTGTCCAGTCTGGAGGTGACTGCCTTTGGGTGATGTCACAGGTGAGGGGGGCTGGTGGTCGGTGTTCTGTCTGGAGGGGGCTGCCTGTGGGGGGTGTCACAGGTGAGGGGGTGGTGTCAAATCTGGAGGGGACTGCCTGTGGGTGGTGTCACAGGTGAGGGGGGCCTGGTGGTTGGTGTTCCGTCTGGAGGGGGCTGCCTGTGTGGGGTGTCACAGGTGAGGGGGGCTGTTGTTCTAGTCTACATGGGGCTGCCTGTGGGTGGTGTCCAGTCTGGAGGGGTCTGCCTGTGGGGGGTTTCCTGTATGGAGCGGGCTGCCTATGGGGGGTGTCCCATCTGGAGGGGGCTCGCTGTGGGTGGTGTCCCGTCTGGAGGGGGCTGCCTGTGGGTGGTGTCACAAGTGAGGGGGCGGTGTCAAGTCTGGGGGTGGTGTCATCTGGAATGAGCTGCCTGTGGGGGGGGTGTCCCATCTGCAGGGGGCTGCCTGTGGGTGGTTTCCAGTCTGGAGGGGACTGCCTGTGGGTGGTGTCACAGGTGAGGGGTGGTGTCCAGTCTGAAGGTGGCTGCCTGTGGGTAGTGTCACAGGTGAGGGGGGGTGGTGTCAAGTCTGCAAGGGGCTGTCTGTGGGGGGAGTCCCGTCTGGAGGGGGCTGTGTGTGGGTGGTGTCACAGGTGAGGGGATGGTGTTAAGTCTTGGGGGGGTCACGGGTGAGGGCGGCTGGGGGTGGTGGTGTGGACTACAGTGGTTCATGTGCAGTAGGAGTATATGCGGACAGGATGGGTGCCGAGGGTGTAGGGGGGAACTCACATTTTTGTAAGGAGTGTAGCCTACACTTACGAGGGGGTGTGCGATTTTGTTGGGGTACAGCTGGGCTTGTGAGGGAGGGCACGTGCTTTCTCTGGGGTGTGGCCTGGGATTGCGAGGTTAGGTGTGCTATTTTGCTGGGGTACTGGATGTTGGTCCAGGGGTGGCGCTGAGGCTTGCGCCGTGATAGTCCTTTGGCTTGCTTTTTGGTGTGGGGGTGTGTTGTAGGCGTTCCTCGCTCAGCTTGTTGTGACTTGCGTGACGGCTAGTAATGCGTCTTGGAATCCATGAATACGCGCAATATTTTTTCTGCACCACGGCTCGTTCTCGGCGTGCAGACCTTGCACCTTTTCTGCTCCGGATTATATTTATTTATTTATTTATATTTATATAGCGCGCAAGAAGCCCAGGGGCATTGAGGCGCTGTTACTTGCAATAACTTAGTTACATGGTACAGGCATGAAAGCGATTGTTAACACATTATGAATACTATAAGATATCGTACTGTTGTTACAGATATTGCATTGGGACGTATATTACAACATATATGATAAGTATTCGTGCTTGTGTGTCGGGTCTTATGTGAAGAGGGTAGTTTTCAGAGTTTTGCGGAAGGTGGTGAGGGAGGCCTCCCCTCAGATAGTGGGAGGTAGGGCATTCCAGTGAGTGGGCGCGAGATAGGGGAAGCTGGATCCGCCCGCTTTTACTCTTTTTACTAGTGGCACCGAGAGCATGTTGGTGTACGGTGATCTGGTTGGCCTGGTAGTGGAGACGGGGTGGATCCTTTGAGAGAGGTATGCTGGAGCAGTGAGGTGAATGCACTTGTGGGTCAGTGTCAGGGCTTTGAATACAATCCTTTCCTTTATTGGGAGCCAGTGGGCTAGTTTTCTGGCTTCAGAGATGTGTTCTCTTTTAGCAATGCCTTGGGCTGCCCGGAGAGCATTGTTCTGTATTACTTGTAGTCTCTCTAAGTTTTTGTTGGAGGTTGCTAGAAAGGGTATGTTGCAGTAGTCTAGCCTAGAGCCGGTGATGGCTCTGGCTATGTTGGTTCAGTTCTCTTTGGAGAGAAAGGGTCTGACTGCGTTGATAAGTTTGGCATGATATGCAGCTGCTGAGCTATTGCGCTGACTTGTCTATCCATGGATAGGCTGGAATCCAGGTAGACTCCCAGAGTTTTGAATCGGGCCCTTTGTTACCTGTGTGTCACCCTTGATTCAATGTAATCAGCACTCGTGCAATGCTACTATTAGCAATTGATGTTAGACCATTTTGGTTTATCTGTGGGTTTGAAGGCTTCCTTTGCCCCCTTCTTCATCTGAACACTTTCCCTACGATTGGCTACCCTGCCTACTTTCCTTCCCCAAACTATAGGTTGGATCTGTGTGGGAGCCCTTGTGAAACTCTGGTGACTGAGACAAATGTACAAAGCAACAAGTCACTGAGAAAGATACTGTTGAAGTGGTTGACAGCTGCTGTTGTGGCGAGGTCTGTGGGTTCCATGGGCAAGGTATTGTTACTCGAAGCTGTCAACAGATTGGGTGGATGCTGCTCGTCTGTGTGTGTGGATGCATGAGTGAGAGGTGACAGGTGAGTAGCTCAATGGAGTTGAGCCGACTATGTTCCTGGACTGTGCCTTCTCCATGTTTCCCTATACAGTTCATGTTCTGTGAGCTTATAGCTGTAGAAAGGAGGAATGGACTGGTTGGTTGTTTGTGAGCGGAAGTGAGCATGGGAGGGGGGTGTGTGTATATATATATGCTGGTACTGTGCATTCCATTGATTGTCTTTTTGTTTAAACAACTCCTGCTCTGAAATGGCATTACCGTTGTGTTTCTGTGATTCTGAATTGGCTGAGAGGCCAATAATGACCTCCAGCTGGCAATGTGTGTAAGTGCAAGTGTGGCAACATCCAAGCGGGTGTGAATAGACATGTTTTTACTGTGTGGCAGTCAGGCTCGGACTAGACAAAGTGTAGTGCCAACATGCCAACTGTTTGTTGTCCAAAGTAGGGTAGCTTCTTAAGTTACTGCATGTTACAGGTTATAGTTTTGACCAGTGTTATTGAACAAATATTGTTTAAAATGCAAAATGTGCAACACATTTGATGCAAAAATTCCCCCTTGGCTACTACTCAAACAGTCCGTCACAACAGTAATGAATTGCCATGTGCCCCTGTGGGACCCCTTTGTATTGGTGCTGAGCACATTGTATGCCCCGGTCTGACCCTGGTGGCAGTGTATTTGTGGTATGTTTGTTTGAGTGCTTGCTTCTATGCGACTGATTGCGGTAAGGGAGTGTGTCTGAGCCCGTGTGCTGTGCACCCTTAACTAGTGTACATGGGGATATTGTGCAATACTTGACACATCAAGATACTCTCTTATATATGGTGTGAAGACCTGGCCACATGACGATACCCACATAACAGCACCGGGGAATATGAGTGCACAAAAGCGGAGCGAGTACCTGGGCACATTATTTCAGTACCTGTGGAATGATATTGTTACTAGGCCTTGCATAGCATCATTTCTGCCATTTGTAAAGCTTCTGGGCACTTCGGTACTTGGCACGATATTGGCGATATCCACTCAAATAATCACACACACACAAGTCATTCACCAAACCCCGAAAGCTCTATCTAAATGAACTGCCCGAGCCCCACACGACAGAAGGTACCCCTCCTGGCCTTGGCAGGGCTGGCCTCGACTAGCGAATGAGGGTCCGTGGCGGCCTTCCCCGTGGGTAGCAAAGGCTCGCTCCTGGCTCCTGTGCTCCTTCTGGGAAGTGGACCACGCCTAGGAAGTGGCAGGGCAAGGGTTGGCTGCAGAGCAGAGAGGGGAAGAACAGCGGGGGAGCTTCACGGCACTTAGATTGTTCAAGTCCAGCTGCAAAATGTTGGCGAGGGATTAATTGGGGAAGTGAGTAGGGGGTGGAAGAACGTATGTGTGGATAGAGTGAAGGGGTGGGTGCAGAAATATAGCATTGTATATTCAGAGGTAACTGTGTCTAAAACGCCTGAAACCAGACGCCTGGGTCTTCCACCTGGGCAGGGAACTCCAGGTTCCTTCTGATTCAGCGACCAACACGGGGATGGGGGTAAAGGGAGGGGGCACCGTCGCCCGCCC
Organism: Ambystoma mexicanum; assembly: GCF_040938575.1. Classification (NCBI taxonomy): domain Eukaryota; kingdom Metazoa; phylum Chordata; class Amphibia; order Caudata; family Ambystomatidae; genus Ambystoma; species Ambystoma mexicanum. The sequence goes on along the minus strand of NC_090927.1, from coordinate 381,713,918 downwards.
TCTCCCCCCCCCCTCCCACACACAAGCAATATGGCAACAGGGATAGTTTAGACTGGGTTGTGTTTCGAATTGTCGCAGGGAAATCTGCAAATAGCCGAACTGAACATTCGAAATTGTGGATGCTATTGTTCTCCTAAGACTAATGTATTCGAAAAAAAAGTACCCACCCATATCCGCTAAATACTGCTTCCAAGTTTGCTTTATTTTGCCACCAGGACTCAGAATTAATATTTTGCATGTATGTAGCTCAGTGGGTTAATGCGCGTTCATATGTAAGAGTAAGGCGTTTTATACAGCTCCATGGATCAGATGGCATTCCTTCACAAGGGGACTGTGGAAGTTGCGGTGTCGCAGGACGTTAATGGCAGTGTTTGTGGCTGTCACTTGAGGCCAGATGAACGTCGCTGGGAAGCAAGGAGCGGTCATGGGATAAACGCTACAGTCTTCTGTATTTTTGTACTTTAAGTTAAGATGGAGATACGCGTTATGTCGTCAAGAATCGTAATTTTTGGAGGAAGGAGGTGTTAGGGTTAGAAGCGGTGTCTTTTAGGTTTTAAACGCATGCACGTGGCCATTTGAACGTATCCCCTCCACATTAGCCCACTGAGTTGTCTAACCGAAGTACGAGAGAATGTTCGGTCGCATTTTAGAAGGTCAGAACCCAATCCAACCAGAAGCAGAAACACGGGAACCCCTGGCCTGGGGCAGAGGGGCCATCACACACCCAGCCCCTCCTCGCCCAAGGCCCTCCCCGCACATGACTGAGCCGGCCCGAGTGCATCTGTCCCTCCCGACCCTATTTCCGCAGCCTCTGCATCCCCTCGCTCCATATTGTAACTATACCCTTAATAGTTTGTTCTTCTAATTGTATCGATGTTATTGGGACGGGTCTGGCTGTGGGACGTTTTGAAACACCCCAGCACAAGATGCATTATTGTAGCTCCTTGTACGCGGAGCCCTGCTGCGTCACAGCTGGGTTACCACATGCAGCTCAATGCAATTCATACAAACGACCACCGTAAAAGGACCCTCAAATCTAGAGAAATAGAAATTAAATTACTTTATTCGCAGGCTGCCGTACACAGCTTGATAAATATGTACAAATAATGAACGAGAAGATTTTGGAGTTCTTCGTGCGGCAAGACGGCGAGCAATTCAATATTTACATTCTTGTGACTGCAAAATGCAAACAAACAGCGTTTTAAATAGTCTTTAAAAAAAAAGTCAAAATTCCGAAAAAACGGAATAAGGCGGCATGGCTCTCGGACGTTGCTGGGCAACTTCCGTCACTACCCTCAAGCGTCAGCATTTTATTAAACTTACAGCACAATATATATACAGAGACATACGCATATGACAACGCGGAGTATAGACCTACTGGGGGTTTGGGGGGTCTCTTCCATGGGAGAGGGGCATATTATTGTCGGTTACGTCAGTACAATGCATCTTTGACTTCATGACTCCAGGTCGGAGCCACCTTGGGGTGAACAGAAGGAGGAGACACGCCAGGGTGACCGCACACTAAAATCACAACGAGCTCGGGCTAGAACAGTGGAAAGTGTCTGTCTGTTGCTTCTTGTAATAAAGAAGGCACTTTAGAACATCCATCTCAGTGCTGCAGGCTTTGAGGAGGGAACCCCCTGCACCAGTGCTCGGGGGCACAGTCTCGCCCGTTGGTCTCTAGTCTTTGGGGGAAAGGGGGCTCTCCAGGCTGTGGGGTTCTGCTGCTCCCGGTCTAAAGGCCCTGCTGGAGAAAGACGTGGCCGCTGCCCACTGCCGCGTCGTGGGGACAACGCCTCTGCCACTTGGTACCAGATTGTCTCTTCTTGGAGTGTGTCTCTGAACCGCTTGGTACCAGTGCTCCCAGAAGGTCTCTCGGAAGTGTCTCTTGAGTCCAGTGGCCCCCAGTGGCCGGGCTGCGGGTCTGAGGGCCCCGCTGGTGCTGCCCCCTACCTGCGGACTTCCGGGTCCTCTAAAGCATTCCTTGCGCGCCACAGCCACCTCTTACAGGAGTTTCTTGGTAACACTCGCCTCTGAGGATGGGACCAAGCTCTGAGGAGGGGCCAAGCAGGGTCCCGGCAGTCCTAGGGGCCATGTGGTCGAGGCTGCTGGTCTGAGCGGAGGGGGCACTGGGGCTGCAAGTGTTTTATGTGCCGGGGCCCTGCCCTCCCCCGGCCCTCTGCTCGGCCCCGAGCTGCGCCGTGAGCTCCTTGATGTAGCGTATGCAGCAGCGCAGGGTCTGCACCTTGGTGAGGCTGTGGCCCCCGGCGCTGTAGCCCGGGGGCAGGTACTCCCGCAGCGTGTGCATGGCTTCGGCCAGGGTCCGCATACGCATCTTCTCCCTCTCGCTGGCGTTGCGCCGGCTCTGGCAGGACATGGGCAACTTGCGGCCTCGCCTTTGCCCTCTGCTCTGCGCCGGGCTCAGAGGCTGGCCAGGCCCCAAGTCACTGTGACTCTGCTCCGTCTCGGCCAGGCCTGGCAGCCGAGGCCCCGGGCACGATGGCAGGAATTCCGTGGACGAGGAGGGAGAGCAGGAGAAGGAAGGGGAACAGGAGGAGGAAGAGCGGGATTCCGAAGTGGGGGGAGAGCAGGACCCGGAATAGGCTGCCGCGGACATGCTTTGCGGGGCCGGCTGCTCGCTCAGCACATAGAAGCCCGAAATGCCTCTATAGTCCCAGGAGGCGGAAAGATAGCCCGGGTCAAACGGCGGGTCAGAGTCCATGCCAAATTCAAGTTCCTGCATGGCAAGGCTCATGCCCTCCATGCGGGCAGCGTTGCAGGCAGGCGTTGCTTGGTGGACAGCAGTGTTCATCACGGCGGAGAACATAGGCGGTGCTGTGCAGAGGGGCGACCCCGAGCCCAGCAAGTCAGGTCCGCGAGGTAGTGGCGCCGATGCGGCGTGCTATAAAGCGCCTCTATCCCAGCAGAGTCCGAATGTGCGCTACAGCGCTTAGAAGATCACAGCGCAGTACCCATTCTTCGTGTCGATATTATACCGTGGAAAGGGGCCCGTAGGATGCAGCCGGGGAACCCCCAGGTGCGCCAGAGTAGCAGCTTGGTCTGAACCCCACAGCGCAGGGAAGCGCTTTTATGAAAGCTCTGGGACCCGGTACAGTCTGGGGGTCCTTGAGTTCAAAGGGAAGATCAAAGGGCCAAGGTGCAGAACGACCCTTTAGTGTGAATTTCTCGCCACTGAGAATTATCGACCTCCAGCTAAAATGTCTTCACATGATCTAGCCAGGCAGATAAACCTCGCCCCCCTCCCCCACCCGCCTCTATGCACCGGGAGACCGGGCCCCGGCGCCAGCTTCCCTCCTCTACTTTATGGACTGCAAATGCATATTTTTTTTTACCAAACACGTGGGCGGCCAATGTGCGCTGGACTCAGGCACTGTTTTTTTTAAAAAAAATGCGCCCGTTCTAAACGTAGCGCATCTTCCCACGCGACTTACAACGCATCTGCATCTGTACACATGACTAGAACGAATGTATACCAACTACAGGCGCGTGTACACTTGGCAGTCGCCAATCCACTGTTAGAGACTCGCTTTATTATGAAAGAAAACCTTACACGTCAATATTAAACTTACTATAAACCAACACATACATACAACAAAATCAATAGATCAATATAATCATATTCGTCCATTAACATAGCCAATTCCATATTAATGATTGTAAAAAGAAGTATATCGGATTTTACACTCCTCAATATTTAAATTAGCATAATACCACACACCTACGAAAATTGTAGAACATTAAAGTAAATCGTAATAACACATCCAGTGAAAATCCCTCAATTGTCATAAATATCTCTTGTATGCTTCTTAAAACTGCAATTGGCAGTGACATTGCTGCGCCAACCAGGGCCCTGTTCCTAAAACACTCGTTCTCGTGAAGTGTTTGATGATCCAGACATGTTACCTTTAATGAGGCCGACCGTTCTGTAAGCAAATGCTGTAATGTTTCCGATGGCTCTTTCCTCTTCCACAGTCTACACATCTCACTGATTTTTCAATTCCGGTCACCCCGAACCTCCATAATTCGCATGAGATTGAGTTGTAGCCTAGAAATGTTATCCCCATTTTCGGGCAAGCAAACTGATTTATATACGGTTTGACTTTATTAAATATTGTTTCCCCATACAGCACCCCAGAAAAAGTCTATGGTTAGTAATTACCCCTCTCGTCCTGCACCACTCAGTCTCCCAGAGTTCCCCAGGACGATTGCATTCAGACAAGGTGACATTACACCCCACAAGCCAGTCCTGAAGGGAGGGAACACTCACTTTTTAGCATGGCATTTCACCCAATCATGGAGGGATCCGGCAGGCACATGATCTTATGCAGGAGGGCTGGGCACTTCCATTGGGTTTCAGCTGCAATTGACACTAATCCAAATTCATGTCTAATGACCGATACCGGTACAGAGCAGGTAAGGCCCAAAACCTCTCTCAACATTCGCCCTTCTAAAGCCTACCAATCTTTCCCCTTATAATCACACAGTAAATCAGTATCATACCGTGGCCCTATATTATTTCACCAGCTGGGGCCTATGAAAATGTACCCAATTTTGATGTAAGCCTTTTTCATTTGGGGCTGTAGAGAAGCCCCTTAACGCTCACACTGTGACAAATCAACTTCTGGGGCACCAGTGGTCTAGGGATGAATATCGGTTTCTAAACCATCAATCAGCCTCACAACTCTAGTACACCAGAAGGGATCCGAACAGATTGGAAACACGAGTAAATTATAAACCTCCTTCTCCAGGGTCGGAATGGGGCATAACATTGTCTCGGGCACCAATGAAAAAGTGGCCCGCAGATGGAAATGGGAATTCATTCCTTTTGTGACGCTGTTTGAATAGTACCCAGGGGGGAGGTTTTTGATAAAATGTGATGCAAATTGTACATTTTAAAGAATATTCAGCAACACTGGTCAAAACTATTAGCCGCATAGGGAAGTAACTCATCAAATTGGCCCACATTGCCCAAAAATGTGGCCCACTTTGTAGGGTGACCAGATGTCCCGGTTTTGCCGGGACTGTCCCGGTTTTTGGTGCTCTCTCCCCCTTTCTGAAGATTATGTTCCCATTGGAAACTGCAGTGGTCCCGGTTTCTGGTAGTCAGTCTTCATAGCTGACAGGCATGAATGCACAATCTGACACAGAAGACATGCTGCATTTTACAACTGAAGATAGTGTTTGTTTGTGATAAATCAGTTATAATATGTGTTTATTTGAACAGTAACACTTAAACCCCCTTCTCTTCCAACCGCTATTGGAGTGTAGTGCCTTGACAGCCACTTTCAAGAGTTAGTCCTATGTTTATGTTAGTTGCCCTGTCCCGGTTTTTTACTTTTTAGATCTGGTCACCCTACCACGTTGACCCAAAAAACTGGCCCACACAAGCATTTTGCGTTTTTGGTTTGGCCATGGGCCTATTGCCCTACAGGCCAGTCCGAGCCTGTCTTGTTAAATGTTAGTAACAAATGGCAGGGTCATCTCCGCAAGGTCGTGGATTTCAACACAGCGAAAATACAATTATTACCCAAGGATAAAGGGGACCGTCCAGTCAAGGTTGTATACAAATATCTACTTTATTATTGTTACAACAAGCAGTTCTAAAATACAACCCACCCTGTAAAGGAGCACAGAGGACAGACAGTTTCACGAAGGAAAGGGATTGCCCCCTGGATACTGACAGGAGGGTAGTCGGTAAAGCAATCAGTCGTAACTGTTCCAGGTTATTTGATTTCAGCACCAAGGGAGCAGGGGGTCATAAATGTCTCTAGGGGCCTTCGGAGACGGACCAGGGGGATGGAACCACAAAGTACCTGGTGCTTGACATAATCTTGATGCTTGACAGTGTCGAGTCGATTCCAGGACGCTTTGCAGCTCCTGCGACAGAGTTCAAGACGGGAGACAGCTGCAGGTATCAGACAGCAGGCAGTTCGGCAAACGAGGCTGGATGGACGGCTTCATGCTAGCCTACATGGCAGCTCAGGGTCAAGAATCATTGTCTCTGTGCTGGTTGGCAGATCTGGAACGCTGGTCAAGGCATCTCGGACGGTTTTAGTGACTGCCGGGTGACAACAGTCAGTGGTGCAGCCGGTCACGGTTCAAGGGCTCAACTGTCTCGAAAATGTCCTTAAAAGATGGAAGCTGGTTGATGCTTGTTGTGGCACTCCTGCTAGCTTCTTCACAGGGCTTGTGTCGTCCTTTAGGGCAGACAGCCCAAAGCCGAGGAGAGTGTTTGCAGGCAATGACCATCTAGAAGTGCACCGGAAGTGCTGTTTGGGCTGGATGTACTGCCAGTCATGGTGCAGCAGAGAATGAGCAGATTACAAAGCTTGGGCGAATATCTTTTCCATATCGTGTCTCTTGACTTTCTTCTTGTTGGTATGCAGAAACATGAACACTACTGACTTTTAAGTGGGCTCCAAGTGGCTGTTGGGCTGCCTGGAATTGTTCGCATGCAGTGGATTGTCAGAAAGCTCCAAACTGCTTCTTCATCCTACGCGCCGTGCGCAAGAGGAAGCACCTTGTCGGCGAAACACTGTTATTGGACTCCCTACCAATCACTCCCTGACTGGCTCCGCCCCCCTGCCTCCGCGCACGGCCCCCAGCCGGCTTCCACTTCCTTTTTAGCTTTAGACGCACGCACATCGCGCGTGTGCATCTAAGTGGGCTCCAAGTGGCTGTTGGGCTGCCTGGAATTATTCGCATGCAGTGGATTGTCAGGAAGCTCCAAACTGCTTCTTCATCCTACGCGCCGTGCGCAAGAGGAAGCACCTTGTCGGCGAAACGCCATTATTGGACTCCCTACCAAGTAATGGACTAGTCAATACCAATACCTGAACATATTCTCTTTGTGTTTTTGTTTAAGAGTGTGCTGCGGCTTTGCCGCGGCTTTCCTAATAGGTTGTGTATGCTTGCACATTCAACTTCTTCTGGAGGGTAACTGCATCTTTTTTCTTTTTCTTTTTAGTCACTCCCTGACTGGCTTCGCCCCCCTCCCTACGCGCACTGCCCCCAGCCGGCTTCCACTTCCTATTTAGATTTATACGCACGCGCATCGCAGTGGGCTCCAAGTGGCTGTTGGGCTGTTAGGGTGTGGAGGTGTGGAGGTGAGCATGGTCTTATTTTAGGTTGTGGTCTAGCCTTGTAATACGTCACTGTGTAAAGTGGTTGATTCAGTGGGGGATTGAGGCTGTTTTTGCTTGTTCATAGTACAACAATCTTAAATGGTCTCTAGTTTGTGTAGTGGTCGCTCTCTAAAATCACCTCCTCCTAAAACAGTGACCACGAAAAAAAAGACTTAAAAATAAACGCATGTTGTTGTCAAAGAGTACTGTGAAGAGTGGCGCTCTTGTGCCCTGCAAGGGCACTGGCTTAGCTGCACCATGGGGTCCTGTCACCGATTAGGACCTGGTAGGCACGAGGTAGCATTTTCCTATGCGCGTGCTCAAGCACTTGCGGCGGCTACTAACGGGTCTGCATCTACTTCTTCTAGTCCGACCCAAAGTAATGTTTCTCCAAAGCCGCCCCGAAAGAGTTTTCTTAGTATGCGTATGGATGACTTAAACCCTGTTCCAGACCGTTCAAATGATGATCTTCCCTCCTCACCCTCAGACAACTCTATATTAGCACCAGTCGTACTTGCTGCCCTCGAAAAACGGGTGCGGCTATCGGTTGGTCCCTCCACTCGGTCACTTATCCCAGTTGCAAAAGAGCTGACGTGCACATTCATTGTAAAGATGTGGCAAATATGGCTGACTTAAACATCTCTCCAGCACCTGATATACACTTAACTAAGCCATGTAACTTTCCTTCTTCTAGCTCTTGTCCTCCCTCGCCAACCACAAATCCAACTGTTGCTCTAGAGCCTGCCCTAGGTCCCTTGTTTTTCGCCACTAAAAAAACGACGAATCATCCCTTGGGATTTGACATTCTAGAACCCATCGAGGATATGCAATCCCTTGAAGCATCATATCCTGTATTAACAAGGATACTTAATCTACTAGATTGTGGCCATGAATACACACATTGTGAGTTAAGGGATTGCAAGTCTTCGTTGACAGAAATTCTTATAAAAAATCAACAAACTGGAGGGTTTCATTTTTGCTGATAGTCTTAGACGGGAATCAGTGGCCCACCTGCCGCTGAAAATAGATGTGCCTTGTTATACCTCTGTGACTACGCAAACAGACAATCTAGCTGCCCCTCAGAATGGATCACAAGCCATGAATGTGCGCTGTGCTACTTATTCATTCCCCCAATCATTTGCTCAAACTGTGCTTGCCCTTCGAGCGACGCCTCCTGCCACATTCTCACACATGCTCAACAGTGTTTGGAAGTTGCTTCACATGCTGAAAAGCTGGAACAGGTCCTATTTTTTTACAACCTGGACCTGGGGAAGAGAAGGAGGAAGCTCCTCTTGGCAACACAGAGGGGAGTCAAGTCTTCCATCCTGACAGTCCTTCAGCATTAACCAAATTGTTGGATGCAAATGATCAAACTGATCTAATTGCTAATCATATTGCACCTGCATCTGCTGAAAGTACCTCGATTAACTCAGAGCGCACTTTTATTTCAAGGAAGGAAAAAAGACTTTTCTTCCGTGCCCTGAAAAGGAAAATAGACAGACAGAAAGCGGTCCAAATTTCTCATGTAGAACCAACTAAACAAGTTAAATTAAGTGGAAAATCAAAAAAAATTGTTAAGAGCAATGAAGCCTTAGCATCGATGGGTATTGATGGACAGCCATCTAACAAGCAACAAATAGGCAGTAACTCAGAAGAAGAACCGCCTGAAAACCCTAAAAAAGCAGCCGCACGCATGGGTTCTGATGAACCGAGAACTATTAAAGGTAATTTGGTCCCCTGGTGAAACCTATTCCAAAAAAAATTCCAAACATCTGCTGAACCAGCAGACGCACTCCCATATAGACGAGAAAGTGCACTCGTCTTCTCAGACCCAATTACCTAACTTTTTAAAATCCCTTGACAATAAAACCACTCACGTAGGGAAGGTGGCAGACTCACCACCCGCTACCAGTAAGACGGAGCTGGTCAATGATCCGGCTCTTAGAACCTTGTCATCTAATGATGGGCCTCACCAGCCTTAGTACCCTGAGAGTCGTTGTGAGTCCGGAAAGAATCTTCCTTTTTCGCAGGGTCCTAAGGGAGAGGGCACAAAGAAAAGGCAGCGGTCTCAATTTCCAAACCACTCTGGGAGGGAAGATGAAGTGATGGGAGAAATGAGTAAACACTCAACAACCATCATAGGATGGGAAATCATCTCTGACAAAAATGGTATAAAGCGACTAAATCGATCTGCATTGTTGCAAGCATTCAGTAGAATCCCAGCTCTTCGAACACTGAACACGACAGACATTGAGTGGATTACTCTGCCCCCAATTCAGAACCATCGAATGGTATGTAAGGTGGAATCGGCCATTATTACGAACCTGCTGTTACAATACACGGAAGAACTGCATTTTATTGGCCTGATGCCTCACCCTTTCGATTCCATCGATGATGCCATCTGTTTCAATGAAACGCCTATGGTGTCTACTTCTACGCAGTTGCCAAATATAGCCGCTGGCGATGCTCAGAGTGGTGTAAATGCGGAAGTAATTGCTCAATTAGTAGGTTTATCCAACATCAGTAGGGACTGGTCATGGTTATCTGCTCTACATAATACTCTAAACCCAGCAATGGATAACACTCCCCACTAACCAGCCTTCCACCTTATCAATCTTGTCTTGGAACTCGTATGGTTTTAGAAATTTGCACTCATGGATCACCAACGCACAAGTAGGCATAGTATGCTACATTCTGTTATGCCAAGAAACTATGTGCGAGCATGAACATTTGTTGCCTGGCTATATTGTCTATCATAAAAAAGCGAAACGAGGCCTAACTGGAAGGCCATATGGTGGACTAGCAATGTGTTTAAATACCAACTTGAATGTACTTATTTTAGATGTTTACAATGCCTTAGCAACTCTGGCCTTACTGATCGTACTTAATGACAACCAGTCTAACCCAATGCTCATTGTATGTATATATCACAACCCTGCAACTCTTAAGCTATCACTTGTTTTTCAAGAGCTGGATACTCTATTTGATGACATTTTATCAGCACATCCCACTTGTGATATAGTTTTAGGAGGAGACTTTAATGCCTATTGTTTGAAATCAAATAATTACAACGTGAATTCTGGGGTTCTTCAGCAAGCGGGGTATAGAGGTCAGTTATGGAAAGAGTATGTGGCATCTTAGGAACTCGATTTTATTCCTTTTGAGATCAGCAATGGTTGCTACACATGGAGGAGAGGTGCCATCTCCACCTGGATTGATTACTTTGCTGTATCTCGGGGATTGCAGTCTATCTCCAGTAAAATTGCAACTTATGTTCCCGGCTATAGTGACCATTGCATGATTCATTTGAAACTAGAGGTAGTTGTGCCAACACTACACAAAGACCTTCAACAGGCGTTGCTTGAAGGAGATCGGCCTGGGTTGTCCATTCGATGGGCCACGAAACTCTGTGACAAAGTGAACGATTTGATTTCTGCACGTCTTATGTACTACTATAATTTTCACCATCAGCAAGTTTTGCCGAAAGACGAACTCGGCTGTTTCTCCAAAATCATAACTGAGGTAATAAATACCTTGCGGGTAAACTCTACTCATTGTCCCACTGTATCCAGTAATCAAAACTCTAATATAATTCTTGAAGCAAAGAGAACCAAGAATATGGCTCTCCGTGAACTTTGTAAAAACTCTCCCTCTTGGGGGGGTTTTGTGAAGGAAAAAAAAGGATTTTAAATGTTTATCGAAATAAATGCAGAAATCATAAACATTTTATACATAACTTGACAAACCAACAAATGTTTAGTACACTTTGCCACAGGGACAGACGATCCACATGGGCCATGCTCAGGGCTGGTACAACCACACTCCCCACGGATCAGACATCTATGATCTCTGCACATGCTTGGAAAATATTCTTTGAAAAAAATGTTTCACTCTCTGCGGCCTTTGTAAAAATAGGGTTGCAATGTGCTGTTTTAGCCACTCCTTCCTTTTCTCCATGGTCAGTGTGTAGCATAGAAAATATGATACATGCATTGAAGTACTCAAAAGCAGCTGGCCCGGATGGGATTCCTGCTTGTGTTCTCAAACGGAATCCAGCTATGTGGGCTCAGATCTTTAAAAAACTATTTGATAATATTCTAACAAGCGCCTTTATCTGCCCTTCTTGGTTAAATTCCATCATTGTGCCAATATATAAAAAGCGAGCAAGATCTGACCCCTCACTTTCGACCCATCGCGCTAATTGACACTGCTGCAAAAGATTTTGCTATATTAATTTTGGGAGAACTACAATCAGTGATTAGACAGATTAAGATCCTGTCTCGGTATCAAATTGGATTTCGGGCAAGGATGGGCACTGCACTTAATGCAACAATTATGGCGCACTTGCTAGAGAAAACCAAAGTGCGGAACTCTGGTCCCTTGTACATGGCATTGTTAAGTGACTTCAATTCAGCACTCCAACTAAGTCAATGCCGAGTCTGGGATGCCCAGGGGAAGCCCTTAATTATATATTTTTATGACAAGTTCATAGATCTGGATGATAAACCCTTAATATTTGATAGCACACTTATGAATATGACAGTGATCAACAATGGATAATATTACCCTAGCACACTTTTTTCTAATTTAGGAGTTGGTATAGAGAGGATAAAGTAGCTGAGAATGCTTTTATGGTTTCAAGGAAATGCAATGGTGGAAAAGAATGCAGCACAGAAATAACTGAGATGGTTTCCACAAGAGATAATATGATCACTTTTTCTTTTGACAATTCACTCCACCCCTATGCAATATAAGGAGATGGAAGGAGAGGACACAATTTTTCAGGAATACAATCAAATGCAATACCAATTCAGTTCCCCCCTAGCAAGCTTAGAGCAACAGGGATGATTTTAAAACACAGGCAAAAATACTTTAATGTGATGTGCGGTTTTGATGATGTGATGTGTGATGTATGATGAATGTGATGTGAACACGTGGTTCAAAAGATACGGACGGTTTTGTGGAGGTAGATTTTCAGAAATGAAGTAAGATTCAAATGGCAAATGACACTTTCACAGGTTTGAAATCACAGAATGGACACACAATTTCTATGCAGTTCTAAATATGTGGAAATTGTTTGAATTAAATTATTTTAAACTAAAAGATTGGTTTGCACAGCTCTGTGGGTACTCACACTATAAATTTTAAATAGGCCGTCAAGATCTGGTCATGTTTGGGCTTCACTCGCCACGACGGTCTCTGGTACCGTTTCTGCTCACAGCGATCTGGTCTGGGTGTCTGGTTTTGGCAAAAGTTCTGGCACTGCACAGTTGTCTGGTCTGGGTCTGGTCTTCTATCGGCCCTGCACGGCGGTCTGGATACAGCTCTGCTTTCTGGGTTCTGGCACAGGGTTCTAGGCCAGAATCAAACAGCTCGCCCGGCTGTTGAATAGTTTGGTTAGGTTGCTGGATTCTGAGGCCTCTGAAGGATTCAGCTTGTGGACTAGGCCTCTCTGCTACAAGTTCTGAAGTCTGGATTCTAAGTTCTGGTTCTGGAGTCTTCTGGATTTGAAGTCTGGATTCTAAGTTCTGGTTCTCGGTCTTCTGGCAAAGCGCTTCGCAAAAAATCAGTTTGAAGTGTGAAGTGAATGTCCCTATCTGGGTTTCAGTGGTCCTTTTTATGTCTTTTGAAAGTGGGTGGGAAGGCTGACTTTCTATGCCCAACCCTCTGAAGATCCTGATAGGTTAGCGGATTTTCTGTGCTCTCACTGGAGAACAGAGTTGTGGGTCATCCAGTGTCATTTTTATGGCATACAGAAAGAACACCCCCCCTTGTCACTTTGCACAAAAATCTATTTTTGATCCAAATGCGTATTAATCTATGTACAATTTTTCTAATGTTATATGTCCAGTTAACATATTTTCTGTAGCACCAAACCATCCGATCCCTGTCTTTGTAAGATGTTGTGTCCACTTCTGACAGAATTCTGCCCTTTTCATCCAGACCACAACCTCTAAACTTTTCCAGAATTTACACAAATGTGAGCAAGGAATATGGGCATCAGATGATGAAGTGTCAGATTTTTAACATACAGACCCTTGGAGTAACACCCTATTTTCCGCTACTACTCCCCAGAACATACCACAGAGTCCTAACACCTCTTAAAATGTGCACAGAAAAATCACAGGAATAATGATATTATTTACATAATTTTGACATTTCCGTACTATGAATTATCCATCTTTTTAAAATTATGCTGTGGCCCAGATGGGTGTGGTTTAGGTTCCAAAGCACAGGGGGGAAATTTCTGTCTGTCCCCGCCTGCAGCTCAGGTGGCTCCCAGAGGCAACGCCCCTCCCATTTCCTTACAAGAGGAAGCCATTTACGTCCCCTGATTTAGCATTTGTCTGAGCCAAGGAAAGTTCATTGTTCTGTTTTCCTGCAGCCCCAGGTACCCCTCCCCTAATTCAATCAGAGAGGTGTAATCTCCTTCTGGTGGGGGCAGGAGAAGACAGGCCAGGCCTGGGAATGCAGTTGCTGGGCAAGTTTCAACTTCTGTTGGGGGTAGTTGCTGGGCAGAATTCAATCTCTTTAAGCCAGGCTTCAGCCAAATGTCACTTTTGTTCCCATTTTTCTTCATTCAAATCAAACTTACAATGTTGACACATGCAGCTAGAACGCTGATTCTAAGTTCAAAACTATGACATTTAAACAGTTGCAACCTATGTGACACTCCAAAGTAAATCACTCATTTATTTTAAACATTTCGATTTTAGTGGCTTTAAGTCCAATTTCACTTAAGCTGCTGACATCCACAGCTCAGCCAGTTTTGTTATGAACATTATTTTAGGCTCTTCATCTTTCCAGATTTGGTATGCAGACAAGACTTCATTCTACCAGACGTCTGCTGGTCTTCAGTAAGATTTTTGAATATCTTGCAATGTTTGAAATAGGCATTTTGAGCTTGCATTCAGAGAAACAAAGGTGATTTCAAAGTGCTCTTTGAGCTAACAGGCACTGCTGTTTTTCCTTTGGCACCACGTTTCACTCATGGCGCTTCTGGCCCCTCGCGCTCGCACTGGTGGGTGGCAGGTCAGGCAACCATTTTGGGGTGCGCAAGAACTGTGCGGTTTTCCTGGATTCTGTCGCAAATGTGGGCTTTCCGGCCATCTTGGATTTTCTAAGACCACAGCACCAAATGTTGCAGCATAATAACTTGAACGTGGGTCGATACACCTGACAGCATCAATAGATCTTACATCTGCCTTTGATTGTGTTATACGGCACTACTCTGGGAAAAAATGGCTGTTATGAATATACCCCAGTTTATTATACAGTTGGTATCTAAACTTCATGCAAACACCACCTATCTTGTAAGAGTTAACAATGAAGGTGCTACAACAAATGCGATAAATATTGATGTTGGTGTGAAGCAGGGAAGCAACCTAGCGGCCACCCTCTTCAATCTTTATGTGGCATAAACGATATTTGGGACAAGCAGACCTCTTACCCGGCAAGGCTTGGTCCCCTAAAAATACAATGGCTAGCTTTTGCCAATGACATAGATATCTTTGATCGCACACCTAAAGGCTTGCAAGTTAAATTAGCTTTGTTTGCCTCTTACTGTCACAGCTACAATCTAAAATGTAATGTAGAAAAATCACATATTGTGGTTTTTAGGAATTTCAAGAGAAAATGCATCACTCACAAATGGACAATTGAAAACTTTCCCATTACCATAGTTCCTGCCATTCGCTATCTTGGCTACACAATATCCGATTCCAACTCCTTGGCAATGTGGAAAGAGGTACTGAATAAGAAAGTTTCTCCGCTTGCCACCCAAATGCGGATGCTTTATATCAAGTTCTGCAAATTTTCTTTGTTGCCACTCCTGCAATTCTATATATTGAAAGTGGAATCAGTGCTCCTTTTTGCTTTGGACATGTGCCTTGCGAATATTAACAGCTTTCTTGATCAACTGCACGGTCGTATATGGAAGGGGGCGTTGCATTTGGCCAATTCCATTCCCAACATGGTAGTAAGGGAGGAACTTGGTCTAACTGCATTATCTGCACGCTACAACTGGCGGCTATTGTCTAACTTAGCCAGAATGTTATATCCTCTGGATAATTGCTTATATGAAGATCTTGGTCAATTAATGGTTGCCCCTGAACCTTCCTCTATCACAAGATACTATGCACAAATGGTCCGTCTACTAGATGAAATTGCACCTAAACCATCAGATTTGGAATCTAGACCAACTTATGTTAAATTGCATATATTTGAGCATGACTGGTGCAAAACGTTAAATGGAATAGCTGAACTTAAATTGTTACAAAGAAGCTGCCAGATTCAGCACCCCAAGACGTCCATACAAACCTTATGTAATGCAATTTCCATGTAACAAAGCCAGGGAAACTTATTTTCGATTTAAATTGAACCAATCACTAACTCTAGAAAGAATTCGTTGTTGGAACCCTCTCTCAAAAGCTGATAGTGGTTTGGGATGTAGGTTCTGTAATGACGGGTCTATTATAGAATCTTTGAAACATTTAGTTATACTTTGTCCCCACTTTGAGGCAACTCGTCTATTAACATTTGACATAGATGGTGTAGGCTTGGATATTAACAAAAGGGAATGGCTTTGGATAGCCTGCATGTGGGGTAACAGATTGAGTCTTGTATTATCCCTTTGCAAATTTCTAATAATCATAAACCGAGAATTTGAGATTATGTATCAAAATCTTGAAGGGGTGAACTAACATGCTGGAGTGAATATTACATTATCTACACTGCTTCCTCTATAGCGAGTGGTAATTGCTTGTTGATTTACTTGTTATGTGGATCTTTTGTTTGTATTTTATTATATTGCTTTTCCATTTATGATAAGTTACGCTCGACTGTAAATTGCAGTTCTCATAACTTGCCAAACGATATTCAAGTGGACCTATTGAAGTTCTAACACAGATTTATTATATTATCCTTGGTTTTAATTATGTACATATGTAGAAAAATAACTTGTCATGTTTCATAGCACATGAAAGAGTTTCAATTGTTAAATTACATAATTCACATTAAATTGTATAAAGAAATAAAAGTGAATAGAATCGAAAGATAATAAACTTAAGTATTGTACATATTTAATTGTAAAAAACAAGAAACATATAACAAAAAAGTTGTAAAAGTTTGTTGATCGAACTAATAAACAACGGTTTGAATAATAAAAAAAAAAAACCTAGAAAGGACTTTAAAAGGACCTTATATTCATTACTTTATTCTTAGGTTGGCCCCTCCCACCTCAGAAAAGACAGTTACAAAAGGGATGGTCACGCGCATCTGCGCACGTGGATATAGAAGTGCAACGGAAGTGCTGTTTGGCTGTTTGCTGGGTGTGGGGTGAGGAGGTGAGCCTGAGTTTTAACAAGCACTGTAAGCCTACGTGTCTGAGTAGATTTAGGAGTAGTTTTATTTCTGACTAACATCAGCGGAAAAACTGAAGTCTATTAGAAGCTGTGATTGAATCTGATTGAAGCTTACTGTTGCTAGTTCTTGTGGAAATGGACATGACCACACTAGATGTAAGTGCAAATGATGCCGTTAACACTAACACCAACATCAACACCAACTTATCATGTGAAACGGGGACTCCGGAGTTGGCGAGAAATGACAACAAGCTTGTATTAACTCCTAAGCTGAAATCCCCCTCTGCAGGTGCATACCCCCATTGGGGGAACCGCACCTGCATACCGAAAACTATAACAAAATGTGGCCGTGGGAGCGGGAAAAAGTTGCGGTAATGACCAACTACTATCCCAAAAAAGACATTACAGAGGTGTAAAATGATAGAGATGCTATTGATGCTATTAATGCCATTGATAAAGGTATTGTGGCACAAGACATTGTGAGTGATTTAAGTGCGCTCTTACCGTGCCTTGGAACAAAGCTGATTGAAAGGGTCATCCGCCCTAGCCCTAGCATTATTGAGGATACATTAGGCCAGCTAATAGAAAATTGTCCGGATGGAGAGGAAATCATGAAGACAAGACCATGCGGCAGCAAGAATCAATGTTAACAATGTTACCAATGTTACTTGCATCAAACTGGTAATGGAAGCAGAGAATGAAAACATCTGCCCTCCCAGTGCATCTATGAATGACACATCCCAGGCTGACCGGTTGTGAGACCAGACATCAGTCGTGTTTCCTGCGATGCAGCCGACTGTGTTGACTACTCCTGATGACACGGTAGCTGATACTGGAGTACCCTTTAGATGAAGAGTGGGTATAGAATTGGGAGTTGACCCTTTGACCATGCCAATATTTGAATGTAACACACAACATCATATGAGTACACCTTTTGAGGTCGAAATTGGGAGGAAAAATGGTGGCCATTTGTATATTGATGCAAGGGAAGATGACCAGTTCCCTGAGCTATCTGATGAAGCATTAAAATCTTGTGCAATGATACGCACACGAGGAAAATCTAAAGAATCTAGATGAAATACATGCCAACATGACGAGCATCTCATCCATTGCTGTTTGAGATATTCGAAAACCTATTGACTAACCTGGTTACAAAATGCAAACGAATGGAAAAAAACTGGATGTCCAGTCAGTATTACTGCATTAGAGTATAAATCGAACCAGAAGAGTGTATAAAGATTGTGGCATGAACACCGAAAAGGCGACAGTAGATAAACAAATACATACAAACACTGAAGTACTTCCTGAGTTAATAGCACGACTAGAAGTGCAAGATAATCAGGAAAATGCTGTTCACGCATTAGGATCTGCAACTATTGTTATTTCTAGCACCATAGTCGAAAAAAACAGTGATGACTATAATATAGCAGAGACCAATAAAGACCAAATACAACACATACCTCCAAAAAAGAAAGGGAAAACTAAGCAGAAAACAAAAAAGAAGGTAATATCACAGGCAGCAATGTACAGTCTGAAAGAAAAAACGAGACTGGTGAATGGGTGCATCACCCACAACGATGCACATTCACTCAATATCGTACGGGACTCAGGGTATGATAGGCCTGAAAAATCAATGATAGCCCCCGACCAGGGTGCCTATAGCAGTACGCAAACCCAGGCTGTAGCCACTTCTCACACAGCAATTGAGATACACCATAATGGATGTACATCCGGCACTAACTACACCAAAGAATTGTCTCATCCCAATGATATTGGTAAATATCTCTGTAACCCGATAGGCAAGTCTCGATGCCAGAAGAGTAAGAAATATACTAGTAGTCCAGTTGACCGGCCGGCGTAAAAAGAAAAAACAAAATCCGACTCTAGATGTAAGAGATTGGGCCTCATTACAAGTGTGCCGGTCCGGTAACAACGGCGCCGGTAAGCATATCGGCACCGTTATTACCGGACCGGCACACTACTAGTCTGCCTGTCGCTGTTGCTGTGCCTGGCAGGTCTGACCCTGCTGGGAACAGCGGCCACAGTAGGCAGATTTGCACGGAAGCACCGGCACTGTTATTAACCATGCCAGTGTTTCCGTGGTCTCCATTTTCATTGAGTCCTATGGGACTCAATGGGAATGGGGATTTACCATTTAGCAGAGCCTGACTTCCCAACCCGCTGGGGGTAGTGGTCGAAGTGGGCGGGAGTGGTGCTCCTAATCCTTTTATTTTTAAGTTTCACTGTTCCTATACTTTTATTTGAAAAAGAAACCGTTCTGGAATGGTTTTGTTTTAAAATAAAAGTGTAGGAAGAAGTTGAAGCTTGTACTTCAGTGCACTGCACTGAACGTTCCCTTAAACAGCAGGTGTGTTTGTTTGGGGGTTTGGATTGTGTGAGGGAGGGGGCACAGTGATGGGGCTTTGTGGAGAGCGGGAGCAGGCCAGCAGGGAGCATTGTTCCACCACTTCTTTTCTTACACTTAGACCACTGGCTGGGGCTGTAATGCCCCGGTGTTTCTGGCAAGCCAGGCACTGGTAAAATTCGGAACTACGGCAGCAACCTGCCGGTTATACCGTCACGATTACCGCCAGACTTGTAATGAGGCCCATTGTGTCTTAGAAGCTGTCAAGTGTATGTTTGTAGAGCTAGAAGACCAAGGGAAAAGTGATACTAATGCACTTGGCAGGGATCCACACATTGGGCCTCATTACGACTCAGGCGGTAAGGGTTTTACGGCGGCGTAAACAGCGCCGACCCTTACCGCCTGAGTACGAGGTCCCTTAGCGCCATGGCGGACTTAACACCTGCTTTTAGCAGGTGTTAAAATCCATGGCGCTAAGGGACCATGGAGTTAATTACGCCACCGTAATTTACGGTGGCGTAATTAACGCCTTCCCCACTCCCATTATGCCCTATGGGGCAAAATGGGAATGGGGAAGGGAAAATGGGAAAATGGGGATTTACCGCCCCGCCAAGGTTGGAATGGGGCGGTAAGTCCGCCTACCACCATGGCGTAAACATAGTTTACGCCATGGTGGTAAAGTCACGGCCCAGGCGGTAACTTACCGCCTGGGTCGTAATGAGGCCCATTGCCACTAGCCTGATTGAAAACGCTTAGCAATTACGGGCCCTGTTGGAGGACCACAAGGGGGTCTCCTAGTCACCATCTAACACCCATGGTGCCTTGTAGACACCCAATGGTCTACCTCCATGATACAAGCAGTAATCATTAATTGTAATTTGCAAGGACATGATTTGATTAATTTGTATGACCCTCCAAATGCAGTGGCCACCAAATCTAACATTGCGACAGTAAGAACCATCCTGCAAATGTCCAACTTTGAGATACATATCTTATTCCTGGGGGCGATTTTAATGCAAGAATGAGCACACATAATGATTTCCCGCTAGAGCAGAGAAAGTCCGGTCCTCACAATTCTGCTGATACTAACAAGCAAGGTATAGGTTGGATGGAGCTGTTCAATCTCTTTAACATCACTATGTTCTATGGGCACTGTGAGGGTGATGCAGCGAAGACACACACTCGTGTTAGTGGGAAGCACACCTTGGCTCTTGATTATGCATTTGCTAAAGAGGTGGGACTTAGTATCGTTAAAGACATGGGGGGTCATTCTGAGTAGGGCGCAAAGGGATACCGGGCACGGTTAAGGACATCGGTGCCAGTAAACCCTTTGCGCCCTACTACGAGGTCCCTTTGCATCCCCGTTCTTAACGCCTGCTTTTACCAGGCATTACGGTAGCGTTATTAGCACCCTCCCCATTCCCATTGACCCCTATGGGGACTCAAATGGGAATGGGGATTGACATTTTCAATGGGGACTTACCGGTCCCGCAAAGGCCGGACTAGACCGGTAAGTCCCCATTGAACGAGGGTGGACACAGTACCGGTAATGGTGCTAGTCATGGCGCTAATAGCGCCATGACTATCACCAACCTCGGAATGAGGGCCGTGGCCTTATTACCACAGGAAGAAAGTGATCATTTTCCTGTCTGTGTCTTACTGAATGCATGTGTGAGTGACAATTGCTTTGAATTGAACGGTGAAATCCTTTTGAATGCGGATGCAAATCGAATATGTTGCCACTCAGTTAATCTAGAAATAGCAAGAGAAGTAGCAGAAAAAGTCCTCCCTTGCTTTGTAAAAAGATGGCACAATAAGAGTGAAACTAACGGCCTAGCGATGTTGGCGGATTTTACTAAAGTGATTGCTTCGATCAAAGCGGTCACTCAGAAAAAAGGTAGCCTTAAGAGCCCTAGAGAGTGTTGGAATAGAACCCATAATGGTAGACGACAGTATGAATACACAATACAAGCTGCAAAAAAACAACTGCGGCAGGATATTGCCCAGGTATTGAATCGTGGAGACAGAGATGCCGAGTGTCGATAACCCCAAATATATTAAAGCCCTTAAAACTAAGTATTGTGGATGGTTGAGAAGGCACCGAGCAAAGAACAAGTGTGAGTTGTGGATGCGCCTAGTGCATCATGCCAGGACTAATAATAATACAGGTATTTGGTCCACCATGAGAAGGGCTGCTAAGAAAAATCTACCTTTTAATAGTGTGCCTGAAGAGAGCTGGTGTACCCATATTCACTACACATTGGGGTCTATGACACCCAGTGATGAGAAACATCTTCAGACCAATCAGAGCTGGGTCTGTGAATCCACAATTAATGAAATCACCCAGATGATAACTAAATGATCTACATCTCGTGCAATTGGCCCCGATGGTACGTGTAACGGTCTACTGAAGATATCCCCAAGTATCAGAGCACAAAGACACCCGCTCGGTTAAGCTCTTGCGGCATGGGTAGAAACACAGTGGCAGATAATTCAGCTTTGGAACAGAAAAGTATACAAGACCAGAATGCAGCAGTTAAATATGATACTATAAAGGCACTGCAGATGAGGTTTGTGTCTGGAATTGACCGACATCTGCCTTTGAGTTCCCACCATGCCTCCCAGAAGAGCTGAAAATGTGTCACAACATGAAGAAGAGAGTGACAACGCTGGGGATTGGCAATGGCTCCCAAATGACTTTAAGGCTCACTTTTCGGAAATAACTCAATAACATTAGTGTAGTGTGCTCCTGGAACACCCAAGGTTTCACCCATCTATCTGCAACAGATGGTCTACTGGCAAATATTGATTTGTTTGGCACAGTGGCATTGCAGGAGACCTGAATGACTGAGTCCTGCGAGATAGGTGGTCGAAGTACATTACATGCTTTAGCAATTACGGGCCCTGTTGGAGGACCACAAGGGGGTCTCCTAGTCACCATCTAACACCCATGGTGCCTTGTAGACACCCAATGGTCTACCTCCATGATACAAGCAGTAATAATTAATTGTTATTTGCAAGGACATGATTTGATTAATTTGTATGACCCTCCCAATGCAGTGGCCACCAAATCTAACATTGCGACAGTAAGAACCATCCTGCAAATGTCCAACTTTGAGATACCTATCTTAGTCCTGGGGGCGATTTTAATGCAAGAATGAGCACAAATAGTGATTTCCCGCTACAACAGAGAAAGTCCGGTCCTCACAATTCTGCTGATACTAACAAGCAGGGTATAGGTTGGATGGAGCTGTTCAATCTCTTTAACATCACTATGTTCTATGGGCACTGTGAGGGTGATACAGGGAAGACACACACCCGTGTTAGTGGGAAGAACACCTTGACTCTTGATTATGCATTTGCTAAAGAGGTGGTACCTAGTATCGTTAAAGACATGGGGGGTCATTCTGAGTAGGGCGCAAAGGGATACCGGGCACGGTTAAGGACATCGGTGCCAGTAAACCCTTTGCGCCCTACTACGAGGTCCCTTTGCATCCCCGTCCTTAACACCTGCTTTTACCAGACGTTATGGAAGTGATCCACAAAGGGGCTTCAGAGCTAATAACGGTCCCGTAATTTACGGTACTGTTATTAGCACCCTCCCCATTCCCATTGACCCCTGTGGGGACTCAAATGGGAATGGGGATTGACATTTTCAATGGGGACTTACTGGTCCCGCAAAGGCCGGACTAGACCGGTAAGTCCCCATTGAACGAGGGTGGACACGGTACCGGTAATGGTGCTAGTCATGGCGCTAATAGCGCCATGACTATCACCAACCTCGGAATGAGGGCCATGGCCTTATTACCACAGGAAGAAAGTGATAATTTTCCTCTCTGTGTGTTACTGAATGCATGTGTGAGTGACAATTGCTTTGAATTGAACAGTGAAATCCTTTTGAATGCGGGTGCAAATCGAATATGTTGCCACCCAGTTAATCTAGAAATAGCAAGAGAAGTAGCTGAAAAAGTCCTCCCTTGCTTTGTAAAAAGATGGCACAATAAGAGTGAAATTAATGGCCTAGCGATGTTGGCGGATTTTACTAAAGTGATTGCTTCGATCAAAGTGGTCACTCAGAAAAAAGGTAGCCTTAAGACCCCTAGGTAGTGTTGGAATAGAACCCATAATGGTAGTCGACAGTACGACTACACAATACAAGCTGCAAAAAAACAACTGCAGCAGGATATTGCCCAGATATTGAATCGTGGCGACAGAGAGATGCCGAGTGTCGATATCCCTAAATATATTAAAGCCCTTAAAACTAAGTATCGTGGATGGTTGAGAAGGCACAGAGCAAAGAACAAGTGTGAGTTGTGGATGCGTCTAGCGCATCATGCCAGGACTAATAATAATACAGGTATTTGGTCCACCATGAGAAGGGCTGCTAAGAAAAATCTACCTATTAATAGTGTGCCTGAAGAGAGTTGATGTACCCATATTAAGAACACATTGGGGTCTATGACACCCAGTGACGAGAAACATCTTCAGACCAATCAGAGCTGGGACTGTAAATCCACAATTACTGAAATAACCCAGATGATAACTAAATTACCTACATCCCGGGCAATTGGCCCCGATGGTACGTGTAACGGTCTACTGAAGTTATCCCCAAGTATCTGGGCTTATGCATTACACCCCGTATTTGTATCCATTAGCACCCACAGTGAGTTAAATGCTTCCTGGAAAGAGAGCACTGCCCTCCCTGTCTATAAAAAAGGCTGTTGGAAAACCACATCTAATTACCGCATGTTGGCCATGCTGGATATACCGGCAAAAGTACTGTTAAATGAACTGAATAAATGGATCACTGAAAATAAGATCCTACCCCTTTATCAGACCGGCTTGCGAGCCAAATTCAGTACTACACACAACCTTCTAACCTTGACCACCTCCACCGAATATACCTGGAATAGACGCCAACTGCAAGTGTATGGCGAATTTATCGACTTTAGCGCACCATTTGACACGGTCAAGAGGAAAAGGCTCTGGAACAAAATTGTCTCGTGGAAAATTCTGATGGCCTGTTAAACATGATCAGGCTGTTACACACCGACACAAAGGCTAGAGTGTGACTGAACAGTGAGGGCTGGGTGTCTGACTTCTTCTCAACAACGCGTGGAGTTAAACAGGGTTGTATCCTTGCTGCCACCCTCTTTAATGTATATCTCACTGATCTAGCCGAGGCTCTAAATTTGGTGGAAGCATGCGCAGTGAAAATTGGGGCACTTAAAATTGGATGGCTTAGGTATGCGGACGATCTTCAGCTTCTTGAGTACACTCCAAAAGAGCTGCAACTTATGTTGGATGCCCTAGGCAGGTATGCCAGTGAAAACAGTTGCCCCAGACATGATGTTCACTGCCCTTCATACAGAGGGGTGGGAGCTAGCTTCAAGCTGACACATTGCATATCAAAGAGGTGTTGGTGTTTCCTGTCCCTTGTGTTAGGTCTGCGTAGAGACCTGGTCACAGAACTGTTTTCATAAAACTCACCAGTATGCGCTGCCACCACACAGAACTTTGGCAATAGAACAGGACAGTTTCATGGAGCATTTGATATTTTAATTAGGCTGGCCATGGCCGGAGGTAGGTGTTGCCTTCCCCCTTCAGAGATGCTTTGATGCACCTGTGGCTGTCACATTCCAGCTAAATGTGACAGGGTGGACTGCGCCTGTAGGCTGTGTCCCCCGGAGTACACCTGACTATGGGCCTCATTACGACCCTGGCGGTAAGGGGTTAACGCCAGCGTTAGCTGCGCCGACCCCTTACCGCCAACTACGAGGTCCCTTAGCGCCATGGCGCTTTTAACACCTGCTTTTAGCAGGTGTTAAAATCCATGGCGCTAAGGGACCATGGAGTTAATTACGCCACCGTAATTTACGGTGGCGTAATTAACGCCTTCCCCACTCCCATTATGCCCTATGGGGCAAAAATG
Source organism: Ambystoma mexicanum (assembly GCF_040938575.1). Lineage (NCBI taxonomy): Eukaryota > Metazoa > Chordata > Amphibia > Caudata > Ambystomatidae > Ambystoma > Ambystoma mexicanum. The sequence continues at coordinate 381,689,114 of NC_090927.1, read as the reverse complement.
GGAATGGGGAAGGGTAAATGGGGATTGGGGACTTACCGCCCCGCCGACCTCGGAATGGGGCGGTAAGTCCGCCAACCACCATGGCGTAAACGTAGTTTACGCCATGGTGGTAAAGTCACGGCCCAGGCGGTAACTTACCGCCTGGGTCGTAATGAGGCCCTATGTGTTTGTTGTGCGGCGAGCATAGGAAAATGTGTGTGGATTAGCCCCACACATTTTCTGAGGTTGATCTCCTATCAGCGCACACTCTTCATCCGGATGGTTGAATTCCTCACACAAAACAGAAAAAATGTAACCCACTAGGCACAAAATCCCAGCACAACTTTTGCAAAGAGAACAATGTGTTATTTCTACAAAAATAGAAATGCACCAACATAGAGCTCTGCTGCCACTGAACGTTCTGGCAAAATTGGTACGAGCAACAGTTTATAAAGACACACAGCATCATCAGTGATGTAATTTACATAGGGTACAAATCCAAATGGCTGGTTGGTGCGACACTATACATAGGCTACCTGTTACATATGGGATGCCAGCCTATTGGTCCAAGCCCCGTTGATCCATCTTCTTCCACGTGGCCTCCTCCTCACATGTCAGCAGGCACAAAGTTACAGTGAATTGCTCGTTTGGCAAAAAAGAAAAAACAATACATTCTCTATCTCTGGCCGAACGTGCACCTGGTACTGCAGACATGGGCCAAGAAGAGCCCTTGAGGTCATTGCTTCTACCTAACTACAGCTTGATTCCAGACATGTTGACACCCTCCCAAAGCTTCCCATCCTCATTTTGGCTATGTTGTTTTATTCCTCCCAGCACCTCGCAGCACAAATCACGTGACCTATGGTGAAGGCAACTGCTCCCTGTTTTCTTAACAATCGTGGGTCTAACAGTTTTATGGTTAGTGGTCTGGGACTGGCTGGTACTTTGGTATGCTAGGGCTCTTGGGTTGGGGCATTTGAATACTATTACTTAGAGTTGAAACGGGGAAGGTCGGAGGCTCGTGCCCTACTTCTCGAGGGATAGCTTGTTGCAGAGAGCTCTCAACCCCCTTGTTGCCTTGCAGGGCAAATTCTTTCTGGGATGCAAACATTGACAACATGAGACAATGGAAGGCCTCTGAATCTCTGCAGCTCTGGCCTTTCTCACCGGTAACCATGCTGCGACCCATTCTCGCATGTAATCTCCTACCTCCCCATGTGTGCCTTGGTGCCTGCGGTCCTAACTGAAGTGCAACGCTAGGCCTCGATTTTAATATGGCTGCTGTTAGCCACAATGGCGTTTGGTTCTCCATGTATACCAGAGTAGAAAGTACACTATCCTCCCCACATAATGGTCCCTAGCGGTACCCTCCACCCCATTTACCCTCCCCAAACCCTTGCTGCACAGACCCAGGCCTCTGTCTCATCTGAAAGTGCTGGGGGGACTGTGACGAGCGTCCCTCCTTCCCAACAGGGCACAAAAGGATCACATCTCTCTTTCAGATTATCCATGCAGAGTTTTTTGCTCAGACCATTCTGGATTGTGATCCCTAAGTATGTGTTTCCATCACACTACAGTCAGACTCCCAATAAGCAATCAGAAACAACCCTACCCACAGGAATACAACTCCAATGGAACAAAAAGTATTAGAACCAGGCTACAGACCCCACCAACCCTACTTTCAAATTTCTGCATACCCACCCAACCCAAAACTCACACAACCATCTCTCACCCAGCAATCCGCACACACTTTACCACACTGCACCAACAACATACAAACAACACATAAACAGCACCTAGAGCACACGAGGTCTCGCCCAGTCCGATACTCGCACCAAAGCTCAGCGCACGGTGTATACCGAACTGAAGCCGCCAACAGCACACCACTTCTCCCACTCTCCTACTCCCCCTCCACCCGTCTAACCCTACCCACCTTCCTTTTTGTTACAGATCCGCCAGAGCACCTGGGGACCAATTCTGTTGTTGATGGTGCGCTATATAAGTACCTTTAACATAACATAACACAACGTCCAATTTGTTACCTTTCATTCTAAGTGTAAAGGGGATCTTAGATACGCACTTAAACATTTTGTTCATCTTTAACGTAAAAACATGTGACTTAGCAGTAGCAACCTCTGTATTTCTTTATTGTAAGACTTTATTTCATAAAAAATAAGCAATTATTTCAATTTTATAGGTTGCGTCACGGCCATCGCAGCTCCAAGGCGCTTAAACAAATATAATCAACTGTCACTCTACCCCCCCATAATCAACTGTCACTCTACCCCCCCACAACAAACACCCATAATAATGACTATTTATATCACGTTCACGGCAAACTGATTTGCCTTTAGGAGCTTAAATACTAGGTATTATTAACAGAAAAATAGTATAGTTGACAGATAACGGAAATTCTAAGACACTAGAAATTACAAAACATAACCTGTTAGGCAGGCACTTAGCCCACACAGCTGCACTATTTTACAAACAAATAACCACATTTAAGTACTCTAGGATAAAAACTCGAGGGACATATATACTTATTATATAGGGCAAGGCGACCATATAGCTAAAGGGAAACGTACGAGCCATTACATTTTTTAAACCAGCGTATAACTTATGACCTGTTGGACACATGAGTACAAACTATTCCCAAAACGTTGTTTGGCTCGGGACCCCCAACATTGGAAAGCTTGGCACCAATACGTCGAACAGTTCAAAAGCTATACAGTATGAAAAAAGCTGTGTTTTATAACTTTTGCCATTTTCTCCGTAAAGAAACGCACACTTTTGTAGGACAGCCAGCTAATCCAAACTGTTGAAAGGATTTTCATCAAGTTTCTTTTGACAGTGGTAGGAAGTGCATTCCTTGGCTGGTTTAGTGAACATTCCTCTAGTAGTTTATTAAACATTTGGTGACTATTGCTATGCCTGTGGCACCAAAAGTATTGTCCTATTTCCCATGAATCCCCCCCGGTCAGGAAGCAGGCTGGTTTGCAAAGTTAAAAATATTTATTTATGATTTGCACAATATATGTCACACTATTTTAATGGTTATACAATACTCACCAATGGGGTGATGTCCCACTACACAATCTCTTTAATCAGAAGGAGGAATAATGAGCAAAAATAATGCAGCACAGAAATAATACTTTTGTGGGTTTGTTCAATCAAATGGCAATATGGTTACTATTTCCCCCTGCACACTCTTCAATCCCCCCCCCAAAATGCTATATAAAGAAATGAAAGGAGAGAGCACATGCTTCAGGAATGCAAAACTCAACAAAATAGTATCAATCCCAATTTCCCCCAGCAAACACAAGAGCGAAACAGGAATGATGGGTTCAGACAGACACTAGCAATGATTAGAAAGTGACAAGCAAGTAGAAAACTTAATTTTGAGGTCGGATGCAATGAACAGCTATTTCACATGTTATAGATTTGAGCCAAACGAAAAATATAAGGAGTTGAGATGCGGATTTGGATTATTTAGAACGCTTAGGATGTTAGCTTCAAGTAGACACTTAAAGTTCGTTTCTAGCATAAATAATGAAGACGTTATGAACGTTTTCGTGGAGGTCGTGTTTTCAGACAGAGGCAAAATTGCAAAACAAGAATGCGCTTTTAAAATTACAAACAAGGTTTCTTTACACTAGGGGTAGACTATGAAGAAACAAACTACATGACAGCACAGCCACCAGCCCAGGATATCTCTAGATGGTTTGCCTGCCAAGTCGCTCGCCTTCTTCAGAAAATATATCAGCGCAAAGATGATTTTAACACTACTAGTACAGAATATAATAGGGATGAAATGGAGAGTTCAGGCAAGACGAAAAGGATTTCTCACAATACCGTTCTGGATATAATATGGGATGGATTTGGATAGGCATGACTATAGACACTACATATGCTAGTGACAGTCCTATACTAAGGATACTCACTACACAGGTTTGGACAGAACTGTCAGGGATTCAGGTCAGTCAAAATTTCTGGAGAGGAATTCTGCTGGGCGCTCTGGTCTGCAATCAGCAAGGCGCACTGGTCTGCAATCAGCAAGGTGCTCTGGACACCGCACGGTGGGACTGGACTGGACCTCACGGGCTCTGGTTCACAGCTATCTGGTCACAGCATGGCTCTACTGGGTTGGATCTTTGGATTCTGGCAATAATTCTTAGCAGGAAAGCAGCACAGCACAGCCTGGCTGTTCTTTGGTTCCCCTTAGAGGTCTGGGGTAAAATCTGGTTTCTGGATTTTTAAAGGCCAAGCTGAGAATGGTTCAGCTTCAGAAATGGGCCTTTCTGCTTTCCAAGTTTCTGGAGTCTGGAATATGGATTTCTCTTGCAAAGTGCTCCGCCAACAATCGGTTGGTAGGTGAATGTGGGTGTCTTTGAGCCCTCAGCTGTCTCTATTTATGCATTTACTAAAGGGGTGGGTATGCTGAATTATCCTAAGCGCACCCCCTAGGTATTCGATTGGCTAGGGTCTTTCCACTCCCTTGATTGGAGAAGAAAACAGAGTGTCATCATGATGAGGTGGTTTATGAGGCACCTCCCCTTTGTTTTTGCACATGAAATCTACTTTTCATATAATAGATATTTACAATTTTACAATCTTGATAGCAATAGCATATCTAGATCACATATTTTGTGGAGCAAGTATTCTTCCAAGCCCCGTCTCTGTAGGATCTTGGGTCTGGATTTGACAAATTTTCACCCTTTTTTTCCAGGATACAAATCTATGGTACACATGTGCGCATTGCACGGGCCCGATAAAATCGACTTGTAAATCTGACCAAGGCAGTGTCATCCCCCTCTTTTGGAGAGGCGCACGGTGTGTGAGGGATGTCGGCTGAAATTGTGCACACACAAGACACCCCTTCAAGTATTGGTCGAGGTCCTGCCCCATGTGTGGCCAGTATGCAACCTCTCTTAAGATTTCAAATGTTGTATGAAACCCCCGGTGACCGGCTGTGGCCGCATCATGGGCGTGACCTAGCATCAGGCTTCGGAATGAGGTGGGGACCACCCACTAATCATGGCCAGCTAGGGATCTCCTCACCAACAAACCGTCTTGGATTCGGAACATTTTTGAACATTTCATCAACACTCTGAGGTCCTCTTGCCCTATGTAATCGGTATCCGTCAGGGGAAAGTTCTCAGGGTCCTCAATGTGTTGATAAAACGTACCAATTATTGGATCCCCTTTTTGAGTCGTAATCAAATCAGCATCTGGGGTCTCCTTACTCCATTGTGCAGTTGAATGTTTATTGTGAGCATTTGTCTGGGACCTAGTGATCGCAGTGACCTGGATTTCCCCCAACAGGGACTCGATCTCAAGTAGATCCCCTTGGATGGCTTCGGTTTTGGCCAGCTGATCAGATAGGTAATTTCCAGTTTTGTCTGGTCCCTCTACTTTAGAATTACCCTTTATCTTTTTTCAGTAGATGGTCATCCCGTTCAAGGTGACCAGATCATCAATGTTTTGAATTCATTTCCATGTTTCAATGGTTTGTTCTTAGCACATAGCATGCCTCTGGTTTTCCAGTTAACCAGGTGCTCCACAAACCTGTTCCGTACATAATCCAAATCTGTGATTATGACCAGTTCGTGGAGTTGGTGTTGGACAGCAGTGAGGATGGCTTGATGCACAGCCATCCACTCTGCCACTTGACTACTTCAGGCACCAATCTTGTACCCCGCGGAAGGTTCTGGGGCATCATTCACCCATTCATTCCCTACGCAGGCCATAAGTTCTTTTTCCCTGTTGTTGTCAACATGGCAGGAGCACCCATCCACATAGACAGTGGGCATTCCCTCACACTTGTCTTCTTCAAAGACTTTGTGTGGGGAATTAAGGTATGCCTCCATGTTGTCCTTGATTTTAAGACTTTCGTCCTTGAGACAGTTTTCTCTGGCACAATCATGCAAGTCAGCCAGACCTTGCGCGAGGGGACTCTTCTTGGTTTGGCCATATCTGACCTGCACAGGAAAGTCTTGCATTGACAGAATCCAGGAAGTAATTTGGGAATTACTCACATTTCCGGCCCGGATTCTGTCACTTTGGAGATATTGCAGAGGCTGGTGTGGAGTCTCCACTATGATGTGTTCCCCCTGGATAAACGGGCGGTAATTCTTCAATGCCTACACCGTTGCCAGGAATGCCTTCTCACAATCGTTGAATTTTTCCTCCACAGAAGATAAAGTCTTACTCGTATAGGAGATTACTTTATTGACCTTGTCATGCTTTTGATATAATACTGCAGTCAAGCATGCATTTGAGAAACCTGTCTCGAAGAAGAACTCCTTGTATTGGACAGGGTAAGCTAGGCAAGGCGCTTGTGAGAGGCTTCTTTTGAGTTGTCTTACTGCCTTGGCTTGTTCTGGACCCCACTCCCACTTGACGCCCCCCTTCAAAAGATGGATCAGGGGTCTTGTGATATCTGCGTAGTCCTCACTGAACTTTCTGCTGTAATTAGTCAGTCCCAGGAGGCTCCTTAGTTCCCGCAGAGCTGTGGGGTCTTTTAATTTCTGGAGTGCTTCCACTTTCTTTTCCTGGGGACAGACACCCTGAGGAGTAATCTCATGCCCCAAGAAATTGACACAGGTTCTGCACCACTGTGCCTTTTGAAAGGAGAGTTTTGCTCCGGCAGCCCTCAACTGTGTCAGAACATAACCAATGTGTTCCCCCACAGTTGAGCTTTTAACTAAAACATCATCTACATAGGCCAGGTTACCCCTTTCACCCAGGTCGGGCATGGCCTTGTGTAGAACATTTTTAAATTAATCGCCGGAGTTGATGTATCCGAAGGGAGTCCGGGTCCATGTGTACTGCTGGCCCCCAAAGGTAAAAGCCAGCTTGTATTGTTCCTCCCTACTGACAGGTACAGTCCAGTACCCATTTGTCAGGTCTATTGCAGTGCATACCTGTGACCCCTGCATCTGGGCTAGCCCTTGATCAATGTAGTGAAGAGGCCATCGGGAAGTATGGACCCGTTTACGCCGACCTTAGGATGCTCAACAGAGTCTCCACTGTCTGTTTGGCTTCAGAATCCCCAGCACCGGATTATTGAAGGTGCTGTGGGCTGGACGAATTATCCCACGGGACCCAAGGTTCTTAATTATTTCAGTAAAGGACTCCATTGATGCGAGAGGCAAGCAATAATGCTTCACAAACACTGGAGTCATGCCAGGGTCCGTGGGAATTGTTGTTGTGTAGATGTCGGTGCGACCAGAGTCATATGAGTCCACCACAAAGAGATCTTGAAAATCCAAGAAAACTTGTTTCAATTTTTGCCTTTGCTCCAGAGTCTCACAGGCATCAGCTAGGTTGACTCTCTCTTCAACCATCTGCCTGAAGCCTGGAAAGACTTCCGGTTTTGCTATCTCAGCGGCCTCCTCCAGCTGGGTGGAGAAGTCCCTGGTCAAAGTGCTGATTTGGACTGGTGGCTTCAGGTGGGGGAAGGCAGTTCTCGTGGACTTGGAATATCGCCTTATCCCTCCTGAACTCACAGGTCACATCTTCCTTACAATAAGGGCAGGAAGTGTACACCAGGAAATCCCCCCCCCCTGCCGGGTGTAAATTGTGTCTGGTGTTGTGTTGTCGTCACTATCACTGTCAAAACAGTCCTTGGGGATGGGTCCTAACAGTTCATGGCTTAAATCTATGGAAAAATGTCGGTCATCAACCGCCATTCCAATAATGGTGCCTGCGGCTAGAGTGATACTCTTTAAGTTGCTGTTATCCACCTCTATTGGAATGGTGTCATGTTCTATGTTGACTAGTGGTGTCGTGTTTACCCCCAACCCTTGCGGTTGGAAAAGAGCATTGAGATGAATATAGGCGTCAGGGTTTTTCAGTTTCTGTCCTCTTTTAACTTTCACTTCCAGTGAGAATTGTCGGGTCCGTTCTGGGATTGTGGCTTCCTCTCCAATCTGAATTTCAACTGCATAAGGCAGCAGTTGAGCTGACCTAAAGGCCCATGGGATTATCCGCTAATCGGGACCAAGCTTTGAAGTTTATTAGGTCCAAACTAATGGCAAAGCGATTGAGAATGTCACTGCCTAAGTAAAATGCGGCAGGGACATCTCGTACGACCCAACAATTATGGACTATGCTCTTATTGCCTATGGAAATTCTGAGCATACACCTGCTAGGTGTTTTTCCAGGTCCATTTCCCATTTGTCTAACAGTTTCAATGTGGGAATGGCTGGATCTTTTGGGAGTTTGCAGAACATGGCTTCGCTGATGAAGCTCTTAACGTTGTTCACACACACTAGGGAGAGAACAGAGTCCTTCCCTTCATTTAACTGAATAGGGATGAACAACTGCTCTCCAATTTTCTGAATATCAGCCAGGCTATAAGAGTGGGACTTTCTGATTGTGAATTTGTAAAGAATTTCAGAGTGTTTCCTTCCAGTGTGGAATGCCACCTTAGACTGGAAGGAAGGTTGATTTTCAGAAATAGAGAGGACCCCCCATCACCAGTTTGTTGTCCTACTGCTATTACCGCTATTACCGTCACGTCTGGGATTTGGTTGTTCTGGAAGTGAAATTCTATTTGGTCAGGTTTTTGTTCAACCATGTGGCATGTGCCGTTTAAACTAACATGGTTGACACTCCGTTTCAATTTTATAGGTCGGTAAATCTGAGTCCAGAGGACCTTGTTTACACAATCTATTAGGGGGGACAACCTTCGCAGGATGTCATTCCCCAGTAAACAAGGGGTGTCCTCTGGAGTCACCACTATGACCGGGTGCTTCACCTTGTGTCGCCCAATTTTAATATCCAAATCTTCAGTCCCATCGACGGGAATTTCCTACCCGTCGAAGTTCTGAAGTTGTCCAGGAAGAGGGGTGAGAGGAATTTGGTATTTCTCCCCCCTTCCCGAATTCAGTTGGTCAAAGGCCCTTTTTGACAGAAGGGTAGCTTGGGATACAGTGTCCACCAGTGCCATAATTGTACACTGCCCCTGTATTTGGACCAGGGCATGGAGTCTTCCCTCCTTCTCCTCAAGGGGGCAAAGATAATGTACATTTTTGGACAACTGGTGGGTTAGTTTCTTGGTTTTGGACACTGATAGAGAGGTGATTTGGGCAGGATTCTGTTTGGAATCTTGGGAATCTGAAAGAAAAAGGTGACAGCTAGATATGGGGGACGTTTTGGGTTCCCCTGGTTCTGGGCCACCCCCGCCCCCCTTTTTGGAGGCAGTCACCAGGATGGGTTTGAACCAGGGGATTTTCATGCTGACGATTCTGGGGTTTGATGATGGGCGGTGCTAACCCAGTCCCCACATCTGCCCAGTCGGGATTTGGATCCTTTAGGACCCATTTTTCTTTGGGAGGAGTTCCCCTGTCTCTGAAGGAGAAGATTCTTTTCCCAGAATCCTCTGAGGACCCCTCTCCTTCAAACTGAAAGACTTGTACCTCCTCCTCAAAATGGGTCTTTTTGGGCTCTTTATTTCTCCTACCCGCCCTCTGCTCCTTGGGTTGCAGACTTCCAGGGGCAGGAGATTTTGGTTCCGGTTCCTGGGTTTCCCAGGCCTTTTTACAAGTGTGGAAGGAAGCTTCCTCAAAGGCTTTACATCCCCCTTCCCCTTGTGCCTCTGCCCTGGGAACCAGTGGGTTGTCGGGGTTCTTCCCCCGTCATTGCTCTGGAGCACCAGGTCCTGGATTTGAGGCATTCTGCGCCACCATGCTCATCTGAGGGTTCTGTTTAGCCCTCAGCATGTGACCCAGATCCTGTGCCATGTTTTGGACCTGGTGCTCGTGTTGTGACACCCACTCAGGCTGATACAGCGTTCTCATGTCTCCCCGGGGCGGATCCCGGGAGGGGTAGCTATCCCTTCCCCCAAAATACCCTGGGTTAGGAAAATTTGGGTACCCCTCTAACCTTGGCCTCCCCTCTCCCGGATTGGGTTGTCTGGGCTCAGGAAAGTGGGGAAAGAAGGATGGATTGTTTTGGGGGTTGAAGTTTTGCAGGTACCTTGGAAGGAAATGTTGTCCAGTATTTGGGGGATTACTGCCCTCCTGGGGAAGTGAGGAGGGAAGTTCCCTGGGTTAGCTGCTGGCTGGTTGGACCTCCCCCTCCCCCCTTGGGCTGGAGGAGTCCACACATAACCTAGGATGGGTCTATTCCCCTTGTAGCGGAGGCTGATGTAGTCTGGGGAGTTAGGGGTCCCATTGGTGGGGTTGCCTCCCTGACTCCCTATTTGTGATTGGCCCGAGGGCTTTCTGGGCTTGGGGTTGCTTTGATTCTGTGCAGGCAGGTTTTTAGCCCCCCCCCCATCTCCAAATCTAAAATGGGGCCAACCTTCACCTCTGCCACTTTGGCAGCAGCAGGGGTGTTGGTTGTTTTGGGGCTTTTTGGATTGTTTTTATTTTACACAGGCTTTTGCACCTCATAAATGTGCGTGGCTTGTTCAATGACTCAGTCTAGTGATAATTTCTCATGAAAGTCTCTCACTTGCTGGGTCATGATGTACTTGGGGAGAGCGTGGAATAAAGCATTTACAAACACTTTGCTGTCAGTGCGCACCCTTCTAGTAGTCTGCGCAAAGGCATGCTTTAATTCTTGAACACATTCTTGTGGGGCCTGATCCTCCCCACATTGCAAGTTGTAGGCTGCCTTGCGAGCCTCCTGAGGATTCCTGTGCACAGAGAAGTGTTTCAAGACGGCCACCTTATAGGTGGACCATCTGGAATGATTCTGATCCTCCAGCCCCGCAAAGAAGCTGGAGTACTCGGGAGAGAATGTCCATTTCACATATTGAATACAGCTTTGGCTGGCCTTCAAATGGAAAGTTTCCATCATTTGTTCAAAGAGCTCAAGGTGCTCCCAAACTGAATATTTTGCATTCTTATGATAGGGTGTGATGACGCTCCTAATGGCCTTTATTTGTTTTAGGGGATCCTTGAGCAAGGCCCTCTTGACCTTGTTGGCTTTTTTGGTTCGGGTGACCGTGGTCACCTCTTCCTCTGACTCAGAGGCACTGCTACCAGAGGTGCCTGTCTGGTCTTCCAGGCTCTCCCAGATTCTGCGAGCTTGGGAATGGCTGGCAGAATGTGGGGGCCTAGTTTCATGAGTCCTGTGGCACTCAGAAGAGTCTTCTGATTCCTCCTTGCTCCCAGATTTGCTGAGGACCCCCCCCAACTGTCCTAGCTGGGCAGAGGTTTTCAGGATGCCCTTAGTGGGCCTACTCTCATGGAGTTCCCCACTATATTTTACCATCTGGTCTCTGGGTACATGGTTTTTTGAGGATCCATTTCTCTGACCCCCCCCCCTCATTGGAGTCTCCCTGATCAGAGAATATGGCCCTAGCACTTGTGAACCCATACCCAGATGCCCGCCCATCCATTCCTGGGAGGTGCTGATCTATGAGCGCCATACTCCTCATTGGATTGCAGTCTGCCATCCCCGTTGCCCTGGGCTCATGTGCGCCAGTGGACATGGGGATAGCAGAGTCCGTGGGGTTGAAGAGATGAAAGCCTCTGGTACTAGGGTTCCTGAGGCTATGCTCAGGTGTTTCACTTTCCCAGCAGCCCTCATCTCTCTCCGCCTCTGCTCCCTGTTGCCATCCAAGAAACTGACCTTTTTGTTCCTCTATCAGGGCCTTGCTAGTCTCTATCAGTTGTTCTTGCATAGCTACCTGTCTGTGGAGCCTGTTGTTTTTCTCACAGAGAGCCTCATTGTCTCTCTGTGCTTCCTGTGTCATCTTAGAGTCGTGGGCCAATTTTTGCTGCAGGAGGGTTACCTCCCGAGTTCTGTCCTTACTGGCCTGGTCACTTTTTGCCAGAGCATCTTCCATCCTCCTGGAGTGCTCTAACAGTTTTGTATAATCTTTTTGGAGCTCACCCAGTGCCTGGAGGGCCAGGTGATTTTCTTCCATCTTATCTTTTAAATAACTGACCTCCTGGCCTAAGGTGTCCCTTTCCTGAATAAGAGTATGCCTCTGTGCAGCCACGTCATCCCTCTGTCTTTGGAGCGCACCAGCTTTCTGGCGCTCTCCATCAAATTCTGTCTGGGTATCAAGGTCTTTCAGGATTAATTTATTATTCTCTTCTTTTTCTTGGTCTAGGCGGTTTTGCAGGGCGACTACCTGCTCTGCGCAAGCCCTGTTAAAATGTATTTGCTGTTCCAGCTTTGTCTGGCTCTGCAATGCCAGCGCTTTGGTATCCTGCTCTACCTTCTCCTGCTGCAATATATCCATATCTTCTTTTATTTTTATCAGGTACTGCCTGGTTTCATTTTCTGATTCATGGCTCCTATGTAGCCTTTTGCTCGGCAGAGTCCAGATCAGTTTGGGCCTTTTCTAGTGATTGTAGTTGCTTCTTTGCCAAAATAGCGCCATTTCTGTACCTCCACATTGGAGCAATACAGGACAAATATGCCGAAAACCTATATCTGGCAATCTTACTTTGCTCTTCTTTTACCTTAGGGGCCCTATACAGTTCACTCAGTGCCATATGTAATAGACCCTAATCTTGCCATATGTCTAATCCTGTTGCAGTGGTCTGTTCTTTAATTTCCTGCAACCACACATTCTGATCCTGTTCTGTCCATTCACCCCTGACAAATAGTTTGTGCAGTAGGTGTTCTTTTGCCATATTGATTTCTACCAAGGTCGCCATTTTGGAAATATTACTTTCCTTTCTGACTTACAGAAGTTATTTTATTTTTGCAAAACAGACCAATTCCTAGACCGTTCCTATTGAGGGGTGCTTTTCACAGTGTAACACAGCGTGGCAGCCCAGCAGGGTTTATGTACCCCGTTAGTTAGCACACTGTATTAGACTGTCACAAGTGGTATGTCTAAATCAGAAATCCCAGACACGAGCCCCCAATCTTGTAAGTGATTTCAACCCGACACTTCACCTGTCAATGCCTAGTGTGTGATGCACAGCTGAAACCCTTCATTATTTATATATGTCTATAAGTTCTTTTATTTCTGAACGATGTACCACTTATATCACGCCCCTCTCTTTGAATCCCCCTGGTCACACTGAACCAGGAAGCACGCTGGTTTGCAAAGTTAGAAATATTTATTTATGATTTGCACAATATAAATCACACTATTTTAATGGTTATACAATAATCACCAATGGGGTGATGTCACACTACACAATCACTTTAATCAAAAGGAGGAATAATGAGCAAAAATAATGCAGCACAGAAATAATACTTTTGTGGGTTTGTTCAATCAAATAGCTATATGGTTACTATTTCCACCTGCACACTCTTCAATCCCCCAAGATGCAATATAAAGAAATGGAAGGGGAGAGCACATGCTTCAGGAATGCAAAACTAGACAAAATAGTATCAATCCCAAATTCCCCCAGCAAACACAAGAGCGAAACAGGAATGATTGCAAACTTGTCAAAAATTATTTGAATTTGGCTTTGAATGGGATGGTAAAACCCTAAAAATGGATTTAATTCACTGAAATTGTTTCAATACTAGTGGGAGCCGCTTTGTATGGGTTCAGACAAATACTAGCAATGATTAGAAAGTGACAAGCAAGTAGAAAACTTAATTTTGAGGTCAGATGCAATGAACAGCTATTTCACACATTATAGATTTGAGCCAAACAAAAAGATTTGCGGCAAACTTTTCTCCACGCGGTAAGCGCGATTGCGGAAATATTATAAGGGGTTGAGATGCGGATTTGGATTCTTTAGAAAGCTTAGGACGTTAGCTTCAGGTAGACACCTTTTCTAGCATAAATGGTGAAGAAGTTATGAACGTTTTCGTGGAGGTCGTGTTTTCAGACAGAGGCAAAATTACAAAACAAGAATGCGCTTTTAAAATTACAAACAAGGTTTCTTTACACTAGGGGTAGACTATGAAGAAACAAACTACACGACAGCACAGCCACCAGCCCAGGATATCTCTGGATGGTTTTGCCTGCCAAGACGCTCGCCTTCTTCAGAAAATATATCAGGGCAAAGATGATTTTAACACTACTAGTACAGAAGATAATAGGGATGAAATGGAGAGTTCAGGTAAGACAAAAAGGATTTCTCACAATACCGTTCTGGATATAATATGGGATGGATTTGGATAGGGGTGACTATGGACAATACATATGCTAGTGACAGTCCCATACTAAGGATACTCACTACATAGGTTTGGACAGAACCGTCAGGGATTCAGGTCAGTCAAAATTTCTGGACAGCAATTCTGCTGGGCACACCAGACTGAACAGCAAGGTGCTCTGGTCTGCAATCAGCAAGGCGCTCTGTACACCGCACGGTGGGACTGGACTGGATCTTACGGGCTCTGGTTCACAGCTATCTGGTCATAGCACGGCTCTACTGGGTTGGATATTTGGATTCTGGCAATAATGCTTAGCAGGAAAAGCAGCACAGCCTGGCTCTTCTTTGGTTCCCCTTAAAGGTCTGGGGTAAAATCTGCTTTCTGGATTTTTAAAGGCCAAGCTGAGAATGGTTCAGCTTTGGAAAGGGGCCTTCCTGCTTTCCAAGTTTCTGGAGTCTGGAATATGGATTTCTCTTGCAAAGTGCTCCGCCAGCAATCGGTTGGTGGGGGAATGTGGGTGTCTGTGAGCCCTCAGCTGTCTCTATTTATGCATTTACTAAAGGGGTGGGTATGCTGAATTATCCTAAGCGCACCCCCTAGGTATTCGATTGGCTAGGGTCTTTCCTCTCCCTTGATTGGAGAAGAAAACAGAGTGTCATCATGATGAGGTGGTTTATGAGGCAGGGAAAACCTCCCCTTTGTTTTTGCACATGAAATCTACTTTTCATATAATACATATTTACAATTTTACAAACTTGATAGCAATAGCATATCTAGATTACATATTTTGTGGAGCAAGTATTCATCCAAGCCCTGTCTCTGTAGGATCTTGGGTCTGGATTTGACAAATTTGCGCACTTTTTGTCCAGGATACAATATCTATGGTACACATGTGCGCATTGCATAGGGGCATAAGTGTGTGAAGTTTCATATTTCTGACATCAATGCATTTGCTATAAAACCACAATTTCTACAGTTGTGTCCCAGAACAAAGGAGTTTTGGCACATCTTAAAATGTGCACCCAAAATTTAGATTCAGAAGTCCGGGGTTTCTATATTTTTAACAATTGTCCACAATAAATGATCAGTCTTATTAGAAATCTGCTTTTTGTCCATTTGTGAATCAACAAAAATGTCTGTCCCCGCCTCCAAAGTTTCTTGTAGCTCAAGAGCAATCCCCGCCTTCTTCCTCTGGCAGAGGCCACTGTTGATACTTACAATCTGCATATTCTTTCAGCCCAAAAAGGTCCTTTGTCTCTCCCAGGAGCAGCAGCCCAAATATCCTCCCCTCTTCATCAACACCTGAATGTGAGTTCCTTGCCTTTTGGTGGGAAGCAGAAGGGAGGTGCCTTTTGTTGGGGGAAGCTTGTTTGTAGTTTTGCTGAATCCGGCTTACTTTAAAGTCAATTGTTACATTTTTCTTTGTTGAAAATAAACGTACAATTTTTAAAACCAACATCTAGAACACTGATTCTAGGCTCCAAACCATGAAGTTTAAATAGTGACAACCTAGTTTGCTCTTGATAGCAAGTCACTTAGATTTCAGACATTAGATCTTAGTAGTACAACTTTTACAGTTTTAAAACAGGGTTTTGAAACAGTCACAGGCGGCTGCTGGTACTGCGCCCAGATTTTGACAGCTTTCCCAGGCAGGCAAACTGGGTGTGGATGTTTTTGTGACAAATTCAACTTGCCTGGATGTTGCAAATGCACAATAATTCCTTGAATTCCATAGCATGGGACACCCCGCAAGAAGATTGGATGTTTGCGGGTGTTTGGGACCAGCATTCTGTATTTTTTAGGAACCCAGAAAAAAAATTGAAAAGCAGATTTCGGATTTCTTTCAGCAAGCACTGCTTTTCATCTGTGCTCCATTTTTACATGTTGGACAGCCCAATGACATGTTTCAGAAGTGCGGTCTCCATTCCTCCACTGACAACATGCATGGTAAGTTTGGCAGCCATCTTTTTGTGCTCGGTAGAGCGCATTTCCTTAGGTTTTGGCGCACATGGGATTTTCGCAGCCATTTTGCTGATTCTGGTGCCACCAGCACACAGAGATGTCGCAGGGCAGAGCCTAGTGGGTCAATACATCCCACACTATCTACGGTCTCTAACCAGGGCCTGAACATCTGGCTAAAAGGGCGAGGGATTCCTGGCAAGAACATACCTCACCTATCAGGAGGAAGATCCCAATGAACTAATGATACCAGTGAAAGAGGCAGTCTATAATTACCTGAAAACATTAATGAAGAACAGAGGTAAAATCATGATTACCTTTTTGAAAGAGGTCCAGAATGTATTTTCTGACCATTCCTGAAGGGGTATCGTTATCCAGCATAGAATACAAACTCCTCCAGGTAAAGAAAGTCAACAAAGCTCGTGTTGACTCTTGAATGCCCACTGGGTCATCATTCGCCCATGTGCTATCCTAAAATGTCTTTTCTGTATAGACTTCTGAAAGGCAAAAGCCATTTCCGAGTTGGATGACTATGCAATTCTGAGGATCCATTAGCTCATAGCACACCTTGTCAAGGTTTATACGCACCCTAGATTTGATTAAGTGGTATTTGCACATGCCCCTTCACCCAATACATAAAGAGAAAACTAGGTTCACATCACCTTGTGGCAAGAACATCAAGAACATTTAACAAGAGCATGCTAAACTTTACAGGAAGCAGGTCTCATAACCAATGCAGCAACATGTACCGTGGCAACCAACACTGTTAAATATCTTGGGTATCCCATCAGAAACGAAATTATCCAGCCCCAAGGCAACAAGGTAACGGCCATATAAACTATAAAGCTACCAGAGGGGAAACAAAAATGTGTGCTCCTTTCTTTGGACCTCGTCCAATACTATGGGTGGATTATCCCTCTATTTTCTGTTCAGGCAACTCCTCTAACTGACGTGTTGGCCAATAATAATCCCAATGACCTCATTTGGAATACATTGGGCCTCATTACGAGGTGGCCGGTAAGGGATTACCGGCACCGGTAAGGACACCGGTGCTGGTATGGAAGGCACCCGTTAAGGGACTTCAGAGCTAATAACGGGCCCGTTATTAGCTCCATCCCCATTCCCATTGAGCCCTATGGGGATGGGGATGGGGATGGAGCTAATAATGGGGAATGGTTCCCGGAATGGGGACTTACCGGGTCCTCCAAGGTCGGAATGACCCGGTAAGTCCCTATTCCGGGAACACGGATCTGGAATGCAGTGAGGGGGTAGCCATGGTGCTAATAGCACCATGGCTACCTCCTACCTCGTAATGAGGCCCATTGTCTGAGGATGGCTTTCTTGAGCTGAAGATGTCCCAATGCGAACAGAATCCGCCTTCAACCAACCATTCATCCTTCAAACAGATGTGCCTCTGATAGGTTTGGGAGTGGTTTTGCGTCGGGTGGCGATGAAGAGGCAAAACACATGCTTTAAATCGGCTAGATGTTCCCAATGTAACCCAATATGCAACCATCGAGCAGGAGGAACTGACAAACAAATGGGCCATCGAGGTGATTCAATATTATCTCGCTAGGAGAAAGTATACTCTTGTCACTGACTATCCCCACCTTACAGTAGGAGATCACTGGAAGAGAAGCTGAGCCGTGAGAAACTTGAAGAATCTAACTTTTACTGCAGCAAGAGGAATGTCCTGAAAAGACACAAATTAAGAGAAACGGATCCAGCAAAATTCCTGCATGAGGTCAGATGGGAAAACCGCAGACTTGCAATCGCTTCTAAAAGAAAAGAGACAAGAAGCCCCCATTGGAATGGAGGAGTTACCATAGCACAAGGAGTACCACTGACTATTGTGGCTGAATGAGACAGGCAGGAGAACCCCAGCAAGTAACGTTTTGAACATTGATTAGAAACTGAGTGTCTGCTCACATAGCAAACTGGAAAGGCTGGTATCTTCATGCAGAAATTGTAGTCTCAAATCCCCTATCGAATTGAGAAAGCAGGCATTTATAGGCACCTGTATTACAATACACAGCACACTGTCACACATCTAGCACACAGAGAATGTCCATCTAAGTAAGCAACGTATGCTGGGAAATGAGTTCCAAGTTTCACCTCAAACTTCAAAAATAATTGTCTAAAAACGTTTCATTTTGGGAACCTGAGCTATAAGGCCCACAACAAATTGACGTACTGTTAATCTAGAGGAGTCGTGTATGTAGGCAAACCATGTCACAGCTTAGAAAACAATCGCACGGAAACACTGAATATATAAACATTTCAAGGTTTTGGTGGAATAAGTCATTTTGGCACTGGGCCCTGTGCATGGAACCCGGGAGGAGGTACTCAGCCATTTAGGATTGGGGCAGTGACCACGGTTGCCAGTCTCTGTATGGCTCCTGATCACGTCCAGGGACTTGGTAGGTGTAAATTAAATCTTTGTGTGTCATATATTAATATTCATCCTTTGTAATTTTCTTGGCTGGTCTTGGTTCCCCGGTGTTACATTATTTTTTGTTTTCAGCTTTAATCAATATTGGGAAGATGTCAAAGGGAAGAGATTTGTGGTACCTAGACAATTCTTCATCAGATTGGTTGTGATACAGTTGCACTAGATTGTCTCAAGCAGTGGTCTGACTCATGTAGCTGAAGCAGTAAATGATTATTGGTGCGACATGAGGCTGTCATAGTTTTGTGTGATGATGCTTGAGATGTGATGTGTCAAGGGATGAGAACCTCCAGCCGTCATAGTGATACATATGGGTGGCAACGTCACTGTTAATTTGGGGAGCGGGATTTTGTATGATTGGCTTGTTGGCAAACTGGTGTAGTTGCATCATTAGCCACAATGTTTTATTGGATGGTTCCACACCCTTCCCCTGATGTTTTGTTATAAATAGGCTCAACCAAATTCAAAAAATCACTCTGTATGGAAGCTAAATGCAATTATCTCTAAAATGACTCAAGATTGTAATAGGATCCAGATTATTCAGCTTAACCTGCGTGATAAGTATCAAAGGAGTGCACTGGGAGTGCAGTTCCGTGCAGCGGATACCTTGCTCCTGGTAGTTCACTCCTAAGCGTTATACTTTGGATTGTATACAATTGTGAAAAAAAAAAAATCTTCCATTTTTACTTCATTACTGCGACATTTGATTGGGTCCCACCCCTTGCTACCTACTTCCTATATAAACACTGGGCCACCCGCAACTGCGCGCATGAATCAATGAGTCCACTGAGAGTGCAGTTACATGCAGCGGATACCTTGCTCCTGATCGTTCACTCCTACGGTATGCTGGAGGGACTTTTTTTTTTACTTACTACAAGACTCTGCTAAAGACTTCACATTTACAGCTTGCTTTCAAACTTGAACAAGTTTCATTTGTTCCCTGTTGCGTGCAGCAGATACCTTGCTCCCGGTAGTTCACTCCTAAGCCTTATACTTTGTATTGTATACAATTGTGAAAAAAGAAAGAATATTCCTTCAATTTTTACTTCATTACTGCAACATTTGATTGGCGTCACCCCCTTGCTACCAACTTCCTATATAAACACTGGGCCACGCGCTTCTGCGCGCGCGCGCGCGCGCATCATGGAGTGCAGTTACGCAGTTGTCCAGGGGAGCAGTGAGCAGCTGAGCATTTTGACTCCAATGTATCACGAATAAGCGGTCACGTTCATTTAATTTGTATTTTCTTTTATCATATGACTTTCTGTTTCTCTTTTTTTTTTTATAAAACCTTTTTCATTTCTGTATGCCACATGTATACACTTTGAAAACTGACATACCTAAACGCATCAAGCCTGTGAAATTAATGTGCACACCGAACGCTATGTGTTTGCGGAGAGCAGTGCCCGAGCTGCTCAATCGCAAAAGAGCTCAGCTCGCGACTGCTGACATCAGGGATTTTTGTAATCTCAAAGTGAATTCAGGAACAACAAGTGAGCTGGCACCTTTGGACACTCTGAAATCAGTAAAAGATTGCATAGTAACCGACACTAATAACCGAAACGTTTGCATGACAGACGGTATTGAAATATTGGATTTACAAATGATTGTTGTTCTGCCAGTTAGCGCAGTGTCTCTTCATTCACAAAATTGCTAGCAGGTATTGCCTCGAGCATTGAATCTGGGCCAATTACCATCGAACTACAGAATGAACAGCAAACTTGCCTAGCACAGCTCCATTCAAATACTGGTTCCACTTTACGTACACCAGCAACTCAAACAATAAATCACATGAAAGACAGCACAAAAAAATATTTATTGAAGGCCCCTTACTCAAAACAGGTTGTGGCATTCGCCCCTCCTGAAATGTGCATGTCTCCCTCCCATTCTTTATGTAGAATTAGTTGAACACTGCACGCCCGCTCTCTCCTGTGAGGCAGGGTACAGAACGGACACTCATGTCTCCTACAAGATAAACGTCTAATTCTCGAGAGCATGCGTTGCCGGTTTCACGTTCTCCCAGTGATGTACTCTGGGTTGCTGATACCCAATCTCTGCATGCAAACAAGTTTCCAATTTTGAATTTGTCACATCCTCCGATATTATACCCTGCCTCACATACGTCCACGCACGTCAGTTTCCTTTGCTCAGCCAACACTGCGTAAGACTATGGGCCTCATTACACGGTAGGCGGTAAGGGCCTCATTACACGGTAGGCGGTAAACCCTTACCGCCTTACTACGAGGTCCATTTGCGGGTTGGGGAATTTAACGCCTGCTTTTTGCAGGCGTTAAAAACCAATCCGCAAAGGGACCAGGGAGCTAATTACGGTACCGCAATTTGCGGTGGCGTAATTAGCACCTTCCCCATTCCCATTATGCCCTATGGGGCAAAAATGGGAATGGGGAAGGGCAATGGGGGAAGGGGGAATTACCGCCCCACCAACCTTGGAATAGGGCGGTAATTCCCCTTTCCTCCAAGGCGGTGCCAGTATTTTACCGGCATGGACCAAGGTGCTAATAGCACCTCGGTCCACCACCGTCCGTGCAATGAGGCCCTATGTCAAAATTGCAAGAGCACACCCCTATGCCTGATTTAACACTAGCGGCCAAGAACACCGCTTCAATGTCACTAGATAAGCTTAATGAGACTTTTGACACTAGACTTGCACATCAAACAGAATTGTTAACTACATTAATGACTAAATTATTGTACCTGCAAGAATTCAATCCGACAGTTCCTCATATCTTGGAGGATGAACCATCTATCATCGTACTTAAAGATACAATAGCCTCTAATTCCAATTTAGGTGACAAAGCACCTTTACCGCATAGATTATCTCAGTCCTCCAAAGTGGCGCGAAAATAATCTTTGCAAGCGATAGTGTCAAATCTACCGGCTCAGAATCCTGAGAGAACCGAATCCCCAAATGTATCAACGAAGTTAACTTTTGATATATTCACCAAAAGTAAAAACGTATCTAAATACTCCAAAATGGCAAAAAAGGCCAAAGAATCAGACTCCACCATTCAAAGCCTTGCATAATGGAGCAAGAGATTCCCCTATTTCTTAACAACACCTTTAAAAGAATCAGTGAGTGTTGCTCAAACAGCTATTACTAAGCAAAATAAAAAGCGCTTACTTCCAAATAAGCAGAAATCAAGGATCATCAAAATTGTGGACTCTGACACTGAAGAATACTTTTCATCCCAACAGGAACCCTTGGATGATCTCATACAAGCTGCACAGTCTCTAAGCATTACAACTGATCAGAAAAAAAATCAGGTTAACCCTTTGAAGCAGAACAATGCATCAAAATGAATTAGCATCGAACATATTGACACCTTGGGCTGTAATGTGGACAAGACATCATGTCCTACTTCGCAGTCTAAGGAAGATAATTTTCTCACGCTCGAACAACGGTGGCACGAAATTGAAGAAACCCTCAGACTAAATAATGTGCTTGCAAGACCTCTGACTTCAAAGCCCAGAATCCAAGCTCAATTCGACTCGACAGACGTGATGATTGCAGCCCAACGAACGGCTGCTCCAAATTCCAACTCACAACGAGATGCTCACATGAGATCTGCCCCCAAGTCTAGCATAAAGCCACATGGTTTGACTGAGCTAGGTGACAAGCAAGGGCCGCTCTTTCCCTAGTCAGTAAAACCTAATGTTACAATGTAGAAGAGAGCCTTACTACACATATGTCCTTAACAGGTCTAGTGTCCTCAACCTTTTTGGAGATATTCCGTCATTAGAAGATCTACAATCTTCTGACATAACCTGGCTCGAATTTATCAACGATGACGAACCGGGAATGGTCAGAATTTGGGTGCAATCAGGGCTGGTGCTAAATGCTCTGTGGAAAGCCAGAGTCAATGTTTTCAATTTAGGTTTTGTTTTAAACCAGCAGAAAAGACCTTTGCAACCAAAATTAAATTAAATTACATTAACTCTCATCACGCTGCAGAATATAA
This sequence comes from Ambystoma mexicanum, assembly GCF_040938575.1. Lineage (NCBI taxonomy): Eukaryota > Metazoa > Chordata > Amphibia > Caudata > Ambystomatidae > Ambystoma > Ambystoma mexicanum. Next base: position 381,666,716 of record NC_090927.1, on the reverse strand, counting down.
GGACAATTCTTCTCCAACAATTATCTGTGATAGAGGTAGCTATAGTGCAAACAGACAAGTAACTCCACAGAACAAGAATCTTCCACCTCAAGCTTATCTCTCCAGTGGCTCAGGCGGGATTGAAAATATAAATCATAATTAGCTATCCACCTCCAAACTCTTGCATCACCCTCAACTTGGCCTCTTGGAATACAAGAGGTTTCAAGCACCTTCTAGCTCTTGAAACTAAACCTCTGGTGCACATGGACATTGTGATGCTCCAAGAGACGTGGCTCATTGAACCCCACCTGCCCCCATGGGAGTCCCATTTTGTGATTCTGTCGCAAGCTGTAAAAGCACATCAAGGTTGCCCTTCAGCAGACTAACAGGCCGATTCATGGAATAATTAGCGCGGCGCAAGTGGGCAAAAACGTGCGAATCGCAGTGGAATAGCGAAAATCGCAGTGCAAGTGCGAAAATCGCACGAAAAGCAGCGCACATCGATTCATGGAAGTCCGTGCGCGAGAAAACCAGCGGATGTGTGATAAAAAAGTGCGCGGCGCACGTTGGCGCACAGGCCATCTAACAGCGTGCGCCAGGTCACAGCGAAAATCGCACATAGCGCGGCGCACGCAACAAAAGTAGGCGGAACACGGGCGTAACACTCGGAATGGGGAACAACTTGCCAAAACGTGGGCGTCACGGGGGAAGTACAGGGCACAAGTGCGCGGAACGCCCACACGCTCGCCTACAACACGTATTCATGGAATAGAATAGGGCAAAAAAGCGCACGCTCAAACCAGCGCACAGGCACAAACACGACCGCCACAAGAAAGCAGGCGGTAGCGTCTCTGCGGCTGTAAGAAATGTGCGCCAAAAGGTGCGCCAACAAATAGCACCTATATACTGCCATGATGAATGTCCTATACTGTGGCCCTCCAGGACAAATGACGTGCAAAGGGGTACCCACAAACAAGGACACCCGCTGACAAAAAATACGTGTGCGTGTATACCGGGGTGCGCGGGAAGTCTCACACGCGATTTGGCCGGGTATGTGGATTTCAGGGGTGCGCGGGAAGTTCCACACGCGATTTCAGCAGGGTACGTGTATTTCAGGGGTGCGCGTGAAGTTCCACACGCGATTTCATCAGGGTACGTGTATTTCAGGGGTGCACAGGAATTTCCACACGCGATTTCAGCAGGGTACGTGTATTTCAGGGGTGCGCGGGAAGTTCCACACGCGATTTCATCAGGGTACGTGTATTTCAGGGGTGCGCGGGACGTTCCACACGCGATTGGCCCAGTGCGAGCAGGGTACGTGTATTTCAGGGGTGCGCGGAAATTTCCACACGCGATTTCAGCAAGGTATGTGTATTTCAGGGGTGCGCGGGAAGTTCCACACGCGATTTCATCAGGGTACGTGTATTTCAGGGGTGCGCGGGAAGTTCCACACGCGATTGGCCCAGTGCGAGCAAGGTATGTGTATTTCAGGGGTGCGCGGGAAGTTCCACACGCGATTTCAGCAAGGTACGTGTATTTCAGGGGTGCGCGGGAAGTTCCACACGCGATTTCAGCAAGGTATGTGTATTTCAGGGGTGCGCGGCAAGTTCCACACGTGATTTCAGCAGGGTACGTGTATTTCAGGGGTGCGCTGGAAGTTCCACACGCGATTGGCCCAGTGCGAGCAAGGTATGTGTATTTCAGGGGTGCGCGGGAAGTTCCACACGCGATTTCAGCAGGGTATGTGTATTTCAGGGGTTCTGGGGAGTACCACACGTGAATTGGCCGTGTGGGCCCTCCCAGGTGTACGCTCCACAACCTCCACGGACCCTGCAGGCAGCCCACACCACGGGGGACTACCCTGCACCCATGCTCATGTCCCGCAGGCAGCCCATCCACCATGGGCATGCCCCCCAGCCAACCCACATGTCACCTTGCACTACTGATCAACAATGCATGTCTACCACCACCCCCACCCCCCTGCCACCATGGGCATCCTCCACCAGGCCCCCACTCATGTCTCCCACCACCCCCACCCCCCTGCCACCATGGGCAGCCTCCACCAGGCCCCCACTCATGTCTCCCACCACCCCCACCCCCCAGCCACCAGGGGCAGCCCCCACCAGGCCCCCACTCATGTCTCCCACCCCCCCCCACCCCCCAGCAGTGCAGGGGCAGCCTCCACCAGGCCCCCACTCATGTCTACCACCACCCCCACCCCCCTGCCACCATGGCCACCCTCCACCAGGCCCCCACTCATGTCCCCCTGCAACCCCACCCCCCAGCATCCAGGGTCACCCTCCACCAGGCCCCCACTCATGTCTACCACCACCCCCACCCCCCTGCCACCATGGGCAGCCTCCACCAGGCCCCCACTCATGTCTCCCACCACCCCACCCCCCAGCCACCAGGGGCAGCCCCCACCAGGCCCCCACCCATGTCTCCCACCACCCCCACCCCCCAGCAGTGCAGGGGCAGCCTCCACCAGGCCCCCACTCATGTCTCCCACCACCCCCACCCCCTGCCACCATGGGCAGCCTCCACCAGGCCCCCACTCATGTCTCCCACCACCCCCACCCCGTGCCACTACGGGCAGCCCTCACCAGGCCCCCACTCATGTCTCCCACCACCCCCACCCCCCAGCCACCAGGGGCAGCCCCCACCAGGCCCCCACCCATGTCTCTCACCACCCCCACCCCCCAGACACCAGGGGCAGCCTCCACCAGGCCCCCACTCATGTCTCCCACCACCCCCACCCCCCAGCAGTGCAGGGGCAGCCCCCACCAGGCCCCCACTCATGTCTCCCACCACCCCCACCCCCCAGTCACCAGGGGCAGCCTCCACCAGGCCCCCACCCATGTCTCCCACCACCCCCACCCCCCAGCAGTGCAGGGGCAGCCTCCACCAGGCCCCCACTCATGTCTCCCACCACCCCCACCCCCCAGCAGTGCAGGGGCAGCCTCCACCAGGCCCCCACTCATGTCTACCACCACCCCCACCCCCCTGCCACCATGGGCAGCCTCCACCAGGCCCCCACTCATGTCTCCCACCACCCCCACCCCCCAGCCACCAGGGGCAGCCCCCACCAGGCCCCCACCCATGTCTCCCACCACCCCCACCCCCCAGCAGTGCAGGGGCAGCCTCCACCAGGCCCCCACTCATGTCTCCCACCACCCCCACCCCCCTGCCACCATGGGCAGCCTCCACCAGGCCCCCACTCATGTCTCCCACCACCCCTACCCCCCAGCAGTGCAGGGGCAGCCTCCACCAGGCCCCCACTCATGTCTACCACCACCCCCACCCCCCAGCAGTGCAGGGGCAGCCTCCACCAGGCCCCCACTCATGTCTACCACCACCCCCACCCCCCAGCATCCAGGGTCACCCTCCACCAGGCCCCCACTCATGTCTCCCACCACCCCCACCCCCCTGCCACCATGGCCACCCTCCACCAGGCCCCCACTCATGTCCCCCTGCACCCCCATCCCCCAGCATCCAGGGTCACCCTCCACCAGGCCCCCACTCATGTCTACCACCACCCCCACCCCCCTGCCACCATGGGCAGCCTCCACCAGGCCCCCACTCATGTCTCCCACCACCCCCACCCCCCAGCCACCAGGGGCAGCCCCCACCAGGCCCCCACCCATGTCTCCCACCACCCCCACCCCCCTGCCACCATGGGCAGCCTCCACCAGGCCCCCACTCATGTCTCCCACCACCCCCACCCCCCTGCCACCATGGGCAGCCCCCACCAGGCCCCCACTCATGTCTCCCACCACCCCCACCCACCAGGGGCAGCCTCCAGCAGGCCCCCACCCATGTCTCCCACCACCCCCACCCCCCTGCCACCATGGCCACCCTCCACCAGGCCCCCACTCATGTCCCCCTGCACCCCCACCCCCCAGCATCCAGGGTCACCCTCCACCAGGCCCCCACTCATGTCTACCACCACCCCCACCCCCCTGCCACCATGGGCAGCCTCCACCAGGCCCCCACTCATGTCTCCCACCACCCCCACCCCCCTGCCACCATGGGCAGTTCCCACCAGGCCCCCACTCATGTCTCCCACCACCCCCACCCCCCAGCCACCAGGGGCAGCCCCCACCAGGCCCCCACCCATGTCTCCCACCCCCCCCCCCAGCAGTGCAGGGGCAGCCTCCACCAGGCCCCCACTCATGTCTCCCACCACCCCCACCCCCCTGCCACCATGGGCAGCCCCCACCAGCTCCTCACAATCCCCAATCATGTGCGTAATGGACAGCCTCCACAGCCAAAAAGCCCTACCAAGTAACCCATTCACCCACATGGAAATGGAAATCACATGTTACACCCCCAATGTTCATGAAGCTAATGAACCCATGTCCGTCACACACAATGGTTGCAATTGAATGGGAAAACACACAACATGACATGCATGAAACCAATGAGATGATACCACACAGTGAAGTATGGAAACAAAATTGTATTGAAAAAAATAAAGAATGCTAAAGAAAGAAAACAAACTACAATGTGAATGAGAAAAAAAAAGCTGCATGTCCGTATAAAAACACAAAACTGGAAATCAGAATCCAAAAAATATTTGGCCAAAGTCAAAACTAAAAAAATCTCAATGCAATAAAGAACTATGTAAAAAACTACCAAGGGTCCATGAGCCCAACTGAACAAAGGAAACCTACTAAAAAACCTACCTAAAAATCAACTATATACAAAAAGTGGAGCAGTGTCCGTCGACTCCAAATCTTAATAAGAAAGAAAGGAAACCTAAAACTAAAGAACTATATACAAAGGCGGCGGGCAAGTCCAGCGGCTCACTCCGTGGTGTCCCGGGCCAGGGCATCATCAAACTCCTGTTCGATGTCCCGGAGGCGGTCCAGTTCCATGGCCCCAAGGGTCCGCAGGGGACGACGCCGTGTCCTCCTCCAACCCCCTGCGGATTGCCTCGAGGCACTCGGCCCGCCTCAGGGCCCTCCGCATGGAGTTCTCCGCCATGACCATTGTGAGCCGCGCCTCTTCCGCCCGCCGCCGCTCCGCACCTATGGCGTGGCCCAACCGCTGCCACACGGAAGACACTCTCTGTCCTGGGTCCCCCTGCCCTCCGGCCGATGCCTGCCCCTCCGATGTCGAAAGCCCCGAGCCTTCATGTCTCCCACCATGTTGCTGCTGCTGCTGCTCTGCCTCTGCCCGTGCACTGCCTCCTGCTGCCTGCACATCCTCCGCCGGCTGGGGTGCACTTGTTGATGTGGCCACACCTGCTGGACCTCCGACTCCCGACTGTGGCAGGGATGCCTCCTCCACCAGCCTGGCCGCACCGTCAGAGGCAGCTCCACAGGGCACCCAGGTGACTGATGGGTGGGAAGATGGCACAGAGGACGACTGGCACGTAGGGGGTCCAGTTGAGGAGGGGGTCGGAGCAAGCCCCATCAGACGGAGGAATCCAGCCTGGGAGACCTGTCCCAGCAGGCTGACGTGGTCAACGAGCCATTCGAGATGACGTGCAGTCTCTCCATGAAAAGACTGCAGGTCACCTCGCATGGCCCGTTGACGCAACGCCACACAAGCCAGGACAGGCTCAACCCGGACCTGGATGGCCACGTCCGCAGGCAGAGGAAGGCCAGTTGACGTCAGCTCATCCCCTGCCTGAAAACGGGTCTGGACGTAGGCATCCCTGCTGGTGCAAGATGATGCAGGGACAGGATCGGGGACAGGATTGCACACAGGCACCTCCGCGGCCGCCTGTGCTGCCTCCTGTCCCTGGTCCTGCACTGCACCACTAGCACCAGTGGGATCCCCACCTCCAGACCCCGTCTCTGGTGCTTGCACGGCCCCCTGCTCCACCAAACCCCCCACCAACCTGGATGACTCCGTGCCATCTTCCCCTGTTGGGCCCTGTGGGGTCCCAGCTGCCCCTTCTGCTGCCGAGGAGTCCAACTGCAACCTCCGCCTCTTGGACCTCCTCCCGGCAGCTGCGGCCTGGGACGCGGCACCGGACTCCTCACTCCCCGACGAGATGACAACACGGGAGGGGAGCCGGGCCTTGCGTCTCCGGCTGGCGGTCGGATCCCTGCCGCTGTGCTCCACAGCACCTTCTCCGCCCTCTTCATCAGTTGACGCTGCAGACAGGGAGAAACAAAACACAGGCATCAGGGCCCTGTACAATGGACACATACACGCATGACAGTTGCACATGAGTGGCATTGGCAAACCTCAGACATGTCATCACAATCCCCAACACACATGTCATTGCAACTCGCACACATGAGCCATACCACAGCCATATCGCAACTGCCACCACCATCCCTACACATACAACAGCATCAGCAGCCAAAGGGGAGCCAGACATCACATGCAACACAGGAAGTGCACCACACATGTACACACACCACCACACTTGCATGCATGTGTACACCTCTGCCAAGTGTCGCACTGTTCAGACGGGCATCCATGTCACATCTGCCAATCAGGCTTCCACATACCGCTGTCACATGCATCCATGTTGCATCACTGTTGCACCCTTGACAAATACACACACATGCACATGTACACAGTGCTCATACATGCAGCCGAAAACAACATACATGCCTGACATCACGGACATGTCTACTTACATACACATTCATCCAAACATGTGTGCACGCACAACTGCATTTGCCATGCAAGCCCACACACACAAGCACCATCCATGTCTCTCACATTACAGCCCTCGCATGTGTCAGCCCCACGGCCCTGTACACCCCCACCCATACTCGACCCCATACAAACAGATGTGCAACCGGCACAATGCCGAATAATCACCACACGCACTGCTCACAATCAGGATGCATGTACACTCACCGCTCGACTCCAGACGGGTCTGCTTCTCTAGGACCTGGACGTGGAGCGCTGGGGATATGCGTTCCAGGACCCCCATCTGTTCTTCCGACAAGTGGCCCCGGCGCCCCTTGGCATCCGCTGCCTTCAAGAGGCGCCGGGCCTTGTTCAGGGTCCTGGACCTGAAGTCCTCCCAGCGCTTCCTGACATGTTGTAAGTCCCGGACTGCCACCCCCTCCGCGTTGATGGCAGTCACGATGTCAGTCCAGATCCGAGTCCGTCCTTCCTTGTCGGCGCGGGAACTTCCGAAGAGGGCATCATACTGCCCCAGGACTTGCTCCACCAGGACACCAACTTCGGTGGCACTGAAGCTGGTGCCCCTCTGCCTCTCTGGCCGGGGGTTGTCAGTGGTCACAGATGGTGTTTGCCCCGACATGACAACCCCAGAGACAGGAGTGGGTGGGCAACTGGGTCCTGGGGCTGGGCTGTGGAGCGATGGAATTCCAGTCGGGAGTCTTCGGTTCCAGCAGGGGTGGTCACAGCAACAGCACCCCTGGCTGATGTGCAGGCAGCAAATGGCAGTGCACGTGGGCAGCAGGCAGTCAGGCAGCAGCAGATGGCAGGTGGGAGCGTGCTCGGGGCTCTGGGGGGCAGTAGTTCGGCCTTCTGGGCAGGAGCGTGGTCTTCCGTGTGCTTACGCGTGGCCAGCTTGGTACGGAGTGATTTGGCACGTGAAAATCCTGCACGTCAGCGTGAAAACCGAGGAAAGGCCCTTAACGCGTAAGCGCGTCAGCACGCATACGCGAATCTATTGGACCAAAGGCCCTCAGCGCGTAAGCGCGTCTGTGACGTGACCCGCACGGGTGTTTCCCACACAGCACGTGATGACAGAGCACACGTGGAAAGACTGCACGTCAGAGTCTCATCGCGTGTAATTGGACAGCACGTCAGAGTCTCATCGCGTGTAATTGGACAGCATGGCAGAGTCTCATCGCGTGTAATTGGACAGCACGTCAGGGTGCCATCGCGTGTAATTGGACAAAAGTGCGCGTACACGCGATTGGCCTATGTACGTGTATATCAGGTGTGCGCGGACACTTACACACGCAAGTACGTCAGCGCACCTGTATCCCGGTGTGCGCGGGAATTTCCACACGCTATTGGACTGGGTACTGGATTTCAGGGGTGCGTGGGTCACACGCTCGCCTACAACACGCGCAACGCATTAATTTGCGCGCTAACAAAATAACAAGCTCAGACCCAGGATGAACATACCGTTCCTAGCAGCAGTGGGCGTGGCCTACCAAAGGAGGAGGAGGAGGATAGTCAGGGCCAGAATATTCACACCCAGAACCAGCCTTTTCGGGATGCCTGATGACCAGGTGCATGGGAGGTACAGGTTTCCACCACACATCATACTGGACCTGGTGAGTGAGTGGGAGGATGACCTCACATCACCCACCCTGTGCTCCCAAGCACTCAGCCCCCTGGAGAAGGTCCTCAATGTACTGCACTTCTTAGCCACTGGATCATTTCAGCGGACAAGTGCCATTGTGGGTGGTGTATCACAGGCCACCCAGTCACGCTGCCTACACCAGGTCTTGAACATCATCACTGCACGCCCATCAGTCCGCAGGCACATATACCTGCCCAGAACCCCTGCAGAAAGGCATGCTGCCGCCCTGGATTTTTACGCTGTGGCACGATTCCCCAAAGTGCTAGGTGCCATCGACTGCACCCATGTGGCTCTACGTCCCCCCAGGGCATCTGAGCACATCTATAGGAACCGCAAGCACTTGCATTCCATCAACGTGCAGGTAGTATGTAATGCCAAGGGAATCATCACCTCAGTATATGCCAACTATCCCGGGTCAACCCACGACAGCTTCATTTACCGAATGTCCACCCTAAGCCGGGACCTAGAAGCTGGGCGGCATGGCGATACATGGCTGCTTGGTGAGTATGAATGCCACTGCACATGCATGCATGTCAGATACTGAGCAAGGTCACAACCCCACCAATGATACCAATCACCACCTCCACAGGGGACAGTGCCTACCCTCTCAGCCCCCACATGATGATGCCAATTCGGAACCCCACCACGCCACCCCAGGTAAGATATAACGCAGCCCACATTACAACCCGGGGCATAGTGGAGCGCACATTCGGAGTGCTGAAGTCACGCTTTCGCTCCCTTGACCGTTCTGGCAGGCAGCTGTTGTACGCTCCCCCAGTAGTGTGCAGGATCATAGTGGCAGCATGTGTCCTGCACAACGTTGCAACACGCCGGGGCCTGGCCGTGGACATGGTGGTGCCCCCCCATCCCCAACCACATGCACAGCCGCTGCGCATGGGAGGGGAAAGGGCACGGGGGGAGGCAGCCCGTACACAGCTAGTGGCTAATTACTTCACATAGAAATCACACCCCTGTGGAGTGCACACTGCCCTGGCACATTCCATCTGACAATCAATGATGACTCAACCTGACACTGATCCTGAATGTCTGGAGAAAGAACCGTGAAAACCATATCAGCCTGAGATTGTTCACCTGGAAGTGTCACAATGTGTGCATCCCTACCCACACAGACACCACCAATGCAGTTTTGTGAAGTTACTCATTCAAGCAGCTAAAAAGAATACCCACTTGCAAAATGCAACAAGAGGACAGTGCCATGTCAGCCAACCCAACCCCAGCACCGCCACACGACACACCGTGCCATGTCATGCTATTTGCAGGTAAACAAAGTAATCCCCACAACATGACACTAGTGTCACAATGTACAGTGTCCCTATTAGAAACTTGCAACACCTGAAATGCTCACAGTAATGCCGGACCAACAACAAACTTGAGCACGTACTACCATTAACATGACATCACTAATGTTAAATATTAGTAGTCTCACCACCTGGAAATGCCTGCACTCCCACCACTACCAACTGTGCAGTGTTGGCGCCATGTAGAGTTGTAGGTGCACTGCTGCCAACATGGACCCCATCTCCAGACTAGAGGGCCTTGTGTAGACATGAGGAAGGGACCTGCAAATTGGGAGGTAGACACAGAAGAAGAGTTACACATTAATGCAACATGCAGTGTACAACACAACAGCAATATGCACTAGGAATGTATACACAGTATTGACTACAGACTGCCCACACAGCTCATGGGAGTCCAACGTCACTGTGTAATTCACTGTCACTTGGGCACACCCTTTGCAAGCCCATGGAAACGGGAAGCAGGAGGGGTGTGTGTGACTCAAACCCAAGCATCTGAACCAAATACATTACAAGCCTGCATGTGCCCAGCCACAATGCAGCGTATGCCCACAGGAACCACGGAAGCCAACAAATCGTCCCAAAAAAATTGGGAATAAAATAAATAAAAATAAAAATAAAAATAAAAAAAAATAAAAAATGGCCATTGAAGGGCCCGGGGGGGGGGGGGGGGGTTGGGGAGGCCACCCAGGAGGTCCGAGGACAGGATGCACACACCTCCATGGGCTCATGGCCCACACGGCTACCCTATTGTGGGAGTATCACTGCTGTCGCTATTATCACCCTGTGCAGCTGCATCCGGAGGTGGTTGCACTATGGGAGGCAGCCCACGCAAGGCCCTAGTCTGCTCCTCCATGGCTGCAAGCAGGCGGGTGTGGTAGGTCTGGTTCTGGAGGATGAGTGTGCGGAGGTCCCCATGCAACAACTCACGGGATGCCCGGACCTCCGCCCTCGTTGCCTGCATCTCAGCTGAGAGCGTACGGGTGAGACGCTCCAGCTGCTGTTCTGTCCTTTGGTGTGTTGAAGCCTCAAGCTCAACAAGAGTCGTCCTGAGGTGAAGGAGCTCCTGCCTCAGGGCTTCCCTGTGGCCCTGGGACTCAATGGAGATGGCCTCCTGCAGAGTCGCCAGTGCCGCCCGCCTGTCCCTGTTGGACCCCAACATGTCCTCCCTGTGTGACTGGCAGATGGAGTCGGTTGCCTGCTCTAGTCGCTCCATCAGCCTTTCAGGGGGGACAATGGAAGTGGCCACCCTATCCATGGCCTGAGCCATCATCTCGGATGATGCTGCCTGTTGGGTTGCCATACCGTAAATGGATTGCTCCCATGCGGTATTGCAAGGTGGCGTACGGCCACCACGTCGGCGGGCACCACACCTGTCTGGGCAAGGCGAACTGCGCCTTGCTGTGCCGGCACTGCCTGAGGCTGCAGGACTGCATTCCCCCTCTGATCTGCTGGCCCAGGAACAGGATCAGATGTCGCGGAGTGTGACCCTGCATCCGTAACCACCAAAGGCGTAGCTGCCAACACTGACATCCCCATTGAGGGTTCTGACCCTGGTGCAGGTGGGTGAGACAGAACAGAATCCCTCCCTGGAACACTCACCTGCGACGGCACGTAGGTCTCATCCGAATCAACACCTGAGTACAGCTCGGGGGAGGTGCAGCCAGAGACACCCCTTGAGAGCACGACCTGCAGCACTTGTGGGTTCTCACCCACCACCACACCACGTCCCTCACTGGTGGTTGGTCGGCCCTCGGACCCCTCCTGGGTCTGCACCATCTCCACAACCCCAGCAGTATCAGGTGCGTCTTCCCCTGCAAAGACATAAAAACAAAGAAATGGAAACAGGCATTAGCACCATGGCACACAATGAGGGCTGAGAAGCAAGAGAACCAGTACTTGTTTGACACATGTCCCACATGACTAAAACCCTCCCATGCATGCACCCTCACTGCGTATGAAGGGCAGGCAAATGACACACACTGATGACACCAAGATGCAAGATGAACACATTTTCTGCATGCTGCCTGGCAGTGGCATCACACATTGGCCTGTGATTGGCAGGTGAAACACACATGCCATCACACAGATGGCATGTACCATTGCTATTGAGTGAAGATGGAGAGGAGGGCAGCACCTATTCATTCAGTCCAGTTCCCGCATGTAATAGCTTTTCTAATTCAAACAGGTCAGATTCTTCACCTGGAGCTGCCAGTCCGAAATGGTGCAATTGCACAGGGACATGTTTGAACAAATGATATCCAGATAACAAAGTCACTCCACTTTACCATAGCCATGTCAGACATGTGACTAGAGGACTGCGACATGCCTAGTAAAAGTGGTGGAATGCAAACAATCTGACTAAATGAAGAGTGGAAAATTAAGCAACAATGTTGTGGCAAGGTGACACTTCAAGGGCAACTGGCGTGCAGTTGGGCTAGATGTCTACTGTTGGCAGAAGGGATACTGCTATGGCCAAATGCAGCTGCGCAGGATTTATTGCATGAAGCACATGGCTGACCCATACGACTCAGGCGCACACACTCTCACCTGTCACACAAACAGAAGCCCTCACACACACCATGCACATGGATGACACACACATGCATGTGCACTCACCGGACAATGCCTCGTAATCAGCCAAATCTCCCACGCCTTGGATCTGTTCCTCCGTGACGTAGGTCCCAGCGACTGACTCATGTGGAGTGAGTTCCATGTCTACTACTGGAGACCCACCTCCAGTCACTAGAGTTGCGGCATGACTTGAGGCCAGCTTACTCTTTGCCCTGCGCTTTAGGTCATTCCAGCGCTTATAGCAATCATTGGCTGTGCGCCTCACGATTCCAAGGGCACTTACGATGTCCGCAACGGTCTGCCAGTGTGCCTGGCGTTGTGCAGGTGTGGTCTTGGATCCTGCAACAATGACCATCTCGTTGTCATGTGCGGACACATACTCGACAAGTGCATTCAGTTCGTCATCCGTGAAGCTGGGCTTCCTGGACGGGCCGGACTGTGTAGCCGTGTCTGGGGCATCAGCCTGTGCCGGACGAGCACTCTTCCTCTTCCACTTGGAAGGTGGTGGTGATCCTGAGTGTCCTGCGCCGCTCTGGACACTAGGGGCAGGAGCCCTGGTGGACTCTGTATCAGGAGTGTGGGATTGCACACTCAGCATGGGAGTTGGTGCAGGCATTGGCTCTAGTGTGATGGTGTCAGGGGGAATGTCAGCAGCATGGACTAGGACCGACACTGTCCGGGCTGGGTGTGTGAGGGCTGGGGTGGATGGAGCCGCAGCTGCCCCTGCAGCCTCTCCGCCCTGCCTACTTGGTGCAGCAGATGACCTTGCTGCCCCAGATGCACGTGGCATGGTGACATCAACGTGCACCAGCGCACGTGTCATAGGCCTGCTGACCTGGAAGTCAGCCATGGAGTCAGCCAGGTCTGGTGCCACAATGGGCTGGTCCAACAAGGGCTGAGCATGGATGGTGTCAGCCACATCAGCCCCAACGGGAGGGGGGGGTGGGGGGATTATGGGTGCCCTTGACTGGTCCTCCACACATGGGGGGACAGGCTCACCCTGCAAGTAACGACCACGTCCCCTACCGGATCCACCACGGCCACCACTTGTGGCTCTTCCACCTTTGCCACCCTTACGGAATCTTCGCCTCCCAGCCATGGCACTGATGTTAATGTGCGTATGGGAGTGGCTGTAAAATATTGTCCTGGGCAATTGGGGGTCAAAGGGGTTGGGTACCAGATGGTAATTGTACCGTAGTGCTCTTGCAAGGCTGATTGTAACCCCTGGGGAAAGATGACGGGTCACGCTACGCACAGGAGCCCCAAAAAAGGGAGATGACGTGCACGCAACCCCTCCTAGACCACGTGTGCAGAAAGAAAAACCTGCACTACGCTGTGGCACCCAGTAACACAAGAATGAACGTATGCGTGTCACACGCAGCCTAGAATGACCTCTGAAGGGGTAGGCTACACACGGGGCAAGCACAGAAGTTAGATACGTGCGTGACTCACCGTCTGCCAGGTAAAAGAGCGTGAAAAAGGAGCGCGTTTGGTTGGCAACACCCCCGCCAAAAGAAGATTTGTACGCTGTCTGAGGAGACAGGACAACAGTAGAAGGGAACACTGTTTGAGGGAACAGGCCCAGGTAAACCAGTAAAAGAGAAAAAAGAGAAAAAGCTGTCAGAGGTAACAGGGAATACGAACTTGAAACGCCGTGAAGTAAATCGCGTGTGAACCGACAAGAAGTACAGAATTCACCCACTCGCTCTCCACGAAAAGCACGTACAAGGAAATGGTGTTCTACGCGTACCTTTTATACAGGCCCACACGTCCAGCGTCACTTACGCGGCGTGTACGCGCTAGGGCCATTTCCACCAATTACACGCTTTGTCACTTATGCGTGTAGGGCCATTTCCACCAATTACACGCTTTGTCACTTATGCGTGTAGGGCCATTTCCACCAATTACACGCTTTGTCACTTCTGCGTGTAGTGCCATTTCCACCAATCACACGCGATGACACTCTGACGTGCAGTCTTTCCACGTGTGCTCTGTCATCACGTGCTGTGTGGGAAACACCTGTGCGGGTCACGTCACAGACGCGCTTACGTGCTGAGGGCCTTTGGTCCAATAGAATTGCGTATGCGTGCTGACGCGCTTACACGCTAAGGGCCTTTCCTCGGTTTTCACGCTGACGTGCAGGATTTTCACGTGCCAAATCACTCCGTACCAAGCTGGCCACGCGTAAGCACATGGAAGACCACGCTCCTGCCCAGAAGGCCGAACTACTGCCCCCCAGAGCCCCGAGCACGCTCCCACCTGCCATCTGCTGCTGCCTGACTGCCTGCTGCCCACGTGCACTGCCATTTGCTGCCTGCACATCAGCCAGGGGTGCTGTTGCTGTGACCACCCCTGCTGGAACCGAAGACTCCCGACTGGAATTCCATCGCTCCACAGCCCAGCCCCAGGACCCAGTTGCCCACCCACTCCTGCCTCTGGGGTTGTCATGTCGGGGCAAACACCATCTGTGACCACTGACAACCCCCGGCCAGAGAGGCAGAGGGGCACCAGCTTCAGTGCCACCGAAGTTGGTGTCCTGGTGGAGCAAGTCCTGGGGCAGTATGATGCCCTCTTCGGAAGTTCCCGCGCCGACAAGGAAGGATGGACTCGGATCTGGACTGACATCGTGACTGCCATCAACGCGGAGGGGGTGGCAGTCCGGGACTTACAACATGTCAGGAAGCGCTGGGAGGACTTCAGGTCCAGGACCCTGAACAAGGCCCGGCGCCTCTTGAAGGCAGCGGATGCCAAGGGGCGCCGGGGCCACTTGTCGGAAGAACAGATGGGGGTCCTGGAACGCATATCCCCAGCGCTCCACATCCAGGTCCTAGAGAAGCAGACCCGTCTGGAGTCGAGCGGTGAGTGTACATGCATCCTGATTGTGATCAGTGCGTGTGGTGATTATTCGGCATTGCGCCGGTTGCACATCTGTTTGTATGGGGTCGAGTATGGGTGGGGGTGTACAGGGCCATGGGGCTGACACATGCGAGGGCTGTAATGTGTGAGACATGGATGGTGCTTGTGTGTGTGGGCTTGCATGGCAAATGCAGTGTGCGTGCACACATGTTTGGATGAATGTGTATGTAAGTAGACATGTCCGTGATGTCAGGCATGTATGTTGTTTTCGGCTGCATGTATGAGCACTGTGTACATGTGCATGTGTGTGTATTTGACAAGGGTGCAACAGTGATGCAACATGGATGCATGTGACAGCGGTATGTGGAAGCCTGATTGGCAGATGTGACATGGATGCCCGTCTGAACAGTGCGACACTTGGCAGAGGTGTAGACATGCATGCAAGTGTGGTGGTGTGTGTACATGTCTGGTGCACTTCCTATGTTGCATGTGATGTCTGGCTCCCCTTTGGCTGCTGATGCTGTTGTATGTGTATGGATGGTGGTGGCAGTTGCGATATGGCTGTGGTATGGCTCATGTGTGCGAGTTGCAATGACATGTGTGTTGGGGATTGTGATGACATGTCTGAGGTTTGCCAATGCCACTCATGTGCAACTGTCATGCGTGTATGTGTCCATTGTACAGTGCCCTGATGCCTGTGTTTTGTTTCTCCCTGTCTGCAGCGTCAACTGATGAAGAGGGCGGAGAAGGTGCTGTGGAGCACAGCGGCGGGGATCCAACCGCCAGCCGGAGACGCAAGGCCCGGCTCCCCTCCCGTGTTGTCATCTCGTCGGGGAGTGAGGAGTCCGGTGCTGCGTCCCAGGCTGCAGCTGCCGGGGGGAGGTCCAAGAGGCGGAGGTTGCAGTTGGACTCCTCGGCAGCAGAAGGGGCAGCTGGGACCCCACAGGGCCCAACAGGGGAAGATGGCACGGAGTCATCCAGGTTGGTGGGGGGTTTGGTGGAGGAGGAGGCCGTGCAAGCACCAGAGACGGGGTCTGGAGGTGGGGATCCCACTGATGCTAGTGGTGCAGTGCAGGACCAGGGACAGGAGGCAGCACAGGCGGCCGCAGAGGTGCCTGTGTGCAATCCTGTCCCCGATCCTGTCCCTGCATCATCTTGCACCAGCAGGGATGCCTATGTCCAGACCCGTTTTCAGGCAGGGGATGAGCTGAAGTCAACTGGCCTTCCTCTGCCTGCGGACGTGGCCATCCAGGTCCGGGTTGAGCCTGTCCTGGCTGGTGTGGCGTTGCGTCAACGGGCCATGCGAGGTGACCTGCAGTCTTTTCATGGAGAGACTGCACGTCATCTCGAATGGCTCGTTGACCACGTCAGCTTGCTGGGACAGGTCACCCAGGCTGGATTCCGCTGTCTGATGGGGCTTGCTTCGACCCCCTCCTCAACTGGACCCCCTACGCGCCAGTCGTCCTCTGTGCCATCTTCCCACCCATCAGTCACCTGGGTGCCCTGTGGAGCTGCCTCTGACGGTGCGGCCAGGCTGGTGGAGGAGGCATCCCTGCCACAGTCGGGAGTCGGAGGTCCAGCAGGGGTGGCCACATTAACAAGTGCACCCCAGCCAGCGGAGGATGTGCAGGCAGCAGGAGGCAGTGCATGGGCAGAGGCAGAGCAGCAGCAGCAGCAACATGGTGGGAGACATGAAGGCTCGGGGCTTTCGACATCGGAGGGGCAGGCATCGGCCGGAGGGCAGGGGGACCCAGGACAGAGAGTGTCTTCCGTGTGGCAGCGGTTGGGCCACGCCATAGGTGCGGAGCGGCGGCGGGCGGAAGAGGCGCGGCTCACAATGGTCAGGGCGGAGAACTCCATGCGGAGGGCCCTGAGGCGGGCCGAGTGCCTCGAGGCAATCCGCAGGGGGTTGGAGGAGGACACGGCGTCGTCCCTGCGGACCCTCGGGGCCATGGAACTGGACCGCCTCCGGGACATCGAACAGGAGTTCGATGATGCCCTGGCCCGGGACACCACGGAGTGAGCCGCTGGACTTGCCCGCCGCCTTTGTATATAGTTATTTAGTTTTAGGTTTCCTTTCTTTCTTATTATGATTTGGAATCGACGGACACTGCTCCACTTTTTGTATATAGTTGATTTTTAGGTAGGTTTTTTAGTAGGTTTCCTTTGTTCAGTTGGGCTCATGGACCCTTGGTAGTTTTGTACATAGTTCTTTATTGCATGGAGATTTTTTTACATTTGACTTTGGACAACATTTTTTGGGATTCGGATTTCCAGTTTTGTGTTTTTATACGGACATGCAGCTTTTTTTTTCTCATTCACATTGTAGTTTGTTTTCTTTCTTTAGCATTCTTTATTTTTTTCAATACAATTTTGTTTCCATACTTCACTGTGTGGTATCATCTCATTGGTTTCATGCATGTCATGTTGTGTGTTTTCCCATTCAATTGCAACCATTGCGTGTGACGGACATGGGTTCATTAGCTTCATGAACATTGGGGGTGTAACATGTGATTTCCATTTCCATGTGGGTGAATGGGTTACTTGGTAGGGCTTTTTGGCTGTGGAGGCTGACCATTACGCACATGATTGGGGATTGTGAGGACCTGGTGGGGGCTGCCCATGGTGGCAGGGGGGTGGGGGTGGTGGGAGACATGAGTGGGGGCCTGGTGGAGGCTGCCCCTGCACTGCTGGGGGGTGGGGGTGGTGGGAGACATGAGTGGGGGCCTGGTGGAGGCTGCCCCTGCACTGCTGGGGGGTGGGGGTGGTGGGAGACATGAGTGGGGGCCTGGTGGAGGGTGACCCTGGATGCTGGGGGTGGTGGGAGACATGAGTGGGGGCCTGGTGGAGGCTGCCCCTGCACTGCTGGGGGGTGGGGGTGGTGGGAGACATGAGTGGGGGCCTGGTGGAGGCTGCCCCTGCACGGCTGGGGGGTGGGGGTGGTGGGAGACATGGGTGGGGGCCTGGTGGGGGCTGCCCCTGGTGGCTGGGGGGTGGGGGTGGTGGGAGACATGAGTTGGGGCCTGGTGGAGGCTGCCCCTGCACTGCTGGGGGGTGGGGGTGGTGGGAGACATGAGTGGGGGCCTGGTGGAGGCTGCCCCTGCACTGCTGGGGGGTGGGGGTGGTGGGAGACATGAGTGGGTGCCTGGTGGAGGGTGACCCTGGATGCTGGGGGGTGGGGGTGCAGGGGGACATGAGTGGGGGCCTGGTGGAGGGTGGCCATGGTGGCAGGGGGGTGGGGGTGGTGGGAGACATGGGTGGGGGCCTGGTGGGGGCTGCCCCTGGTGGCTGGGGGGTGGGGGTGGTGGGAGACATGAGTGGGGGCCTGGTGGAGGATGCCCATGGTGGCAGGGGGGTGGGGGTGCAGGGGGACATGAGTGGGGGCCTGCTGGAGGCTGCCCCTGCACTGCTGGGGGGTGGGGGTGGTGGGAGACATGAGTGGGGGCCTGGTGGAGGCTGCCCGTGCACTGCTGGGGGGTGGGGGTGGTGGGAGACATGAGTGGGTGCCTGGTGGAGGGTGACCCTGGATGCTGGGGGGTGGGGGTGCAGGGGGACATGAGTGGGGGCCTGGTGGAGGGTGGCCATGGTGGCAGGGGGGTGTGGGGTGGTGGGAGACATGGGTGGGGGCCTGGTGGGGGCTGCCCCTGGTGGCTGGGGGGTGGGGGTGGTGGGAGACATGAGTGGGGGCCTGGTGGAGGATGCCCATGGTGGCAGGGGGGTGGGGGTGCAGGGGGAAATGATTGGGGGCCTGCTGGAGGCTGCCCCTGGTGGCTGGGGGGTGGGAGACATGAGTGTGGGCCTGGTGGAGTCTGCCCATGGTGGCAGGGGGGTGGGGGTGGTGGGAGACATGAGTGGGGGCCTGGTGGAGGCTGCCCCTGCACTGCTGGGGGGTGGGGGTGGTGGGAGACATGAGTGGGGGCCTGGTGGAGGCTGCCCCTGCACTGCTGGGGGGTGGGGGTGGTGGGAGACATGAGTGGGGGCCTGGTGGAGGCTGCCCCTGCACTGCTGGGGGGTGGGGGTGGTGGGAGACATGCATTGTTGATCAGTAGTGCAAGGTGACATGTGGGTTGGCTGGGGGGCATGCCCATGGTGGATGGGCTGCCTGCGGGACATGAGCAGGGGTGCAGGGTAGTCCCCCGTGGTGTGGGCTGCCTGCAGGGGCCGTGGAGGTTGTGGAGCGTACACCTGGGAGGACCCACATGGCCAATTCACGTGTAGTACTCCCCAGAACCCCTGAAATACACATTCCCTGCTGGTATCGCGTGTGCAACTTCCCGCGCAGCCCTGAAATACACGTACCCTGCTCGCACTGGGACAATCGCGTGTGGAACTTCCCGCGCACCCCTGAAATACACGTACCCTGCTCGCACTGGGACTATCGCGTGTGGAACTTCCCGCGCACCCCTGAAATACACGTACCCTGCTCGCACTGGGACTATCGCGTGTGGAACTTCCCGCGCACCCCTGAAATACACGTACCCTGCTCGCACTGGGACTATCGCGTGTGGAACTTCCCGCACACCCCTGAAATACACATACCCTGCTCGCACTGGGCCAATCGCGTGTGGAACTTCCCGCGCACCCCAGAAATACACGTACCCTGATGAAATCGCGTGTGGAACTTCCCGCGCACCCATGGAATACACGTACCCTGCTCGCACTGGCCCATTCGCGTGTGTAACTTCCCGCGCACCCCTGAAATACACGTACCCTGATGGAATCGCGTGTGGAACTTCCCGCGCACCCATGGAATACACGTACCCTGCTCGCACTGGCCCATTCGCGTGTGTAACTTCCCGCGCACCCCTGAAATACACGTACCCTGATGGAATCGCGTGTGGAACTTCCCGCGCACCCATGTAATACACGTACCCTGCTCGCACTGGCCCATTCGCGTGTGGAACTTCCCGCGCACCCCTGAAATGCACGTACCCTGCAGAAATCGTGTGTGGAACTTGCCGCGCACCCCTGAAATACACGTACCCTGCTTGGCGTTTGCTGTTTGCCAGCCCGGTGAACTGGTCCAGGGTTAGCGCAGCCCTTTGCGATGATTTAGCGATTTTGATGGCTTTTCCTTGCGCGAGGGCGTTCTTGGGGGCATTACTGGCGCTGCTGCAGGGTCGCTGCGATTCTCTGCGCCACGGCTGGTTTGGAAGCCTGAAATCCATGAATATGCTGTGCGCGGAAATGGGTTTTAGCGCACGTGCCTGGCGCAGTCAATCGCACGCGGACACTCTGCGCCAGCCGCTTGCGACACTTTTCTGCGAAATTCTATAAATTACCCTGTAAATAGTCGCCATAAAGAAAGATATTGGGTATAGACTAGAACCATTGGCTGGAACCATGCTGGCATCACTGATAAGTCCTTTCTAGCGGTAGTCACACTCATGCTAGATTTAATATCGGATGACTGCACTGTGTTTTCGACCGTCCTATCTCTTGCTTACCTACTTCCCAAAAACCTTCAACTCCTCTCTAAAAACAATGTCTCGCTCTTATGGCCGAGAGGCAGTTCTTCATGATAAATGGCGCAATAAAGGGAGATATTCCTGCAAAATCCACTTGGTACAGAGGTAATCTTTCATCTACTATTGACTACGTTTTCATGCAACAAAACATCTTTGTGAATGTACAAAGTTTATCTGTACTATCTCAAGTTCATAGCGATCATAGCCTACTACACTGTACTTGGACGTGCCCTGACACTAATTGCATAACTCCCTCTTATATAGATCAATTGACCTTAACAGGGGCAAGAAATCATTTCAGATGGACTGAGAGGAGGGTATTTGACCTAGCCATGTCCTTCAATAAACCATCCACTTATCCTCATCTAGCTTAGCTGCATTAGAGGGCTGGTATGTATCAGCAATACATGTTTTCAAGCAATGCACACCCTATGCGTAGAGACCTTAGTACAAGCATAAGCATGCATTTGATGCAACTATAATGCAAAATGAATCTGAATTACGAAGAGCTCTCAGAATAGTGGCTCGCACAAACCCAATTACCAAGCTCAGCAATTCACGCAAGCTGAAGATGCGTTACAACAGTTGGTTAAAGACATATCGAGTTCTCACCACCCAGCAAGATGGTGAGTGGATGTTGGCGACTTTAATGACTAAAACAGTGCTCAAATGTGGAGCATCATGAATGCACCTTTCCAAGAATCCCATCAGCCGTACCAAATTAATGCAGTACCCGAAAATGATTGGCGCAATTATTACAAGAATCCGTATGCAACGCAAGCTGCGGTCAAAGCCGACCACGATTATTCATGGGAAGCTCCAGATACTATTCTCTTCCACAAAGATGATATCTGAATTCGAGAGCACAGGCCCTGATGGTCTGACCAATTGCATGTTAAAAGAACATCTTGAGGCATGGGCCCGTGTGTTTGCTACATTGATGTACGAGAGAGCTAGTAGGTTCACTGAGGTGCCCAAACCAGGTACAATACCGGTTTGAAATCCATCAGATAGCATTTGTGATTGTATCCAGTGATTGAAATCTCTTATTAAAAGTCTGGCAAAAAATCTTGCCCTGCCCATCTAAGAGGGCAATAGGTCGGTAGTTTGCCAGATTTTTGCAATTGCCCTTCTTGTATATTGGGATTATGACAGATTTCTTCCAGGTAGCCTGTAGCACTTGCGTGAAGAGTTCAGTTAAAACTGCTGCCACCAATCTACGTGGCCTTTATCGATTTTAAAACCGCTTTCGATTCTGTGCCATGTGAACTGTTGTTTGCAAAATTGGAAGAGGCAGCATATATTCTCACCTTGGTCTTGCAGTTCTATATGGGCACCTCTATTCAGATTCGAGTTGGACAAGAAGGAATTTTAACTCCACCCATCCCCTCATTTAGGAGACTAAAGCAAGGATGCATTTTGGCCTCTACTCTAACTTCTTCATAGCTGATACAGGAGAACATTTGAAACAAAGTAACATCTGACTCGCCTAACATGGCAATTGTGTCATCCCTTGGCTTCTCTGTGCTGACGACTTGGTGCTTATGTCTAAATGTTATCTGCTTTAGAAACTTCAAAAAATCAACTTTCAATAAATCTGAAAAAAGACTAATGTACTCATCTTTTTACCCAAATCATCCTTGCATAAGTGTTCCTTCAAATGGTATCTGAATAGTTCTCCTCTTATTGTAACTAACAAATATAGATATCTCGGACTCAATATGAATAATAGTCCACGAGACCTACCATATCGGTTAGAGCTTAGAAACTAAATTCTAACTGCAGTGTGCCAAGCCCGTATGATACATAGGAAATATGGGACGTTTTCGTATGAACCACAAATAATATTCTATCAACAGAAAGTTATTCCCATTATAACATACTGGGCTGAGACCAAGAAAAGCGAATTTGTGCTATTCTGGGACAGACTTGAAGGTCTTTTCTGGAAAAGAGTGCTCTCTCTTCCGGCAAGCGAACCTATTGCTATCATACGCTATGAATTAGGCCTGTTATCATTGAATGCAGGGTGTATGTGGAAAATGCTCAGTCTGTACAGGAAATGCCTCATGCCAACTATTCCAAACACGCTGCTATCTGCTATAGCAACGCTTTTGAAACGTGGTTCTGACAGAGCTCGTTTATCTTGGAAGGTGAAGTCTACAACTGTGATGGTGGAGGCTGATATCTCACTAGACTTATTAATAACAAACCCAAACCGGGCAAAACTAAAACTGTGGCTCTATGACTGGGATAACCTGGGATACTTGCAATAAGTACAAACGTGTGAAGACTGGACATTTCAAAATGAAATCTTTCAACCAACCAGAAAAGTATTTAATCAAGTTTCCGGCACCTAAATACAGGACCTTTTTCCTTTGCTTTCGATACAATTTGTGGGCGACAAGAGAAGTTTGTGGCATTAAACACAAACTTAACGACAGGGAGAGAACCTGAAGATATTGTAACGACAGCTCAAAAATAGAAACCCTAAAGCACCTGTTGGTCTATTGTCAAGCACTATTGTCCAGAAGAAAGCATTTTTTGTATCATCTTTTTAAAGATTACTGTATGTTAACACCAGAAACTATGTGGTTGATGATTTTAGGAGGGGATTGCATTACTGTCACTCTTGCAGCCATGACATATCTTTAGTGTTTTCGGTTGAATGGATTCGATTAAATTGACATTTTTTTGCTCAGACAAATGCATTATATCTATTGTAACTTTGATGTATCAACTCTGACATGTGAATTATATTGTGATATACAGTAATTGTAAATGACAAGTTTAGATTGAAAAGTTGATTTTCTTTCAACTGTATCAAATAAAAAAAATATGTTTCATAAGGATGGACTATACCTTTCATAGGAGGATAGACTTTTTTATGGGCACATTGGTGGCTTATGAGAGGTTACTGAATGAAATCGGAGGTGGGAGATAGCACCCATTCGACCATTTTAGCTCTGTGGTGAAGCTGGCTAGCTGCCATGAGGAGGCCATTATTTGGAAGGGCAAATTAACAATTTGAAAATGGTATGTTAGCATGTTAGGTGAATATCTCTCCTTACTTTGGTGTCAGCCTGGGGACACCCAAGGTTTTTCAGTACCAGGATCAAATGTAGACTTACTCACCGGCCAGTGGGAAGCAGAAAATTAGATTGGAACTGAGGAGGCAGATGTCAGGAAGCCCAGAGGGATCAAGACACAAATGTCAGCTTAGGGTTTAATTTAAGGTTTAATTTAAAGTTTAATTTAAGGGTAATTGGTATTGAGCATATCACTTGTAAAAAATACCTTTTTCCTTTGTCCCAATTATTAGGATAATGAAACAATATAGTAGGACAGAGCTTATTCGTAGGCCCAAGACCAAATTAATCTTCTCATTGAGTTCTAGCAAAGATGAAATATTAATCAGCTTCCAGCAGTCCCAAAAGGACAATTATTCCTCCAAGCAATCCTTGTAGGGTTTTCAGTCACTCAGTCTGGAGTGTTTCAAGAGTCCCCTGATCTTCTTTCTAATTGCCCAATAATCGTTGTCTTCTCCTTGTTCACAATGGGTTTCTCTAGCAAGGCTTGTCCACTGCCAAAGTAAGGATCTGGTTGACTACAAGCATATGGCTATCGGTCACCAAGTATAGGTCCCAAAGTCTCCCTCTGGGCTTCGGCTGGTTGATTGGTTTGAAGGGAGCTTCTTCTAGCCCTGGTTTGGGGAGTGGCTTCCTGACAACTCGCCACCCACTTCTAGCTACTCTGATGTGCAGTGGAGTAAGGAGTCGGACAAATGGGTGGCATGTTTCAACAACGCTTTATTAAGATTTGAAGCAAATAACCTACCTCTCCCTGTCTCTAAAGGGTTGTCCACGCCTAAACTAATAACAACTCGGTTGCTTGTCATGAGGCTGTTTACTGAAATGAAATGTATCTGTCCTTTGTCCAAAACCTACTCTTACCCTACCACCACTAATCTACAAAAAAAGGGTTCAGCATCCAGTTATATTTAATACCAGTAGAATGGCTCCTGTCTTCTGGTAAAATGGCTCAGTCTTGATCTCTTTACCATCAATCCTTGGCTTTAGCTTCTGATTCTTATTTATTTCTTTTACTCTTTATAGTGTGTTTGGCTATTCAACAATCCTTAAGCACATATAAAAATAAGCAAAAACAATATAATATGCAATACAACATTTCAAAGACATAATTTAAAATAAGAATATCACTTAAGTCATAAATGTTATAAAATCATATGCACTCAGTTATCCAAATGTAATAAAAACTCATTTGAAAGCAGCTTTGAAAATTCTTTCTAGATGTAAATAGCCGTGGCTGGAGTGATCACGGATTCAGCTCTGTACAAAGTATTTTAGAATTAATCTCATTTAATCTGGTCGAGATGAGTGACAAATTTACTACACCCTTTAATGTAGAATTATTTTTTGCATGGGGCAAGCAGACAAACCATGATAAATGGACTCTATTTTCCCCCCACAAAGGCGAACTTTGAGTTGAATATTCCTTATACCATCTAGTATTAGAGAGCTTGTCTATATTACAGACTTTGTCCCAGGAATTAGACTTTTTTTCACGATCACATCAATATTAGGGGTCGTCGTTGCCATTTCCAAAGGGATATCTAGGAGTGTCAGATAATTTAAGGGAAACTGTTGTAATTCAAGAACAAACATGTTTTTTCCCTTGCCATTATAGATCTTACCAATCAAGCTCTGTAGCCCATTTACATTTATGGCACTTGGAGCTGCCTTTAGGTAAAGCAAAGTGCGTTGGGTTGACTATAACGATGATAAAGAAGTCAAACCGTATTCCAATCTTAAAGCCTGCACGGGTGTGTTATGCTATATTAGATGAACCTATAAAGCGCACTTTCACCCCGAGGCATAACGGCTCTATAGAGATCCAGTGAGACAGAGCCAAGAGTGGAACAATCACATTCATTGAAATAGAACAGTTTTCAACTGGCGACGGATGGTCAGGTGATCTGTAATATTTCGAAGTTTCAAAGGAAGCTTATTCCAAGATCAAGCAGCTGCGACATAGAAAGCTCTGCCGTCTAACCTAGCTCGGTGGAATCTTGGCACGGTTATCCAGAAATCTGAGGAGGAGGGAAGAGACCGTCCTGGTACATAGCGACGGAATTGTTGCTGCATGTAGTAGGGACCTTGGCCATTTAGGGCCCGATGCATGAGGCAAAGTGCCTTGAAGTCAACTCGCGGAGCCACCGGGAGCCAGTGGAGGCTGCGCCTTCCTGACGTGATGTGGCCATGGGAGGAAAGTCCCAGGACTACCCATGCTGCAGTGTTTTGCAGCACCTGTAACTGATCCAGAAGATAAGTGGGTTGAGACAAGTGGAGGGCATTGCAATAATCCAATGCACTCAAGATCAATGAGGCCACCACTGGGGCCCTTAGTGAAGTAGGGAGGAACAAAAGAACTTTGCACAGCACTCGAAGTTTAAAATGACCTTGCTGACAAACTGCACTGATCCGTGACTCCATAGAAAGGGTAGCCAGTATCTTAACACCTAGATTATTTTACCATTGGCACAGGTACTGGAAACTGCCTAGGGACGGGGGCCAATAGTCAGGTGTCCAGAGGGATGTTGCCAATGGTGGTCCGACAATAAAAAACCTAGGTTTTTTCGTTATTCAGTTTACACCAGTTCTGGCCTATCCAGTCCTCCATAGCCATAGGCCAGTTCTTAAGATTACTAGCACCAGAGGGGTTATCCAATTTGGGTGGTACTATGATCTGGGTGTTGTCAGCATACATATGACAACACAGACCAAAGGACTGGATAAGATGAGGAAGGGGATGAACAAACACATTGAAAAGAATGGGCAAGAGCGCAGACCCCTGAGGGACACCACAGGAGAGTCCACAGGAAGATGACATAAAGGGATGCAAAGAAAGAGTTTGTGTCTGATCAGCCAGAAAGAAACCAAAGCAATCCAGCCCCACTCCAGAGATGCCGGCCAGTGACAACCTGCGCAGCAAGATGGTATGATCTATGGTGTCGAAGGCAGCCGACAGATCCATTAATATCAGGATGCCTCCTCCACCCTGGTCAGCTAGCCTCGCACAATCACCCATAACCGACACGAAGACTGATTCAAGGCCCTGGCCAGGCCGAAAGTCTGACTGAAATGGGTTGAAAACACAAAGTGGAACTTTCCAAAAAAGAGCTCAGCATGGGTGTAACTATCGACTCCAACAGTTTCATCAGATAGCGAAGCAAGGAAATAGGTCGATAGATAGAAGGAAAAGGTCAAGCAAGACGTTATTGAGGAGTGGAATCACCAAAGCATGCTTGAGAGAGGCAGGAATAGACCCCAAAGAGAAAGAGTTGTTAACCGCCCTAGCAGCTAGTGGTGCAATATGACAATGCATTACTTACCGTAAAAGCATTTCTGATTGTTGTATGTGCTTAGATTCACATGCTGTGCATAGGTCCGACATCCAGTGGTCACTGCGGAGTATTGCATTTTGTTTTTCGTAGTCGAAAAAGGGGACGTCGACAAGGCGTGTCTGTAACACTATCCCTATAGTGACGTGCGTTGTACCCACAATCCCTCACGCGTCGAGGTCCCTCTGTTTGTATTTTTCTGCCCTGAGGGAGCCTTCTAGACGTGAGTGAGTACAGAAGAGAGAGATATAAAAGGAAGTCTATGCTCCTTCCATCCGAGCGGGGAGGAAGGGTGGGCGCATGTGAATCTAAGCAGATACAACCATCAGAAATGCTTTTACGGTAAGTAATGCATTGTCTTCTGATGTTTGATAATCTGCTTAGAATCACATGCTGTGCATAGACTAGCGAGCAGTACCCGGAGTTGGCGGTGGGTTATGAGAAGGAACAGTAGAGAAAAGATGTCTTAATACTGCCTGTCCCACCTAGGAGTCAGATCTTGAGTGTGCATCTAGACAGTAGTGTTTTGTAAAGGTGTGCACAGAACTCCAGGTAGCCGCTTTGCAGATGGACTCAAGGGGAACATTTGCAATGAATGCTATGGATGCCCCAGTGCCTCGAGTGGAATGTGCTCTTGGCTTGAAGGGTAGTTCTCTCTTAGCAAGAGTGTAACAGAGAGTGATGCATTGTACAATCCATCTAGATATAGTGGACTTAGAGACTGCATCTCCTTCTCTTCCTGCTGCCACCGAGACAAAGAACTGATTAGTCTTTCTCAGTGATCTGGTTCTTTCCATGTAGAACATGACAGCTCTGCGTACATCTAGTGTATGCAGACTTTTTTCTCCCAAGTTGGAAGGGTTTTGAAAGAACGTTGGTAGTTCTATAGATTGGTTTACGTGAAATTTAGAGATGAATTTTGGTGCAAACCTTGGGTGTGTGCGAAGAACCACCTTATCCTTGTGAACTGATACGAAGGGGTCTAATACAGAAAGAGCCTGTAGTTCACTTACTCTCCTAATGGAGGTGATAGCTATTAGGAAAGCAGTCTTAAGAGTGAGGTATTTAAGAGTTGCCTTGTGCATGGGTTCGAAAGGAGTGGCCATGAGTCTAGAAAGTACCACGTTTAAGTCCCATCCGGGAGCTGGGCTAGCTATCGGGGGGTGTATTCTCTTTACCCCTTCCATGAAGGCCTTTATAACTGGTATCTTCCACCACGACACTTTAAGTTGGGAAGTGGTGTATGCAGAAAGTGCCGCTAGGTGGACTTTAATGGAATTAAACACTAGACCTGAATCCAGTAAATGTGTCAAGTACAGAATAATGTTAGTGGCAGAGCAGTCAACCGGGTTGATGTTTTTACTTCTACACCAGATGACAAATCTTTTCCACTTGCTAGAATAGCAGTGGCGAGTATTAGGTTTTCTGGCTTCCCTGAGGATGTCCATACATCTCTGAGGGAGATGTAAATGTCCAAATTCTATGATCTCAGGAGCCAGGCTGCTAAATTCATGGTCTGAGGGCATGGATGCAGTGTCCTGCCCTTGTCTTGTGACAGCATGTTGTACGGGCAAGGAAGTTTCATTGGGGGAGATAGGGACATCTCCATCAAGTGAGCGAACCATGGCTGCCGGCCCACATTGGGGCCACTAGTATCATGGTCACCTGCTCTTGGTGCATCTTGTGCACCACCTTGTTGAGGAGGGGAATCGGGGGAAAGGCGTAAACAAATCTCCCTGACCATTGAATCAACAGACCGTTCCCCTTGGACTGGTTCTGGGGGTACCTGGAGGCGTAACTTTGGCATTGTGAGTTCTCCAGGGTTGCGAACAGGTCTATTTCCGGGAAACCCCATTGCGTGAAGACGTTTAAGACGATGTCTTCTTGCAATTGCCATTCGTACTCTTTGGGTAGGGGGAAGTCTCTGCTGAGTTTGTCTGCTAGCAGATTGAGTTCCCCTGGTACATGTTGTGATAGTAGGAACATGTTGTGTTTGAGAGCCCACTTCCATATATTCTGGGACAGCTTGGACAGTCCTGGAGAGTGAGTGCCCCCTTGCTTGTTGAGATAGTACATGGCTGTGGTGCTGTCTGTGAGGACCATCACTGTCTTTCCTTGTAAGTGTTCCTGAAAGGCTTTCAGTGCTTTGAACACTGCTAATAGTTCCAGCAGGTTTATATGTTTGGATGCTAAGCTCGGAGTCCACACTCCGTGAGCAGTCTGATGGGATAGGTGAGCCCCCCATCCTGTAAGGGATGCGTCTGTGGTTAGAGTGGCTTCCACTGCGGGTGTGGCAAAAGTTTTCCCTAATAACAGGTTTTCCTTTGTCCACCACCGTAGCGAGAGAACCAAGGCCTGCGAGACCACCACTAGATCGTCCCATTGTCCGCTGGCCTGACACCACTGGCTGTAGAGCCACTCTTGCATTGGGCGCATGCGCAGGCGCGCGTGAGGTACCAAATAAATACATGACGCCATCATCCCTAGCATACGCATTGCTTTGCGTACCGTAACCTCTCGACCTGCCACATAATGGGGGATCTGAAACAGCATGTTTTGGACCCTCTCGTTGGAGGGGAAGACGAGGCCGTCCTTTGTTCGAATTAGAGCCCCTAGGAATTGTTTGATTTGGCTGGGGTCTAAGCTGGACTTCTTTTCGTTGATGGAGAAGCCCAATTGGGACAAAAGGTCTACGGTCCTTTGGGTATTGGAGAAGCATGTTTCGTAAGAATCCCCTGTTATGAGCCAGTCGTCGAGGTACGGGTAAACCGGGATGGATAATCTGCGCAGGTGGGCCGCTGCCACTGCCAGTACTTTCGTGAATACCCTTGGTGCAGATGCTATCCCGAAGGGTAGTACTCTGAACTGGTAGTGTTTGTTCTCTATCTTGAACCTGAGGTATTTTCTGTGCGCTGGAAACATTAAAATATGAAAGTATGCATCTTTCATGTCTAGTGTTGTCATGTAATCCCCCTGTGATAACAGTGGGATTACATCCTGCAAGGTTACCATACGAAACTTTTGGGGTTTGACAAAATTGTTCGCTGGACGCAGATCTAATACAGGGCGCATGGTTAAATCCTTTTTGGGTACAAGGAAGTACACTGAATAAATACCTTCTGTTACCTGCGATAGGGGGACAGCCTCTATAGCTTCTTTTTTCAGTAGCTCTTCTACTTCTTGAAGAAGAATAGTGAGGTGTTCCGGTGTCATGCGCCGGTTCCGTGGGGGTCTGTATTTTGGGGAACCG
Organism: Ambystoma mexicanum; assembly: GCF_040938575.1. Taxonomy (NCBI): domain Eukaryota; kingdom Metazoa; phylum Chordata; class Amphibia; order Caudata; family Ambystomatidae; genus Ambystoma; species Ambystoma mexicanum. The sequence continues at coordinate 381,636,595 of NC_090927.1, read as the reverse complement.
TTGAATTCGATGCAGTATCCGTGGGTTATGGTGGATAATACCCAGCGGTCTGACGTTATTCCCTCCCATGCTGAAAGGAACGATGTTAGCCGGCCCCCGACCGGTGATGCATGGGAGGGGACCCGAACCTTTGGGTCATTTGTTGGTATTGGGCGTGGGGCCTTTTGGACTGGAGCCGCGCCCTCTTCCTTTGCCACGACGTTGGCCTCTTTGACTGAACTGGGTGCTTTGGTTAGAGGGCCAGTTGGTAGCAGAGTAAAATTGTTGTTGGCTTTGCTGCTGGCGTTGGCCACGAAAGGAGCGTCTATTGCCATAGCTGCGTCTGTTAGGCGACCTAGAAATTTGGTCAAGAGTCTTGATGGTATCAAACTCCTTCTTCGCATGTTCTAGGGCCTCATCAACTGCTTTTCCAAACAGATGCGTTTGCTCTATGGGCTTATTTATTAGGGAAGCCTGGGTTTCTGGCTTAAATCCCGAATTGCGCAGCCAGACATGGCGTTTGAGAAGTATTCCCTGAACCAGGGAACGTCCAGCTGTCTCTGCGGCATCCAAGGAGTTCTTTACGATGCCCTGGTTTACAAGAGTTCCCTCTGATATAGTAGCCAACAGGCGTGAACGCAGGGGTTCAGGTGCATCCTCTGCTTCGCTGCGCAGCTTGCTGCACTGTGCATCTGCGTAGCTAGCTAATAGGGAATTGTTATTCGCAATCCTAGTTGAGAAGGCGGCGGAGGTCATGATTCTCTTCCCAAGTGCATAGAGCTTCTTGCCCTCTTTGTCAGGTGGTGCCTCACTAGTAGATAGTGGTACCCCCGCTCTCTTTCTTGCGTTAGTAACTACCAGAGAGTCCGGAATAGAATGTCCCCTGATGTACAGAGGGTCCGAAGACGAAGGGCTGAAGAGCTTTTCTATCCGAGGGTTGACCCCTCTGACTAAGGCCGGATTGGAAAGGGAAGGAGTTATTCTTCTCTTTATAGAAGCCAGGAGTGGAATGGACTGACTGACCGGGGCTTTTTCTTTGATAACTTTTTCTACAAAGTCTATGTCCGGAAGAGTCTCCCCTGTGTCTATTTCAAAATGCGCTGCTGCCTTGCGCAATAGTGCATTAAGTGAAGGCTGGTCATCTATGGGGGAGGTGTTCCCAATAGGTGAGTCCTTGGGAGGAGAAGGGTGAAAGACATCAGGGTCTGAGTGCACTGATGGGGACTGCCAAGGCTGCACTGATGGGGAGTGCCAGGGCTGTGAGGTAGCTGTATCTTCCTCAAAAGCTCCTGCGCTAGTGTAAGGGTCTTCCTCAAACCTCTCCTCCTCATGTTCTTCCTCTCCACCTAAACACTCATCTTCCTGGAGGTATTGCTCCTCTTCAGTGAGGTCATATGCATCTGTAGAAGGGGGAAACAGCCTAGGAATCTTGACCCTAGGGTCATCCTGGGTCCATTCCCTTGGTCTTTTGGGTGTGGGTGGGTTTTGGCTACCCAAAAACCTCTCCATCTTTTCCATACAAGAATGGAGTCTTTCCATGGTCTCATGGGGAACCCCTGAATAGTCTAGAGGGGGGAAATCAGTGTTATCACCTTCAAAACGCTTCGAACGCTCCCACAACGTCGACGAAAGGTTTCCGTCGCCCTCAGAAAAGCCCTCCGGTAGTTCAGAAGTGCCTTTAGATGAATGGGGCAGTTCCTGGCTACTTTTGTGCTTTTTCGGCGTTTCTATTTCCTTGGGTGCGGTATTCGACGTCTGTTTCGTCGTCCGCTTACGTTTATCCTCGGAAACAATTCTCGCCAGACTCTCGACGACGAGTTCGTCAGTCGAGGGTTCTGGAGTCGGCGTTGCCTGCGCTGCGCGTTGTTTTTCGACGGCCGCTCTATGGAGCGTTACGTCGGATGTTTTTGAGGTAGCGCCCGTGTTAGATGAAAGCCCAATCGCTGGTCGTGGCTGCGTTTGCGGGTGGGGCTTGAGACCCTTGCGGTCTGAGGTCGACGCCGGAGTGCCCTGCGTCTCCTTCGGCGCTGGTGGATCCTTCGTCCTCGACGAAGAAGAGCCGTGGGTTGTGTGCTTAGGCCTATGGGGTCTGTGTGCGTCCTTGTCGCCGGGGTGTTCATCCCCATAAGCAGGGCGTGAGCCGAGCCCGTCGGGGCCGGGGACGGACGTCGAGGAGCGCGAGCGCTCCTTCTGGGGGTTAATGACTTCCGGAACGGACGTCGAGTTATCACCCTCCTCGTCACTTTCTGTAACAGCGGCAGCGGGTGAGGAAACTGACTTCAACATAGCGTAGTCCGCCCACCTTTTAACTTTCCGTTCTTTAAGTGTTCTTGGTTTCAAGAGCTTACAGGCCGCACAGCTGTCCTCTTTATGATCGAGGGGCAAGCAACGATTACAGAGCTTGTGTTTGTCCTTCCAAGTGTATTTGCCCCTACAGCGTGGGCAAAACTTAAAAGGTGTCCTCTCCATAGCTGAGGCAATAAAAACTGGTGATAACAACCCCAAGGGAAAGATAGGGGAGAAAGAAAGACATTCTCGACGAGAAGAAAAAAGTTCAAACCCCCACTCTCCCTACTGTATGTTGGCCGGCGAGGCCTGGCCACGTGTTCGGCAGCGCCGAGGGATCTCCTCCGTCTCTTCCCCTCCGTCGAAAACTTGCACGGCGGAGAAACAGCTTCACAGCTAACGTCGAGGGGAGGGATCTTTACAATAAGTATATATTAAGGACCGAGGTCTGTAGTAATTGTTTTGCAATGTCTCTCTAGGAGCTCCGCGTAAGGCGACCATAAGCTGGGCGGAAAAAAACAATCTGAGGGACCTCGACGCGTGAGGGATTGTGGGTACAACGCACGTCACTATAGGGATAGTGTTACAGACACGCCTTGTCGACGTCCCCTTTTTCGACTACGAAAAACAAAATGCAATACTCCGCAGTGACCACTGGATGTCGGACCTATGCACAGCATGTGATTCTAAGCAGATTAACAAACATCAGAAATGGTATTATTTGTTTTAAGATACTAAGAGGAATGGGAACAATGAGACTTCGACTTGAGCTTCTGAGTAGCTTGTATTATGTTGTCCCAGCCCACCAAAGAGAAAGTGGACCAGAACGAGGAGTTGGTAGATGCTGCTATTAAAGTGGAACTGTCTGCATCACGGCTGGGTGCCAAAGTAGATATAGTTTGATGAATAAGATTGATTTTATCAATGAAAAATCAGAAAGCACATTACACAGAGACTGAGTAGGGGAGGATTGTTAGGTGGAGAAGGTGTGACTGACAAAGAACTGACAATTCTAAAAAAAAAGCTCTCTAGGTTGATTTAGGGCATGTGAGATTTGACCAGAGAAGTAGGATCGTTTGGCTTCTATAATGGCCTGCTGGTAGGTAAGTGTTGCCTTGCGAAGATTAAACTTAGTGGGGGGAGAATAGTTCACCCGCCATTTTCTCTCAGCTTGCCTAGGTGTGGAGGAGGGAAGGTTAATATAAGATCATAGAATCTTTCCCTCAATTTTATCTAGCTAGGAAACATGTCGAGGAGTTAGTATTGAAAGACAGTAAAGCAAACGGGATAATGCTAACGCTGTATATCTCCAGGAGAGGCAGGAAATTGTGTCAACCTTGCTTATCTGTACATTGTTTCACCATGTTCCATTGTCTTCATATTCTAAGGATCATTGAAATCCCATAATAATTTAAGGTGGTGAAGAGGAAGTGTTGAGTATCGTCCCCACTCCAGGTGCCCCCCTCCCATTAGCTTTTCAGACCAAAGTATGTGATGTATGAAGAACAGTTGAATCAGCAGAGAGCAGCATATGGGCTCTGCCCAGTACCTTTCAGGATGACAGTACCTGTCAATATACCGACACCTAAGAAAACCTGGACAGTAAGGTATCCATTAAAGAAGCCATATCTACATTCTAAACAATATGACGGTTGTTTGAATAAAATACCTGAAGAAGCAAAGAAGATAATGAAGGAAGATGAATGGTGACATCATAAGAAATCAGACTGACGCACATATAGAAGATACAATGACCTGAGAATACTGATAAGAGATGAAATACCACGGATAAGTGACATCTTGAGCCTAAGGTGAAGAAGTTGATGTCAAGATGAAGAAACGTATGCCACATTCATGATGAAGATGTTTAGTTAGTTTAAACGTTTTACAGAAAGCATTCAAGTATTTGGGCTACTCCTTTGTTAGCAACATGTCATATAGCTTTGTGAAACACAGTTTGGAAGTGAAAGCCATCGATGCAGCGAATCAAATGAGAGTAATTGAAAGCAAATATGGGAAATTCTCCATGAATGCTTGTAGGGATTTCTACCGCATGAAGGTGATTCCAAGGTTGGCATATGGTTTGGAATTCTATCCAGAGAAAGAAGTATTACAGTTAAAAAGTATTGAATCTAAAATCTGGAAAAAGCTATTATTTTTTTTGCCAAAACGCATACCGATGGAATTAATAAGATACGAGTTTGGTTTTAATTCTCTAAAATGTTGTATGGACTGCAAAAAAGCGATGCTTTATAGAAAATGTGTGCTTGCTAAGCATAATTCAATATATCAAGTTTGTATGAATGATACGGGGAGATATATGTCTGATTTGACAGCCGAGGTGGAAAAGATGATAAGTAACATTGGGGTGACAATGATTTCCCTCTTGGAAAGACCCGACAAAATCAAAATGATGATTAAAGCTTTCGATTGGCTAGCGAATAATTATGTAATAACGAACTCAAAACTGTATGCACAAGCATTCTCCATCTGGAAATGGTTTCCTGAACCTGAGCAGTATCTGGTAAAATGTCCATCGTGGAAATTGCGTTGTAGTATCATGAGATTCAGATTTAATGTTATGAATACTAATGAAATAGGCGCATTAAGAAAACTGATCCCAGAAAATATGAAAGTGTGCAGATTCTGTCGGTTTTTTTAGCTGAAAGAAATGTATTGAAGTGAAGACTTGATTGAGTCTATTTTTAGAAAGAAAATGTTTATGTAGTTGTGGACTGAAAAGAATGTTTATTTGATGTGTAAAATGTTGGTTTAAGATGTTTGTGTTAAATCATAACTGCATTTTTACTATTTTATGCTTTGATAATGAAAATTTGTAAAGGTTTTTTTAAACCAATATACAATAAAGGAAAAAAAAAAAAAGTAACTGCAAGAGGCAAGGAAATTGTGGAGCTTGTTTATGCTTTATAGTTGATAGATTGCGGCAAGCGCCAATGTTTACAAGTATATACCTCAAGAAGCACTGTATGTATAGATGTAGGTCCACTACGCATATGAGCAGAATTTAACAAAGGTTACTAAAGGCCTCAGATGGAGTGTGCGTAGCAAGAAAAATCGAGAATCAAGACAGAACAAAACTCAGCTAAAGGATGACCATGCCAAGAAGCCAATGTCTTATCTGACTGGAATGGATCAACATTGGATACAATTAAGGAGAGAAGAGAACAGAGGATCCTGTTCAGAAAGGTCAAGATAAACTACAGACGTCAGAAGACTGGTAGTATTAAATCAAATATATGAAAAGACACAGAGAAAAGCCGATTTCACGGTGTCCAGTCACGTGACAAAGGCAGGCTGGAAGGGTGAAACTTTCACACCTTGCATGGATCCCTGCCATGCCCATGCTCCTTGAGAGTTCTCAGAGTACAGAACAGACACAAGGCCAAACTTCAAAGCAGTAATTGACACATGACCACTGAGGTGATGATTGATTGTAGCATAATTGGTGGGAACTGGGGTGCAGATGAGCTTCTCTGCACCTGGATGTTCTTTCTGCATGCTGTTAGACGTAGGTGGAAAAGTATGAGTGGGGTTGATGCCAACCCAATCATTGTGGACCATGTAATCTAGGGTCCTATAGTGAGTAGAGCCAATGGGACGTTGTACGTTTAGTGACATTCATAGTGGCCATTTTGAAGGGAGGGCTTAGTTGCCCACCTGACGTTTATTATCCAATCCCCTCTCCCCGTTACCATATACAGATATAGTACCTATGTTAAATTACCTTCCTATAACCAATCACGTTGCAGGTTGGGTTTTTAAGATTGCCACGTAGGATGACGTTAGTACGTGCACAGGTTGTACGTCAGCAGTGACAAGTTTTTGCTATAAATATTGTGTTTTTTCTAAAAGTAAAGAGAGCAAGAAGATTGAGCGGTTGCTGATGTTTGTTGTACTTCCTGTTTTATGAACTTGTCATTAAACAGACTTCCTTTAGTTGCCAAACTGTTGAGTTGTCTTCATTATTTGATGCATGAGTATGAATCTGCATCCCCATCTATCTCGAGGGTACTGCTACTCATCTTAAAGGGCTGTTTGGAGATCATCCAGTTCAGTGGGATTTAGTTTACTAGGAAAACCCAGGTAGTAATACTCTTCCACTACAGTAAGAGTGGTATTATTTAGTGTCAAAATAAAAGTTTTCTTTTGGGAGAGAACCACCAAGGCACATGATTTTTAGTTTTAGAGGAGTTGATGATCATGTAGTTTTTTGTTGCATAGGCTGAGAGAGCATCTATGGACTGCTTTAAGCCAATCGGTGTCCGGTCACACAAAAAACCTTTGTCAGCGTATGCAAGCCAAGAAATCGGGACTCCGTTAATTTTGGGTGGAAAATGATGCAGTGTTTATGGTGTCCACCAGATCAGCAGCATATAAGTTATATAACATAGATGCCAGGACACAGCTCTGTTTGAGGCCACGATTAGTCATACAGTAGCCAGATAACTTGCCACGTTGACTTAATCGTACAGTGACTGATGTATTAGTTTAAAGTAAAGTGTAGCAATTGTGGCTCCATCCACCAAGACTCTAATTTATTCCACAATAGTGGACATGATACCAAGTCAAAGGCTTTGCTATAATCGACGTAACAGCGAAACAAATTGTTATTAGTACCAGTTGTCACTTCTGCCATCAGGAATTGGGTACCAGAGATGTTAATTGTACTAAATGATTTTCTAAAGCCAGTTTGAAATGGCCTTAGTAGGCCCTTATCTTTAGCCCACGTCGTTAATTTATTCAATAGAATAGTGGCAAAGACTTTTTGACTAGAGTCAACCGTTGGTAATAGTCACTAATTTACAGGATCAAATTGGTCCTTTTTTGAAAACAGGAATGAGTATGAATTTCAACCAGCTGGTTGGTATGATGCCAGTGGATTCTATTTCTTTAAAGATGATAAATAGAACACCGGCCCAGTATTATTAGCCTTAAAAAAAACATTGGGGATCCCATCTGGCTCTGGTGCTCTTGAGGGTTTTAAGTTGACCAAGATTGTGTTAAGGTCATGGTCAAAGAGGGTTGTGTGTTGTCTCTCGAACGGAGTAATCCTCACGTTTATGTCACTCTCAAGATCGTTGTATATAATTCAGTGACATGAGAACTCCAAGTTAAAGCAGATATTGGATTGAATTCCAAAGCGGTGTACCCTGTTTGGCATCATTAAAGCATGCCCAGAATTGACGCTTATCATTCGTTTTTAATAGACCAAATAATAATAACCAGTTCACATTTCTCAGGGAATGTTTGTGGGAGCTTAACCAGTTCCTATACCGAGTTGTTAATTTAATTAAGTGTGATTTTTTCTCTTGATTATTCATAATGGGTATGCATCTAATGTTAGCCCTAGCTTTACGATAATCCAATTTCTGTTGGTGGATCAGTACATCAAAAGGGGAAGAGGATAAGAATTACCCAATGGCTTGATTTTATCAAGCTGGGTGCAGCAAGTTATTTTTTCAATCAAGGTCTCCATGCCCCAACCTTCCTGGGCAATCCAAAGATCAAATTCCTCTCGGTTTGCAAATATAAGGTTATTAATTTCTTTTATCTTGGCACCCATCCAAATAATTCGATTACCCTGGGAATTGATCTTTATGTTAATGTTGTGAAAAAAAGGGGCATTGAATGTTAGCTATGTTCACTTGCCAAATAAGCGAGAAATGATCACTTACTTTATTAGATTGTATTCTAACCAGGTCACAGCAAATAAACATAATTGGGTCTCCTACAACGTAGTCAATAGGGGTATGTGAGTTCCCATTAGACCAAGTAAAGGTAGAGGTTGTTGTTGTGGGTAAATCAAAAGATAAGCATTGCAGCCTGTGAGAAGCTAGAAATTGGCACCAATGATGGTCACTGTCACCAGAAGAACTGTGTTTAAGATGTAATTCCTTGACATTAAAATCACCGGATATCAATATACCACTCTTTGGATATTTTTCATATCAATGAAGGAGTACTTCATTGATTATCTTCTGTGTTTGTTTAGTGTAGAGGCCTGTGGGGATCATATACTTTTATGATAAGGGTTTTCAGTGATTCACTCTCACGTAAACAAAATGTGGCAAAGAGAACACAAAATGAGTTAATATGTTCTATGAAAGGTTCAAGTTGAAATCTAGACTTGGACCTCATTGTCAGGCCACCGCTGGCGCACCCTACAACGGAAGGCTTGGCTAAATGGTGCAATATAGTATAACTATCAATCTTGAAAGGGCTCATCGACCACGTTTCCTGCAAGAAAAAAAGATCTGAGGCCAGAATATTAGCATAGCCATGAGGATGTATAAGGAAAAATCTGTAACCCTGTGTGTTCCAGGATAGCTAAGTCATTGCACAAGGCTTAGGAGTTTGTCAGTTAGAGCCGTTGTGTATCCTTTCGGGATCCAATGTATAGTTTCCCTAAGATTGTAGGGCTCAGCATCCTTTAAAGATTTCTTCTTTGGTAGGAGACAATCTGAAAAATGTGCAATTTCCTTAGTGTTATGGCAACTGGTCAATGAGAGAGACCATTTCCTCCAAGGTGAGAATATTAGACTTCAGTAAAGCCACTATAATTGGAGAGATTAACTCTATATGAGCCCAGTTTGAAGCACTACCTAATTTAGGTAGTTCCTTTTGTAATATATCGGTCGAAGAATTACTAAGATGGTTAGAGGTATTAAGTAGAGGTAGAAGAAAAGTATGATTTAAGAAAGGGCTATAGTTGGAAGGATCTTGTTCTTCCAAGATAACCCACTTTCCTAATGCAGAAAGATCTTCCTCTAACATATTGATTGATATTTTATTTCTATCGCGCTCGTACACAAGTGTTTCAGAGCGCGACAAGGCAAGGGAGGGGAACAGGGGAGAACAAAACAGCGATCTTACTAGGCCCAGTGACATTGAGAACACGCAAGTGCATGGGAGAGGGGGGGGAAGTGCATGGAAGGGGGAGAGGTGGAAAGTGCAAAGCAGAGGAGAAACAGATAAATAACAATAAATAAATAAAGGCAACAAACAGTGGTAATACAGCCAGCAATTTGCAAGTGCTAGGTTTAAGGCAGCAGACAGGGTAGGTCTGATAAGTGCAGGAAGAAAAAGGGGGGCTGTATGGGTACAGATACAGACCACAGTGCATGGGGTGGCCCGGAGGCAGTGCGAGAGGGTGGCAGGATGAGCAGGTACCTGGGCCCAAAAGACAGAGGGTGGCCAGGTGCACAGTGCCAAGAGAGAACAGATCAGCAGGGGAGAGAGGGAGCGAAGGCAGAAGAAAAGAGGAAGGTATTGAGGTGCTTCCGGAACGGGAGATGGTTCTCCTCAAGTTTTAGAGTGGCAGGGAGGCTGTTCCAGAGGGAGGCCCCAGCCGAAGACAGAGATCTACCCCCAGCTCGTTTCTTAGAAAAACAACTGACTCTGAGTTGGAGGTAGAGGAGCGAAATTTTCTCTGTCTTTTGAACCATGATGTTAGATTCAATTGCACTTCTAGAAGCGTGTTGGGGCTTAATGATATGGTTTACTAAGGTGGACAGTGTTTAAATAGATGGATCAGTCATTGCGTGCAATATGTCGTTTAGCAATGGCAAAGTTTGTGTAGATATATTGCAAGATTTGAGATCCGTGCTAATCGACTTCTCAGCATCGAAAAGAGCAGATTTTGAAACAGTTGTTGAAGGCTGCAACCATTGTACCATGGGACCCTCTACTCTACCCTGTCTAGTAGTGCCGTCTTGCAAGTGATTGGAAATCAAAGTTCCTGTGAGAGAATTACCTGCTTTGTGAGGACGTTTATTTAATGCTAAATTATTGACAGATTTACTTAGTGCTTGGGGTTTTTCCCGGCTTAAATTTGCCTTATGTCTTTGGAGTTTTAAATTAAGAGACGACTCAGGAGTTTCACAAATCAAACTTTTCACAAAGCAGTCAGGGTCAGTGGTGGAGATAAATATCTTCTTATAGTCTCAATTCGGATGAGAAGAAAGCAATGGTTGCGTCTAAGTTTTCCTGCTCGTTGAAGGCCTTTTTGAGTCTTCCTTCAAGTTTATTGTGGCCAGATTAATCTTTGCCAAAATTATTTTATGGTCAGCTTGTTCTTCAGCAATAATTGTGATCAATGCCAAAAGTGCATCCACTTTAGAGACAATCAAGTTCGCTGTGTTAGCAGTTATGGACTATCCTGACCTTTTAGCTGAGATCAGCTGGGGGGCAGAAGTTAAGACACTGTAACTGTAAGGAAAAGAAAACTCAGAAGAATCAGAGGAAGAAACATAAGCTGCCAAATTCAGAGTGATAGATTGATTGGTACCAATGATGCTTTCATTGACATTGCACTGAGGTAACGTTTTTTCTCTCCACCAAGTGATGCGCGCTGTAGACCTATAGACATGTTAAGTAGTGAGTTAATATTGTATAGTAGGTGATATTTCTCAGGTTACCTTTTAGAAATTAATGCTAGAACTCTTTGGATTAAATTGCAGGTCCAATTTAGATGCGTTTGGGTCGGCTAAAAAACATCTGTTATAGCTAGCTGAATATCAGAAGCTGCCTCAAGCCTCAAGCCTGCGCTTCTTAGGGCAGACATTAAAGATGGCATTTTTAGCAGATGCAAGCAGACTCATGGCACTTTTCCCAGCATGCACCACTGTACTATGAAGGCCATATTCAATAAAGAAAGTGTGGTCAGCAGAAAAACTCCCTTTTGCTGATCCCCCCTTTTACAGCCTTGAAGGCTGTCTTGAATACTCTTTAGAAATAGTCCTCAAAAGTCTCTTTACTTCTTCCCAAGGGCTTTTAAAAGCTTGCTTCGCAGTTCAAGTAATTCCTCCTAGTTTTACGATGTTCTGAAGATTACCTACAGATAGTTCTTGTTGTCTAATCTCCTCTTTAATCCGATTTGAATTACCACTGTTATGAGGGAGATTCCTTCCGATGCACTCCTTATTCTTAAACCCTGGGATATTACTACTATGAGTGAGATTACTACTGAGGTTCTCTTGCCTCTTAGTTTCCTGGTTATTACTACTGTAATGAGGGAGCTTGCTCCCAAGTTCCTCTTAACTCTTGGATTTCTGGGTATCATTACTGTGATGCAGGAGATTACTCCTGAGTTACTCTTGACTCTCGGTTCTCTGGGTATCACTACTGTGATGAGGGAGATTACTCCTGAGCTTCTCTGGACTCTCTTGATTTCACTACTGTGAGGAGGGAGATTACTCCCATGCTTCTCTGGACTCTGGATTCTCTGGATGTCACAACTGTGACAAAGGAGATCCCTCCTGAGGAACTCTGGAGCTAGCCAAAACCCCTACTGGGTCTCCCGCTGTTCTCGTTACATGTAGTATGTCAGGACTGAATCACTGGTTCTTCCTGGGCTGTTAGGCTTACTCAAATAGCTGCCGCATCTCCTGCTTTCTTTACTCCGATCCCCGCTTCGTCCTTGCTGCTGCGCAGTGACTTGGACCGCATGACAACATGGAACTTGGCTTCCAACGTCGTACTCCGCTGACCTTTTCGCAACATCCCTGCCAATGGGGATCAGCGTCCTTGCAGCTTTATGTTTCTAGGTTCGAACTTCCCGGGTTCGTCTGGCTTCATGCCAGCTTTGCTCTCTTCTTCCTAGTCCTTTCTTAGTCTTTATTTCCTGGGGCTGGATCCTCCCCAGCATAAATTCCAAGTCTTTCTTTGCTGTTGTTGATATGATCTTTAGGCCTCCTCGAGGCCAACTCTTCTCAGTACTTTGGTCAGTTGTTGAGATGATCTTTATGCCTCCTTGGGCCAATTCCTCTCAGTCCTATGATCAGTTTTTGAGGTGATCTTTATGCCTCCTTGGGGGCAACTCTTCTTAGTACTACATTGAGGTAGTCTGTTATTACTCTGCAGATTTCTTTGGTTTTTCTTTGTCTGGGCCATATTGATTCGTAGATCAAAGACAGAGGAAGCCTTGGCATAACAGATAGTAGTATTTTCAGGAATTTCTGACGAGGGCTTGGTCACAAGGAAAAAGGGGTCAGACAGTTCCTTCACGGAATGCAAGTCCTTATCCCCAAGAGGGGAGTCTCTCCCTGTGAGGTCCCGCTTTCAACACCCCCTAGGGGGACTATTGGGTAGCGGCCTCACCTCCCTAGCCTCACAGGGAAGGGCTCCCCCTGGGGAGAAGTGACGTGATCCCATGAATCATCAGACTGAAGAGCTGACACCTGCTCACCACCTCATCATTCTCGTACCTTCTCTCAACCAACATACTGGTCCACCAGGTGTGAAGCACTCCTGGGGTGCCTTCTCTCTGTCTCACTCTTTCCAGGCTATTCCTTCTTTGCTTTTGTTTCACCAATGACTACCACCTCTTTGTCTAACAGTACCGTCTCCTGATGATGCTTTTCTGCTTTCTCCTCTTTTATCTCACCACCTCTTTTTCCGGGTATCTTACCACCTCCTCCTGTCAATTCACTGCCTTTTCCTCCTGATATTTCACCACCACCTCCTTGTGTCTCCCTTCTAACTACTCCTGATATTGCTCCAGCTCCTCCTCAGATCTTTCTTAACCCCCATCCTGGTACCACACCACCGCCTCCTGAGGTCTCTCTTACCCTCTCCCGGATATCTTACTGCCACCTCCTACTTAGATATTGCTTGCTGTATTCACTTTGTCTTCCTTTAAATATCTCACAACTCCTCTGGTTGTCTCCCCACCTTCTGGTGTTCTCTTTCCACCTCATCGTGATACTTTACCACTTCTCCCTCTTTGTCTGAACCTCCCCTCTTTTTTCCCTAATCACCTTCTCTCCTCTCCAACAAGTGACCTTGTTTCCTCTCCTCCAAAACACATCCTTTTCTCTCCATTCTCCTCCTCTCTGCTCTCCTAATCTCCAACATGCTCCTTTTCTTCGACTCTGCTCCTTCCAGACTCCAACATCCCTCTGCCAACTTCTGCCTCTTTAATAGGCACATGGCCCCTCTTTCTAGAATCTTGGATGTTCTGAGTCTTCAGACGGCTTTGGAGTGACTGAGTGGCACCTGGTGTATTCATTTCCAAGGAGGCGAGTGAACATTCCCCACTAATGAGTACAGGTGACCGAGTGAAGAGAGGGAGCACAAACCCAGAAAGGATGATTTGAGGGGGAGGGGGTGGTTTGTCCCCTAAGAAATATGTTAAAATAAAGGGTTGAAATCAAAAAACTTTGAAAAAAAACATACAATTTACAATTGGTTCTGTGTGGTAACACGAAAAAATCCCATAGATGTCTGCTCTCCAAAGGTACACAACAGCATTTTTCAATGCCCACAAAATATGCCTGCATTGTCACTTTAGGTGCACATTCATGATGCTTTTGCCCAATAGTCTTAGTACTTCTACTAAAAGAAAACACTCATGATAGCTTTGTCCAATAAGACCAGTACTGCTTTTGCAAGTGCACACTCATGACAGGTTTATCCAATAAATCAGCATTGTTAATCCTAATACACAAACAATGGGTTTGTCCAATAAGGCCAGTACTGCCACTAAGTACAGTGACAAATCGCAGGTATTCGCCCCTTCTCCCCAACAGGACCCCCCTACCCCACGGTGAGGCTAGTAAGCTGAGCCTGCTCCACAAAACCCTCCCTAGGGGTCGAAGCAAGTGGGACTTGGCCGGGAGAGACTCCCCCTTTGAGGACAAAGATTCCCATTCCTTTCAGGAACTCCCCACACCAACAAATGTAATGGCATACGTGGGAATAATTGATCAGCCTAAGAATGTGGCATTCTCGTCTTTGGCTGAAGGCAATGCAAGAGTAAACCCAATGGCATGAGAAAAGGAGGCTGTCTCTTTAATATGATAAGCATATTTGACTGTGCAGAGGAGGAAGAGGAGAGAGGAACCGGATGCGCAGGGAAAGCCCCCTGATAGAATTACCCTGGCAGGAGGTGGATCACAAGCTAGTCATGGAGCCCGCGACTACCGGAGAGCGAGAGAACGTAAGGACGAAATGCCAGAGAGCCAGCGTGTGCAGAAGCATGAAGAGTCCTGAGACGACCGAGAGAGAAGCAACCAATCCGTTGGTCGTGTGACCACGAACTGGACATGGTGGGCAGGACGCCCCAAGAACAACGCCCATAAAGGAAGTGAATTGCGCTTCCAATGAGCAGAACCAGTGCAAAGGAGCAGTCCAACATGGATCAGAGAAAGTGAAGGCAAGAAGCTGAGAGCCAGAGAGTGAACAGTCCCGAGCGAGAGCCGAGCCCAACCACCGTCCCCTACAAGTAAGAGGTACGTGGGGGACCAGAAGAAGCAGGAGACCTGCAGGACATCACTATCACTCATAGAAAACGAATCCCAGTCACACACACAAGAGAACCGGACTAAGGTTAGGAGTTGGAGACAAATAACGAGTGACCGGGAGAGGGAAGAACTTATTACATGAAGCTGTCACCTTGTCCCAATCCAAGCAAATACGCAACAACGCAACAAAGCCAAGTAAGATGTTAAAATCCTAGAAAAGAAGGGCTGAGTCCTCACAAGTGTTGTATAATCAATAAGCAGAGAGCTATTTAATCCAGATGTGAAAAGCCTAGAAGAAAGGGGCTGAATCAATACGGCTGGGATATACCAAGTCAAATCAGAGACATTCTAAGACTGAGTATTACTGCTGATAATAGAAGCTTAGAAAGGGCCAGACAAAAACCCAGAGCAAGTATTCCCAGGGGGAAGACCTGGAAAGAAACTACAAATAACAATCTGAGTATTAAGAAATGTTACCTTGGAGGACCTTCTAAAAAGGAGACCACAGAAAGCACGAGAAAGAAAAGTGTTCTCGAGGAACTAAAAGAGATGATTGCAGAGTCTATCTGTTCTACCAAGAGGATGTATAATTCAAGGAGGTATTGAATGAACTGGAGGAGAGACCAGGCGAAGAGAAATCCTTCCCTTGCTCAATTTAAGTTAGTTAACATTAGAGGCAGGGTCAGATAGGGTAGTTTGGAAGGAGGACATATTTTCCTTTGGACTTCATGACAACGGACAAGTACTTTTAGTTTTTTTCGATAGGTAGGGTACTGCCTTTAGTGATAGGGAAAGTTTGGTCTACTACTTATAATTTTCGTTTAAAAAAATTGAATCATGTCTTCTGAGTGTCCGACTCCTTCTTCCGACCCGCCACAGCACATATACACACAGACACAAACACGTATTGGCTTTTCCCAATAATGCCTGTACTGGTACTGTAAGTAGACACTCATGATGGCTTTGTCCAATAATCCCAGCGCTGCTACTGTAAGAAAACACTCATGTTGGGGGGCGCTGTTGTGCCGAAGCAAGATGGTCGCCTGAGTGTTGAGCTCCGGACTGCGAGAGCACATATTCTTTGATTTAGCCTCGCAAATACAGCTGAGCCTTCCCTAACTGCTGTGATCGCTGCGTGAACCTGTGTTCTACTTCTACACTGACTCTTAGACCTGAGGACCCCCTGAGAGCTACAGTGGGGCCGCAGACACCTGATTCCCCCTGGGACACGGCTCCAGCGAGTGCGGCTCCGCTTTGTCACTCAACACCCCAGCGCAGACGGGCCTTCGTGGCGGAGGGGCATCCTGGCTCGGGGAGCGTGCCGAATAGCTATGATCCTGGCGTGACCGCCCGGCGCTCCCCGGTGCTTTGTCATACCAGCCCTTCCAGGCCTGTTGGATGCCTTACCCGCGGATCGCCCTGTACTACCACGGCCTGGGGGCTGGATCCAGAGGCACCTGATACTCCTTTGCCCTGGACGGGGCGCTGCGGACGCTCGAAGCCGCCGCAGTTGACTCTGATCCGTTGTGCTGCTCACCTGCCCTCCACCTGCTCCCCCCTCTGAGGCGCACCTGTAGCGGCACTCGTCGAGGTAAGCGGGCCAGGAGGGGGGCTGGGAGCGGGCTGATCATCAAGGGGCTGCGGCGCCGATTCCTGCGGCTGCGGGCCTGCCTTGGACCCCCCGCCCCCACTCCAATCAAATAAAACAAAAGATTAAGAGTTCCTCCAACAACTACAAGTCCCCATAAGCCTCCAGTTTGATGTAGTCCTGATGCTCTCCCTGTCCACCTATCAGTGTCCGAAACCCTTCTATATCTTGCTTCCTGTCTGGGTCCATTCCTCTTTCTTTTGGCAGCGAACTCCCTGCCCGATTTCCATAACGTAACAACTTTAAATTTCAAACACTTCACAGTAATCCAATACTCGAACTTCTATTCCAAGGAGGGCAACAGCCCTGTAAAAAAGCATCCATCGCTGTAAGCCAGTCCTGAAATATCAGACTGTTATGGCCCATCTATCCTTATTCCTCATGTCGTCTTCTGCTTGTCGCCTATGAAGCAATAAAAAACGATACTGACACGGTGGGTATACACCTGTGTGCACTACAGTGTACAAACATGTCATTCAATCATAAATACCTCGAGGGTATTCTGGGTGGGATATAATGCTTACCTACGTATCTTTAATAGAATCAAGACTACCCTGCGCTGTAGGCATGGGCAATCTTCATTCTATGTCAAGACCAGAGGCAAGCATTATGCTTGTTCAAAGCTATCTAACACAACATTAGCCATCTGTGACACAGGTTTAAAATAAGATGTTTTAAATAAAGACTCTGAAGACCAGTCGGCTAACTTCATAATGTCTTGCATTGACACCGCTGCTGAGAATGCTCTGGATGCCATTGCGCCTCAAGCAGAATACACGCCAAACACACTCAGGTCTATACCCGCCCAATGCATAACTTCTCTAACACATATGGCTATTGTGGCCGTGCCCACTGCATGGTATGGCTTTCTACACGCTATGAGAAGCTGGGATACTCTGTGCGGTGTACTACTTGTCGTAGCTGCTTCGTAATCTTTGATACACTGTGCTACACTTAACTTTGCATTATCAGGGAAATATGGATACGAGATCACTCCAGAATCATACTTCGTCCACTTAGCGATACTGAAAGCTACGCCCTCAGGGTAGAAAACTTTCCTTTCTACTTCCAGAGCTTTAACATCTGATACTCTCCTACAAGCCACTAGGCAGAGTAGCATTGCTAGTTTCCCGGATAGCCGAGGCAAGGAAAGCATTCCGTTGTCGGGCCAGCAAGGAACAGATGGAACATTGCCTTTATGTCCCATAGTACAGAGTACCTAGGTTCAGGAGGCTTATGTATGTAATCTAACTCCCTTTAGGAGGCATACTACTGATGGATGTTCCCTGATGGGCTTGCCCTCTACTGTGTCGTGTCTTGCTGATAACGCCGACCTGTAAACTCTGAGTGTGCGGTAGGCAAATCATTGTGGATCCGATCGTCCAAGAAATTGAGCATCTGCACTATGGGTGCTGAAATGGGATGAACATCTTGTTCTCTATAACAGTTTGACCACTGGTCCCATGCGCCGCCATAGCTCCGAAGGGTAGAAGGTGCCCAAGATTCCCTGATGAAGTTGGCATTGGGCTCCAAAATGCCTAGCAGTTCCCATCTCTTCCTGAAGCCCTGCACGCTATCAGTTGTAGGCTCCCCTCCTCGATCCGAGGGTGTGTCTGGCCATTTGGGCCGAGCAGTAGGTTCCACCTGTGTGGGATCATCCTCGGAAAATCTGAAGAAAGTTCCATCGCTGCTGGAAACCAGACCTGGGACTTCCACAATGGCACTACTATGACTAATTCCGCTACGTCCCTCCGGACTTTCGCTAATAGCCTTGTCAGCATGATGAACGGTGGCAAGGCGTAATGGACTGCTCCGGTCCAATTGTGTGGGAATGCATCCATATCCACTGCACCCGGGTCTATCCTCCAACTGAAATATCTGGGAGTCTGAGCTTTCAATCTGGACGCGAAAAGATCTGTCTAACGGACCCCAAATTCTCTGCAATAGAGCAAACAGTCTCGGTTGTAGTTTCCAGTCGCTGGAATCTAAGAGATATCATGAATTTCAATCTGCTACTATGTTTTGCTCCCCTGGCAAGTACTCTGCTGTCACTACTATGTGTTGCTCAAGGCAATGATGCCAGAATCCTTCACTAGTTCGGCTAAAATCTTCGACTTCGTCCCCCCTAGTCGGTTTATGTGCCAGACTGCTGAGATGTTGTCCATTTTTAAAAGGACACACCAATTGGCCTTGCCTTTGGTATAAGCGTGCACTGCAAAGGAACCTGTTAAGAGCTAGAGGCAGTTTATGTGTAAGCGTAACTCCTCTTCGGATCACTTGCCTCCCATCGCTATTTTTCTGCATCTGGCCCCCAAGCCACTTCTGCTTGCAACTAATTCTATGGCTCGGCCATTCCACGCTTCCATGTTCTGAAGCCACCATTGTAGTTCTGTTAGTGCTTCCTGGTCTAGGTTAACAATCTGATGATATCCCACGCCTCCTTGAAGGTGTCTGATCTTGAGTCTTTGTAGGGTCCTGTAGTGCAGGGGCTTGGGAAAAATTGCCTGGGTCGATGCCGCTAGAAGACCCACTATCCTTGCTAGACTGCGAAGTGAAATATCATTCTTCCCTATCACTGCTCTTCTTGATGGCTTTGATCTCGTGGGCAGGGAGATTGGATGTGGCTTTCTTGGTATCTATCACGAATCCCAAGAATTACATCCTCTAACTGGGGTGAAATTCTGATTTCTCTGTGTTTATCAGGAAACCGAGGGACAGTACCAGGGTCCAGATCCAGTGAACTTGCTCCTGGAGCACAGCCTTGCTCTGAGCTAGAATGAGAATATCGTCCATGTAGAAATTTATCCTGATGCCCCTCTCTCTTACAGCTCTCTCTTATGGCTGCCGCTAGTGGTCTCATGATCTTGGTGAACATCCAGGGGGTCGACGCCAACCCGAATGGGAGACATTTGAACTGCCAAATCTCCCTGTTGCATCAAAAACGGAGGTACCTCTGATGCTCTATCTCTATAAGCATAGTTAGATAGGCGTCTCTGGGGTCTAGGCGCGCCAGCCAGTCTTTGGTGCAAAGGAGATCTCGGAGGAGATGTAGCCCCTCCATCTTGAAATGTCTGTACGTTAGCTACTTGTTCAGATTCTTTAGGTTCATCACCAGCCTTATCTTTTCATTCCTGTGAAGTAGAAATACATGGCTGAGGAATCCTGGGCCCCTTGCGTGTTGCGTTCTATTGTGCTCTTGCCTGCCAGCTTGCGCAATTATCCCTGTAGAAATTATTTCTCCCCCTGCTGCATATGCACTGGCTGGGGCTCGGATCGCTGGGTAGGTTTGTCTGTGAACTCTAGACACAGGCCTGCTACTCCTTGCAGTACCTGGCCATCATCAGACAGCTCTCACCATTTGCATAATAACAATACAGTACTCCCTCCTACACATGGGATGGCGGTGTCTTGAATACTCATCACCTGCCATGCTCTGCTGTCTGTAGGTGCCTCTTCCTCTGCGCCCTCTGGTTAACCAGGCTCTCAGCAGGAAGAAGGCATCTTGTTGTCTGCTTTCCCAATATTGGGCTTGCGGACTCTGGGGCCTTATTGCATATTGAAGTGACCTGGCGATCGGCCCCGATGTCTACTGGTCCCTGTAAAAACGCACTGCAAAGAATTGTTCCTTATTGAATTCTGTGCCTTCTCTAGAGCTGTTTACATGCCGACAAATTGGGACATTTGTTTAGCGAAGGCTTCACCGAATAACATTAGTTTCGGCCCCTCCCCTGCTTCGTAATAAGCTAGATCGCTAAGCTTATCGTCCATTTTAAGTAGCACGCCTCTACTCCTTTCAGATGAAAGGGCGCAGTTGGCGTTTCCCCAGGAGGCAAACTGTGCATTGTGCCCAGAGCACCTGTGTGCATACTAGTGTCCCTGTGTCCTTAGCAAAGATAATAGACCTAGACGAAAGGGCTAAGGGGCCTGCCAGGTCTAGCAGTTTATCCTGGCATCCTTTTGTTGCGTGATTGACACCCTTACGAACGTCTCTGGATGTTTTTGTGATGAAAGTCACCATCTTGGGATTGAGATCGGGGGTTTCTGTTACCTTCCTGGGGAGCTCAGGCCTCGGACACTCGGCTCTCAACCGGAAGCGCACTTCTCTATCCAATGGTTTCCTGATATGCTAGGTTATATAAAGAGCTACTCTGGGTGACGGCATCCACTCTGTCGATTTGGGATGTCGAATGGCCTCTGGGTTGAACATATCGCCCGTGTTATCATCCTCCAGCACAGTGTCGTCTAGTGCAGGGTCTTTGCTGAAGTGTTCTGGGAGGGCTTCCTCGTCTTCTGGTAAGTATCGGTGGTCATCTTCCCTTGTGTTAATCATCCCTGGGGCAGGGGGTCATAGGTGCGGCATCATCAACTTAAGCAAAAATACCTTTTTGAGCTTGCTAAATGGGTCAACCACCTCTTGGGGCACTGTGTTATCCCCTTCTTTTTTGTTCAGGTGGGGAGGGGGGTCGAAGAGGGCGGCCTGTTCCGGACTTTTTTACTCCCCTCCTGATCAACCCCGGTGCTGGGGTGTCTAGCTGATGGTCTCTTGCCTGGGCCATTTGCCCGTCTTTTCCTGAGAGCCCCCTGACCTGTCCCTTGCGTGGCCAGTATAGCTTCTAGACCTTCTAGGCGATCTGTGAGGGGCTGTACTCCTTGTGACACAGCGACTGTTAAGGAGTCTCCCAGGACACTCTTGAAGCTGAGTGAGAGATCCTTGTCCTCCATTGTGGTCTCCTCTACTTACTCTTCCTCACTCCATTCAGGGAAGGTGCTTCCTGATGCCATTGTGCACTTGTTGGGCAGCAACTGGTGCCTATTGTGCTTGAACTGCAGCAAGCTGCTATTAGACCATCAGCTTTGTGCACCTTTCAATATAAATTCTTTGTATATAGCGTTCTCTTTTTTAAAATATTCTGTTTTCAAGTTCTGCTGCTCACGAGCGCCTGGTGCCTGCTGTGTTCCCTGCGTCAGGAACTGATGTATGTGGTCCAGCGAAGGCATAAGCAATATGTTGGATGTAACTGTGCTTGCTCAGAGTGTTAGTGGATGTTGGAAGAAGGGTATGCTGGAAGTGACACGTTGTAAGGTGTTTGGACTCCTGGGTCCTAGCTTCCCTGTGTCACGGGGGCGAAGTAATTCCCCTTATGTCTAAGAGGGCGGGACCGGTTGGCAAGCCTGGGCGCGTTCGCTCACGGCTCCGGTCCCGACCTTCTAAATCAATTTTACATGCTGCTGTGCTGGTACACATGTGTGCGGTGGCTCCAGAGCCACAGGCTTGTAAAGACACCGGGCGGGTTAATCCCGGCGAGGCAGCTAGCACATGTGTAGAGGAGGAGCCAAGTGCCCCCACTCCAACTGCCTCGCCTACACTACCTGAAACGTATGAACCAAAGTATGTGACATATACTGAGCAGTTAAACCAGCAAAGAGAAGAGTGTGGACTATGTGCAGTACCCATACCTAAGAGAATATGGGAGGTAAAGTACCCATTGAGGAAACCATACTCGCATCCAAGACAATATGATGGCCATTTGAACGGGATTCCTGATGAAACAAAGAAACTGAATGACCAGGATGAATGGTGACGTCAAACAAAACTGAATCGACACCCATATAGAAAGATAACCAGACCAGAGAGGCAGACGATTTATAAAGATCAAATAAATGCTGAGGATAAGTGACATCTTGGGATCAAGATTAAGAGACTTATGCCACAAACCTGATGAAGAAACTTAGTTAGTTTAAACGTATACAGATGCAATGAAACGCAAGCAGCAAAGTGATCATGAAGCCAGCCACATGCTTAAATTGATTAGACCGCGACAAGCACCAACATACACCTATATACCTCATAGAAGATATGGATTAAGTAAAGAATGAATGTTTCCACAACGTATAAAGCAGTACTGAACAACGAGGAAGGCCTAATTTCAGTGTCGCAATTACAAAAAGCAATTGAATTAAACAGAATATATTTCAGCTAAGGAGTTGACTGAACCAAGAAAGCGAAGGTCTTATCAAACTGGAATTGGCTGACATTGGATTCAATTACTGTGAAAGAACAGAAGCTCCTGTTCAAGAAGGTCAATCAAAAACAAAAGATGTCAGAGGACTATTGAAGAATAAAATCAAATACACGAAAAGGCTTAATTCATGGTGTCCAGTCACGTGATGGAAGAAAGTTGGATGGATGAGAAGATCACACCTACGCACGGAAGCCGGATAATACCCATACTCAGAGAACAGTACAGACTCAAGGCCAACTTCAAAGTACTAATTGACACTGGACTATTGAGGTGATGATGGATCACATTTTTAATTGGTGGGAAGCTGGTATCAAGACAAGCTCACCCGCACCTGATTGTTCGGTCTGCGTGCTGCTCACGTAGGTGGAAAATTACTGACGGGTGTTAGTAGCCAGCCAATTCTAAGGCACCACATAGTTTGGGGTCCTATAGTTTGTGTAGCCAATGGGACTTCGTACATTTAGTGACAGTCATAGTGGGCATTTTGAAGGGAGGGCTTAGTTGCCACAACTGATGTTAACTATCCTGTTACCTCTCTCTGTTACTCCACACAGATATAGAACCTATGCTTAGTTATTCACTTAGAACCAATCCCGCTTCCCAATAAGTTTCTGTAGTTTGCCACGTAAGATGACGTTGGTAATGACGCAGGTCAACACGTCAGCTATGACCAAATATGGGTATAAGAACCCATTGTTTCTATGAAGTAGTTAGAGTCAGAGTATCGAGCGATTGCTGATGTTCGCTGTACTCCCTGTTTTAAATACTTGCATTAAAACAGATGAACTTTTGCCAAATTATTTGTGTTGTGTTGATTAGTGATGTTTGATTAAAATCTGCATCCCCATCTATCTCAAGGGTACCACTACTCATCTTAAAGGGCTGGAAGCCTCCAGTTCACATGTATTACAATGCTTAGACAACAAATCACAAGTTATGCGATAGTTAAAACCTAAATAGCATACAGTAAAAGCGCAAGTATGCACAGAGGAAATTTCCCTTTCTACTTATCTGTGAGAGCAGCAAAAAGAAAGAGGAAGGGACCCAGACAGGAAGCAGGATATAGAAGGGCCCCAGACACTGATAGGTGGACAGGGATAGCCTCAGGACTACATCAAACTGGAGGCTTATGGGGACTTATAGTTTTTGGAGGAACTCTTAACCTTTGGTTTTATTTGATTGGAGAAACGAAACAAATAAAAATGTTGAGTTCAAAGTATGACAAGTTGAAATGCTGTGAGTTACAGTATTAAAGGAAGTTTGAGCATAATGCTTGCCTCCGGTCTTGGCATAGAATTCCAGTGCTACTAGTGTAAGCACCCACTCCTGATGGGTAAGTCCAATTAGATCAGTATTGCTACTGTAAATAAACACTTGTTGGCTTTGTCCAACATTGTAAGTACACACTCATGATGGGTTTGTTAACTGCTACTGTAAGTACATACCCCTAATGGGGTTGTGCATTAAGGTCAGTACTACTACTGTAAGCAATTGTTACAGGGCTCAGGACATTAAATGGCAACATGAATAAATGTCTGCAATGAATGCACTGAGCTCTGTACATCTGTAACAGCTGCTTGCAGTCAGGCTCGTACATGGGAATCGAAAATAATTAAAGCTCATTGCCAGGTCACAATAGTTTGAGGACACTTCTTCCATCCCCCCCGCCACCCTACCCACCACCCGCCTCCATCACTGGCCCTCCACCACAGGATAGCACACTTACGCTGTTGCACTACCTCTCACACATACGCACATATGCTGCACTTATACACACGCATAAAGAGGCACACAAGCACATGCATTTACGTGCATACAAAGTAGAGACACAACCACTTGCATACACACACTATTTTCTTTACTTACCCGCGCTACCTCTGTGCATCAGCTCTGGATTCCATGCCTGATGTTCTTCTTGTATACGGCCCTGCCCTTTGCACGCTCAGGCTCAACACATGAATCATGAAGCTGAAGGAAAGTGTCAATCACACCTCTCCCTGGGTTTTGTCTCTGCAGCTTGTGAGCACCAGGATTGTTAAACCCGTTGCAGCCCACTAGGGTTCAGATGCACAGGAGGGCCCAACCCACCCCAATGGCCTACAGTAATTTGGGCAGCATGTCCAATGGTCTGGCTGGGGAAAGAAAATGCTCTGGGCCTTGCTTGTCCTATTGGGCATGTGTTGGCTGAGGTGCATGCACACACATGCACACAAATATACACATGTACACAAAGGGAAATTAGGCTAGTGCTCAGTTTTCACTGACCCAGGTCAGCGCCCTGTCACCCATTATGGTCAAGCGGCCCCTGGAGCCCTACTCTTCCTCTTCCCCTAAACCAAGGATCACAGTGGCCAGTATCTGCAGTCTCTGGGGGCCGAGTGTGGTCACAGCGGTTTCTGGAATATTTCCCCACATTCCCACAAGTGTAACACTTCACTGGTGGCTGATCAGAGACTGAGGCTACTGGTTACTTCTGATCTGGTATACCTATTAAGTGGCTTGGTTGTGAGTTGGCCTTCACGGATGGTATGGGCATCACCTTAAAGCATTGTACCACCCGGATTTCATCAGGTGGAAGATGCTAGTGGAGTTGAATTCCCTGACGACCATCGCAGATCCTATGTACTTCTGTTGTTGGGGTTGCAGGTGCTTGGTAGCCATTTGGATGGCTAACGCCAAGGGAGGTTGGTGTCATTGATGCACTGGGCCTTTAAACTAAAAAGTAATGCCTGACGCGAGTCCAAACAGACAATCAGCCTCTCAAAGGAGCCCTCCTCAACGCAAGGTCCCTGGTGGCTCATGCGATTGACATAGCGGACTTAATTACAGAAGACAACCTGGACTTCTTAGCCATAACGGAAACTTGGCTGCACGACGCAGCAGGTCCCGCTTTTATGCTAGCCATCCCGGAGGGATACACTATCTCTAGACAAGATAGAGACGGCTCCCGAGGCGGCGGCATAGCTATCATTTCCAGAGAAAGCCTATCTATGAGAATAGCTTCACCTCAAACCCTGCAATCATGCAAATTCATCTCCATCAAACTCCCTCTAAATAACACCCAAACACTCACCATGCATGTTATATACAAACCTCCAGGGCCCATTGGAACATTCGAGGAGGACTTGCATAATATACTTGCCAGCAATCTCAAGCCTACCTCCCAAGTACCACTCCTGGGTGATTTTAACCTAGGTTTCAATGACCCTTTGGATAAACAGGCCTTACAAATTACCAATTCCCTCAATGCATTACGATTAAAGAAAAAAGTAATTGAAGCCACTCAAATCAAGAGAAGAACCCTAGATTGGGTAGCTGAGTATAACTGCACAGCCACCATAACATTCATTACCCCTCTATCGTGGACAGACCACCACCTGGTATCCATGATCCTATCCACTACCAGACCTACTATCCAAAGTCCACAAATAGCCCCATTCTGTCTAACCAGAATGAAAAAGAACATCACAATCAACAGCGTGATTCCAAATATTCTACCCACTCTAAACTCTCTGCCGGATAACCTTGACCCTAGCACCTTGGTGCTGGAATATAATAAGATCATGCTCTCCACATTGGACAAAATTGCCCCACTAAAACTAAGACCAAGCAAGCATAAAGCACACCTTAACAGATGGTTCACCCCTCAACTAAAGGACTTGCGGCTACTAAAAAGAAAATGTGAAACGGCCTGGCGGCTTTGTCCCTCCAGCGAGAATAAAACCAAATTAACGTCCTCTGCATCACACTACAAAAAGGAAATTTGTCTGGCAAAACAGAATTTGTATAACGAACGCATCGCCAACTCCAACTCTAGCATGAAAGAACTATTCACAATACTATGAGAACTAGAGTCCCCTATTTCCATACCCGATATCTGTATCAAAACCAAACCTGGTGCTCTGAAATCCAACAAGCTTAACCAACAAAATAAACACCCTACAAACGGAAATAAATAATAAGAAAGATTCCCTGAACCTATCACAGCCATCTAATCCTCTCCTACCCAATACTAAACTCATTGACCATAACAGATTCCACTTCACTAAAACTTCTGTCCTAGAAGTTGAAAAACCCATCCTATCACTAAAACCTTCTAATTGCAAAGGAGATGTCTGCCCTGCACACATTACAAAAGATGCTGCGAGAGACCTCTCTCCATTAATCTCAAAACTGATTAACGCCTCATTTGCCTCGGGCACCGTCCCAGTCAACCTTAAACAATCATGGGTTCTCACACTCCTGAAGAAAAACTCTAGACCCTCTCATTGTCACAAACTACCACCCTATCACGACGGTACCATTTCTTCTTAAAATTTTGGACAAGGTTGCCTATTCGCAGATCCAAATATACCTGGAACTACACAAACTCCTAGGGGTCAGACAATCAGGTTTCCGTCCGCTACACAGGACGGAAACTGCACTGATAGACTTGAAAACACTGATTGATGAGCTGAGAGACAAAGGGAAAGTAGCACTTCTGTTGCTACTTGATCTCTCAGCTGCATTCGACCTGGTGGACCCCAAGATCCTCTGCAGACACCTTGACTCAGCAGCCAATTTCTCCCCAGATGCAGTCAAATGGATACAATTATTCCTGAGTGACAGAACTATCAGAGTATTCTCCCCTTCAGCAGCTGCCGATCCCACCCCAATCTTGTGCGGAGTTCCCCAAGGCTCCTGCGTGTCCCCTACCTTGTACAACATATTCACCAAGCCTTTGTTCGATGATCTGGACCTTCTGGGTGTCACCTATACTAACTATGCAGATGACGCACAGATTCTCCTCCCACTTTCCATGGATCACGGCAGGGACTTGGCATTGGTGAATAGGATCTACCTCATCATTCAGGCATGGATTGCCACACATGGCCTATGTCTGAATGATGACAAGACAGAGTTGATTATCCTTGGCACCCCCTCCAACATATCCAAATTAGGCCATGAAACTCCTCCTTTATCATTGACGGAAACACCACTATAGTCTCTAAGGAGGTTAAAACCTTAGGTTTCTATCTGGACGCCACTATGTCATTCAACAAGCAACAGAAATACTTAGCCTCCTCCACAGCTTACACTTGCAAGCTTAATAAAGCTGGCAAGCCCTTCCTCTCCAACGATAGTTGCATTATACTAGCCAGAGCTCTGATCCTTTCCAGATTAGACTATTGTAATGCCGTATACAGTAGCGCTAACAAAGCCAGTATCCAAAAACTCCAAATCCTACAAAATAACGCTCTCAGAGCCGCAATAGGCATCAATAAAAGAGCACACTTGACTGCAATCAGACGCCAGTTTAGTTGGCTATCCACCTACAACAAAATTCAACTAAAAATAGCTTCCTTGACACACAAAGCCTTACATAACGCTGCCCCTTGCTACCTAATCAATAAACTATCGGGAAAAACTTCCAGCAGGCTCATTAGAGCTGTCAACTCAAACTGTCTGGTGGTACCAAGATTTAAGTCCACCAAGATAGGCAGCAACAGCTTCTCTGTGAAGGCTGCCAAACTTTGGAACTTACTTCCAAACGAGTTGAGAGCTGACCTACCCTATCCACTCTTCAGAAAGAACCTTATCACCCATCTTAATCTATCTGAAGATTAATCCCTTTTAGCTCTGTATACATGGCACTCCTCCCCTAGAGAGTAACTTCTGTATTACACGACCACATTAGTGGCCGTATAGTTATAAGTTGCTGTTTCCATAGGAAGAGCACTTTTTGGGCGGCTTATAACTCCGCTCCCCCTGGACGAGTCCTCACCGAACTTTGCAAAAAAAGTATATCGCCCACTCTGAATACTTGTGCAAAGTTTAGAGATGTCTGGGCCAGGGGGGGGAAAGTTATAGGGGGGTCCCAAAACTTCTTTTTTTCCCATAGACTGAATGGGGGGAAAAATTTGCGCACGGCTACAGGTGAAACTGCTGGATGGATTTGCATCAAATTTGTGCCAGGGGCAGGGGCTTGGACCCGAAAGCATGCTTTAGTAAATTTGGTGACAATCTGTCCAGTACTTTCCTTTAAAACGACCAAAAAATATGTCTGAATAAATTAGTGATATCTATGTCCGCGGTCACATTTCCCTGTTCGCTCCGCGGACATGATACCGATTGGCCAGGGGGGGTGGCGTCATTACCGTGGACACGCGACGTGTGCGCCGATTGGCTACAGCGAGCCGTGATGTACATCAGAATGTGTGGGTGTGCCCGACATCTTGGATCCGAAGACAGTGCGCTACTTACCAGAGGCGAAATGCTGTTTTCGAAACTGTTTTGCTCTCCTATAGTGCGTGGGGAGGATCACAGAGTAAGAGACGGATGAAATACTGTACTTGTTTGGCCGGCAATTGTCTATTATAAATTCTGCATTGACGAGTTCTTCAGGATGTTTGTACATGGCGAAAATGAGGGATCTAATAAGGCTACTATTTGAGTCTGTGCTGTGTACAGGCACCTTGAAAATGTACGCAGGACACGCATGGCGTTAGTGACCATTAATTGTAAGTGTATTTCCCTATTATATTACAGTTTGCTATGGGTCGTGACATGCTGCAATGGTTGTGGCCAGAGCCTATATAACCTGCATTGGCGTCTTTTTCAGGATGTTTGTACGTGCAGAAAATGAAGCATCTAATAAGGGTACTATTTGAGTCTGTGCTGTGGACAGGCACCTTGGAAATGTTCGCAGGACACGCATGGCGTTAGTGATCATTACTTTTGAGCGTATTTCCCAATTACATTATATTTTCCTGTGGGTGTGTTATTCCTTAGTACACCACCATGGTCGTGACATGTTGCGGTGGTTGTGGACAGGGCCTAGAGTCTTGGATGCATGGCCGTAGGCCGGAGGCCGAAGGCCATATTTCCAAGACTGTAGGCCCTGTCCACAACCACCGCTGCATGTCACGACCATGGCTACACGTGTAGTATTAATTATCGGTTACATGGTTGAGGGGAGAGTGTACAGTGTTGGGTGCATGGCCAAAGGGCATGCACCCTACAAGAAAGTTATAAGCACTGGAGTTATAAGCCAGTGCACATCAACACATTGCAATAATATCTATGTACAAACAGGTAGGAGTGCAGTGTCTGGCGAGAATAAGTGAAGTATAGCACACCTATCAATACACCGTACTACTGTACATCACTGAGGTGATTGTGGGCAGCATGTAGAGTTTTGCTTCCATGGCTGCAGCATTAGCCCATACATCATTGTCGTAAAACCTTAGGCCCTGCCCAGAAACACCACTTCATACTACTGCAGTGCATACACTCGTCCTATAGGTTAGCATGTCAGATGGTTCTGGGGAGGGTGTACAGTGTTGGCTGCATGGACAAAGCCCATGCACCCAGTAACAACCTTGTTAACGGTGGAGGCATGAGCCATTGTACACATATACACTCAAAAGTACGTGGACAAATATCTTAACCTCTAGGTCCTGGCGGCACCCACTGCAGCACTTTCGAGAGGGACGTTACAGGCTGTGTTGCTTTGGTGGAGTGGCTGTTTCCATAGAAAGAACTGTTTTGGCTGCCTTATAACTGTCCTACCATTGGACTCATCGTCGCCAAAGTTTGGAAAAAAAGATATCACCTACTCTGACTTTGGTTGGAAAGTTTGGTCATGTTTGGTGCAGAGGGGCAAAAGTTATAAGGGGGAGGGGTTCTCAAAACGTCTTTTTTCCCCTTTACACTGAACGGGGGGAAAAGGTCGTGCTCACAAACATGTGGCTCTTTCTGAGATGGTTTGCAAAATAGCGTGTAGTAAGGTACCTTTGTTCGGTGGCCCCCTCTCTTCTACTAATCTTTTTGTGTGCACGAATACCACCAGAAACAGTTCCAAAACAAGACAGCATTATAATTCTCACACTCAAGTAATAGCATTTCACAAGTTGACATTTCAGGGGGCCAAATGAGCTGTGGCAGCAGAAAGTGAAAAAGTGCAGTTTTCTTCTCTGCAAAATGATACGTTTAAATGGAAGTTCATGCTCACTGCACCACGACCAATTATAGCGTGTGAATTAAAATGTGTTTTGCACTACTATTTCCCTCACATTGGCCTCTACAGTTTTGAGAACTAAGGCTACCATCTGCACTGTTTGCTTCAAACAGCGCTTCTGAAGCTGTATGGGAGTACAGGTTGTTATAAATAGATTTCATTATGTTGCTTCAAAGCAAGAATGTATTTGCCTTCTGAGTGAAGGCCACACGGGTTTTTTGGTTGAACGCCGAGTACGCCCGCACATCCGAGTGAAAGTGAAGGGGCAATTGTTTTTTTACTTTGAGCCCAAGACAAACTTGCGCGCTATTCACGGAATGAAAGGGTAAAAAAAAAACGCAATTGTTACGGTTATGTATTAAAAAGTTTGTGACATGCATATCAGTCAAGGAAGATTCTTCGCTGCAAACACATTTGTGACTGACTTGGCGAAAAAGAATGGAGGCTGTAAATATTTTGTACGTGTAATTTGGCCCACTGTACAGCAATCTGTGCTTTATTTTTACATAACTGCCCATCTAATTGTGCTAATATACTTAACGTATTATTTTTCTGCCCTTGTACAATTTTCCTGTAATGTTGCAGAGTGCACACGTTGCTCATTTGCAGGGTATGACTGCACTCAATCTTTTTTACTATTTATGTTCCTAATTTGAAACGCTTAGTTTGCCCACATAGGTTTGTGTATATGTTTGCACCTTTTTTTGGTCTTCTTTGAAATGATGAGATGTAATTTATTTTTATTTGTCCACTCTTTTTTGTTTCATACCTACATTATCGTCTTTCTGTGCACTTGCCATTTTATTTTCTCTTACGGTGCATGCAAAATCTTGCCGTTTCTAACTTCCACCTACAGGTACATTTGGACATTAGTAACATATTACTAAAATGTCAAATTTGAGCATGTACTTTTGTGTACCACTTTGCACAGTTGCGATTTGATCTTTTAAAAAATGTTGGTACGGGTTGGTTACTGACACTTATTTTTGGTAACTTTTCCCGATTAGGTATATTGTGCCGTACTATGCGTGCCATGGTTTTCAAATCCCGAGTAAGGGCTTCTTCGGACGGAAAATACAACTGCTGATGAGCGGTTACCTGTCCATAACAATAATGTGAAATGACACTGTAAGCCCGCTTTGTCCATTCGCTGAACTCGTTCTTCGAGCAACGTGACATAATTTATGTTGCAGTAGGCTCTACGTTGTGATGACTTTTGGGAAATAACTGAGGAAACAAAGCGACTGCTTCAACGAAGACCCCAAAATGTTTGTTTGCACAAATAAAACGGCCTCCTTATCTTCAACGTTTGCAATGCCTGCCTAACCAGCATTGTAATCATTGCATTGCTTATGTGATTATTCCAATGGTCTCTGCAAGTTTGTTATTAAATAAATCTAGTTTGTAACCTGTAAAATGGTCACGTGTTCTTTATCATTTCTCTGTTTTATTTGCAAATGTAATTTATTAGCTTGTACGTCGCTGAATGTTTATTTACAGTTTCTGCGTCACGCCCAGTTCTTGTGCTTTTTGCAACCTACAATGGAAAGGAAAGAGGGCCTATCAATGCAATAACCGCCTTCCCTTTCTATGGCCGCCATCTTGAAAGAGGATTTTGTTTTGTGATTTTTACTGCCAAAGTCGCCTGGGATTACAAGTACACGTCCTTTTTAGTAGCACACGTTACTGCATTTGTAATTTAGACTATTGCTGGCAAAGATTATTGCGCCTATGTACTTTACAGAGAAATAAGGAGTGCGTGAAGTGTATTCAAGTTTTTTTTTCTCCATTTATACTGTGAAAGGTCGTTGTTAACCCATTATTAACTTTGTTTACGGGTATCTTTATTTTTTGCCACAGCAGGCAATAAGGTAATATGCGACCGGCATTGAGCAAAAAGGCATCAAACGGTAATAAGAGTGACTGTATGTGTGGCAACAATTTTTTTTTTGTCCGTTATGTGCTAGATAGCAACACAGTTTCTTATGCTTTTCTATTACACCACTGCTGCTGTTTCTTAGGGAGGAAGGCTGCATTTAGCTGATGTCTTTTTCAGATAAGTACAACTTTCCCTATCAATATTTAATGTGTAGTGTATTCGCAGTCGCTGCATACCAGTACGTGTTGGCGTTGTTTAAGGCAAATGTTACAGGTAGACGTTCCTACATGCATATAAAATCTATTTCCACATTGCCCAACAGGCATACTTCGTTCAGGTAAGTGTGTACTGCTTCTAGGACATATCACGGTGCTGTACGACAGTATATTTTCATGTGGCATTCTTCGGAAGCTATATATTGTTAACCAAAGGACCGTTCCTAAAGGAACCTTTTGGTTATGTTGCACTATTGAAAATCTGTGCCATGCAGTACAACATTTGTTTCTTAGATACACCTTATATGTAAATTGTACTACTAAAAACCTGTACAATTCATTAAAAAAAAAACTTTGTTGAGGGGACGTTATGGTCAAGTTGCCTTAACAAAGACCTGTACACTTCACTACAAAAATACTTTCCACCTCCCCTGTATGCTTCAAATTAAAACAGAGAAACCCCTGAAATTCTACAGTTATGGTAAACTAAGCCCCCACCCCTGCCATCCGCCCCTGTGCACTGCTAACACTAACACCCACACCATGAAAGATGCCATCTGAAATGTCAATGCTGACATCAATGATGCCATCACTTGTTTAGCCCCTTTCTTTTCCTTCCCTGCCATAAATATATATGTGCATTCAGTAAAAACATTTCACTAAAAGAATGTTATACTTCAAAGTGCAACCAAACACCACTGCACATTCCCCCATTATAATAAGCTAAGCAACCATAACTCGCACCATCTATGTGCATTGCTAAGACTAACACTCAGGACATCAAAGATGATATCACAAATATCATTGATGACATCACTGATGACATCACATGTGTGCCTCACTTATTTTGGTGCATTGAAAAATGTAGGCTAGGTGGTTTTATTCACTGACCAGCATAATATGAAAATTGAAAAGGTGCTGTATACCAAAACGAAGCATATGTGTGTGTGTGGGGCCTTGGGCTAAGATCATAAGGTAACCGTAGACCATGCTTGCAGCCTCCCAGCTTTGTAGTGTGTACATGGAGATTACGTTAATGTTGGTTAAAGAATAGGTAGTCAGCTCAACCAGGTA
Source organism: Ambystoma mexicanum (assembly GCF_040938575.1). Classification (NCBI taxonomy): domain Eukaryota; kingdom Metazoa; phylum Chordata; class Amphibia; order Caudata; family Ambystomatidae; genus Ambystoma; species Ambystoma mexicanum. The sequence goes on along the minus strand of NC_090927.1, from coordinate 381,603,229 downwards.
TTAGCCCCAACAGCATTATCTAAATAAAGGGATTTTCCAATCAAAGTTCTATAAAAATAGAGATACTATAATAAAACACACCATATTCAAACATAACTAAATAGAAAAACATTACACAAAACCCACCCATGAGGAAAGAACAGAGAATAAGCAAAGCAAGCACAATGCAGCACTATGAGCAATGAATCATGGGTGCAAGGCAAGTAGAAACCACAATGTTCTTAAACAAAATATGTTCTTGGATTTGGCATGGACTTTACCTTTCAGAGATGGAATTACCTGCATCATTTTATTAAATTAATAAAAATCAAAAAAACTAGGGCCTGTACACCCTTGCCAAATGGCAATCCGTCACACTCTAGCTCCTCCTGCTGTTTCCAACCACCTCTTTTCTTTCCCAATGACCTTCTCTCCTCTCCTCCAAGTCATCTCGTTTCCTCTTCCGCAAATCACATTCTCCTCTCCTCCAAATCATCTCAACTCTCTCCTCCCATCCAAACTGGTCTCTTCCTCCCCACTCTTCCCGGCTTTACCACACTCCTCTGCATCTCTGCTCCACCTGGACTTCTACATCCATCTGCCAAATCCTGGTCCCTCCTCTCGGGTCCTGCTCTCCTCATCAATGTCTAGGTCTGCAGGATAATTGGTTAACAAGTGCGATTGGTCGAAGTGAATTTGCAGCCAGTCCTGTGACCGCTTTGTGGCCTCCTCACCTTCCTGTCATGGCATCATGTTAATGTTAAAGGATATTTGTATCGCGCACTATCACCACCAAAGTGGACTCTGGCGCTCTGGCGGCTCTGAAAAGAAGAGGGAAGGGGAGGGTGAGTTAGTGGGGATAAGCTGGAAAAGTGCAAGAGAGCAGTGATGTGCTGTTGGCAGCCTCAGCCCGGTGGGTTCGTTGGCTGGGCTTGGGGTGTTTTACGGTCGGTAGTCGTCGTGTGCTGTTGTGGGAGTCTATGTGTGGTTTGTTTTGTTGTTGCAGTGTAGTGAAGTTTGTGCGGATTGTTGTGTTGTAGGCTTGTGGTTGTGTTTGTTTAGAGTATGAGAGGTGTATGCAGAGGTGTGATGCTTGCTATAATTCACTATTCCATCTGAGTCTGCCACTTGCTAATCTTTAATATCCTATCTAGATGTGAGGCAGGCTAGTGATCACGATTCCATCTAAGTGAGGCCCTTGGTAACATTCACAGGCTTATGCAAACATTCACATTCCTATCTAGATGTGACGCAGGCTGAAGTTAAGAAATCCGTCTAAGTGTGGCACATGCTAGCATAGCCAACTCAATATCTGGGGCAGCTGCCATCTTGGATTTGGTATTCACTCATGTGAGCTTTCATATCTTTGGAGCTGCCCACTCCACAAAATGTCTGACTTTGCAAGACCTGGCACTCGTAAATACGTTTACTAGTGCATGGGGCTCATGAACATCAACCCGCTAAGCCTTGTCCTGCATGGTTTCTCTGCTTACGGTATTCCACTCCTCAGTAACTGCTCTGATGGCAGTTTGGTGCCCTAGAATCTGTCTGCATGTCTCTAGGTCCCTTATAGACACCTTCTTGGTGGTGCCAAGACCTTGCTAAGTGAGTTGGGAAAAGTGGGATACACCAGGACATTCCCCTGATGCACCCCCTTGGTTCTGCATCATTTATCTGGTGCCGCTACCCTGCTCCCCCTTACACCCCACCAACTTCCCGCTAGAGCCAGGCAGGACACTTAATCACACAGGACAGAGGGACTAATAACCCATACTGCCACCCTTAATGGTGCAATGCCTACCTTGACTCCTCCAGGATAAGGTAGACCCAACCTCATGTTCAGATTGAACACATCCATTTTTAATAATAAGCCAAGTCATAATGGCACTTCAACAGACTCAGAGGTCAGTGCTTGCCCTTTTTGGCCCACCTTTCTCTAGCCTTCAGCTCCAAGCTGCCTTTTCACAGTTGTGGGCTTCACAAGTCTTATGTCGTATGCAAGGCATCGGTTTGAGGAATAATGTTGGGTCTTCTCTACGTCGTGTGCAATAATGCAAATGATGATCTGCATTTACTCTGCTCTCTAGGAGTAAAAATCCATAGAATGTATTTCAGCCTGGGGTGTGTTTATTGCTGGATGCGCGCTGGAGTTTGGCACGGTGTGCGGTGGTGGTTCCACTTACTGTGGCAGCATTCTTCAGAATTTGTGAGCTGTTGTCTGAGACATACAAGGTCTGTGACAGGTAGGGCAGACATGCATGCTGCTGTACTATACCCTTCTTGTTGGGCTTGGCAGAGGAGATTCAATTGGAGGAGACTGCTAGATTCTACAGAAAGGATGGATCTGGGAAGCACGCAAGCAGCCCACAAGCAATAACAGCATGAGGATAGACCTGTGTCAAGTAGACCATTTGTTTTTGCAGACAGTATTTTATAGGGGACACATAGTAAACCAGCAAGCAGCGATGTAGATGGTTCAAGGTAATATGTCTATTTTAGCTTTTGTAACATTCAAACGATTAAGTAGAATAATGGGTGCGATGAGACTAGCCTTTATGTGGGGAATGAGGTGGGCATGTAGTGTGCCAGCTGAGTGACAGAGCAGTGGGCGCATCGGGCACTGGACAGGAGCATGGTCCCTACATTTGATAGAGAAACGTAGTTGGTAGAAAATTATTTATCTTGCTGTGTTATTTCTCTTGCCTTCAGTGATGTTGTGAGATGCTGGCAGAAGCTACAGGGTATTGTGTGGTTGGCCTTGAGAGCTGCCGTTGTGCTGGTATTGAGAGCTGCTGCTGTTGGTTGGTTGTGTTATGATTCCTGGGTATCATTCTGTTGTTGGCCTCGATTTCTGAATTGCTATTTCGAATAAAGTTTGTATCCCATAGAATTGTTTCTGGTTGCTGAAACGTGATATGAGGTTTTGTATGCACCATCTATGGTCACAATCGAATGTACTGTCAGCACGAGTAGGAATATTTTGCCCAGTGAGGTTTCCTTGCCCCCTTATTCGATGAAATAGATTTTGCATTAAAAAAAAACATTACCGATTTAACTCTACGGGCAAAATTTCCCCAAAATTCACTATTAATTCTGCAGTTGGATTTTTGACCATTTCGCCACCCTTTACACGGGACGACATGCCAGGAGTGTGAGTGGGACGCACGGCCGTTTCAGCTTGTTGCATTGTCTCGCACTCCAGTTTCTTTTTAAATGAGGGAAATCTAAATCTAGTATATTATCACACAAACAAAAAACATTACATTGGCGGAATTGTTTCCATTTGGGGTTACTGAAGATCTTTTGCCGCGCTGATTCGAACATGAGACAACGGGGGAATGGGGAAAAGTTGAGTGGAGAAATGCAACATAGATAATGCAAACATATTGTAACAATAGCAAAAGTATTACCCCCTTGGGATGTACAGCTGGTGTACATGATTCCTTTTACCTTGCATTTTCTGGAATAATTGTGCGCCTTATTTTACCTGCGGGGTAACGTAGCCTCTACATATCAGGTGTCAATCCCATTGGACCACTTACACATGGTTTCTACTTGATCCAGTTGGCTGGAGCGCTTGGATTTTTGGACATTGGGTTCGTCTACTGGCTCGTGGGCATGGCGACTGACCCAACGAACGGGACACCCATTTCTAGAGCCGTTCAATAAAGGCCAAAACACATACATTGAACTGCACCCAGTAGAAACCATATTTAACGGGTCAGGGGCGATGGACATGGCATAGGGTATGCGAATAAAAAGGACAGCGTGGGTCCTAGCAAGATTTTCCCACACATATCTTGGGATTTCTAGGTAAAAAGACATGAGAACCGCTGGAGCGGGCATCTCTGGGGAGTTCTCTGTTATGTGACTGTTTTAACATCCTGGTAGCACTGGGGGCGGCTCCTGTGCTTTGAAGTGACTGGGTCCCTGAGCGAGAACCCCTGTTTCCTGGAGCAGAGGGCGCCTAAACCAACGCTTGCGTTTTATTATCTTGTCAGTGACACTCGGCGCTCAATTAGCAGGGCTGCTAAACGCAACTTCCTTTCATGCGCTGATGTGAGGCAGCTGGGGGGCCGCCTCTCCAGACGTGAGAGGGGACGGGCTGCCTAGAGTGACTTCTGCCGTTTATGTGTCAGCTGTTTATTCACCCCTAATTAGGCCTTTGTTTGCCGTGCGCTTTGGGGTACTGTTTAGAGCGGCGGCGTGGACATGCACGGCGAGCGAAGCCGAGGCACCAGGGCATTAGATAGACGGTGGCGACGTACAGGGGCCGGAAGCGACAGGCCCGATTGATTGAAATCTTTTTTAAACACCCACCACGACCTTTTGCAGGAGTGGACTCGGAACCAAAAGAGGCCTGGAAGTAATTTTCGAAGTGGCCCCATATTAGACATGTTTAGCAAGCCCAAGCCTTTCCCTATCAGAAAGTGTGGAAATAAAATAGGCCACCACACAAAAAAGCCCCAGGGTTCAGAGGCCTACTAGGACATCTCCAGTGTTCGCTACAGGCCAGTCCACCCTTGACCTTTTGAAGGCAGATCATACCAAAAATCGGACATCTTTTACAACATAACGGGGGAATGCAACTTTTCCAGAGGAAACGGGCACGCGCTGCTATACTATACCCCTTACCTCTCATTATCACACCTCTGGATAACAATTTATATGCAGTGTGTTTGCAAGGCAGCCCATGGCCGGAGATGGGGTCTAGAGAGGCTAAGATCGTGAACCTCATTTGGTTAGTAGGGTTCTAATCTATATATCTGCCAGAAATATCACAGTCTGGCCATACAACCAATGTAAACAAATAACATGGGCTGTGCGTGTTACGTGCCCTAGGAAAAGCCATAGGCTTTCTGGCACTTCTGAACATATAGGGATTCACAGAAGTGCTTTATAATGCAAAACCCCATTGGAAAACGCTCTGTGAATAAGAGCCATGATATCTCAGCCACAGTGATTCCAACTGGTGAGCGACCTTTGCAGCTTTCTGCTTTCATATACTTATTGCCAACAGTGCAACTCATGTACGTGACTTAGAAGCCAACAGTGTTGCATCCCCAGCAACACGGACACCGCACACAGTCCCATTTAGGATGTGTGCTTGGAAACTGAAATTTGCCCTAGCTAAACAAGTAAGGGGCAGTTGCTCCCTTTGCCCCTATGTACTTGAGGCCTATATTCAGGGCAGTAGCGGCACATGCAACTGCTGTCCCGAGCTCTAGTTTAGTTTATTTGTTTATATAGCGCACTGAACCCAGGTGTATCTAGACGCGTGGCTTATTGGAACAGTCATGTTACAAGCATAGTATTCAAATACAGAGGCAGTGCATACAATGACTAATCCCCCACACTAACGTGAGATGGGGGTTTAGATTCTATTAAAGACAAAGAGGCGATTATTATGCATTACAATCTTTACTCTGAAACCACAGCAGCAAAGAAAAACCTTTTACAAACAAAAAAGTTGTAAAGAACAGAACTAAATAGAGTTCAATGGCAATGTATGGGAGCTCCCCAATCCATCATGGAGGACAGGTCATGCCCTGCAGGCGACCAATGAGCAGGGACCCTTCCCCATATAAGTCCATTACTCCAATCCCAACCCCTCTTTCTGTAGCTGTCTTGAACCAGACGTCCACTGCACAGATCAGACGATAAACGATGAAGGCCAATCCAGTGAAGCTCTCGTACCACGCACTCCATAACTTGTAACTGCGAGCCACACTCCTGATCAGGACCTTAAACCATAGCTGTAAAAAACAACAAGCAAGAAGGGTGGGTGGTTGGGCAGAACAACAAACCAAAGAATGTTTTCACTTGAACCACCTATGTACATGCATATCACAATTGACATCATATCATATCCAGGGTGGGAGGGAGGGATAATAATCGCCTCCTTGTCTTTAATAGAATCTAAACCCCCATCTCACGTTAGTGTGGGGGATTAGTCATTCTATGACAAGACAGGAGGCTCATATTATGCAAGTTCAAAGCCCTTGCATCTCATTAGTACAACATGATCCATAATAGAGCCAATATAATGAATAATAAAATAATAGGAAAGGAAACCTTAAATGTTTTCATTGAATAATCAGCTGACCGCAAGAGAATTGCCCAAGGCTAGGATGCCCGAAAAACTGTCTTATAAGGCATAGACAAATCCACTGCAAGAAAACAGGAAAATGTGTCAATTCCTGTGTTCCTTACCAGCCACCAAAACCAACTGGTTAAAAGAGGGGAAAACATTGAACAAAGTTCTCCTATGCTAATAGGTTAGGACAAAACTCATCTGAAATAAACACCTCTGTTGTCCAATCAAACATTTAAAACACTTAAATTCATACCCTTTTTGGGAACCTAGAAAGCAAACCAAAGAAAATAAGCACCTAGCTCTCCAGGAGATAAAGAAAAGAAAAGTACCCCATAGGGGTGAAAGTCTTGTAGGTTCCATCCCATGCATTAAAGGAAGATATCGCATTAGAAATAGGGCATGTCGCAGAACTACACCGGGAACCAAGAGGGAAAGACAAATCTTCAAAAGGTAAAATGGGAGTACATTTTGTAATGGGACAACCCATCCTGAGCAGAGCGGAAAAGCAATAGAATTAACCCACAATTGTCTTCAGACATATATGTATACTAAGGAGGGATGTCTTCTGGAGGCAGAAACAGAATGGAAGAGAGGAGCCCCACCTGAGAAGCTAAACCCATCAAACCGCCAACACGGAGACCTTCAGACCTCCCTAACTCTTGCAGAAGGACTCTGCTACATGACAAAAGGCAGATATTAACAAACCTGATCCTTAAGAGGGCAAACTTGGCAATGAGAAAAAATGTATCTGACATCCAATCGCCACCATTATAGTGATATGTAAACCCCCTTGTAGATATGCCCGGTGTTTGAACCTTGATCCCTCCTCCCTGGAGATAAACCCCCTAGATCAAAACTAACCGAAGGAGGACACCAAAATTCCAAAGTTTTAGCAAGACTCTAAACTGCAAAGAACTAATCACTAAACAGTTAAACTGAAGTTGCACACCAGAATAGGTCCAGCAAATATTTCAGCCAACTTGCAGATCCTTGAAGCTCACAGCACCTTGAGCTGGCACCTTACTGTAAAAACGAACTCTTGTGAAAGAACCCAAAGGACCACCTGCCATGCAGGCGACTATGAGAACCACGTCAGTAACTAAATATAAATATCCCAGCCCTCTGGGAATCGTAGCGGCAGACACCTTCTGATAGTGAATGTATAGACGCTAGAACACATCAATAGAGGGTCATGAGAACGTGGATGGGGAATTAGTATCACTCCCAGACCCCTCTATCCCACCAAAGGATATTGAGTCCTCCCAAAAGAGGAGAAACCTCCCCCACTTATCCAAGGGAAACCTTTTAACCCAGAAGAAAGCTACCCTGAGGACCCCATTAAAGCACCGCTTTACACCCTTAAGAGAAATAAATACACTATTGCACCTCTAACCAACCCCTGACCGTGGACAGGATCAGCTTGACTTCTTGAAATACAAGATATTAGCAGAAAGGAAAGTAACTGACGGGAGGGAAATGCTCAGTGCGAGTCTGCACTGGTCACGCGTCAAAACTCCTGTAAAAAGGAAAACGGAAAACCTTTGGGTGTTACCCCCAGAGGTGTAATAATATGATGCAATCTCCCCCAAGGATGGCGGGAAGGGAATGAGGGGGAAAGGACCCTGGATAATTATCAATGCCCCGTAAATGTAAGGTTGAGAAAGAAACTGGGACCACTGTCCCCTCAAACCCTGAGGACTGAATCACTGTATTCATGTGAGGCTGACTGGCCACTAAATGAATCAGGGAATGAAAAACTAAGCACATTGTCCGTAGCAAACCAGTACTTATACAGTACGACGAACCCTCAGGTATACGAGAGGTGCTTACTTATCGATCTCAGCAGGATAAAAGACAGATTTAGACCTTTCCAAATTTAGGAACCTGCATCAGTAGGGTCAGCACAGATATGAAAACAGCACTCTATTTGGTGCACTATAGAAAAATATATATGTATAAAGAGGTTAAGCAACGCTCATGAGGGTACAGAAGCCTACTTGTACTCCTCGAGCAGAGGAGAAGTTGCAATATACTATTAGACAGCAAGCTGAACCATAGGCCAAGCTTTGGGAGGAAAACCATGGGGCAGGCGCCATAAAGTTATTACTTGGCAACTCATCTATCAGATACCATCAAGTGTTTCCATCAAGTGTTTCCAAACATTCCATCCAAGTAAAACATGGTTGCTCAACTTGTCATGCAACAAAAACTGAACAGTTACCCTCGAGCTGACCCTGTCTGCACCAAAATCCAATAGAATAATGAATGTCCAATGGAACAAAAGTAGGGGAGAAAAACATGTCCCCACTAAAGAGCCTTAAGCCCTGCAGACCTCACTAAAGACACTCTTTTTTTCTCCTCATGTTGAGAGAAAATACTGTAGCTTAATCAGCACGGGTATTGGGTGGAGCAATTGAGGTCGGGGAAGCAAACCTAAGGAAAGGACTGAGTTGTCCTGAACTAACTAAGGTAAAGGGCGACAGAATTTTTAACTAAAAGACGAAGGATAATACCAGAGAGATGGTTAGAGAGGAAGGTACAACCCCTCCATATGGGTCTGTTTACAACCACTTCCACACTCTCTTTTCTTCAAAGTACTTAATAAATAAATAATATATAATATATAAAATATATAATATATCCAACGCAGAGGGGTTACGCCCTCACAGGGGTCCGAACCCCCGGCCCTTATATAAGCTGATACTCACTGAGCTATCCGGGCCACTGACAATTCTGAAAAACGCAAATGTGCTCCAGTCAACACTTAAACATATTGTTTATCAAAAGCGTACACTGAGCAAGTGCACCTCAACTGCTCACCCCAGCAGGGTGTGGCAACTAATAGTACACGAGGAAGCACCTCGCAGTATAAACCAGGCGAAGCCTGAAACCGACGGTTACTGCACGCCTACCAGAACAAACAATGGCGTCGGCCATATGCAGCACTTAAACAAAGCTGCCGACCTTAAGGGAGTAATACACTGAGCAAGTGCATCTCCAACTGCTCGCCCGAGCAGGGCGTGATAATCAGCAGTATACGAGGGGGTAACCTCGCATTAGAACTCAGGCAGAGCCTGAAACCGAGCAGGTTATGGTGCATGCCAGTTAAGGTAATTACCCAAGTTGCCGACTTTAAGGGAGGAAACACTGAGCAAGTGTACCTCAAACTGCTCACCCTAGCAGGGCGTGGACCCAGCAGTATACGAGGGGACCCCTCGCAGAAAACACAGGCAACCTTGCCACCGAGCAGGTGAATGCACCTTTCCAGGGAAGATAATGACATCTGCCACCAGCAGCCCCCAAACAAAAGAAAACTGTCAAGTTTAAGGTAGGAAACACTGAGCAAGTGCACCTCCAACTGCTCGCCCGAGCAGGGCGTGATAATCTGCAGTACACGAGGGGGTAACCTCGCAATAGAATTCAGGCTGAACCTGAAACCGAACAGATGGCACCTCAGTGAAGGCAAATCACCTAACTTAAGAAATAAGTAAATAAATAAACAATAAAATAAAAACTGCAGAATTGGCAGTGTATGAGGCTCTGCAGTAGGCGAACCAGTGTTAATATAAGTTGAAATGTCAATATAAACACAAAATAAAATATAAATGTTTAAATATATATATACATAAACATTCATATTCAAAAGTAATTAAGATTACATATAATCTTGTTAAAGTGGAAAAATGCGGACTGGGCTGTCTCAAGTGGTCTCGCATAACTAGGGTGAACAGGCAACCCGGATTCCATTTGAGAAACCCCTCTGGGATTTGCATGGTTGGGCGGTATGGAAAATAAAATTGTAATTATTTACCCCAACACGTTCCGAATTTAAAAGTTGGAGGACTGGTTCGAACCTGGAACCTTCCAGGTACCAGTGACAACCCCTACTGCCTGTGCTACAGAGACTGGCTTCAAAATAATAGAAAAGAAGGAAACATAGGAAATATATAGGACCAAGCACGCCCGCAGCACCTGGCAGTCCCAGGTGTAATTCAAAGAAAAAAAGAGGCGCAAATTAACCATACATACATTTTTTAAAATATTCATGATGTTCTGGACATTGTATTAGAACCCTGGCACCCTGCCTCCCAACACCAAGCACTTAGCTGTTGAGCCACTGGAGGCTGTGTTTTCCAAAGGAACACTGCAGCCCACCAAAGGGCTTTGTACACAGGTCGCCAGCAGTGCAGGCCCTGAATAAGCTAATGTAACAAACAAGGAGGGCTTAAACAAACAAAAGAGAGGCTTGCCTGCGCTGGCCTTGAAGCTTATCAGCTTCAGTCCGGCCGTAAACCATGAATAAACACAAGAATGCTCGCGCGCACACCTGCACAAAGCATTAGCTTCTGTTAGCCAATAAATCTTTACATAAAGAAAGCTTCCATTCAGACCAGTGAGCATGGGATAAAGAAAACAGTACACACTTAAACATAATGCCCAGAGGCAAACCAGCGCGGCGAGCGTTGGAAAGTTAAACAAACAGTACTTTAAAATATAAAGGACTAATATATATCTTAAATGTATCACAAAGAAATGCTACAAGCATACAATATTTTTCCCATAATATAACCAATTAAGGTTTAACTTCTACTGACAACATGTAAGACACAAACTGAAAGGCGTGTACTTAACTGTGGTGTCAGCAGCAAAGAAAGAGGGGTTGGGATTGGAATAATAGACTTATATGGGGAAGGGTCCCTGCTCATTGGTCGCCTGCAGGGCATGACCTGTCCTCCATGATGGATTGGGGAGCTCCCATACATTGCCATTGAACTCTATTTAGTTCTGTTCTTTACAACTTTTTTGTTTGTAAAAGGTTTTTCTTTGCTGCTGTGGTTTCAGAGTAAAGATTGTAATGCATAATATGAGCCTCCTGTCTTGTCATAGAATATGAATGCACGCAAAGTTCAAGCATATATACAACATATACATAAAAGGAAGTAAATATACATGGGTGGAGGCAGTTAAAACGAACAGAAGGTTCGTAAAGGAACCTGGCAAGTGCCATTCTCCTGAGCCTGTTCAGCACGGAACTGAAGAATGACCGGTCGTTCACGTGCATTTCTGTGCCCAGCCTGTGTGAATCGGGAATGAATGAATGAACGAAGCATGATTATACTGCACAAACTAAGGCCTGAAGGCATCTGGGTGCTAAGCAAAGAGTAGTAGACCGGAAAGACGACTGAGGCAAGGCCAGGTGAAAGCACCACGACTTAATCGCTTTACGAAAACTCAGGAGATCCAAAGTCTTCCTGAGCTGAATTGGGAGTGCATTCCGTAAAGATGGAGCAAGGACAGAGAAGGACCTCCCTCTGGCCCTAGCTTTGCAGTATCTGGGGATCACCAACAGATCAAGGGAGCTGCTGGCAGCAATACATCCTTTCAGCTTTATTTGGAGATATTCTGCTTTGCTTCAGTGTTATGAATCGCCCTGTGTACAATACAGAGAACCTTAAAAGCAATACGTGTTTTTAGGGTTCCATGTATTGATATCCCTACAAAGATATCGCCATACAGAAATATCGGCATATTTTTGCTGTGATATTAAGCCTTGGAACCTGCGGGGGGCACCCCCGCAAACCCCATCATTGTTTTAACGGAGAGGGGGGCCACCCCGCAACCCCTGGTCCCAATAACCCCATAAATTATCCCCACTAATAATATCGCCTATGGCCTTGCCCCAGGACCATATATATATATATATATATATATATATATGGCGTATTATATTATTGGTGGGGATAATATTACCTGATAACATTGTTACTGGTAGCCAATGTAACTGTCGCAACAGGCTCGAGGAACGAGACAATCTTGGAGCTCCAAGTGCCGGGCGTGCAGCAGCATTTAGCAATCGCTGCAGCCGATGGATCAAAGAATCTGGTTGGCCCCAAATAGATCCCATTGCAGTCATCCCATGAGGCCATTATTGAGGCCTCTAACAGTCTAGAGAGAAATTCCAAAGGAAGGAGAGGCAGTCTTATTCCGAGCTCTATACTGTAGCAACTTGTGCCTCCTGCGGCCTGAATGCACACATTCATGGCAAGAGATGGCCTTTCTGCCCCAGACCAGATGCATATATCTCGAGGCGCCGGAAAGAGGCATCTGAATGGGCAAACCTTCGTTTGTCCCCTTTCGGAATGCACCGCATAAGTGGGTGCTGACACCATAAGCCAGCTTTTGGCATAATTTGCCCAGGTGCTCCGGCCAGAGGCGTAGCCAGGAGTGTCTAACAAGTGGGGCCTGAAGCTAAGGTAGCTGGGCCCACTGCAGTGACATTTACATCTCTAAGTCCCCACACAGCGCACCTGAGTGGGAATTTACAGATTTTGGGTGGGCCTTGCCCACTCAGGCCCTACCCTTTTTACCCCCCGGGCACTGCTCCCACCCTTTAATTGTCGATCATTTGCCATGTATTGTCCTAATATTTTACGTACTTGCATCATGTGCCAGGTTTTTCCCTCTTATGTGCATTTATTTGCCAGCAGGGGCGGACTGGGAACTAAAAGAGGTCCTGGAAATAATTACTGAAGACCAAAAGAGGCCCTGGAAATAAAGTTAAAAGTGGCCCCATACAACACATTTTCAGCAAGCCCAATGCTTTTCCTACGAGAAAATGTGGACAATACTACACAAGAGAGGCCCAGGGTGCAGAGGCCCACCGGGAAATCTCCAGAGTTCCCTGTAGGCCAGTCCACCCCTGTGCCAGGTATTGCCATCATACCCACTGCACTCACACAGTTTTTTTTTTTAAAAAATATTTTATTGATTTTATATTTTAGAAAAACAAACAACACACAACACAATACAACTGTTAATTATTTACAGAAAACACAAAAGAAAATACGAGAAAAGAAAAAAAAAAAAAAGAAAAAACTCCCCCCACCCCCCATCAAGCCAGAGCCGGCTCCCTTGTATCCTCAGTCGGGGCACCGTCAGGAGAAACATTGTCCGTAGGCACATCTTCCGAATTCTCAGATTCGTCCAAGCCCTGTTGTGGGTTGGTCATAGAGGCCACCAATTGTCGCCAGGCCAGCAAGGGCCCTATCTCCTCCTCGCCCCCTCTAGTGACCGCTTCAAACCATACCACGGATTCAGCCTCCGGCCACCTCATAAGGTCCGCCCACCATAGTTCCACTCTCGGCCTGCTAGCCGATTTCCAGTTCATGGCAATCCTGCGTTTGGCCAGAACATATGCCAGGTCCCTCAGCTTGCTCAGGTGCCTAAAGTGTCTGGGCCTGGGGAAGATCCCAAGCATACACGACCAGGCAGATCCCACGTCCAACACCACTCCCCCACTTGCGAGCTTCATCTTGACCTCCTCCCAAAATCTATACACTTCCGGGCAGGCCCAAAACATATGTAGCAACCCAGCTCCCACCTCCCCACACCTGGGGCATTTTTGAGGGATCGAGCCTCCGAACCGTGCGATCTTCTGGGGAGTCAGGTAGGCCCTGTGAGTAATGTAGAACTGGAGTTGTTGGAGCCGTGCATTTCGGGACACCTTTTTATGATATCCCAGGACCCTCTTCCACTGACCCTCCGTCATGAGTCCACCCATCTCCTCCTCCCATTCATGCCTCAGTTGGGGCAACTCTTTCCCAGCCTTCGTTCTGAGGAGTTCGTATATCCGTGATATTTCATGCCCACCCTCTGAGACATCATACATAGTTTCAAGGGTGGCATCAGGATCATCTGCCAGTGCCGTCTCCGGCCATCTCTTTCTTACTCGTTTTACTAGCCTGGCATAGGTGATGTACTGGCCTCTGTGCACCCCCGTCTCATCCTGCAACTTTTGAAAGTCCAGCGCCTCCCCCTCCCTCCATATGTCCCCAAGCGTGGCCAGGCCCACCGGCTCCCAGTGCCTACGGACAGAGTGAAACAGTTGGGTGTCGTTTTCGCACAGGGCCACCAGCGGGACCTGCCAAGATAGTGGTTCTGACTCCCCCATCAATTTCCATGTTCTGTGCCAGACCTCCCATCCCAACCTCAATAGCCGCCCTCTTCCCGTCAGTTTATTCCTTTGTAGCCACACCACCTCTCTCAGGAAGTATGGGGCCGCATCCTCACGCAGCAACCTAGATTCCGCCGAATCTTCATCAGACAACCACCTGGCCACATACAACAGTTGTCCCGCCAGATAATATAGTTTGAAGTTGGGCAAGCCTATACCCCCCTTCTCGTACGGGTTCTGGAGCTTCCACAGGGCCACCCTATTCCTGGAGTTACCCCACACGAAGCCCCTACACATACTATGAAGTCGTACAAATAGGCTCTTAGGGATCAAATACGGGACGTTCACGAAGAAATGCAGGAGTCTGGGAAGGACCACCATTTTCAGCAAAGCCGCCCTCCCCATCATGGACAGGGGCAATCTGGACCAGAATGTCATGCTGTTCTTGACCCCCTCTATGGCTCTCTCTGTGTTATGCTTTTGTACCGCCTCAGTCCGGTGGTAAATATTTACCCCCAGGTACCTAAACGTGTCGGTCTGCCATGGTATTGGCAACACAGGCAGCCTCTCCAACGGGACGTCCCTGTACCCGCCCAAAGAGAACAGGCTAGACTTCGTGGGGTTCACTGATATGCCCGAGAGGACAGTGTAATGATCCAGTACTTCCAGTACGTACTGCAGGTTCTCCTCCGGGTAGCGTAGGTACAACAGCATATCGTCCGCATAGAGAGATATTAAGTGGCTGCCGCTGGCAGTGTTAATGCCCACCTCTCCGTATTGTTGCCGCAGGCATATCGCCAGCGGTTCCAGCGCAAGTATATATAACATGGGTGACCAAGGGCATCCCTGCCTGGTCCCCCTGCTAAGTTGCCAGGCATCCGAGACTGTGGCCCCAGTCTTGACCCTAGCCACCGGGCTGCTATATAACAACTGGACCCATCTGATATAACCAGGGCCCATGCCGTATCCCTGCAGGGCCGCTTTCAGCCAAGGCCATCTCACTGAATCAAAGGCCTTGACCGCATCCAGCGACACTACCGCCATCTCGCCCTTGTCATCCTTAGTATGGTCAATAACATGGTGCAGCCTCCTATGGTTATCACTGATATTCCTGCCTGGGACATATCCCGTTTGATCCGGGTGGATCAGCTTGCCAATCACCTTCTTCAACCTGTTGGCCAGCACCGCCGTGAGTATTTTGCTGTCCTGGTTTAGCAAGGACAGAGGTCTATAAGATCCACACTCAACAGCCGGCTTGCCTGGTTTCAGTAATGGGACAATCATGGCCTCACGGAGGGACAACGGGAGTTCTCCCTGTTCGTATGCCTCGTTAAACAAGGCCAGCAGTGGCTGAAGCAGCTCCTGCACGTACACCTTGTAAAACTCACCAGGCAGGCCATCCGCTCCAGGTGCTTTACACGTGGGGAGGCCCCGGATCACCACCTCCAGCTCATCAGAAGTGATAGGGGCGTCCAGTTCCTCCCGCTCCAGGTCGTCTAGGGTGGGCAGACTAATGTCTTCCAGTGTGTTCAGGATGTCCTGGCTCCTGTCCTCCCCAGTGTCCTCATACAAACGTTTGTAGAACCTGAGGAATTCCTCGTTCACCCCATCCTGAGTGTTGCGAAGACCACCGTCCTCACCACGGATCTCATGAATAACCACTCGGGGGGACTCACTCTTGTACAGCCAGGCCAACAGTCTGCCTGGCTTGTCGCCCCCCGCGTGCAGCCGCTCGGTGTATTTCCTATGGTTCAGTCTACATAGTCGGTCCCAAAGAGCGCTGCACGCCACCTGAAGGTCTCTCATCCTAGTCTTGTCTACCTGAGTGGCATTCTCGAGACGAGCCAGGCTCTCCAGTTCCCTTTCGGTGTCCTGAAGCTCCCTCCCGATACCCCCTTGAAGTCCCTTGGATTTAGAGATGGCCACTCCGCGCACCACTACCTTAAAGGCCACCCACAGAGTTCCCGCAGAACGCACACTACCCGTGTTTATCTCAAAATATTCCCCGATGGCAACCCTCAGGTCTTCCCGGAATCCCTCATCCTGCAGTGCCTCCGACCGGAGCCTCCATGTGGGGACCCGAGGCCTAGGGGGTTGGTGTCGCCACTCTACCACCAGGGGCGAATGGTCCGACAATACTCGAGCTTTGTATTCCGCCTCCACTATTTCGCCCGCTATCTCGGCAGTTCCAAACACATAATCCAATCTCGTATATGAATCGTATGGCGCCGCATAGTGCGAATACTGCCTCTCCGTGGGGTGGAGTCTCCTCCACACATCCACCAGTCCCAAGTCTCCTAGCAATGTCCCGAGCGCCTTGGCCGCCTGCGACATTTTCCCTTTGGTGTCAGCGGACCGGTCGATTTTGGGATCTAAGACGCAATTGAAGTCCCCACCCCACACCATCGCACCCCCTACCAAGGGGCCGAGTTTGCCATAGAGGGATCTGAAGTAGGCTGCAGTATCATGATTGGGGGCATACAGGTTGAGGATGTGTACTTCCCTGTTCTCCAGGAGTCCTGTTATCGCCACCATTCTACCCTCCGGGTCCACTATCGAGTCGAGCACCCGGAATGGCACGTGCGGCGCCACCCAGGTGATGACCCCTCTAGCATACGCCGAGTACGTGGCACCCACTACCTTGCCCTTCCACTTCCTCATGACCACCTCCAATTTCTCCCTGGTGAGGTGGGTCTCTTGTAGCAGGGCTATGTCTATCCGCATCCTCTTCAGGTATAGCATTACTTTGTTTCGCTTGAGGTAACTATTGAGGCCTCGGACATTCCAGGTAACTATGCGAAGACTATCCGATGCCATCGGTTTGGTCTGTATTCAGCCCCGCCCTCCCCACAATACCCCCTTGGTCTAACACTCCGCCGGCTCTTCCGCCCTTGATCCCCATCTCCCCTCCCTGTTTCCCAACTACACACCACAGCAAACAACCCCTCCCATCCCAACAAAAGCCCAGCTCCATCCCTGGATCTCAGGCCCACCCGCGTCTGGTCTTATCCCGTTTACAAGGAATAGGACCCCGCGGGGCGTCGCCGATCTAACAGCGACCTAACTAACTAGATATATTACTATTGGGGACAAAGGAAGCCTCTTGGAGCTCCCAATCAAGTAACCACGGGTAGGCACGCCCAATGGGCCAGCCAGTCAGCACCACATCATACGCATCACATACCGTACAAATGACTATATTCAAGTCCCAATGTCTCGGCCCCATTGCCCCAGGCGGCCCAGCCATAAGCTACTTATCTTCCGTAGTCTCTGCCTGGATGCCCGATTCTTGAGGACTGCCAGCGCGTCTAGCCAGTCCATCGCTTCAGTTGGTGTTTCAAAGAACAGGGATCTGCTTCTGTAGAAAACTTTCAATTTGGCCGGGTAGAGTAGCATGTAGCGATGGCCAGCTTCGCGAAGTCTCCTTTTCACCGCTCCTAAGTGCATCCGACTCCGCTGTACTTGTAGCGTGTAGTCAGGGTAGGCCGTGATCTTGGCCGATCCTCTGTCAATCGTTCCCCCTTTTCGAAAGAATTCAAGAATCTTTTCGCAATCTCGGTAGTTCAGAATTTTCGCGATCACCGGCCGCGGGGGGGCCCCAGGAGGCGGCCTCCTGGTTAGGGCCCTATGAGCTCTCTCAACTGCAAACCCCTGGGTCAGTACCCCGCCGGTAATCTCCTGCAAAAACATGGATTCCACAAATTCCGTGGGGTCTGGCCCTTCAGTTCCTTCAGGTAGGCCCACGATACGAATATTGTTGCGTCTGGCACGTCCCTCCGCCTGCTCCGCTCTGTCCTCCAGGTTGCCCACCCGTTGCACAAGGGCGTGTAGTTCCTTTTTATGAGCAGCGCAGTCTGCCGTGTTCGTGGCCGCCTCCTTCTCGATGGTCCCCGTGCGCTCCGAGACCGCCCTCACATCCAGCCTAAGCAGATTCACCTCCTCCTGGACGGCACCGATCTTGAGGTTTAAGCCTTCCTGTAGCTCTTTCATGGCGAGGCCCAACTTGGTCTCCCATGACACTTTTAAGTCCGCAATCGCCGCCAGCACCTCCTGTATCGTGCCAGGTGACTCCGCGGTCGTCACGGGGGTCTCTTTGTTCTTGCCTCCTTCCGCCCCTGGGGGGGACTTGGCGTAAGCCTCCATCGTGGGCTGTTTGGCCTTGGGTTTCACACCTCTCGTGGTCATATTGTTGTATGAGTCGGGCGGGGGCCCGTCCCGCCAGGCACCGAGGGGGAGTCACGCCACACAATGCCCAAAGCCTGACCCACCACACCATGGGGCATCCAACACGCCCGGAGCACCCCAACCACTAGGCCCACGGTCCTGTCGTCACAGCCACATCCGTTCGGCTCTCCCGCTCGCTGGGCCACCGTGCGTCCTAGGCGGCGCTCATGTGTTTTAGTCTCCAAGCAAAGGGACCCAAGGGTCCTGCACTCGTGATCGCGACACTGACTTCATGATCCTCGGTGTTCGCAACGTGTCGCCGCCATTTTGTCTTGTCCGCCTGCTCAGGGCTCGTCCCAGTCAATCACATTTATTTCGGTTTCTAAGCCTTCCAGACGTCCCAAACTTTCACCGGGTGTAGTGGTGGCATTCACACACCTGGACATCGATTTCCAACGTCGGCCGGCCCCCGTGGACGTACCCCTCCATCAGGATCAAAACAGGATCAGCGGAGCTCCTCCAGAGTGCGACCTCTTACATGGCCGTCCAAGCCACGCCCCCTCACTGCACTCACACAGTTCACTAATGGGCAACGCAGGCGGCAAGGCCAAAGAAAGAGACACTAAAACTGTTTTCAATATTTGGAATGCATTTGGTTGCATTTAAATAACAAAAGGCAACAGCATAACTTGGGGTGTGGTGGAGTTGTTGTGTCCACCTCCCCCACTCCTTAGAAACGGTCCATGGGGGAAACAAGGTGATCCCGTGAACAGAAAAAAACACCCAGGGCCTCCGCGGAAAATCGGACTTTGCGTTCTAAACTGCATGCAAAATCTCGTTGGTCGGTTCATGGCATCGAATGCGCTGCACTTTTTCGTACTTTGCCTGGACTTCGCGCAAGCTCAGCCTGTCACTGTGAGAGGCCAAGTGCCTTGGTCAGACACCACGCATTGCGTGGGCGTGGCTTGTGCAGAGTTCAGGTTAGGGAGCGGAACACAGAAGACTAGGAAGAACAACGGAAAATGTGGGCGTTACGAGGCCACTGCACCTCCCAAAATGCTGCCCAGGTGTTGCAAGGTCTGGAAAAGATTTGGGCCTATGCTGTTGTTGGGACTGTCGGGACTCGGGTGACGTCTGGTTCGTCAAATTGTCTCAGGCACCAATGAAAAAGTGGCCCACAGTTGCAAATGGCAATTCATTCCCCTTAGTGACAGACTGTTTGAGTAGCACCCAAGGGGGAGTTTTTTTGGTAAAATGTGATGCAAACTGCATTTCAAAGAATATTTATTCAGAAACACTGGTCAAAACTATTAGCCGCATGAAAGTAACTCATCAAACTGGCCCAAATTGGCCAAAAAAAGAGCCCTACTTTGACACAAAAAAGGGGCCCACAAAGCATTTTGCGTTCGGCATGGGCCTATTGTCCGAAAGGCCAGTCCGAGCCTGCTCGGGTCTAGCTAGCCTTTTGGTTGTAGCCCCTGAGCTTCTTTTGGGGGCTACAACCAAAATCCCCGGGACAATAGCCCCCTCAGCCCTTCCCCCTAGCAACACCTCTGCCTTGCCCTTGCATGCCACCTGGTCTCGCTGCGATGGACGGTGCAGACAGCAAGACCAAAGTGACAGACACAACACACGCTTTTCAATCTTTTGAATGAATTCGGCCACATTTGTGTGAAAAATGCAACAGTTGACAAATGACTTGCATCGTGAAATATGCAATATTGTTAGCCCCAACATCATGCATTGGGGCGTGGGGGAGTGGCTGTGTCCATCACTGTGGTATCCCAGCTCACCTCGGGTGCCGATAACACAAGTGGATACCACTGTGAACTGCTGCGAGGTAAGGGCAGGAGAGGGCGCCGGGAGAGGGCGCCGAATATATGTTTTGTTGTGGCTTTGGTTGATTTTCTTTTGAGCAATTGTGCCGCAAGAGGAGATGCAGTATCGAGACAAGTCCATTCTGGTTTTGGACTCTTGACTAGGGTATATTAACCCCTTGATACAGTTGTTTCATAGTTAGCAAGCAAGTTGTGTTAAGTTGCAAAGCATCGTGGGTTAGTGTTTATAATGGTCTTTGGCTTGGGTTTTGCAGCGCCCGTGATTGACACTGGCTGTTGATGGGACAAGCAACAGTTTTGCAATGAACACATTCTTGATGCAAAGGACAGCACTGTTATGTTCCTTGGTGATACTGCAATGTACAGTGGGCAATTGAGTCATCTACATTACAGGCTCCTAGATGGTACCAGCAGGACACACCCAGGGGTAGCAGCCACTTTGCCATGGAAGTGTTCCCTAAACTTATCGTTTTGTAATTTTTTTGATTGCAACCAACTTTATCAACACATACAAATGCCTATGTTTGGTGATGAAATGTCCCAAGTGGGGAGTTGGGATGTTGCTCATGGAAAGCCTATGGAAATGTAATGCAAACCCTTATCTGTTTTTAGCTTGTGAGTTTCCAATTGTATATATTGTTTTCTCCACAGTTTGCCCAACCATCACCATCTCACTAAGATTTTCGTTCGCCCTGATGAAGGCTTGGCCTTACACATCACTCTGGCCAATAGTAGCTGAAACTCGGGTAAGTAATACACGAATGTTTCTTAGACCTCTCTGTAATGCCGTTTGCTTTGTAACAGCCCAGGTATAGAGGCAGATTCAGTTGCCAATTCTAACCTTAAAAACTGTCAACAACATTAATGCACACTTGATTGTAAGGACTAACATGTTAATGCAGCCCTAGTTGTAATACTCACTGGGTTTTATGGCCCATTGCAAACAAAATTGAATGTTTATGTTATATTCTTGTGCTCTCATCATTTACATGCCAAGTGGTCTTGGTGATGGTAGCACTCCTTGGTCGGTTGTTTTTTTAGAGGTGGTTTGACGGTGTTAACAAAACTATGCTCCGACATGGGCTTGCTTCAGCTTATACGTTGTCTATAATGTTTTTTCTGTATGCGATGTTTCCCAAAATTCCAAAGTGTGTCTTAGTCAACCCTTGATGTCCTTGTGCTGATTTTTGTCTTAAGTCAATTTCGAGTTTACTCCATTAAATTATACCTTTGGAAAAAACAAATTCAGGTTCCAATTTTTTTTGATTAAGTTTAAATCATTGATAGGAATCCCCCTTATTTTGTGGTTTGTTGTTGGTTAGAGTCCACTTTGGGTTCCTCCAAATCATTGTGGTCTTCCTCTGTGATGTTGTGTGCATTTCCCCAGAACCCCAGGAACGGTCTTGGACGAAATAAGGTGACCCCCGTGAACTGATCAGACCCAGGTAACATTACCCCCACCCCTGTGCAACTACCAGATCAGCACTGTTCAGTGAGTGGCCGCATTGACAACGTCACATATCTGCACCGAGCCACGGCCCACAATTGGGAGGAAAATCTCTCCACCAGTGTCTCCAGTTCCCAGTATACCATTCAATGCAATATGCTTCAATGTACTGCCACAGTGGCCCTGACCCGTTATTGCCTGTAACTGTACCCAATCAACCGTGGCAAAAGGTGGCTGTGGACGTGATGGATCCCATTTAAGGTTTGGGGGATGGTTTCAAGTTCATTTTTGTAATGGTGGACTATCACACTAAAATAGGTGGAGTGGAGGGCCGCAAGGGATGCCACTGCCGTTGAGTTGATCACGTTTTTTGAGGGCATGTTTTTTCAGGAAGGAGTCCCGACACAGATTGTAACCGACAATGTTTTTCTGTTCAGTGAAAATGAAAAGGTTTTTGGGGAGTACTCTGTCAGGCACGTGTGCACAGCTTCATATCAACACAGGGCCAACAGTCTGGTTGAGTGCCTCAACAGGTTTAGAAAAGGAGTGATTCAGTTGGCTTTGCAGTCAAGGTTACCATGGCTGTTATGCTTAGACAAATGATGTGGGGTTACCCCACCACCCCACAATGTTTTCTTGTAGGGGTGAGAGCCCGCCACTCAGCTGTGCCCTGGTTGGTTGGGGATGGCAGGTGCTGTGTTGGTGGATCGGGAGGCAATAATGAGAGCGATACATGAAGGTCAGAGACACTATAAGGAGGTTTTTGATGAGGCCAATAGTGTCAAGTTGCAGTACTGGGCAGTTGGGGATTTGGTCCTCATCAAGAACCCTGGGATTAGTCTCAAGTGTCTCTAAAGCAAATTATGGGTCTGAAAAGGATAACTGCTGTAAAGAGTTAAGTAGTAGTGGTGGAAGGAGGGGGAAGTATGGTTGAAAGGCAGGTTGGCACCATTCAAGGGTGTCGTGAGTCCGGGTGTGTGTGATGTTAATGTTAAAGAATATTTGTACTGCGCACTATCACCACCGGAGTGGTCCCCTGGCGCTCTGGCGGCTCTGAAAAAGGGAGAGGGGGGTGAGTTAGTGGGAATGAGCTGGAAACGTGCAAGATAGCAGTGATGTTCTGTTGGCAGCCTCAGCCCGGTGGGTCCGTTGGCTGGGCTTGGGGTGTTTTTCGGTTGTTAGTCGTCGTGTGCTGTTGTGCAAGTCTATGTGTGGTTTGTTTTGTGGTTGCACTGTAGTGAAGTTTGTGCGGTTTGCTGAGTTTAAGGCTTGTGGTTGTGTTTGGTTTGAGAAGTGTATGCTGAGGAATGAAATTGTTAGTGGGTTGGTTATTGATTCATGATAGCACGCTTGGTCTAAGCTTAGGAGAGTCGTATATCAATCATTGAATAACATCTAGATGCGAGGCAGGCTAAATTGAGGATTCCAACTAAGTGCGGCATATGCTGACATATACAATTCTATCTATATAAGACGCATGCTAAGCTTAGGAGTTCCCTCTATGTGTGCACATGCTAACATTCACAATTCTATCTAGATGCGACACAGGCTACGTTGAGGATTCCAACTAAGTGCGGCATATGCTGACATTTACAATTCTATCTAGATGTGACGCATGCTAAGCTTAGGAGTTCCCTCTATGTGTGCACATGCTAACATTCACAATTCTATCTAGATGTGGCGTATGCTAAGCTTAGGAGTTCCCTCTATGTTATGTTACTTGGCATTTATATAGCTCCTTATGCATCATTGGTATGATCTCAAAGCGCTGGTAGGTTGAACACCCTTGAGAACCGCAGTTCAGTCAGTAGAGAGAGAGTGTGGTATGGGGCGTGGGCGCACCAGATGTGTGCAGCTGGTGTGGTTGTTGCATGAAAGCTGCTTCTTAGCGGTAGGTTTGGTGCTGAAGAAATCAGTTGGATGTGTTGAGTCTGGAGGGTGGACACCCAGACTGAGTTCCAGCTGCGTTAGGCATGAAGGGACGCTTAAGCTAGCTGGGATGTGCTCAGCTAGCTGTGTTTTATTAGAATGATGTGGAGTTTGTGGGGTCATGTTAATTATGAGAACATCTAGACCGAATGTGTCATAGTAGAGCTGTGTTCTAGTTGAATGATGGTGCATAGGGGAGAGTAAGCATAGTAGTTTGATATGGTGAATATCAGTAAAGTACCCATGATCAAGCACAAGAGCAGGACGGGGGCGTACATTTAGGCACAATTTCTAAGTTCATCAATACCACAGTTACGCTATTAGGCACATTTTCTAGATTCAACTTTAGCACAGTGACACTATTAGGCACACTTTCTAGATTCAACTTTACCACAGTGACTATACTATAGAGACGCTATTAGGCACATTTTCTAAATTCAACTATACCAAAGTTACGCTATTAGGCACATTTCATAGTGATACTAAGTAGTATACTTAGTGATACTAGGGGGGAAGCAGTTCTGTGATACGAAGCCCATTGTTATCAAGTACAGGGTGAGTGGAAGAGAGAAGAAGGTCCCTGCTCACCTCAAGGACTTTGTTATGAACCGTGAAACTCAGCTCAAGGACTTGGTTTGTTACGAACCTTTAAACTCAACTCACGTTGCATTAAGTTAGGTTGCTTGCTTTGCATGTCTATTTTATTCCCTTAAATTAGCCTTTCCTTTGCCCATCCTCCTCCTCAGTTTCTCTCCTCTCTGTTCTCTGTGTTTTCTACTGCTCCTCTAGAAAAAAATAAGTGGGCACCACTGGGTAAATACATGTGTAGTTTAATATCAATGAGAATCTTCAAACTTAAACAAAAATAGTAAAGCGTCAGTAAAAACTCACAGGAGCTGGCTGTGATGAGTCTGGAGACACCCTGACTCAAGAACAAGTGAAGAAGTAGACTAGATAAAAAACCTAGTCACACAGCGCTCTCTGTTTACACCCAACAAAAAATCAATTTTGTGAACTGCAGAAGTAAACTCTGTTTAATGAAAGAAGACTCTGAGTACCTGAGAGTTACTTTCCTGGTTTTCTATTTCCACACTTTGCATTAAACCCAGCCTCGCATTTGCAGATCGCCAACTGGGTACCTTCCAGCATACGATCTCGAGTCAGTTATTCAACTCCTTTGAAGACTTCACGTCTGGCACGTACTTTTATTCATTCCCCTGTTTTGCTACACATCATACGCGAGGTAACCTTTTACTTCTGTAAGCACTGGCAGTGAACTTAACACGCGATATCACACTCTTTCACTGATTATTTCTTTCTTTCCACATATTCATAATTCATCTTAATCTTCACCCCTCCCCCCTTTATGGGTATGTAACCATTATTATTTCTTCACTTTTGTATGCATTCTCATTTATTGATTTATTTGATGACTGCGTTTTTGCTGATTGCTCTATGTTACTTACCGGATGTTATTCTTTCATTATGCCATACTCTATGTTCTGTATTATCACTTACCTATATTAGCAAAGACTTGCCCTGAAGAAGGAGTTAAGTACTCCGAAATGCATTGGCATATAAGTCTGCTCATATATTGAGATGTGTTAGCTATGTCCTCACTAAGATTGTATTAGTGATCTTTTTTTGATTTTCTGAACATTCCTTTGATAAAATGAACATTACCCTCATCAAGACTGCATTTATTTAAACTTGCATACAAATGATAAAGTTGGAAAAGTGTACTGGAATTGACTGAACCAACATTTTCTGAAACATAAAACCCTTGTTGGGTGTAAACAGAGAGCGGCTGTGTGACTAGGTTTTTTATCTAGTCTACTTCTTCACTTCTACTGCTCCTCTCTCACCTCCTGCTTCTCTGTTGGTTAAATCAGGGGGGGGGGGAGTGGAAATGTGTTGTGTTCCAACTTCAAGTCGTGTTTGCTTTGGAATGTATGGCTCATGTGACAGCGTCAGTTGGGGGAAGGCTCCTGGGCAGGGGGCAGCCTACTCTACCTCTGCAGGCCAGTTCAATAAATATCTTACCTTCTCTTAACATGGTCTTGCCTCTCAATTCGACCCTTCCTGAAAGTTTCTTCTCTTTGATGGATTTTACCATAATAACTGAGACAAGGGAGATCACTCCTGATGTTTTCATTAGCTTGGCAAGAATTACTGAGATGAGTGAGATCACTTCCCATGCTTTGGTCAGTTTTGCAACAATTACTGAGACAAGGGAGATCCCTCCTGATGCTTTGGTCAGTTTTACAATTACTGAGACGATGGAGATCCCTCCCAATGCATTCGTTATTCTCCTCCAATCGTCTACCGGGTCTGCAGTGGATCGCGTTATCTCTTTCCTCCTGGGACCACATTGCCGGATCTTCCTGACATGTTGGGGCCACTCTTATGCATTTGGCCGTTCACCGCCATTCTTTCCTCGCTTCTCTCAGCCCACTTTGATTCTGCAGGACCTCCGGTTCACCGGTTTCGGCATTATTAAGGGACCAATCGGTCTACCTGGCTGAGGTCACGCCACCATTAGCCAGCCGCATCCTCTCGACCATGGATTTGCTTCTGTGTTTCACGTCTTAGTTGCCGGGTTTGAACTTCCCATGCAGGTACGTCTTCACGCTGGCGTCTCTCTGGTTTCCCTTCAGGCAGTGCTTTGTCCATTTCTATGGTCGGTAGCTAAGTCCTCCCCAGCGCAATGTCAAAGTCCCTTTTCTGTATCAATGATGCATTCTTCAGGCTTGCTTGGGGGCCCCCTCTTCTCAGTACTTTAGAAGTCAAATGAAAGAGTAGTTTGCATAACTCCTGTTATCAACTTATTCAAAGTATTTCCATAAGACTATGACCTAGGTTTTATAGGGAAAAAAGGAGGAGTGTCACAATAATATACAGTGGCACTTTCAGCAGCTTTTCTTCCAGACCTTAAAGATTTCGGGGACTCCAAGGTAAGCAAGTTAGGGAGTTCCACAATGGAACAGGAGTCACCATTCCCATGAGGGAAGTCCTTCCCTGTGAAGTCCTCTCACATTTTACCACTCCTAAGGGGCATATCGGGTAGCAGCCTCACCTCCCTAGCCTTACAGGGAAGGGCTCCCCCAAGGGGAGAAGTGACATGATTCCCACAATTCATCACACACCCTTCCCCTAAAGGAATTACCTCCACCATCTTCAGCAAAAAGAAACCTGGACAGGAAATCTAGGTTCTGTTTGTTCTTCCCTTGTCTATGCTTGATGGAAAAACAATATGGTTGGAGATCTAAAAACCAACACATAATGCAGGGATTTGTGTCTTTTCATAACCCTAGCCAAATTAACAGGGAATGGTCTGTTATGAGTCAAAGCTTTTCAACCAGTGAGATAATGTTTCAGATAAGAAATATCCCACTTAATGGCTAGGACCTCCAATTAAATAGCAGCATGGTTGGCTTCCCTAGGGAAAAGGATCTTGCTGGTAGACAGGACGGAGTGCTCTATTCCTTCATTTTCTTATGACAAAACTGCCCCAAGTCCTACCTTGGATGCGTCAGTTTTGAGAATAAACTCCTTATTAAAATCGAGAACTTTAACGATAGGCTCACTGCAAAGCATATGTTTTAGCAATCTTGAAATTATCCTGATCTTGTTTTTCTCATTTTAATTTCTGCAGTTCTGCATTTTTTATTTGATCTGTGAGGTGGCAGTGATAGTAGAAAATCTTGCAGTAATATCCAACAAGCCCCAGAAATGCTTCGAGTTCCCTTTTCGTTTTGGAGGGGATGTTTCCCTAACGGCTCTAAACTTCCCCATTTGGAGCTGTACCAAACTGTTCCCTACAAAGAACCCAGGTACTTAGTGGCGGACTGTGTAAAATGGTATTTCCTGGGAATTTCAGTCAGTCCCTCTTTCCTTAGGGCCCTTATTATCTTGTATAGATGACGATGGTGTTCCTCCCAAGTTTGACTGTGGATTATGGTATCATCTAAGTATGCGCCGCACAAATGGGAAAAGGGTTGCAATACTATTTCCATTAGTCTCTGAAAGCCCACCGGGCCCAGTGGACTGCAAAAGGGAGAGCCTTTAATTGGAACAATGCTTGAGAAGTAGAGAAGGCTGTCTTTTCCTTGTATAAGGGGTTCAAAGGGACCTGCCAATAGCCCTTCGTTAGCTTGATCATGGAGATGTATTTAGCTGATCCCAGTCTTTCAATTAGATAGTCAATCCTAGCCATAGGATAATTGTCAAACTGGCAGATGGCATTCATCTTGTGAAACTCTATACAAAACCTCCACAACCAATCAAGATTTGGAACCAGGACCATTGGCGAGGACCATGGACTTCCAAACGGCTTGGTAACATCTGCCTCCAACATATTCTCTTTCTTCTGGAGGATTGCTTCATCCTAATGTCTGGCATGTGGTAGCCTTTAAAATTTACCACTTTTCCAGGTTGAGTTCGAATGTGGTGAAAAAACCTTTTTACCGTCGCCGGTTTTTCATTAAAAATGTCTGGAAAGTGAGACAACAAACCAATGTCTGCCTGTTCTGATGTCAAATTAGGTAAGACTAAAGTTGACTCTGAGCTTTCATCTATAAGGAGTGAGGCAATTGTAACAAAGTGTTTTCTATCCAATCTATGCTCTACTCCCTTAGGAGATGTATGTGATAGATTTGTGTTTTTAATTTCTGATCAGGCTGTGAGATGAGATAATTACATGGCCATTTTCTTTCCAATACCGCATACGGCCCAAACCCCTTTGAAAACCTTTTCTGCTTGGAAGTTGGTAATACAACTAGGACTTTCTGTCTCACAGAAAAGGAGCAGTGAACAGCCGTCTGATCATAATGAGCTTTTTGTTTTTTCTCGTGCCTCTCGCAGGAATTTCGTAACTATTTCACGAACGATAGTCATATGTTCTTTGAGACACTGAGCAGTCTGTGACATAGGGAAAACGGCCTCCTCTCTGTCCTCCCAAGTGTCACGGAGTATATCTAAAATGTCCCTTAGCACACATCGAAATAAAGTTTCAAAAGGGAAGAACCCTATGTAGGCCTGGGCAGACTTTCTTATTGGAAACAATGCTCAGGGGATCATAATGTCACAGTTGCATCTGCCTGCTTCCACCAGCTTTTTAAGAATATTCTTGAGGGTTTGGTTAAACCTTTCTAACAGGAAGAGCGCTTGCGGGGGATATACAGAAGTATGCAAGATCTTAATTTGAAAAACCTCTTATTTTAGCCATTAGTTTTGACATGAAGGTATTATCTTGATCCGTTTGAATTTTCCGGGCAAACCCAACTTTAGATTGGATGTTTTATGATCTGTTGCATGGTGTTATTTCTGAGGGGAAAAGCTTCCATATATAGAGTTGCATAATAGAGTATAACTAGGACACATTTGTATCTGGTATAATCTCCATCTCTTCAGAGGGGGGTTTTAATTTTTCTGCACTCACTAGGTCAGCTTCCCCAAAATCTTTATCACCTCTTGTTGTAAGAACACGCTCTTGGAATTCTACTGGTAAGGGAGAGACTGCATTCTCTAGTATCCCCTGAACAATGTTCTCCTCTGCCTTAATGCCATATGCCTGTTTCCCATGATTATGCAATAGGACCTTGATGTTACCCAGGTAATCTGGATCTACTACTCTGGCCATGACATCCAGGCCATATTTCCACGATAGTCCAGACTTGGAAATGAGGTGAATATAAGTTCCTTCTGGAGGGGACAGTATCAGGCCAATAGGAACGAGTTCTCGCTTCCCAACTGAAATAGTGATCTCTGTACTACTGCAAATGTCGAATCCAATAGACTCTGGTGTGGCAACTGTAGGATCTGAGATTTTATCAGTCAGGCTTCATCCCACGTCCAACACCATATGCAGAATGCTGTAGGAAGGAGTCTGACAAAGGGGTGGCATGCTATGAATGCTTCTTTATCCTCTTTTCTAAAGGATATTCCCTCCCCAGGGAAAACTTGTGTGCTCATCATTAGGGTGGTTGTCCAAATGAAAAAGACCTGTCCTCTCTCCAAAACGACCTATCTCTAGCCCTACCATTATATACATAAACGGCATATAGAACATCCTGGTTCACTGGTATCCATATTGGGGATTTATTTTAAAGCCTTAACTAAGAGTTAATGTTCCACAAAGATACAGACTACCAGGAGGATGGCTCCCTCCTCCTGGTCGAATAGTTTTCTTTTTTTTCTTTTAGAAAAAAAAAAGTTTTATTTGAATTTAGGAAACAGTGAGCAGAACCCAATTACCCCCCCAACCCCAACAGCATGCCACACAAGAGATACAATAACCACGCACCCAGGTCCGGCTTCCACAATTCACCTAGTTATCCCACCCTTTCAACCCGTGCTCCTCCCAACAGGTTCAATCAGCTCTTTGCCCCATCTCCAGAGTGTAAGTGTACTATTGTCCAGGGCTCCATGAAATGCCGCTCATTCAGGACCCACGGTCCAAACACGCTGCTTAGTCCAAAACTCCAAATGGTGCCAGCTGCAACATCTGATAGCTACCCCAAGTCTTCTCAGCGCTCTACCAGCGCACTCCACATCTTGCCAGGAAAAGGACAGTTCCAACAACCACAGAGGATGAAAAGATCGAATTACATATCCAAAGACTCTTCTACATTACTTGCTGAGATACCAGAAGAATATAGGCTCTTCAGCTCAGCTGAATCCCTTTTTACATCTTTACTTTTGCTGGGAGTGCAGGCTGCAGAAAATACCAAATGATTGCAGATCATGAGATTGGAGCTGGTCCAGCTTGCAAATGATACAGAGAACTGGTTTGTCGTGAGGAGCAGGAGCTCGCTCTCCCCATGCTTGCAGGAGCGACCCACTGCATGATTGCTAATACCCACACAAGGTAAGCCCATGGGCTATGGCCAACTACAATAACTAGATTGCCATTTCAACTGTATTTAATTGCGCTGCAACGCTTGCTGAACCGCTCAACCACCAGCTGCAATATCCAGACCTGCTTTAGTAAAAAAAACGCGTGGTCCGAAGTTCACTCTAAGATGGCCGCTGTGATTTCTTCATCTGCACACAGCCTTTGAATGCAGATCAGCTGATAGGCTTTAAGGCAAGGAGTACGGGCCAATCCGAGGGAACCGGT
The DNA here is from genome assembly GCF_040938575.1 of Ambystoma mexicanum. Taxonomy (NCBI): domain Eukaryota; kingdom Metazoa; phylum Chordata; class Amphibia; order Caudata; family Ambystomatidae; genus Ambystoma; species Ambystoma mexicanum. The sequence continues at coordinate 381,572,701 of NC_090927.1, read as the reverse complement.
AGGCGAAGCCGGCCCTCGTTGAAGGCACTATATCAAGGCTACTCACTGAGCTAACCGAGCGTATCGAGCTAAGAGCATGCCACCCCCTAACAGCTCTGCTCCTTCTCTACCAGTAGCTGATGCTCCAGACATCTATCGGAGAGAACTCTCACATTGAAACTCTTACATCCCAGAGAACAACGCCACCTGCCTGCTGAACCACTGCAGCTCAGGCAACATTGCACCGATACGGTGAGACCCACTTGAACAGCTATCCATATGCTCTGTATCCCGGAGCACCGTTGAACATACGATCTGACTTGATGCACGCACCTAAAGCACCTTAAGGTATGGCTGCACTTGCTTTCTAAGTCTAGCACCACCGTTAATATTGTATTCTGCATTTCTCTTCACTTTCTACCATTATTGTTATTCGCGTTGATCCGCCGCCCAATAGGGGAATTATAAAGTGTTCTATGCCTTACCATTGCCATGTATAAATGTACCAAACCTCTACTCAATAGAGACTCTCTACTTTGTCCCGACACCTGAACCTGCCGGCTAGTCAATAGGCCTCTGGTTTTTCTCTCTTGTATGCTATATACCGCCAAACTTGCATCTTATCCAGCTTATTAGCGTAATATTAACCCACTCTATCGCCCTATGCGAGCTGCATAGTGTACAACCAGTGATCGTAGCGCGCGCAGCGCTACTTCTCTAACTGTTTCTCCTTGCTCTAACCGCACATTGGAAACAGAGTCTACCTCTGTTCCATACTACAAATTGGTTAAAGGCTCTTTAACCAGCCGCATTTCGAAACTGTTGCTATACTGTCTATAGCCTTACAGCGCAAACCGCATTGGTTTTCCATATCAGGCTAGATGCAGTGTAGAAACAATGTTGTCTATTGCCACGTAATGAAATTTGCATACATGATGTTCATAGCCTGTCCTAGCATTGTATATTGGTTTTATGCTGATCTTAGCATGCACTGAAATTTGAAATCATGTTGTACATAGTCCAATTCAACAAACTGACCATTTGCTGCTACTAGTCTCATATTGAAAACGAATGCTATGCCTCCCATAGCATAATATTGCAACATGGTGCCACGCTGCTCATAGCCAAGTACTAAACTGACCTCAGACTGCCTATAGCCTGGCATCGCTAATTTAACTGACTGCTATACCTAGTGTTAACTAGCTGACCGCAATACCCAGTCTTCACCTAGGTGACATTGCACGACCCGATACCTACGCCCAACCCCACTATATTGCCTACCAACGCTAGCTTACTGCACAGCAGTGATATGCGAGGGTCAAACTTAAAACAAGCACTATATGTCTTCCTTAGCTCCTTTCTAGTCATGGCCAAAGTACATACTATATCTTGTACTACCCAGTTGTCTGTTTCTTCGTCACAAATATTGCAGCCGACAAGCGCTAAGTCGCCGTCACCTAAAATACACCTATCGGCCTACTTACACTCAAGTATAACAATAACATCACTGAAACATCAGTCCTGGCCTTCGACCAGAGGAACAATAGACTTAAGGATGGGACAAAAAACTACTTGTGGAACCAAAACTATAGGCTAGCCTCTTACCCTAGGGACAACCTAAATTCCACCAGCTCCACCTCTGTTAATCTAGCGAATGTAATCACTAATACCCAGCAGAACCAGACAATAACAAAAAACAAGATTCCATCCAGGAACAGGCCGAACTGTGCCTTTAGTACAACGAAAACTAAATCTACTAGTAACAAAGATGGCAACACACCTGTACCAATCAAGGGTGCCTTAATTAATGCTAGGTCCATCCCATCACATGCCCTGGACATATCAGACCTTGGGGCCGATTCATGGAACAAATGTGCACCGAAAAACTTGGCGCAAGCCGGCGCAAGTGTAAAAAAGCAAGCGCCCCCGTTCGATTCATGGAAGGGCCTGCGCGTGTTTACTGCGGGATGTGCGCCAAATCCGAGCGTGGTGCGCATGGGCACACACGTCACAGCAACAACCCAAACGCTGTGCCTGATGCGCACAGCGAAAGCTCACAACGTCGGCACACACACCAAAAAGGGGGCGGGACAAGGGGCGTAACATACGGAATGGGGAACAACGCGTGAAAAAGAAGGCGTAACTGGGGAAGTACTGCAGGGAAATGCACAGAACGCGAACAACACGTATTCATGGAATTGAATATGGGAAACCCGCGCACGCTAAAAGACGCGCACAGGCGTCAACACTTCCGCCACATGAAGGCAGGCGGAAGCGTCCCCGCGCGCAGTATAAACAACAAACACGTATATACAACTACGATGAATGCCCCATTTGTCGCAGCACTGATTGTGGGACACCGCAGGAGGAGGAGAATAGCCAGACCCCGCATTTATTTGCCCCGGACCAGCCTTTTTGGGATGCCTGACAACCAGGTCTATGGCAGGTATAGGTTTCCACCTCGTATCATTCTAGACCTGGTCAGGGAGTGGGAAGATGACCTTACATCTCCCACACTGTGCTCCCAAGCATTGAGCCCCTTAGAGAAGGTGCTCAATGTCCTGCATTTCTTGGCCACTGGGTCATTTCAGCAGACAACGGCCATAGTAGGGGGGGTTCTCACAGGCCACGGAGTCACGCTGCCTACACCAGGTGTTGGCAATCATGACTGCGCGCCCCTCAGTCCGCAGGCACATATACATGCCCAGAACACCCGCAGAAAGGCAGGCCGTGGTCCAGGACCTTTCCAGGGTGGCACACTTCCCCAAAGTGCTCAGTGCCATAGATTGCACCCATGTGGCCCTACGTCCACCTGGGGCCACTGAGCACATCTATCGAAACTGCAAGCACTGGCATTCCATCAACGTACAGGTTGTATGCGATGCCAAGGGAATCCTCACCTCTGTCTATGCAAACTACCGTGGCTCTACCCGTGACAGTTTCATATACAAAATGTCTGCCCTGAGCCGGGCCCTGGAAGCTGGTAAGCATGGTGACACATGGCTCCTAGGTGAGTACAAATGCCTGTGCAATTAACAAATACACAAACCCAACTAATCACAACCATTATCACCTCCCCAGGGGACAGTGCCTACCCTCTGAGCAACCACATGAGGACGCCAATCTGGAATCCCACCACACCACACCAGGTAAGATACAACGCTGCCCATATTGCAACCAGGGGCATAGTGGAGCGCACATTCGGAGTGCTCAAGTCACGCTTCCGCTCCCTTGACCGCTCTGGTGGGCAGCTACTATATGCACCCCCAGTAGAGTGCAGGATCATTGTGGCAGCATGTGTCCTGCACAATGTTGCAACACGACGGGACGTACTGGTGGACATGGTGGTGCCCCCGCATCCTCAACCACATGCACAGGCGCTGCCCATGGGAGGGAAAAGGGCAAATGGCGAGGCAGCCTGGACCCAGCTTGTGGCCACATTTTTCACCTAAACTCCCACCCCTGCGGAGTGCACACAGGCCTGGCATATACCAGGTGACAGTCGATGACATAGAGACAGTCAACTGTCACAACCTTACCACCCTGAGAATGCTGCCACGGAAGTGCTATATTGTGTGCATCCCTAGCTACTTAAACATAACCAATCCGGTGTGACCGAAAGGAACACATGCAAGGTGTGTTTCACACCACCCCCTGCAAAACAGGCCATGACAATCACTGGTATGTCACCCAAACCCTCCCAACCTACATCACCCTTGTCTGCCACACCATGTCATGGCATGCAACAGCAAAAGCCCAACACATGACCAATGAGACACAAAGTGACATGCGATAAATGGAAAGTGGCCTGAGACAATGACGCCTGACATGGAATCAGATGAAATGACTGACCAACAACCTCCCACACATACCTAGTCATACACAAATGCTTTCCACCAGTGGTAGCATGAACAAAAGACTGAATGCCTGTTCACATGCACATTGGGCAAGCCAAAATCGTTACTCCCTAACCAGTGTGCTGTGTGCGTCTCCTGCAACACACTGCTCAGCACACAGCACTGTGAGCAGCCATTGTGTTGGGGATACACCTTGAGCATCACATCAAAAGGACAAACAAAATAAACCACAAATTAACGCATGTACACGATCCCCAAATGGCAATTGATCATGTGCTGCAGGGACACAGCGTGCCCGAGAAGGCAATCTGTGTGCACCTGTGGGCATGGAAGGGTGGTTGTACGTGTGGTGGAGCATTGTGTAACTGTGTGTGTCAGTAGGGACATCCACTCAATATATGCAGGTGAAATCAAGTGACCCTCAGTGTCCTGTACACATCACAAGCGAACATTTCCCATGCGTACACCCCAGCATGCCAAACCACACCAATCCCCTGACACCTGAAAATTAAATAAAACACAGGAACAGCCATTGACCAGAAGAACACATCATGAATGACAATGTCAGAGAGTGCCCAAACACTGTAGCCCAAGCTTACTGTCCAACAACACAAGGCCCTCCCTCATTTACACATCACCATGACCTTCTGAACAACTGTGTCTGGGGTATTTAGCTTTCTTCCTTATTGTCTACCTGGCTACAGGATCCCCCTACCCCTTGGTCTTCATGTCCACCTTGCGTGTAAATAGGGTCCAGCCCCCTCAGAGGCCACCTTGACTGGTAAAAATACCAAATCGCAGAGAACTCCAAGGAGCCAAACCCCCAAACCAGGGAAAAAGCCTCTAGGCACAAATAAACCCTGGAAGAGTCTCCAGTAGATGACTTGAAGTTGCAAAAAATGTCCAAGCACACGTACAAGCAGAATGCAAGAACAACCAAGGTAGCACAGTTCAACAATGGTTCAACAGGATGGGTACCATTTTCAGGACACAATATACAATGAGGATGCAACAACTGATGGGTAGTGTCACAGCTCCGGTCTCCAGGTGCAGGAGTGGCACGAACCAACCACCCCCTCCATGGTCTGGGCACCTGCAAGGTAAAACTTACACAGCCCTCCGAGACCCCGGCGGGGAAAGAGGGTCAGGGATCCGTTGTTTGGACAGGCATTGGTATTCAGGATAACCGGAAAGAGGGGCAGGAGAGGGGAGTTGGATTGGCAAGGGAAAGTAGGCAAAATACAAAATACAACTATTGACAATAACACATACTCAATCAGAGAAACCATGTTCTTCATGCACATTGTACTAAATGAGTCAAATGCAAGCCAAAGAGAGACTTATCTCTGGGCTGAGTGCTGGCCTCCTGCCTGCACACTCTCAGATCTGGTAACAGGAGAAGTTCAATGCTGCAAAGAGAGCGTGAGTTACTAATCTGTGTGTGTTTACAACACACACACAACACCATTCATGCCCCAAACTAAGTGACTTCTCCACAAACAAACACTCTTCTCTGCTGCTTTGTATGTATACGTTAGCTTGCCCCCATGATGGTTCATACCCTGTCAATGCAGTAAGGCAGGCGCACGTGGGCGCGCGGTAAATGGAAGACCAATGTGTCAAGAATCACACATGATAGAATGGTCCCTGGGTGAGCTGCTAGACGCGTATAACAAGTTGCGACTTCAGTACAAGACATGTTCGGCAGCAGCGGATTTCAATAAGTAGTGAATGTGGCAAATTGCACATGCAAATGATATGCACTGCACTCGAGTTTGTGCCTCGCTGGGTGTCCCCGTGCGCTGTATTAGTTTCTGGCTAGCAACGCTACTGCGCTAATAACTCAGCTTCTATGGAGCAGGGGGGACTCGAGGATATGTGTGACGGGCCCCTGCGTGTGCCCCTGACAACTTGTAAAGCTACTTGGCATTTGTTCCTCAACGCATCTTAGTTGTACTGTGCACTTCTACAACAATGCCTGGCCAAGCTCCCCAGCACTGGCGCTACTTAGTGTGCATGTGCAAGTGGCCTGGTGGAAGGTTGGCTGCAGTGTGGCCCCTTGTGCTGCTCACCTTGCTTGGAGCTCCTGGAAATACGTCTGCTTCTGTCGGACGTCTGGCACAAGCCCTGTGCTTCTGCTTGTGCACACATATACACGTGTGCACCACCGAACGTGGCCAGGTTTCAGTAGTACTTGGCCCCGTGTCTGCTGTGAAAGGTAGTCTGGAGGCTCATTTTCCTGCAGAAAGGGCATAAAAGATATTAATAAGGCTGGAAAGTTCCCTGTGTATGTGTCTTCATGCTGGTTGTCACTGGGCCATGTTTGAGACCTACATCCGAACTCCTCCCACCATCAGCGTGACTTTGACAGCCAAAGGGTGCAGGCTACTGTCTACAGCATGAAGTGCATCAAGAAAAGAACATACATCACAATCCACATCAATTAATGGAGATATCAATCATGTACTCACCTAAATTGATTGCAGACATGCCGTGGAGAAAACCCACTTAATCCCCACTAGGGGTGTTAACACAAGTAGTACAGCAGCAGACAGACACAGATATGACGAAAGTCTAATGCCCTTGTGTAAATGGTTGTTACACCGAACCATCCTTGCGAGCCCATGGATAAGGGAGGCAGGAGCGGCCTATGTGAGTCAGGACCCCAAGCTGCAAACACATACACGAGACAAGCTTGAAGGGCTCAGCTGGAACAGACAGTGGATGCTTTCAAAAGCCACAAAGCACTACACCGTCACATGAATGCACAATAGACAAGCAATTTTAAACTATATTAACTAACTATAAAAAAACTATATTACCTAATTAAACTAACTGTAAACAACCATATTAACTAATTAAACTAACTATAAAAATCAAAATGGCCACATACAAATCAGGGGGTGGGGTGGGTGGGAGCAGGCACCCAGGAGGTGGGGTGGTACAGGGTGCACCTCAACACCCACATGCGATGATGTTGAGGAAAAAAAAACCTCCATGGGCTCAACGGCTGCACAGCCCGACCTGTGTGGGAGATAACTCATCATCCTCATCACCCTCAGGCTGAAAAGGTTGACGTGGCACAGTACCCTGACCACGCCTATGCGCAGCTTGCCCCTCGTCGGCAGCAAGACTGCGGGACGGGTGAGCCTGGTTCTGTGCAGCGATGACAGGTAGGTCAGTATGTAGAACCTCGCGTGATACACGTGCTTCCTCTTGCAAGGTAACACGTGTAACACAGAGTTCTTCCTGCATGGCCTGGCTGGACAACTGGTACACCTCCCGGCAAGCACGTAGCTCAGCCGAGATGGTACTCTCTAGCTGCTCCAACCTCTCCTCTGACCGCTTCCTCTGGGACATAAAGAGCACACCCAGAGTAGATCTGAGGGATTCATAGTCAACCCTTATGGCCTCCATGTGTACGTGTTAGGCAGAAACCTGTGCAGTTCCCTCTGGGACCACTGAAAAAGATTTAAGACTACAGGTGTTTGGCAGTAAACCCACTTGGTAGCAGTCTGTACCACACAGATTCACTTGGTAGCTGTGGCTGAGCAGTCAGACTTCCCTCAAGAAGAGTTAGGCAGTATACAGAGCATTCACAATAGGTCAAAATGACACAGTAGAACAAGTAAACACTGACCAGGGCTTGGTGTAAAAGAGATATAATTATTTATTTAAAACCACATCTAGAAAAACACACAGGCACTAATAGTAAGCAATTCATAAACACGGTCACTAAAAGATATACACTCCCTTAGAAGAATATTAGACAAGTCTTAAGTAAAGCCCCACTTATTTTCAGACAGCAGTGAGCGCTTAACATAGATTGCACTCTAATAATTTGTTTTAAAAGGGAGAGAAAAGCAGAGAATACATTGAAATAGATCCCAACACTTTTTCACGAACACAACAAGAGAGGAAGGCAAAGTAACACCGTGAGTTTAGAGTCAGTAGGCCACTTTAAGAGGATCAAAACGAAATGTGTCCAAGGCCACACGGTTGCAGTGCACAAGAGTCTTGTAAAGGTTCAAAAAGGAGTTGGACCAAAGAAAGGGACCAGTTACAGGATCAAGGTGGCCAGCCCAGTCCAGAAGGTTAAGGGGTTATTATTACCTTGTAGCATTCTTTAGAAAGGGAGGCCTGGCGGACACGGTACCTTAAAGTGGTGAGAATACTCCAGCGGGGGCAGTTGTTCCTGGCAGCGGATGCAAGTCAGTGCTTCATCCGGGGGAAGAGAGGATCTTGTCGGGGAGGAAGACAGGAGTCTGTTGCACTGCCAGGGAAGAAACCAGCCGCGGAGTTTCTCAGGTAAAAGGAGCGGTCCTTTGATTCGCGGTCCAGTGGTAAGTGGCATGGGTAATTCGACCACAAGCCGGTCTTGGGTGCGAAGAGAAGAAGGTAAAACTGGTTGTGCCCACCAGTCAGGGGAAGAAGCCTCTCCAGCCGGGAGATCTCCTCTGTTGTCGGGAAGTGGTGAGTCGGTTCTGCAGGGCTCCACTGGTGGTGTCGTCGTGGTAGGTCGTCTCAACTTCTCCCTCGTCAGATTCTCAGGTCCTGTGGCGACTTCTGAAGTTCCAGTCCCCAAAGCCCTGCTTTTATGCAGCACACCCCCATTCACTCAGCCTAGCTGTCAATCAAACATGCTAAGTGGTGAGCCGGCCGGCTCACCACTTGGGCCAATCACACAAGAGTGCAACTTGAGTTACCAAGGTAACTCAGTCCAGGGTGCCTAAACCCCCTCCCACGCCCCCTGTGGTACCCAGACAGAGTGGCACCACTTTTGGAGGCTTCTGTGGAGAAGCCCGCCAAAAAGTGGAACAAAGGGCTCGACTTGGGTTGGAGTCACCGAAGAGAACACAAACGCCATTTTAGAATCGAGTCCTGGCAAAAAATACCAACCGGCGAATTAATATTAAATAAATAAACCGGCGGTATGTTCGTGGATATGAGAATTAAATAATTAAAGTTGGTAGCCTCGAACAATGGGAAAATCCCATAGGAATATATTTGCGGTCGAATATAAAAAGTAGTTTCCGCTGCCACCAGTCAAAACTCGATCAGGGGGGATGGAGACGTGCCCCCTCGACTAACAGACTCCGGGGCAATCGAATTGCCCCGACCAGTACGTCCACAATATGATGGTTTGTACTGGTTTCTGTTAATAATTTGGGACTAGTAAAGCAAATGGTGATTTTACATACCCTGGGAGACAGTAGTCAGTCCCAGGGTATGGAGTCTATGGTGGGGTGTCACTATGACACCCCTGTGTCACTGCACGGAGGGTGCTGTGTAACACACATAGTAAAAACACATGAGACCCTATGGAGTAAAGGACCCCATAGCCCATAAAACACATTAACAGTCAAAGGAACACCATAAATCATGTCCAAGAGTGGGAGAAAAAAAAGAGTCTCACTCTTGGCAGGCGAAAAAACAAACTCCAGAAATCCAGCAAAGCTGCTGGGGGACTCACTAGGTTAGGAAATTCAGCCTAAGGAGAGAATTCTCCCTAACAGTGCCTCTGCGTAAGCAGCAAGTGCTTGACACAAAGACACCATTTCAGCCCGGCGTGCCCTGTCTGAGGCCGCCATGCCCAGCCTGAGCAAGAGGGCTGTGGACTGTGCCGCCCGCTGCTGGAGTTCCACCTGCCTAGCAGGGGGGAGCACGGATTGGGCCACACGTTCCATGCTCTCAGCAATGTTATCAATTGTTGTCCCCTGGTGTTCTGAATTGGCAACCATGGCTTGCTCCCACTCAGTATACTCCAGTGGCGCGCGGCCACCGCATTGCTGGGCTTGACACCTGCGGGGCCCAAGGAGAAGACGTTCTTGTTGGGTTGGCACCGCTCGCGGCTGCAGGACTACATTTCTCCATTGACGTGATGCCCCAGGCACATCAGCAACTGGTGTGGAGGGTGACCCTGCGTCCCAATCCACCACAGGCGGAGGTCCCACCACCGTCTGGCCCCTCAGTGCAGGTGTCGCGGACAGAGGAGCGTCCACATCAGAATCACTCACCCCGGACGAATGAACCCGATGCACATCCAACTCGACATGTCGTCAGAGTGATCCTCCGGGCTAGACTCATTGCCAGACCTAGACAAGATGGTCTGTAACACAAGTGGGTTCTCGTGGTCTACCACCCCACGACCCATACTTGTGCTGGGTTGCTGGTGTGATAGCAACCCTGTGCCTGGCATGACACCACCATCCTCTGGCTCCATTGCGTCATCATCTGAAAAGTGGAGAAAAATTAAACATTAGAACACATGTCAGAAGCACATGACACACACACACATACATCACATTGACAACCAACACATGAAGCAGACATGTCACACACAAATGAGAACCTGGCATGCATCCAGTGGCCTTGATATGCAAACACATCCCAAAAGCAGAAATGGATGTGTCTAAATAGCAAAGTCTACACAAGTACAAAATGTAGTATATGAACTCCATCAGACACTACCTCTGTCAGGCACATGTCACAGGCAGAAAAGACAGATGGCAGCTAAGAGATGCAACACACCATAAGCATTTCTGAACTGCAAATTGACCACTGCTGCAAGTGAATCTAAACACACGACACAGGTAACATGCATGTAGACATGCATCACTAAAGCATCATCATTAATATAGCTCCACCCATCTGCAGCTCGGCCCGTACAGGGTGGCATGGGCCATGTAGATATAGTGAATGTACCAAGCAAAGCAAGGGCCTGCAACCAGGTATGAGGGACCATAACGCCCAGTACCGTCCGAGCTGCAGGACATGAGGCCTCCACAACACCCATCAGGGCCTGATTGAGCACATTGGGCTATGAATGTGCCCTATTCCATCATTCCTTGTGTAAAATCTCCACGCCCAGGACCCACCATATTAGCTAAGTGGGCCTGGGCATACACATACTGCACAACAGTGAACCTTCTGGATCATGCCAGTTCCACATAATGTGTGCAATGCAGAAATCACACCAGCATAAACGTCAATCAAATACATATTAGTCAGTCAACAAAAAAGCTGCGCAAGACACATGTGTACATGAACACTTTCACAAACACATAAGTGAGTACTCGCAATGTTGCACTACACAACGTTGAAGCTGCTTGCATATGTACATGTGAAAGCGTTCAAAAACACCAATTTCCCCATACACCTGTATTGTGAACATGGCCAGCCTCCAATACACCAAAGCAAGCAGCTACAACGCTGTTTGCTTTGATGTATGTGGAAGTGCACACATACACACGTGAAGGAAGCTCCACAGTCATTATAACCCAATTGGCAGGCTACATTCAATCTGCGCCCTATGCCAGTTGGTATAGGCCGCAGATTGACCAATCAACTCATGTACTCAGCATTGGAACTCCCTAGTGGTTGTTTAGATGTGTCACAGGATGCACCTGTGCCTGTCGCATTCATGACAGAGAAGGGATGAAAAACTGACCATACATGCCAGGTCACTTTGATATTGCATCAGTGAGTAGGCATGTACAACGGTGTAACACGGCTCAGAAGTGGGTTGATGCAGTGCAGAACATGTGTACGTTACCCACTATCTACATGAACAAGTACATTATGATGGCTATCAATAAACGTGAAGGCAGTGCAAGGACAAGTTCAGGCATCACGTGCAATGTGCATGCAATGGGTTGCATGGCTACAAGCAACCCCCCCCCTCCTCCAAACTGCCCCAAGTGAAAATGCAGGGAGGCATTGCATGGCAGCGAAAGGGTGACCAGAGACCTGTGTATTGGCAGACAGTGTTGACTAGTGTCAATTGCATCATCTGAGTCAACTGACAACACAGCAGATGATAATGTGACAGTAAGCAGTACACATGATGAACCCTCAGTAGTACACCCATGTGTGTAGAAGCCACTATACAAGGTTGAACAGAGTTAGTGGGCCTGAAACAGGTGGAGGCCTGTGCCCCACATAGACTGACACCCTAAACATGTGTGTGATGCAGGACTGAGCCAGAGTGGGCATGGAATGGATGATCAAATGCCATGAAATGTAGGTCATCCTGGACCTATACTACAATGATCATCCAGTCAAGGACACATAGGGGCATGCATGAAATGCACATGGAGCATGAATGGGCATTCATGTCCCTGCGGAACATCTCCCATCTGCACAGTCCAAGTGAGATACCCTGCATGAAGGACAGAGGATGTACCCCACTGTATGTGTCTGGCAGGTTGGCTGGTGGAAGTTTGCATGTACACAGGAGCCTCGAACAGGCCCTTGCAGTATGCCAACATGATGCACACCAGTGCCATGGTGAAATTGAGGTGCAGGGGGGGTGGAGGGGCAAGGGAGCATGCCTACATGGAGTACCCGCATGCAGGCAGAAGACACATGCACGTCAGTCATGCATTGACATAGTCCCAGTGCCGAGAGGAAAGACACCCCAGGCTACATGCAGAAGGGCCAGTGAGCTGGAACATGGACCGGAGGGGCAGCGGGTGACTAGCATGTGAGTAGGGTGCAAGTGTGGTGATGAGGACAGTCCCTGTCTGCTCTACATATACAGCATCCTGCATAGTAGGCGCGCATCAGTGAAGCATTGCATGACTTGCACATGAGAACCATGTAAACATGACATGTAGGGGCAGTCAAGCACAACACATCACACAGGCAAACCACACATGACCTCGACAAACACGCGACAACACTCACTGGACGGGGCATCAAAGTCCAGCATCTCTCCCACTCCTTCGACCATTCCTGCCGGTATGAACCCCGCAACGACTGACTCGTGCGAAGTGAGGTCTTCCTCCTCAGGTGGTGGCCCACTGCCAGTCACCAGAGTCATGTTGTAATTAGAGGCACGCTTCGCCTTAGTACTGCGTTTGAGGTCATCCCAACGCTTTGTACACTCTTGAGCTGTGCGCACCTCATGGCCGAATGCACTCACACAATCCGCAACTTGCTTCCAGTGGGACATACGATGGTCAGCCGTAGTATGACAATTCGGCCCCACTAGCATATCACGGTTGTGGTCCCGCACGTCCACAAGAAAGTCCAGTTCCTGCACGCAGAAAGGCTTCTTCCTCGACGTGCCAGAGCTGTGTCTGGGGTCCCAGCCTCTACTGCAGGTGCAACCTTCCTCCTCTTGGACAGTGGTCCGGACCGTGGCTGGCAAATGCCACCCTGATCAGTATGGGCAGTGGCACTGGTGGATTGAACCAAGGGAGTGGCAGGTGGAACAAGGACGGAAGCCCTGACTTGTGTCAGTGGCTGCTGGGTGCCCTGGAATGGACCCTGCGCAGCAACATCCGCTGAGCCAGGGTCATTGACCGGGACTGTCCTGGATGGTAGACTCACAACTGGGGTGGTGTCGGCTGCATCTGCCCATGCACTTCCCAACACCCGGCTGGTCGGGGCAGCAGATAACATTACTGCCCCAGGGGCACATGCCTCGGTCAGGGCAGCCCTGCATGCACTTACGGTGTGCCTCCTGACCTCCTGGAAATCTTCCTGGGACTCTTCAGGTGCCAACGCAGCCTGCGCTGGCAGACCCTGAGCCTGGGTGGTGGTGTCCACAGCTGCACCTGCAGCTACTACTACCCTTGGGCCCGTGGCAGTTGATGAAATGGACTGCCGGGTCACATGGGCGCCAGTGCCAGATGCAAGAACTGCATCTCCCAGAGCCGCAGGGGGTGGTGGCATGACTGCACCAACATGTGGTACAACATCGTGCCAAACTGGCGCACCCCTGCCTCTTCCCCCTCTGCAGCCACCCTGGAGTCCCCCTACTCCCTGGTCACCCCGGCCACATCCCTGAACCATGCCTGCCATGTGGAGTATGTCCAGCTGAGGCGCCCCTCACCTTTCGTGGCCTCCCAGCCATGGCACAAATGTAGTTGTGCCGGCACAGATGTAGTAGTGCCAATGGGAGGTGTACACAACAATTGTCCTGGGCAATTGGGGTGAAGGGGGTGGGATACAAGATGTTAACAGCACCCCTGCACCTGAAAGGCTGTATGTGACCCCGGTGGTAACGTGACAGGTCACGCAACGATCAGGCACCCCAAAACTGCAGTAAAACCGTGCACGTAACCCCCGGTAGCCCACGTGTGTGGAATTAACCTCCCGAAGTATGCAGTGGCACCCAGGGACACGAAAAACACGTACGCATGGGACACGCAGGCTACTATGACCTCGAAAATGGGTACGTGATACACAGGGGCACCCGCAGTGGGAAATATAGCGTGCACGACTCACCGTCAGACTAGCGTGATAATGAAAAACATGCACCCGTGTGGAGGGGAAACGCCCGCGCGCGTTATGTCACAGATGCGCTTACGCGCTAAGGGCCTTTCCTCGAATTACACGCTGATGTGCAGTTTTTTCACATGCCAAACCACTCCGTATCAAGCTGGTCACGCGACAACACACGGAAGACCATGCTCCTGCCCAGAAAGCCATTTTCCTGCCCCCCAGAGCCCCAAGCACACTCCCACCTGCCATCTGCTGCTTCCTGCCTGCCTGCCGGCCACGTGCCCTGCTACTTGGTGCCTGCTAGTCAGCCATCTGCAGGGGTCCCGTTGCTGTGACCACCCCTGCTGGAACAGAAGACTCCCGACTGGTATTCCATCACTCCACAGCCCAGCCCCAGGACCCAGTTGCCCACCCACACCTGCCTCGGGGGTTGCCATGTCCAACAACCCCATCTGGCACCAGTGGCAACCCCCCAGCAGAGAGGCAGAGGGCTGCCAGCTTCACTGCCAATGAAGTTGGCATCCTGGTGGAGCAAGTCCTGGGGCATTATGATGCCATCTTTGGAAGTTCATGCGCCGACAATGAAGGATGGAATAGGATCTGGAAGGACATCGTGGCTGCCATCAACGTGGAGGGGGTGGCAGCCTGGGACATGCAACACGTCCGGAAGCGATAGGAGGACTTCAGGTCCAGGACCCTCAGCAAGGCTCAGCGCCTCTTGAAGGCAAAGCATGCAGAGGGGTGCCGGGTCCACCTTACCAACATCCAGATGAAGGTCCTGGAAAGCACCCACCCAGCTCTCCACCTCCAGGTCCTTCAGAGGCAGACCCGTCCGGAGTCGAGTGGTAAGTGTCCATGCGTACTGATTGGACGCTGTTCATGTTGAGGTGTGGCAGGAGTGTGCAGGTTGCACATATGTCTTGGAAGGCCCATGTATGGATGTGTATGTACAAGGACATGAGCCTGCTCCATGTAAGTTTAGTCATGTGTGAGGCACATCAATGGTGTATGTGTTCAAATGGTGTATGTGTTCAAATGCATGGTGCCCAAATGCATGTGTCGGTGCACACATGTTTACATTTCTGTGTATATACTGTGGCATGGTTGTGGTGTGACGCATGGATGCTGGTTCCACCTTCATGTATGTGCACAATGTACATGTGTGTGTGTATTTGACATGTATGCCACTGTGATACACCATGGATGCATGTGACACCGACATGTAGAAGGTTGATTTGCAGATGTGGGGCATGGGGAGGGGGAAAACCGCACACCCGGGAGGGCCCACGATGCCAAATTGAGTGTGAAACTCCCTACGTACCCCCAAAATACACGTAACCCGCTCACCCAAGGTCTGTCGCATGTGAAACTTCCCGCGTACCCCCGAAATACACGTACCCCGCTCTCGCCAGGACTATCGCGTGTGAAACTCCCCATGCACTCCCCAAATACACGTACCCTGCTCGCACAGGGCTTATCGCGTGTGAAACTCCCTGCGTACCCCCCAAATAGACGTACCCTGCTCTCTAGTGGAGTATCGCATGTGAAACCTCCTGCGCACCCCCGAAATACACGTATCACGCTCGCCCAAGGTCCATCGCATGTGAAACTGCCCGCGTACCCCTAAATACACATACCCCGCTCGCACAGGGCCTATCACGTGTGAAACTCCCTGCGTACTCCCCAAATACACATACCCCACTCGCACAGGGCCTATCGCGTGTGAAACTCCCCACGTACCCCCCAAATACATGTACCCCGCTCTCACCTGGAGTATCGCGTGTGAAACTTCCCGCGCATCCCCGAAATATGTGCAGGCAGCCCATTCAGCCTCCCCATGCCCCGCAGGCAACCCACACCAGAGGGTGGACTTTTTCCACACAATTTACCTGGCACGAGCGGGGTACGGGTATTCGGAGGGGTTTGTGGGGAGTTTTACATGCGATAGGCCTGGCGCGAGTGGGGTACGATATTCTGGGGCGTGCGCGGGGAGTTTTACATGCGTTTTTGTGGTTGGGGGCTGTATGCTGGTCCACTGGCCTTTGCGCCATGTACTGGATTTGTGCGATGTTTTTGGCGCACAGGGTGGGGTTGGGGGCGTAACTGGCGCTGCTGCAGGGTCGCTGCCCCACGGCTGCTTATGGATGTATTAATCAATGAATACGCTATACGCCTAAATGGGTTTTGGACGCGGCTGTCGCAGACTGCCGCAGACGCACTATGCGCCAGCCGCGTGCACCACATGTGCGCCAAATTCTATGAATTACCCCCCTTATCTCTACCAATGACCTCGACTTTCTTGCCATAACGGAAACCTGGCTGCACCCCGCAGCAGGTCCATCATTAGCCCTTGCCCTACCAGATGGCTATGCAATCATCAGAAAGGATAGAGCTAGTACAAAGGGAGGAGGCATTGCCTTTATCTCCAAATCCAATCTTAACATTAGAGAAATTATTAACGTTCCCTTCATATCAGGAGAACTCTTGTCTACTAAGATCACCATCTCTGCCACAACCTCACTAAATCTACATCTTATTTATAGACCGCCAAGGCCTTCATGACAGCTCCGACACTCAAGCCTCCACCCTAGCCAACACCATCGAAACGCAAGGCTTCACCATACAATCCTCTGGACCAACCCATACCAAAGGTCGCACACTCGATTGGCCCGCTGACCATAATTGTACTACTCACATCTCCAACAATGATCGTTGCCCATGGTCTGACCATAATACCATACTATTCACAATTGGCACCAACGCCACCACCAGCACATGACTCCTATGGCAGCTGCCACCCAAGCACGCAACATGCGCAACATTACGCCCAACAACATACTCCCTATGATCTCACGGCTCACCTCACATTCTGAAAACTGAGCCAAACTCTCCTCCCTAGTAACCACCTACATCCAAGTCATGGAAGCAGCCCTAGATGCGGTGGCCCCTATTTGCAACTGCAAAGCTAAACCCAAAGCACATCTCAACCAATGGTTCACTCCTGAACTCAAAGACCTTCGCAAGCAAAAAAAGAAATGCAGAAAATAACTGGAGGAAAAAAACAGTCAATTATCAATAAACAAATATTCAACTCCCTAGCATCCGTCTACAGAAAAGCCACCCACTTAACCAAAAGCAACACAGATAATCTATGCATAGAGAATTCCAATTCTAGCTCTAAAGAGCTCTTCTCAGTTTTAAGAGAATCAGAAGCACCTTCTCAAACCCCAGACTTATGTATCAAAGACCAAGTCTGGTGTGAAAACATACAAAAGGCCCTCATGGACACAATCACGTCACTCCAACTCAAAATCAATAATAAAAAACTGAAACTTAACACATCTCAGCAGCCCACTATCGAACACAACCCACCCTTACCATTCCAAAAGTTTGAGTTTTCCACTATTACGATAGAGGAGACCAATAAAATCATAAAAGGCTTCAAACCATCACATTTCCAAGGTGATATTTGTCCAGCGACACTAATCAAAGACTGTGCAGATAACTTGGCACCTTTTATCACCTCACTCAAACAATTCCTTTACCACCAACAAAGTAGAGGACAACCTCAAGGAAGCCTGGGTACTGTTCTTACTGAAAAAAACAACCCTAGACCCGAATGTACCAACTAATCATTGGCCTATCACAACGGTACCATTCTTGTAAAAAAACCTTTGATAGGGTTACCTATGTTCAAATTCAAAAATATCTAGAAACACACCATTTGTTGAGCAAATCAGGTTTCCGCCCAGTCCATGATACGGAAACGGCATTGGTAGACCTAAAATTGCAAATGGATCAGATCAGAGACCGAGGTGACCTAGCCCTCTTGGACCTCTTGGCGGCATTTGATCTTGTGAATCACAACATCCTATGCCGCCACCAAGCCAGTGATGCCCACTTCTCCAATAACGCTATAGTATGGATTAAATAATTCTTGTAGAACCGAACAATGAGAGTCTCATCATCGCAGCAGCCAGCCCTACCCCGGTTAGCTGTGGAGTGCCCCAGGGATCATGCGTCTCACCGACCATGTATAACGCATTCACTAAACCTCTCTTTGATAAATTAGATCATTTGGGTGTCACACACACAAACTATGCTGAAAACACCCAAATACCAATTGATATCACGGGAGATTACAATACAGACACTAAAGCACTAAATGCTATCAACCACACCATTCAAGCCTGGATGACCCAAAACGAGTTATGTCTTAATGATAAAACAGAGATCCTGATCTTGGGCAGCCAAGCAAAACTTAAGAATCTCACCGTCTTACCAATCGTTTGACTTTGATGGAAACTGCATAAAGACCTCTAAAGAGGTTAAAACCTTAGGATTCTACCTTGACTCTTCACTTACCCTCGATCGGCAAGTCAATGCTATCACCTTGGCATCCCCGTACACAGCCAAACTCATCACAGCATTTAGACCTTCTCTCACAGAAGGAACCGCATCACCCTGGCAAGAGCACTAATTTGGTGTAAGACTGATTATTGCAATGTCATCTTTGCAGGCTCTGTATTTAAAAACATTAAGAAACTCCAAATTGTGCAGAATAACGCCATCAGAACTGCTCTTAACATCCCTAAAACAGAGCACATCACCACCTTCAGAAGAAACATTCACTGGCTGCCAGTGAGACCAAATAAAATTCAAAGTACTCTCGATCATGCATAAATGTCTTTCTAACACTGCCCCTCGCTACTTATCCAGCCTGATAACTAAAAACCAGTCGGCCAGGCCCACCCGAGCAGCATATCTTTGGCAACTGACCAAGCCTAATTACAAAAGACAAATAGCAGGCCGCTCTAGCTTCCCTGTCATGGCAGTCAACAATTGGAATGCCGTGCCTACGGATTTAAGGCTAGATCCTTCCCTACCATCCCTGACTTCCTTAATGGATGGACTATTAGTCATCTGGCACTGCACTCTACGTCCTCACCACTAGTTACTTATCACTGTAGTACGACAAGGCATCTGACCGCCACACTGCACCTATAACACCCTAATCTATGAAAATGTAACTGCCTTATCACTCTGTACTGTATAACATCTGAACGCTCTAACTCAATCTGCATATCTAAGTATGACCTGTAACAACAGCCTCAAGTTTGTACGACTTGCAATCATCTTCTTAAGTCTGCATGACCTGTAACCAATCTCTTAAGCCTGTACTTGTTGTAACCATATTCTTTAGCTATGCGCCCAGATGCCTGAGGGTTAGGAGCGCAATACAAATGCAATAATAAATTAGGTTGAGTTGCGTGCATTAAGACTTATGATGATGCAAAACTGATGTGTTGGACATATTAACAGCAATGGAAGTTGGGGTTTGCAAAATGTTTGATGGCTCCTGCTGCACATTTGTTCCTCCAGAGGATGCAGAAAATGCATCATTATCCCACATCATCGCAGCTGTCCATGGTCTGGGTGTTCGCATGAAGAAGGAGGGAGGAGTACAGGACAGTGATTGGTTTACTTTGGCATTCAGTTGGGCCCAGTCATGGCTCGGAGTGATCGTGAAGCTGTTAATGCTCATCATCATGTTTATCCTTTTTATTTTCTGCATTTGTCAGCTGGGCCTTTGGTGTTGTGTCAATGTGGCACCTGATAGCACAAGCATGATGTTATCAATTGGGGTTTCAAAAGCACCTTGCGAGACAAAGAATATTGAAGTACAGACTGATATCCCACAAAGTGGCCTTAAATATTAAATGTTCCTCATCCCATATGGAGATGAAGTTGATCATCTCATCTATACCACACTATTATTTCTCCACCCTGTGATCTAGAAAATTACACACAAGTTTGGGTGGACCTGGTGGGGGAGAGGGGATGCATCTATATGACTTGCCCACCTGAAGAGTATGCGCACATGGGGGAGAGTTTGTGATCAGTTTGTAGGGCCTGGGTGCCAATAAAGGGAACTCAGCCATATGTGGAAGCAGAGAAGAGGGAACAGGAGCACAGAGGTGTAGCATAGTTTGTTACTGTAGAAGTAACAAAAGGGGGAAATGTTGGAAAGGGGACTGCCCGCCCCACACCCCTAGGCGCTTTACAGTGAGGTGAAATGCATTAGAAGCCCTATGATGGGCCAGAGAGGAGGGGGTGGTGAGAAGACCACCCCCAGTATAAAAAGAACACACTGCAAAATAACCAAATATAGTCTATTTGCATAGGGCACAAGCAGCTCTGCTATTTTGCGTAGATATTAGTAATTGTAGGTAAAAGGGAAGGACTGTGCGGCAAATGCAGAATTGCATGCACTAGGCCCAAATTGCGAGACAAGGGAAATCTCCAGCCATGTCCGAGCTCCCCTGAGGACAGCCCACACCCCCAACTGCCACAATGCCTATTCATTGTTCTAATAGTGTTGCAAAGATGTTCAAGAGGAATGTGCCCTACAAGGCCGTGATCACAGACCGGCGCCTGGTGTGCATGTTATCTCACACTGGCCAAAGCATGACCCGGCCCATCCCCAGTCGACCTAGAGTTATAGCCCATATAACTGATTAAAACTTAAGACTCCTGAATTCCATTCGACCACCAACCCCAAAGTAACAAGTCTTGAAATATTCAAAAATGACAGACAGGGCACATTGTTGAAGAGACAATTGTGTGATTTGTACTGCAAGGTGCTGGGAGGGATACATTATAGTTCAAAACAAGGGTGGAGACCTTGGAGCCAGACGACACGGAAGGGAGTGAGTGAAATGTGTGTGTGAAGGCTACAGTGCCCTAGAACCTCTTTTGTGCCTGTTTTAAGGCCCATCAAGTGCACGTATGAGTGATAAAGTAGTTGTATGGTAGGAGCATAATTAATTTGTTCTTTGATTTTATGATTTTGACGTGAGAAGATGATCACAGCGGCACACATGTGATGAAGACAGATGGATTGGGCTGGAACCAATGGCCTGGCATCCTCTATGGGGCAGGCGGATCCTGTATAGGCACCCACCAACCAGCTGTACATGATTTTATTATATGTATTGCATCATGTATGACAATGTTGTTCTTTATAAGATTCTGCTCGTAATACTTTTTGGCAGAACGTTCTTAGCAGCGGAGTGCTTTGCTGTTGCTCTCATCTGCATGCGAGATTAAAACTTGTTACCTTACAAGAACAACTTTGGCCTTTCTTCCCTAGCAGGTTGTTTCCTCTCTGGTGTGAGCGTTCAGGGACTTGCCTTCAATTACCAGGAGCATGTTACATCTCGGGTGCAATGAAGGGAGTTTCATGGGAACCCAAAAAGGGAATGATTGCAGTACTACTTTGCATTTCCGAATGGGGTGGGGTTTGCACAGAGTGGACAGCTTTGTACAGCTGGGAATAGTTGTGGATGTGTGATTCAATGATTCTTTCTTTCGGTACGTGTTCAGAAATAAAGATGGTTTATTGTGATTAATGATCATGATTAATGGTATTGGAGGGCTACTGAAACGGATGAAGAAGGGGAAATGGGTCACTTCAGAGAGTGGAGAGTTGGCTGCGTTATTTCAGTATCAGTTCATTCAGTACCTCTACAATGTTTATCACAACATTACTCTGTCCGTTGCTTGCAGGCTTTGTCACGTTAATTTTCCTCCATCAGTATCAGTTGATGCAGTACCGCTACAATGTTTGTTACAATGTTAACAATGTTACTCTTTATGTGGCTCTCGGGCTGTCAATCAACTTCCCGGGCACCAGTAATCCAGGAATGAATATCGGTTTCTAAACCATCAATCAGCCCCACACCTCTAGTACACCAGAAGGGATCCAGATTATAAACCTTGTCCAATTTTGGTAACATGGACGAAATGGCAGGCTTATCTCCGCAAGGTCGTGGATCGTTGGTTGGTTGCAACACAGCGAAAATACACTTCTTACCCAATGATAAAAGGGACTGTCCAGTCAAGATTGTATAAAAATATCTACTTTATTAATATTACAACAGACATTTCTAGCACACTACAAAATACAACCCACCCTGTAAAGGAAGACAGAGGACAGAGTTTCATGAAGGGAAGGGATGCATTCCGGATACTGACAGGAGTATTGTTGGTAAAGCAATCATTCTTAACTGTTCAAGGTTATTTGGGTTCAGCACCAAGGGAGCAAGGGGTCATAAATGTCACTAGGGTTCTTCAGAGAAGCACCAGGGGGACAGAACCACAATATACCTGGTGCTTGAGATGATTGTGATGGTCGACAGCTTTGAGTCAGTTCCAGGAGGCTTTGCAGCTCCCACGACAGAGTTCAAGATGGGAGACAGCTGTGGGTATCAGGTGGCAGGCGGTTCAGCAAGCAAGGCTGGACTGACGGCTGTAGGCTGGCGTACACAGCGGCTCAGGGTCAAGAATAATTGTCTATGGCGCTGGTTGGCAGATCTGGAATGCTGGTTGAGGCGTATCAGACAGCTTTAGTGACTGCAGCGTGACAACAGTCAGTGGTGCAGCTGGTCGCGGTTCAAGGGCTGGACTGCCTCGAAAATGTCCTTAATAGATGGCTGGTGGTTGATGCTTGTTGTGGCACTCCTCCTAGCTTCTTCACAGGGCTGGTGTCGTCCTTTAAGGCAGATGGCCCAAAGCTGAGGAGAGTGTTTGAAGGCAACAGCCTTGTCCTTTGTTCAGAGACTCTCTGGCACATCCCACCAAGGAAGCTTTCTGGCAGAACATAGCAGGGCATGCTCTGTGCTATCTGGGTACCTGTTCTGGAGCTGCTGGACGGGTCCTCTGTGTCTGGTATCTCCCTATGTTCCCAGGGAAACGTTTAGGGGAGGGATCTTGCTTCCCTCTTGGAAATCCTGGGCTTCCTTCACTGGTGGAAGCTGTAAGGCACACTGTACCTTCAGCCAGGGTCCAAATGATCTGCCAAAAGAGGGTCTCAACCCTCTTTTAAAGCCGAATGGGCCCCAGTGAGTGGTGCAGGCTAAGCCTACCTTAATGAACCAATCCTGGGACCCACCAACAATCTTCCGTTAAGTGTGAGGTCATAACCAAAGTGCTTTGCAACAGGAAAGGTAAGGGGTGACAAAATGTACTACTAAATCCCACCCATCTTTCGGTCTGTTGTAGATCAAAGTCTCTCTCTGATTAATTGAGCTCTCTGTGACTCCTGATCAAAGCGCAGGTCTCCCTTGAAGTTTGTGGCGAGAACAGACATTCTGTCTCCATCAAATCACATACTTCTTCCCACTGAAAGGAGGTTGTCCTGCAGGGGTTGCTTACTGTAAACAGCTGTCCTAGACATGACATTGACTGCCCTTCATACAGAGGGTTGGGAGCTTGCTTCAAGCTGACATATTCCATATCAAAAAGGCATTGTGGTTTCCTGCCCTTTGTTAGTTCTGTGAATAGGCCTATTCACGGGCCTGCTTCAGTTAACTCATCAGTATTTGCTGCCACCACACCGAACTTAATAGGCAGGGTGGATCCATGGAGCCTTTGATATTTTAATTAGGCTAGCCATGGCCCAGGGAAGATGTTGCCCTGGCTTGTCCTGGATGTCCATATATAATGCCTGTCGGGATATGGCCCAATGCAAAAGCTTAGGGTTCTCCTCTTGCACGACTATTAACCATTGCAGAGGCCGGTGGTCTGTCTGGATCATAAAGTGAGACCCAAAGATGTAGGGTTTCATCTTCTTTATGGCGCACATGAATGAGTGCACCTCTTTTTCTACGACAGCCCACTTCCTTTCCCTTTTTGTCAACCGCCTGCTAATGTAGGCGACAGGCTGCTCTACCCCATCAGAGTTCAGCTGCACTAATACTGCTCCAATCCCAAAATCACAGGTATCTGTCTGAATGATGAACTCCTGACCATAGTCAGCAAAATCCATCCTTTAAATCCTGAAAGGAGGTTTGACAGGCGGGAGTCCAAGTTACCTTCTTCAGCATTTTATTTGAGGTTACATCTTTCAATGGTCCTATTCTCTCTCATTAATGACCAGTAGTATCCGGTGAGCCATAAAATGGCTCTCACCTGCGTCTGTGCAGTGGGGATGTCTCAATCCTTCACAGCCTGCACCGTTGCTTCAAGAGGTTGTTTCTTACCCACACCGACCAGGTAGCCTAGGTAAGTCACTGTGCCCTGCACTATCTGGCATTTCGTGGCCTTGATAGTCAGGCCTGCATTCTGCAGCGCCTGAAGCACTTGTTTCAGGTGGGATAAGTGATCCTCCCTGGTGTGGGAGCAATGTCGCCTACATAGGTGACACTGAAGTTTTGCAGGCCTGAAAAAAACCTGGTTTACCATTGTAGTTGTGGGCCTTTTGATACCCGTAACCAGTAGCAAGCTCACCCTTAAAGAGTAAGTACATGCTTTATCCGTAAAGCAAGTTTGTTGTACAAACAGCTGGGAGGGGTTAGATGACATCAAAGAGTCAAACTAACCTGTCTCCCCGAACCACACAAAGAACACAGATTTTATACAATTTACAACAGTTAAAACACTCCCAGAGTTTTTGTTACAGAGTCAACACCCCACACATGATTGGTTAAACCTATACAATGTAACCATATTCCCCTTAGTTCCCACACTTCTTATTGGATACATTCATCTAAGCACCATCTTCTTTACCAACTTATAATTGCATGTTTCGTATTTACACTACACCCCTCTCTGGGGCCTTTCCATATTTGTTCATAGTCCCATCTCCTAGTTACACAACTTCCAATTTCAATTATCACAGGTTCCATCTTATTAGAAACCTTTATCTCTACTTGCGACGCACACAGCTATTCTATGGAAATTCCATTGATGTAAAGAGGAGGAGAGCAAACACATTTCCTTTTGATCTATTGTTGCTGGTTTTATCGCCCAAACATCTTGGTGTCTACATTTCATTCTAAACTATGCAATTTACCATTCCAGCCCACATGGTCCAACCCAAACCTTGTCAATTCTATTGAAAATCCATGATCTATCGGTGCTCCTTTCCCCGCAAGCCACCCGCATTCCGAAACTAACAGGTGGCCGGAATCCTCCTATGATTATATAAGACTCCTACATGCTTACAGAGATTGCATCTCCCCTTCTCAATGCACCTAGACCATAAAAATGACACGACTACTGCATCCCCTCAACGATTTTTCCATTGCAAATCACTTACCTCACATGCACATGTAGAGCTCCCTGCTGCCTGAGTATTAATCTCTATGTGGCATGACACACCTGTATTGTGTTTATATTGTATCAGCAGTTTTGATACTTACCTTGATGTGCACATGCAATTCGAAAATATATCAACTAAAATACAAACACTGAAAATAACACATTTAATTCCCATTAGCTACACTAGATCCAGACGAAATTGCCACATGATGTCAACATCACTGTCACCCCAGTCAACAATATGGTGCGTGCCATTTAAACTTCTCTTCACCTGTGGTACCCTTATCAACCACCCCAACACCATCCACTGAAAGTGGCAAGGGCATTCTTCAATCCGAAGGGCATCACATTGAACTGATAATGCCCTTGTCCCAGGGTTGAGAATGTTGACCTCTCTCTCGTTCCATCTGTCAAGATGACTTGCCAATACCCCGCCGTGAGGTCAATGGTACTCATGTACTTGGCAGCGCCGGCATGTCAATGAGGTCATCTTCCCGAAGAATGGGGTCAGCATCTGTCCTTGTGACAGAATTGAGCCCCCTCGTAGTTGATACCACAACCAAGCCCTAACTCTGCCTCGCCACGAGTCCATCCTGCCCAGCTAGGTCCAGAGAAAGAGCCTCCCTCTGGCGCGCCTCCCTCCCCCCTAATTCCGTTCCCCTCCCATCCCATCCAAGACCACACTCTCAGCCCACCCCCATTCCAACTCTCAAGCCAGAAGAACCCTCACATCCCAAACCACCCCACCCTCCACCTTGCTCTCACCTCACCCCCAATCCAACCATCAAGCCAGAGGAGCCCGATGGCGCGCTGACCATCCTAAGACCCCTGTTTCTCCCATCCCTTCCGCCCACCCATCCGCCAGCACACCCGCACCCCATGCCCCACCAATGAACTATACACCCACCCTCCCAGACCCACCTCGTCCTGCCACCACCCCCTCCCCCTTCCCCGCGTCAACTCCATCTAACTTCCTCCACCGACCTCATCCCTTCCCCTCCCTAAAAACTGCACGTCTCACCCTGGCAAGAACAATGGCCGCATCCCCATCGCCCTCCGACCCCCCCCTACCCTCTCACACACCCCAACTGCATTAAAAACCCTGGAAAAAAGAAAACGGACCTGGCCTCCTTCAATCTCCCACTACTCATCGCCCCTCCTGTCTTGACCCACCACCTCAATCCCTCAATCTCCAACATCACCACCCTCCTCCCCTTCCTCACCCTGCTTCGAACCCCTCTTCCTTTGAATTTTCACCAACCACACCTAGAACCCCTAACCCCTTACTCTTCACCCTCGAATCCCCAGCCCCAAATCAATCTTCCCAACCTACCACCCTCACACATTCGTCCAACCCCATCCTCCCCACACCCACCTCCTCCTCCGCCCGCCTACTCTTCTCAACCACTATCGAACAACCTGACTCTCTCACCTCCCAGATTCCACTCACTCCCCACTGCCGCCACCCCTCGCAGCCACTGTCGAAGTAAGATGCATCCTTTTTAATGCACGATCTGTAGCAAAAAACATACACAGCATCTTTGACCTCCTCACCTCAGACAAACCAGACCTAGTCTTTATCACGGAAACCTGGTTCTCCAACGACTTTGCCCCCATCGCCCATAAAGCTTTCCCCTGTGGACTACTCCCTCGTCCCACTCAACCAACCCTCTAGAGGAAGCGGACAAGCAATCGTTTTCAAGTCACACTTCTCTGCCTCAATCATCAACATCCAGACAATCATCCCTTCCTGCAAATCACTTCTCGTCAAACTATCCCTCCCCCCCAACGTTCTCCCACAGCTTCCTAATCATCTACAGACCCCCTTGCTATGACAGACAATTCTCAAGCAACCTCTGTGATTCGATAGCCACCCTCACTCTTCTAGGGGACTTCAATATCTGGCTGGACATTCCCACCAACCCCATGACCCACTCACTGGTCAACTGCCTAGATGCGCTTAACCTCTGCCTTCACATGAACGGCCCAACTCACTCTAAAGGATACACCCTTGATGCCATCTTTAGCTCCCACGACCAGATACATCTAAGCCCCCCTACACCTATCATCACGCTGACCACTTCATTGTGCCTTTCACCATTCACTTGCCCGCCTCCTTCCCATACTTGAATCAGAACCCCCAAATCAATGCAAATGCTGGAAGAAACTAAAAATCCACCCTGACCTAGACGATGCGCTATTCAAACTCCTCCCTCAACCACCCCTCGTAATGAACCCTTAACCACCAACTCCTTTGACTCGTGGCTCAATATCTCATTAATCCCGCTCACCCCCACCTGCCAATCCTCCGCTCGCCGTGGCCCTTATCCCAGATGGCTTACACCAGAACCAAAGACTGCAAAAGAACTGTATAAATCCCTCGAACACAAATGGCGGGAAGATAAAACTAACCGGAGTAGATCCACACTGGCCCGGCACCATCGCCCAGTTGCCCCTGGGCCTGGTGCGCTATACAAATAAATAAAATACAAATAAATAAAAAATACAAATCGCCGCTACAAAGCCGAAATCCAAAAAGCAAAAAAAGCCCACTACAACTCTCGAATTCTTAACTGTGAATCCCCCAGCAAGGAACTCCACAAAATCATTTCTGAATTCCCCAAACCAACCTGTACCACCACCCAATCGACCACATCTCAGTCACTGTGCGACTCACTCTCTCTCCACTTCTACACCACTGCTACACCACTGCTCTCGATATGAATTCTCTAAACAACAAACTGGCCCTCATGTCCCCGCCACGTAATCCACCCACCCTACCAGTCACCCCCCGCCTACCACAGCAACTACAACCTAACCCACCTTTGACTCGTTCTCACCAATATCAAGAGACCAATTTCTCAAACTTCTCTCTGCCTGGAAACCATCTGGCTCCCCCCTAGACCCGTGCCCCGCCTCAATCCTCAAAGAAATATTCTCATCCACCTGCACAAGAGAGTATGCAAGAACCATCATAAACGACTCCCTCACCTCAGGATTCTTTGCCGACACCTTCAAAACTGCTCATGTCAAGCCACTTCTAAAAAAACCTTCCATCGACCCTCTTGACCCCAAAAACTACTGCCCCATCTCAAACACCAGGTTCCTTGCTAAACTCATCGATCGAACCGCATACTCCCAACTAAATGCCTTTGTCGAATCCAACAATCTCCTAGACTCTGCAAAATCAGGCTTCAGACCTCGACACAGAAGCAAAAACACTCTGACCTCAGTCTGGGATGACCTTAAGATCACCACAGACTCTGCGTAATGCGCCGCACTAATCCTTCTAGACCTCTCTGCCGCCTTTGACACAATCAACCACTCAATCCTCGACTGCCTCCACTCCCTAGGAATCCGTGGAAACGCTCTCAAGTGGATAGCAACCTTCCTCAACAATAGGAAACAAATAACCCTCTTCTCCACCTTTGCTTTTGCTGCCCGACCAGTCAATACCGGAGTTACACAAGGAGCATGCCTATCAGCCCTCCTGTTCAACCTCTATATGTCCACCCTCCCAGGATTAATCCACCTGCACAATCTGCTGTGCTATAACTACACCGATGACACCCAATTAATCCTAAAACTCCTCAACTCAAACCCCACCTGTCAGCCCGACCTCGCAGCCTGCCTCCTTGACATTGATCGCTGGATGACCACAAACCACCTCCTCTTAAACCCCACTAAAACCAAAATCATGGTGTGCGGCAACACTGAGCTTCTCCCCCATCCTCTACCTTGGCCACCATCCATGGGCAATCCACCCACCACCGCGACCACAGTAAAACTCCTTGGACGCACTCTCGACTCTGACCTAACCCTCTCTCGCCAAATCAACGTCTCTAAGCCCTGCCATTACCACCTCAAAATTCTTAGATGCATTTTTCCGTACCTCTCCTTTCCCAACAGACTCGCCGCCGTCCAATCTATTGTAATGTCGAGACTGGACTATGCCAACTCCCTCTACCTCGGGGTCCAAGCATACCACCTTATTAAACTACAATGAGCACAAAACACTGCAGCCAAATTGCTTCTAGCACTTGGTCCAAGAGACCACACCTCTCCAGCTCTCAGAACTCTCCACTGGCTCCCGGTTGGACGAAGGGTGACTTTCAAAACCTTGTGCATCTCCCACAGAGCAGTGAATAAAACCTTCCCTCTATACCTACAGGACAAGCTAAAACCCTACCACCCACCGCACACTCTAAAATCAAGCTCGGCCCTCCTTTTAGTGATACAAAACACCAACTCAGTCTGGTTAGGAAGATCATCTTTCTCAGCCTTGGCCCCCACTCTATGGAACTCGCTTCCACCCAATATTCAACACACTGAAGACTACTGGTTATTCCGCAAATGACTGAAAACATGGCTTTTCCCTTAAAGAACCTACGCGTAGAGCAAATGGAATAAATAGCCACAACAAACCGAAATCCAAGGTTGTTTGAACAAAGAAAATAAAAGAGCAAAGAGAGTTGATTGACCAGATAGAAAGACTAAAACGGATAGTGTAACTAAAACAGGGTAGACTGAGTGAAACAGATAGAGTAAGTGAAATGGATGTAATAGATGGAACGGATAGAGTAGATGGAACGGATAGAGTGGGTGGAAAAGATGGAAAAAAAAGGGAAAGGATGGAAAGGATAGAAAGGATGGAAAGGATGGAAAGGATGGAAAGGATGAAACGGATGGAACATATGGAAAAGGCGGATGGAGTGGATGGAAAGGATAGAGTGGATGGAAAGCACAGAGTGGATGGAGTCGATATATCTCTGTATATGTCTGTATCTCCGTTTATGCTATGCATATGCTATGTACCTGTATCCCTATGTTATCTGCATCACATGTTTACCCTACCTATCCTGTCGCTTTATATACGTATGCCGCTATTTACTCCCCCTGTCCTGCTCTCGTACTTGGTCGCAGGCACTTTACTGTTAACCACCATATCACACTACTACGCTTATTCTCTCCTATATGCCATCATTCAACTAGAACACAGCTATACTATGACAAATTTGTCCTAGCTGTTCTCATACTAACATGACCCCACGAACACATCATCCTAATAAAACACAGCTAGCTGAGCACATACCGACTAGCTTAGGCGTCTCGTCAGGCCTAACGCAGCCAGAACTCAGTCTGGGTGTCCACCATCCGGACTGAACACATCCAACTGATTTCCTCAGCACCACACCTACCGCTAAGAAGCAGCTATCATGCAACAACCACACCAGCTGCACACATATCCGGTGTGCCCACACACCATAAAACACTCTTTCTCTACTGACTTGAACTGTGGTTCCTGAGGGCGTTCAACCTACCAGCGCTTTGAGGTCATACCAATCATACATAAGGTGCTATATAAATGCCAAGTAACAAAACATAACATTTAGTGTGCAAGAGGTCTTGGAGGGGATCGGTGTCCTCCTCAGACTCTCCATCAGTCACTAATGCCATGACCAAGCCACCCCTGCTATAATGGGGTTTTAGCCGGTTGACGTGAAAGACCCTGCACATCTGTTTAGAACCTTCATGTCAATGAGATAATTCACCTCACTGACACTTTTCAGTACACAGCAAGGCACAGTCAACTTGTCCTTAAAGGCACTGGGTTTGATAGGCTCCATAATCCACACCCAATGGCCTGGAGAATAGACTGTCACTGTGGCCGTCTGGTCATGCCATTGCTTCATCAGCTCCTGACTGGCCTTTAGGTTCTTTGACTGTTCCATGTACTTCGCCTTTCTAGACCGAAGGCCAAGTACATAGTCCACCACATCTCGTGTACAGGATGAGGTTTTGCTTTCCCATCCCTCTTTCACTAGACTGAGGGGACCTTGTACAGCGTGTCCAAACAGAAGCTCGAAGGGGCTAAACCCTACTCCGTTCTGTGGCACCTCCTTGTAGGCAAACAGAAGGCATGGCAGGAGAATATCCCATTTTCTCCTCAGGTGCTCTTCCAAGCCACCTATCATGCCTTTCAGGGTCTTGTTGAACCACTCACTGTGGATGGAAGAATGTAGAGAACCTATAGGTGGCTAAACACTCTTCCCACATGACCTTCACGTACGCTGATATGAAGTTTTATCCCCTGTCAAACGACTTCCTTGAAGAATCCAAAATGGGAGAATATCCTAATCAGAGCACAACCACAGGGGCTTTGATGCTCCTCAGCGGGACAGCCTCAGGCTATGTTGTAGTTTGGTCTACCACCACCAAGATGTATCTGTTCCCTGAACTAGTTTGAGGATCCAAAAGAACCCACAATATCCATGCCTATTCTCTCGAAAGGCTGCCCAACCTGGCTTGCCAGACGCTTGACAAGTCGGGCAGGACCGGATAAATTCCTTAACCTTTAGGCCGAACTGCGGCCAGCAAAAGTGCAGAGACAACCGGTCTGATGTCTTAATCACTCCCAAGTGACCTGCTAAAGGAATCTGGTGAGCCAAATCCAAAAGGAACTTTGTGGCATTGTGGAATCACCAACCTTCTAGTGCCCTCGCCCTCTGACTACACTTATAACAGGCCCGGGGCCTCGCCCCTAGCCTGCTCCTCCGCCTGCTTCTGCAGACCCGCCAGAGCGGGACACTCTTTCTGGGCTGTGAAGCAGTCAGACTGACCTGGGCCCCCAGCTGATGCGAGCTCATCCAGCGTGGGCAGGGCCTTCAGATCTGTACCCACATGGTCCTCCACCTCAGGTTCCTGCGCTGGGCCAGCCAACTCTGAAGTCACCGAGTCCCCTGCTACCAAAGTAGGGTCCTCCGTCTCTACTAGCCCCTCTACCACAGGAATAGGTGACTCTGTGTCTCAGACTGCAGGAGTTTTGTGTCCATTGATATACACATGTTCTAGATAGAGTTGAGTAATATTGGGAACTGGGGTCTCCTCTGGAAACCCGGTACTGTTCCCACTCAATGTAACCAATCCACATTCAGCCACTCCCTGGCCTAGTGGGAGGTCCTCTAAGAGGCCCACACTAATGATGGCCTCTTCCACGAGTCCAACATTCACTATGGCTTGCTTGCGTGTCACGATTCCACCGTGCAGCGATTGTTCCACTGCCTCGGTTCCTCCCCAGCGGAAACGTTTCTCCTGATTATTTTAATCAGTGGCCTCCCTTTTCCTTTGGAAGTTGCCATGGGGATTCACTGCCCACAATGCACGTTTACCGCAATCTGCAGCGGTGCATTCCTCTGCTACACGTGCTGCGTTTCAGAATGGTCACATGACTGGCTACGCTACTCCTTAACGCATTATCTGCCCACTCTGCCCTCATAAAGCACAGTCAGCCACTAACCAAGACGCTTCTGATTGAAGTTTGTGCCATTGACTCTCTGTTTTTGATCTAAGTTACTGATCCTGCATTTTGTTTTCCAGACTACCTTTGCCTTGTGATTCGGTTTCATTTTCTGTCTGCATGGCTTCGAACTCAACCGTCTGTTCCACGGACTGTCTACTGCCTTGGGACTGTCTTGTCAACCAACCGTTTGGTTTTTGACCTGACCTTCATCCTGCGGATTGCTCCTGGACTTCCTCCTGGTTCCGCTGTACTGTTGTCCCTCCAACTAGAATCTTCCCAATCGAACACTCTAATAGTGCACAAGAAATATGGATGCCCTACTGTTTCTCTCTCGTGCACCATCCCAGCACTAGTGCGTCCCTTGTGTCGCCCGGGTCCTAGTTCCATACTAACCTTTCCCTTTACCTCCTCGTTTTCTCCCTGCCTGGTCATTGGATTTTTGGACTCCCTTCTAGCCTCTATGTCACTGATGGTTCCCTCACTCGTGAGTTCTAGGTAAGATTCCATGTTACACTTAAGCTTTCATTAGTTCATCTGGAGCCATTGACGTTTACCAACATCCTGTTCTGTTTCATAGTGGAAACCGGACCTTGGGGATTGATTAACATAAGGAAAAGTCTGGTGCCTAGACTAGTAAGGTTAGTTTCTCATTTATTATTAATCCTGGGGTATTTGACTTTGTGAATATGTTCTGAGAATTGTCCTTTGCCTTGCAGCCTGGTGCACGTCTGATGGTGTCTGTTCCTTCTCGCTCTTTCAACTGATTTACGCCTCTATTCTTCAGGTTCAACGAATAGAGGGGCATATCATTGGAAAGATCAACCTCAGTGAGGAGATTTGGACCACAATTGGTCCGAGTTATGCTACAGAGCAGTACCTACTCCATTCCAACTTCCACTTCAGCCGTGGTGAGTACTGACAGACTCAGAAGCCCAACATGGACGCATCTGATACTCTTGCTACTCTTATGCAATTGGTCACTGATCTCTGAAACGATATGATCTCCACTCACGAAGCCATGAGATGCCGGATTGAATCCTTGCCAGACCTAGCACAGGCTTAGCCACGGGGTGATGATCAGGCTGGTGCTGCTCCACCCTGTCATGTGTATCCTTTACCCAGAAAGGATACAGTGCTGTTCTTGATGTCTACTCAGTTTCCACAGGCACCTCCGGAGAGATTTAATGGCCACCCCAAGTTTTATAGCACCTTCATCAATCAGTGCAAATTGCATTTCTTGTGCAGTCCTGCTACTTTCCCTGTTTCTACTACCAAGGCAGCCTTCGTCCTATCATACCTCAGGGGCACCGCAGCCACTTGGGCAAATCCTTTATTAGAAACCAACAGTTATGTTCTCTATGACTGCGATGCCTTAATCACTGCAATTAATAGGGTTTTTGATACCCGGTATAAAACACAGGCCACAGATTTGGAATTCCTGAACCTCCAACAAGGAGGCACGCCTTTCCTCGCCTACTTCGCAAGATTCAACCAACTAGCCCATGAGACTGGTTGGTCCGAAGATAAGAAGTTAGCAATATTTTACAGGAGTCTCTCTGATGACTTAAAACATACATTGGCCACCATTACGGTAGTACCAGTGGGGTTCTCGGAACTACTGGACTTGCTACTACAGATTGATGCCCGGAGAGCAGAGAGAAGAGGCAAAAAGAAACCAGCACTCCTGGTGACCTCACGCCTCAACACCTCGTTGCCTTGACATACAGAGTCTGAGCCCATGCAGATTGGGGCTGTTCGTGGTCCCTTGATGACCACTGCAGAAAGGGAACATCGGCGCAAGAACACCCTCTGTATGTACTGCGGTTCTTCCCATCATTACTTGCGTAACCGCCCAAAGAAACCTATGCCAAAACAGGGAACCTCCAGGGACCAGCAAAAGGAGTGCCTCTGCCAGGTAACTATCTGCTGGACTCCCAGATCATGGCTGCTTTCTCTCCATTTACCCCATCAGTCCTGTTTTTTGTTTCTTCTGATGATCCGTTGCGAACCCATGCTATTATTAACTATGGTGCCACAGGTAATTACATGGACATTCAGTATGTCCGGGATTCAGGGGTACCCATCATCTCTAAACCAAAACCTGAAGTGGTCAATGCAGTTGACGGCACGGCTCTGGTTTTTGGATTGGTAACTGAACAGGCTGTAACGTTACGAATGAACAGTGACAATGAGAATTAGGAGCACCTTTCTTTTGACCTTGTTGTGGCCCCCCCAGTTTCGAGTAATCCTTGGTTTGCCTTGGCTGCAGTTACACAATCTTTTCATTGATTGGGAGGCACAGGATGTGCAGTTCTATTCAGCCTTTTGCAATTTCCACTGATTTCACTAATAGAATCATACAGAATACTTTGTACAAAGTGTTCCTTGAGACAGCACCTCTGATCCGATCAGTTTTCTCAAGCCCTGTTCCTGCTATCTGCAATGAATACAGTTTGTTTTCAGATATTTTTGACAAAGGCAGGGCAGAACAATTACCGCCTCATCGGCCCTATGACTGTCCCATAGACTTGCTTCCTGGCTCCAAGATCCTTGCGGGGCGTGTGTATTACCTCACTGTCAAGGAAGATCAAGTGTTAAAAGACTACATTGATAAGGCACTATAGTCTGGTTTCATACATCCTTTCAAGTCCCCGATTGACTCTCCATTGTTTTTTGTGCTAAAAATGGAAGGAGACCTGATGCCATGCATTGACTATAGCGCTCTCAGTGCTATAACTGTAAAAAATCAGTATCCATTTCTGCTCATTTTCATCCTCTTGGAACAACTGGGCTCCTCAGCTATATTTACCAAGCTGGATCTACATGGGACCTATAACCTAGTCCATATCAGAGACAGAGATGAGTGGAAAACGGTATTCAAGACTTTTAAAAGAACAAAAAAAAAACAAAGTAGAATCCCCAGCCCCCGTGGGCTAACTTAGCCGGCAAACACTTCCTGGTGTTCCGTCTCCCTCCCGCCTCCCATCCCGCCCTGCAGATCCCATTGGCTGATGCAGCTCGTGTTGCATCGGGGTCTACTGACCCTTGCGCTGCCCCTGCTCCCACTCGGGGCAGAAGGAGCAGGTGAGCGCAGCCAGGACCCAGCAATGACATTTCTGGGCCCATTTGTCTTTTTTTTTTAAAAGAACAAAAAAAAAAAACAAAGTTGAATCCCCAGCCCCCGTGGGCTAACTTAGCCGGCAAACACTTCCTGGTGTTCCGTCTCCCTCCTGCGTCCCATCCTGGCCATCAGATCCTATTGGCTGATGCAGCTCAAGTTGCATCGGGGTCTACTGACCCTTGCGCTGCCCCTGCTCCCACTCGGGGTAGAAGGAGCAGGTGAGCGCAGCCAGGACCCAGCGATGCCATTTCTGGGCCTATTTGTCTTTTTTTCTTTTTCTTAAAAGAACAAAAAAAAAGTAGAATCCCCAGCCCCCGTGGGGTAACTTAGCCGGCAAAAACTTCCTGGTGTTCCGTCTCCCTCCCGCCTCCCATCCCGCCCTCCAGATCCCATTGGCTGATGCAGCTCGTGTTGCATCGGGGTCTACTGACCCTTGCGCTGGCCCTGCTCCCACTCGGGGTAGAAGGAGCAGGTGAGCGCAGCCAGGACCCAGCGATGCCATTTCTGGGCCTATTTGTCTTTTTTTTTTTTTCTTAAAAGAACAAAAAAAAAGTAGAATCCCCAGCCCCCGTGGGGTAACTTAGCCGGCAAAAACTTCCTGGTGTTCCGTCTCCCTCCCGCCTCCCATCCCGCCCTCCAGATCCCATTGGCTGATGCAGCTCGTGTTGCATCGGGGTCTACTGACCCTTGCGCTGGCCCTGCTCCCACTCGGGGTAGAAGGAGCAGGTGAGCGCAGCCAGGACCCAGCGATGCCATTTCTGGGCCTATTTGTCTTTTTTTTTTTTTTTTAAAAGAACAAAAAAAAAAAGTAGAATCCCCAGCCCCTCCGGGCTAACTTAGCCGGCAAACACTACCTGGTGTTCCGTCTCCCTCCCGCCTCCCAACCCGCCCTACAGATACCATTGGCTGATGCAGCTCGTCATAACTGACGCAGCCAGGGCAGCCCTCTGCCCGGCAGCACCTGCGGCTAAGGGCCCTAAGGCCAAGGGCGTCTCCTACATTGGCAGCTCTAAAATGTGTCTGCAGGTGTCAGCAGGGGAAGCCAATGAAGCAACCAGACAGCAACAAAACTGTAAGTGTTGGCATGGGTGGGGTGTACAGCAATTACTCTACTCCAGAAAGCTCCTGCCACTCTAATTTACCTTCCAATAACCTAGACTGCTAGAGACTTACAACAACATGCATTCTTCGAGAGATATGTGACCACAGCCTAAACCTATTCATGGCTGGACAGCAAACATTGCCTGCAGTATAATGCTAACTAGTACCATACCCAGAGAGAACCACAAAGCTTAGTCTGCGTCAAATCTAGACACAAATGTGACTGTTAACATATGCCACACTTAGAATGTTATATGCCACACTTAGCATATGCCACACTTCGATGGAATTCTCAAGTTTAGGGATTGCTAGTATATGCCACACGTAGATTGTTATATGCCACACTTAGCATATGCCACACTTAGATGGAATTCTCAAGCTTAGTCTGCGTCAAATCTAGACAGAAATGTGATTGTTAGCATATGCCACACTTAGATGGAATTCTCAAGTTTAGTGATTGCTAGCATATGCCACACTTAGGTGGAATTCTAAAGTTTAGCCTGCGCCACATATGGATGGGTGATTGTTGGCACGTGCCACACATATATGGAATTCCTAAATCTAGCCTTCCTTCACACGTAGATAGTAATGTGATTCAGTGATTGCCTCCTCTAGATAGAAATCTAGATAGAAATGTGATTGTTAGCATGTGCCACACTCAGGATTCTTAACTTTAGTTTGCGTAGCATCGAGATAGAAATGCGATTGTTAGCATGTGCCACACTCAGGATTCTTAACTTTAGCTTGCTTTGCATTCAATGGAAGTGAGAATGTCGGCATGTTCCGCACCTAGATGGAATTCCATAATTGCAAGGACAGCAATGCCAACTAACCAACCAACTAACAATTCCATTCTTCTGCATACACCTCTCAAACTCTAACCAAACACAACCACAAGCCTAAAACGCAGCAATCCACACAAAATTCACAACAATACAAATACAAAAGAAAACAAACAGACTTGACCAGCACACGATGACTACAGACCATAAAACACCCCAAGCCCAACCAACGGACCCACCGGACTGAGGCTGCCAACAGCACATCACTGCTCTCTTGCACTTTTCCAGCTTATTCCCACTAACCCACCCCCACTCCTTCCCTTTTCAGATCCGCCAGGGGACCACTTCGGTGGTGATAGCGCGCGGTACAAATATCCTTTAACATTAACATCAACATTAACACACCGTTAATTGTGATTGGCCTCCTATTGGCCAAATTGCAAAAATATGAAAAAGTAGCAGAGTTCAAAATTAACCCTGTGAGATCTGAGCCCCACCGATTGTTCCTTTCACACAGGGCAGAAGCTGCTGAGCGGGTTGCCCCCTTCTTTGGATTGAGAAACAATTTAGATGTCTAGGAATAAATATAATCCCAAACCCTTCAGATGCATATCGAGCCTATTTCCTGATTCCTTTTATTTCGAAAAGTAAGAAATTCACCAAATGGAACAAACTGTACAGATCTTGGTTGGATAGCGTCAACACTATTAAAATGATCGCGCTACTACGCCTGCTATACCTATTTCAGGCAATACCCTTGCACCCTCCTGTACATGAACTGAAATTAAAAAAGGACCTACTATCCTTTTGAATGGCAGGAGAAAAGGGCAGTAATTGCAAAAACTGCCATGCTGGCCTCGATTAAGAGAGGCAGCCTTGGATGACCCAATCTCTTAAAATACACAGTGGCACAGGTAAGAATCCTTGGGGTATGATGCAAAAAAGGACTTGGGGAAACAATGGTGGGCAATGGACGCCCCAGTGTCAGTTGTGAATCTTTGGAGAGTTTATTTTTTGGGGAGAAATTACAATTTTGGGTTGTTTTTGCCTTTGTGCCTCATTCCAACCCAGGCGTTAAGGGGTTTACGGCGCCGTAAACGGCGCCGACCCTTAACGCTTGATTACAAGGTCCCTTAGCGCCATGGTGAGTTTAACGCCTGCTTTTTGCAGGCGTTAAAATCCATGGCGCTAAGGGACCTTGGAGATAATTACGGCACCGTAATTTACGATGGCGTAATTATCTCCTTCCCCACTCCCATTATGCCCTATGGGGCAAAAATGGGAATGGGGAAGGGTAAATGGGAAATGGGGATTTACCGCCCCACTCACCTTGGAATGGGTACGACCCAGGCGGTAACTTACCGCCTGGGTCGTAATGAGGCACTTTGTCATCCAACATTTCAGACATTTAGGGGGCCAAAAATGTTTACAGCCCCCTAATTATCTGATATGTTGCACACCTTATTGCAACATCGCCCCAAAATGAAATTTTGGGTAGGCAAATAGACAAAACTGGCAATTTAACTCAGTGGACAAAATGCCAAAAGTGCACAGATTTTGTCCAGAATTTGCCATTTTTTTGGTGGACCGAAATTCAGTCATTTTACCCACTCTAGTGGTGTCCTGCATTAGTTTCAGAACTCTGCCCTATCTGATATTTACTGGGCTTGACATTATATTTGGTTCTCTGAAATTACTATAATATTTTGAGATCAATTATGAAGCCTTTTTATGTGGCACTGGGAACCGCAATGAAATCTATGGAACACTAAATTCAGCTCTGTCAACAAGCATCTGGTTGAAAAATATCAGAACATGTTCCAGCTCACAATACATCATCCTGCACTACACAAAAAGAATCACTTATAGACAGCCTAATCCAGTATTCTACATATTATTTGTATTATTATGGTATTCATTGAGTGTGAACCTAGCTACGAGAAGCAACAGAGCGCTTTACAGAGGTATACAACAGTACAGATACATAACAGAACACTTTTCAGAGGTAACCACAGAACAGATATACAGTGGGGGTAGGATACAGAGGGTCACAAAGCAAGGGTACACCTGTACAAGGCGGTGGGGAGGACAGGGGCGGACGGCATCTAGCAAGTCAGGTGGTGCGAGGGGGCGTTGTGATTGACTAGGTGTTGAGGAGGAGAGATTCCTTGAAGAGGTGGGTCTCGAGTTCTTTTCTGAATTGTAGGAGCATCGGGGCGAGTCTGATGCTGACAGAGAGGAGGGTCCATAGCCTTGGGGTGTAGGCAGCGATGGCTTGTTTTCTGGTCCTGTACCTTTTTCAGCGGCGGATTTCAAGTCTACACGCGTCCTGGCTTCTGGTGGTGTGCTGTCCACTGGAGATGCAGAGCTTCTCCGCGAGGTATCCATATAGAATGATGATCCTGGTGCATGGGCAGGCTGAATTATACCTTGGATCACTCATGCCATTATCACTTGTGGGCCATTGCCTAATCCTAACAGAAGGGGGTAGTGAATGATATACTGCAGTATTTGCTGGGTTAGAAGGAAATGGCTGGGGCATGGCCCTTGATTGATTGAGTTGAACTACACAAATGCTATTGCCAGTCCAGGCCCCACGTCTTGGGACCCATAGCTTCGGAGTCTCCACTTGTTGCAATGTTTGCGCCTCGGGCAAGAAGGGCAAACAAATCTTGTGTAGTATCAGTTGCAGAGCCGGGGGAACGGGGGGTTGCTTGCCCCCTGGCTCGAACCTGGTACCCGATGCAACCCCCCCACCCCCAGGCTCCTGCTGGGGCTAGGCTGGTAGGGCTCCACTAAACTACTCATGCCACGATGAACTTGATGAATCACCACAGCATGTAAAAAAAGGCATATAAAAAATGCTTTGTGCAATGTGCAAGTACCGTGCAATAAGGAGACAGGAGAGAGCATGCGGCGTGACTCTGCTGCGGGTACCGGTTGCGGATGGCCATTCCTCCCGTGCTGCGTGGCTGTGATGATCCCATTTGGCAAAACAGAGGGTAGAATAATCCCAGGGCAAGGCAACAGCGTTTAGTCCAGCCGTCCACCTTTCAGGTGCTGAAAATAGCACCATTTAACAAATGCACCCAGGGCTCCTAGGCCCAGGCTATCTGGAGCCGACACAAGGGCAAGCAGGCAGGCCTGCAGGGCACATTTGGTACTGTAGCAAATTATCGATCTGTTCGCGTTTGATTAGTAGTTCTCTACGAGGCAGTGAGAATACCTGAGGATGATCAAACTACTCTAAAAGCTAAGATAAAGGGGACCTTTCCTTGTCTTATGTGTAGCCATTGTAATAATGTTTACAAAGGAGATTTCATTATGCATCTCCCTTCTGGCAAAAAGATATTCCTAAGGGATTTGCCACTTCTAGATCACAGGTTTTATTTATAGCATTAAGTGCCCATGTGGGTTGCTCTACATTGGTCAAACATTCAGGTCCGCCTGGGAATGGTGGAATGTACATAAATCAAACATACGTTGCATGAATGAAAAATCACTGTTGGCAAGACACTTTAAGGAGTTGAGACATTCAATTGCACAGATCCAAATTACCGTTCTAGAAGTGGTCAGACGCCCCCCTAGAGGTGGGGGACTACAATACCCTGTTAGCACAAAGGGAAATGTTTTGTATTGACCATTTGGATATGATTAAAATAAGAGAGATGAATGAAGAGTTTCATTTAGTGGCTACATGATTAGGTGTCTGGTTGTCTACCTACAATTATTTCTCCATATGGTGATGAGATTCAGTTAAATGAATGGAGGCTACACCTCTAAGTGTGGTTTTTTGACACTTCCTCGCTCTCTATATGTCAGAACAGGGCTAATCAGAATTGTGTGATTGATCAGAACTATTTACAGGAGTTGTGATGTATACCTACCCGGCCCCATGTTTGGGCATCTGGGCATTTAACATCAACAGTGTCCCGCTCTGCCTACCATTATGTCTACTTAGACCACTGCACCTTTAAGGCACCTTTACTTTGGCTCCAGAATACCGATACATGGTTAGCTAGCTCATTCTATAAGCGTTATATATTCTTAATATAGTGACACTCAGTTACCTCTATGAGTGTGCGTGTGTATATATATTACACGGCCACAGTAGTGGCCGTGAAGTTATGGTTAAGTTGCTAATCCCATAGAAAGAGCACTTTTTTGGCGGCTTATAACTTTGCTCCCCCTGGACGAATCCTCACCAAACTTTGCAAAAAAAGTATATGGCCCACTCTGAGCAATTACTCTACTCCAGAAAGCTCCTGCCACTCTAACTTACCTTTCAATGGCCTAGACTGCTACAGACCTACACCATGCATTATTAGAGAGATATGTGACCATCAGCCTAAACCTACTCATGGCTGGACAGCAAACACTGCCTGCAGTATAATGTCACCTAGTACCATACCCCGAGAGAACCACAAAGATTAGCCTGTGCCAAATCTAGACAGAAATGTGATTGTTAGCATATGCCACACTTAGATGGAATTCTCAAGCTTAGTCTGCACCAAATCTAGACAGAAATGTGATTGTTAGCATGCACCACACTTAGAACTCTGAACCTAGCTTACGCCAAATCTAAACAGAAATGTGATTGTTAGCATATGTTACTCTTAACATGCACCACACTTAGAATTCTGAACCTAGCTTGCGTCGCATCTAGATAGAAATGTGACTGTTAGCATGTGCCACACCTAGATGAATTCTCAAGTTTAGTCTGCGCCAAATCTAGACAGAAATGCGATTGTTAGCATATGCCACACTTAGATGGAATTCTCAAGCTTAGCCCGCATCGCATCTAGACAGAAATGCGATTGTTAGCATATACCACACTTAGATGGAATTCTCAAGCTTAGCCCGCATCGCATCTAGATAGAAATATGATTGTTAGCATATGCCACACTTAGACAGAATTTTCAGAAATGTGATTGTTAACATATGTGATTCTTAGCATGCACCACACTTAGAATTCCGAACCTAGCTTGCGTCGCATCTAGACAGAAATGTGATTCTTAGCATGCACCACACTTAGAATTCTGAACCTAGCTTGCGTCGAATCTAGATAGAAATGTGACTGTTAGCATGCACCACACTCAGGATTCTGAACCCTAGCTTGCGTCACATCTAGACAGAAATATGACTGTTAGCATGTGCCACACTAGTATGGAATTCTGAACTTTAGCTTGCGAGGCATCTAAACAGAAATGTGACTTAGCATGTACCGCACCTAGATGGAATCCCACAATTGCAAAGACAGCAATGCCAACTAACCAACCAACTAACAATTTCATCCCTCTGCATACACCTCTCAAACTATAACCAAACACAAACACAAGCCTAAAACGCAGCAATCCGCACAAACTTCACAACAAAACAAACCACACAGACTTGCACAACAGCACACGACGACTACGGACCATAAAACACCCCAAGCCCAGCCAACGGACCCACCGGGCTGAGGCTGCCAACAGCACATCACTGCTCTCTTGCACTTTTCCAGCTTATTCCCCTAACCCACCCCCCCTCCCATTTTTCAGAGCCGCCAGAGCGCCAGGGGACCACTTCGGTGGCGATAGTGCGCAGTACAAATGTCCTTTAACATTAACATTAACATGATAGATTATACCTACTGTTGTGAAGGTTTTCTTACCAAGTGATACTTGACCATGTCTGAATCCAGTCAGCTTGCAGTTGTTTTTGGTACTATCTGCATTATAACGTAGAAGCATTAGTATTAAGTATTTACTATGTGTTTGTAAGGTGGAGCGATTATCTGAATTGCAGGTAGTACATAATCTGCCATGGTTTGCATTTTGTACAAGTTGCTGAAATGGAACGGATTCACAGTTAGGTATGGATACATACACAAAGCATTCATTAGGGATTTGGTCCTGTGCCACATTGTTGTAGAGAGTGCATGTATGTTTCCACATGTATGAAATCTGGAAGATTTAATTTATAGGTATATTTGTGTTTTCCAGTACTTGTAGTGAGTACATTAGACATTCTTGTGGATCTTCTTGTGAGTTTATAGTGAATTTCACCATTCCAGCAGAGTAGTCCAATTCTTGTCTTATTCCATGAACACTGTATGTGTTGTCAGGATTGTTGGTTGCATTTCTATGAAGGACTAATATTTGCAAACACAATTGGTCAGTATTGTGTAAGTAAATGTTAATAATTGGTGGCAATTGAAATAGAATATTTATTGCTACATTTGCATAGCAATTTACACCAGTTACATTTGAAAATTTGAATGGACCAGATAGTTCTGTGTCCAAGTCATTTCTTCGGAGTGTGTGTTACTTCTTTGAAGAAGTATCTGAGTTACTTTGAGTAGTAGATTTTTCTTTGGTTGTAGTAATTGATGAAGTATTAGGTTCTTTTACTCTCTTTGGAGGATTTGCAGTGAGATCCTGTTGCATTTCTGTTTGAAGTAGTTTTCTTCTACAACGATTTGCTTTTTGTGGAACAGGATAGGTTTTTAGATGGGGGGTGTATAGTGAATGTAACGTAGTCTATTGTATTCCAAAATGCAAGGAATATCAGCGTTTACTTTACTTGCATCAAAGTTGATTAGAAATAGACCATCAAGTGTACATAAGCGTGATAGTGCTACATAGCTCATGCCTTCTTTAAAGACTGTGTTCCCAATATCTATCAATGCTTTATCTAGTGTAAGACCATGTGATTTGTGAATGGTAACTGCGTATGCTAGAGTTAGAGAAAATTGCTCCCTGCGTACATACATGTCTTTGAAAAGAAGGAATCGAGCTGTTGAGTGCCCTATTCTTTTTACTTCTGATAGTTTGTCAAAGAGAATATTGACAAACTACGTTGTTGTCATGTGGGTATGTTTGAAAGCCAACAACTGTACCAAGTGCTCCATTAACTAGCCCTTGCTCCACGCCAAGATTACATTTAAGCATTACCCTACAGTTTAAAGATAATTTAAATATTTTCTCCAAACCAGCTGTGTTGGAGATTGAGTTTTCTAAGGCATTTAATC
Source organism: Ambystoma mexicanum (assembly GCF_040938575.1). Taxonomy (NCBI): domain Eukaryota; kingdom Metazoa; phylum Chordata; class Amphibia; order Caudata; family Ambystomatidae; genus Ambystoma; species Ambystoma mexicanum. Next base: position 381,528,213 of record NC_090927.1, on the reverse strand, counting down.
TTGTTGTGTCTTGTTGACACATGGGTAGTGTCATACCATGTACATCCAGTTTGTCTGTGGAGCAAATTTCAATTATTGGTTGCATTTCTTTTTTCAACATCGTTTCATTGAACTTGGAACACCTTGCCAGAGTTGGCATCAAGGACATACAAGTGACATTTTTGTGTGCTAATTGTTCCATGACATCAGTTGCACATGCGTTATGGCCGTAAAGTGCATGGATGTGCCAGGTTTCTAATATTGCTTGTGCTTCTTGAGATAGTACACCCACTCTAAAACTTTTTAAAATGTTGACGTAGGTGAGGTCTGCAGACTGGCGCATGTTTTCTGTTAATTCTATGTATTGAAAATGTTGCCAAAGGTTAACATTTCCTATGCTGCCAACAGTTTTACGGCAGAGTTTGTGTCCTAAGGTTTCAAAAATAGGTTTACCTTGTACTGGTGTCAATTGAAGAAGATCTCCGAAAACAATAATGTCTTTTCCTCCAAAGAGCTCTTCGTAATTTGTGTTGTGTACTTCTTGTAATCTGAGGTAAATCAAAGTCAACATTAGATTGGAGACCATGCTCACCTCATCTATTAGCAGCATTTCCATTTGTTTTAACAGTCTGCGTAATTCCATTGCAGCTTCTGTAGAAAGTTTGCAATATTCTAATTTGTTTTTGTGTTCTACTGGAAGGAGTAGCAATCGGTGTAAAGTGACATTGCCTATGTTGTACGCAGCTAAACCTGTGGGGGCAATTACAACAGCTGACAGTTTATTGTTGAAGGAATTTGCTGATGATTTTGATTAAGAATGTTTTGCCTGAACCAGCTTCCCCACTGACATATAGTAGTATAGGTTTGTAATTTTGGTAGGTACATTCTGTATTTTAATGTTTTACACCATTTGCAATTTATTTTGTTACTTCATGAAAAAGGGTATGCTGCTCTTTGTTTAGTTTTGATTGTAGTACAGTTAAGTCTTCTGTATCTTCTTCATAGTGACACATGGTGTTTTCTACTTCTGTCATAGCTAATTCTGCCTCATTTGCTATTGGTGGCTGTCCCAGTGGTTCTTGGCTTCCTGTTTCATTAGGTGGACTACTGTCAGGAGTGTCTTTATCTAGTTGAGCCTGGAGTTCTTCTTCGTGTTGCTGTTCATTGTGCAACATTGTTTTGTACTGTGTAAAGTTTACATCAGTTATAGTACTTTCATTTGCTTTGAAAGCGTCTTCATAAGAGTCATAGATACCCAGTATCTCTTCTTTTCTCCATGGTTTAAAACGTTGTAGCAGGGACATGTAATATAGTTCTTTATGTTGAGGAGTTTTTAATGACAATTTTATATGATTCATTAAGTTTCTTTTGGTAGGTTTCACTAAGCTGCCTTCACAATTTGTCACGCTGTATCTATCTTTGTTTTCATCAGGTTTCATCGGGTTTTATTTATTTTTGTATGTGAAGTTTTGTTATAGACACATGGTTTCCAAAGTGATACTTCTGTTTGGGTAGTGCGTGTCTAGTAAATTATTTTTTAAAATGTCTTGGCTTTTGGGATCATTTTTGGCTATTGGTTCTCTGTCGTCGTATGATTTGAGAACTCTTTCTAGATTTAGCAGGAACAAGACTTAGCCATACTATATTTTCAGATTTTCCATACAAAGCAGTACTGGTTAAACGATCTACAGCTTCATAGCAGCCACATTCTCTATGTGAGCATTTTATGCCAAATTGTAAAATTCTGAGACAGTGTTGTGTCCGATGATAGGTCATTCCAGAGGTCTTGCAGCTCTGTTTTTTTCTGCTTTGGTTAAATAGGCTGTAACATATTGTGCAACTGCAGTGGAATTGTCTGCAATGTACTGCACATCTATGTTTGCATTCCATAAGAGGGCAATGATTGCATTATAATCATTGATATATTTTGCTTCTTCTGTTCTGTTTATGTAATAGGTGTTCTTAGGTGATTTACCTTTAACACTATATGTCTAACTGAAGACATGAAGTTGTTCACTTCACCTGTTTCTGTAACTGGTCTAGGGAAACCAAAGCGGCATTTGGTGTAGTATTTCCCTTTGTTTTTGTATTTGTGATGACAATATTTCCCACATTTGTGTCTTTGAAATTGTACAATTTGTGCATGAAGATCACTATTTGTTGCTTCTGATGGAATTTCACAAGTGACATTTTTTCGATAAACTGTAAAACAGTGGCCTCACTGTCTTGACCAAATTTAGGAGCATCTTTAATCCACAAAGGCACGTGGATATGTGGTGCTCATCTGGCTTGGTATCCTTTTCTCCAAAAGTGTTGCACTTCTACGAGGGGAGGTACAGTTTTATTACAAATATAGTGTAGCATAGCAATGAAGCGATGATGGAAATATCTTGAAACATTAACAGGATCTAGAGAGCAAAGTTCTCCAGGTGTTCGTATATTTATGTTTGTTTTGTTTTTGTTTGCTATGCGTAGGAAATCATGTAAATCTTCCCATGAATATTCTGCACTGTAACCAAACCAAGTGGGCGGGCCAAGGTTTCTTATCATACAATGTACATCTCCGTGACGTCTGAACCAGTACTCTTTAGTACCTTGCATGTTTGCTAACAGAATTGTTATGCTTGATTGTAGAACCTCATCTTTTCCTTGTACTTTTTGTAGTAATTGCGTAGCTGGCATATTTTGAAATTGGGTACCTGATTTTAATGTGTGTGCAACTCTGGACGTTGTAGTTCCAGAGTGTTTACATTTTCTTTCAGATCTAATGGTAAATAAACAACTTTGCCACAAATGCCTTTCACTAATTCAGAGGGAGGTAATTTTGCTGTTTTTGGTTGAAGGCGGGTGCACTGTTTGAATTATAATGCTCTCATATAAAATTGAGTTGTTGCAGGGGTTTTGGTAGTGGGAATAATTCCAAGTTATTTGTGATAGCACGTGAAGGAGTTTGGTTGTTAAGTTTTGTAGTACAGTAAGTGCAAAGTATTAAGGGGTCATTTATCTCATTTGTTTTCTGCTATAAGGTACAGAGAGAATTCAAACCATTTGGACTCTTCATTGTCTTCTATTTTGTATGTTACGTCTACAGTTTTTGTGTTACTTTTATAAAAAGTTCTGCGGCAACACACACATGGTTTGGTATTTCAGCGGATGTACTTTAAATTTTAGTATTTCTTTTTTGTGTGTGTAGTAGAAGGTTGCCATCTGTACAATTGTTGCTAGTTTGTTGTAAAGGTATTGCATTTTGTAAGTGCCTTTCACTTCCAAAATAATTTCTGTGGATATGCTCTATTTCTTCAAGTAGATCTTTGGCTGTACCATGTAGAAGATTGTTATTTAAATTGGCTAGTGCTAAAGCAGGAATTTTAGCATATTACAGTTTATGACTAGATTTCTTATAGTTAAATGATGTGTTGATATCATTTTGATATGATGGAAAGTGCTTTTGCAAATAGTTCCTGAAATGCAGGCTAATGTAGTCCTGTGTGTTTGCGCACTGGACAGGTATCCATATTTTGTAGTAGTTTCATTTTGATTTTGTCTTTGCCTTTCACAAACTGATTGAGGAACTGACGTAAATATTTGAAATATTTTTTGGCATATGTTACACATTGACGTACATGGCCATTTGTATACTGCACGTTCTGGTTAATTTGAATGGAGAGGTGATACTGAATTTTCTGGGGACATTTTTGTAAGCAGTATTTCTTGTTCCATAATGGTATTATTACGTTTTTCATAGCCTCTTCCACTGCTATGTATGGCAATTATGTTTGTTTTCTTTTGTTTGTATGCTTCTTCCTTGAAATATGGTTCTGTGCTGGTGGTGTGACTCCATTCACCTCCACAGATATTTTTGTTGACATTCAGTTTATTTAGAAGTCTTTTTTTTGTAATTTAGTATTTAGTTTTGTTAGTGGTTTCATTCTGTTTAACAATAAAATAAATAACTTCTTTTTGAGAAGGATTGCACTATCAAAGCTTCTAAAACTAATGTTCTACGGTAGGTTTTAAGGGTTGTGCATGATTTCTCTCCTGTTTTTATAAGATTTTGAAGGACTCTGTGGCAGAACATTATTTCTAATATACTTATTTTGGTATGGTTACTTGCCACTACATCAAGACATATAGGAGCAGTGTTAGCAGTAGTGGTAGCTGAATTGTTGTAAATCACTTTGTTTTGTTTTACATTTCGAAAGAGGAGGGAAAGTTTTTGTACTGGAAGCTTGTTTTGTTTCACTTAATGACGCTATTAGATCTTTTGTTTTAACTTTTAGTACAAATTCTGCTAGAGATGGATATTTATTTTCGACACTTATTTTCATTTTCTCTACTTCTGCGTTGCTTTCTATGAACTTGGTTCTTGGTAGGCATTATTTGGGGTTTGTTGAAAAAAAAAGAAGGTATGGGTTGGGCTGTTTTGTGCAATGCATGTGTGCTGTGTGCATGAGTGTGTAAGTATGATGGTAAAGATGTATGTGGTGGTGTGTGATTGTGCATTGGGCAGCTACAACTAGTTGGGAAGTCTATTCTTGTTACTATACTTGGGTTCACCGGACAGTACAAAGTAAGCTAGTGGTGAGCAGAAGTACTAATACTAAATCTAATGGTATAGAATTAAAACAGTTCTTTGTTCTGTAATACTAACATTCTAGGGGCTGAGTTATGTCATTTGTGCATCAAAAAATTGGGATTTGTGTGCTATTCTGCCTGTTAATTGCGGTTTAACAAATGGGGATTGGTGGGCAGAATGGTGTACAAATCTGTTTTTTGACGCACAAATTCCATGAATCAACTGCACAGTGAGTTTGAGTAACATTAAGAATATTATGGTAGTATTGTACTTACTTTGTTTGGAATGAACAGGTTTCTTCTGAGTTGTTGTTTGTACTTCAGATGTTGCTGCTTTTCAGGTAAGTGGTCTTCACTGCAATTGTAAAAGAAAGAAGTTAGTAATTTTGTGTGTTTACAGCACTGATGTTAATTTAGACGTTTATTTGTATGTTTTTGGAGTAATATTCTTGTTTTATAAGTAAATATAGTGTGTGAATGCAGTTTCCTTTGACTATGTGCAGGCTTTATATTTTACTTACAATATGTTAGTTCAATATGCTTTGCAAATGAGTCGAATACAACGTGTATGAAACTCACTTGTTTTTTTAAGGCTGTGTTATTGAATGTTAGGAGATAGAAGAATTAATGATATACTTATTTTGCAATTTTTATAAGTTAAATGGCAAAAATTGTACAGAGAAGCATGGAATGTATGCATTTGTGAAGGCATGGGTAATAAAGCAGAAGAATGTGATTTATAGGCAGTGGTGTTATTTCAGCTGGGAGCTTTTCAATCATACTATCTGTGCGAGTGTATGAAGATGCATAATCTTATGCTGACTGTGTGTAATTTTATAATACACTGCTAAGTGTTTTTCTGTAATTATACTGTTATTTCTCCCATCTTTTAATATTATAATTTTTAGATAGCTGTGTGTGTAAAAATAAAATTAGATGGCAGATAGGTTTGGAAGTGAGAGTTGATTATAGAAGATGGGAAAAATGACAGTGCGCTTTTTTTTATAGGTTATACAGGTTAAGTGGCAGTTACTCTTTTTATATGCATTCATAAGAGTTGTTCATGTACTGTGCAGAAAATATGCATACCTGTAGTTTGTTGTCTTGCATGTGAATATGCCTGTAGCGGTAAGTAGAAATCTTGGAGACTTGTACACTAGTTTTTGTAGTAGGTACTTTCCAATGATATGAGACTTGTACTCGGAGTGATCAACTGTACATTTGAAGTGCTGAACTCTGATGATGGAGTTAGATGTAGAGGTCTTGGATGTGATTGGTGGATGGTTGTGGGACTGCTTAGCTGTATGCAATGAGGGAATGGCACAGAGAGTGAAGTGAAAAGGGTATAAGGGCTGTGTAAGAGTTACACTGTCCGCAGGCACTGCTGGGGTTTTCCTGCAAATCCAGCATGGGAAGGGGACTGTAGGGATTAGCCAATCAGATGTTGAGGTTGTGGATTTGTGTTGAAAGAGACTGTCTGTAGTGAAGATGGCAGAGGTGGAGAAAGTCAGGGTGTTGGTGCTTGGGGATATGTTTGTGCATTGTTTACAGCAGTATGCTAAATGTAGGCATGTGGCAAACAATTTTGATGTTAAAGGAGTGGAGGTCTTGTGGAGCACTGTTCCTTATTGCAATGTACAGGGAATTGTACAAGTTTGTGAATATATGGGCAGGATGAACAGTCCCCATGTGGTAGTTTTGCACTATGGTGCTTTCCATTTGGGCTATGGCAGTGCCCCTATTTTGTTGGCAGATTTGGAACACTTGGTTCAAGCATTAATGAACATCCTTCCAAAAACCTAACTTTTTTTTCTGGATTAGTACCTAGAGCAATATGGGATAATAGTTCTGTTTTTTTTTCCTCAGCAAAACATTGCTGGGTGTGCAATCAACCGAGGCATGTGTGCTTTCATGCTTAGAGCTGGTATGTCCTTCTGTAATAATAATATTGATTCCAGTAATGGTGTTTATTTTAAAGAAGATGGCATTTCTTTATATTTTTATGGGAAATGCCATGGTGTTCTGAAATGTAAGGGTTGCTTTGGAGAAGGTAATGTGAATATTTTAGGAGTAAAGTAAGAAAACAAAAAATACAAAATAACAGGTGTGTCAAGAATCTGCAAAACCCACCCCTCCCCATCCCCCCCCCAAAAAACGTCTCTTTTCAGAGCCAACCTCAACGGGGAAATTGGGCACAATATTTAAATTTAAATACACCACACTCAGATTTTCGATATGTCCGTGGACATTACTGTAGCCCGTGGACATCGCATATTACATACAGGGATTTTGGGGTGGAGAGGCATGCAAATGAGAAGGGGAAAAGCAAGGGATTGGTCAGTAAAGTTTACTGGGTGTGTTGTGTAAGGAGAGAGTTTGACAAAAAGTCTTTTTTCTGAGAGAAGAACAGATAGCTATAGCTGTGTGTTTCAGAAAACAGATTATATGGATTTTGGGAGACTCATGGATACATTGGTTGGCGGTGCATGCAGAACACTGTGGAGTAGCTTCAGATCTTGGATTCCCTCATGTGGAAGTTCACTGGCATGGAGTGCATGGAATGAAGTGGCTGGACTTGGTGCCTCGCGGTGCTGGTTTGGAGACAGCGCATCATCCAGACATAATTTTAATTCATTGTGGAGGGAACAGTTTAGGACATGTGTCTGGAATTTCTTTGCAATTTGCAATGAAAGAAGGACTTGGGAAGGTCATGGACATGTTTCCAAATTCCCAAATAATTTTTTCTCGTATTGCGCAGAGACAAATGTGGCTGCGTTCTTCTTCATTTGGTCCACAAATGGAGAAAGCGAGGCGCAATGTAAATAAGGCTGTTTGTGCCTTTCCGAGAGATGTTGGCATGTCCTCTTTTCACAATGAAAATATTACGTTTCGTAGCACATCAGATTTTTCTGAGAAACGTACAAAATGCATTCCGACCTTTTTTGGAATTACAGCCATCCATTTTGCAGTAGGTGTTGAACATTTGAAGTTTTTCAAACACAAAGAAACCCCACCAAACGGCTCTTTTCAGAGCCACCACTTCCTCACAGAGAAAAGTGCAATGGTTATGATAGGGCAGCACCCCAAAATGTTAGATGTCCGCAGACTTCTGAAAAAAGGAACAGGGCCTTGCACTATTTATTTGTCACTTCTATTTTTATACTGTGAAAGGCGGTTCTGAAAAGAGCCTTATTTTTTGGGGGGATTTTTGTTGTTTTTATTTATTGTTTTTTTTTAAATTTTATTTTTTTATTTTTTTTAGACACAACACACTAGGAGACAAGGGGAAAGGAGGGTAAGGAAGGGACACCAACCACAGGGATAAGAAAGGTCAGGTGCATGTGGGACAATGATATTGAATTTTTTCTTTTATGTGGTCCTCCACAAAATGTTTCAAAACATTGAAATTTTCCATAAGCATGTCCATTTTTTGTTCCATGCGCTGTAGAGCATTTTCAAAAGTTTCTTTTGGTGTATTATTTTCAATGTTTGTATGGTATGTTAAAAAATATATATATATGTTAAGTACATATAAAGTAATGGTTATTAATTTGCTTATATAGAGAAGTGTCTACCATTAGTATCACTGTCTTCAGACATTTCCTCACGTGGGAAATTTTCCTCAAGCCATTCCAAAGTGCTGCACATTTCTGTGCAAAAAGACAAATATTACTTTTACTGTACCAAATACAGAAAGTTTAGAAATATATAAGAAAATTAAGTTTACTTACTAGCTTTTGGTAAATTGTGTTCTTACTGTTGTTTAGGTCTGCTGTTCCTTTAGCTGTGCAGTTTCTGTCAGGTAATTATGTTGGAGGCATATCTTTTTTTGTTGTGGTATATTCCATTTTAATACATATGGTATTTAAATGGATGGTTGATGTGTTACATATATAGGTTCCATTTTTTTATTTAATATTACATATAATGTATTTATGTGCTGCTTTTTGAACTTTAGTGTTTATATAGCATAATAGAACAATCTAAGATACCCCCTGAGTTTTTGGGTAGTGTTGAGGTTGTCCGCGTCCGTCCGTGGACATCAAAATCATTAGTGGAGGTTCAGCATGTTCTGTGTTATATGTATATAAAGTAAGGAAATCCTAGTAAACATCTATCAAATTCAGACTATGTATATGTGTATTCAGGAAAATAACTTTGATAAATGGATGTTATGGTTAAGTTGCGTTACTAAAAACCTATGAAATTCAGTAAAAAAACATTGTTAAAGGGACGTTATAGTTAAGTTGCGCTACTAAAAACCTATGTCATTGATGACAGCACTGATGACATCACATGTGCATTTACCTTTCATGAAAATTCTGTACAAGGGATTATTATTGTCATGTTAATTTAAAAAAGTGTCAAAGATCATTGGAATAAATATCATGAGGTACGTAGTGCATTTACGCAATGCATTAATCCAAATAGTATTGTATTATGAAGTTTTTTGCAATATACTAAGGTACACATGTAGTAACATAGGCATAGTGTGCAGCAGACATGATGGAGATGCAATATTAATAATCTTGCCATGTTAAATACTAAAATTATAAATGCTTTCTTATTAGAGTTTTGCATACTGTGAAACATTTACCAAATAAAACCCACTTATTACATTATTGCACACAAAACACAGACAACAACACATACAAATATGAGCATATACAGGGAAAGTGAAGTAACCTAACCGATTATCTTCATGCACAGAAATGATTGCTCTGTTTCAAAGCTACTACTTCCCCATGTATAACTATCACATGATGTGACTAGGCCCTAAGGAAAGTAGTGTAGTTCAATATGTACAAATATGAGCATATCTAGGAAAAGTACAGTAATAAAAAAACAGAACTATAAGACAGTGTTGATAACCTTACGAATCATCTTCATACATAGAAAGCATTGCTGTCTTCCTAGTTTGTGTTTTCCCCTTTGTATAGGTTTCATATGCTGTGAGTAGACCCTAAGTGAATTACTGAAAGAACATATTTGAAGTATAAGTCTACAAATATAGTACTTTTTGAATTTTTAGTTCCTGACATTTACTGGCCTAGATATATCAGTAAAGGAAAAAAGAGTGAGCCAGACATGTGATGTCATCAGTGATGTCTTCAATTACATTTCTCATGTCATCTTTGATGTCCTAGGTGTTAGTCTTAGCAGTGCACGGTGGTGGCGCGAGTTATGGTTGCTTAGCTTACCATAACTTGCGAATTTCAGGGGTTTTTTTGGTTTTACTTGGAACCATAACGTTCCTTTAACAAAGTTTTTTTACTGAAAAAAAAATAAAAAAGATATATATATATTGGATATTAAGGGGCTGATTCATGGAATTTGCGCCGAATAACAGGGATTTGTGTGCCATTCTGCCCACAAATCCGGTTTAACAAATGGGGATTTGCACACAGAATGGCGCACAAATCCCTGTTTTTCAGCGCAAATAATTCCATGAATCAGCCCCAATATGTCTATGTATGCTATTCCTGTGATTAGGTTAGCACACTAGTTGTTTTACAAGTAATCGAGACGCAACTTCTACTTAAGCGTGATCACGTGACACGCTACAAGTCTGCAGTTGCTCTCGCCTAGATATGGCCGCACTCCTTGGAGGAAGTTGATTGTGAGAACCCGGTTAGCAGATACTGATGAAAACGAAGGTAAATATCTTTGTCTGTGCGGACCATGAATTAGCACTGTCACTTTGATTATATGCACAATTCTAACACCAGCCTTTCGATTCAGGCATTGTGGACACTATAAAGACACAATCACCGACGCACCATCGTGGTCTCAGTTGAAGGTTATTAGCATTGAAGAGTCTTCTCAAAGGAAGGGGAGATGTGGACGTGCATCTACAGCATTTGAATTGTTGTCTATTACTGCAGGTATGCTCATACTTTCGAATTTGGCATACGCTGGAGGTAACCATACAATGTTTTAGGAATTAATGAGTTACCCATTCTATCTCTACATATAAGTATACCTGATTCTGGTATCTCTTGGCACCAGATTTGAGGTATGAATGAAACTAGGAGTTATCATTATCACTTTAGCATAGGTGGAATGATGTAAAGTTACTTGGCACTGGATCTTGGGCATCACTGGGGAGAATGAAAAGATAGTTGTTGGTATGGATTTCCAATCCCTGGGAAGCATGCTCGCATGAATAAGAGGGTTTCACATATTGGAAAGAGTTATGGTTATGATCTCTTCATTTGGACATACACACAAATGTGGTGACGGTATCTCTGTGGTGCATATTATCGCGTTAGTACATATGCAGATTGAAAATCTATAAAAACTGGGACTGAAACTGCTCTATTATGTATGTATTTTCAGAAATGTTGTTCCTGAAGAAAGTATTCATACCCCGAAAAGCATTGGGCTTGAAGTTTTTCAACTGGAGGAATTGTCTTTGTGAAATGTATTGTGATTGTATGAACATTTGTTAATGTATAGGCACAAGATATGCCTGAATACTATTTAGTTTGAAACTCTTGCTTTGATTTTCATGTTAAATTAAAATCTGTGATTTTCTATGAACTGTTGACTGTATGTTCAGGAATATTTGTTTGCAGGGGACGGGAGTGTCTCAAGTGGTAGACACTGTTTGCTCCAAAAAAAGAAATAGCCAGTTTTGCCTTGAGTATTAAGCATCCTAATTAGCAGTGTGTGGATTGTGAAGGAAAAAAAAAGAAACATACACATTATAGTAATTGTTTTAATTTAAAATTGAACACCAAATACATTCTGCAACATACAGACAATGCATGAAAAAGTATGCCTCCCAATCAACAGTTTAAAGTTATACCTGCAAAATTAAGGAAATGGTACTGATCCTGACCCCTTTTTGACCCAACTGGTGTGGTGCCCACTTAGGAGCACTTCGCGCCTCCTGGCATCAAAACCTGGCTTTGCCACTGTGCAGTATGTTGGGGAGTGCTTGAGTGGCGGATGCAAAGATTGTGTCATGGGAGTGAGCCGCAAACACCTGAGGGGGCATTTATGTTGTTTGCCCTGGGCGATATAATGCCTAGAATCTGCTCTGGTTTTATGGAGTAATAATAACGCCTATTGCTACCGTTTGGAAACTAGATGCCTCCAGCATGAAGAGCGCTATATAAAACGTGATATTTTTGGTGTGTGTGTATAACGTCTAACGGCAAGCATGATGCTCTAAGTCTTCCAAGCTACAGGAGCCACAGGTTATTTTTCAGAACTGAACATTTATATTTCATCACTTCCAATTATTTTGATGGTCCTTATCCATATATGTTTCTCATGAGTAGTGGGTACTGACATTTCGTCTAGACGTGAAGGCATTCGGCAGTTAGGAGTTAACTGTTTATTTAGCAGTAGCCCTTAGTCTTCCTCATTGCTAGAATACAGTGTACCCAGAGAGTACAAACTGATCAAAACTATCGCCTTTTTTTGCACTGCGCTTGGTAGCAGACTAAGTCGGTTCTGTGTCCTTCAGGGTAAAAGATAGATGGGCCTGATTCATAGAATATTTGGTGTGACGAAAAGTGACTTTGCACACTTTTCAGTGCGCAAAACATCTTTCGTCAATTCATGGGTTTGCCTCTACACGAGGTGGCCGGTAATCCAGCGTATTTCCGTCGAACGGTATTTGCGTCAATGCCAAGCCCCCCGGCGGAAAGGCCGCCAGATCACGAGTACACGTGCACTTGCATAGGGACATGGCGTTAACGCAAATAGCACTCGATGTAGAAATTGGCCAAGAACCAGTAAATCCAGCGCACTGTGCGCTACCGCTGTGCAATAGCGCGCGAGAAACGCATCAACGCCGGAATGGAAAATAAAGTGGCGGCCATTTTGGAAATCACAATCCATCGAATATCACAGCCCCTGCAAGCCATCCAACCCTGTGGAAGAGTGAAAAATTTCATAGGAGCGCACTAGGGGCAAGTCAGCCCTGGACAGGGTCAGGAAACCCAAATTTAGAGACCAGGAGCTGACCATACTTGTGGAGGAGGCAGTGACCCACCATGAAGAACTACATGGTGCACAGCAGCGCAAGACAAGCGGGCAGCGTCGGGTGCAGATCTGACGGAAAATCAGCCAGAGGGTGTCTGCAGTGGGGTGCATGCCCTGGGATGGGGAGGACTGTCGCAAGCGCCTAAATGACTTGCGTGTCAGAGTACGTGGCATAATATCCCAGAACATGAGTGCAAGCATGGGTACTGGAGGAGGGCCACCACCACCAGAGCTCACACCCTGGGAGGAGAAGATGACAGCGCTCATCGACATGGGCACCATAGAGGGAGTCGGAGGAGCGGAGGCTGGCACCGGTATCCAGCAGGCTGCAGGTGAGCACGCCCTCTCCCCCAAAATGCATGAACCTGTAAGGCCCACATATGCAGACCCTGAGTGAATGAATGTGCATGAGGCACTGTAGACACCCATAACTGACCCTTGTACCACTGTACCGTAGCGCCCCCCTAGATTCCCCTGTACATGCACATCAATACAAGGGCCAGGGGACAGACATCCATGGCCATGGCTCAGCTACGTGATGTGTGAGTGTGCATGACAAACCCCCCAGCAACATGGGCATGGTGTATCCCTAGCACACATGTGATGATGATGACACAAATATGTTCGTGCCGTGTCCCCCCACAGTGACACATTCCACCAATCAGAACATGGGGAGTGAACATAATGCAAGTGCAATGCATGATTGCTACTGTCTCCAATCCCACTTGAAGGCATGATATGCATGATACCCATCTAGGCCGCCCTGAATTCATTCCACACCCTATGTACCCCCCCAGGCACACGGCGATCACCACAGTATGACGGTGAGGAGGCCACTACATCACAGCGCCCGATGCAGCGCTCCTCGACCAGCACCACCACCCCGCAAAGGGCCCGCCCGGAAACAATCTGACGCCGGACCCATCCCACATCACCACACCGCAGCCCAACCAGATGGCTGCAGCACCAACATGGCCACAGGGGGTCAGCACCTCCTTCACCCCAGCACATCATGCAGACACTAGATGTAGAGGGAGCCACCTATGGGTCAGAGCCGAAAGGGACAGACAGCCACAGCTGCACCTCAACAGCTCACCCAGACGCAGTGACACAGAAGGAATGGCCACACCTCAGGGGAGCCCAGAGCCAGTAGCACAGGTAGCACACACCCCATGTGTGCAGTGGCGTCATGTCCGCACACCAGAGCCTGACGTTAACACACTATCATATGGCACCCCAGAGGATAGGCACTCGGACCGAAGCAGCCCCATCCAAGCTGCCAACATGTCCCCATGCAGCCCCCCTCCCAGGCAGCGCAACGCTGTCAGCCTAGTCCCCATCGCACCTGGGGTACCTATGATCACGGGAGCTGCTGTGATGGCACGTCTGGAGATAATTGAGGCCAAACAGGCAAAAATAGAGTCCATGGCCAAAGTGCACAGCCGGCACATCAAGGCCATCAGCAGAGCCATACGGTATGCCACCAAGTACATGGCCCGAGACAACGCATGCACCCAGAAAGTGGTGGAGGGATGCACTGCGGCCCTGACAGGTTTCGGGCAAAGGGTACAGGAGTTGTGCGAGGGACTATCTGCACATGCGGAGCAGACAAGAGAATCCAACAACCTTCTGTGCCAGCAGCTGTAGGTCACTGGGGCAATCCCATCTACCTCCACTACGCCCACAGAGGGGTCCCTGGAGCCTTCACCCAGGCGCCATTCATTGCGCCACCTGAGATCCCGCTCACCAGAGAGGCCAGGACTTGGAAAGCACCCGCTACCATCATAGATGGACATGGCACGGTTTTTGGGTGCCCTGAGAACATGCACCTACCTGCATTGTTTTGGGGGGTCCACTGGGGCGGGATTGTGTGCTGAGTGTTCACTGGGGGAGGGGGATTGTGTACTGGGTGTTCACTGGGGGAGGGGAAATTGTGTGCTGGGTGTTCACTGGGGGTTGAGGGGATTGTCTAACAGTTAATACATCACGTTTGGAAATCATACGAAGCATGGACATTCATGATTGTGAACATGGGCTCTTTAATGTTGATGTGATATGTGTCACATGTACCCATCACCCTTTCTGAGTCAATTGTCATTCAAGCCCTGTCTAGCCAACCTCCCCTCCCCTACCCCATCCCTGTGTACACATGCACCAGCTTCGGGCACATCATCATCCTGTCTTCCATCCCCTAATGGCTGCACATCGGCATGGGGGAGGGCAGTGGCACATTCCTGCAACAGCAGCCGTTTTGCAGCATGGCACATGTTAGGACTTGTTTACAAATGTTTCAAGGTGCATATGTCAATGCCCCTCTTGTACAGTATAGGCACCAATAGCGTTCCATCAACAGTCCAAATGCCATCTCAAAGCATATATGTGTACATTCCTATGCAATGTTGTATGCACACTCAGCTGGGGTGTGGATGACGCACAGGGGTCATGATCCATGTGTGCTGGGGACCTCATGATTCACCTGCAGGGGTGGGAATCCAGGATAGAGGACAAGTTTGGTTCAGTGGGTGCACAGGGCTCAGTGATCAGTGATGTCGGAAGCAGAATCACGTTTGAATTGATTAGGTCCTGCTATCACATTGCTTTGTTGCCATGCACACTGCGTCTTGCAGGACATGCATCATCTGAGGTCGACATGCAGCTGTGTTACGATGTATGTGTGAGTCTTCATGTGTATTGCACTCCTGTGGTACCTGTGCCCTGCTTGTCATTTGGTGAATTCCATTCTGGTGTGTGGTGTGCTAGGGGCAGCATCGGATCGATGGACTACTTGCTGTAAGCACCACACCCATGTCTAGTTGTATCAGGTCCGTCCCTTGTCACTGGATGAGGGGACGCTTGCATCTGCGTGCGCATACAACATTTTGTTAGGCCATGTGTCACTGGCATTCCCTTTCGGTGGTGTTGCGTTTGCCAATTTGCACTTTTATGTCTACTAATCCTGGCATGTGATTGGCCGATCAGGACTCTTTGTTTCACGGATGTACCTTGTCGTCGATCAAGCAACTTGTGTGTTGTGTTGTTGTGGATATGCCTACTTTCATGCACCATTGCAATGACTGGCGGGTGGCCATGGTGGGATGACTAAGGTGTGACAGGGTGGGGAGCAACAGTGCGTCCAGCACCTGTCCCACCACGGCACGGAGGGTGGACTGGGCCATGGCATGCATCATGACACCGGTGAGTTGGTAGCTGCCAGTCCCAAGGTGTTGTGGCACGGACTCAAGCTACACTAGTGGGGGCACTGCAGTGCTGATAGTCGTATGGCTGCCTATGTCTGCCTGGATTGTGTCCGGCAACTGTGTGATGGTTGCCATGTCCAGCCTATACTCGGTCAACGACTGCCCATCAGTCAGGGCCCAGGGTGTTGGCCTGACCCTGGGGATGGCTGTCTGCCTTGCTGGTGTTACTCTCCTCCTCCTTCTCCTTCTCCTCATCCCCACCACCCCCTGTGCTCCCAGTGCCCTGGACTGGTTGGCTGGCCTCTGTGGCTCCATGCGCAGCATGTAGTTGCCCACGTCAGGGCTCCCGGCTCCAAATGGCAGCATGGTGTTCGGAAGTGTGTGTCGTGCATGGGTGGGTCCTTTGTAGGCCTCTGAATGGCATTGGTTTCACCTGGGAACTTTTTGCTGTCTCCTGTGGTCTTTTACCTCCAGCATTTGGCTGGGGGTATTTTCGGCGGATTATCCGCCGGTTTTCTGGCACTAATAGCGCCTAAGCCGGACTCGTGATAGCTCTTTGATTGCGCGATTGGGTTCCGGTGCCTTTACTGCCGGCGCTATTACGGCCGGCAGTACTTGCGCCAGCTGCAATGGCGCCGGCAGTATTTGTACTCGTGATCCGGCTGACCCTTAAATGCAGCAGTGATTGCATTACCGCCGGATTTAAGGGTTACCGCGCAACTCGTGATGAGGCCCAAAGTGTGGGACGGGCCTACGCAAGGAAATAAATAGGGGGCGGAACATGCATATTTGCCATTCCCCACGCAGAATGAGGAAGAAGGAATTACGTGGTGGGCGTGTCCAGGGACCCAAGTGTATTCATGGTTCTGAATGCGCAATGTCACGCTGGGGAAAAATGCAGGCAAAGCTTGCGATCTCACTTCCACAACATAGGAGGCGCAAAATCCCAATCGCATAGGAACCGATGCGCAAAGGTAAGGTAAGGTCAGGAATTTAGGGGTGCCAGCACGCAGTGGAGGTGCTGATTGAAGTTAGGGGTGCTTTTATGCAGGTTAGTGGGATGCAGCTGTCATCTATGGGGTTTCGCATGCAGATTTACCGGGGGCCGACTTGAGTTACGAGATTTGTAACACATTTTATCGGGGTTCAGTTAGGAGTTACGGGGGACCATACTCAGTGTCCCTGGGGTGCTGTCTTGATTGCGGGGGGACGGCCCGCAGTATTGACTGGGTGCACGATAACAGGGATGCGGACTGCGCAAAGGTTGATATACGTGGATGGAGCTGCTATGCCTGGGAGCCTGTCGTGGGCGTTCCGGCCGCTACTTGCGCCTAGGGTTACTTTGCGGTTAAAATCCCATGAATACGCAGAACATGCTTTGAGGGTACTTTGTGCATTTTCTATTGATCTGTCTCACAGGAGAGATTTACTCAATGAGCTATTATTTGAATCAGGGTTTGTGATGGCTAGTGTGTGCATAACCTTTCTAGGTAAGAAGCTCCTTAAACATGGGCATGGCTAGAATAGTCAGTTAACATTTCGCCTACCTGGAATGATTGGCCATTCTCATGATGAACAGAACTAATTGCATATCAAGGAAACGGGCACATCCCACGTGCCCAATATAAACTAAAAACTCGATTCGCAGAGGCATTTCATGCGACTAAAAAGATATACAATGATTTACGGCAAATCCTTGTCAGTGCACAGACATCCACATAATTCAGGAGGCGGGCATTTTGGGTGTGGGAAAAGCCATTTGGCGTTTCTAAAATCTGCTGCGTGGCTTCCCGAGGGGGGCAATTAGTATAAATGCGATAAAGTTGCTCTTGAGCTGCTCGGCCGTTTCCAAGGGGAGTCCCCGGGTGTTTTCCTGTGGCCGTGAGGCGATGCTGGCGCCACTGCTGATTGGATTTCAAACGTAATTTACATGGGCATTTTAAATCAGTATCCAAGACCGGTGCTATCAATTGCGAGGACTTGTGCCACAAGAGACGTGGCGTCGCCCCATAATCTGCACATTTATTGACGTGACTGATAGTGACACTCGCGGTTATCATCGGAAGTCCGTCACATTACAAGAAGTTGCCGTGTATAAACCCAGAGACACATCTCATGCGCAATAAAGGATTACTACGCGCTTATATGTGGAGCCGCACTATAAACCCTTCAAACATGATTGAGGTGAAATGGTTATGATATGATAAATCATTTATAACGCGCCTGTACAGCAGTGTTTCTTTTGGAGTCCAGCTACAATGGCAGAGCAGGCATATGGAGAATGATTTGTCCAGGATCACACACACTTTACTTAAATAGTAAAGTCCGGGTTTGAGACCGGTCTGCAATTTTGGCACTGGACACAAACCCCTCAACCCCGAGTTGTCAGGGCGGGTGAAATCCTACGATATTGCTTTTGACAGGTGAAGCTCATTGAAATCGATGGACTGGTGCATGGTGTTTGCGTGTGTATGAAATTCTACAAAAACAGCAAACCCTTGCTGTGCGTGTCAGCAAGCATGCACCATTGAAATAAACGAGTTCTTTAAAATATGGGTTTTATTTTGTGACTCACTTTAAATATCTTGAGAGAAGACACAGAGCCCGATTCCTGGAAAAGTGCACATTGATCCTGCAAAGTCCCTGTGCCGAGAACGTTTTTGCACATCCCTGCGCGCATAAAATTTGGTGCGTGCTCCGTACCTTAATGGAATGTTTCCCGCTAATTAACCGTATGCGCAAGTAACGGCCGGAACACCCCTGATATGCCGCCACGCAAAGCAAATCCAGCGATATACACCTAGCTTTGCGGGCTCCTCAGCCACAAACTCATGAACCCTGGTAATACAGCGTGGGGTCCTCTGCAACCAAACCAGCATCCTAGGACAACGTGCATACCATTTACCGCAACTTGGCAAATTCTCTGGTCAATCTGCATGCTAACTCCTGTAAACCGCGGCTGCACCCCGCTACTCTGCATATATGCAACCCCACACACACGCACACACACGCACACGCGATCGGGAGCTTTGCGTGCTTATGGCCCCAACGTGATGTTGCACAGTCAGATCCATTAATCCGCTTAGTTTTGCGTCGTGCTGGGCATGCGATTTCCCTCGACACGGCTGTGATGTTCGCCTGCCGGGCACGGCAGGCGTGATGGATGCGAGGTGAGGGCCTCGCGCAGGGCTCGCGCTGTTCTCGCAGTGCGCGGGGGCGGCGCAGCAAGTAATCACAGGACCACACTCGTAGCTGCATAAACCCGGACTGGCGTTAAGACGCCAGTTCCGGTGATACCTTTATTTCCACTTCCTTTCCTCGTGTGTCACGTGACCCTGCGTCTCGGGACACGTGACACCACATTCCTCCCCAACTTGGAGGCAAAACTCTCACGGGTCAACATCAACATTTTCTATCGAGTCTTACTTCTGAGTAGGTGAATGTCTCTGTCTCTGCTGCCGTCTTCTTTGGCTTACTTCGTCCACTACATACCCTTGAAGGCGGGAAGATGGTCTGGGCTTTTCTCTCAGACTGTATCGGGTGCTTCTTTCTCGTGGCGCGTTTTCCGTGGCGGCCTCCACTTCACCATTTGCTTCTTCCGGCGCTTCCGTGGCCTGCTGTGGCGTGGGTCTTTGGGGTGAGTGCACTACTTCTTCCCTTTGGGGTGACCGTTGCTCTTCCCACATTTCTTGGGGCACTTTTCTGAAATGGGAGACGTTTCTGGTTACAGTCTCTTTTCCGCGGGTTGCCGTAATCATGCTGTGGTTGGTGGTCGCGACGGTCCACAGGCGTGCTTCGAAATTGAGGGACATTTTCTTCGGTGGTGCCCGGTTCCTGACGAGGACTGCGTCACCCGGGTTTATTTCTCTATGATGTGTTCGTCGAGCAATGCTTTCTCGCTCGTTGTGTTTTTCCCGTCTTGCTTCTATCTCGATGATGTCTGGGTCTGGCCCTGTCCAGTCTGGGTGTATCGGTAGTTCTGCCTGGATGGGAACTCCAAACATGAGGGCTGCTGGACTGACTCCTGTGGCTGAGTGTGGGGTTTGTCGGTGTGTCCTCAGAAATCGATACACAGCCTTCAACCAGGGGTGCCCTTGTTCTTTGGCAATCCTGATGATCTTGTTCAGTGATCCCATGAAGCGCTCTGCGTCACCATTCGCTTGAGGCCATCTTGGGGTGAGTGATGGTGGTTTCTGCGTTTGTCGAGGCAACATGCTCTACTTCAGGGTATCTGCTAAACTCATCTATTACCACTAGCAGGTATCCTTCTCCTGCGATGGTGCAGTGGTCCATACTGACGGCATCCCATCGTTTTTGGCTTCGGGGAGCGCAGCTGATTGGTTCGGGGTTTGCTGGTCTCCGTGAGGCTTGGCATGCTGTGCAGGATTCTACGAGTTCAGTAATTCTCTGGTGCATGTTTGGCATCCACATTCGGGATTTTATGTAGGCGGTCGACTTGACGATCCCTTGGTGTCCGCTGTGGGCCAGCTTGAGCGCCCTGTCCTCGAGGGATTCTGGCAATATGATCCTGTGTCCTTTCAGTATTACTCCTTCGGGGGCTACAGAGAGTTCATGTCTGATGCCGAACAGGGCCCTGAGTTTGGCTTGGGCTGTTGTTCGGTGAGACATTGACATGAGGTAAGTCTTCCAGTTTCCTGACTGTATGGCTGCGGCCGTATGTTTTAGGACTGTGTCCTCTGCTGTTTCTTGTACCACTTCCTGCAGTGTCAAGGCTCATGGTCGGGCGCACGCTATCACGTGACAGACGTGTTCGTCTGTTTCTGTTGCATGGTGCTGTTCTTTGTCAGTGGCTGGCCGCGGATGGCGGGACAGGTAGTCTGCCGGGTTGTCCGATCCTGGGCGGTATTCTACTTCAATGTTGTAAGGTTGCAGCTGCAACATCCACTTTTCAATGCGGGCTGGTGGATGTGGGGCGGAGCCTCGGAATATCGGGACTAGGGGCTTGTGGTCGGTGAAGACTTTCGCCTGTTTCCCTAGCAGGTAAACTTTAAAGTGGCGACATCCCCACAGAATAGCCAGGGCTTCTGTTTCGATATGTGCGTAGTTTAGTTCAGGTTTGGTGAGGGCCCTGCTGGCAAACGCGATTGGGAATATCGTGCCATCTTTGTCCGTTTGGGTCAGTACGGCTCCTAGGCCAACTGGGCTGGCGTCGACGAGAAGTTCGGTCTGTCGGTCTATGTTGAAGAACGCCATGGTGGTGGAGGCGGACAGGGAGTCTTTTATTTGTTGAAATGCCTGTTGGTGAACCTCCGTCCACTCCCACTTTTGGTCTTTCTTGGTTAGCTCTCTGAGTGGGCTGGCGATGCTTGCAAGGTCAGGGATGAACCGTGCACAGTAGGTGGCCATTCCCATGAAACTTCTCACTTCCGAGGCCGATTGCGGTGGTTCAAATTCTTTTATGTCTTGTACCTTTGATGGATCTGGGGACACTCCTGCTGCACTGAATATGTATCCGAAGAAACAGAGTTCCTTTTTGTTGAATTCGCATTTGTCTGCGTTGAGGGTCAGTCCGGCATCCTCGAGTCTCTTTAGGACTGCTGCTAAGCGTTGGTGGTGGTCGTCTTTGTTCGATGCATATACGAGGATGTCGTCACTGATGTTTGTGGTCCCCTCGAGTCCTGTGATGACTCTCCGGATCTCATGCTGGAATACTTCCGCCGCCGATGATATCCCGAAGTTGAGTCTCTTGTATCTCATCAGGCCAAGATGGGACGAAAATGTTGTGATGTATCTGGATTCTTTTGATAATTTCAGCTGGTGATAGCCGGACCGGAGGTCGAGCTTGCTGAAGATCGTCGCTCCCGTGAGGTCCACGATGAGCTCGTCGATGGTGGGAGTGACATGGCGTTCACGGCCGATAGCTATGTTGGGGAGCCGCATGTCGATACATATCCTTACCGCGCCTGGGTGTTTTGGTTTCTGGGCTACTACCATCGGCGAAACCCACGGGGTTGGTCCAGATGTTTTCTCGATGATTCCTGCGTTTGAGCTTGAGTAGTTCCTTTTCTACGGCCTCTCTCAGATGGAATGGGATTCGCCTGTGCCGTACTGCTTTGGGTTCGATGGTGGGGTCTATGTGTAGCTTGACCGTTCTCCCTTTTAGGCGCCCGATGCCTCGGAACAGTTTTTTGTGTCGCCCTAAGAGGTCGTGTAGTTCATCGTGTTGCGCACTGAATGCGAAGTGTATCAGCTCCAGCTTTTCGGCTGTTTTGCAGCTTAGGAGGGTTTCGCACCCAGCATCTACTACGTATATTCGGGCCCGGCAGCTGGTGTTACTGTGAGCGAAGTTGGATTTGAACGATCCTCGCACGGGCAGGGGTTTCTTTGATCCATAGGCGTATAGCCTGACTTTCCTCTTGAGGAGCTCTGGTCTGGGGTTGAGACTGTTGAATGCTGTTACGGGCATGACATTTACTGTGGCACCGGTGTCAATGATTACTTTCAGTGGGTCTCCATTGGAGAGGATGGTGCATGTTGGTCTCCTCTTCCGTCATGATTTCCGTGGGTCCACTGCTGATATTAGGTGCACTCGGTGTACTCGCCTCTTCCCTTTCTTTCTCCTTTCTTTGCCTTGCCTTTCGGGGGATGAGTCACTGTCACTCTCATCGCTGTCGCTCGTGGTTGGGGATCTTTGTGATTCGTCGACTGCCCTGGCCTTCCCTCTCCGCGTTGGTTGGTGGGGTTCTTTGGGCGCGAATCTCCTTCGTGGTTCTTGTGATGGCCGCGGGTCTGCGTCTCTGTCGTTTTTGTTCGGTGGATTTAGGCAGACTGCGGCGTAGTGGTTCAGGCGGTTGCATTTTCTGCATGTTGACCCCCACGCCGGACAGGATTCCCCTTTGTGCCATGGACCTCCGCACCACTTGCACAATTGGTCGCGCCTTTGTGGTGGTTGCATTCTCGGGTTCTGTTTCGGGCGGGTGCCTTGGTGTCGGGAGATAGCTGCTACGTCTTCTGTTGGTCCAGGGTTGTCCAGCGGTAGCCTCTGAATGGCTGCTTCCATTACTGCTACCTGGTCCTCTGTTTGTTCGCGGAGTCGCGCCATCTCGAGGATGCGTGATAGCCGTACATTCTTCTCCGATAGTATCGCCCTCCTCAGCTTCTCAGAGGAGATGCCGTTGATGATTTGGAGGCGGATGGCGAATTCCTCGTCTGGAAATTCGCAGCCTACAGCCATTTCGCGAAGGCGAGCATGAAACTTGTCCACTGTCTCCTTTTCTCGTTGTCTTGCCATGCAGAAGTGAAATCGCTCGTAGTCGGGGTTGAGGTCTGGTTTAAACATGTTGGAAAGAGCGGCTTTTGCTGCGGCGTAGTTGGCATCGCTTCCTCTGTTTGGCGTGGCATTGAATAGGCGCAGGGCGGCTGATCCTATGTTGAGGAGGAGAAAGGTGCGCATTTCTTTGGGCGCCGTAATGTCTCTCGCATCAAGGTGCATCTCAAACTGTTGTAGCCATATTTCCCATCTGATGGCTGCTCCGTTGGTGAACGGGTCGAAAGGTGGCATGAACGTGGTTAGCGAGGGGTCAGTGCGTTCATCAGTGAGGCTCCTCCTCGACGTGGACCTGGCGCTGGTCTCTGATGGACTAAACGTCGGGTCGGACATGTTATGCTTTGCAGTGTTGCGGCGCTGTGTTGCAGCTTACCGTGTTGTGGTAGTTGGGCCTGGTGTGCGTGCAGCGCGTGGTCCCACGTGCGGCGTCTTAGCAGGGTAGGCCGCGTGTGGTCTGCGTGGATTGCCTCGCACTTGTCATGTGGGTGGTGATATTCGCTGGATGCGGCTGCCAGGGTTGATGAGGCTGCTTCCTTTGTTGGGGCCCTGGGGTACTGGGGCCACTCTCCGCCGCCGCGGGTGAATATCTCTGATGGTGGGCGGGGCCGGTGTCACTGCCTTGCCGGCTCCGCGATGTTGTAAGCGCGGGTCCGTGGGTGCGACGGCTCCCGTTGTCGTCGGGGCTCGCAACCCACTTACGGACTCGTCGCCAGTGTGATGTTCGCCTGCCAGGCACGGCAGGCGTGATGGATGCGAGGTGAGGGCCTCGCGCGGGGCTCGCGCTGTTCTCGCAGTGCGCGGGGGCGGCGCAGCAAGTAATCACAGGACCACACTCGTAGCTGCATAAACCCGGACTGGCGTTAAGACGCCAGTTCCGGTGATACCTTTATTTCCACTTCCTTTCCTCGTGTGTCACGTGACCCTGCGTCTCGGGACACGTGACACCACAACGGCCACGGAATGCCTCATTCTGCGCAGAGAATTGCAATATGCATGTTCCGCCCCCTATTTATATCAGTGCGCAGGCCCGGCCCACACTCTGCAGAGAGTGTCACGCAAGGCACTCGACTGCTTGCAGAGGAGTGCCGTTCCTGTGCGAAGTCCCCGCAAGTTTCAAAAAAGTCCCAAAGTCAATCCCATGAATTGATGGGAGTTTTGCACGCAGAATGGCCCGCAAAGTCCCTATTTACCACAAAAAATATTCCATGAATCAGGCCCATTGTAAATAGCCAATTGGGGCTGTGTCGGGGCTTTCGGATGCAAATGATGCCATTAGTGTTTTCATCCCCCAGCATTCACGTTTACTTGGGGGGGACAAGTCAGAAAATGCGTCAAGCAAATCAGCTATTCCGCGTCCACTAATTGGTCTGCTGTGATCACCACTAATAATTGAAATGCACACAAAAAAACAGACGGAACTTTCCAGAGCATCGTGACCGATAAAGAGGCTCCACGGCCTCAAGGGAGTTGACATCAGGGGAGCCGATTTATGAATTTCCCGGGGGGGCGGGGAGGCCCAAATACAAGAAGTGACATCACTGGCAGTTATATGACCGCAAATTTGCATGTAGTCGTCTACTTGGTGCAACGGCGCGCGGGGGGTGCGGGTGTTGGCGCGTGCAGTGCAGAACAGTGGAAACATTGGCTAGCATGCACTGCATATACTAAAGTCAAGAAAGAAGGAGATTTAAGCCTTCGAGTTTCATTCCAGTAAGACATCACTGCCCCTACTCCACCGCTCTAATCGTCCAGCAACACAACTAGGATGGGAGAATGAAATGCTTGCTAAACAGAAGGGACAGCTGCAAGGTGGAGTACCACCACCACCACCAAAAAAAAAGTTCCCAATTCAAGGGAAACGAGAAGTAAAGACGTTTCCCGATTACAAACTACCAAGCAAGACGTGTGTGGTGCCATAGTTCAGTAAAACATCAACAATTCAAACTTACAATAGTGCTGCTGTAGATTGGCCAGCCACAAGTGAAATTTGCTAAGATGTTACCTCTGGGTAACCAGATAGAGTTAGGGATGTAGCTTAATCTTAAACCTTTCAGTGGACACATCAGATGTGCTGCTGAAGTATAATGCAATCCTGGCTGAAGTATAATGCAATCCTGGCTGAAGTATAATGCAATCAAGTGTGGTTTCAGACTTGGGGGGGGAAGAGTGTTAACTGCTTTTAACATTGTAGTTTACCAGAAATTCTGGTAAAGTAGTGTACAATGTTAAAAAGCAGTTACCCAGGCTCACCTTGCACCCAGGTGATGTTTGGGACTGATGGAAGCACTCACGTCTAAATGTTGTAGCCATGGTTGTCTCCATGTTTTAAAAACTCCCACTTTCCGGGTTTTCAACATTCATTTGAAACACCCCTTATTCAAAAAATGAAGGAGTCAGTAAAAAAGCCAATGCTGAAAAGCCTATTTCGCACAAGTAGTAAGACCCAAAGGGTAAGAGCGACTGTATAGCAGACCATGCCAATGTAGGATACTCCAGGATTACCTTCAGTCAAAATTCACCCACTGCAATGTTCCTAAATTCAGATTGCAGAGTATTGTCCGACTGAACCTCAATCAGCTCTTCCTGGGCATCAAATGGATGATGCACCACCTCCTCTGCCAGAAAAGTCTGCATCACCCAGTCATTAATGCCAGCATTTACTTCAGGGAAGTATTCATCAAAGCTGGACCTTAATGTTGCTAGGTGGCTTGCCCAGCTCCAACTGTTCTTTTGCAAAGGTCTAGCTTCCTCTTGAAGGCAAATACTTTTTTATTCATTCTTTCCTCTGTGTTCTCATGTCCACAGGAATGCCCCCAAAGGTGGGATTGGGAGTTTCTGGGGTGGTGAGTTCTAGTGGTCTTAGTTTCCTTTATAAAATACACAAATCACATAGTAGGTCAACCAGACAATGTATCATTGTGTACGTGTACAGCTTAAAGGGGGCCACCTGACCCAAAGCAGCACACTAGGAGATGTATTTTGGAACAATCAACATTGTAAACACACCTCTAGTTTAGATTGTAAAGAGTGCTTGTGCTGCAATTACAAGCACCCAGTTAATAGAGTCCAGACTTAAAACACTTGATCAGCATTCAGTGAGTAAAATAACCTTATAAAAATAAAATGCAGTTTTGCATAAAATTACAGAGAATTTTGGGATTATCAGGCACTGGCAAGCGGGCTCTGCTGTTGCTGTGGGAGTAGTGAGACTTGCAATGGCATCCAATTTAAGGTTAATAGCTGCCGTTTATCACAAGATGGCAGGCCAGCATAGATCTTAACCACTGAATGCCCACTGAACAGCTATAAACCCTTCTATGTCAGCAAGAGGCTGGTGTAGAGGAACCAGTGATAGAAAGCAATGAGGTAATTATACTGTACCATATCCCGTGGGAGGTGATGCCCCCCCTAGACTCAGTGAAGGCCCCTCGTGTCAAAAGGTTGAAAAGTCCTGCCGTCTCAGTCCCCACAGTCCTAACTTCTCCCCCGCTTAGAGTGGAAGCAGTCTGCGGCACACAGCTTGTAATGCAAATCGCACATTTTAAGGGTCAGGACAAAAAACAGAGAACTGAATACATTGCTGAGGTAAATGAGTTCTTACTGGCAACACTTGTAATACCGTCTAGAGCCACATTATCGCACCGCCCAACTATGAGTTTGAGGGCAAAGGTGGAGGAAAATCCTCCAGCAAGAAGCTGGAGGTATTTCCTCCACCATACTGCCCAAAATAGAACAATTTGTCTGTCTCCTCAGGTGACTCAGACCCCCACCATTCCATCCTACATAAACTTGATGCCCCCAGTCTGTTCTTCTAGTCTAATTTTATTCTACCCATGGAACGTCATATTCCTGTTACTTTCATGGATTATTTTACTTCCTGTTCCTTAAAGCCAGGGGTCTTAAACATGTGGCTCTCCAGATGTTTTGGACTACGACTCCTATGATCCATCACCATTGACTATGCTGGCTGGGGCTGATGAGCATTGTAGTCCAACACATCTGCATAGATAAAGGTTGCAGAACCCGGCATCCAAGCAGAGGCCTGGAACTCCATACTGCCACAAGCACCTTATCATTTGACTCTGAAATAGAGACTTTATGCCGGCCCTTTACCCACAAACACTGGTTGTTAATATTAAACCTTGGAGCTGCACGCGTTAATAGCACTATTGCAAGAAACGTTCAGGACGGGCGGTAAAAAGACTTCTGTGGGTCTTATGCGGCCTATGAGTTCACAGGGTTTGGTTGAACAGGGAATAGCACACGAGGCATGGAGTTGGCAACCTTTCAGGTGGCAACCGTAAACCCATGAAGAGGGAGCGGAGATGTGCAGTACTTCTTTGCCCCCCTGATTTTCTGATTTGTCAGAGCTACATTTTCAAAGCCTTTCTCTGAATGGAGCATGTTAGGCAGAAACCTGTGCAGTTCCCTCTGGGACCAATGCAAAAAGTTTAAGTCTACAGGAGTTAGCAGTAAACCCGATTGGTAGCAGTCTGTACCACCCAGATTTACCTGGTAGCCGTGGCTGAGCAGTCAGACTTCTCTCAAAACGAGTTAGGCCGTATTTGGAGTATACAGGATAGGGCAATTTACACAGTAGAACAAGCAGACACGGATCAGAGCTTGGGTGTAAAGATATATAATTATTTATTTAAAAACACATCTATGGAAAACACACTGGCACTAATATGGCAACCAACTTCAATCACAGTTACTATAAGTATATATCAATCCCACAACAATATTTCGACAAGTCTAGGTTCAACGGCACCACTTATTTGCAGACAGAGGTGAATGCTTTAACCTAGATGGCACTCTAGTAATCGTTAGAAAGGGAGAGAAAAAGGCAGGGTATGAAACCAACTCAGTACCAACACTTTTACGAAACAAATGCAAGGCAGGGTCTACTGTAGATCACAAAGTTCAGAGGCCAGGCCCGCTCGGAGAGAGGCAAAGCGGTATGTCCCAAAAGTATCACAGTGGAAATGCACTTCAAGTCTTTGTAGCAAAATGTCACAGAAAGGTTGGACCAGTTTAGAACAAACGTTTAAGAAGGTCTGGAGGCGACCCAATGGAAAGGTAAGGATTTAAGACACCTCACGCTAACCGTTTCAAGGGAAGCCAGGCGGACACAGTACCTTGTAAGTGAAGAGACAGCTCCGGCGGGGGCAGTTGTTCCTGGTGGTGGATGCAAGTCGGGGATTTGCCAGAAGATGAGAGGATCCCGTCGTCAAGGAAAAGTTGAAGATCGTTGCACCACCAGGGAAGAGACCGGCCGCGGAGTGCTCCGTCACAAGGCACCACCTTTTGGTCGCGGTACAGTGGTTAGTGGCTATCTGGTTGCCGGGGTGCTCAGCACGGGCAATTCGACCACTAGACGTCCTGGAAGCGAAGAAAAAGCAAGGGACTGGTTGTTCCCACCAGTCAGGGGAAGAAGACTCTCCAGCAGGGAGATCTTCTCTGTCGTTGGGAAGTGGTGAGTCGGTTCAGCAGGGCTCCACCGGAGGTGTCGTCGTTGCAGGTCGGCTCAGCTTTACCCTTGTCGGATTCTTAGGTCCTGTGGCGACTTCTGAAGTTCCAGTACCAAAAGCCCTGCTTTTATGCAGAAAACCCCCATTCATTCAGCCTAGCTGTCAATCAAACATGCTAAGTGGTGAGCGGGGCGGCTCACCACTCGGGCCAATCACACCAGAGTGCGACTTGAGTTGGCAAGGCAACTCAGTGCAGGGTGCCTAAACCCCCTCCCACACCCCCTGTGGTACCCAGACAGAATGGCACCACTCTGGAGGGCTTTTGTGCAGAAGCCCTCCAAAAGTGGAACAAAGGGCTCAACCTTTAGTTCGGAGTTAGAGGTGAACACATACGCCATTTTAAAAACTGAGTTCTGGCAGAAAATACCAACCGGTGGATTTATTTAAGACAAATAAACCGGCGGTATGTTAGAGACTAATGTGAAAAAGTATTAGCCTCCAACAATGGGAAGAATCCCATAGGAATATATTCGCGGTCCAATATAAAAAGTAGTATCCACTGCCACCAGGCAAAACTCGACGAGAGGGACGGGACAGTGCCCCCTCGAACAACAGACCCAGGGGTAATCGAATGACCCCTACCAGTACGTCCACAATAGGATGGTTTGTACTAGTTCTGTTAGTAAATTTAGGTCTAGTAAAGCCAATGGTGACTTTACATGCCCTGGGAGACAGTAGTCAGTCCCAGGGTATGGAGTCAGTGTTACGGCACGGAGGGTGCGCTGTAACATACATAGCAAAACACATGAGGCCCTATGGAGTAAAAGACCCCATAGCCCATAGAACACATTGACATTCAAAGAAATCAACCACATTCATGTCCAAGAGTGGGAGAAAAAGAGTCTCATTCTTGGCAGGATGAAAAAAACAAACTCCAGAAATCCAGCAAAGCTGCCGGGGGACTCACTAGGTTAGGAAATTCAGCCTAAACAGAGAATTCTCCCTAACAGAGCATGAGTGCATTCATCTCTCAGTTGACTCACACAGTTATTGTTCTGTCTGTGTCTTTCATTTCTTATTAAAACAGCACCCAAGGTTGGTGGCTCTCAGGGGGTAGGGTGCCTGGGACGCACCAAGGACAATGAACTGGCAGCCAGGGGGTTTTAACAATGCGCTACTTTTGTAAACAAAATGAACCCCCAAAAAATCTTTTTTTTGTGACTGCACTAGTAAATCATCAAGAATCGATGCTTGGGAGAGAGGCTGCAGGAGAGCGATTTCCCCTAATTTTTATGGTACAGTAGCACAGATAGGAGAAAGAGGTTGGTTGGCTCTCGACTTACATCTACCTGTTCAGTAGCACACCTGGGAGTGGGTAGTTGAACTGGCTTTGGGGTCCCCGTTTCTCTGCGATAGCATACGAGGGCATACTTTAATGAACATTTAATTGCAACTGGATATGTATACCAAGTGCTTAATTTGTAAAACATAGGTGCCTGTGCCCAAATATGTTCTAGCACTTCTGTGACACTTGGGCAGTTCCACACCACTGCTGCCACCCAGGGTCGGACTGGGACAAGAAATAGGCCCGGTCACCCAAAAAAAAGTGGCCCACCCCTCGCCTCACGACACTTGACCTCTGATGATATCACTGGCAGTGATGTAATTTGACCCCACACCAAAGTGACATCCCGGGAAGCGATGAAACACAACCTTTCACCCCTTGACAAAATAGGAAGTGGCATCAAATAGCATTGTTCCTAAGTAAACTACACTACGAAAAATATGGTTATGATTTCACTAAGGTGATAAACATTTCATACAAGAATGGATCACCATAAGTATCATTAATATCTGTGTGTATAGATTCATGTTGTCAAAATACTGTGACTCCAAGCAGACGTCCAAAGCCACATGATAATATGGTATTATATAGCACTTACCCTTAAGCTCTTTTTTATAGAACAAATATGCATACAATATCACCCAACCTGTGTTGGTACTTATATCGACCCAAGAAGGATGAAAGGTTTTTGAAGAATAAAAAAATAAATTTGAAAAAAATACATTTTTCCGAATTTTCTTTTTCAAACCGGCCCAAGCACGGCCTGAAACCGGCCCTTACCCTTACTCCCCAGGGACGATTTCGGCCCGGCCAGGGTCCAATCCGACCCTGCTGCCACCACCCATAGTGCGACAGAGGCCGGTCATGAAGACAAAAAAAAGCACACACATTCTTTTTCTGGGATGACCATCATCAAGGCAAAAGAAGGGGTGCGCTTTTTCTTTTGTCTTTATAAATAGGCTCCTAATGGAGCCTGAGACCTCACAAAGGCCCGGCCCCTGTCGCATTAAGCATGTGTGGCAGGGGCCATGGATCGGGCTGCTGCTTGTTAATGAAGCAACAGCCCGACCCTTTGGTCATTTATCCTCTTTTTTTTTCAAACTGTGGATGCGCGCCCCCCCCCCCCCGCATGAGGCTGTGGCCCACAAGAGGGGCGCCCCCCACAGTTTGAACACCGCTGCCCTAAGCCCTCCCCTCCAGGACCATACACCAATCAGTCCTAGAGTGGAGGGCTTAATCGCACATTTTCGCGATTATACCCGGCCAGAGAGAAGTGATGCAGTATCGATGGAAAGTGCCATCAATGCTGCATCACTTCTCTCCGGCCAGGGGGGGGCTCAGCCCCGACTTGATTTTGCGGAGGGGGGGGGCTCGGGCCCCGGAGCCCCCCGTACTCGGCGCCCCTGGTTCACATGGCTTTGTGTGATGGAAGGTGGAGTAAAAAGGGGCCCACAGTGGGAACTTGCCAATCCATATTGCGCGTGTGCGGTCAGCTAGTATTTCCTTCTCGAGGCTGGGCGCTCTTTCTGGCACCGAGGGAAAAGAAACGAGCTCGTCCTAGGATTCGTGAGGCTCTGTGCAGCAAAGGTGCAAGCTTCCCGATTTTACAAATGCAGTAACGTTATTGGAAGTGACATTACAGGAAATTATATCATAGGCTTTGGGATGTGAGGGCATCAGGAAGTGAGATTAAAAGAGTTCTATGTAAATATTCTGCCCATGGATATTGCGCTTCCAAAAGGACAGTGTTTTGGCCTTCTCAGAGAAGCCTTAAAAAGGGGCCATTCTGGCATTATCAGGATATGTCATGCACGAAACCCCCCATGCCAGGCTCGAGGGACCACTTCTCTGCTATGTCTTGGCCACCAGGACCCACTCCCCCTGGCTCCTCACTCCTCCACGTGCCCCTGCCACCTCTCCATCTCAATCCCACCTGGCTCTTCAAACACTTACCTGCAGGGTCGGATTTGGATAAGAAATAGTCCCGGACACCAAAAAAAAGTGGGCCACCCCTCACCTCACGACCCTTGACCTCTGATGACATCACCAGAAGTGATGTCATTTGACCCCACCCCAAAGTGACATCCGGGTTGTTGGGCCCTATAGGCCTACGAAATGAAGAGGCATACCAGCTTGAGGTAAATACAACTTCTTTCACTTACATACAGAGAACTGCTGTTCGTTCTCACCTCCCCGCCTTCCTCCTACGTCACGAGGCCACGTGACTTGTCTCCCTGCCTATCTTAAAGGCACATGCACTGTAACAACACCCCCCCCCCAATGACATGGGGTCAACAACAACTGCAATTAACATTTAATCTTTCAACAAGTCTTGGTGGTCTCCTAACCATTTGCAGGCGTCCCCCGTGACTCTTGATAAACGTCAATGTCAAAGATTTCTAATCTCTCCCCTTGACGTAGAGCCAGGAGTTCTGGGGGAATCAACGTCTCATCTCGTTCATCATAATACCATTCATGCCAACCTTCCGACACTCCTGGGAGGGAGATTTCCCCAGGGAAATCGGGAGACGTGCATTTTCCCATAGGAATGCATTGGGGCTACTGTTATTTTAGGCGGGAGATCGTGAAAAATATCTATATTTTTCTGTGCAAAATCAGGAGTCTCCTGCCTAAATTGGGAGGGTTGGCATGTATGTAATACTCAGGGTCTGGTTTGAGGAGTATGGGTCTTGTCTTCTCTTCTGTTAGTGAGTTTAAACAGGGAACTGTTTCTCGTTATCTCTTTCTCATCATTCGCCGCTGTGATCATTGATCCTTTTATGGCAACCACTTGAAGGGCTTCTGGAGCAAACTGGGAGTCAGTTTTCTTGGTCGTGTCTTGTTGGACCCACATTTCATCTCCTATTTGGAGTTCTTTTGGTCGTGCTCTTCTTCTTTCATCCGTTTCCAATCTCATCTTCTCCTCGTGTTCCGGAGTCTCTCCTTATGACCTCTTGCTCTGCCTCTGGTTGGTTTGCTGGGTTTCTCACGACTCTTGTGTGAACATCGTATTTTACCATCAGTTCTGCTGGGGTTTTATTTGTGGCTCCATGGGGAGTGTTGCAGTAATCCCTTAACATGCAGCAGAGTGCCTAGTGTGGGTCCGTTGCTTCAATGCGGGCTCTTTGTAGTGTCTTTTATTGAGGCCATGAACCTTTCGGCCATCCCATTGGCTTGAGGCCAGCGCGGTGTGATCTTTTGATGGTTCAATCCCGTGTGTCTTGCGAACACGCCAAATTCATGGCCGCAGAAAGGTGGACCATTGTCGGACTTGATGGCATCTGGAATTCCCCATTCACTTATGACCTCATTGAAGACTGCTGCTACATGTGTAAATGCATTGGATTTCACTTTCTTTACAACCAGGAACCTGGAGTGTTCGTCGATGAAAAGCAACATGTATTCCCTGGTTTCAAGGGACCCATAAAAGTCTACAGCAACTTTCTCCCACGGGTGCTCTGGTATCTGCGTGTGTCTCAGTGGTATTGGGGGCTCTGCTCGCGTTTTGTATTGGCATGCTACACATTGTTTGACCCACTGGTCAACCATGGCATCCAGGAACGGGAACCAGACGTGACACCTCAGTTGGCGTTTGGCATTCTCAGCTCCTCTGTGTCCTTCGTGAGCTGTTTTGATGACTTCTGACCGCAGGGTTGCCGGGATGACTAATCGACAGCCTCGTAGTAATATGGTCTTGTCCTGCACAGCAAGCTCGGTGTGAACCTTTGTGAGTCTTTCTAGTTCATCTCTCGAGGCGCCTGGTTGGCCGAATACGGCCCGACGGAAGTCTTTCCATTTGTTATTTTCTGTGAGGCTGATGGCCAAGGCCATGGAGGGGTCCGCTGCTGAGGCGGCTGCTACCTTCTCAAGGGAAATGGCAGGAGGCAGTGCATTGGCCGTGACATAGTTGATGTACTCCGTATCTCCTGGTCTGGCACCTGGCTCGCCGGATGGATGTAGTCTGCCGGGTTGTCACCTGGGAGGTGAATGATTTGGAAATCATTCTTGAAAACGGATGCCCCACTGTTCTATCATCGGGGGCATTTTCGTCCTTGGGTTTCCGAAGAAGGATAACAAAGCCTGGTGGTCCGTGATAAATGTGAATCTTTTCCCTATTACAAAGTTATGGAAATGTTCAAAGGCCCAGACGGCTGCTAGGCTTTCTTTTTCCGCCTGTGAATATGCGGTCTCAGGTGGGGCGAGTGTTGTGCTGGCATATGCCACAATGTGTCTTGGGTTGGTGTCTTTCCCATTAGTTTGTGGTAAGATGGCGCCCAACCCCACTTGACTCGCATCTACTACAGTCTCAGTGTGTAAGTCCGGGTCAAAGTAGGCAAGTCGTCTAGCTTATGCCAATGCCCATTTGATGGTGTTAAATGCGGATTGGCACGCCCCGGACCAATGAAATGGAATATCTTTTTGCAGTGGTTCAGTGAACGTGGCGAAGTGTGGGATGTATCTGGCACAATAGCCTGCCATCCCTACAAACAACCTCACATCAGCAACCTGGCTGGGTTCCTGTAGGTGGAATATCGTTGAGACTGTCTGGATCATCCCGTCGGCCGAGAATTTGTGGTTGAAAAACTTGAGCTTGGCTTTGCTGAATCAGCATTTTTCTAGGTTGAGGGTCAGTCCTGCTTCTTGTATGGCAGCCGAGGTGGCGCAGAGGGCAGTGTCATGTTCCTCCCGTGATTCACCAAATACGAGGCTGTCGTCGCTTTAGTTTAGTGTTCCTTTGATAGGCCTGATCACTTGCCGAATGGATTCGTGAAAAATTTCAGCAGCAGAAGAGATTCCGAAATGTAGACGTTTGTATCGGAAGAGTTCATCGTGAGTGGCAATGTCGTGCCGCCTCTGGAGTCAGGGTGGAGCACCATTTGATGGTATCCTTGATCGAGATCAAGTTTTGAGAATAGGACGGCTTTATTGAGCTGCACAATCAGGCCTTCTATTCTCGGGGCCGGATGACGTTCACGTTGGATAGCACTGTTGGCCACTCGCATTTCCATGCATAGTCTCAGTCTGTCGCCTTCCATGGGTACTATGACTAATGGCGAAACCCACAGGGTCGGGCCAGTGGCTGGCTCAATGATGTCATCTCTCAGGAGTTGGTTGAGTTCACGCGACACAGCTTTTTGAAGGTGGAAGCCGACCCAGCATGGATGTTGAGGCACAGGGCGGACGGATGCATCAATGTGGAGTTTGACAGGAGGACCCCTCATTTTGCCCAGCCCTTGGCATATGAGCGGGAACTCTCCCTGGACCATGTCCCTCGTGATGGTGGGGGTTGGCGCCACGTCGTGTCTCATGTGGCAGACAAGGCCTTGTCCTGTCGGTGCAGGAGCTGTTGAGCATATCGTGTCACCTTCTTGTATGTGGACGTCGATCAGGCCTAGACAGGACGTAGTCTTGTAGCTCAAAAGGCACTTGCCTTTCGTGGGACTTCTGATTACATGGAACGTCGTTGTTGTGACTTGGTTTCGGTGGGCGAGTCTCCTTTTGAACGAGCCCACGCTGTGTAGTGGAACGTCAGCACCCCACTGGAAAACTCGGGGGAGCGTCTGGGTGAGGGCCGGTTTGTTATGGAGTTGTAGATACTCTGTCTCCGACATGATGTTCACAGTGGCTCCTGAATCGATGAGGAAACAGAGCGGTTTATCACAGATCTCCACCGATATACTAGGTGCTTCTTTCGCCTCACCATCATCCATGATGAGGTTTACTCATATTGATCACTTTTGTAGTCTTGGGCTGCACGGTGTAGTGACTCTGGTGGGAGGTGAATGAAAGTGAAGGAAGCCTAAAGTCAACCTTAATGAATGTGAATACCTTGAGTAAAAGAAAGAGAACATCAGGAATTAAAGGCCCACCAAGCCTATGTGAGAAAGTTTTTTTCTGAACTGATGGAGAGTTGCCAAAGAACACATACCAAGAAGACAAGTGCTGGAAGCACAGAGCAGGAGAAGGAAGACATTCCCCTGCCTTTAATGTATTACAATAGTGACAGGGTCAGATAGTGTTAGTTGTGACCATGGACAGATTCTTTTTGGACATTGAGAAAAGGACGACTGATCAGCACAAGCTCCAAAAAAGAAAAAAAAAAAAAAAAGTTAGGGAGCGCCCCATAGCCATAGGGTTATGTAGGCCTTTCTGACTTATTTAATAGACCTTATTTAAAAATGGCCTCAAAGTGTCTGCGCCCATCTTCTGACCCATCACAGCACCCTGATGTGGACACAGATGCCCCATCTGCCAAATGGTTGTTTGCCCTCTGTAATGTTTGTGCGAATAATGCTATAAAAACACAACACTGGGCTACTCCGGGAGACTTGCTCTGTACCAAACATTGTCTCTGTCTCAGTTATTTACCGTCGGTCTGACTACTTTTTTGCCTCGAGGACAAGTTCGGACATGGAAAGACACACAGAAATAGCTTTCCACTAATGAAGAATTACGAGACTGTGATCCCATTCCACATTCTGTCTAGCTGGTGCTGGGTACTTGGGTTGTGGATCGAGGCATTCTTGTGGGATTCCATTGGCCTGGCCTTTTGTGTTGCCGGATCATGGGTCCTCCCTGTATTTGAAAACTAGGATATTTTTGACTACCGCACATATCCTGCTCCAGGAACGACAGGCAATTACCCCCACCCTTGAGTATACTCTGTGAACCCAAACTTTGGGAACGGTAATCCTGTTGAAAGTCTCAGTCATGTCATGTCCGGGTGTTCAGGTCTCATTTCAGGGAGAACAATGACAGGTCCAGCACACACTTCCTGATGGCTCTCAACACATTAACTACTTCTTCTGCTATCTGTTTACCCCCACATGTGTCTCTGGTTATTTTTTAGTACACAAATAATCATTATATAACTGTCTCCGGCTCAAAGTCACTAACTCTGTATCAACAAGTTTTGGTGTGAGAACCGACAGAAGGCAAGGCAATATGGGAAATAACTGAATTAAGCAAGACTACCTGTATGACCATGCTACACCAGTATTCGAAATGGACGGCAAATATGGGACCTTTTTTTTTTAAAATAATTTATTTTTTGTAGTTTATCAACAACAAAACCATACATGGAGTCCGATTCCCCCCTCCAATACCCACCTTAACAGGAAAAAGCACATAGTAAGAAACATCATGCAGCACACCATTCGCTAAAGTATGAAGCATGGGGCAATGTCAAAACAACCTTTCCATATTATCAGTCCGCAACTGGGATGAAATATTGAATATATGGGCCCCAAACTTCTGGGGGACGAGCATGCAAAGGCAGTGTCCAAATAAAGTCTCAGTGTCATAACAATTAGCAACATCTCAAAGCCACCCTTGAGCATTGGGGGGGCGACCCTTCCCCCAGGACATGGCTACCCTCCTACGCACCAGTACCAGCATTAGTCCCGCCAAACGTCTCACAGCAGGCTGCAGGGCTCTCATGCATCCCAGCAGTGCTACAATAGGATCTAATTCCAGTGGTTCCCAACCAATCGATGAAATCCTGGGTCATCAGAGGGAGTAGCCGCCTCACCAGAATTTTGGCAAAAATCTTATTAGACATTTATTAAAGAGATTGGCCTGTAAGAGGCGCCGTCTTGAGGCAACTTCCCCTGTTTATCTAACAGCACTATATTTGCCTTGTGCATCGTTGGGGCAGGGGCCCCATCCTCTATCGACTCCTCATAGACTCAGAGGAGTAGCAGGGTCAGAGTGGGGGCGTATGCCTTATAAAATCCCCCAATTAAGCCGTCTGGCCCCAGTGATTTTTACCCCGGGAGCGCCTTGATCACCGCTAGAATTTCTTCCAGGGAGATTACTCGATTGAGCGGCTCCCAAAGGTGTGCCTCCACCCAATATAGTTCCGCCTCTTCCAGGTAGTGTCTCAGGGCCCCCAGGTCCCTTGAATACTTAGAGCTATCTAGTGCCTCATAGAAGATCCCGAACACAGCTGCAATATTCTCCTCGGTGTGCACCGGCTTACCCTGGTGGTCCTTCACACAGTCCACTCGCGGGGGTCATCTGTTGGCAGCTATCAGATGCGCTAGCAGCACCCCAGTTTTCTGCCCCTCGCCATATTGCTGTATCTGGTGGCCACGGGCTAGGAACCGAATCTCCCGATCCGCATTTGCTCTGAAACCATTGAGCTCCTCGCGGAGCTGTGCCAAGGTCCTGGAGTCCGGTTCCTCTGCGTATTTCCTTTCTAGAAACTTGATCCAAGATTTCCCTGCCAAGAGTTCTCTCCTAATAACCGGGAGAATCCCATTTTCTTTGGCCATACACACCCCTCTAATTTAGCATTTAAGACTTTCCCAGAGTACCCTCACAGAGGGAATAGAGCCCTTGTTCCTCTGAAGGAAGGACCTGGCTGAACGCCAGGTCCTGGAGTGCGCCCGACTTAAACCACCAGTAATGGCATCCCCTCACTGTCACCCTCAGCCCACCCTCCAAAAGCACAGGAGAGTGATCCGACAGTGTCCACTGGAGAATGCGTCTATTGCCCCACTGGAATCCCCCCCCTGCCGGGATACTAACAGATAGTCCAACCTAGAACTGGAACCATGAACCCAAGAGTGGTATGTGTAATCCCGGACCTCAAGGTGCTGGTGCCTCCATGCATCGATGAGATTATGGGCCTCATCACGAGTTTGGCGGTAACTCTTAAATGCGGCGGGAACTCTATGACCACCGCATTTAAGGGTCCACCAAATCACAGGCTTGGTGGATTTTCCTCCAGCTCTGAGCGGGGGGCAAACCTGCAGCGATTTTGCCAATTTACAGCGCTATTACCACAGGAAGTAATACCGCTGGCGGTAATAGCGCCAAACATTCCCCATTGAGTCCAATGGGGAATGGGAAATTCCAGAATGGGCCCAATGTGGAATATACCGTTCTGCCAAACCCGTGATCTGGCGCTAATAGCGCTGGGGGGTTTGGCGGTAGGGCTAATAGCCCCAGCAGTAATACCTCCGGGGTTAGTGCCCAACTCGTGATGAGGCCCTATATCTTGTGCAGATTTGGTCGTACCACCCTAGCTCGCTACGGATCAGTCACGTAGGGGATCCATCGCTGTGTTCAAATCCCCCCCACACACAATAGTGGCCACCTGACACCCCGCACGTTGCACCATGACCCAATCAAATGCATTTGGGGAGTTCACGTTAGGACCGTAGGAGTTTACTAGAGCCACCAATACACCCTTGAGAATACCATACACCAGTAGAGCCCTCCCGGCATCATCTTTGGCCACTGAAATCAGGCAGTACTTGACCCCCTTGCCCATCAGCAAAGCCACCCCTCTGACGTAGGAGAAGTACCTATGGCATCCCCAGTTGGTGCCCCATTTATGCTCAGAGGATGGAGTAAGGTGGGTCTCTGGAGGAGGACAACATCCATCTGATGCCTCCTGAGGTATTGTGCAACCTTCCGGATCCTGGAGGGGTTGTCCCCCCCCTAATATTCCATGTTACCACTTGAAACCCCATTGGCTCCCAGGGTACACAAGCATTTAGGGTTGCTGCCTCCCACCTATTCCTTCCTTTTCATGAGTGAGAACTGGCTGTTTCGTAGGATGTAGCGGTAAGGTGTACTGAAGAGAATCTGACTCCCAACAACTAAAACAACCCCAGAAACCTTTCTCCCTCAACCCCCCCTCCTTATCCCACCCACCCTTCCCATGTCCCTAACTCTCTGCGACCACCCACCCCCATGGGGAACCCCCAGCCCGCCTGTTGAAACACCCCTACCCTAGAACCAATAACCCAACCCATTGCGGTGCTCGGGGCGCTAGTACCGGCCAAGTCCGCAAGACTCCACTACCCACAGGGGTACATGTGTATCTTGAGAAGCAGTCTGGATCAAACTACTGAGGTGTTATCGCCCAACTCAATGTCTCATAGACTGCCTCTATTCCCTGCAACTACTCCAGATTTCATCAGCCTGGGTCCCTCCGGCCCCCTCAGTACCGGTCATCCTCTCGGGGTCTTGGATTATTCCGGAGGGGGGGGGGCGGGCGTACGCCAATCCCAACCAGGAAAGAACTTGCTGCCTCCGGAGAAGTAAAGAAGTGTGCCCTCCCATCGTGTTGGATCCGAAGTTTCCCCGTGAAAAGCATACGGGACGGAGCAATCCCTCAAGCACCTCTTCACCCCTGCAAAGGATCACTGTGACACCTACACGGCCGCCGAGAATTCCGGGTATGTCTGGACCATGTCCCCATCTTATTGGAGCTCCCCCCTTCTCTCTGGCCAGACGGAGGATCGTGTCTCGGTCTCTGTAATTCAGGAGTCCAGCAATGATGGGGTGGGGGGCCGCCCATGTTATTGGGTGAGCCGCTGTTATGAGGTGGGCGCTCTAAAACACAAACAACGGGGAAAATGCAGACCCTCCGAAAAGTTGCTTACATAGGGCTTCTACAAACTTCTCCATTTTAGGTTGCCCCTGGAGTTCTCTAACGCCCACCAGGCGGATATTATTTCGACACTCTTCTCTCCAGGGCCTTGTTTTTGGCCATCACTGACTTGATCTGGACCTCATTAGATGACACCTTGGCGGTAAGCGAGGTTGCACCATCGTCCAGCCCAGAGACTCTCTGTTCCACCTCGTCCAGACGGTCGCCATGCTTTTCGAGCAGATGTTGCAATAAGTCGACCTTGGAGGAAAGTGAGTCCAGCTTGGAGTCAAGACCAGCAATGCCTGCCTTGAGATCAAATAGAATTTCCCTAATGTCCACTTCTGGGATTTGGGCAGCACCCTCCATGTCCCCTGCAGGCTCATGTGCCTCTGCTGGGGTTGTACTATGCAAGTTCTGGCAGAGTTAAGTTGATTTTCCACTGCGTTTTGCCCGACTTTCCCATATCAAGGGCCGGCCACTCTCCTGGTCGCCACAGACTCTCTCAGGGGCAATTGAAGGGGTTGAGCTAGATAGAGTTCCCTCTACTGCGCCAACTGGGGTCCCCAGCTGCACAAAGAACCTCAAATTTTTAGATGCAGGATCTAGTCAATGGGATCTCAGGGCCCGAAGCCGTCGCTGGCGCTGCGATGCAGCCCCACACAGCTGGGACGGGCCACAGCAAGGTTGCCCCTCACCTCAAGGGACAGGGTGTTACCAGAGGCGTCCCCACTGATACTGCAAGCCGAAGGGCCTCCACCGCAATCAGCCAGTTGTCATGGAGAGTCTGTCCTCAGGGCCACATTGTTTCTCCAATCTAGCACCCGGCCTGAATTCTCACCGCTAAAGCAAGAAGAGCGCGATCGGCAGAACCACGTGCTCCAGCCCCACCTCCAGGAACATTCTCCAGCCTGACAGAGGGGAACAATGAGCCTGCTCACACATGGTATCTCACAGGAACCTGGCCTATGGCGGTGAGTCCAGCCCCGGCCCTCCAGAGCTGCCATACAAAAGAAAAATAAAGAGGAATTGTGCGCACCTCCAGGTGAACTAATTAAGAAAGCCGTTGGCGGAGGCACCTTCACTTCAGTGATCAAACCCCCACCAAGTTCCAAATACACACCCTGCGGCTTAGGAGGACAGATTCAGTCCAGGGGACCACACAAGGGGAGGGAGCACATCTTGCTCCAGTGTGTCCACAGCGGAACATGACCAGAAGGTCACGCAACCATTTCATCAGATGACATACCGCACTGGCTCTCAGACATTCCACATGGCCCAAGGTGACGCATCCCATGGCAAGTGCCAGTGGTGTTCAACCTCAAGCAACCTATGCCCAAGGTGGGTCAGATGGGCAAAGGATTTCAATGTATTCACAGGAGCCATGGGATATGTTGAGGGGGAAAGAAGAAGAACCTGCTGACACTGGCGGTAGGCGCAGCAGTCTGGGATATTCTCTACGAACTGGTTCACGAGGAAAAGGCGACATTCCAAGAGATCCAGGAGGCTTAAGCCACCTTTTTTGCACCACATATAAATGTGGATTACGAATGACATGTCTTCCATACCATGACTCAGGAACCAGGGGAGACACTAGACAACTTCGTCATGAGGTTACGAATCTGCATGAAACATTGCGCTTTTCACCGCTACTCCAACAATGAGATATTAAGATCCCATGCATGAAGGCTTGTGCCCCGTCCTGGGACAAAAATGTGTAGCCTGTGGAGGAGAAGACCACTTCTGGGCAGTATGTAAAAATGCACCACACCCCATGCAGTGGAACCC
This sequence comes from Ambystoma mexicanum, assembly GCF_040938575.1. NCBI lineage: Eukaryota > Metazoa > Chordata > Amphibia > Caudata > Ambystomatidae > Ambystoma > Ambystoma mexicanum. The sequence goes on along the minus strand of NC_090927.1, from coordinate 381,486,185 downwards.
GTCACCACCAGGTGGCAGACAACCCACAAGATACCACAGGGGAAACACAGAAACACCCACGACTCCAAGAAGAACAGACCTACAGACGGGGACCGTGCCAAACACTATGAACGGAGGTACCTCAGATCGCCGGAAAGGAGGACATTGCGTTGCCCGAGACTACACGTGAGGCATGTGGCAACAAACTCACAAACCGAGAGTGATTTGTCAGGATCATCCACCGACCAGCGTAAGAGAGGCTACGTGTGGGCTTTACATAACACCACAGCCAAAGAACATAGCGCAACACTCACTCTGCATGTCCTCAAAAGGCCAACAGAATTCCTTATCGACACAGGGGCTCCTGTAACTGTCATGAGCAAAAAGACATACAACAAGCTTCCGATGCTCCTGAAACTTAAGCCTTCAACAGTGGACATTTATCCCTACGGATCTGACACCCCACTCCCATGCAAGGGGGTATTTACCAGCATGTGCACGCACAAGTCACACACATCCCCCATACCACTATATGTACTTTCTATGTTGGCGAACAGATGGTGTATACTGAGTTTTAAAACAGCATTGCACATGGGCCTGGTCCACATCCTCTATCGCATCATGGCACACTGTTAGAACTTCTGCCAATTCCTGGTCTCTGGCAGAAGTTGGAGGAGAAGACACCCTTACAAACTCTTCTCACCTTCAAGGTGGCACTCTGTTTTTGCAATTTGTGGAACCATGAGCAGCATTCCAGTCTTTCCCAAAATGTTCACCAGGAGCCGTGCTGCTTTGCCGCACGAGTCCCTCCATCGAACAGTACTAATGGCAGTGTGAGGGTAAGCTCCCTGCATCGGTTCACTCTGCTTATCATTGGACGCTGTTATTCTGCTTTCTGCTCACTAGCTACCTTTCTCCCAGTTTCCTCCATCCTGGTAAACCGGGTCCCGTTTCCCGGCAGCTTCCTCCTTCTAGCTCCCTTCCCCATCACCCGGCTTCTCCTTTCCAGACTATTGTCCCTGCTTACCTGCAGCCTCTTTCTGCTCTCTGCTGTGGAGGTCATGCTGTCGGTACGACCAACATTCTCATCTGCCTTCGCCTGCCCCCATCAGCAGAGAACAGTCCATTGGGACCTCCAGCACTGCAACTCACCATTCCGCTGTGCAGGCCGCACGTCAGTCGGCTCAGCCTTATAAACAGTCTTTGCCTGCTCCATCGGCAGAACAGTCCCGTGGAACTCCCTGCACTACTTCAGTAGTACAGCCAAGTACCAGTGCATCCTACAGTCGTGGTATTTCCCACTTGTTTTTTTTTCCCTTGTGCTTTGCTTATTAAGTACACATATTCCCTGTTCTATCATCAGAGAAATGGATGCTTCTTGAGGCTTTGTGCCACTAACTGCCTCTCCGGAACCCTGTGAGATCTATAATACCCCCGTACCACTTCAGGTCAGTCTTGGGCTTTACTTCTGATATGCACAAGATGCTTCTTGAGGCTTTGTGCCACTAACTGCATCTCCGGAACCCTGTGAGATCTACAATACCACCGTACCACTTCAGGTCAGTCTTGGGCTTTACTTCTGATATGCACAAGTACATGGCCCCAGACGGTGATGTGGTCAAAATGTTCCTGAATCTGTCAAAGGCCTGGGGAAACTGAGGAACTGCAAGTTCAAACTGCACATTGACCACACAGTCAAACCGGTTTCCCAACACTACAGGGGAATCCCTATAAACATCCAAAAACAGGCAGAGGAAGGACAGTGCCGACTGCTAGACCTCAACATCATTGAATGGGTGAGTGGTCCGAAACCCTGGGTTCCCTCAATATTCCCGGTGCTGAAGAAATCAGCGGAGGGATCCATCCGCCTTTGCGTCGACATGTCTTTCCCTATGAATGGCTTCATTCGGCCTGCACACCAGGCACCCCAGATCACTGGCATGATCCATCTGCTCAACCGTTTTCTCTAAGCTTGACCTTAATAAGGGGTACCACCAACTGAAACTGGCCCCTGAATCCCGCTACATTACAACCTTTGTAACACTCATGGGCTTATTCCATCACAAAAGACTTAATTTCAGTATCTCGGCGGCAGAAAATATTCCAGGACGATACACACTAGATCATAAAACACATACCAAATTGCTTTAACTATAGCAATGACATTCTCGTCTTAGGCAAGTCCCTGAGTGAACATGATGACACCCTACAACGTGTCTGTATGGCATTGGAGGCCGCCACAGTAACATTGAATAAGGACAAATGTGAGTTCAGGAACACACACTAGAATTATTTGGACACACCTTTTCAGAGAAAGGGATGAGACCAGGACCCCAAAAAAATGGCGGCATGGACTAACATCCAGGCCTGCCACCGTCTCCAAATTTAGGTCATTCCTTGGACTGGCCAGCTACTGTGTCAGATACTTAGGAAAACTATGCCACCATCAGTGCCCCCCTCCGGGAGCTCACCAGAGAGGGGCAGGCATTCATCTGGTTACCAGAGTGCCAGGCCAGTTATGAGGACATTTGCACAAAAATTGCATCTGCTGCAGATCTGGCCTATTTTAGCTCCGCAAAGGACACAGAGGTCACAGTGGATGCCAGCCCAGTGGGTCTGGAAGCCACCTTGCAACCATTTGACCAGAAAAAGCTGCTTGTCAAGCATGTGGTCACCTATGCAAGCTGCAGCCTTACTGATCCAGAACAAAGACACTGCCAGGCCAAAAAAGAGCCTGGCGGTGGTCTGGCATGTGAGTATTTCCACTATTTCTTATATGGCAAGGCTTTTACCATCATTACTGATCACCAGGCCCTTATCACAATCTATGGCAGTCAAAAGGCCTGGATGCCTCCCTGTATAGCCGGATGGGGCCTCTGATTACGGGACCACAAATTCACGATTCAGCATAGGCCCGTGAAGGATCAAAACCTTGCTGACTATCTGTCACGTCAACCATGGGGGGCCACCACACAGGTACCCTCGATAGAAGAATTCCTGAACTATGTCATCCACTAAATGAAACCGTTCTGATCCCGATCTCTTGGACGACTCTCAAGCGTGAATCTGAATCAGAGCAGGCACTCAACATCGTGGCGCAATGTATTCGGGGGTGGGGGAAACGCGGCATGCCAAGGACATGGCCAAACACTTGGAGCAATACATCCAGGACAACATACAAAGCCTGTGACTGGTCCAAGAAGTGCTCACTGTCACAAAAGACCACATCATCCTCAAGGGCTGCAAAATCGTCCTACCCAGGTCACTATGCCAAAGGGTTAGTGATCTCGCTCATGAAGGTCAGAGGTACAGCATCAGTGAAGAAACTACCCTGCCAGAAAGTATGGCTTCCCCAACTTGACAGCAGGGTTTAAACCACGCTATTGAACCGTGCCCTATGCAGAGTAGTGGCCCCTCTGCCGAAACCTCACCCGCTGCAGATGTCCGACCTGCCATCTGGGAGTCTGGGAGGAACTGGCAATTGATTTCTTCGGTCCCATGAAGGACTGATTTATGTACTTGTATTGATTGATGAATACTCACGATTCCCGGAAGTCCTGAGAATACCCTCCACGGCAGCCACAGTGGTAATCCCCACATTGGACTGAATACACACAGCCTACAGCATCTCAAACATCAGGTCAGGCAATGGACCACCACTCACGAGCCATGACTTTGCATGTTTTGCAGATTACATGGGATTCAAACATTGCAAAATAACCCCACTCTGGCCTCAGGCAAATGGCCTGGTGGAAAGGTTCATGTCTAGTATCAAAAGAACCTTACAGATTGCTCCAGTCACCGGGAAGCCATTTGAACAACTTTTACACCAATTCCTAAGAGAACATAGCTACACAACTATGATGCTGGAAATGCATTGGAGAGACAGGGCCTCCATGTCCTTGTCCTGTTCTCCTTTTATCATGTGTGTTCTGTGTTATTCTCTGCCCAGGAGTCCATGTGGTACTCCTGGCAGTGAAGATCTTCCTCTTTTTGGTTTGGTGTACAGACATTTGGGATACCCTTAAGGCACCCATGGGTGGGGTACAACCCTGTACCCCTAGTTTATGTTTTTTGGCACATGTGCGTGACTCACAGAGCAGGGTATGGGCCGGTGGCAGCTCCATGCTGAATTTGACAGGTGCTCCGAGTATCCTCCATTTCGGGATACCCAGGCCCTGCCAGTGGAATGTCGATTCCTGTTATGAGACAAGATGGCTCCTGTGGCCTCTTGCTTTCTATTGTCTGTTACCTTGTTTTCCCAAAGTCCTGGGAAGTCCCGACTCTGTCCCTTCCCCCAATTAGCTGTTGGGTGGAAGTTTCATATATGGTATTGTGGGGAAGTCCAGGCCAGACTGGCTGGCTGGCTGGAGCCGTCCCAGTGACTGTATTTTGTGGGTAGGACCTGGGTGAATGGAGTGTATGACCAATAATCATTTCATGTTATGGATGCCTGGTTTCTGGTATGTGACACAAAGACTGAGACAGCCCTGCCCGAAACTGGCAGTGTGTAGTGTTGAATGGCTGGGTACTTGTCCCAATACAAATTCCTTGTTGTGAGTGTCTGGATGGAAATGAATGGCCTAAATGCACTGTGAGCCTGATTAGCTGCCTGCCTGCCTGCCTGCATGAATGCCCTTCTGAATGATTGGTTGCCTGAGTGTGACCCAGCAGAATGAATGAGAGACCAAACAGTATTTCTGGGGACCTCTCACTGATGGAAATTGATGAGAAGCTGAAACTTGATGTTTGATCATGAAGCTGAGCCGAAAGAAGAAGGTTTCACTGCTGTTTCCCTTCGGTGCAATCTGAAAGCTGCCGTGCCTTCAAGAAACTGTTTCAAGGGAGGACCTGGCTAGGAGACCTCGTCCCGAGTACATTTACATTGTACATTTATCATTATAGTATTGCCTGAGCACAAAGTGTGTTATTGTGTGTATATATCTTGAACCTTATTTATATAAAGCACTGTGTTATCACTAACAGTGTGTGGACATTCCTTTGTCGGGGCTTGGGGACTACACTGTACTTAAGAACCAGTCTGCATCACCACCTGAGAGCTTAAGCCTTGATTTCTTCTCCACAGCTACCAAATAGAGAATCTTGGCTGGGGCGCTCTGTGCTTCTACTCTGCCATATAGAGGGCAGGAGTACCGAAACCCCCCTCCAGTCTTTACACTGATGGCAGTGGTGGGATGCTTATGGTTTTAAGAATCAGTGTGTAACCTTGCCACTTACAAAATATCTACACTTTGTTGAACTGAGGTTTAGTTGTGGACTAGATAACTACATCACAAGCAATGGAATCTATTGCAAATGGTAAATTGACTAGGATGAGTTTAGAGGCTCTCCAGAGTGCTTGTGTAGCCAGGGCATTAGACTTTGAAGATAAGTCTAGGGCTGAGCTGATAGTCTGGTAGTACACCAGGGCAGCTGATTGTAAAGCTCTTGAAGGGGGATGCAACCACAGAGGCCCCTGGGGATATTACTGAATCCGTATCTGGAAATGCTACCACTCCTGCTGCCTCTATTTCAAAACCCAGCAATGTTTCTTCAGGGGACCCCTTGGAACCAGAGTTATTAAGGATGAAATTGGCCTTGGAATACAAAAAGTTGGAAACTGAAGCTGAACTCAAGAAAGAGGCGGTGGTACGGCAAGCGATACTCAAGAATAGGGATCTTGAACTCAAAGACAAGGACACTGAATGTCAGAGAATCCAGCTAGAGAAAGCTAGAGTGGAGACTTGAAAGATTTGGTTGGTCTGTATGTGGAGGGTTTGGATATGCTGAGAGTGCCAAGTTTGGCAAGACACCTACCCAATACCTTAAAAGGTTTAGGGATTTTAAGAAAAGAGAGAATGTGTCTTGGAGTGACTGAGTGCAGCACATATGAACATGATGGGGTGGATTGATGGTTACAAAGTTAAAACATTAAAACCTTTTGTTTTTTGAGCATTTTTCTGAAGCCTGTTCACCAGAGCTGTGCCAGTATGTTGCTGAGCGGGACATTTTAGATCCCTTTAAGCTGGCCAGGCTGGCTGACAAGTGGGTCTCCCACCGGGTGTCCCCTAAGGACCCTAGTGGGAAGGATAAGGACAAAGAAAAGGGGGCCTCTCAGAAGTCTGAGGAGTTCCAAAAGCATTCACAGTCGGGTAAACCAAAGCCTTCCTCTCCTAAGACCCAGAAATCTAGTGGGGGATACATCCTATGTGGGAGGGAGTATGAGTAGTCCTCCTGCTGCCAAACAGGTTCCCAGTGGCTCCAGTACCGTAACTCGCACTGCTGGCACTTGTTGGGAATGTGAAGATCTGGACCACAAGAAGGGTGACCCCAAGTGTACAGGTAAGGCACTGGAGTCCAGGCTGTCAGCCTGACCTACCATTACCCCATGCCTGAGGTGGAGGCCACTGTCCTCTCCTCCTCTACAGGGATCACATTCGGTGCTCCTGTAGAGATTTCCCCAGTGTCCCTTGGGGCCTGGGACCAGTACGCAGAAGTACTGGCTTGAACCCACAGCACACCCATAGGTTTTTGAGAATGATCCTCTTGAATGGCCAGCCTTCTACTGGTTTGAGAGACACTGAGGCAAATAGGACAGTGATGGACAGTACCCTGCTCATGCCAGAGGACTATGTAGGTGCTCCTCTGAGAACTACCAGGTTGGCTGGTGGGTCTCCCAAATTATCTCCTATAGCCCTAGTCACAATCATGATTGGAGACAAGACAGCAAAGCTTCCTGTCCTGGTTTAGGACAATGTACCTGCTAACATTTTGTTAGGCAATGATCTTTTGGAGTTGGGGTTGATCCCTGATCGTCTCCCCCTGACTGCTGCTGCAGTCACTAGGTTACAGGTAACACTAGGTCTGACTGCCAGTCAGGTACCCAAGCCAAAGGGGCAACCCAAGGCAAGAACAAAGAGTAAGAAGGCCACCTCTGTGAAGGGGGCTCCTTTTCTTCCTGCTGCTTCAGCAGCACACACTGATTCATGCGCCGGACAGGCTGGGTCCAGCGGTAAACCCAGACTCAACTACTGAGGGAGAAGAACCAGAAGACCTTCCTGCGGGAGAGGAGCTGAGCCCAGAGTATCACCCTGACCTTCAATGCCTGCCGGCTGAAGGGGGGCACTCTAGGGGCGACTTCTGTAAGGTTCAGAGAGAGTGCCACTCTCACTTGAGGGTCTGAGGAAACAGGCCCTGGCTAAGGCACAAGGTTAAGTGCCTAGTTCATTGTTACGCTCGCCTGGTTCCCACGGGGGCATCGACCGGAACTGGGCCGCTGTTATTTCCACCAGCGTGACGTGTAGCGCCAAGATGACTGACTGGACTGGCCCGCTCAGCCTAGTTTGTCTGGCTCGCAAGAATATTCTTCTGCAAAGGAGAAGAGGAATTAACCACCCGTGGAATTGAGTGTCAACCCACCTTCCCCACTCCCGTTGTCTTCCCACTGATCACTCTTGATGTCCCCTCCTTAGCCTCACCTGATGGTTTGGAAGGATGAGCTCTCCATCCTGCGTCGACCGCAGGGGCGCGTTGATGACCAGTTACTTCACTGGCCTAGAGGAATTGGTGAGTTCCAGTATTGACTCTAAAGTCCAATTGTTCATAAGAGTTCAAATGTCTGCTCTTCACTCTGTCCGATTCCTTGCAAGTTGCCGATTAATCCACTCGAAGATTTCCAAATGGCACTCGGTAAGATTCAGGTAAGTCTACTGTGTTTTTCCCCTTAGGGGCCGGGGTACGGCGATGAAGCAGAGTTGACTGCGCCGATCCGAAATGAGGTGAGTACCTCCCGTGGTAACTCAGGTAAGTCCTTGGGGGTAGCTTGTATGGCCTTAGAGAGTCCCCTTGCTCACTTTGCTGTCTTTGTCTCCTTAGGTATCGGAAGGCGGCCGCGAGATGGAGAGAGCGTGATGGAATGCTGAAGTACCGCCAAGCAGGTGAGTTCAGCGCGGCGCCGTAGGAATGCAAAGCGATGCTTCAAAGACTTCTGTCTTTCAGTTCCGTGACGAAATGGATCAGGATTCAGGTAAGGATTAAAGTCAAAACTCCTGTTCTAACCTTTATCCTTTTGTCTTCTTGTTTCAGGAGTCCCAGGACTGAAGCGGGCGTGGCTGAAGACTGGAGCTGCTGAAAACACAGTGAGCGTTACGCTGTAGCAAGCAGAATAACGCGAAGCACGTGTGGCTGTCCGGGTGTGGCTTAAATAGCCTTGGAAGAAGATCCAGGTAAGTATTCTTCCTCAGCACCACCAAAGTAACAAAATAGTCCCTTCAGTAAAATAGTCCCTCCTAAGCCTCATTTGGCTTGAGTCTTCATGCAGCATGGTCTGCCTCAGGTGAGTATGCAGCATGGTCTGCTTCAGGTAAGTTATCAATAATGAGCCTGGCGCCCATGGCGCCAGGACTGACTTTATCTTTATGAGCCTGGCGCCATAGGCGCCAGGACTGTACCCAAACAGCCCCTAACTGGGGCTTTTGGGCATGCTCCAAGTGGCATGATGCCTGCTTCCGGGGCTGCTGGGCCTGGTCTGGTCTTCCGGGGGCAGGCATCATGACAGTCATTCCGTATTTATTGGGAGGGTGAGCTCCTTTGTAGTGAGCCCACTAAGCCTGAACCTGGTGCCCTCAAGGGGTTGGTGGTACCCCAGGTTTACAGGCCCTTCCTACTGCAGTTGGCGCATGAAGTGCCCTTGGCTGGTCATCTTGGGACCAAGAAAACAAAGCAAAGGCTCTCTGCTCATTTCTACTGCCCCGGAAAGCTTTATCATACTCGCCTCACTAAGGTTCAGATAGCGATTGTGAAATTTATTAACCATATTGGAATTGAGACATAACAAATGTGGTGAATGTTTTCACAATTCTTCTCTTCTTTATCTAATTCTTTTAATAGCAGTTGATAGTTATTAGTTATTAGTGACAATTTGAATTACTATACACGCTTATATGATAATGCATTGCCTTCTTAATCTTTGTATATGAACTAGAAAGAAGTTTACTTTTTTTAACGTACAAACTCGTTTCTTTCAATTTCTGTACATAGAACTACTAAGAAGAAAATTATTTTTTATATTTTATTTTTCTCATGTAATTAAGAAAAGAGGAAAAATTACTTTTAATATTGTAAAAATTCTTTTATTATTTAAAATGTTGTTGTTTATTGAAAAGTTGAGATTCAACTAAATCAATAAAAAAAAAAAAAAGAAGTGGAGTCCCACTATAGGAACTGCCCCACTTGTCAGTTGTCTGGCAAGACTGGGGGTAGTGGCATTGCCCCACTGCAGCCGATGCCAGTGGTTGGCAGACCATTTGAGAGGGTGAGCACTGACATGGTCGGTCCCCTTGACCCTCCCACTTCAGGTGAACATTCGTTCATCCTGGTCTTGGTAGATCATGCCACCAGGTACCCTGACACTATACCCCTTCAGACTGTTACTGCCAAGGTGGTTGCCAGGGCTCTCCTGGGCATTTTCACCAGAGTTGGATTCCCTAAAGGGGTGGTCTCTAACAGAGGATCCAACTTCATGTCGAGTTACATGAAAAGGATGTGGAAAGAGTGGGGAGTAACGTACAAGTTCTCCACCTCCTACCATCCCCAGACCAATGGTCTGGTTGAGAGATTTAAAAAAAACTCAAGGGAATTCTGGGTGTTTTGGAAGAGCCCCTAAGTAAGAAATGGGATCTCCTCCTGCCATGCCTGCTGTTTGCTTACAGAGAAGTACCTCAAGATGGTTTTGGTTTCAGCCCCTTTGAGTTGCTCTTTGGATATCCCGTGAGGGGGGGCCCTTGCCTTGATCAGAGAAGGTTTGGAAGCCACCCCTCCAGGTCCTGCCAAGCAAATGGGAGACTATGCGTTAGGCCTCAGGAGAAGGATGAAACAGATGATGGGCCAGGTGATAGCGAACTTTAAGGCAAGCCGGAATTGAACAAATACTGGCATGACCTTAAAGCATCACAAGTGGATTGGACTCCAAGCAGCAGATCCTTGTGATGGAGCCTACCAAGCCTCGAGCTTTAGCAGATAAGTGGACTGGACCCTTCAGGACCATCTCCAAGATGGACAAAGTCAATTATCTAGTTGACATGGGAGTGCCTGGGGTAGCCCCTCAGGTATTCCACGTCAACAGGCTCAAGCCTTTCCATAGGCGAGCAGAAGTCTCATGTCTCTTGCTGGCTTCAGAGCAAGAAGATGAGTGCGAGCTCCTTCCTGATTTTCTGCATAGCAACCCTCAGGATGGCTCAGTGAAGGGAGTGCATCTCTCTCCAGATCTGACACCAGAGCAGCAGAGGGCCTGTAGGGCTTTGCTCCGGCAGTCTGCCCCTCTGTTCCTGCAGACACCCGGCGTCACCCCATGGTGCAGGCACGAAATTAACACAGGTGACTGTGTACCTGTCAAAAGCAGATGCTACAGGATGTCGGACACAGAAGAACCACATTCAGGCTGAGGTCGCCAAGATGTTGGGATTGGTTGAGGGTTCATTAACACCGAGATCCTAGTCAAGTCCAGTGGTCCTTGTACCCAAGGCAAGTTCCCAGGCAGGTACCAAGGATTGGCGGTTCTGTGTGGACTACAGAGGGTTCAATGCCGTTACCAAAATGGACACGCACCCATTGCCCAGGGCTGATAAGCTCGTGGACACCATAGGTGCTGCCAAATTTGTGAGCACCTTTGACCTTACCTCAGGTTATTGGCAAATAGCTCCGACGACCATGCCAAGGAAAATACTGCATTTTCAACACCTGAAAGGGTCTACCAGTTTAGAGTCATGCCTTCTGGGTTGAAAAATGCACCTGCCACCTTCCAGAGATTAGTCAATCATGCGCTCAGTCGGCTGGAGGCTTTTTGTGTGGCCTACCTAGTCGACATTGCGGTCTACAGTTCCACCTGGGAAGAGCATTTGACTCATTTGGATAAGGTTTTGCAGGCCTTGAAAAGGGCTAACCTCACTCAAGGCCACCAAGTGCTAGATAACTCAGGGCAAAATCACTTATCTTGGTCATGAGGTGGGGGGGATCGAATCCAACCTCTCCCCAGTAAGGTACAGGATGTACATGACTGGGAGACTCCCATTACTCAAACCCAGGTGAGAGCTTTTTTCGGCCTCACTGGGCATCATCACAACTTCATGCCATACTATGGAAACATAGCTGCCCCGCTGACAGCTCCGACTTTGCCCAAACAACTGAGGAAGGTTAATTGGACAGAAGACTGTCAGAGGGCCTTTGTTGGCTTGAAGGAAAGTCTGTGTAGGACATCTGTGTTGTGTGTGCCTGATTGCAGCAAACCCTTTATCGTCCAGATGGATGCCTGCGACACCAGAATTGGAGCGGTCTTGTCCCAGTTAGATGACAAAGGGAGAGAACATCCGATCATATTCATCAGTAGACAACTCGAGGGTAGAGAACGTAGGTGGGCTACTGTTGAAAAGGAATGTTTTAGTATAGTTTGGAGCCTTAGGCGTTTTAGACTACCTTATGGGGTCTGCCTTCAAGGACCAAACAGAGCATAATCCCCTGAAGTGGCTTATGCAGATGAAGGATGAAAAACCGAAACTGTTCAGGTGGTCCATTAACCTGCAAGGGCTAGACTTCACCATTGAGCATAGGCCAGGGAAGAGTGATGAAAATGCGGATGGCCTTTCCAGAAGGTATGTTGACCGTCTGGATGAGGGTGTCAATCTCGAGGGAGATTAGACCACCCTAATCTCAGTCTGGGGAGTAGGGGGGGGGTGACTGATGCTGGAAATGCATTGGAGGGACAGGGCCTCCATGTCCTTGTCCTGTTCTCCTTTTATCATGCGTGTTCTGTGTTATTTTCTGCACCCGCATTCTATTCAGTGCACTACTACTTCGATAGGCCTGGTCCTTAAAGACGCTGCTTGCAAAACGATTGACTCTTCCATTCTGCTCAAAAAGCCAAATCTACTTACCACCAACCAGCAGCTGCCTTCTAATTGTGCCACTTCAACTGGCTTGCCTCAAAACCCACTGACCGTTGCAGCGCCGCACAAATGTAAACCCGTGATTAAGCCATCACCGACACCACAGGGACTACATCCCCCCTATCATCCTCTTCTGCCGTGCATGCGTACAGACGAAACCAGGAAATCCACGCTGTCCCGACTCCATCGTCCGCAACAATCATCCCCTCCACAACACGACCAATAGCCCAGACTCTCCTCCAAAGGTGCCACATTTCACTTAAGACAACCCTATGCAGTACAAGTTCAAAACGCTTTATATTGTCAAATGTTTGGAAGCAAAAGTTGAATATTTGCAAAAGAGATTACAGCCTCGCATCACCCTTTACGCTGCCGTACCTTACCACAGCCCACTCAATCATCAGACGCACTCCTCCTTGCAGATTTCAACTCGGTCAACAGTGAAGCCGGGCAGCCTGCTCACAGCCTGCAACCACAGACTGAGGTCACACACTGGGAAAAGACAGAATCATAGGCAGCCACAATTCACAATAGCACGTAATCACCGCATGTGAGCACACACAGATCCAGGCACTGCCAGGAGGAGCTATAGGTTCAACAGCACTCGTGGATTCATAGACTTGCCACGGGGTCCTCTACCACCCGCAGCCACTGGCACAATCAAGGCAAGTGTACCAATGTTGCCCTACACCAGCATGCACTCTGCAAAAAACTCTTCATTCACTCCATGTCAATGTTGCAAATTCTAATAACTAATATTACTACATCTCAGAAATGCTCAGATTGTAGCCCTACACCCTCCCGCATTTCTGTTTTAATATGCCAGCAACTATTCTGCCTGCAGTTACCAAACGCTTGAACAATTGGTTCAAGCACTTGGTTGTATGCTCTCTAAATCTCTAGTACAGGGTAATGCTTATACCAACCCACATTACATCAAACACAACCACTCCACATATATTCATCAACCCTTAGAACCTTGCCACCCCCACCCAAACAGGCCACACTCACAGACTCACATCACAGCCACAACCACTCAACCCGCCTCATTACCTGCGCCCTCATCAACACATGCTCCTTAACTGCCCACGCATTAGAGTTAAACAATCTCATCACCAACCACAACCTTGATGCGTTGATGGCTCCATGAGGCATCTGGCCCTGCCCTATCCCTAGCTATCCCTCCTGGCTACACCATCTACCGGAATGACAGTCTCACATCCAGATGTGGTGGCATCGCCCTGGTAACCAGAGATTCCCTCCGTAAAAGACAGCTCAAGACACCCCTTAATGACAATGTAGACCTTCTACCCCTCAAGTTCTCACCATCACCCGCATGCACCATTACCATCCACCTCATATATTACGCTCCCGGCACCACTCAGAACTTTGAGGAGCACCTCCTCCACACCCTCAAGGAAAATATCAAAGCCTCCAAAAATATGATTCTCTTGAGAGACCTTAATTTGGGCCTTCATGACCCCTATGACCCTCAGGCCAGATCGCTGGCCACCGCTCTTGAAACCTTAGGCTTCCCACACTGCATCACCACCGCACTCATGCAAAAGGCTGCATATTCGACTGGACTGCAGACAACAAATGCCAAGTCTCAATAAGTGCCAACACCCCTTGCCCATGGTCTGACCACCACATCATCAACTTCTCATTCCACTACCCTTGAAACTTAAACCTACTTCCACTCCACTACCCCCCTTAGTCACATGCAGCTTTCGGAAGCACACAAAAGAAAACATCATGCCTTAGCTGGACACACCCTGCCTTAAAACCCCATTCACTACCGACCCTAAGTCACTAGTGGATTTATACACCTCAAACCTATCCAAAGTAATTGACACCATTGCCCCCCCCCTAGTTCCTCGCGAAGCCAAACTCGTCAGACATTCCAACTCATGGTTCACCCCTGTCCTCCTAGAACTGCGTAACCATAAACGACAAGCAGACCTAATGTGGCAAAAAAAATCCCACGACTCCTCGAAAGACGACATCACCAAAATCGCCAAACGTTACAAATGAGCCAAAATAACTGCTAACTCCAACTCCTTTAATTCCAGAATCTGCAACACCAAATCAGACACCAGAGAGATCTTTACCATCTTTAGGGAACTGGAAACTCCTGCCACTCCTCGCGCCCACCCTCCCTCACCAAGGATGAGACCTGGCATTCTGACATCCAAATGGCAATGCTAAAAAAAAAAATCGACACACTTAACAAGAACATTCTTAATCACCCAGCTAAACACCTTAAGGACCCCCATGCCCCTGCCACAAGCATCCCACCCAAATCCCCCAAACCTTTCTTCGCCCAGTTGTTCTTCAAAGACTTATCAGAAACTGAAGCCCTAAAAATCATCAAAAGTCTTAAACCCTCAATATGTAAAGGAGCCATTTTCCAAGCAACTCTCATCAAGGACTGTGCAGAAATACTAACTCAACGCTTTCATAAATGCCTCCTTCGCAACAAGCACAGTGCCAGCCATCCTCAAAGAGGCCTGGGCCCTCCTCCTTCTAAAAAAAAAATATCCTTAGACCCTGCGATTCCCACCAACTACAGGACGATCAGAACTGTCCCCTTCTTACTAAAAATCCTTGATCGCGCAGCCTACCTGCAAGTCCGTGATTTCCTTGAAACCAACCACATTTTAGGAATGCGCCAATCTGGCATCCGTCCCGTCCATGGCACTGAGTCAACCCTTTGAGACCTGAAAAATCAGCTGGACAAGATCAGGGATGACTGCAAGTCAGCACTTCTCCTAGTTCTTTCTGCTGCATTTGATCTGGTTGACCACAAAATCCTATGCCACAACCTCACCACCACGGCCAATTTCTCCTCCAGGGCTATTGCCTAGATCCCATCCTTTCTTGAAGGAAGATTCATGTAGGTATTCGCAGAGAATACCAATTGCCCCCAACCTTATCACCTGTGGGGTACCGCAAGGGTCATGCATCTCCCCAATCCTCTACAACATCTTCACTAGGCCCCTTTTCGATATTTTGGATTGCCTCAGCATAGCCTACACCAACTATGTCGACATCCAAATTCTGATCCCACTCACAGGTAATTATGTAGATGACTCAAACACCCTCAACAATACTTACTCCTTGATACAGTCATGAATGGAAGCAAACCACTTATGTCCACACAGTGACAAAACACATTTTACTCCTAGAACCACTTAGAACTCTAAAAAATATCAACAATATTCGGCCTTCCAGATTGGCAACATCTCCATTCCCATCTCAGCTTTTATTAAAAGCCTAGGGGTATACCTCGATGCCTCCCTCACCATGTCCCGACATGTAAACGCCCTTGCCTCATCAGCAGTATACACCAAAGTCCTAAACACTGCCAGACCCTTTCTCTCCAGAAACAGTTGCTTAACCGTTGCCCGAGCCATAATTGATTCCAAGTTAGACTACTGCAATATCCTCTTTACAGTCCCCTCCTCCAAAACATCCATAAACTCCAAGTAATTCAAAACAACACCCTCGGAGAGCAGCCTTGAACATCCCGAGCAGAGAACATATCTCAGAAGCTAGAAGAGAGGACCACTGGTTGCCCATCCAAGCTTGTATCACCGTCAAAACCCTGTCCATCACCCACAAGTGCTCATCTGACGCAGCCCTCCATACCGCTCTCAGAAACTAACCAAAGCTCACTCAACAAGACCCACCAGCACACCATATGCTGACCGTATACTCCTACCCAAAGTAAAACACACCAAAGCCGGCGGCTCCAGCTTCCCCCTACCTAGCAGCCAAACAGTGGAACTCCCTCCCCACCTCGAGAAGAACAATCTTATTGGGTATTGTGAAAAGCACTAAAAAAACAGCTGTTCTCATAATCATTAACACCTCCTGTGTCTTGTTCGGTTGCACCCAAAAATAATTGAATTTTAAACCTAATGCAATTAACATGTATTGATGTAACGCATACAACGTGTATCTCTAACAGTGCATCAATGCCTGTTGCACAGAATCCTGCGCAGTGCTGTTAGGGACTACTACACACAATTAAGACCACAGGTGGCAATACAAGTTTTACCTTTGGTACAAGCCTGTACTACTAGGTTATAGTGGTAGCAGTAGTGGAGCAGCCAGGCTTATCTCAAGAGTATGAGCAGTAGCAGAGATTACACAAAGGGACACAATTACTGTGGCTCAAGCAAACACTGACTCAAGGTTTCAGGTTAAAAAAAATATAAGTACATTTATTTTTAAACCATTTGTTATTAAACACAACACTTCTATTAACATTTAAAACCACATGTTAAATACACTACACCTGACCAATTCACTTTGTACGGTATAAATCAAGGTAAGTACCCTGTGTTTGAGAGAACCGGTGTTACGAAACAATACACGTTACTGTGAATACGATTGCGATCACTTTTTGACAGTTCGGTATACTAATTAACGCGTATCTGCGGCAAAAAATGCTACCGGGGGAAAAACACACTTAGCACCTGAGATACCCAGAGAGAGTTGGGGGCAAAAATCATAGGCAATATGTTAGATAGGCAGACAGAATCGAAGAACACTCATAGACAGAAATACAAGAGTCAAGAGGCCGGAGCCAGTGCAATTGGAACCGACTTCCTGTGTCGAGGATCACACGTCAGATAGTTCGGGATTCAAAGTTGCCAAGAGGACTTTAGATATTGTCAAATGTTTGGAAGCAAAAGTTATAAGAAGGAGGGAAAAAATAAGGGCAAGCCTTATAAGCGAGAAATAGGGATTTCACCCAAAATTCCTCAAGCAGGACACAGTACCTTTTCAAAGAAGAAGTTGGTGCCACGGCAGTTGTTCCTGGTAGTTTCCCGTAGACCCACGATTCCTGGCTTCTGCACGAAGAAGGACGATGAAGGGGGTCTACACAACACAGGGATGAGGCCGGCAGCAGCAACAATTAATAAGGGGTGCGCTCCTTAAAAATAGGAGAGGCTCTTCAGGTGGCTATCCAGACCACTACAGCAGTGTGCAGCGATTTCGACCACAAAGGCGACCTCTGGCTGAAGACGACGAGCTGGTTATCCCCACCAGGCTCAAGGGAAGAAGACTCCGGACTGGATCTCCTCTTAGGCTTTGAAGGGTAGATAGCTCAGGACTGCAGCAGGGCTTCACCGGTACAGGATAGTTGCAGCAGTCGACCTCTCCTCCGCTTCTCGTCGGTTCCTTGTAGTTCCAGTGGCAACTCTCTGACTTCCAGCCCAAGAGACCGGCCTTTTATGCAAAATCCCCCATTCACACAGCCTGGCTGTCAATCACACAGCAGGGAGGTTGTCCATCCGGACAGCCACCTCAGCCAATCATGAAAAAGTGCGACTTGGGTTTTCTAGGATACCCTGTGCAGGGGGTGACTACACCCCTCCCTCACATTCAGCCCACCTAGACACCCAGGCACCTTGAGGAGGGCTTCTTGGCAGAAGCCCGCCAAAAGACAGTGAACAAAGAAGGCAAACCTGGCTTGCCGCGCAAGTAAAACAAGAAGGATTTTAACAAAAAGAAATGGCGAATAAACCGCACCGGAGTCAAAAGAAAAAGTATTAGGTCGAGCGGGTTTAAGTTCAAGGCTAACACAATAGCCTACAATATTACTACGGTTATATAAGATAACCGCGGTAGAAAATTAGGGTAGATACCACTGTCACCAGCCATGTCTAAATGTTAGAAGAGTGAAACAATGCTCTACGAGGTACAGACAAAAAGGGCTAAGAGTTAACCCTTCCAGTACTCCATGTAAGATGGGGTGTACCGGATCTGTGGTTAATTTGACTAAGTAAAGTTAATGGTAACTTTACTCTTTTCTGGGGGACAGTAGTCAGCCTCAGAAATGGAGTCGGGGGGGGAAGTCTGAACGACAACCCTGTGTCACTGCACAGAAGGTGCTGTGTGACACACAAAAGAAGGGGGCTACTGAAGTGGTGTACTCCAGAGTCAACAATCATAAAAACAGGTAAAAACACATAGCAAAACACAAGTAAGAGTGGTGAAAAGCTCACACTCTTACCAAGTGGAAAGAAATAACTCCAGAGATCCAGCAAAGCTGCTGAGGGACTCACTAGGTAAGGGAAATTAGCATTGAAATTAGAATTCTCCCAAACAATGCCTCTGGGCTGTATGCGCACCATCTTAATGAAATAAATAAATACATTAACGGCTGGGAGAACAGACAGACAGTTTGGAACTGAACTGAAAAAACATTTCTCAAATTGCCCCTTCCGGGCTACTGTGATGAATCAGCCATTACTGCCACCGAAAACCTGGTCTAGGGCCCTTCTCATGTGGCCAGGGAAAGGCAGGCGCTCCCTGATCCTGACCCTCGGGTGGTGTTCTGTGGGAGGATCACATGAGGGGGGGAAGCAGGTGAGGACAAAGAGGAAACACCCTGCTCAACTTTCCTCAAAGCCCCACCATTCCAATGGCTTATTCTAGCACAAAAGAATTAAGAAAACCTGACTGTCATTAGGGACATCAAGTGCCATAATTTTCCAAGTACTGGGACGAAGAAGAGGGCCAAAAAGGTACAATGTTGCAGGAGTGGTCAGATCGTTAATTCAGATGACCCACACCTGAGGGAGACAGATGCTTAAAAGGCCCCCTCAGGTGCAGGCCATAGAGATGCAGCAGAGCTGAGAAAGCAAGCAGCAGAAGAAACATGATTTGTGCAGGTAGCCCAGACAGAAGCTGGAGGAGAGAGAGAAGACGCCAATACCACTGTGTGGCAGAAATTGGCTGCCGGTCCTTAGAGGGTCTGAGTCTCTCAAATTCTTAAGTGCAGAGGCAGCACAGCGGGAAGCAAAGGCAAGGGAAGATTTAGTTCCCAGAAGGCCGCCTCCTGTGGCTGGCGTGCACTAGAGGGCCTTAGTAGCAAGAGGAGCTTCAGTAGCACATGGTGTGGGTAAAGGCGGACTCTGAGAAACAGTTTGCTGGGTCATGAGGAGCCACAGAAGCACAAGTCCTGTAAACGGCGCGGGGACCGGAGGCGCAGGTATTACCCAGTGAGTTCACATGCTGTTGGTGATTCCGGAGCACTCCGCACCCACTTGCGTATTCCAGGCAGGCCTTCAGCAAGAGAGCAACATTTGCGTATGAGTGAAAACAGCTCTGGAAGTAATTTTGAATAACAACCAAACTATTGAACAGCAGCAAATGCAGCGCTCGCGGGTGCGTAAAAGTGGTTACCAAAGCAATTTTGAATACCAAACTATTGAACAGCAGGGAAAGTCTTATATAACAAAACCAAATTACTAACTTTAAAAGTGTGAATTCATGGAAACTCCAGCTACCCAACGGGTCGAAAGTGCTGAGAATTAATATCCACATGTATTGCCACAACCAAAAGCAGCTAAAATTAAGGCAAATACAACACAACAGGTATTGCCAACAGTAGAAGGGGGCAAATGAAAGGTCTATAAGTTGTGAAACCTGTTGCCCATACTTTATACAACATAGGGTAAACGCTGGCATCAACTCACATTGCCAAAACTAAGAGAGGCAGACTAAGACCCTATGCTTGTCAGCATTTGGTTACCTCTGCAGTGGGGAAAAAAGAGTGACAAAAAGGCTGCCCTTCTGGGAAAAGATATTCATAAGGGGAGGAGCATTATTTACAGAAGAGTATTAAAGAGCACCAATGTGAATCCTGTTTTCTCTAAAGAGTTGTTAAATGTTTTGAAACTGTAAAATGTTGAATACAGTGAAGCTGTTGTGAACCTCATCAGTTGACCTAACTACAAGAGCACTAGTTGTGAAATGGTGTTCAGGCAGGGGAATCTACCTGGATGGCAAATCTTTGGAGGAGCGGCCTGGCATAGGAAAAGACCAGGCATGAACTGATGTAGTAGGTCTGACATGGGAGTAAACCAGGTGGAAGTCAAATACGTGCTACAAAGTGGTCCAATGCATGTGCTTATGTTACTGAAGAAAAAACGAAAGCTGCTACTAAGAAGTTGCGTTTCTTTCAAACCTATCATTTGTGGCAATTCATCTTGACCAAGCAGTTGTGACAAATCATCCTGACCAAGACAAATACTGTTGCTATCAATGAACGGCGAAGTTGTCCTTTATCTAAGGAGGATAAATCGTACAAGGAAGAGGAAGAGATTTCTATATACTTCGTTGAATTATTGGAACATTGGTACTTTTTGTTGACCAAGTGAAGTTGCAAAGAACTGTGTTGGAACTTTATTGCAAACCAGGATTTCTTTATTTTCTTTTCTTGAACTGTGAAGCAGAATTCCGCTTGAAATCTGGGGAAGGGGAATTCACAAAAAAAGAGACTGTTACAATGTGAACTCAGTTGCTATTGTTTTGAACTTCCATGCATGGCTTCATTTATTTCTTGTATGTGTAAGTGTGAGGGACAGATATCCTTTGTTAGAGTGTTTCCTTCAGTTTATTTTAGGCGAGCAAATCCTTGTCAGGGTAGGGATAGTGAGGCATTTACCCAACCTTCTAATTTTATAAAATGACATTTGTTGAGAAACCTTTACAAAGTTGTCCGCCTCACTTTTCTGACACCTCACACTACACCTTTTAAAGAGGAATTTTATTTTCTTACAATTGCAACAATTAGTACAATTCCGACATGATGATTGGCTGCTCATCATCAATCCCTTAAAGAACTCTATAGGTTAAATGATCCAATTGGCGGTTTCACTGTTCCCATCCTTAAGTGCTAGCACCACTTGATGACAACCTACTCTGCTGGGCAGCACAAATCTTGACACACTGATTGGCTGCCATCATTCATAATGCGAGGTGATGAAACGCTCAATGCTAACCGAACCACTGTGTTGGAGACACAACAGGCAGTAGCACCCTACTGAAATGGACCAGTAATATGTGTGGACATCAGCCAGAGCAAAACTATGTTGCAGCCCCGGGAGCACAATATCAACTTCAGCCGATTGGATCCCCTCGTCCCTCGCCCCCTGCACCTGCTCGATTTGTACCTCTTGTGTTGATACATGTGGCCAACCTTGGGCCTAGTTATCTTCTCACGATGGACAGCTGCATGAAAAAAATGTGTGCACAGACCTGCTGCTAGAAATGAATTCCTTCTATTTATCTTATTATTCGTTCTACCACACCCTTTTATTTCTGTTCAAAATGCCCTGTTGGTCAATGTGGGCGCTGATGCTCCCCTCCCAATGCTGTATTTTGGCATTGCCTCGATTCGAGCCCCCTCGTGTATCATACTGTGTCCTTCATGATCACTGTGTATTCATCAGTTTATCATCTGGGAAGGCACCTGTTGTCTGGAAAGCATCTTCAATCCCCTGAGAAAATATGCGCTTACAACAATTAATTGGACCCTGTTTGGGATCCCTTTCCATTCTGACCTTGGGCCAGTGAGCCCCTCTACCCAGCAGTGAAAATAAACTTCAATGAAACGGATACTGCAGCCTTTGGCTAAATCATGGTATTCTACAATTTTTAACACTAACCAGCCCCAATATGTCCTTCCTTTTGCTCCATGCAGCAACTAATAATGCTACTGAATATAATCAATGCTACATAATCACACCACACCCCACCTACCTGCCCTTTTACCTACTAATATAAGGGGACTAACCCCAGTTCCCCCTGGCCCTACCCCTCTGCACGTGTGTTGTCTGCATCACCCCCTCCCTACTCACTTCCTGATGTGTGACACAGCTATATGTATATCTTAATTACCAGGTGACGTCACCAATCCTTGTGACCACTTGTGAGAAACCTGAAGGCGTCTCCCAATCTAGTCCCCGGGGATCTGTCATCCAGGAGGCTAGGACACAGCCATCACTATTGGATCCAGTTCTTGGGGGTGGACAAGTGCGCAGGATCACTTGGATGGGGGTTCCTCAGGGAGTGGAACAGGAATGCCAATGGTGAGACGTGGTATTCCCCTTCTATTTACCCCTCTTCTTCCCTATCCTACTACAACTCAACCTCTCTACCCCCAATTTTTCTGATGCAAACACTTTTGCATATCATGAAGGACGATGGACTAACACCCGACCCATGTACCTAACATGTCCCAACAGTAGGGTCAGGCAAATTCAGGCAATTGACCTGAATCACTCACACCGGACGGCCCTTCCCCTTCCCCACAGGGATAAAAGGTGGAGCATGAGAGCACAGTATGAACAAGGTAGACTGCACGACGAGAGAACTAGCTCAGCATGGCAGTTCAAGAGGAGGAGAAAGATGGCGCAAATTGAGAGGTTACCAAGGAGGGAAGTTACCTTGCCCTCATTGACAGAGGCCTGTGAAATCTCCTGAGAAGGAACCTTAAGATTTGTGAGTGTTACAGATGAAGATTGTGTTGAAAACTATGACACGGCAGAAGGAAAATAACAATTGAGATGGGATCCAAGGTCGAAAAGGCATTACCCAACATGCCAGCTAAAAGGAACTTTTGTTTGTTGTTTTGTTGAAGACCAAGTCCTCGGAGGCAAGAGACTTTTGTTTATAGAATAGAGACTTAACCACTGACGATCCTGATAAGCTGAAAGCAGAACGGTTAGCTCGTGCTGGGAAAGCTCGAATGTGTGCTGTGCTCCAAAGTCCCACCTTGTTCCGTGCTGAAAACGTGGGGAAGGGAGAACACGGCTAATACCCCAACTTATTTTTTAGAGCACTTCCTTCTTTTCTGATGAACATTACCACACACTTTTGTAATTAGCGTAAGGACTGGCAATAGGTTTTTCTTAGTATATGTCCTTTTTATTTGACACGACACCACTAGGACTGCCTTATTATTATGTGATGGTCGTAGCTTGCTCCCATCCTAGATTTAGATTAGGAGTTTTTCCAACCTGCAAATACAGTTTAATAAACACCCTTGAACTGTGATCACTTGTGTCTGTCTTTATTGTTGCCACCATGAGTTCCTTACACACTGCATCACTACCTGGGCCGAACGCCTTGCTAAAATACTTATCGTACCTTGTACGCGTGCCCCCCTGTGGAACGCTGCATCTGCACAGACCAGATGTTCCAAAAACAAATTTCCACCTCTTAGGAAAGAGACCGATAAGTTTGTTGAAAACCTACAAGACACCATACATGCCTGCCATCCCTGTCTGGTGGATCTCTGCCAACTTCCTACAATGCTTGGAACCCCTGACAAACTGGATACTGTCAAACAAAAGGCCCATTGGACTGATAACCATGACAAATTACTGGATGTTCTGACTAGAAGATGAGGGACCCAGGTGCCCCAACCAAAACAAATTGACTGACAAAGGGGACAATACTGTGGCTCATGTGCGCCTCCTCATGCTTGTCATCATTGACTGGGACATCATTAAGGGCAGCAAACAACTAAAGCGTGATTATCCAGCTGACTTAATGGAGTGGGTTAAGGAGACATTTATTCAACATTCAAGAAATGTTAACCCGGTGGACACCATCATCTGCCAACAGTGGGGCACAGTATAAATACTGAGTACCATAACATAGGGTGTACTTGTTCATCCAATAGCGAGTGTAATTAAGGCATCTAGAAATGTTATACCGGAACACCAGGTCATTCAAGACTAATTTCAATTTGGGTGTCAACAGCATAGATTTCAAAACTGCACTGGATGTTGATCTTAAACCTGAAGCAGGGGAATACACATGAAACAGAAGAGGAGAGGAGAGAGCAATACCAACCTGAAGAAAGAAAAGATACGCCTGGAAGTAGAGATCTATTGAATCCATGTGCCACTCTCTTCTGTTATGTTCAATGGATGACGATCTAAAGAAGAAACTATTATTTCCTACCTGAAAAGGGTATGTACCCTTTAACAAATGTTTTGGTAATTTAATCATTTATGTTTTCAACATGCAACAACTAGAATAATCATTCGTATTTCAAACCACTATGCTGTATGTGGCTGCATATGCATGACCTGGTTACTTCCCCTATGATTTTACGTTATTGTGCATTTGCATAGCGCCTTATATACCATTGGTATGATCTGAAAGCGCTGTGGGTTGAACGCCCTCGAGGACCGTAGAACGGAGGATAGTATAGGTGCTTCAGTGCACTCAATATGTGTGCAGCTAGTGCGTTGTGTAGCTCCGTTCAAATGGTAGGCATGGAGCGGTGGCAGTTTCAGGTCGGTATACTCTGTGCAGCAAGGCAGTTGACCTTGGGTATGCATTCTGGCAGTGGTGGTGCTGGTGTATGATATGTGGGCAGCTACGACAATTTTATTGTGGGGTATAGCTGCGTTTTGAAGACTGTTGAGGTGTTCATTAAGGTGAGTAGTTATGTGTGCAGCTAGGCCAAATTGATCGAGGTGTATAGCTGCATTCTATTGTTTGTTGGTGTAGAAGAGAGGGAGCATATCGGTATGTGCGAATATGGTTGCAGATTTGATTGGAGGCCCCTTTTTTTATTTCCTTCCACTATTCACTAAGTTGGCTGTGTCTATTCTGGCAGAGTGCGGATTCTCTGAGAGAAATTCCCGGTCAGATTCCTCACCTGCTTCAGGACGCCTTCCCACAAGATGGGAACAGAGTTTGTCTGTTTCAGAAGCTAGGTTATAAGTGATGGGGGGCCCCATTTTCCCGGGTCCCAGGTGACAGTTTGCAGCAGGTTGGCGGGTATTCCTGTCCTAGTATCTGGTTTGGATTGCTGCATTGTCCCTTCTGGGAGCTGCGAGTGCTCGAGAGCTCCTGCGGTCGGAGGGTGTAGTGCATATCTGCAACAGAGTGGAGCAGGTCTAACCAAGCGAGGTTGATACTGCGCCACAGGAGAGGGAGTTCATTGCATCTGTCTGTCTATAGGCAGATCAGGGTAACCCTGCTTGATCCAAGACTTCCTTGTATGCCTGATGGATGATAGGATTTGGCCCAGTCATAATGTTTGAACATAAGTGCTTTTATGTTTAGGATTCGCAGTTCTGTGCATTAATTCCCAGATGGGTGGGATTGACACAGGTTAGCCAGGGAAGGTCCAATCGTGTTGTTTAGATCATAAGTGCAACTGCGCTCAGGGTTTTAGATTTATGCATTGATTTACAGGTAGTAAGATACAACGGTTGGCCTCTTCTGAACTGATAGAGTGCATACTTGTGTGAAGATGGTGATCAGTTTCAGTCCTGGTGAAGGACATAAGTGCTGTTAGGGCTTAGGCTCAGGCTCATTAGGATTCATAGGTTTCCAAATAGATGGAATAAGCATCTCCTGGTCTTAGGGCGTGGTGCATGCATGGTTGGGGAACGCAGAGCGAGTCCAGTCATAGTGTAGAGTGTCTGTGGTATTATGTCGCGAGTTTGGAGACGTGGGCATTGAGAATGTAGCATAGTTAGGGTAGTATGGACTGGTCATTAGAGCCAGCTTCCGGTCCCAACAGTTCTTACCTACCTGTCTTGGTGCAGTTCCTGACATTTCTGGTCATAGCTGGTTTGTCAAGTAGCCCAAGGTGGTCCCTTATATGATTTAGGGGAACATCCAGGGTTTCAGTGCTTTCCAGAAGGCAAGGTGAGCGAGTCATTAATTATGGATCTTGCCAGTTCTCCTGCGCAAGTGGAGGTGAAGATTTCTTTCAGGAGAGAGGCGGGACACAGGTCAAGGGGGTGGGGAATCAGGAGGGGCAGCTGCTGGATAGTAGTTTGCGAATTCCTCGAGATAGGGCTGAAAGAGAAGGAAGGGCTTTTGGGGGTGGGTGGATTCTTGGAGGTTGGGTGCATGGGGTTGGGTGAGGTTGGGTAGTTTGGCATTAAAGTTGGCCGTTCTATCTAGGGCTGTATTGTGGAAGTGTTCAGAGAGGGAATTCCATAGCATTTGTGAGGAGATGGTTGGGGCAGTTGTAGGCAAGATTTACAAATTCCATGATGATTCTGTGGAGCTCTTTTATTTTATTAGTTTTTTTGGCCTTTTGCATCTCTGATTTGTAGTTCTGGTGATGATGGGCAAGCATCGACTTGCTTAGAGGGATTCTGGAGGCTCATCATTTGCGCTCGAAGGAGTGATTTTGAGTTTTGAAAGCCTTCAAATGGGATGCAAACCACTTGGGGGTTGGTCCTTTGTGTGAGGGAGTTGCGTTGGACTGGGTGAGAGGGAGGAGAGAGTCGTTTAGCCAGGAGTCAGACTCAACAGGTCTAACTGTGGCCGTTAATGCAGGGAGGGTGTGCAGCAGGGCTTCAGCCAGGTCAGGTAGTACAATGACCTTGTCCCAGAATTTGAAATAACCTTGAGTGACAGGGGGGCTGTGGGAGGTGGGGGCGGTGTGCGGGGATAGAAAGGTAAGGCTGAGGGGTATGTCGATAGAGGGGGTTTGAGGGTGGCTGCTAAAGGTCACATCAAGGGTGTGGCCTGCAGGGTGGGTGGTTCCTGTGCTGTGCCAGTACGGTTGAGTGCCTCTAGACTGTTCACCAGGGGTTGGGTCATGAAATGTTGGGCACGTCAAACCAGATATTAGAGTCCCCCAGTAGGACGAGTGTTGGGTGGTTAACTAGTGTAGTCAATAGTGAGTCGCAGAGGCTGTTGGCAAAATGTGTGTCATATCCTGGTGGCCTGTAGAGTAGTAGGAACCCTTGTGAGACATTGGGCAGCAAAGAATTTGACTAGAAGGGATTCGAAGTTAGCTGTGCAGGGCTGAGTTCCGGTGAGTGAGATGAAGATGTGAGGTTTGTGGAGGATAGCTATTCTGCCTACTTTGCAAGTGAGTAAAGGGCAGGGAATGCTTTGGGTGCAATTGGCCTGAAATTGTCTGAGAACCATTTTTCAGTGATGAAGAGATCAGGATTGTCTGAGCCTAGGAGGTCAAAGATGCAGTGTCTGTTTTTGCCCACAGAGCGGGCATTGTAAAGGAGGCATAGGACATGGTCGGAGCACGGGAGGGTGCTTGGGAGTCCTGACCAAGGGGGACTTTGTTGGTCTAAGTGGCTGGTGGGTAGGTACAGCTCAGAGGGAAGGAAACGTGGGCCAGAATCACTGTGCTCATATACACTTCTGATAATCAAGTTTGATACAAAGCAAGGGAGTGCCTCTATGAAAAAGCGAGATTTTATTTTTTATGTTTTATTAAACATCGGGACCATAACACAATCCTTACGACTAGCTTGGTTGGTAGTGAAGTTGAAACTATACTCTGACAGCAACCTCAGACGTTAGCAATTCATCACTAACACTGCCTTTGCTGCTTGTATCAACATTCTGAAAATGCATCCTTTTCTTACTAACTACCGTACAACAACTCTTCACCCTAGTTCTCAACAAATCTACTACTGCTCAAGCCTACTGCTTGTCCTTCCGCTCTACTCCTTCCTTCAGATAGAAAAAGTCCTCAAATGTGCTACCCACATCCTCCCCCACAGACAATGGTGGTTGGCTCTCCATGATGCAAAACCACTCCGAGTCCCTTCTGCTATTTTACAAAGCTATCAATGTTCTTGCTCCTCAGTACCGGTCTGATTGTATCTGTTTACTCATTGAGTCTGCTGTTTATAGGAGTACCTAAGAATTTGATACAAGACATGGTTTAAAATGATGAGAACGCTTCTGAAATTGTGCAGCGTACCTTTTCTTTTAAAGGTTTTATCAAGATGGAGAGTGAACTTTTCCATCCCAGGAGCAAGCCTGGAAACATTTCAAAACCTGATCGACTACATTTTTAATGATTGACCTACTTTTCTTTTCAAAATAAAGTGTGTGTTTACCAGCAAGATAGGTCAGAGAGTTAAGCCCACAACTGGCCAAAAAACTGACCACCATTAAAATGGGTAACAATTCTTACAGCACTTAAAAGTAAGAGGATTCTGGCATAATCTGGAATTCTGCCACAGTGACACGGTCACCTTGTACTTTTTTGCTACGAGCTTTTGACTTCAATCTTGCCACTGATAAATATGCCACTCTGAACTCAGCTGCTGTGAGCTCCCTAACTTTGTTTTTGCCACTGTGTGACTGTCACTTTTAACTTTATTACTGTGTGTTTTGACTCTTAATTTTGCTACTCTAAACTCCTATCACTCTGAATTTAGCTGCTTTGAGTCACCTCACCTTGAATTGTGCTCTAAAGGTGTTGCCAATCTTGTACCTTACCTCGCTTAAGTTCTGGCAATGTGATCCTCTTCCCCTCACTTAGAATTTTTCCACTGAGTTCCATCTTGTATTCTGCTGTGAGGTTAGACTCACTCTTAATTGTGCCACGCTGAGGCATGGCCAGACAGAATTTCGCCTCTGAGATTTTACCGACACCACCTAGAGTTTGCCACCTCTGAACTATGCCTCTCTGCCACCCAGCATTTTGCACTTTGAGCCTCCCACTGCCAATTCTGTAAACTTGAGGGCCTATTCACACACTGCATCAAATATCGATTCTATAGAAACAGGCCAATTCTGGTCCAACATCAACGTTGCTACATCAATGGTATTAGTTTCTGCAGCTCGCCATATTTGGAGGGTTGCTGCCATGACGTTTTAACTCTCTCTCTAAAGCACACCAAAGAACTGATTGGAAAACCTCTTACAACTCCAGATATCTTCCGAAAAGATTTCCCTACTATGGAATGCTCACTAATTGCTTTCCCCTTTAGAGCTCTCCCCTATACTTCTTTTAAAGTCGTTCTCCCTCTTCCTGTTTTATTTGTTTTGTATTCTTTTATCTAACTGTTAGAATACAGTACATTGAAGTTTATATATTGTAGTGTATGCATTAAAATGTGCTTAAAGTTTAAGTTAACTAAATGCACAATAAAACAAATAAAAAAAAAATTCTGTAAACTCTCCACCTCCCGCCTCCTCAAACCCTGCCAATGTGAACCTGGGGGTTCTCACGCACCACAAGACTCAGACTGAGATACAACCACTTCAGGGAGGCTTTCCCCACTGTGAACCTGATCCTCCTACAAGGCCCTAACAAAGGGGGCTCAAACCATCAGGAAGCTAAAGCCACATTGAGCCATTCACCAGTACAATACACCATCGTTATGGGGTCTTATGACCAGGAGGCCCTAACACAGTGAGGATTTACCAATCGAAGATCCTGCCATTGCGAGACCTCCAAATCACAAGCTTCTAGCACTATAACGCCACCACCACAGGAAAACTGCACCAGCAAAAAATCCCCTGGGACAAGGGGATCAGACTGCCTCTGGGATAGTTTCCACCTAAAATAGTCTCACACCTGGATAGTTCTACCCCTGGGATAGCTCTGCCCCTGGGATAGGGCCCACCTCAGGCATAAGGGTTTGCCACAGGGATAAGGTTTTGGCCCAGGGATAAGGTTAGCCCCAGTGATGGGTTTATCCCTGGCACAGTTTGGCACCTGAAATAGTCTAGCCCCTGGGATAGCTCGACCACTGGAACAGCTTCCCCTTTAAGATCATTCTACACACTTCCCTCTGACATTCCGCCCCATGCTGGCATAACACAAACAAACACAGCCCAAGCAAAGAGAAAAAAACGGTAAGGACAAACAGACAACCCACCAGGAAAAACCCAAGCAACCAACCTGATTAGGGTCTCACCAGTGCATGCAAAGACCAGCTAAAGATGACAACAGCGCCACCACTAAACATCCCAAACTGTGAATCACTCCTCCTGTACTTAGCCTTACACCACCAAACCTACCTATCGTTCCTACTCACCGACAGACCACCAACATAAGACCCTACTTTCATGGACACAATTGCGGATGCCATCACCAACATTGCATAAAACATGTGCTTAAGTGTCCGCTCAAGTGTCCTGCTGTTCGATTGTGTGCTCTATGCTGGGGGACTTTGCTACCACTTCAAAGACCTGAAGACCCACCCATGTTTGCCAGAAAACACTACAAAATCGCGGAAACACCCCTGGAGCACGCACACACCTGCATGCAAGCGTCTGCACAGGTGTCCTGCTGTTTGGCTGTTGGGATACTGAGATACTCGGGTGAGAGAAAATGTCTTCAATGTTCTCATACTGGATTTATACTTTTGCTGATGCATGAAGGGCGAGCTCCTGCTAGATTGTAGGTTATATCGTGCTTGTATTAGAAAATGCCAACTAGCCCAAAAAAATCAGAGCACGTTAAAATACACAACTTAAGGAGTGCAGCTTTGCTAGTTGACCTACGAGCTGGACAATGGGAGTTGCACTAAATTGGCAAATGCGTTTGAGGTAACTCAATTACAAATGTGTCCAACACAGTAACCAGCATGCGACTAGTCCAACAGAGGCGCATTTAAAAGCCAGTATCAATCTCGACTCAATTCCTTCCTCTGGGATTGAGGAGGATATCGCCTCGCCCCATATGGTATGTCAAGTACAACAAATATGGGCGAGTGGGTTTGATAATACTGTGACGTCAAACATTTTTTTTTAAACGATTTCTTTCCCAGAAAACGATGGAGTGCCGGTGATGTGCACTCTTTTGAAGAATATGGAAGATACCAATGACATCAGGGTACCATTAACATTTAACTTGGACCCAGATTCCATGGAGTTGGGGACAACACCGGCAAAAGATATGGCAGCAGAGCATCCACTCGGCACTTCATTGCACAGGAGGCACTTCTCTTGTGCTCAGAACAGAGTGGATACTCAAAGAGAAAATGGTTTGCCAGAGGATTCAGGCCCGGATGCCACCATGTCTGCCCTCAACTTCATGTTGACATCCCTTCTCAGTGTATTCAAACTCTTAAAAATAGAAATCTAAGCTCACTCGGGTCTACTTACTTTTGGATTTGTCGAATGACAGAGTGACATGCAAATCAACTTTGGTGGTCTTAAGGTCATCAATTAATATAGACCTATTGAACTCTGAAGAAACTCAGAACAAGTGATAAATCACAAGTCCAATAGGCGTGCAGTTCAAGAATCCATTGAATGTACACTTAAACGTGTTGAAGTCGCCAGTAATGCGAAACAAATGGAGAGGGCAACACTCCCACTGCTGAAGTAATACAGTGAATTACAATAGTCCAGACGACTCAGGACTAGGGCTGCCACCACAGGCGGCCGCAGCTTTGAAGGTACCAAGGGCAGCACCTTTCTTAATACTTTAAGCTGGAAATGGCCTGCTTGGCAGACTGCCGATATCTGTGCCTCCATAGAGAGGGTGGCAGATATGACTACGCCCAAGTTCTTTATCTTATCCACTGGAACCGGAAGAGGACCAAGAGCGGATGGCCAGATAGAGGAAACCCAGAGAAGAGGATCGGGGAGGGCACTCACCACCAGAACACCTCTGTCTTGTCTCCATTAAGTTTCAGCCAATTGTGGTTCATTCAGCTTCCCACGGCAGGCAGGCACAGATGCAAGCATGACGACAACTCGGCCTGGTCCTGATCTAAACGAATGAGGATCGGAGTGTCGTCAGCATATGAATAGCACCTGATGCTGAAGGAGCAGATGAGACACACAAGAGGCCAAATGTAGATGTTGAAGAGAATGGAAGGCAAGGCAGAGCCCTGTGGGACCCCACAGCCCACAACTGAAGAACCCAAAAAAAAGGGTGAAAGTAGAATAATTTGGGCTGCATCAGCCAGGAAGGAAGTAAACTAGGTGAGCACCTGACCAGAGATGCTAGTCTGGGCCAGGTGGGCTACCAAGGTGGGATGGTCTACGGTGTCAGGGGCCGCCGATAGATCTAATAATATCAGGGCACCCACCCCACCTGCATCGGCCAGCCTGGCCATGTCATCCTGGACCGATACCACACTTTCTGTACCCTGGCCAGGTCTGAAGCCTGATTGGGTGGGGTCAAAAAGTTGCGTGGATTCCATGAAAGAGGAAAGCAGTAGAGAAATAAGAGACTGAAGAAGTTTCATGAAAAAAGGTAAAAGTGAAATAGGACGATAGATAGAAGGCAGAATAGGATCCAAGGAGGGCTCTTTTAGGAGGCGGGAATCACAGTTGCGACCTTAAGCTCCCACAGGATAATCCCCGTCTGACATTAAGCATTAACCATCACTGTGATCTCATTCAGAAGCTCAGAGGAGATCTCCATCACAGCAAGAGGAACATCGGATGACTTAATGAGTTGAAGAGCCTCAGATATGTCTAGCTCTGTAAGTGGGGGAAAGAAGGACCTTCCTTCAGAGCAGGTCAAACAGCTCAGAACAGGGGGCTCCATCGCAGTCGCAGGCATAGTGGCCAATGCAATATTAGCGTGAATAGTTTCAATTTTAGTAATAAAAAAACTGCTATCATTTGCATGGTCTTCAGGCACTCACGTGGTTCTACAAGGAAAGTGGGTAGTGATGGTTAGTGAGGGAGAAAGGCATAAGATAGGGGTTGTGCTCATCTGTTGATGTGTGCAGAACCAGAAGGAACTGGCATCTGTGTGTGTGAGCTTTCTAGGTGTGCGTTATGTGCACTGGTCTTGTTGTCCGAAGGGTGGCGCCCAGTGTCCGAGTTGTTGGTTGACTGCAGGTATTGGGTTTGTAATAGGATTAGAGGGGGGTGTCTGGTTTGCTTGTTCTGGTGGGTGGTTTCACTAGCCCGCTGTGCCTGTGTAGTCCGTGAGAGGTGTGAGGTTGTGGAAAAGAGAAGGGGGGTGGTTAGTTGGTTTTGGGTGAACTCTGGGTGTTGAGTAGTTTTATTGTTGGTTTTTCATTCAAGATTGTCCCGGGTTTGATTTGGCCCAGGCGTATGGTTTCTAGAGGCGTGCACCTAAACTAAATCTAAACAACGAAATCAGTACAATCCTAGTGTTGCTAAATTCAAACGCACTATGTGTAGGGGAATTTTGTGTAGGTCTACACGAGTGACCTTGGTATTGTCATACACTCCAACACTTTAGTCTGGTTAGATCAGATCGTAGGGGAAAATCACATTGAAGTATACAGAGAGGAACCGTTTTTGCAAAGGTGATGAATATTTGCTTGCCGTGTGACCGTGACACCACTGAAATCTATGGAGAACATTGGTTTTGTGGGGAAGGGGGAAAATTAGTTTCGGGAGGTTGACACCCTCCAGATGAGTGGAAGTTGGGAACCATCATTAGGGAAAATAACATGAATGAGAAAAAGGACAAATGTGGTATTTCTATTGCAGAGGTGTGGGGCCACAAAATAGAATTTGGTATTTCAAACAAGCATGCACCACATTGAATTAATCCTGAACCATCGCCTAGTTGACCAGAAAAAATTGCTTCCATTGGATCAAAAGGCAGCAAGCAGGGTTGTGGGCTGCAAACTATTAATGTGCAGTGAAAAGTCAGAATGAATAGAAATATCAACAAATAACTAAATACTTAATTCCTAATCGAATTCACTGGCATGTTCCTTAGTGCAGATAAGTAGCTGCCAAAAACTCCAATTCCAGAAACTGGATCCAGTAAAAGCCATGAATAGTTGGTGAAGTGCAATTTCCACCAGAGAATATTATCTGGCAGGTTTTTAGAAAAAATATTCATTCTTAAAATATTTTGCTAGAACATGACTTTGGTACATTTTAAACCCGGATGCTCTGCTTTATTTGACACGTATCAGACATGTTGGTATAAACGGGCAGGCATGCAGCGATTTAATTGTCGCAAATGAGGCTTCTTGACTTGCACTCTGCTACTTATCTCCCCGCAGACCTCACCCAGCTTCCTGTTCGGGGGAGCGAACAGTTTAACAAGGAGACGCGTTACTTTCACACCCGCCTTCCTTTGGCGGCGCTGGGAGCGTGAAGGCAGGAAAGAAACGCTTTAATCTTGACAAACTACTCGCCGGGACCCGTCCCTACAAAAACATCCCGTCTCTGAAAATCGAAGGCTCCCATGAAAGAGCCACTGCAGCCTGGCTGGCCGTAACCGAATTCAGTAAAGGTTGGCCTAGCACATCGGGCGCTCCCATGAGGTTATATGTACCCTGGCTTCACCCATGAACTTACCCAGTGTGTGCAACCATACCGAGATGCCGTGTGGGTCCTGTTGTGTGCTAAAATGATTTGAGCAGCGGAGCAGATTGATAAACTGGGGGACAAACTGATATTAATTACGGACGCGGACGGCGACATTTGGGTATTGCTTTCAGCTGCAGCCGTACAAGTGTCCTCATTAGGGCTGTGCATCAACACAGTGTGCTGACAGGCTGCCTTGCATGCATTTCTGTAAGGGGGCATGCGCACGACACGAATGGTATGTTACTGAGATGTGTACAGCGTACTGCTGCCATTTGTATGGTCTCCAGGTGAATCTGAAAGAGAGGGGCGGGATTAGGTTAGTGGTGGAAGAGGGAAAATGCACGTTATTATATTTGCTGCATTCCTGCATGCAGACTGGAAGTACCGCACTGAGCGTGTGCTCCCGTTTTTAGGTGTTCTGTATCAACAGCATAGAGTCTAAGTCAGTCAGTCAGATAACTTTAATCGGCCATCAGGCCATCAAAGTACATCCTCGCAAGAGAAAAACATTTGTTCCATTTGACAATAGGAAAAGATCAGTGTGGCATGAAGATGTGGCCCCCAGGCCCTACTAAGCACACTCAGGCATGACAATTAGAAGAGAAGAAACCCCCTTTTGCTTTGTGACACAATCAGGGTTCCTTAGGCCAAAAGTGGACCATGATTTCCAGTTGGCCTTTTCACCAGAGTCGTTAGATTTGTCCCAGATAGAGCAGAATTTTAGGGGAAGTTCTTGGGAAAATCATCAGTTCTGAAACAGGGATGCTGACTAAAAATTAGCCTGCTAATTGCGACCCAGCCAGGATTCCCAGCTCTGCCCAGAATGTCCTTAGCTACCCTTTGGTCCCACAATTCCAGCTTTACAGAGTCACTGAAGTGGTCTCTCTCGTTAGATATTCTACGACAGCTCGTTATGGCTTCCCTGGTCACAAACGCACGGTCTCAGGTAATATTATCCCCACCAAAAATATCACCGTATATATGGTCGTCGGGAACGGCCATAG
Organism: Ambystoma mexicanum; assembly: GCF_040938575.1. Classification (NCBI taxonomy): domain Eukaryota; kingdom Metazoa; phylum Chordata; class Amphibia; order Caudata; family Ambystomatidae; genus Ambystoma; species Ambystoma mexicanum. The sequence goes on along the minus strand of NC_090927.1, from coordinate 381,451,438 downwards.
GCAATATTTTTAGTGGGGATAATTTTTGGGGTTATGGGAGCGCGGGGTTTGCAGGGGTGTCCCCCGCTCCCGTTAAAATAATACAGGGATTGTGGGGTGTCACCCACATGTGCCATGCCTTAATATCACCAGAAAAATATGGTGATATTTTTGTATGGCAATATTTTTGTGGGGATATTAACACATGGAACCAAACGCACAACCCCTTATGGTGTGGAGCCAGTGCAAGCATTTGGTGGTAAGAGCATTCCTGGTTTCACTGCGGTTGGGGACAAATTTGGGGATCCCATGAAGAAATGAGATGTCCATCCGTGGCACCCCATTGGCTTGGCCGTTGGACATGCTTACTCTTGAGCTGGGTCTGCATGATCCATTCTCCACCATGGTTCCACCATAAATTCCCCCTATAGTTGAGCCTCTATCCTCCTGTGCATTGTGCATACTATTGGCAACAGGAGCCTTAATGGCATCCCTAGCCATGGTCTTCTGGATGGATTGCTGAGAGAATTGCTCGGAATAGGGCAGACGCGTCAGGGTACGTACATTGGACTCCCAAAGGATATTGCCTGGGGGTTGTCTTGTGATATCAGCTTTGAGAGGAATAGCCAACTCTGCCAGAGTCAATATACCAGGTTTAATTAGCTTTTCAGGACATTCCGAGAGGGGATTATGATGCCCTTAATAGCCAGTGGGTCAGTGTGGGACCCATCCGCGTATTGTGGCCTCCCCATCTCCTCTCCCATGAGCTTCTAACAGAACCAGCAGCAGTTTTTTGAAGTCTGCCAATACAGAAAGAACTAATTTGCAGCTACATTCCAGAACGGTGCAGTTCTCTTTGGCATCTGGGATGGGGCTATGTCGAATGGGTTGGCAGATTAACTTGGGAACCCTAAGTAGAGTTAAGCGGAGGAAGGAGCTATTCCCTGAGCACAGGTTCATGATATTTTCACTCCAGGCACTGCTGGATAGGGAGATGGAAGAGGACTTTTCTTCAGGTACATCATCGGACTCCGAGATCATTCGGGCCATTAGAACTAGAGGGCTGGCTAGCTCTGCAAACCGGAGCTGAATATTGAGCGACTGGCTTGGGTCGGGGGCAATGATTCGGGGAAAGAATTAGGTGCAGATCTGGCATCTTCTATCAGTGGACCAGAGCATGACCATCTCATGGCTTGCCAGCTCTGGGAGAGAGGGGAAAGTAGTCTCAGTAGAAAACGGGAGAGTATCTGGAGATTTGAAATGCGGGAAACTCGCCCAAGGGTAATAGTAGGAGACCATTGCCACAGCTGATGACTTTGTCACCAAGTATCCTTGAACTATTGCAATTACTATACCGACTACCTTCCTGTCAGTATCCAGAGTGCATTCCTTTTTCTTCTTTGAAACTGTCTGCCCACTGCATTGCTTTACAGGGTGGGTTGTATTTTATAGCGTACTAGAACTGTCTGTTGTGATAATAATAAAGTAGATAATTTTATACAACCTTGACTGGACAGTCCCTTTTATTATTGGGTAATTGTATTTTGGCTGTCTTGCAACTAACTGACGATCCACGACCTTCCGGAGATAAGCCTGCCGTTCCGACCACATTACCAAAATTGTACACGGAGGTTTATAATTGACATGCGTTTCCAATCTGTTCAGATCCCTTCTTGTGAACTAGAGGTGTGGTGCCGATTGATGGTTTAGAAACAGATTCATCTCTGGACCACAGGTACCCTGGACATTGATTCATCACATGGGAGCAGGCAGTCAGATCATTGGCAACACAAACGTTAGAGTAAACCAAAGAGATCAGCAGACCTTTATTTGAGTCTGGTTCGGCTTGGTGTTTGTCTTGGTTTTGGGACATGGGGTCATCTTCAGTCAGACCCCAAAAGCTGATATTTACATCTCTGCGCTGAACTCCCGGTTTGGAAGTTGCCCCAGAGTGCATCCTGGTTAGCATCCATGAACTCATTGATTTCTTTAATCAGGAAATAGGCCTCTCCAGTTAGCTTAATGGAACTACAGGGTTTGTTAGCGAGGTCAGTGTCAATGTTGGTATCAATGTCGGTCTCCCCACCAGATTGGAGGGGCAAGGGGCAGGTTCCCATTTTCCGCCTTACAGTTAAGATCTTGCACTTGGACCTGGGTTCTGCGCCGTTTTCCATGATGGGCTGAGAAGTCAGCCGTGCATAGTGAGGGGGCAGAACGTTTGGGGAGGCAGGGACTGGGAGGAGGATGCTTAGCCAACGTAAGGAGGAAGGTGTCGAGCCTTCTTCGCCCCTTACCTCACCAGAAGTAAATCACGCTAGTACAGAAGATGTAGGACTGTATCCGTTAAAGGACCTGAAAGGAGTAACCAGATATATGAACCATCAGCTTATGGCAGTGATCATAGCCTAGAAGAGAAACAAAAAAAAAAAGGAGATCTTACAGGTACTGTGGGGTGCAGCCCTGATGTGTCACTTACCAGCACCAGGGACTGATGCAATTCTTCTTTTAACTCCAGAGGAACGGGCTGTGTATGAGAGCATGAAGGCGGCCCTCCTCAGAAAGTTCTGTAAAACCCCAGAACAGTATCTCAAGAGCTTCAGAGATCTCGGACAGAAGGTTGGGCAGACATTTGAAGCATTTACACACTTGTCATTGAAATATCTGAGCAGGTCAGTGTCTGGTAAAAAAAAAAAGAAAAAGTTGACCGATTTAAAGGGATGTACAATTTGATTGCATGTGAGCATGTATTGAATAATTTTGAGGTTGACCAACACCAGCATATTTTGGGCAAGACTAGTACAGACCCTTCGGCGCTTGCAAAGGCTGCCAACATGTTTTTAAGTACTCTAATCCAGAAAAAGGCTCAGGCAAGCACACAAACTAGAAAATAAATCTTTAGACAAAAAAAAAAAGTTACAGGTGGGAAGGACAATGGTCCAACCAATTCCTCCTCGAGGTGAAGTCCCCAAAAGACTGAAGGTAAATCCCAAAGCTTTACTTCAGCCATATAGCCCCAAAAGAAGAGCAAAGGCACCCCTAACACTGGGACAGCTACGTTCTCACCACCCAAAGGTTGTTTTGTGTTTACGGAGCTGGGCCATGGGACAGGGGATCACTTGCAAGGGCTTACCCAAGCAAGCCATAGTAAATGTTGGACTCGTGGAAGAGGCCATCATTAGTGTTGGACTCCTAGAGGATGACTTCCCACTAAACCAAGGCGTGGCCAAATGTGGATTGGTTACACTGAGTGGGAACGGTACCAGGTCTCCGAGATCCCAGTTCCCAATAACACTCAACTCTATCTAGATCAAGTGTATTTCAATGTACACAGAACTTGTGCAGTCTGAGACACCACAACTAGCCTCACTGCAGTCACCCAGCAGTGGGTACAGCCAGGTCAGTACATAGATGGATCTGATTGTAGCATCAGTGGGTTTGATGATAAGACTAAGTGCCCCTTGGCGATAGTAGACTTCAGGTGGTGAGGTAAAACTACCCAGCGCCGTGTAGCAGTGAAAGACTCCATCCCTTTTCCATGTTGGTTGGGTAATGATCGTCCTGATACCAAGATAGTCGCTGCTGCTAAAGGATCGAGGGCCCAAGAGGCTTCCAGATTGAAGACTGAGCCTTAGGTCCTGGAGCACTTCCAGAGGGCTTGTTGGGGGGGCCAGCTTGGCTGGTAGCCCAGACTGCTTAGTCACCTACTCCTGCGTGAGATGGGCCTGTAGCCACAAGGACCCCACTTTGTTAGCAGGCAACTGACTTTCAGAGTGGCTTGGGGCAGCACAGCCACCGGAGGTGGAGGGCCCGGTGAGCTCAGATCTGAAGGTCCTACCCAAGCTGGATGTGTTTGCATCAGCTTGGGGCACAGATCAGACAGACTTTGACGCTGAAAAAGAGTGTCCTACTCTGGTTGACCTTCAGTAGCAGGCTGAGGAACAGGCTAAGCACGAGACCCCTAACCTGTTCTAAGTGTACTGGGAGGATGCACTCCTAAACAGTGAGCCAAAACACTCTAGGGCAAGGGCACCAGAAAGTTGGCAATTCCACAGTGCCACAGGTGATTTCTTTTGGTTTTGGCTCACCAAATTCCTTTAGTGGGTCACTTGGGAGTGACTAAGATCGGACCAGTTGTCAGCACATATTTACTGGCTGCAGTTCAGCATAAAGGTTAGGAATTTGTCCAGTCCTACCCGACTTGCCAAGCTTCTGGCAAGTCAGGTGGTGCTACAAAGGCCCCCTTAATTCCACTAACCATGGTAGGGCAGCCTTTAGAGAGAATAGGCATGGATATTGTGTGTAGGATCCTCAAACAGCTCAGGGAACACATGCATTTTGGTGGTAGTAGACCATGCCACAAGGTAAGCTGAGGCTGTCCTTCTGAGGAGCATCAAAGCCCCAGTGGTTGTGAAGGATCTGATTGGGATATTCTCCTGTGCTGGATTTCCCAAGGAAGTAGTTTCTGATATGGGATCAAACTTCATATCCGCACATATGGAGGCTATGTGGGAAGAGTGTTGAGTCACCTACCGGTTCTCTACACCCTTCCATCCACAAAAAAATGTGCTTGTTGAGCGGTTCAAGAAGACACAGAAAGGCATGATGGGTGGCTTGGAAGAGCACCCCAAGGCAAAAATTGAATACTCTCCTGCCATACCTTCTGTTCGCCAACAGGGAGGCGTCACAGAACAGAGTAGGGTTTAGCTCCTTTGAGCTTCTGTTTGGAGACCCTGTACGAGGTCTCCTCAGTATAGTGAAAGAGGGATGGAAGGGCCACCCCTCCTCCCAGACTCAAGATGTGGTCGGCTATGTATTTGGCCTTCGGTCTGGAATGACAAAGTACATGGAACAGTAAATGAAAAACCTAAAGGCCAGTCAGGAGCGGATTGTCACTGTGGCCTTCTGGTTGTGCCAGTGCTTAGTCTATTCTCCAGACCAGTGGGTGTGGATTATGGAGCCCATCAAACCCAGTGCCCTTCAGGACAAGTGGACTGGGCCTTACTGTGTGCTGAAAAAATCAGTGAGGTGAATTATCTCATTGATGTGAAAGGACCTAAAGAGATTTGCAGGGTCTCATGTCAACTGCCTAAAACCCCCATTATTGCCGGGATGACTCGATCATTGCATTAGTGAATGATGAAGAGACTGAGGAAACCTATTGCCTCCCAGACCTCCTGCACACTGAAGCCACAGATGGGTCCGTTAAAGGTGTCAACCTTGCAACAGACCGGTCAGAACAGCAACTGACAGACTGTCGCCATTTACTGGGTCAGTTTGCAGGTCTGTTTTCTCCGACTATGTCACGCAGATTGGTGCACCCATGATGTGGACACTAGAGACAGTAAGCCAGTGAAGAGCAAGATTCAGCAGATGTCTGATAAGGTCAGGTACAACATCATGGATGAAGTTTCCAAGATGCTGTTCCTAGGAGTGATGGAGCCACCCCACAACCCCTAGGCTAGCCCAGTGCTACTGGCTGCTAAAAGGATCAGTGGTTTGTGGACTGAAGTTCACTTTTGTGTGGACCACAGGGGACTGAATTCTATCATGAAGAGAGATGCTCACCCCATTCCTCAGGCAGATGAGCTCATTGACAAGCTTGGCGCTGTCATGAGTACCTTTGACCTCAAAGCAGGGTACTGGCAGGTCAGCTTGTCAGATGGCACGAGAGAGAGTTCAGCATTCTCAATCCCAGAAGGACATCAGTTTGCTGTGATGCCCTTTGGATTGAAGAATGTCCCTGCCGCTTTTTTAGCGGATAGTTAACCAGGTTTCATCTGGGCTGGAAAACTTCAGTGTCACCTATTTAGATGGCATTGCTGTGTTCAGCCACACCTGGGAGGATTGCTTATCCCACCTGAAATAAGTACTTCTGGAGCTGCAGAATGCAGGTCTGACTATCAAGGCCACAAAGTACCAGATAGCACAGGGCACAGTGACTTACCTAGGCCACCTTGTTGGTGGAGGTAAGAAGAAACCTCTTGAAGTGAAGGTACAAGCTCTGAAAGTTTGGGACATCCCCACCACACAGACACAGGTGAGAAGAAAATGCTCATGAAGGTAACTTGGACCCCCACCTGCAGAAACCTCAAAAAGATTTAAAGTATGGATTGTGCAGGGCCCCAGTTCTGAAAGTGCCAGACCATGGGCAGGCGTTCATTATCCAGACAGATGCCTGTGATTTTGGGATTGAAGCAGTGTTAACTCAGCTGAACTCTCAAGGGGTAGAGCAACCTGTCGCCTGCCAAAAAGGGAACAGAACTTGGCCGTTGGAAAAGAGGCTTATGCGTCGTGTGGGCCATAAAGAAGCTGAAACCCTACATCTTTGGGTCACATTTTACAATCCAGACAGACCACTGGCCTCTTCGATGGTTAAGGACCATGCAAGGGGAGAACCCTACACTTTTGCGTTGGCCCAGATCCCTACAGGGACTAGATATGGACATCCAGCACAAGCCAGTCTCCCGGCATGGAAAGACAGATGGCCTCAGCCAGTACTTTCGCCTTGATGAACCGGACCCTCAGAAGGGTGGCGATTTACATGTTGAGGCTGGCAGGCATGTGAGGAATTCTACCATCCACACGGTAGGTGTGCGCTAACCTGGGCTTTCTTGAAAGGTTATATGAAAATGAATGATGGTAGATCAACCTCCAGCAAATGTGTGTGGCTAATCAGCACACATTTTCCTATGCTCACTGCACAACCTACACATAGACCAGTGTACTCTGGGTGGACACAACCTACATGCACAGTCCACTCCCCCTACCTTCCCCCAGTCATATTTAGTTGGGATATGACATCCAGAAGTACACCATGTCATCTCACAAGGGGAGGGCCAAACCTTCACCCTGCCATAGCCAGCCTAATTAACTACAAAGGCTCCATAGAACACCCTGTCCTTTTGTTTAGCTCTGTAGCTGGTGGCAGCTTCCACATACTAATCAGAGTTTAAGTCAAACAGGCACACATGGGGCCTGGCTGCAAATACTAACAAAGGGGACCGGAAACACCAACACCCTTTCATATGCACTGTGGCATCCTGAAGCCAGCTCCCGCCCTTAGTATTGATTGACAGGGAAATGTCATGTCTGAGACTGAATGTATTACAGTAATCATCCCTGCAGGGAGACCCCATTCAGAAGCTACAAGTATGTAGATTGACAGCACCAGCCAGTCTGGTTGCCGCAGCTTCAATGGAGACCTGCCGATTTAATCAGGATCCACACAAAGCTCCATCGACCAGAGGGACCATTTGATCCACAACAGACAGGAAGATGGGTGGGACTTAGTATTGCATGTTTCACCCCTTTACCTTTTCTGTTGAAAAGCACTCTGGTTAGGACCTCATACATACAGGAGATTGTTGTTGGGGACCTATGATTGATTCATTAAGGTAGGCTTAACCTACACCAATCCCTGTGGTCCAGCCACTCTTTTGGGAATATCAACTGATGACTTGACAAGGAGTAGCAAGAACTCCTCAGCATTGGACCCTGTCTGATGGAGTTCCTGACCTTGCTTCTCTGGTGGAAGATGTAAGGCAGACTGTTCCAAGAGGAAAGCAAAATCCCTCCCCTAAGCATCTCCCAGGGAACAGAGGGAGATACTGAAACCAGGGGACCGTCAGGCAGCTCCAGGACCAGTACCCAGCCAGCACATAGCATGTTCTGCTAGGCTCAGCAGCAAGCTTCCTAGGTGGGAAGTGCCAGAGAGTCTCTGAACCAAACCAAGGCAGCTAGCTGCAACACTCTCCTCAGCGTTGGGCTGTCCGTCTTAAAATACGACAAGCCCAGTGAAGAAGCTAAGACTGCATTGACAAGCATCTACCGACATCCGCCTTTTGATCCAGTCGAGCCCCTCGAGCTCTAGCCGACTGCACCGCTGACTGTTATGCCACAGTATCTAAAGCGGTCTGCAACGCCTTGACCAGTGCTTCAGAAGTACGGACCAGTACTGCGATGATTCCTGACCCCAATCCACCATGTAGGCCAACGGCCTACCGCCCGATACCGGCAGCTGTCACCAGCCTTGAACTCTGGCACAGAAGCTGCAAAATACCGTGAAACTGACTCTAAACTGTTGTGCACCAATAACATCTAGAAGCACATGGTACATTGTGGTTATGCCAGCCTGGTGCCTCTCCGAAGGCCCTTAGTGACATTTCACAACCCCTTGTTACCTTTGTGTTGCAACCAAGTATCGTTGAACTACTGTGTTTAATTACTATACCAACTACTACCAAGTATCCAAAGTGCATCCTTTTCCTTCTTTGAAACTATCTGTCCTCCGCATTCCTTTACAGGATGGGTTGTATTTTGTAGTGTGCTAGAACTGTCTTGTGATAATAAAAGTAGATATTATTATACAACCTTGACTGTACAGTGTCTTTTAGCATCAGGTAATTGTAATTTCACTGTGTTGCAACTAACAAATGATCCATGACCTTTCGGAGATAAGCTGCCATTCCATCCAGGTTACCAAAATTGGACAAGGAGGTTTATAATTGACTTGTGTTTCCAATCTGTTTGGATCCCTTCTGGTCTACTAGAGGTGTGGGGCCAATTGATGGTTTAGAACCTGGTATTCATCCCTGGACCACTTGTGCCCCGGAGGTTTATTCGTCACAGAAAACCATGCTGGGAAGCCACACACGAGATGCAGCTTGAGAGTCAGAGCGGAAGAGAACAAATGCACAGGTAAGTATAAGTCAACGTTGTGCCTTTCTCTTGATTGCAGGATCTCGTCGGTCTTGGAACAATGGATCAGCAGTACTGACTACAAGCAGGTAAGCCTTGTGAACTGGAGATAATGCTTAGCACAGTGTTGGTAAAGGCATGGTTTAAATAGCCTTTTGAGTGCCATGTCCTCCAGGAGTCTGCAAAGGGTGCTGGGAGTTGTATTCCCTGACTCTTCTGCATCTAGGCTCTTACTAGTTGTGCCCAAGTTGTTTGCCATGTTCACGTGCCCCCCAGGGTGTTGTGTGTGTGGGTACATCAACTCTAAAGGGATAGCCCCGACAGCAGACAATGTTAAGGCAATGTACCAGAGGACAAACATTCAGCATAGAAAATCAATTGACTGGGCAGACATTCAGGAGGGTTATTTTTGGGGTGTATGCTTTTGATCCACATTAATTTAAGGCAGTCCTTAATTGCAAGGCTCTGCCTCAGCTGCCACAGAAGATAGGAAGGTGCAAGCCCACAAACCCTGTAACCTTGCTCACTTCTTGAGTATTCTCAAAGTGGAGCCCCGCTCCCCGACATGCATGCGTGATGGGGCACTAAAGAGGGCAGCCATGCTATGGTGGACAACAGCAGGTAGCATCTGGACTGCTTGCCTCGCATCACTTCTGGGTAACTTCCACTAGGAATTCTCTTGCCTATATCATCCCTGGGACCAGCCTTCTGTCCTGCCCCTGTATGTGTTTTTGGAGGGCACAGAACAGCAGCATTGCCACCAGCAAGTGGCCCATCACTTCAATGCCAGGAACTGGTTTGGCATCTCCTACGCTCTACATGGCATCGGCAGGCAATCGGCATCCACAAGCATCTTGAGCAGTCTCATCTGCCACCCTCGCTGTGGCAGATTGCTCCAGCAGACTCCATTCCATTGTCCCCAGTAGGCAGCTTGCAGGGGGAAACTGGAAGCACTAGTGAAGGGTGCAACCCAGACTGCTGTGGACGCCGCCTTCATTTCCCCCCAAACTCCCAGTACATCAACTTAAAGTTTTCCCTTCCAGGACATTCAGAACCAAATTTAAATCATGGAACACTGGGTGGTGTCGAATGTGCTCCAGTTGATGTGTGCCATTTATCCTTGGACCGCAGAAATGCGATATAGCTCTGGGCTCGATTAAATACCAGCTTACCATCACAAATCCTCCATTTACTTTGAAGTAACACCGCTGTTCGTTTTCTGAATCCTTGGGGTGAGAACAAAAGTTATTTACAGAACACTGCCTTTTAAATTAAATGCAAATTTAATTCTCTGTGAAGATCACAAAACATAGCTGAAGTGCGTACATGTACCGTCAGCAAACAAACCTATCTACACCCAATAGAGGGAGTAAATAAAAGACAATCTTGACTTCGCTTACAGGCATAGATGTCAAATATCTAAATAATTATCCAGCAGGCCTTCCAATTCTTCAGAGGTGGTCACGTTACATAGAGCATAAGGACTGGTTAATTTAATTGATGCTGCCCAGGCAACATCCATCACTTGCCATTTCAGAGCAAAGCATCGCACTAAAATTCACTAGCAAGCGCCAAACGCAACCAGTAAATATCCTACAAACCCATGCCAAAGCTTCTAGAAGGAAAAAGATTAGGCACCGTATTATTTTTTTAATATGTCCCAGTTGATTCATGGTTAAGACATAGAAATGCATATTTTGAAGTCATGCAACAGTCCAGAAAACCAGTAATGAAAAACTTCAAGATGTGTTTTCCTTTTCCTTGTGGCAAATCCAGAACTTTTCCTTGTTTATCTTCAGTTGGGATCAGGTCACCAATCTAGAAACATTTGTTAGTTATTTTTAAAGAGGAGAAGAAAGGCTAGTTTAGTAGACTAAATGACGAAGGCTTTACATATTGAATGGACTACCTTCTAACAATTATTTATAAATAGTCTTTACCATGCCCATTCAATTATACCATTTGTTGCTTACATGTTTAATCAAATTTCCAATCCATTTTTGTTTTCATATTGCTATTCTTAGGGCTCCTCAGAATTCATCATCATGGTTTCAACAGAATTCTCAAGCCTTCTTTTAGCTGATCAGGGTGACAGTCTTTCCACCGACTGACATGAACCCATTTGTCCTTACTCGCATCCCCCTTTTGGGATTTTAATTTCTTAGGGGAAAAAGAGATTGTGCATAATTTCAAAGAATCTGCACCATGCAGGCAAACACTTCACTATGGAATAGTTCCTCTAGAAAATAGTGTTACACCTCCCCGCACAGCTCATTCTGTTCTTGTGTTTTTTACATTGCAATAGGTCTTTTTCCCAATACACATCAATGGCATTGGGCATCAACCAAATCATTCTATAAATGCATTCTTAGGTTCTTCAGAAATATGTGCAATTGATAAACATTGCTCTTTGTACTGCTACACCATCTACACAGAGCACATTTTTGTCCAGGCATTAATTCAAATTGGGACACAGTTGAGTTTATCCCAGAGGCATCTGAACAAGTGGTAATCTTAAGCACCAACATTGTATATTCCTAAAATATCAACTACTAATTAATTGCATCTCCAACCATCTGCTGGGTAGTAGGCAATGTGGAGTTATCAATTCACACCCACGATTTCCCACATCTTAGTCATCACCTCACTGGTAACAGTACAACCTTGGTGGGACATGATCCTTTTAAAAAGGAAGGGACAGAAACGAGAATGGACGCGACTAATCCAAGTGGATGCTGCTTCTGACTTTACTATTTGGGGCAGATAAATATTCAATCCACTTTTTAAAGAGGAATGTCACTGTGGATATGCCTTTGTTTCTGTGGGCAGTTGTTAGGCAGAATCATATGCAGTACCCTTTGGGAAAACCACACACAGTTAAGACTACAAGTGATAGTACAAATTCACCTTTGGTACACGCCTGTACTACACAGTACAGTTGTAGCAATGGCTGGGCAGCCAGACATATCTCAACAGTAAAATGAGCAGTATCAATAGTTACACATAGGAGAACAATTACTATGGTTCAAACCAACACTGACTCTAGGTTTCTGAGTAAAAGAATAAACATTTATTTACACATCAGTTCTAAAACAATTCACTTAAGTAAAGCAGCAGAAAATCACAATCTTAATACACTACACAACACCCAATGAATTCTGGACAAGTTAAGCTCAAAATGAAGTGTGAGCAAAATGGCACTCCAGCAATTTAAAAGGGAGGGAAAGACATGGTTATACAAAATTAAGCAGCACCAACAAGTAGGTAGGCAGGCAGGGCAATCTAGAAAAGCTACAATGAGGATTCAAATCAATAGGCCTGGGCCAATGTTAATGGCACAGAGTCTTTACAGAGGATCACAGTTCAGAGTAGTTTGCGATTAAGTCTTTGCCAAGAGTTCGAAATGAAGTTGGTCGGAAGAAAAGTTACAAAAGAGTAGAGGACAAGCACTCGGATTGGCAAAAGATTTCACACACTTTCACCGCAGTCAGACGGAACGAACAACCGGGTTTGAACAGTACCTTAAATGAAGGCGGCGGCTGTAGCTTAGGCAGACATTCCTGGCAGGTCCTGCAGGCTTGCGGTTCCTGAAGCGACTGTCGGACTGACACGAAGTAGGAAGACTTGAGGGTCCTGCACTGCCCAGGTAAAAAACCAGCAGCAGAGCAAAGCAACAAATAAAAGGTCCGATCCTCCTGGCTATCCGGTTCACTGTAGCTGTGCACAGCAAATTCGACCAGAGGAGGTAGGCCTGGGTTGCAGTTTGGCAAACTGGTTGGTCCCACCAGCTCAAGGGGAGAAGATTCCTTGCAGATCTTCACTGTCATCGAAGTTTGGAGATTCGGACCCGCAGCAGGGTTTCACCGGAGGTTCAGTCGTGGTAGTGGTCCTCTTCTTTCAGATTCTCTTTGGTTCTCTCAATCCTCTGCCTTCCTAGTCCGAGAGACCTGCATTTTATGTCGTTTTCCCCCTTTCACACAGCCTGACTGTCAATCACACAGCAGGGTGGCTGTCCTGGCGGGACAGTCACCACAGCCAATCATACAGAGTGCTACATGGGTCTCCAAGGAGACACTGTGCAGGGAGTCTCAAACCCCTTCCCCACATCCTGTCCCCCTCAGACATTCAGGTGCCTGAGGGCTTCTGTGCAGAAGCCCGCCAAAGGACAGCGAACAAAGGAACCAAACCTGGTTTGGCGCGCAGAGTAAAACACGAGAAAGACCTTTACAAAAATAAATGGCGAATAAACCCAGCCGGAAACCAAATTAAAGTAAATGGGGTCCAGCGGATTTAAGTTCGAGGCTACTAACTTAGCCTAAAACAGTACCAAGGCTATTCAAATAGACCGCGGTAGGAAAAATAGGGTAGATACCACTGCCACCAGCCAAATCTTATTGAAAGGGGAATGAAACAATGTTCCATGAGAGACAGACAAAAAGGGATAACTATTAACCCTTTCCAGTATTCTATGGAAGATAGTTTGTACTGGGTCTGTGAATTTAAAAAGACTAATAAAGTCAATGGTAACTTTACATGTTCTGGGAGACAGTAGTCAGTCCCAGAAAATTGAGTTTAAAGTGGGAAGTCTGAAAAAAGACAACCCTGTCCACTGCACTAAATGTGCTGTGTGACACACAGTAAAAAGATGATGCCTATGGAGTAGGTGAAGCTCCACAGTCTTTGAACACAAACATATTAAACACACAGCAAAACACATGTAAGAGTGGGAAAAAGGCTCACTCTTACCAGGTGAAAAAAATAAATCCTAGAAATCCAGCAAAGCTGCTTAGGGACTCGTTAGATAGGGAGAATTCTCTAGAATGGCTAATTTGCCTTAACAGCAGTGAATCCCTGGTCCATTGAAACTCACCATGATAATGTCATTATTTTCTGTAGGAGAGCCCAGCGTTTGGAAGAACTGAGCACATAGCAGAAACCTTCAAATATGCATTTACATCTTGACCCACCTGTTGCCAGTGAGCAAAGATGACTGGCTGTTGCTACATAATGGGTAGGATTGAACATTAGTTTTCAGAATGATGTAGGTACTACCTTCCGACAACCAGTTTGGGGTTTCCTACAGAGTCTAGGATTTTAAACACTTTATGGAATACCATCTAGACTAATTCTTCTACCCATGATACTCATGCACTGAAGGAGGACAAAAAAAATCAGATTCTGTTGGAATGTGTAGAACGTCCCAATAATGGGCTCCTGTGAGCAGTGATCAAGTCAATCTGGAGAATCCCTACTCCAATAAATGTACAGCTGCTTATGGTCTCTACAAGTGTGATCTTGTCACCGTGATGGCATAGATTTCTCCCAGGAGGTATTCCAAATCTATGCAATCCCAACATATTGCCCCATTTTGGTTGGTTATTCAAGTCATCTCAGGACCGTCTTTTTTTTAATGCCAATTAGCGTTTCACAATAGATGCAGATGTCATTTAAAGACCCCATGTAATCAATGGTCTGGATCAATCCTGTTTTTACAGTTGTTTGTAACATAAAGCATGCCACTTTCTCAGGTTCAGGAAGGTTTTAAAAAGCATTCAATGCCACCAACTAATTTGCTCCCAATATTGTAATATGGCAGGAACACCTGTCCACAGATTCTGGGTATTCCCTGGGAAAGGATTTCTTCATACATCTCATGTAGGGACATCAAGTATGCCTCCATACTGTTAATAATTTGACTTTTGTCCTCGAGACAGCAATTTTTGGCACAAACATTCACGCCTGGATCCTTCAGTGATTGGACTCTTATTTTGGCAATGCCCAAATTCCACAGGACAGCTTAGCACGGACTAAATCCAAAAAGTGATCCTTGAATTGCAGATATCTCCAGCCCATAGTCTGACCCTCTGGAGATATTGTAGAGCCTGCCTACCAGCTGCTGCAAGGATATACAGCCCATGGATGAACAAGTTGTAGTTTTTAATGTCCACCCCATTGCAGAGTGCTATTCCACAATCATTGTATTTTTATTCCACAGAGGATATGTATGGGATATGTAAGAGATTACCTTGTTGAATTGGTCATATTTTCTTTAATATATAGAACTGCCAGCAGACTGGTATCAGTTCTTTCTACAGACAGGATTTTCATTCTTGACAGCATAGTGCAGACAAGGTGCTCGAGACCAACAAGTCTTCATTTGCATCAATGCCTCCGATTGTATGCCATCCCCTGCTACCCTGCCATTAACAAGTTCACAAAGGGCTGAATGATCTCCTTGTTCCACAAACCTGATACTGTAGTCAGTCAAAAGAGGCTTCAAAACTCAGATTGGTGTGGTCCTTTCATTTTAACAATGCACCAGTTTTCTTTTTCCAAGGATTGAGGCCCTCTGCTTGTCTTTTGTCCCAGAATCTTTACTGTAGTTTTACACCACAAAAATGTCTGGAGTGAATTGTATGCCTGTATTTTGTCATGGTTTGGCTTTTTAATCAACAAACCCTAACATTGGCCTATTTTCCACTTTCTCCGAGGTCAGGCACGGTCTCATGTAGAAAATATTCTTTCCTGAATTAGTATATGCAGGAGACATACACAAGCTGTAAGTTTCAATCAGGCACACACCCAAGTCTCACCTAGAATGTAATGCGCAAGTGAAACCCTTATTTATTTTGATCTATAAGTTCAATATTCTGAATGATATACCACTCATATCACACCCTTCTCAAAATACCCCCAGGTTACCCTGAACCCAGAATCAGGGTAGTTTGCAATGGTATAGATTTATTTATTTAGAATTTAAAAATCACAATATATTTTTAATTGGTAACAACAATCACCAAGGGTTGAAAAGAACAATGAATACAATATTGAATGCACTGGGAATCAGGTAATGGACACAAAAAGAATGCAGCAAAGAAAAGAATACTTATGGGTTGGTTTGGAACAGATAGCACTGTGGTTAGGAGTTCCCCCTGCCACACCCCTCAACCCACCAATAGGCAATTTAAATAGATGTGAGGAGAGAGCAGGTACTCTGGTATAATACAGGTCAGCCAGATAGTTTCAGGATGTTTTCCCACACCACAGCGCTCCACTGGGTTGGGTCAGGCGTGGGACAGGATCAGCTAGGCCGTTCGCCAGAACTGCACAGGATCTGCCCTTCTCGTTTCTGGATATTTCAATTCAGCAGGATTGCGAGTTCACCAGGCAAGCATTTATGGTAGCAAGCCAGATAGTTTCAGGATGCTTTCCCACATCACAGCGCTCCACTGGGTTGTAGAGATTTTATTGAGGATTGAGGCCTAGCTGAAAAGGGTTCAGCTACTGCTTGGCCTGGTGATGGGCATCTGGATCTGGAAGGATGTTAAAGGCTGGATATTGAATGCTGGAACAAAGTGCTTCGCTGGAATCAGAAGAGAGTCTATGTGTTGTCAGCTGTCTAGATTTATCCTTTCCAATGACATCACAAAAATGGGTGTATGTGCCGGCTTAACTAAACTCGCCCCTGTGAACTGGGATTGGATCAGAGCCTCCTCTCCGCCTTGCATCCGAGTGATTGGATCAAAAGACAGATGATGTCAAGTTTATGGTTTGGTTTTTACAATCCTTAGAAACCTCCCCTAGCCACTTGCACCAAAATCAAATTTTGTGCTAAGTACATATTTATACTTTTGTAACCTCTATGAAAATCGCATACAAGGATTACATATTTTATGGAGCATCTGTTCATCAAAATCCCGCAGCTGTGAGATATTGTTTCACCTTTCTGCAGCATTTTGTCAATTTCGCCATGAACACATTTTCCAAACTTTCTCCAAATTTCCACAAATATGCGTGTTTACCATAGGAATGTATGTGCAAAGTTAAACAAATCTAGTATAAATACAGTTCCCATAAACCCACATACATTGCCATTCCTGTTCAGAATATGCTACACAGTTCCACCCACTTTTTAATTGTAGTGCCAAAAATTAGAGTAACAATTTTGCCCTTTTTATATTTTTCACCAATTCTGATAGCGAGTTATAAGTCTCTAAAAATGGTTCATTACATATTCTTAGCACCAAATGGTCTGCCTTTTGTCCATCACAGGAGTCAAGGAGCAGCCCCCACCTTTGGGATTTCCTTCTGCAAGCCTAGTTTACAACCTTTTCACAGGTCCATTTCCTGGCCTGGAGAATCTGTCATTGTTCAGTCCTTGGGAGCAGACACAAGTCTGTCCTACCCCACAATTATCATGTGCCAGTGAGCATCTGCTGAGTGGAATGCCCTCCCCTTGGGTGGAAACCTTGTTTTTCTTCAACTCCTTGCAGGCCCAGCCAGCCTAAAACAAACTTGTTGCATCAGATGACAGATAAATTACATTCTTAGATTTAAACCTGTGGGATCAAAACTACTGAGATCCGTGTTACTTTCAGCAACGGTCCTTTTATATTTGCTAATCCGGCAGATGTTTAGTTTTAGATAACTTAAAAGTTTCACCAAGAAAGCCCATTTGACAGGAACTGTCATTCACAGGCAATCCAGTTTTGCTGAGGAAATGTTTTGCGTTTAACATTTCAGGACCTTGTAACTTCACAGTGCTTCATTAGATTAAGTGAATTTTAGCGCCAAGCAAGATTTTGAGTGTTGGAAAGTGTTTGGTACAGGCATTTTTGAAGTTTCAGCAGCAAAGTAAATGTCATTTACAGATGAATTGGAGTTTCACTGGCACTTTCTGCATCGTGTGCTCTGTTCCACCACACATGCACCATGGGTGGCAGGTTGTGCAGCCATCTTTTTGTGTTTTGAAAAACGCGGTTTTGGCGCACACAAGAGTTTTGCCACCATTTTTGCTGTTACTTGCACCATAGATAGCAGAGTGATGCCGCATAGTATAGCAGAGTGGGTCAATTCATCCCACAAATCCCCCCTCCCGACTTCGTTTTGACCTCCAATTGAGGGAGAGTCTGGTTATTGGGATGTTCTTTTCGGTCCATGTGGAGAAATTCAGTTGCTTCTCCCGTCAGTGATTGAGGCGACATGATCTCCTCGCCAGTTCAGGTTTGGATGGGACGATACTCCAGATTCCTTGGGTTTTTCCTCCCGGTCCCCGAGTGGCCCTCCTTGGTGATTCTTGGGATTTTAGTGCCAATCCTAGAAAACGGAACATAAAACGGTTATGAAAATGTTCCCACTACTGTGCCCGCACATCTTCGGGGGATCTCGGCAGTGGGAAAGACACTTGCATTCCCTTAACAATTGGCAGTATTTCCCGTCTATATTTAGTGAACATTTACTAATTTTTCTCAGGTGTAATCAATGAATATTTAATAATTTTTCTAAGTGTCCGGATTTTCCCCCTCTGGGTTTCTGGTAAGCTCTTCTATCTGCCGCAAAGTGTGCCTGGGGTGGAAACTCTTTAGCTGGTTTATGTGGACCCACTTGTCTTCCCCCTATGTCAAACTTCCCTTGGGGATGCAGATTCTGTAGGCGACTGGTGCGATTCTGTCCACAATTTCAAATGGACCCCGCCAACTTGGCAGAAATTTTCACTCTTTGGCTTGGTTCCTTTGGAAATTGTACAAGTAGACCCGGTCTCCTACTTGATATTCCTTTTTAGTTGTCTTAAGGTCATAGTGGGTCTTCATACTGTCTGCAGATCTTTCTAGATTCTGCTGAGCATACGTAAAAGCATGTTGAAGGTGTTTTCTCAGATTCTCAACATACTCATGAGTTGTGGAGGCATTTATCAAGGCCTGCTCCTGGGTTCTGTAGAGCAGACGCTGGGGTAGCACCATCCTTCGTCCAGTCATCAGCTCAAATGGAGAAATTTTTGTTGCAGAAGAAGGGGTAGATCTGATGGCCATCAAGACAAGGGGTAATCGAATGTCCCAACTTGGCCCAGAATCTGCCACAAACTTTTATAATATGCTCACAATAGTTTTATTGTATCTCAACTCCACCACTAGAGGACGTCGGTAGGCAATGTGTAGTTTCCTTTTTACCCCAAGCATCTCCCACATCTTTGTCATCACATTCGCTAGTGAAGTGGCTACCTCGGTCTGACTCAATCCTTTGGGGTAGTCCAAAACACAAGAAGATTTGATTGATCATCAGGGCAGCTGTTGTTTCTGCCTTGCAATTTGGGGCCGGGAGACATTCTACCCAATTAGTAAACTAGCATGTTACGGTCAACATGTACTTGTTCTCCCTAGAGGAGCGAATCACGGGCCTGATAAAATCGACTTGCATATCTGACCAAGGCAGTGTCACCCCCCTCTTTTGGAGGGGAGCACGGTGTGCGAGTGATGTTGGCTGAAATTGTGCACACACAAGAAACCCCTTCAAGTAACGGTTGAGGTCCTGCCCCATGTGTGGCCAGTATGCAGCCTCTCACAAGATTTCTAATGTTGTATGAAACCCCAGATGACCGGCTGTGGCTGCATCATGGGCGTGACTTCGCATAAGGCTTCGGAATGAGGTGGGGACTACCCAGCGGTCATGGCCAGATATGGATCTCCTCACCAACAAACTGTCTTGGATTCGGAACATTTTTGGACATTTCATCAACACTGAGGTCCTCTTTCCCAATGCAATCGGTATCCGTCAGGGGAAAGTTCTCAGGGTCCTCAATGTGTTGATAACATATACCAATTATTGGATCCCCTTTTTGAGCCATAATCAAATCAGCATCTGGTGTCTCCTACTCCATTGGGCAGGAGAGTTCATTGTGAGCATTTGTCTGGGACCTAGTGATAGCAGTGACCTGGATTTCCCCAACAGAGACTATCTCAAGTAGATCCCCCTTGGATGGCTCCGGTTTTGGCCAGCTGATCAGCTAGGTCATTTCCAGTTTTGTCTGGTCCGGCTACTTTAGAATGACCCTTCATCTTTTTTCCAGTAGATGGTCATCCCATTCGAGGTGACCAGATCATCAATATTCTGTATTAATTTTCCATGTTTTAGTGGTTTGTTAGCACATAGCATGCCTCTGGTTTTCCAGTTAACCAGGTGCTCCACGAACCCGTTCAGTACATAATCGGAATCAGTGATTATGACCAGTTTGTGGAGTTGGTGTTGGACAGCAGTGAGGATGGCTTGATGCACAGCCATCAGATCTGCCACTTGAGTACTACGGGGACCGATTTTGTACCCGGCGGAGGGTTCTGAGGCATCATTCACTCATGCATTCCCCACGCCGGCCATAAGTTCCTTTTCCCCGTTGTTGTCAACATGGTAGGAGCACCATCCACATAGACCTTGTGTGGGGAATTAAGGTATGCCTCCATGTTGTCCTCGATTTTAAGACTTTCTTCCTCAAGACAGTTTTCTCTGGCACAATCATGCAAGTCAGCCAGACCTTGCGCGAGGGGACTCTTCTTGTTTTGGCCATATCTGACCTCCACAGGAAAGCCTTGCATTGACAGAATCCAGGAAGTAATTCGGGAATTACTCACATTTCCAGACCGGATTCTGTCGCTTTGAAGATATTGCAGAGGCTGGTGTGGAGTCTCCACTATGATGTGTTCCCCCTGGATAAACGGCCGGTAATTCTTCAATGCCCACACCATTGCCAGGAGTGCCTTCTCACAATCGTTATCCAGAGGATAAATTCTTACTTGCATAGGAGAGGACTTGATTGACCTGGTCATGCTTTTGATATAATACTGCAGTCAAGCATGTATTTGAGAACCCTGTCTCCAAGAAGAACTTGTTTTTGACAGGGTAAACTAGGCAAGGCACTTGTGAGAGGCTTTTTTTGAGTTGTCTTACTGCCTCAGCTTGTTCTCAACCCCACTCGCACTTGACCCTCCCACCCTTTCAACAGAAGGATCAGGTCTTGTGATCTCTGCAAAATCCTCAATGAACTTTCTACTGTAATTAGTCAGTCCAAGGAGGCTCCTTAGCTCCCGCAGAGTTGTGGGGTCTTTTAGTTTCTGGAGTGCTTCTACTTTCTTTTCCTGGGGACAAAGACCCTCAGGAGTTATCTCATGCCCCAAGAAGTTGACATGGGTCCCGCACCACTGTGCCTTTTGGAAAGATAGCTTTGCTCCGGCAGCACTCAGCTGTGTCAGAACAAAACAGATCTCCGCTATGTGTTCCTCCACAGTTGAGCTTTTGATCAGCACATTGTCTACATAGGCCAGGTTACCCCTTTTACCCAAGTCAGGCATGCCTTATGCAAAAATATATTAAATTCATTGCCAGAGTTTATGAATCCAAAAGGAGTCCAGGTCCAAGTTTACTGCTACTCCTCCCTATTGACAGGTACAGTCCAGTACCCATTGGTCAGGTTAATGGCAGTGTATACCTTTGACCCCTGGATCTGGGCCAGCCCTTGGTCAATGTAGGGAAGAGGCCATCAGGAAGTGTGGACCCATTTGTTGAGCTCACTTAAGTCAACACAGAGTCTCCACTGGCCATTTGGTTTCAAAATCCCCAGCACCAGATTATTGAAGGTGCTGTGGACTAGACGAAGGTGCTGTAGACTGGACAAATTATCCCATGGGACTCAAGGTTCTTAATTATTTCTGTAAGGGACTCCATGGATGCGAGAGGCAAGCAATATTGCTTCCCAAACACTGGAGTTATGCCAGGGTCCGTGGGAATTGTGGTTGTGTGGATTTCAGTGCGACCACAGTCATATGAGTCCACTGCAAAGAGATCTTCAAAATCTAAAAACTGGTTTCTAATTTTGCTTCTGCTCCAGAGTCTCACAGGCATCCGCTAGGTTGACTCTCTCTTCAACCATCTGCCTGAATCCCGGAGAGACTTCTGGTTTGGCTATCTCAGGGGCCTCCTCCAGCTGGGTGGAGAAGTCCCTGGTTAAAGTACGGACTTGGACTGATGGCTTCAGATGGGGAAGGCAGTCCTGGTGGACTTGAAAGATCACCTCATGCCACCTGAATTCACAGGTCACCTCTTCCTTACCCTAAGGGTAGGAAGAGTACACCAGGAAATTCCCCCCATGCCAGGTGAAGATCCTGTCTGGTGTTGTGTCATTGTCACCATCACGGTCAAAACAGTCATTGGGGATTGGTCCTACCAATTAATTACCTAAATCTATGGAAAAATGTCGGTCATCAACCGCTATTCCAATAATGGTGCCTGCGCCCAGAGTGGTACTCCTAAGGTCGCGGTTATCCACTTCTATTGGAATGGTGTTGTGTTCTGTATTGACTAGTGGTGTTGGGTTTAACCCCAACACTTGCTGTTGGAAATGGGCATTGAGGTGAACATATGCGTCAGCATTTTGCAGTTTGTCCACTTAATTTTTACTTTAAGTGTGAATTGTCAGGTCCATTCTGGGATGTTGACTTCCTCTCCAATCTGAATTTCAACTGCATATGGCAGCAAATGAGCTGACCGAAATGCTTTCTCTGGGTCATCAAAGTCCATGGGATTACCTGCTAATTAGGGCCAGGCTTTGAAGTGTATTAGGTCCAAACTAATGGCTAAGCGATTGAGAATGTCACTGCCTACATAAAATGCAGCAGGGGCATCTTGCACGACCCAACAATTATGGACTATGCTCTCGTTGCCTATAGAAATTTTGAGCATACACCTGCTAGGCAGGAGATGTTTGGAATTGGGTGTTCCCATGTCCATTTCCCATTTGTCTATCAATTTAAATGTGGGAATGGCTGGATATTTTGGGAGTTTTCCCAAACATGGCCTCGCTGATGAAGCTCTTAACATTGTTCACGCACACTCGGGTGAGAACAGAGTCCTCCCACCCCCCCATTTAACTGAATGGGGATGAACAACTGTTCTCCAATTTTCTGAAGGTCAGCCAAGTTTTGAGCTGGTTTCTCCTCCTTTTGGACTATAGAGGAGGGATTTCCTGATTGTGAATTTGTATATAATTTCAGAGCATTTCCTTCCAGTGTGGAATGCCACTTGAGACTGGAAGGTAGGTTGATTTTTGGAAATAGAGGGGACTTCCCATCACCAGTTTGTTGTCCTACTGCAATTACTGTCACGTCAGGGATTCGGTTGTTTTGGAAATGGAATTCAATTTGGTCAGGTTTTTGTTCAACCATGTGGCATGTGCCATTTAAACTAACATGGTTGACACTATGTTTTAATTTTATTGGCCGGTTAGTCTGGGTCCAGAGGACCTTGTTTACACAATCTATGAGGGGGGACAATCTACACAGGACGTCATTCCCTAGTAAACATGGTGTGCCCTCTTGAGTCACAACTATGACCGGGTGTTTCACCTTTTGTCGCCCAATTTTAATGTCTAACTCTCCAGTCCCCTCGACAGGAATTTCATTCCGATCAGAATTCTGAAGTTGTCCAGGAAGGGGGGTGAGAGGGATGTGGTATCTCCCCCCTTCCCCGATTTCATCTGATCAAAGGCCCTTTTTGAAAGAAGGGTGGCTTGGGATCCAGTGTCCACCAGTGCCAAAAATGTACATTGCCCCTTGGATTTGGACCAGGGCATAAAATCTTCCCTCCTTTTCCTTAATGGTAAAAAAGATAATGTGCATTCTGGGCCAATTGGTGGGTTAATTTCTTTGCTGTAGATTCTGACAGTGGGGTAGTTTGGGCAGGATTTTGTTTGGGAACCTGTAAGAAAAAGGTGACAGTTGGATATGGGGAGAGTTTTGGACTCCCCCGGTTCTGATTCTGGGCTGCCCCCCCCTTTTTGGAGGCAGTCACCAGACTTGGTTTGGGCAAGGGGATTTTCTGGCTTGTCATTCTGGGGTTCAATGATGGGCGGTTTTAACTCAGTCCCCACATCTACCCAGTCTGGATCAGGATCTCTTGGGACCCACTTTTCTTTGGGAAGAGTTCCCTCATCCCTGAAGGAGAAGATCCTTTTCCCAGAATCCTCTGAGGACCCCTCTCCTTCAAATTGGAAGATTCTAGCCTCCTCCGCAAAGTGGGTCTTTTTAGGTACTTTATTTTTCCTACCCGCCCTGTGTTCCTTAGGTTGCAGACTTTCGGGGGCAGGAGATTTGGTTCCGGTTCCTGGGTTTCCAGGGGCTTTTCACAAGTGGGGAAGGAAGCTTCCTCTAAGGCTTTACACCCCCCTTCCCCCTGTGCCTCCTCCCTGGGAGCTGGTAGGTTGTCAGGGTTCTCTTCCCATCATTGTTCTGGAGTACCAGACCTTTGATTTGAGGGGTTCTTGGCCACCATGTTCATCTGAGGGTTCTGCTGAGCTCTCAACATGCGACCCAGATCCTGTGACAAGTTCTGGACCTGGCGCTCCAGTTGGGACACCCGCTGTGGCTGGTACATGGTTCTGTGGTCCATCCTAGGTTGATCACGGGAAGGGTAGCTGTCCCTTCTCCCATAATACCCTTGGTTGGGATAGTTTTGGTACCCCTCCACCCTGGACCTCCCTTCTCCCGGATTGGGCTGTCTGGGCTCAGGAAAGTGGGGAAATAAAGTGTTGTTTTGGGGGTTGATGTTTGGCAGGTACCAGGGTAAAATAACTCAACTCAGCATTTGGGAGATTACTGCCCTCCTGCGGAAAGTTAGGAGGGAAGTTCCCTGGGTTGGCAGCTGCCTGTTTGGACCCCCCTCCCCTTTGGGCTGGGGAGTCCACACTTAGCCCAGGATGGGTCTGCTGACCTTGTAACGGGGGCTGATATAGTCAAGGGAGTTAGCGGTCCCATTTGTGGGGTTACCTTCCCAACTACCTGTTTGGGATTGGCCCGAATGCCTTCTGGGTGTTTGGTTAGGAGGATTTTGCACAGGAATATTTTTATGCACCCCCCATCTCCAGATCTATAATTAGGGCAACCTTCACCTTAGCCGCAGCAGGGGTGTTGGTTGGTTTGGGGTTTTTATTTGTACTTTTTTTCTACCGGTTTCTGCACTTCACAAATGTGAGTTGCCTGTTCAATGACCCAGTCTAGTGATCTCTTCTCATGAAAGTCCCTCACCAGCTGGGTCATGATGTATTTAGGGAGTGAATGAAAGAAGGTATTGATGAACTCCCTACTGTCTGTGCGCACCCTCCTGGTGGTCTGCGCAAAGGCACTTTTCAACTCTTGTACAAATTCTTGTGGGGTCTGGTCTTCCCCACATTGCAGATTGTAGGCCGCCTTGCGGGCCTCTTGAGGGTTTCTATGTATGGAGAAATGCTTTAAGATGGCCACCCTATAGGTGGACCATCTTGAGTGGTTCTGATCCTTGGTGGTCAGTCATAATTTCGAAAAAGAAAATTCAAAAGACAATGTTGAAACAATCGAAAAAAAAAAATATCGATTTTATTATATTTTTATTTTGGGGTCCGGGAATAAAAACAAAATGGCAAAACTTTTTTTTAAAAAAAGGGGGGTTGGGGGAACCCCCCCATTTCGAATCATTTTTTTTTTTCGGTATTTTGACTTTCGAAATTTTTGATTTTCGAAATTATCACTATAAACCCTGATCCTCCAGCCCCGCAAAGAAGCTGGAGCATTCAGGGGAAAATGTCCACTTGACATATTGAATGCATCTTTGGCTATCCTTCAGGTGGAAAGTATCCATCATTTGCTCAGACAACTCGAGGTGCTCCCAAACTGAATATTTGCCATTTTTATGATAGGGAGTTATAACGCTCCTAATGGCCTTGATTTGCTTCAGGGGATCTTTTAGTAGGGCCCTCTTAATTTTGTTGGCCTTTTTTGTTTTAGTCACCCTTGTCCACTCATCCTCTGACTCAGAGGCACTGCTACAGGAGGTGGCTATCTGATCCTCTAGGCTCTCCCCAATTCTGCGGGCTTGGGAATGGCTTGCAGAATGTGTGGGCCTAGTCTCTTGAGACTTGTGGCGCTCAGAAGAGTCTTCTGACTCTCCCTTGCTCCCAGGATTGGCGGAGTACCCCCCCCCCCATCCCACTGCCCTAGCTGGGAAGAGGTTTTTAAGATACTCCAATTCTCTGATTCTCCCCTCACTGGAGTCTTCCCGATCAGAGAGGCTAGCCCTAACATTTGGGAATCTGTACAGGGATGCCCGCCCATCCATTTCTGGGAGGCGCTGATCTGTCAGTCCCATATTTCCCATTGTGCTGAAGTCTACTAGCCCTGTGGCCCTTGCTTCCTTGCTTCATACGAGCCAGTGGACATGAGGGTGGCAGAGTCAATGGAACTGAAGGGATTAAAGTCCCTAATGACAGGGGCCCTAAGGTTATGCTCAGGGGTTTCTCTGTCCCTTCTTACCTCATCTCTTTCAGCCCCTATTCCCCGATGACATGGCAAAATCTGACCCTTTTGCTCCTCTATTAAGGCCTTACTGGTCTCAATGATTTGTTCCTGCACAGCTGTTTGAGGAGCCTTTCGTTCCTTTCACAGAGAGCCTCATTGTCTCTATGTGCTTCCTGCCTAGATTGGAAATACTGGGCCCATTTCTGCTGCAGGAGACTCACCTCCTGAGTTTTATCATGATTGGTATGCGTGTTCTTTTCCAGAGCATCCTCCACCCGCCTGCTCTAGTAGCTTTTCATAATCAGTTTTAATTTCACTAAACTCCTGAAGGGGCAGCTTTCTTTCCTCCAACATAGTTTTTAATTGGCTGACTTTGTGGCCTAAGGCGTCCCTCTCCTGAGTTAGTGTGCCCCTCTGTGCAGCCAGGTCATCCCTCCGTTTTTTAAATGCACTAGATTTCTGGCGCTCCTAACCAAATGCCTCTTGAGAGTGGATGTCTTTAATAATTTATTATTTTCCTCTTTCAAGGAATCTATGTGGTTCTCTAAAGTGACTATTTGTTCTGTGCATGCTCTGTTAAAAGTTAATTGTTGCGCCAGTTTCTGTTGACTCTGTTGTAAAGAGTCAAACCTTTCCTGACATTCTTTTTGCAGTATCTGTCCGTGAGAATTTTGTTCTGCATTCTCTTGCTGTAAGAGGGCCAGATCTTCTTGGAGTTTGGCGATATACTGCCTAGCCTCCGTTTCTGATTCTTTGCTATCCTGGAGCCTTTGCTCTGCAAAATCCAGATTTGTCTGGATTTTCTGCAGTGCTTGCACTTGCCCCTTTGTCAAATCTATATGGTCTGCATGCTTTCCTGTACGATTCCTATGTGGAGGTACAGGTAGGCCGCTATTTTGGCAATTTTACACTGCTCCTCTTATTTTTGGGGCCATGTATAGTTCGCTAAGCGCTTGATGTAATGGACCCTTATCCTGCCAGGTATCAAGGTTGATTGCAGTGACTTGTTTTATTTCCTGCAGCTATACCTGTTCATCCTGTTCTAGCCACTCACCCCTGACAAACAGTTTGCGCAGAAAGTGTTCCCTAGCAATATTAATTTCCACTGGGGTTGCCATTCCAGAAATATTAATTTCCTTCTGACTTACCTCAGGGTTAATTTACTTTTGCAAACAGGCCCAATTCTTTTGAGTATTTATTTTGATGGGTGCTTGTACAGTGTAGCACAGTATGCCAACCCAACAAGGTGTATGTACCCTGCCGGCTAGTATGCTGTGCTAGACTGTCACGAGTGGTAGGTAAAATTCAGGATCCCGGACACGAGTCCCCAAGCTGTGATTTCAATCAGGCACACACCCACGTCTCGCCTAGAATGTAGTGTGCAAGTGAAACCCTTATTTATTTTTATCTAGAAGTTCAATATTCTGAATGATGTACAACTCCTACCACACTCCTCTCAAAATACCCCCAGGTTACCCTGAACCAGGAATCAGGCTAGTTTGCAATGGTAAAGATTTATTTAGAATTGAAAAATCACAATATATTTTTAATTGGCAACAACCATCACCAAGGGGTGACCGGAACAATGAATAATATCTTTAATGCACTGGGAATCAGGTAATGGACACAAAAAGAATGCAGCAAAGAAAATAATACTTTTGTGTTGGTTTGGAACAGATAACACTGGTTAGGAGTTCCTCCTGCCACACCACTCAACCCACCAATAGGCAATTTAAATAGATCTGGAGGAGAGAGCAGGTACTCAGGAATAATACAGATCAACACTATCACTCTCACCTTCCCCCCTTTAAAACACAAGAGAAACGGATTTGACTTTTCAACTGTCAGGATGGCTTTGAAACTGGCTGAGCAAAAACACTAAATGTGGTCAAAAATGCTTAAACTATTATACATTTCTACGGGAGCCGCTTTAAACAGATGCAAGCAAGCTAAAGCGATGATTTAATCAAAAGAAAAAAGTTAAAATCTCAAAGGCAGAGTGGGAAATGATTTAAAGGCAATTTACGTGTAAAACGTTTGCAAAATGTACATTTGCTGCAAACTTTTGCTATACGATTTTTGTTAGGTATCAGTGGGAATTGAAATTTCATTTCCATCTTTAAAAGTGAGGGAGTTATGGAGGTTTTAGTGAGAGGTGTTTTTCGAAAATAACACGAATTTTGACAAGAACTTCAGTTACAAACCAGAAAATATGGTTATGCTTTTACTCAAGACTAGAGCATGCAGGCTAGACAACCAGGTTGGGCCCCAGTAAGCTCAGAGACGGAGTCATGACTTCAGTAACAGATCCCTAGCACCTTCCCCAGTGGAATCAGTCCAAACACTCGAAGTGGGATTTTTGGATCAGAGTTACATGAATACAAATGACTACGAAAAATGACGCTTTAGCAAATAGACAGAATAAGATAGCACTAAGATTTGGACACTGTTGCTGATTATGGAAGGATAGTTCAGAGATTAGAGCGGAACAAGATAATGCAAGGTATACAATAGTTCTCTAGCGTCCCGTCAATACTCACAATCCACTGGGATTTAAGATTTTTGGCCTGTCAAGATTCTGGTCAATGGATCAGGTCTAACAGGGAAGGACATCACATCAGGCGTGGGACAGGATCAGCTAGGCCGTTCGCCAGAACTGCACGGGATCTGCCCTTCTCGTTTCTGGATATTTCAATTCAGCAGGATTGCGAGTTCACCAGGCAAGCATTTATGGTAGCAAGCCAGATAGTTTCAGGATGCTTTCCCACATCACAGCGCTCCACTTGGTTGTAGAGATTTTATTGAGGATTGAGGCCTAGCTGAA
Organism: Ambystoma mexicanum; assembly: GCF_040938575.1. Classification (NCBI taxonomy): domain Eukaryota; kingdom Metazoa; phylum Chordata; class Amphibia; order Caudata; family Ambystomatidae; genus Ambystoma; species Ambystoma mexicanum. Next base: position 381,422,851 of record NC_090927.1, on the reverse strand, counting down.
AAGGGTTCAGCTACTGCTTGGCCTGGTGATGGGTATCTGGATCTGGAAGGATGTTAAAGGCTAGATATTGAATGCTGGAACAAAGTGCTTTGTTGGAATCAGAAGAGAGAGTCTCTATGTGTTGTCAGCTGTCTCAATTTATCCTTTCCAATGACATCACAAAAATGGGTGTATGGGCTGGCTTAACTAAACTCGCCCCTGTGAACTGGGATTGGATCAGAACCTCATCTCTGCCTTGCATCCGAGTGATTGGATCAAAAGACAGATGTCAAGTTTATGGTTTGGTTTTTACAATCCTTAGAAACCTCCCCTAGCCACTAGCATCAAAATCGAATATTGTTACATATGTATACATTTGTAAACTCTATGAAAATCACATACAAGGATTACATTTTTTATGGAGTATCTGTTCATCAAAATCTCACAGCTGTGAGACCTTGTTTCACCTTTCTGCATTGTCCATTTCGCCATGAACACATTTTCCAAACTTTCTCCAAATTTCCACAAATATGCGTGTTTACCATAAGAATGTGCGTGCAAAGTTTAACAATTCTAGCATAAATACAGTTCCCATAAAACCACATACATTGCCATTCCTGTTCAAAATATGCTACAGTTCCACCAACATTTCAATTGTAGTGACAAAAATTTGAGTAACAATTTTGCCCTCATTATATTTTTCACCACTTCCGATAGCGAGTTATAAGTCTCTAAAAATTCTTCATTACATATTCTTAGCAGCAAATGGTCCGCCTTTTGTCCGACACTGGAGTCAAGGAGCAGCCCCCACCTTTGGGATTTCCTTCTGCAAGCCTATTTTATGACCTTTTCACACATCCATTTCCTGGCCTGGAGAATCTGCCATTGCTCAGTCCTTGGGAGCAGACAAGTCTGTCCTGCCCCACAATCATCATGTGTCAGTGAGCATCTGCTGAGAGGAATGCCCTCCCCTTGGGTGGAAACCCGCTTTTCAACTCCTTGCAGGCCCAGCCAGCCTAAAACAAACGTGTTGCATCAGATGACAGATGTATTACATTAGATTTAAACCGGTGGGATCAAAACTACTTAGATCCGTGTTACTTTCAGCATTGGTCCTTTTATATTTGCTAATCCAGCAGAGGTTTAAGTTTTAGACAACTTTAAAGTTTCATCAAGAAAGCCCATTTGACAGGGGCTGTCTTTCACAGGTAACCCAGTGTGGCTGCACACAGACCTTTGACAGGAACTGTCATTCACAGGCAATCCCGTTTTGCTGAGGAAATGTTTTGCTTTTAACATTTCAGCACCTTGTAACTTCACAGTGCTTCATTAGATTAAGTGAATTTTAGTGCCAAGCAAGATTGAGTGTTGGAAAATGTTTGTTACAGGTATTTTTGAAGTTTCAGCAGCAAAGTAAATGTCATTTACAGACGAATTTTGGAGTTTCACTGGCACTTTTTCTGCATCGTGTGCTCTGTTCCACCACAAATGCACCATAGGTGGCAGGTTGTGCAGCCATCTTTTTGTGTGTTGAAAAACATGGTTTTGGCATGCACAAGAGTTTTGCCACCATTTTTGCTGTTTCTTGTACCATAGATAGAGTGATGCCTCATAGTATAGCAGAGTGGGTCAATACATTCCCCCAATCCACGCATATTGTCACCACCCTCCCATAAATATAAGTTTCCCTTTCCCTGGTAAGGAAAGCTTGAATTGATCTTCCAGACCGTGGTACCATCAAAAACCCATCTAAAAGCAGAGTACATTTGACCCTTGGGTCTGTGCAAGTTCTTGGTCAATACAGTTAAGTGGCCACAGACATATGGACCCTTTAATTGAATTATCCGAGATCAGCACAATCTCCATTGTCCATTTAGTTTTAGTATTCCTAGTACTGGGTGGTCAAATGCACTATGGTTTGGACAAACTATCCAACAGGGTTTCAAGTTTTTGAAAATATCCATGAGATATTCTATGGACACAAGTTGCAGCAGATATCGTCGCACAAGCACAGGGTCCATTGTTGCAGTGTAGAGTTGTATGCCCAGAATCCTAGGAGTTAACCAAGATGATGCTCTGGAAGTCTAGACACCCATGTCTGTTTTAATCGTAGATCATTAGTTTCACAGGCATTGGCCAGATTGATCTGTTCAAACCATCTGGAGGAAGCCTAAAACACCACTGGTTTTGAAATTTCAAGAGTATCCTCCAGTTAAGTGACCATCTTGTTACGATGGATGGACAGTTCCTTGTATCCAAGATGGGCATTAGTAACAAACATATTTCATCTTTCTCCATGTCAATGTAACATTTTCTGCCAGATTGTGTATGTGGTACACATACACAAACTCGACACGGGAGAGTTTTCATCTATACCAGTCAGATACTGTCTGTACTGTTGAAATTGGACCAATGAACTGCTTTGAGATTTGTAGATAAATATTGGGAGACAATAGCCATGTCAACAGAGGTGTTTTTACTCAGTGATACTTTGGGGGTCTTGTTCACCAGTATTTCAATGGTATAGTCTGTAATGGCATTGTGTGCAGTTACATTTTTTTTTAAAAGTCACCACTGAAAGATTTTTAAACTCCCGATTTGGTACAGTGTCTTTTTATTGGTACAGTAAATTGTCAGAGAAGGGGTTACTATCTGAAGAAATACCTAAGACTTCAACAGCAGAAGGCAGTAGTTGAACAGAAACAAAATGCTTTTTCAACATGGCCTAAGCTCTTCCTGTTAGCCCCCAATCTTGACCAGATTTGTAATTGATGAAGTCTACACTAACAGTAAATCAATGGGAAACGTCACTTCCCAAAAAAAAGTAAAACAAAAAATTCTCAAATGTTATTAGAGGCCTGCCGTAAAAATTGGTCCACAACATTAGAATCCAAGTGCAATCAGAATGTTCATTCTTTCAAAGTCTGAACTTCGTTGAGCTTGCGCCCAACTTCCTCTACACTCACCCTGTAGCAGTTCTGGATCATTGGCTCACAAGGTGTAGCTCCTTGTGGTGCAAACTTGGTTATGCTCCCAATAAACTCACCCCTGTTTTACCGAGTGTTAGGGTTGGTCTTCCTGCCTGCTTGGATGAGGTGTGCATGGCCTGATGTCATCTGTGGAATGTATGCTGTGAGCTTTTAATGGTGAGTGTGGAATGTTTGTGGATGAATGTGTTCCAGCCCAGGCAGTTGAGATGTGAGTGTTGGTGGTGGGAGCCAGTGGGCTCTTGTCCTGATTTCCTCTTAATCTGCAAATGGACCTGCTTACAACTGATGAACTTGTATACTGGAATAAACCTACTGAAATCACCTACTTGTCTGCGTATCCTTTTATGTATGAAAGCCTAACCATTGGTCATAACAAATTGGCGGCAAGGTCTGGTCTTGAGGACGACCCTGGACTAAGTAGGTACTGGTGTTGTGTTGAAGGAGAGAGGAGACACTGCTGCGGAAGAGGAACAAGAGTGACTGGTTTGGTTAAGAAGTGAGGGTGCCCACTGCCCCCCATGGTCTGTTAAGGGTCCCACCACCCAGGGCTGTGTGAGGAAGCCTGCCCCTGTAGACTCTGGGAGAAGAGGGAGTGAGAGGTTTAAGGAGGCTGTCCAGAGTGAGAGGCTAAAGGGGGTTGTCCAACCTGTCCCAGTAGACTTCCTGGTAGACAAGAGCAGCTTGCCAGCAGCCAGGCAGAATTAGGAGAGGCTGCCACAAGCGCCAAGGAGAATTGAAGCACCCAGTTGGGTAAAGCTGTGTGTGGAGCATGGGAAGATATTGTTCTGCCAGGTACCAATGGCAGTTATGCATAAAAATAATGTTGCCAAAGTATGGAGAGTGAAGGTGCTCCCGAGGGCAGAAGATACAATGTGACCGTGTAGCTGGAGTAAGAGGTGTGTGCCAGCGGCAGTAGGGGCTAACTGTGCCCTAGCAGAAGAAAGAACAAGTTACTCTCTTACCTGGTAACGTTCTTTCGATGGGATGGTCCGACAACGTATTCCATATCTTTGACAGTAATCACCACAGCTGTGCTGCTTCGGAAAATCTTTCAGCGTCTGCATCGATGACGTTGATGCGCCGTCCGAGGACCTCCTCCGACGGCCGACGTCACCTGATGTGATAAATAGGACGCATGACGTCCTTAGCCTCAGTTGTAGTTTTTTTCTCCAGAATGTGTGACACCAGTCTTCTGCCAGTCAGATACAGAAGGCCTTGCGGAAACGTAAGCTGCAATTGCATAAGAAATTCTGCAGCGGGGAAGGTAGGGAGGGAGGGAGCGATATGGAATACGTCGTCAGACCATTCCATCGAAAGAACTTTACCAGGTAAGAGAGTAACTTGTTCGAGGGGATTGGGTCCTCCGACATATTCCATATCTTTGACAGACTCCCAAAGCAGTACCGAAGCAAGGAGGTGGGAAAAGAATTTAGAACTCAAATTTAGCATGCCCAATCAAATTGCGGAATAAAGGACTGCCTTGCCAAAGGACAGATCATGTCCCCGGATGGAATCGAGGATTAGTGACGTACAAAGTATGTACAGAAGCCCTGGTGGCTGCATCGAACAAGTTACAAATAGGAACACCCCTCTGTAGGGCAGTAGATGCAGCCATACCCCTGGTAGAATGGGCCCGCAAGCCAGCCGGTGGGTCCTTACCTGCCAAGCAGTAACACTCGGAGATAGCCAAAATAATCCAACGAGACAAAGTCTATTTCGTCACAGCTTGTCCCAAACGCTTTCCAGCGTAACCAATGAAGAGTTGATCGTCCACTCTGACACGGGACATGCGTGAAATATAAAAGCTCAACGCTCTCCTAGAATCAAGCTTATGAAGCCTCTCCTCTTACTTACCAGGATGCGGAGGAGGATAGAATGCCGGAAGAGCAACCTTCTGGCCCAAATGAAATTCCAAAACCACCGTCGGAAGAAAGGAAGGAAGGACGTACTCGAAGGACAAACCTGTCCTTATGAAACACAGTGAAGGGTGGCTTAACTGAAAGTGCCTGTAACTCACTCACTCAGCGAGGGGAAGTAACCGCAACCAAAAACACAGTTTTAAGAGTTAACAGTCTCAAAGGGCAAGAATGCAAAGGCTCAAATGGAGCACCCATAAAAAAAAAATTAAGAACAAGGTTCAAATCCCAACCGGGGACCAGAAAAGGTGACGGAGGGAACACATTAGTGAGCCCTTTCAAAAACTGAGAAATTAAAAAGGAATCTTAAAATAGGAACATTCTTCAGACGAGCGCTTAAAAAATGGACAGCGCCGCCAGGTAACCTTTAATGGTACCCACTTGCAAGCCCCTGTGGGCCAAAGAAAGCAAAAAAAGACAGAACCATGGGAACGTCACATTCAAAAGGATCCACATTCTTAACTCAGCACCAGTCGCAGAATTTACGCCAACGGTACAGAGACTTTGTTGCCGGCCGTCTGGCCGAAAGCAACTCCTCCAACAAGTCTCCAGGGTGGCCCCAATCCTTATACCTCAACCTTTCAGAAGCCAAGCGTGAAGATTGAGGGATCTGACCTCTGGATGGAGAACCTGACCCCCCCCCCCCCCCCGTGAGAGCAGATCGTCTCAGTAGGGAAGACGACATGGAGGGCAGATGGACAAGTCGAGAAGGTCCGGGTACCACATCCTCCGGGCCATCGCCGGAGCAATTAGGATCATCCGGGAACCGAACCTCTAACCTCCGCAGTACTTGCGGGATGACAAGGACTGGAGGAAAGGCATACAGCAGTGGGAATGACCACTCCACCACAAACGCCTCTCCTAAGGCTCCTTTTGGAGGAAATTCCCGCGAGCAGAACCTTTCGCACTTCCGGTTGACACTGGAGGCGAAGAGATCCACTTGAGGGGTCCCCCAAATGGTGAAGATCTCCAGGAGAATCTCCTGAGCCAGCTCCCACTCGTGAGAGATTGTGCTCTGCCTGCTCAGAGCGTCCGAGATCAGAACAGCCGAGATCGAAACTTCCTGCTGGATGGCCCAGAACTCGAGCTGCATCGCCTCCCTGCACAGAGGAAGTGACCCTGCCCCCCTTTTTGTTGAGGTAGTGCATGGCCACCATGTTGTCCGTTAGGATCAGGACACTCTTTCCTCGCAGTCTGCAGAAAAGTCTTCAGAGCTAGCCCGACGGCCCTCAGCTTCAACAGATTAATATGGAGTCTGGACTCTGACGGAGACCAACGACCTCCGACTGTCAACTCGTTGGCATGAGCTCCCTATCCCGTGAGGGATGCATCCGTCACGATCGTCACCTCCGGCCAGGGAAGCCAAAACGGAGCCCCCTTCATCAGATTGCCTTCGACGGCCCACCACAGAAGGTCCTGGGCGACCGAGGGCGGCACCTGAACCGGGTCTGACATGCTGCCGGAAGATTGCGACCACTGCATCTTGAGTGCCCACTGCAAAGACCTCATCCGCAGACAAGCCTCTGGCACCAGAAGAATGCAGGATGCCATGAGGCCGAGCAACCTCAAGAACTCGAACGCCGGGAGCGTCTGGGCAAGTTGAAACTTGTGCACCATCTGCTGAATGTGAAGAGCCCTCACCTGGGGAGGAAAACAGCCCCAGGGAAGTGTCGAGCACTGCTCCGATGTACTGGAGCCGCTGTGTTGGCGTCAAATGGGACTTCTTTAAATTGAGGGAGAAGCCCAGCTTGTGAAGGGAGTGGCAGGTGAAGGAAAGATGATCCAGGACTTGCTCGGGAGAGCTCCCCCTGATCAACCAATTGTCCAGGTAGGGGTAGACGTGAATCCCCCCTTTCCTGAGATACGCTGCCACCACCACCATGAGCTTGGTGAACACCCTCGGGGCGGAGGTCAATCCGAACAGCATGACCCGAAACTAAAAGTGTGAGTCGCCAAGCGCGAACCTCAGGTACTTCTTGTGCTCGGGATGGATCGGCACATGGAAGTAAGCGTCCTGGAGGTCGAGAGACACCAACCAGTCCTGAAGTTGAAAGGCCTGGAGGACTTGAGAGAGAGTAACCATCTTGAACTTGTCCTTCCCGAGGAGGTTGTTCAAACTGCGCAAATCCATGATGGGTCTCAATCCCCCGTCTTTCTTCAAAATAAAAAAAAATAAGGGGAATACCATCCCTTGTTCCTCTGCACTACAGGCACCAGTTCTATGGCGCCTTTCTCCAGCAGGGATTGAATTTCCTGCACAAGGAGCGGATCCGGACTCTTCAAAGAGGTTCCCAGGTGGATTGTCGCTAGGCCTCTGCCGAAAGGGAAGATCGTAGCAGTGGGTTATGATCTCCAGAACCCACACATCTGAAGTAATGGCATGCCACTCTACAAGATGTGCGCCAGCCTTCCAACCGCGAACCATGGGACCTGGCCTCATGACTGAGTGGTAGCGTCTGAGGCGTTGCCTGAGGGCAAAGAGGCAACTGCTCGAGCGGCTTTGGCACCTCGAGTACCCTGTTTTCCACCTCTGGTACTCCTACGGTGGCCTCTTTGACTAACTCCTCTCGCTTTACTGAAGGACGAGTAATAACGAAAGGAACCTCCCCTCCATTGTTGTCCCCTAGGACGAAAAGGCAGAGGTTGTCGAACTGCAGCGCCCAACGACTTCGCTGCCGCTTTGGAGGTCTGCAACCTCAAGGTTCTCATCAGCCTTGCTGCCAAAAAGATGTTCACCGTCAAAGGGCATGTTGAGGAGCCGGGACTGCACATCAGGAGCGAACCCCGACTTCCGCAACCACGCAAACCTGCGTAGTACGGTGCTCGCCGCCATGGACCGGCTGACACAATCTGCCATGTCCAAACCCGACTGAACGGCCTCACACATGGCATCCTTGCCATCCTGCACCATAGCAAGGAAACCATCCCCGTTCGTCCCCTTCGGGAATATGTTCAGCCACTAATGCAACACAGTTCCACAGAGTGTGTGTGAAACGAGACAAGGCACATACGAGTTGGCCGCCTGAAGCGCCATACCCCTGAAGAAAACACTTTCTTCGCCCAGCCATCAAAACGTTTGTCGTCCCTATCCGGAGGGATGGTAGGATACGACGCCTGCTTTGCCGGGGCCGTAGCCACCTGCACCACCAAACTCTCCGGAGTGGGGTGCCTGGACAAGTAGCAGGGGTCGCTACTGGCTGGATGGTATTTTTGTGACAAAGACTTGCCTACTGCCGGGAGACTCTCCAGAGCAGTCCAAGCTGCCACCACCCTTCTCTGCAGAGCCATATGAATTGGCAGTCATGGGTCAGAGGGGGGGGACCAAGATTTGAGGATGTCCGTGAGATCATCCTGAACAAACTCCCTTGGGGGAGCCGACCATCCCAAGTACTCGGCGACCCGAGACATAAGGCGCCGGTACGAAGAATCAGCATGAGTGCCAGGCTCAGGCCTACAAAACTCCACCTCTGGAGAGGTGTCCAGTCCACTGGCATCATGCAGTGACTGCCTCAGGTCATCAAATTGGCTATGGCCCGAAAGAAGCTCATCTGGCACCGGAACCAAGTCCTCATCACCCTCTGAAATGTACTCCAGGCGGTGAGTGGAAGACACCTGGGGACCAAAGCTATGCCTGACCTTAGCCAGAGGCTTTCTAGGGGCTTCCCCCATGCCACAGGGCCCCTCCGACACCGCCTCGAAAGGCGACGAACGAATCAGCGCTGAGAATGAGCGTCGACGTCAGCCGCCAGCATCGACAAGAGCCTCAAAGCCGGAGCTCAGAGCGTGTCCGACAACCTAGGCGCCGACAGCGTCGACGACCCCCTCGGAGGCAGAGCCTCGAGAGAGACAGTCAACGACCTCGGCGCCAGAGGCGTAGACGTCTTCCTCCAAGACTGCACAGGATCACGCAGTCTCGAGCGCGTCGAGGACCGGTACCTGGAACGGGCATGGCGAGAACGGTTATTCTTGTCCGAGCGAGACCTCTCCCGCGAACCGTGCCGACCACCCGAGCCCGAAGGCGTGCGAGCGGTGTCTCTCGACCGACCACGACCGACCCCACTCGGAGGCGCGGACGGACCGGTGCCCTGCGATTCGAGAATCGCTAACATCATCTTCCCGAAGGAAGCCCATTACTCCGGTGTCGCTTGCATGGTGGGATAAGCAACCCGCCGACGGGCGGAGTCCTCGGAAGAGGACGGGGAAGGCAACCGATGCCGGCGCTTCCGGGAATGCCTTGAAGAGGCAGGAGGAGTGGCGAGACCGACTCCTGGAAGGCGACTCACTGGACCTCCAACGATGACGCAGAGATTCGCCTCTCGAATAATCTGTCGAAAGCCCTGCAGACCTCGAATTCTGGGGCTTAGACACCCTACCTACCGACAACTTCTTGCGCTCCCGCAAGGCCTTGGCCGTGAGCGACTGGCAGTCGACAGTCGTCCGTGTTGTGGGCCTCCCAGAGGCACCAGAGGCAAGCGTCGTGCTGGTCCGTTACCGACATCTTGGACACACAGTCCCCGCATTTCTTGAAGCCCGGATGCAGGGTTGAAGACGAGGTAAACATCGTCACGAACAGGCTTTTTCACAAAACTGAATAGGTTCAAAGAACCGAGAAGATTACAACAGAAACTCCAAAGAGTTGAGGCGTCCCGAGATTCACGAAGCGAACACATTCGTGGAAAAAACAGAACTGAGGCTACGGGCTTCGTGTGTCCTGTTTATCACATCAGGTGACGTCGGCCGTCAGAGGAGGTCCTCGGGGACGGCGCATCGACACCGAAAAATTTTCCAAAGCAGCACAGCTGTGGTGATTACTGTCAAAGATATGGAATACGTAGTAGGACCCAATCCCCTCGAAAACAGTTTACGGTTCCATCCAGGTAGGCACTTGCGGGTGTGTGATTTGAGGTGCAGCACCTGCCTGCGTGTTATTTGAGAACATTGGGTTGCATTTGAAATGGTCTCAGCCAGCCGGGAATGGAGAGGGATACTGTGCTCTAATGATTGGCGTGGTGGATCAGTAAGGCCCTTGGACTGTAGAGATCCTCTTGGTTCAGAGTCTGGATGGTGACTGTTGATGTCACAAGCGCATTAGGAGATGATGGCGATAACTTCAAATGGTGACTCGCATTGCATCTGTCCTGGAGATTCTATGTTTGCTTTGTATTGTCTGAACTGTTAATACACAGGACAATGAGAGAAAATAAAAATGTTGGAAAAAGAGTGACGTTCAGAGTAAGGAACCCGATGAAATGTGGCAACGTCATCAGGAAGCGCAAGGGAAGTGAAACCAAGCATGCGGCGGGTCCGGTGCTGTGTCACACACATCAGGATGAGGTAGGATTTTAAAAAAGAACTTAACGCACAGTCATATTTTCGGTGGTTAATGCTGTTTTCCTATGGAATGCAACATGAGAGTGAATCACAAGTTTTGGGAACCGGGATTTTCCTTTGTGCGAGGAAAGAAAGCTGTTGTCACTTGGAACTGTCAGTGGTGGGCATGGTTATTTACGGAACCATATGGACGCTATGCTGCCGAAATCAGAAGTGTTTTTCTATGTCGTAGCTTCTGGGTAATGTAGCTTTTGGAGGGTTCATATTAAGTGTCTGCAATGGGTGAATGAGGTCGATGCCAGTGACTCTTCATCCTAGATGAAACTACAGTACTCAGAACAATGTAACTGTTTGCACAAATCCTAGCTGCAAATCCTCAGAGGAGGCAACGTGGACTTTTAGTGAGTCACCAAGGGTGTTTAAGTATAAGTTGCATTTGAAGTGATAGTGCCTGTAGCATGAAGCTGTTTGTGCATACCTGAATTTGCATTTGAAGTCACGATGCATGGTGTATGTGTGGTCATTGTTGCATGACATATGGCATGGCCAGTCAAAAGCGGTTAGATGCTTAACATTTTAGTTTAAGGAGTTTGAGGCATTGCAGGTTTTAGAGTTACCTTCTTGAAGGTTAACATGGACTTGTAGGAACATAGACTGCATTTGAAATGTGGTAATCAGTTGTACAAGATGTTAGTTTAACAACTTCTTTAGGCATTGCAGGTTTATAGAGTTGCTTTCTTTGAGGTCAACATGGTCTTGTAGATTTTATTTACGACTTTGTAGGATCTGACATCTAAGTTCTGTTCACCCCTCTTTTTCAGCCACTGTAGCGCTGTTAGCAGAATGTCATTCTGTGTAAGGTGTGCGTTTGTGTGGGTGTGTGTTCTGGATTGCACGATCAGTGCGTCTGGTCAGGGACTCTGGAGTTTGTAGTCTTTGTGGTTGCTGTGGTTTCAGGTGCATGAAGTAACTACTGGCAGGCTAGTTAGGTGACTCAATGGAGTCTTGTAGGATCATGGGTTTCTGTGGAGACCCTGGAGATGTAGGTACGCCTGTATCTTACTATCTTTCTTTTATATAATTGAGCGGGATTCCTGGAATCTTCCAGGAGTATTTCCTTGGTCGATTCCAGGAACATGGCAACATATCATCCTAGTGGCTGTGTTCACCCGGTAGTGATTGGGGCAACTATGGTGGATTCAGGTGTCTGGCCAACACTTGAAGCTGTACGTAGGTGTTTTGGTTGACTGGTGCGACAGCTGGTTGCATTAATCGTGGCGTGTTTGTGGTGGTTGCAATTTCCTGTGTGAGTGGCTGTCTGATTTGACAGTGGTATGGTTGAATTCTGGTATGGTGGTGAGCAGGTGTGTTGTAGATTCCTTGTGTTATTGCTTGTTCCGATTAGGGGTCTTGTTGTGGAAGTTAGATTGTTTTCTTGGTTGTGGCGGCAAGACTTTGTGCTAGTCCCTGCGGGGAGTCTGTGCTTTGGGGTGGCAGCCACATGATCCACCTGTGGCAGGGGTTGATCGGAGGTGTATTGTGTTCTGAGTTTTGTGATGGTGCTCGTTTGGTTGCCCAAGGTGGGGACTGGTAGTGCTTGGATGTTGCAGGTTTGGGGTTCTCTAGTGGGGGTGATGAGCAGAAATTGTCTGGTGTTTGGCATGCTTTGGTTTGTAGTTGTGTTGGCCTGGCATGTCCGTCAGTAGGTCAGTTACACTTGTTTGTACAATTCCCTCTAATTGAACCTGGGTTGCTGAGGGGTGTTTCTGAAGGTTTGGTGTGGTACACTGGTTGTGTTAAGGGAAGGAGGTGTTAGGGTTGGTCTTCTTTCCTGCTTGGATGAGGTATGCATGGCCTGATGTCATCTGTGGAATGTATGCCGTGAGCTTGGAATGGTGAGTGTGGAATGTTTGTGGATAAATGTGTTCTTGCCCAAGCAGTTGAGATGTGAGCCTGGGTGGTGGGAGCCAGTGGGCTCTTGTCCCGATTTCCTCTTAATCTCCTAATGGACCTGCTTACAACTTATGAACTTGTATACTGTAATAAACCTACTGAAGAACATCACCTACTTGTCTGCATATCCTTTTATGTATAAAAGCCTAACCACTGGTCATAACACCGAGCCAACATATAACTGGCACACATGTCCCCATCGGCAATATTTCATTCTGGATTTGCTCCTCCTTCACCCATGATCACAAACATACTGCAGTTTCACTGAACCCATCTGCGTGGAGTGGAATAGCAGTTAAAGTGTATGTGGTGGGAGAACTATTTTTAAAAAAGTGTCACAAGTTACATATTTATGTCACACCCAGCTAAAGGGGTTTATGCACAAAGTGTTTAAGGCAGTTGTCTGCAAACTGCATCTCTCCAGATGTGGCTAGTGCCAATGGCAGTTGGAGTTCAGAGCCAAACATTGCAGACCACTGGGCTAAGACAATGTTGGATTTCGCATGTTCCAAGGGACAATCAGACCACATAATACTCAGTCCTAGAAATGAGAAATGTACACCCTGTCTGTTTAAGAGGTGCCGAAGTGTGTGCCTTTACCCTGGTCACGCAAGACACCTTTATTTACAGGTAAATAAGTGACCCCTTCATCATTACAAACCCGGCATAGCAAGTTCCAGGACACAGAAAAGGCAGGAAATGCTCGCAAAGCAACAGCCCACCCCCTTCAGACAGCTGGGAGGCCCATCTGGGCATGTTTCTCAATCAGGCATCTAGGAAATGGAGGGGAGGTTGGGGGGCCTGGGGACGGACAGACAAGGGACCCTAAATGTATACTCCAAAACCTGAATGCAATATTCATGATGTTTTCATAGTGCTTAGCAGTGCCACTTAAGTTTTAGTATCCTTAGTTTTGTAGATTGAGCAGAGACTAATCCAGCTCACTAGTGTGTGTGAAGGCTACCAGCCCTCTATGTACAGGTACAACCACTGGGAGAAGATTGTAGACTTACATTATGAAAAGGTAGTAGGCACTAATAAGCGGCCCTTCCTCTATTTGATCTCTGAGGTCTGAATCAGTTTAAGAACTTAACCCTACAGTCTTAACAAGAGGCCCACTGGCTCTGGAACACGGCCATGTTCTAAAATCTGCAAGGATTAGTTTAATGAAGGCCTCAATATCCTGAGCATGTGTGGAGCCATATTAACCATCTCCCAGACCACCAGAGATGCTGGATCACCATGCCACTGTTGGAGCAGTGGTAACTTCCTTCACAGGCGAGGCCAGAGCTCGACGGAATCGTCCATTATCCTGAGCAGATTCAAAATCTGCATTGCAACCGTAATTTCATCATAAATCAGTATAAATAGTGTTTATAGTAAGAACTCCGCTATCTCACTGCTGAAGTGTATTTTTTGCTGTTCCTCTATTGAAATTCCACTTCATTCCTATTGCCCAGAACTCCTCTAAGTACCTGCTACTAGCGTAAGATCACCGGATGTACGGTCATGTTTCTCTGATGTACCTGCCTACATCTGCATCTTAACGGTCATATGCCTCCCTAAATGCTTTGTGAATTATTACTATTAATGACACGACCCATCTAGAAAAACACTGTAAACGCTGTGTAGAACTAGTAGTGTGCCTGCACGCCTGTATTAGGAGAAGATTTAATGTTTTGCCTTCTTTTATCGGTCACATAAATGTGTTAATATACAGCTCGTCTGCCATTTACCTATATTCTCTACAGCACCATATTCATACAGTATCTCTCCCCGCTATTGCCTTTGCATGTCATTTAGCCTAATGTACATTTCCTACGTGAACGTGGTAGGGATTTTCCACTTGTTCATGTATTTAAGATCTTAAGCACCACTCTACTATGATGTATTAGCTGAAATACTGCCTCCGGCCTGTTGCGTCTCCGCTTGTGAGCCCTACACCAGTCCACCATGCTTGTACACTAAACGTGTACTTCACGAATTGTGACCTACACATGAATCACGTCTCCAGCCTACCTTGCTGCAACCTTTGGACTGTGCAACTTGCCCACGGTCGTAATTCCTGACCTATGATCGTAGCGTATTGTGCCTTAGTGCGACCTTGTAACCAGCCCACTATACCTGCATTTGTAACCAGACTATTGTGCTCACTGTGTCCGGTATCTCATTTAGCCACTGTGCTTCCAACTTGAGCATCGCATCCATCCTACCATGCCTTAACACTTCTACATTTGTAGCCTTCCAGTCATTGCCTACTATGTATGTATATGTATATATGACTGTGGTTGTGTCAGTACTCCTTGCTCTCATTACTATTGATATTCCCATCATGATGCCGACAGTCAAAACAGAATTAGCACTACAGAATTTACATATCAAATAACCACTTCTTTGATCCAGCCAAACATCCACATGACATGGGTATGGTTATTCATGACTATCCCGTGCAATATAATTGACAGAAACCTTAAACTGCGTTCCAGACTTTCCAAATGACATGAACCACGTACAAGATCTCAACCAGCTACAAGAGAACAATCTACCACCCTAATATGAACTCCAATATAACTAAATCGGACCACTCTCATATCTGATCTTTACAACAAAGCAAAGCTGACTAATACAGTTAACCCTATGCACAGGGTCCCTAATAGTCCTAACCCCACCCAGATATACGCAAAAACAGAGGCTCTCCCCCTTAAGGGTGCACTCTTAAATGCAAGATCTTTAGTGGCCCACACCATTGATAAAGCTGATCTAATTACAGAAGGAGACTTGGATTTGCTTGCCATAACAGAATCCTGGCTATATAATGCTGCAGGACCTGCCCTACTGTTAGCTATACCATTTCCAGACAAGAGAGTTGGAACCCAAGGTGGAGGAATTGCCATCATATTTAGAGAAAGCCTATCATTGACACTAATCCCACAATCAACTATGCAATCATGTGAAACTCTCACTGTTAAACTCCTCCTAAATAACTCCCAATCACTCACTATACACTTTATAGACCTCCAGGGCCCCTTGGGTCATTTGAGGAAGATTTGCATAGTCTACTGGCCACTACCCTTAAACCCTCATCCCAACTACTGCTGCTAGGCGATTTCAATCTTGGATTTAATGATCCCGATGACAAGCATGCTCTAGGAATAGCTAACACCCTTATCGTACTCGGCAGATCGCAAGAAGTGGACAAACCTACTCACAAAGGGTAGAATCTTTGACTGGATGGCCGACTACAACTGTACAAGTACCATTACTGCAATCACACCCCAACCTTGGACTGACCATTCTCTGGTGACCTTTACATTATCTACCACCAGACCCCTTCCGCTGACCTCCCATAAGGCTCCACCTTGTCTAACAAGAAATAAAAAAAAAAAAATCACTGTAGACAAAATCATTCCTGCTATCCTACCTACCTTAAATGCACTGGCCGCTAATCTTGACCCAAGCACGATGCTGCGTGAATGTAACAAAATCATGCTTACCATAGTGGATATAATTGCCCCACTTAAACTAAAAACAAGTAGAGCTAAAGCACATCTCAATAAATGGTTCACCCCACAACTAAAAGACCTCTGGCTACTGAAGAGACAGCGTGAAACTACCTGGCGATTATGCCAGTCTACGGAGAATAAAAACCATCCATCCATCTCAGGGCACTATAAAAAAATAAATCTGTTTGGCAAAAAAGAATTCCTATAATAATCATATTGCCCATTCTAATTCAAGTATGAGGGAACGATTTACTATTTTAAAATAGCTTGGTCCCCAATCTCTACACCCGACATTTGTAATAAAAACAAAACCTGGTGTTCAGATATACAACAGACACTAGCCAATAAAATCAACACCCCCCCAAAACAAAATCCAACTAAAGAAAGACTCTCTGAACCTACCACACTCTGAATACTATCCCCCTCAATGACATTCCATCTATTCAGATCAACAAATTCTGCTTCACTAAAATATCTGCCCCAGAGGTAGAAAAAATTATCCTATCCCTTAAGCCTTCTAATTGCAAAGGAGATACCCGTCTAGCGCAGATCATAAAAGATGCTGCAAGAGAACTCTCACCGTTCATATATAAACTGGTCAACGCTTCATTCTCCACTGGCACCATCCCTGCAAATTTGAAACAATCCTGAGTTCTCCCACTTCTAAAGAAGCAAACCTTAGATCCACTCATTGCTACCAATTGCCGTCCTATTACAACGGTACCATTTCTGCTGAAAATATTGGACAAAATTGCCTATACACAAATCCAAAAATACCTTTAACTACACAAACTCTCAGGGAGTAAGACAATCGGGCTTCCGTCCCCTACACAAAACAGAAACCACCCTAATTGACCTGAAAACCCAGATCGATGGGCTGAGAGACAAAGGGAAGACAGCACTACTTCTATTACTTGATCTCTCAGCTGCATTTGATTTAGTAGATCATAACGTCCTCTGCAAACACCTGCACTCAACAGCCCACTTCTCCACAGAGGCTATTAAATGGATTGAATCCTTCCTGAGCGAGAGCCATGAGAGTGTTCTCCCCATCTGCAGCGGCAGATCCCTCCCGATCCTATGTGAGGTTCCCCAGGGTTCATGTGTCTCCCCTACTCTATACAATATCTTCACCAAGCCTTCGACGATCTGGACCTTCTAGGTATCACCTACACTAACTATGCAGATGATACACAGATTCTCCTCCTGCTTTCTGGGGATCACTGCAAGGACTTGGCGATGGTGAATGGGGTATACCTCATCATTCAGGCATGGATGGCTACACATGGTCTATGCCTGAATGACAAGACAGAGCTAATAATTTTGGGTACTCATTCCAACATTAACAAATTGGGTCATAAATATTCCTCATTCACAATAGATGGTAATAATAAGGTATCCAAAGAGGTAAAAACCCTTGGCTTTTACCTGGACTCCACTATGTCCTTTGTGAAACAAGTCAAATCCCTAGCCTCCACAACCGCTTACACATGTAAGCGCATCAGAGCTGGTAAGCCTTTTCTCAACTGAAAGTTGTATCATCCTGGCTAGAGCACTAATTCTTTCCAGACTAGATAACTGCAATGCCCTGTATAGTGGTGCCAACAAAATAATCATTCAGCTATTACAAACTCTACAAAATAATGCACTAGGCATGAACAAAAGACTCCACATTTCTTCAACTAGAGTTCAATATAAGAGGATGTCCACGCATACTAAAATACAGCTAAAAGTTACCTCTCTGGCTCATAAAGTCAAACAATTCTGCACCCAGTTACTCAACAGACCAATTGACGAGAAAAACCTCTAGTAGGCCTACTAGAACTGGAAACACCAACTGCCTGGTGGTTCCAAGATTCAGGCTCACTAAGATTGGTGGTAACAGTTACCCTGTAAAACCTGCTAAACTTTGGAACTCCTTACCCCGTGAGTAGAGTAGCTCAACCTTACCTGCACTTAAGTTTTTTTTCTAATTACCCATCTCAACATGACTGTTGGCTAGGGAGTCGCTCTCTGATAGCTTATGTTACTTCACAGATACTATCCTGCTGATAATCATTTCTATATCTGTACCATAGTTGTATATAAGATGTACATTTTACACTTGTCTAGTATCCCTCCTTGACTGCAATTATTGACATTCACTTCTTGAATTTTCACTCAACTGTACATAATATAATTGCATAGAACCAACACTCTACACATTACCTTATACCCATCATATATATATATATACCCATCATATATATATATATATATATATAGTCACTTTACGTTATATCGGCAACCTCGTAAGCTTTGTATATTCCTGTTGGCTGCACCCTGTTACCTTTGGGTTTGGTGCGCATTATAAATAAACTAATGTGCAAGCTAACCATTGAGTACCATTCATACAGACATGTAGTGCCCACCAGGTCTCAGAGGGGCGGGTGGACATTGAATGCAGAATGCCTTGGAAAGCCTTCTTTTTGCAAGATTCTACGCTAGTTTGGGAGTTACGGATGTGTGCCCAGGAAAGTAGACAACCCATATGGCTTGGTGCATTAACTCCATGCCTACTGTGGTAGACTATCAGACCAAAGCAGAAAGCAGCTGTCCGAACACAAGAGGAGCAGCCACATGCCTCTGCAGGAAGTCCCACCCCACTACTACCTATATGTTGGGAGCTTGAAATCGTGCCATGCTTGACACCAGCAGTTGGGGCCATCCAACTGCAAATATTTGAGAAAACGTACCCACTAAGAAAGCCATATCAAATATATTGCCAAATATTAGACAATCTAGTGGAGGAGCTCCCCGATGGTATATGAAAATGAGAAAGGGTAGCTGGTGACATCACAAGGAGTGGCGCACTGAGAAAGGATGAAGAAAATATATGGATCTTACAGAACCGGATGATGAAATAAAGAATTGAGTGAACATTCATATGCATAAAGATAGCACGTGTGAAGAGCACTGAAGAAAATGCAACCAGTTCAATAACTGTACAGATGCAGTAACAAATGTAGATTAAGTGATCCTAGAAGCTGGCTATACGTAGTGAATAGACTGCAGGCAGAGCTGCCATTGTACAGACACTGGACATCAGTGTCAAAATATAGTCAATTCATAGAGATGGACTGAAGGCTGTGTCAGTATTAGCTGGGATTGTGGAAGAAGCGAAAAGGGCTGCCTGACCTGGTGTCAAGGCTGAAGCAGCCAAGACTGGTTATCTATTCTTGTAGGCGGTAACCGTGAGACGCTGAATCATCCCTTGTTAAGGTGCTAAGAAAGAACATCACGAGTGCCAAGTTGTATTAAATGAAGACAATTTAATGCTGCAAAATGGGCCAAATTGTAGTCTCCTGTCACGTGAGCCAAGGAGGGAAACAAGTTGGGCTTGCGGTTCCGGAAACTAAGATAGCGTGTGCTCACACTCCCTTCAATTCCCAGAGATGAGAATACACTGCAAGGCCAAGTTCAAAGACAATCTTCATGGCAGAAAGTATGGGTGATGAGAAGTTGCACTAATTGGGTGGGGAGGTAAAGTTAAGTCCACCTGCTGGCACCTGAGGTATGAGCTTACGTGCTGCTAGTGAACCGAATGTTCAACTGGCACAAGCATGCCAACCAATTGTAGAGGGCCATATAATCAAGGGCCGTATCGTTTGAGAACCAATAATATACCTTGTACTTAATAATGAAGAATGACTTGCACTAGAGGTAGGTATAAGTGGTCCACCTGACATAAGTCCAATCACAAACAGTATACTTCGATATTCCCCTTGAGCAGATCATAACCTTTTAGGTTTTTCTTACTTTTCCATCACGTATGATGAATTTTTGCTAGAAGTGTAATTTTTTAATGAAATGCTTTGAGAATGATTGTGCAACATCCATGAATGTCCGTTGTAACTCCCCGTTTTAGACAATCGATGTTAAAACAGAAAAGCACTTTGACACCAAATAATCGAAACAAATCAGGAAGATGGCCGAGTTATTCTGCATCCCATCCAAAGCATGCGTGCTACCAAAAGGGCTCCAACGCACACAAACTACCTCTTAAAATCACAAATCTTCCACTCTCCTGCTTAACAATCCATCAAGACCACACCAATCAAGGCCTATTTGACACATTCTTCGGTCAACATTCCATGGTGTACCCATACTAACAAGTTTGAACAGTATAGAAACTTCCACACCCTATTTTAGTTCCATTTACTAGCAGACCTTTACCATCAGCCCCTTCACTTCGGAGTACACTGTCACGTCCCCATGGTGAAAAACTGAATTTGCTGGCCAGAGAGTCCATTTGAATTCACTAGTCATCGCTTATTGCAAGTCGGCATACATTTCTGTTGAAGTTTGATGTAAAAAGACATGGTGTGCCCCTCCCTTGCATAATCCTGCTATTTCAAATGAAGCCCCTAAATACATTTTATAGACTAAAGATCTGTGTATAGGCTCCACCAAGAAAAAAACCCTGCCACCTTCCGATTCCATAGCCGGCACACCAGCACATTAATTCCAGGATGCTTGCATCACTTACACTATGCCAATCTGCAAATCCTTTCTGTGCAACTTGCCTGCAATCATCTTATCTAGTGCTACTAATGAAGCTCCCAAATCCTCTACTAAAGATAAGCCACCTTGCGCACAGAGCATTGTACACTACCAGTATTGTATACACGTTCCGCTACATAGCACCTGATCCTGCCGCTTGTGCAGCCCTACATAACATGCCTCACCCTCGCAGCATCAAGGAAAATCAAGCTTACCAATGAAACTTCCACATCCCCAAGTTTCATCCCCTCCACCCCCACACCCATGCTACCCCTACAGCCATAAAGACCAAAACCATAGATTATCAGCCATCGCAATCCCTTCCTGGTTGTATCTCATTGTCACGAGTTACCATCCCATGCCACTGCCCCAGTTACACATACCTTAGCCAATGCCTACACCCCCGCATTCCAATCTCCCCACCAGCTCACAACAGCACAAGTCTCATTAAATCTCTCTCGACATTCAAGGAAAGAAGGCCTTCCTCAACCCTGCGTACTAAACAGGACTGCCCACCTGCATCAACAGCACCAAGGGCTGCATTGAACCCACACTTTCTCTCACCCACCTCCCAACACACTACTCTACTGGCCAGCTCCTACAGTACCTCCACATCTCAATATGTGGCTTCAGTTCAAGCCTGGACACAAGCTTCCTGCCTGCCATCAACACTCATGGCCCTCCCATGTACAGGTATTAACAGAACCTCGAGACTCTCATCCCACAATTCAACACCACCTGTACCAAGCTCCTACCCACCACCTACAAGGTACCAATGCACACGGACCGCTGCCGGACCCAACAATTGCCACTCTCCACACCTCCATCCATGCCACTGCCTTGCCTGCTCCGACCTCTCTTCCACTATCCTGCACACATTAATGCACGCTCTATCACTGCCCATGTCACAGATAGAGACCTCCTCACCAAACACAACCATGACATTTTAGCAGTGACTGAAACCTGGCTGCACCCTGCCACAGCCCTCACCATTGCCATTCCAGCAGAATACAAATCCTGCGCTGTGACTACCCCTACACAAAGGGGTGGGGGGGTGGAGTTGCCCTCATCTACAAAGACTGCCCTTCAGACCTATCCCCACCACCAATCCCACCTCCTGTGACCTACTAAGCTTACATTATCACCCAAAACTATTCATGTCATCAACTACCCCCAGGCCCAGCTTTGTACTGGCCTTTCAGAAAACTAAAAAACTTATTCCACTGACACTTGATATTGAACCCTCTTGATATCTAATGTTTCCCTTTCCCCACTTGCTCCCCCAGGCAACCAGTGTTTTGATGACTGTGGGTTTTGCATGCTTTATAAATGTAAACATTACATAAATACATTCCGATATGGCTACTGTTGCACCCCCTTTCTAGATGCCTCTGTCTGACGTATACTATTTAGTTTGCGGTCATAATTTATTCCAAGGCTGACCATGTTCAAAAAAGCCATAGTTAGTCATCTGAACTTTACATGCAATGTCTCGGCTTGAGCCCCAATCTGGAGGGTTAATATGCCTTCTTGCGCCCCAGTAATGGCAGAGGATCCATTAATGGCACCTTGAGTTTGCTTGGCCCATAAAACATTCCTAGCCCTGCTTGGTAGCAATATGGGGGGGAAGCTTGTACTACATTTGTAATCTATGATACTAGTGGTGGTATTCCCAAACATGAAATGTTAAGCCCAGTCTCAAAGTCACTTGGCTATGGATATTTTTGTTGAAGTTTGATGCAAAAGGCGAGCAAGGACAAGATATGGTCTTGCTCAGACTCGGAGACCCCCACACACTGGCGTGGGAGCACCTAGCGAAGTCAGTAAATCGGCGCTCATGGAGTGGGCAGTGAAGATGCACTGTGGCGCATCCGCACACATCCCAGAAACAGGAAACACTCCAAAGTCCACAGGATGTGCAGAGAACAAAGAGCAATCACCTGGAGCAGGAGAGGGCGCCAGGAGAACCCTGGAGGTGGCGCGAGATGGTGAGCACTTACAGGGTCACACCAACAGGAAACAGACAAGGGGCAAGGATACAAAGACTGCAACACAGGAATGGCCTACATAAAGTCCACAGCAACAGGATAAAGGGACACCAGGAAGGGGAGGAAGGCATACATACAGGACCCCACAGGCAGATTGGGAACAAGGACTAATAGGCAGAGGGTGTACAAGAAAAACGGAAGGAGGTGGCACACCAGAACAGCTGGCAAACAGGGAGATGGACAGGAGAACAGAGCAACACAGGTGGAACGCGGATAAAGACAAGGAACAGGACATTGCTGACCACAGTACCACCAGAATCACAACAGCACGCCAGTAATGAACACATAAGCTACCAACTACATTGAGTGGGCAACCAGAGGGCTCAACCCTGTGGAGGTGCATACCACCCAGAGAAGATATATCAAGACCTCAAGGAGTGCCCTGGCCCAGTGAAGCAGCAGAAGGCACGGCGAGAGAGGGTTCCAGCCCAAAAGCAAGAACAGCACAGCCAGGAGACCAGGCATATCAAAAACTAAAAGGAAAAGCTCTATCACACTGACAGAAACCAGCACTCGGGAAGCAATGGCAGGGCACAGGCTGCCGTGACCCCTGGAGCTCAAGGAGAGGAAGGGGCACTCACAGGTGTCATGGCAGGTATGTCGAGGGCAAGCTTTCTAAGATGACCAAGACCCTTTTCTCTGCACCCCCAATGGAACCAGGGCCAGAGCTGGGATGAATTGATGGAGGAATGTAATGACTTTATAAGGGCAGTGGGTGACCAAGACCCCCCCCCCAACAGGTCATATTCACCAACCTGGCAGGGACAGAAATTAAAAAGCATCATTAAGACTATCCCTCCCCAGGAGAACAAGTTACTCTTACCTGGTAACGTTCTTTCGATGGGATGGTCCGACATATTCCATATCTATGACATGTAATCAGCACAGCTGTGGTGATTACATGTCATAGATATGGAATACGTCGGAGGACCCAGTCCCCGTCAAACACGTACGCCATGATGATTTCTGCGGTGAACAGGAAACTGGTCATGCTACCCAACAGATTAAATGAGTACCTTTCATAGTGTGCCCAACAAGACAATAGGGGAGTTAGTCTTCCGGATCCAGAGGACAATAACCTACTGTGACTTTGCAACATTTCAGACAATGATGCAATTTGCCTCAGGAGAATAGAAGGGTGCAGTCTTTTTCCAAGCATCTACTGGAAATACTGGAATTGGCCAGGGTGTACAAGAGTAGACATGCAAGCTGCCGCCATAGAAAACTACAGGAAATCAGCAAGTGTGGCAGCTACACAGAAAATGCTGGTGATAAACTTCATTAACCAAGGAAGCCAGTTCAGGCCAGGACATGGAGGCCCACACCAGAGACCCCAGGGAGAAAAACAATGTTGCAGCTGTGGATTCGAATTTCCCCATAAAGGACAGTGCCCAGCTCAGATGTGCATGGGATGTGGCAAGGGAAATCACTTTCAGGCAATATGCAGGGAGAAGATTCTAGCAACCTTGAAATATGTAACACCACCGGCAGGGTTCAACGCTAGAATATACCCAGACCAGAATTTTCAGCTACCACCTCAAGGGATGTGTATGACGGTTTCAACCCTAGGCCAGGTTTGTAATAGCAATGGAGGACCTTACCCTACAGACACCATCACAGTACCATGAAGAGCAAGCATACCTACCAAACCCTGCAGAACTTTATGCAAGCCAGCCAGAAAGTTATGAGACTGATTACGTGAGAGACCTGTATGAGGTTGCATACGCCCAGGAGAGCTACACACAGCATGAGTAATACAGCAAGGAGTGTGCGAGATTAATCCATATCAAGACCAATGATGGTACTGCCCGAGGGTAGCCATTCAAATAGGGGGATTTGAACCAACAATTCATTGTGGAAACAGGGGCCACCATCAATTTGATGAACTCTAATCTCTACCATACAAGAATGACTCCTAGCCTTGGACCCCTTCCCAGGCGAGACGATTCCAGTGGGGAGCAGCGCACCCACTTCAGTCGGCAGGGCAGTTCATATGTGACCTACACCATAAAGGACGCTTTGTGTCAGCAACTATTCCCATGATGCAAAGCCAGATGTGGACAGATGACCGCTAAATTACAGAATGGCACAGGCTTAGCCCTCATTGACATTCAGTACGACCAATCACAGGTGGGCTAGGGTCTCCCTGCAGGAACAGATTAGGTTAACATGGTAACAAATAAAGAGAAGACACTCCAGATCAAGATAACGTTCTCAACACTGAGTCTTTAAGCCTGCCGACTCCTTTGAACAGTCATTCACCATGTGGACCAGACAGTGACCCCGGTGCCCGAACACCTGCGCCAAGTAAGCTTCCACCTGCAATCCCAGGTGTTCCTAGAGCTGCAGCGGCTTCTCGACAGCAACAGACGGTGAGTGACCCCATGTCATGGCTATCACCACTGGTGGTGGTGCCAAAGGAAAACAGATTGCTGTTTGGAATGCGCATGTTGACAGTCGCAATCTAGAGAGCGAGAGGCACGCTGGTCCGAGTATCAAGGCCATTATTAGACTGGATCAAGCCAAACAATTCTCGAAGCTAGACCTCAACCTGGGTTACACCACCAGTTTGTGATTGTGATGCTCAAGCTAAAACATGGCGCTGGTGCGCAGTGCATTCTGGGGGCACTCAGAGCCATAATGGATATTTATCCATGCCTCAGTGGAAAGCTGCACTTGCTTTGCGAAACATGTTTTCAACGTTATTCGCAGCTGGGCCTGGAATGCAGGCCTTCTCAGCCAAGGACACGGTGCTGGGAAAGCTAAGATCCGGCTGGTACCTGATAACAAGGTTTGTTGTGGGTTGTTATGCCAGTGCCAAGGTTTCGAGATGAGTTATAGAATTGTTTTCCAAGGCGTTTTTTTAGGAGAGGGAAGCGCTTTGCTCCTTGAGCTTACTGTCAGTTGACCCAGCTGGCAACCAACTGTCACTCATCAATGCGCAAGCACCATTGCCAGAAGGTTCGAGAAATTGCCACCCCTTTTTGAGGAGTACACATATGCAGAACCCCTCAACGGTCAGACGGGATAAGCACAAAGACCTCAGTCAGAGGGGGGTGGGGGGGCGCCTTGTTCCGACATACCTGTGGGATGTTGTGCTCTCGGCCTGGCTGTTACTGGGGTCTTCCAGCCGCTTCTGGCGAGATGAGGGATTCAGTTACACCCATGGTGATGTATTCCTGCTAACCTACTATCTTTTCTGCGATTTATCTGTGATTTATTCATGTGTTATCACTTACTGCTTATGTATGCTTAGTTATGAATAAATAGCCGTATAAGTGCTACTTACTCTCCAAGTGTGCATGTGGTTGTAAGTCATTGTGTCATCTACATGCGTTCAAAGTATTGGCTCTGCAACTGCACTGGTGATAAAGGACTGTCCGTGCACTCTTGGCGAGCAATACATTTTTGGCGACGAGGATGGGATATTTGTCATGAATTGCTCTAAATATTAAACTATCTGTTTGAATGCAGATAAGCTTTGCTTACATTGCAAGCGAGAGTTATTTTGCAGTGAGTCTTGGACTGTGTTAATGTGTTTTAATTTGTGTGCGTGTTTGCGCGAGTGACTGCAGTGTGGAAAGGAAAAAAATATCTATATATAAAGAGGTTTTGCACATTACTGTAATGATAGTTTGTTCAGGAAAAAGAGCGTTCCCGCTGGTGGTGAATGTTCTGATGTTATAATTCCAGGGTGGGTTAAGAGCCCATATGATAAATTGGCCCAGGTGTGGGCATGCGGCGCGGGGCTAAGTGCAACATGGGATCATGGATTGGGAGACGCTAATCCGCCAGATGTAATGTCTTGTTTACAACCGGTTTCAGTAGAGGGGAAAGGAATGCACCGCGCTGGGAAATGAAAAATTATATTTTGCGATTAGAAAGAGTTGGCTGCAGAAAAGCAGATTGCTTTAATGCAGCAGATTCAAATGAAACTTTTCAAAGATAAAGCTGATATCAGGCTGTGGCAGAGAGGGCAGCAGTCAGAGTAGCCCCGTATAAGTACAGGAAAAGACGGGGAGGGGTGAACCAAAGGAAAGTGGTAGCTGTAATCGCCACCGCAGGAGCGGATTGGGACCCTGATAAGTGGGATGGAGACATTTTTGACTCAACCAGCCCAGAGAGCAGCTCGGCAAGAGAGTCAGATTCCAAAGCAGAACTTAAGCAAAAGGCAGTGGCAGCTAAGCCTGTTAGAAGACGGCGTGCCGGACCCCACCCGCAGGATCCTGCAGGCGGGATTGTGGATTTAACCATGCTGGAAGATTACACTCAGCAGGAGGTTGGGGAAATCATTACTCGTTTGAGGCAAGTCAGGCGAACCTTTATTGACATGGATGGTGAGATTGCTAGATGGGGCACCGCAGGGCTGTTGGTAGATGCCACAGACTCACTGTGCTTTTTGCCTCTGTCAAATGACACCAGTGTACAGGAGGTCTTAAGGGCAGGGCCGCCCCCTGATGAGAATGGACAAGCTTCACAGGTGTCTTTGTTGCAACTAGCAGCCCAGGCATGTAATCGCAAGTATCCTATTACCACACACTGGCCCAGTGAAGAAAAGAAGTGGTATACTTTGAAAGAAGCGATTCAAAAGGTCAGAGAACATGCTATGAAAGAGGCGATTCATGTAGATGCACCAGGACACATGGGGGTCGTACCGCTTTCAGTTTCAACCAGGAATATGGTGATCAGGACTGCCTCCCCTGCATACAAAAGTGTCATTATGACTTTGCTTGTAGGTATGACAGGCAAACCCACTGAAGTGGTGGATGCCATTCGGCAACTGGCAGATTTAGGGGAGTGGGACAAGAGTGATAAGCCACGGGAGAGAGAGGGGCATAGTGAGAAGAACTGAAGGCAGGATAGTGGAGACTCCAGAGTGTCCAGAAAGGACATGTTTTTGGCCTTGTTAAAAGATGGTGTGCCACGGGAAGAAATTGATGGCTGCAAGCCCTCTCTTTTTGTATAGGTCGTACATGGCCCTGGTTTCTATGCCAAGGAGCGCTACAAACAGGTTAAGAAACAGGTGGTGACTAAGCCACAGAGGGACACCTCACCTTCTGCCCCTCATGAGGAAGAAGGGTCTATGGGGACACCTTCCCCGTACCAGCCAACATACGCTGATTTAAGGAAGGTGTTGAGTGCAATGCTAGAGGCAGAGTCAGGTCGAACTCATTCAAAATTTGACTAGGGTTACGGCCAAGCTCCGGCAGCGTCTGCTTGCATAAAAGTTGATAGGCGGCCCCATGTTAATGTTAAGATTTTTTGGGGGCCAAGAAATACGCAAGGGGTGCAAGCATTGATAGACACTGGGGCGGAGGCCTCTCTGATTCATGGAAATCCAGCACGATTCAAAGGCAGACAATTTACTATTACAGGTCTAGGGGGGGGGGGGAAGGAGACCCCCCCGCAGTACAAACTGAAGTGGAGATGAAAATAGGCAAATAGACTAGGCAGAAATACCAAGTGTTGATTGTCCCGATACCCGAGTACATAATTGGCTTTGACATTCTAGAAGGGTTGACTTTGGGACTTGGAGGTAAAACGTACAAGTTTGGAGTGAGTGTATTGACCTGCACACCCATTACCGTAGGCAAATTGAAGATGCCCCCAGTACAGGTGCCTGTGGCAACCAAGGGGGAAGCAATACCGCATTCCCAGGGGGGTACAAGGACATTTCAGACACCATCAAAGGTTATGTAGAAGCGGGTGTGTTACCCCCCCCGTTACTACCGCGTGGAACAACCCTCTCTGGCCTGTCAAAAAAGGGGATGGTCTTGGAGGATGACGGTGGATTACCGCGAGTTGAATAAGCACTCCTCCCTTAGTGCCCGCGGTCCCAGATGCCATTACCTTGATTGAGAATGTCCAAAAGTTTGAGGGGACTTGGTATGCAGTGGTAGATTTAGCCAATGCATTTTTCTCTGTGCCAATTGCTGAAGAGTGCCAAGAGCAGTTTGCATTTTCTTGGAGCGGGCGTCAGTATACCTTTACAAGGTTACCTATGGGGTACACACATAGCCCAACTACCTGTCACCGCTGGTGGTGGAGCACTTAGACAAGGTACCGTGTAAACCTGACATACAAATCTCACTACACTGATATCTTGATTCAGGGCAAGGATGAGCGCAGTGTGCAAAACCAGTTAGAAGTCATTATGGAAGGATTGAAGGAAGGATGGGAGATTAACCCAAACAAAATTCACGGCCCAGCTGAAACAGTGATATTTCTAGGGATTCAGTGGCATAATGGGCATCGGGAAATGGTGCAGAAGGCCCGACAGAAAATACTTGAGTTCACCACTCCAATGAACATAAAGCAAGCTCAGCAGTTCATAGGGCTATTTGGGTTTTGGAGACAGCACATTCCCCATTTAGGGCAGATACTGCCCCCCCTCTACAAAGTGACACATAAGAAATGAGTTTCAGTGGAGAGGGGGGTGGGAGGGGAAGAGCAGCAGAAAGCATTTGATTTGGCAAAAGACACCGTGCAGCAGGTGCTTGATCTATGCTATGAAAGGAAGGCGAAGTGGAATTGAATGTGTCTGTACAAGAGAATTATGCTAACTGGAGTGTGTGGCAGAAACAAGACAGGAAACGTGTGCCATTGGGGTTCTGGAGTCGTAAATTGCCCGATGCAGGTAACTCATACACTCCGTTCGAGAAGCAGTTGCTGGCATGTTACTGGGCCCTTGTTGATACCGAGCAAATGACGGTGGGCCATGATGTATTGAGGCCAGAAATACTGATTATGCAATGGGTGCTGAGCTCTCCTAAAACACATAGGACATGCTCAAGAAGCCAACATAATTAAATGGAAATGGTACATTCAAGACATAGCCAAATCAGGGAAGGGTGGGGTTGCAAAATTACATGAGCAAGTAGCCAACATACCACCCTCAGATTACATACCACCGAAGTGTCTGAAAAACGCAAGTCTCCTGTGAAATGGGGAGTACCTTATGGCGATTTGACCGTGGAGCAGACAGAGCATGCCTGGTTCACAGATGGCTCGGCCTGATATGTGGGAACCGAGCGATACTGGAAAGCGGCGTCGTACAATGCCAAGACAAAAAAGTATTTGACAACTTCAGGGAAAGGGAAGAGTAGTCAGTTTGCAGAGCTTTATGCAGTTTACCAAGCATTGAAACAAGAGACCCCTGGTCGATGTCATTTGTACACAGACTCATGGTCAGTGGCGAATGGGTTGGCGGTGTGGCTGCCAACCTGGCAAAAGAATGGGTGGAAGATTCATTCAAAAGAGTTGTGGGGAAAAGAACTGTGGCAAGATATTGCAGAAATGTTATCACAAAGTGAAGTCACTGTATCATGTGGACGCGCATTGTGCTACAGACTCATTAGAAAGATGGTTTAATTCTGTTGCAGATGAACACACCAAGATTTCATCTGTGGATGCGGAGGCTCAGGAAGACGATTTGGAGGGTTTGGCCAAGTGGGCTCACCAGAAATGTGGGGACCTTGGAGAAAAGGCTTCTATCAGGTGGGCACAAGCTCGAGGAATCAGTATTCCTTTAGAGGTAGTGAAAAGAATCATTTTGCAATGTCCAGTGTGCCAACACCAACAGCACAGGCCTATCCCTCAGATTGTTCGGGGTACATTGCAAGGAGGAAAGTTACTAGGTCAAATTTGGCTGATTGATTATATCAGCCCTCTGCCAATCAGTAAAGGTTGTCAGTATGCATGCACTATTGTGGATACATACTCGGGATACATGATGGTTTTGCCGTGCAAGCGTGCCACACAACTGAACACCATTAAGTTGTTAGATCAGATCATATTGCATTACGAGGTGCCTTTGCAGATTCAAAGTGACAATGGGTCACACTTCAAAGGCAAATTGATGCAAGAATATTGTCAGGAAAAGAGCATTGAATGGCTCTAAAATGTGCCTTATTACCCTGCAGAGCAAATGGGATGGATTGCCCCTAGATCTGGCCTAGCATTGAAGGGAGTTCAAGTGTTGGGAGGGGTCATTGATGCCGATTACCAAGGCGAGATCAAAGTCATCTTGATGAATAGTGGGGACCAATTGCTACCGACCCACAAGGGCGATCGGGTGGCCCAACTAACTATCATTCCTGTTAAGTTGTCTATGATTAAGAAGGGGGAGCCTCCTACAGTGTTAACTACCCGTGGGGATCGTGGTTTTGGCTCTTCAGACAGTATGGTACCGGGTGCGAAGGTGTGGGTTGAAAGGCCAAGTGGCCCACCGGTGCCCACAGATGTTATTGCATCAGGCAAAGACCAAGTAGTCTTAGTGATGGAGCCCGGTAGAAAGAAATGGCAGTATGTGCCCGCAGACAAATGTTACAAGAGTGATTTTCAACACTGATCTCTCTCTTCTGGGTTTGCCTTGTAGATCCTGTGTCTGGCTGGTGTAATTGTGGGACTAAATGGACTCCGTTCGGGAGAGTCAAACGGCATGCTGCTACCAATGAAAAATGTCACATCTGTGCCAGTGATCCATGGGAAACCGATGAGCAATGATGTCCAAAAGCAGCCCTATGCCGAAAAGCCAGCCAGACCGAAAACATGGATTCATGGAATGCGGCAAACGCGTCAGGTGCAAGTGAAAACATTGATGCCAGCTATGCAAGAGGCGTCTTCAGGACGGCGAAAATCACCCAAACGGAGAATATGTGGACATACCTGGCACAACAGGTGCTCAACATTATGCACTTTTGCCTCACTGACGTGCCCAATGCTGAAGCTTTACTGACTACGTGCCTAGTAGTGGTGCCGACACCAGTTCCGATTCTAAAGCACATTTTCGGCGTCATGCACAATGATTCTTTGGTTCAAGATTCCGATATCAGGCAATCCTTTTCAGTCTATGAGTACTGCAGGTTTTGCCAGGAAACAGATTGCATATGGAGAAACTTGACACTTATTATAACCTACAATGTAACTCAAGGTGATGTGTTTTACCTTATGACCTGCAATGCAAAAGAAATTGGCAAATGCCAACAGCTCAATTTAACCAAACAGAAAAATCAGACTGTTCGAGAAACGATTGTGTTCACAAGTTCCAAGAACATGTACCAGTGTGAATAATACCATGTCTTGCAATCATACAGTGATAGCTGCCAGTCATCTGAATCATGCAAAACTTCCAACAGGATGGCTCTTTTCCTGTGGCAACATCACCATTCCAGCTAACATTTCCGGAGGTCCATGTGCCTTAACTCGATTAGGACTAATGATGTTCCCTTTACACCCAGCAATATCTCGAAGCAAAAGGTCAACTTTTGAGTCTGTGGGTCTATCCCCCAATTGTGATTCAAATGTGCATTTGCCATCAGAGGCTGAGGTTTTAGCATTAACCCTTTCATTAGTGGGAGTTTGGGGTTTGGCTGCTGGGGGTTACAAATCTGATCAAATTAGCATGTCTAGTAGTAAAAGGACTGAATCATACCTCCAGCATTAGAAGAGTTACTCCTTGATAGCAAAGTTATTAGAAAAGCAACTTTGCAAAACAGGGCTGCCGTTGATTATTGCTGAAGCATAATTTAGGTTGTAACGCAGTTGACGGTATGTGTTGCTTCAATCTAAGTGACCATTCACGATCCATTGAGAGTCATATTCGAGGTTTGAGGGATCTCATTTCTCAAGTGTCCCAAGATCATACTGGGAATTGGTGGGATTGGCCATTTTCATGGATTCCTGATATTGGGCGTACACTGCGTTATGCTTTTGCTTGCATTTGTATTATATTAGCTATCATAATAGCTTGTTGTTGTATTCAATGCATTCCTAACTTAGTTTTAATATTTCGTCGGTTTCAAAGACCAGCTCCTCTGCCACTGGGCTATGGAAAGTAAATATCCAAGGGTGGATTGTGATGCTTGAGATAAACCATGGCGCTGGTGCGCAGTGTATTCTGGGGGCACTCAGAGCCATAATGGATATTTATCCATGCCTCAGTGTAAAGCTGCACTTGATTTGCAAAACATGTTTTCAACGTTATTCGCTGCTGGGCCTGGAATGCAGGCCTTCTCAGCCAAGGACACAGCCCTAGGAAAGCTAAGATCCGCAGGTGCCGGCTGGTACCTGATAACAAGGTTAGTTGTGGTTTGCTATGCCAGCGCCAAGGTTTCGAGATGAGTTATAGAACTGTTTTCCAAGGCGTTTTTTTAGGAGAGGGAAGCACTTTGCTCCTTGAGATTACTGTCGGTTGACCCAGCTGGCAACCAACGGTCACTCATCAATGCGCAAGCGCCATTGCCAGAAGGTTCGAGAAATTGCCACCCCTTTTTGAGGAGTGCTTATATGCGGAACCCCTCAACGGTCAGATGGGATAAGCACAAAGACAGTCGAAGGGGGGACGCCTTGTTCCTACATACCTGTGGGCTGTTGTGCTCTCGGCCTGGCTGTTACCGGGGTCTTCCAGCCGCTTCTGGCGAGATGAGGGATTCAGTTACGCCCATGGAGATGTACCTGCTAACCTACTATCTTTTCTGTGATTTATCTGCGATTTATTCATGTGTTTTCACTTTCTGCTTATGTATTCTTAATTATGAATAAATAGCCGTATAAGTGCTACTTACTAAGTGTGCGTGTGGTTGTGAGTCATTGTGTCATCTACCTGCGTTCAAAGTATTGGCTCTGCAACTGCAGTGGTGATAAATGACTGTCCGTGCGCTCTTGGCGAGCAATACAGTGATTCACCCCGACTCCCCACCAATCACTACTTTTGCGACCCACAAAAGGCTCTTCTTTTACAAATGGCTAAACCTTGGAATATCGTCCGCTGGTGAGATATTCCAGGAGACCATTCACCTGCTGATTTCACATGTTCTAGCTACCCTGAACTACAGTGATGACATCATGGTGTTCTGAACATACCAAGAGCAACACCACAGATCGCTTTTACAGGTATGTTAAATCCTTCAAGAAGCAGGCCTCACCCTCAATGGGGCCCTCCACAAGCCTAGTCTTAAATTCTTTGGGAACATCTTCTCAGAACAAAGTAGGACAGCCAAACCGGACAAAACAAGCGTGATCGTGAACTTACGCACTCCAACAGATGTGCCGGAACACTGAAATTTCCTTGGCATGGTAGGTATTGTGCCAGATACCATGATTTAATTCAAAGCATTGTGCTAAAAAAAAAATTGGAAACCTATATACTGTATATACACATTAACTGTTAATATATCATTTTCTTGTTATATGTTGTAAACCTTAAATACACTTCTTTCACCAAAATGATGGTCTCTGAACTAATTAATTCTTTCACAGCATCAGTTCTTTAGATCACCATACCTGGAGTAATCCAAGGGATATCTGACATTAATACCCGTACCCACGAATTTCAATTCATAAATAAGTGATTATGAATAAGGTCCCATGGTGGAAATATTTGTAAACGTTAGTATCCAACTCAGGCACCAGTGGAAGTAGAGGTTCACCCCTTCCATGTAAATATGGCCACATACTGGTGGCTATGGATCAATATTCAAGATTCCCAGTAGTGAAACTAGTACAATCCACAGCATTTCAAAATGTTGTCAGGGTCATAGACAAACTATTCATTGAGTGGGGGGGGGGGGGGGGGGAGGGGAGAGGGTTCCAAATAGTGAAAACAGACAGCGGACCCCCATTCCAACAGTAAGTCTTCAGGGGGTTCCCATCCAT
The DNA here is from genome assembly GCF_040938575.1 of Ambystoma mexicanum. NCBI lineage: Eukaryota > Metazoa > Chordata > Amphibia > Caudata > Ambystomatidae > Ambystoma > Ambystoma mexicanum. Next base: position 381,388,934 of record NC_090927.1, on the reverse strand, counting down.
CCTGCGTTCCAGGACCAAAAGATCACACCACTGGCCCCAAACAAATGGTGGAACGGTTCATGTCGACTATCAAACGAACCAGGCAGAAAGCACTCCATCAGGTGCCATTTCCCCAAGCTGTGTGCCAAATGCTGAGGAACTACTGGAATAACCCGCATGAGGCCCTGGTAAAGACTGATGGAAATCATGATTAGATACCAAACCTGAACTCGCCCTCTGCAATTTGAATATTACACCAAGGAACAGGAGGCAGAGATCCAGAAAAGGGATGCCAAAATAAAGAGGAACAATGTATAGTTCATAACAAAATAGTACAAAGTACATTACACAAAATACAGCATATACTATTGTAAACAAACATTACAGAATATTTGTCATTTACACACAAGTTCAAAAACGAAAATCCTCCCACAGAGGGCAATCCCTTTTGTTGCCTAGTATCAAGTTACAGCCTAGCTGTAGTAGGGATCAACGATTCTCACAGCCATCAGTTGGCAACTAAGGATCTAGCCATAGCAAATTATTTTAAACCACCTCTAGGACTACAAAGCATTCAGCAGGTTGTCTCTCTAGGGCACTGAGGGGACTCCGCCCCTTGCACTGAGAACACTGATACCAAAAACATCTGTCTTGGTCAGGTCTGTCTTGGTCTTTTATAGCAGTTAGGACTTTTCCAGCCATGAACTCCCCGTTCTTCCGGATTAACTTAATTTACTTCAAGATGGAAAAGTTTTACAGAATAGCAAATAAGTGACATCATTCAGGGCCTAAACTTTTTAACATGCAGGGGGCCAATCAACATATTGCTTCCACCACATCAGGGGACGAACTGCTTAAACATAAGAAAAAATGTTTTAGGACAGAAGTCCATGGCCATTTCTTACACTAATACTTGAAAGAAATTTTTGTACCCATGGAACTTAGTCAGAAATGAACCTGCTCTGTTCCTTGAAGATCAGGAATACATGTAGGTTTTAGCAACATTTCCACCAGGTGTAGTAGGGACCTTATGGCCCTTGCTATAACAACTGCACAAAGAATAGGAACAGAAGTTTCGGACTAACGTCTGGAAAACGCACGAGAGAAAGTTAAAGAAATAAACTCTGATGGAACAGTTTGCTTCTGACACCTTGGAAAAGAACCACAAAAAGTTGGCTAAAGATATTAAGAACTTTAAATTGGTAAAAGTATAACCATATCCATATATACCCATATCTAAGTCCAGAATATGAAGAAAATAAGGACAAGGAGAGGACTCAGAACTTGGCGACAGACAAGGAAATGGGTCACATTTTCTGATAAATCAAGCTCTGATTCTGGCCCTGAAGATCCTCACAACTATGGACTGTATCCCTACAACAGGAACTTTTCATACTCCCTCGCTGCCACCTCTTCCTTTTTTCGGAAGTGGGGGTCCCAGGGGTCCTTTCTGCCCCCCACCCCCGCCGATGCTCCAGTTTCTTCAGATTAATACATTTTAGAGACTCAATATGATTTACAGGAGGAAGATACAGGCCTACAAACTAAGTTCACATTCAGCCCTAATGACAATTAAACACCACCCTCCATTATCACATTTGAAAGGTGTATAAAACAAGAAATGAGTCAAATGCAGAATGGTCCCAACATGCTGCGCCACAATTTGTCAAACAAACGCCAAGCCCTGAAACATCTGGAGGCCAAAAACAACTTAATCAAGACTGCAGACAAGCAGGTCAGGATCGTCATCCAAAATACAAGCCAGTATAAAAAGATGGTAACAGCACTCACTCTTGGATAATGCCACGAATTACAGAAAACTGAAAAAGGACCCCACGAATGATATTAAGAACAGCATTCAGGAAACAAGACATGCCTATGAACATGGTTGGAACTCTGACAAAGAAGAAAAATACTTTAACACCTCGGAAGGCAGGATCCCGGCATTCAACACTGTTGCTAACATACCACCAATCCACCAGGGAGGCCCATAATCACATGCTATGGCTCAATACTTGAACCCCTTTGTAAGTTTATAGATTTCTTTCTCAAATATTGACCCCAACAGACCCCCACCTATCTCAGAGACACCATGTCCACCATCATTACATTTGAAAATATCCCCTTCAATAAAACAGAACAACTACTTGTTACTATGGACATAACAGCCCTAAATACAAGTATTCCACAGGCGGCTGCTCTTGTATGCACCAGGAATCACCTGACCCACCACATGACACAAAGGAGGGTCTCGGTCAATTTCTTAATAGATCTACTTGAATTGGCCCTAACCAATAACTATTTCTCATTTGACTACACCTTTCATCTGCAGATTAGTGGTACAGCTATGAGGGCTGCATTCGCCCCCAGTCTTGCTCGGATATACATGGCCGAATATGAAAAGACCTTTGTTCTCTCTACCACTAACCCCTTTTCCAACCAAATCACCCACTGGTACCGATATATTGACGACATCTTCATTTAGCAGGGAAATGAGTCAACATTGATGGATTTCCACAAATGGATGAATCAACAGACAATCAAATTTACCATCGGCAGTAGTCCGGACGGCATCAACTTCCTTGATCTCAAAATAATAGTAAAAGATGAGAAACTACTCTGTGCATTGTACAAAAAAAAAAAAAAAAAAAGACTGACCGCAATACTCTTACATTATAAAAGCAGTCACCACAGGAATTTGAGGAATATCCTTCCATAAGGCCAGTTCTTGAGACTCCGCAGAAATTGCACGGAAGTACAACAATAGAGAGTTCATGCCGAAGACCTTGAAAATAGACTAAAACCCTGGTGCTATCCTACGAAACTAATCAAGAATGCAAGGAAAAGGGCACTATGTACCCCATGAGAGGTGCTCCCACTGCCCAAAAAACAGGAATGCAAAGACAGAATAAAATGTGTCACCACATTTGGTCTCGACACCACCAGGATTCAACATCTTATCAAGAAATTCTGGCAACTTGTACAGATGAGTCTCCCTGACGAACTGCCTCCTAGGATGGCACTAAAATGAGCTAAGAATCTCAAACATCATCTCACGCATGCCAGACTTGGGAAAATCCCAAGAACAGGACTGTGGAACCTTAGGGAAATCACTGGCCATCACCCATGTGGGTCCTGCTTGGCCTGCAAGTTTACTAGGAAAACCAAATCATTCAAAATTGAAGGCAAAGACTGGGTTCTGAAACACTTCACCAATTGCAAAACATGTAATGTTATCTACATAGTGGAGTGCCCATGTGGCCTTAGGTATATAGGTCAGACACAGACAGATCAAAAGGATCAGTGAACACAGATCACGTATCCGCTACAAAGTACAAAATGCACCAATGGTGTCCTATTTTCAATAGCACCAACATGGCCCAGACGATCTCACATGGTGGGCCATTGACAGTGTCACCAGCAATACGAATACCAGAAACGCGCTTACTCATAAGGAATCATGGTGGATTTTCAAACTTCACACAATCTCCAAGAGCCTCAATGAGGCAGCCTGGGTTTTTTAACAAATTTAATTGAACCAACGCATAATTATTTCACTACATCTTACAGCTGCCACGGTATTTTTAAACATGAAGGTTCAACATCACTCATGCACACAGCAATATAGGCTCCACGCACCTTTGCCTTGTTGGTGACATTACCCTCCCGAATGTATGTCGTATACTTTGAACCCACTCCCCGCTTTCCAGTATCCCCCGACCCCACACAAGATACTTCAATTCAAAACCCTATAAGGCTAACCCTTCTCACCTTAGCCCACACTATGCAGGACACTGCAACTCCCAATACATTATGGCTAACCGCCTTTCTTTTAGCCCTCTCTGATTCAGGGCACTTCTACCCTATACATGAGAGCAGGCTGCCAGCAGTTCCCAAGTTAGGGCCAAACTACTCGCTTTATCATCGCTGCCATGACACGTCAGTAAGACCATACTTACTTTCATTTTGTCCCATTTTTTGAAGCATACGCTTTGCTTACTTTAGAACTCCATTAGGGAAGCTTCACAGACAGTATATTTATCTACAAAATGTTGGGATTACTGCCACAAAGCTGCATCATTGCTGCCAGGACACCATTAATATCTCATTTATCCGCATTCATTCGGTTTCATGATTTTAAGCATACACTTTGCTCACTTTTGCACCCCACATGGGAAGAGTTAAGATCAGGATATGTTTCTACAAAAGGTCGGGATTTCTGCCACAAACACATTTTGCATTTCCGTGGTAACCAAGCTCGCCAGCCACTCGCGCATGCGCAAGACACTGAGACACTGATCATTTGTATATGGGCAATGCAGCATGACACTGCTCTTTTTGAATTTTACACCGGTAGCAGCATCGACTCACAACTCCCAAGATGCCACACTCCATAACGTTCTACCTTTAAGGTAATTTTCCTCAAGGCGGATTCATTCGTTCATATACCTCAACTCTGGGCGTTCCGAATGGAACTTTTTTTCCACTGGGAAATATACCGACCCAGCCTTACTACATTATGCATTTCCGTCTTTCAGTGGATTCATCCACATCAGGCAACACACAAATTAGCAGTTGTTGCCCAGCCTTGCGCTACAAGTCCCATTTCTCCTTCCATGGCCCAACCGCTCCCTGAATAACAGTTTCTACCCACTTGGAATGATTTCCCGACCCAGAGCTCGAAGAAACAAGGTAGAACTGACACTCGCTAACAGCTAGTATTTTCTGTTATTTAGGGGATCAGCAATTCACGTTACACATGATCATTTTTTTTAGCATCCTCAAGTATTTATCTCACAACTTTGTTAGACCTTTAGTTGCCAGTCGACATATGCACCTAGACGTCCCAAGACCAGCAAAAAAACACAAGGCTGTCACATTTAATGATGCACAGTAGAGGGATACCAATTGGAGGCTGTGCAAGATTGCTCCCAAACACGTCTCCTTGATACACCGCAGGTCAGTGCTTTTTCTGTCCTACTTTGGACACACAAGACTACCACCATTTGTCCCCCTTTTAAGATGTACCCAAGCTTGTAGAGTCTATTCCTGCAATAGGCTCAGAGTGGGTTTCTATAAATCCATTGTTTTATACAAGAGTTTCTAGTCTCTTTTCTCTCCTTCAAAACTAGAGAGACTATCCCAGAGGCCCGGAAGGCGGTTTAACTAGTAGCCGACACGCCAGTGGACTCAGTAATTTCTTTGCTACCCAGTCCACCACCTTTTGTGGGTTTCCATCCCCAGGCGTAGACCTACGGTTTGGTCCTCTTGCTCTTCTATTAGTTGCCAAGTCTGACCCCTTGTATGGTCACTCGTGTCTTTTTGATATTTTGGTGTTAGGACTAAGGCACTGACTTATACAACGTGCTGCAGAATCTTTCTAGCCCTGACCTTTTGAAACAGACCTTTCGTTTTTGAACTTATATGTAAATGACAAATATGCTGTAATATTTGTTTGATTACAATAGTATATGCAATCTATTGTATTTCACTTTGTGTAATATACTTTGTACTATTTTGTTATGAACTATACATTGATGCTATCAAATATAAATGGTCTAAAGAATAGACAAAATACCAGCAAACTAAATAAAGCTGAGTTATGAATACATTCTTGATTGGATATTAGATGGATTGAATCCTCCCACTGACAAGATTTGGGGACATCTAGCTAAATTTCAAAGCTATGTTTTGATTTTCTATAAAGTAAAGAGGACACACTATGAATAATGTATTGTCTTGAATTTATCCTGTGGTAGGATACCTTTTTGTTGCATGATTTCCTAGCCCTTCATCCTCCACATAGAGGGCTATCCCTTGTGTTACATAAAATAAAGAGGAAAGCAAATATGTGGTATGACCAGCGAATAGGAGTGAGAGAACAACAGCTGCCGGTCAGGGAACAGGTCCAGTTACACAGGATACCAAACCCATAGAGCCACCAGACGGAGACCAAGCACCTATGGAGAAAAGAAGGCCAGACAAAGGACCGGTGGAACAACCTGTGGAAGAACCGACAAAGGAGGATCCTGAAAACAGTGCAAATGACCATGTGGGACCTCAGCAAGCCATTCAGAAACCTTCCAGGCTAATTGAACAGATGTGAGCCCAATACGCTTAATAAGCAAGAGGGAGATGTTGCAGAGTAGAAATGAGCAAGGGACCTTTAAGGGAGTAACATGGGGAGGGATGTGGGAAGGGAAGTTAGTTAAGTGCAGATAGTGAATAAAGAAAGTGGCAGCACATGAGCGTCTCTGCGTTCTTTATCTTTGTATGTGAGCTAAAGCCCAAAACATGCACCAAAAAGGGGATCCTGGGGGTAATCCGGCTCCTCCCTCCTCCCCCTCTACCCATTCCAAGGGGATCGAACCCATGTTGCTCCATGTCTTGCTTCCAAGGCGAGCACGTTGCTGCTGAGCTATCCTCCTGAGACATGACGGATGCACTCATGTTTCAATACATCGCATTATATACGTAAACACTTATCACGACAAAGGGAACATACATCGAGACCATCTAGTACATGTATAGGACATTCACTGGCTGCACCACTCCATTTCCGGGACAGGTGCAGCCAGGGCAACTTTAGAGCCATTTGTACTGGAAATCTGAACCTACCATTCCAACCACATACCAGTACCTTCCATCTAGAAAGTAGTGCCGCCCACAACCACAGCAGATGCATCTGTACTTTCCACAGATCAAAAATAAAACTACAACCACCACAAATTTGAGAGACAACATGGTTCACTCCATTTTTTAATAAACGGGTGCACATCCATAAATAAAAGACCCAAGAAGCTTGCTTGAAGACTCTGCCCAAAATGTGCTGCAGAAGGAAAAACAAAAGAAATTATTGGCAGCACATTACTCTATTGCCCCACCCCAACAGTACATGCCCCTCAGACTATGCAGCACAAGCTACAAATAGCAATTCAGAGTTACTGCCCTTCCATAGTAAGCGCTACTCGTGTCAGGGGTAGAAAGTGGTTCTGTGGCTAAAAACAGTTCTGACGAAACTGACCTGCATTTAATGATTGCAAGATCCCAAATGTTTTCCCTAACCCCCTTCCAAACACTTACCACATGGTGTACCCCCCCCACACAAACCCCATTTCCCACCCTGCACAACCCCCCCTGCCAAAACAATTTTTAAATAAATCAGTTAATGATTTTGCATTTTTGTTACCATATATCATCCCTCCAGAATGTTAATTTGCAAACAGATAATTTTTCTGTCCGCGGACAGGCGTGGTCTAATGGAAATGGAGGACAAATTCATGTATACACTGATGGATGGGAACATTTTATGAAACCTGTGTACAAAGATTTGTCAGCAAGATTTAACAAATGAATACAAAGGTTACTTGATGCTGCACGCTAAGAGGATGCCAAGAACATACACAGAGCGGGAGACATCGTAAAAGGAGTGCAGCAGTAACCATGAAAATTATGAACTAGTTCATGGCATGAGCTTGCACTCTGCACGCGTCGTGGACTCAGGGAAATAGCAGATGTTGGAAGATTTTTTACTTTAACATGCCCAGTTACAGACCTGGTTGGAATTTGTGATATTGCATTCTGTTGCATTTTAATGGGGGCCAATGATTTAACAGTTCATAAGTCTAAAAATATGGCGGCAAACGATCAGAGTACGAGAGACCAAGTAAATGTAGGTATTCTTGGCAGAGTAAACATAGGGATTCTACCTTCACAGGGCTTGACCCCAAGCACTGCTTTAAGCATGCAAGAGAGTACCTCAATGAAAAAAAGGTACTTGTTTAAGGATGGGTGGTTCATGATCAGGGTATTTGGTCTGCCACTCCAAGGGGCGCAAAGTCCTGGATCAATTCAATACTAATATTTAGCTACACAAAAAAAATATGTGGAGTTCAGAAGGCAAAAGAGGACATGTTCCAAGGAGATTTTATGAAGGTGTGCAGGGATGGGGGTGGTTAAATCATGTGTACAAGACTAAAAGGATGCCACTGGACAGTAGGCTGGTGTTTTTGGTGTTCCGTGAATTGAGGCTTAATGGTTTTTGGCTACTTTGAATCAGGAAGTTAGTGTTGAAAAGTTGATCAAGGTGGAGACATGCATGCAGGGCTGAAGTTAAGGGTACAAGTACCACCACTTAAGTTTTTTTTTTTTTTTTTAAAAGGACTTTGCCCCTGTAAACTAGGGTCAGTCCTAGTTAACCAACCATTCTGGAGAAATGCAGTATGCAAGGCTACTGGGAGCTTTAAATTAAAGAATAATCCAGGCCTTTGGCAAGACTGGAGTAGGCAGATTCTCAGACATTCAGAGGTGGGCGGGGGGCTGGGGTGCTCAAGTGGTTACCAGTTTGCACCTTGCCCTTACTTGTGTTTTGTGGAGCTGCACATCTGCACTTTCAGCACAGTTGGTGTACTGTGAGTGTACTATTTCAGCCCCCCCCACTCATCTTGCCTGCAGGTGATGCCGCTGCAACCATCAATCCCCCCTTTCACACTGGTGAATCCACGAAGTGACTGTTCAGAGGACAGCTTCCAAAATCAAACCTGTTTTGTATGTAGTACAAGGAGCAAGACATGGGAAGTCAGTCCCATGCAGTTGGATACAAGTGGTGGAGGAAAAGATTATATGGTTGGTTTTCATCAATTAATGGGGGTGAAAGAAGTTTGAGAAAGTAACCAAGAAAAGTGAGGTAAAAGGTAGGAGGTGAGCCAGGGTTGGTGATGGGGACGCAGGGGAGTTGTTAAGCCAAGACACCATAACGAGGGGTAGAATAATCCTCCTCCCCTTTATTAAGGGACCGAGGAAATATGTGGCCAGGACAGCAAGAGAAGAGGTTGGTTAACAGTCGGTTGTGGCCAATCATTCCCAAGACAGAGGTACAGGAGGATATGTATTGGAAGAGAGCTGTAGAAGGCCATTGAGGGATTTTAAATCTGTATGAAACAATTTCCATCCATGCATGCAGCGAATGCCCGATGAACACGCTGCAGAGGAAGACCTCTGAGGTAGTGGGGAGTAGTAGGAGCCCCATTTGGCTCATGTTAAATTTTGACAGGTGGACACGCCCCTGTTTCTTCTGGTCTTCGTCCTGCCCTCTTTTGATGTGCTTTGATATAAACTTAATATACATTTGATATCAAATGTATATTTTATAGGAAGTGTTTTCTAATGTATATTAGTTTTGTTATCAGCGACTATACATTTTAGATAAAATGTATAAAGATTGGAGCAGTGCTAGACGATTTTGTTCGGTCGAGCGCTGTGAGCGAAGTGAGCACTGAAGGTGGGGGACTGAACATCTAGGGTCTTGCAGAGTGACATCACAGAGGGTCCCACCCCAGGTGATAGGAAGCGGATATACATTTTATATCAAATTGCTAAGCCCCCCAAAGTTTTTCATTGCAATTTTATTGAACCCCAATAATTTTATATAAACTTTATTGGAAGCGGAAAATGTTGATTCTGCAATATAAAGGTTTATATATAAATGTATAAAACATTTTGGATATAAAAATGTATATGCAATAATTTGAAAAATGTTTCAATTTTGATATAGAAATGTATACCAATCTTAAATGAACTGGCTTTGATGGAGTGTAAATAAAAAGTAGTTCACTTTGTAAGTGTTCTTCCCAGAGCCCGTACAAAAGAAACTATTGTTTCCAAGGGGTCTACAGCATCTCATGCACGGCATACATGTGTCCCTCTGCGACCCACCTGCGAGTCAACACTGCATGGGTTTTATATCTACAACAAGGCATGGGGAATTCTAGGAATGTACTGACACAGAGCGGCATTCTATCCATAAGCAGAAAGCACAGATTGGCTTTATATTTAGCTCGCGGGAAAACAGGGTGTTTGTGTCAGCTGTATAAAAAACTACCCGTGTAAATACACATGAACAATGTTTATCAACTAAAACCAATAGTCGTTAGCATGGCTATTTTAACTGGAGGCCAGCACAAGAAGCAGCTGCAGGCTGAACTTAATTTTAGATGTTTCTGGGGTCCAGCGCCAGTCGCTAATTCTTGCCAAGTATTTAGGTAATAGAATGATGTTCTTCTGTTAAGAAAAATGGCACTGGCCCCCAGGAAACAGCTAAAATAAGATTTGTTACAAACCCCGGACAGGAAAAGGAATGCGTTTTCACCCCTTTAAAAAGGACCATTCTGACGCCAGTGTGGGGTACTGTCAACCAGTGTCGGAGCCCTGGATTGATGCACCCCTGCAGACACTGGCTAATTCACCTGGGGCACTTGATTGCAACTCTGCAGGGTACTTTGCATCTCAGCTGGATTTGATCATGGACTTGTAACCCTGCAAAGCCTTTTGATTTGAAGTTGGTCCTGCTGTTTATTCAGAGTTATTTCAAAAGCAAAAAAGGTGAGTTTGGGGGTATTTCAATACTTGTGTATTGTTTTTTCTAACCTTTGACTCATGCCAAGAGACAGGCTGTGCATTTTTTAAACAGCTGTGTGCTTTTTGAAAATATATAGTTTACTTAGAAGGCTGTGGTTATGCTTGTCAACTAGGATAGTGCACAGATGTTGGTAGCACTGGATTCTGTTTGTGTGGGTTTGGGATTTCGACTACAATACTTTGGAAGAAGTTGAAAATGTGTAAAGGTTTTGTAAGTGTTTATAGCGCTGCCACACAGACAGACTCACACAGCCACTCACAATATCAGACCGTCACGATATCAAGCAAATCTTGGACCCCGCCCTTATAGCTGTTCCAAACATTAAACATCCGATAAACCCCAACTACATTTTTGGCACACTGTCCTTTGTGATGCAGCGTATTTGCACTCGCCCAATGCAGTGATTTAGCTTCACAGCGCTAATCAAGTTGATTAAATGCTATATGATGCAAGTATTTGAGTATATGCCAAATATCACGCATGTTGCACAAACTGTTTACCTGCGATTTATTGGGACAAAGCACTAGAGTTGATGACATGTTTAAGGGTGGCAAGTCCCAGGGTACTACATCGTATTTGATGGGTTTGGGGATGATGTGCTAAAGCTTGCTTCTGTGCCGGATTAGTTTGTACTTCCAAGTAAGCACATTTCATTTTATTCTGCATGCAGATGGCACAAAACAAAATGGGTCTATTCTTCTACAAGCGAAGTGCAGATTGTTGCCCCGCAGTGCTTTGTTAATTGTGTGCTAGCAATTTAAAATATGGTTCTAACTGTTTTATGCAATCTTGACAATGCTAGATGCCCTTAAAGATAATTTCTGATATTTCCCCTTTGGTTATGCAAGCAGTTAATGATTCTTTTGCTACAGGATTTTTTCCTGTGCAGCTGAAGCATACACTAATAATCCCCCTTCTTAAAAAGCCCTAATTGGATACCTCAGTTCTGTCTAATTTCCATCCTCTCATTTCGGTCTCTATGAAGTTGCTTGAATCTTTGGTTTTGTGCCCACTTTGTTTTCTTGAATCCTCAGATTTCTTAAATTCCTCTTAATCTTGTTTCTGACCTGGCCAGGGTACTGTACATGTCATGCCTTGTTGATCAGGGTGGAATGGGTGCACCGATTTTGTTAGATTGGTCAGCTGATTGATACAGTGGACCACTCCACTGTAATTACTCTGCTGTCTCAGGCCATCCTGTTTGGCAAGGTGTTGCTTGGTTTAAATCTTTTCTGTCTGGGCGTACACTCTTTTCTCCCTTCTGCTCTAAACCAGAACCTGTTGAGTCCCCCATGGCTCTGCTTTGTCTCCTATCCCTTTTAACATGTATATCCACAGATTAGTGGGGCTAATCCACTCCCTTTGTTTCCAGTGCTACTCCTATGCTGATACACAAATTATCGTGCGGCTTGACTGGTCTCAGGCGGACAGTGAATGCAGCTTAAGGGCTGCCTGGAGGCATGGGAGGTTGGATGACAGACAACTGGCTTAGGTTGGAGGCTTGATTTTTGGCCATCAGCACTTAGGATATTTGACCTCCACATAACAGTGGTGAAGGATCTGGGCATTCAAATCTCAGAATCCCTGCTGATGAAAGCTCAAATGTCCTGCATCTGCCAAATCAGGCAGTTTAAGCTGAGGGCTTTTCCAGGATTCTCCCCTATAATCCCTCACATTTCCTCACTCCAGTTGTTTCATCACTGGTCATGAGTGGGACAGACTATTATAACACTATCTTGCTCAGCTGGCCTACTTAATCCCCCGTCTTCAGCTGTGACAGAATATAGCAGCAAGAGTCGTGTTGCATCCTCCGTTTGGCACATGCATGTCGCCCATCCTCTGGCAGCTGCACTGGCTTGCTATTGAGAAGAGAGTCCTATTTAAATCCCTCTGCATTGTGCATAGAGCTTCTTATAAGTCAGAGGTGGAGTACTTACAATCTAAATGTTGCCCATAGTGCGCCACTCAGTCATCCTTTAACATTCAGGTTTGTGAGAAACATTCTCGCATAGGTGGGTGTGCTTTCTGTGGCACCAGCGTCAGCATGGAACTTGCTTCAATTGGCGCTGTGGGCCACTGAGAATCATTTGTCATGTCGCCACTCTCTGAAGACCTTTTTGTTCATTGCTTAGGCTCAATGCAGTTATCTGTCAGGTTAGCACCAAGATGCCCTTTGGTGGATGCAGCATTTTACATGATTTGTTATAACCCTGCAACAGAATTTTAAACACCTTAGGTTTGTAGAGGATATGCCCAACAGTCTCCATGACAATAGTTTACATCCGCCGAGCATGGTGAATAGGATTGTGGACTATTTGATGACCTAGGGGACCAGAACGCAGAGCTAGAAAAAGTAATTAATCAATACTCCCACCATCACAATCTAAGCATTTGTTACATCGTGCAGAACTTGTTAAACGAGGGCAAGAGCAACAGATCCAATATTCTAAACAGTAGTTCGTGTTATTAAAAACACCCTGGATAAAATAGCAGTTATAGCCCACCACAATGCAATTTCTTGTGGAGGCTTTTGAAGACACTACCAGTAAGCCCTACGGATATCTCCTGGTTGATTTAAAAACAACCACTCTAGAGGATTACAGATTGTCCACCGATATATTCCACCGGGGTTACACTCTGTGTATATTCCTAAAAAGACATCTAAAAAACAACATTAATTGCATTACAGGCAAAGTAGTATGTGTTGTGTAGCTGTACAGCGCAGAAGACTTAATGTTCCAATGATCAGTTCTTTAGAATTAGTATGAAATCTCAAATTTATTTGAACACAATCCAGCCATCCAATTGTGTGAATGGTGATTTATTCTTGTCAGCCGAGGTGCGTTGTGTTGATTCGGTTGTCCTCAAGGCAAATGATTCTTGGGAGAATTCCATAGCGAAATGTGTTTTAAGCAGCGTGCTTACATACACCATTCATAATGGTGGACCTTGTATATAAGATGTGGTTCGCAAGTGTTAACAGAATTACTCTGGATTTGTCTTGTGGTACAAATAACGGGTCAGAATACCTGCATCATTAATATCCGGGATCTATTCCGCTTGTTTAGTCTTTCTGGCACTTTCTGCTGCATTGGACTGCCAATAACTAGAGGAAGCTGAGCGCACCACAACTTGTTACGCCTCAAACCTCATGTTTTCACTTAATTGCATTACAGCGTCAGTCGCTGGTCGTGCTTGCTCGCATTTTGACGCGCATAGGGAGAAACAGCTGCTCAAACTGCTTTTATACGCCATCCCTCAACGCAAGACCATTCTAGATGCAGCCTCTGACATTCTAGAGGGCCTATTTCAGAGTTTGCTCAGAACACCATCAAAGTGTTGAAAAAGAAAGTCATCAAGAAACTGGTCAATAAGCGAATATCGCCAAGGGCTAAAAGAAAACCGCCTTTGATAGGCATAGCCCTACCTCTAATCACCAGCTCGCTCGGGAGTCACTGATTGAGCACACCCGTAACATTTATTTGGTGGACAACCAGCAGTTAGAAAGGCCGAAAAGCCCACGCCTCCAGGTGGATGGGGCTATACGCAAGGTCATCACCATGTGTCTCGGCTCAGAAATTGAGGTTTTAAACAGACCTGATTTACTGGCAAATGATAAAGCAGCCTTATATATGGATATTTTGCATAAATACTTCAACTGCGCCCAACACAGCGATGCGGGGAGAAACTAACTTTATACGTGCCTCCCGATGAATCTAGAGGTGTGAAGGCCACCAGGACCAGATCTGGTTGCAGCAGACGTGTTGACCCTTCGCCAATGCTATAAACCTAATGTGGAGCTATTACTACATAAGATGAAACTTGCAAAAGATGTGGCCGGCTGGACCGATATGGGCGAGTTTATTTACAGAGGCAGGGTTGTAAGGGTACGAACCTGCACGCTCTAGTATGGGGTGTTATGAACCAACACCCCATGTGTTTAATAAAAGCCCCATCAGCTGGAATGAGTTCATGCAGGTGGTTGCGTATTTAAATATTTCCATCCGTTGTGGGCAATGTCAACCAGCGATGCCCTATGGAGCAGCTAAAAAACGGGTGACCCTGTTACTACTCGTCAACACCACTACCTGTGAGCAGAACCCATTCCCCAGTCCCGGTGAGGGGTGTAATACTAGCTGGTTTAAGGAGACTTTACCCCCTATATGATTATCCGATTCATGCACACCCCATCATTGTCTGAATGTATACCTTAACTTTCTGTATGTCTCATTTTTTATTAATGAATGTTTTCAAATCGTAAGACTGACTGCTTCTTGATTACGTTGTAAATGTACGACACGTGGTGAAGTTAAAACATTTATTGATAAGTGTATCATTGGTTAGACAAGCTGCATTTACTTTTGAGACACTGATTTTGCAACATCTATACACCTGTACCATCTTAAATTTGGTTTGATTGAGATTGCTCGAATACATTTTCGAAACAGCTGACAACAATCTCCATTCAAACATTTGACAAAGAATATACAGTGCTGGTCACAGGTCACGGCTTTAGAGTCTTGAACTGGCACAGTGGTATCATGTTAATACTTTGTGAGGCTTTTCACATAGTCCATTAAATCTCAGGTGTACATGGGGTCTTGCAGGAAGTGCGCCAAACTATCAAACAGTTAGCACATACCCCTCCAACCACAAAGCTATCCAATGTGTTCCACCAGGGGTCTGCGGATCGGTGTTCACCACCAGGCTAACCGGCAGATTTCAGGGTAGGCTCTTGGGACACTTCTCACTGGCAGACAGTGAAATGTTTTCTGAGCTGGTCTATGCCTACACAAAAGAGTATCCATTAAATATAAAAAATTATGTATTTGTGCATTGATGGAGAACACTATCGAAAATGCTTCACACTAACGGCGAGTGCGTGGCGGTTCGGTTTCTTTCAAACTTTATTTCAGCACATAGGTTTCCCTCCCTCATGGAGGTTGAAATGACCCGCTGAGGCATTGTCGGGTCTAAGAGCGGAGGCTAGTGGGGTATAGCCAAGAGCATACTCATATGCGATTAAGACAGGTGAATCACTCATGTGCTTCCCTGTGACAGCCACCAGGTCCACGTTTTCCCACATAATGTCCGTAACTCCCAAGTTAGGAGCGTATGCTTTGGCAGGAATCACAACACTGTCCTTAAGCAGCGCTGCATAGTTCACATTACAGTGTTTGACGTCAAAGGGATTTCAATCATATGCGCCAGTCATCGATATTTCAACAATAACCAGGATACATTTTTGGAAGCTGGCCCAGGAACATGCATCTTCACTGGTGCCCCGGCTACTGGTAGGAATGCTCAAGACTTTAAGGGTGTTTTGCTCCACAGCATACTTCACGTTGGATATCTGCAGCGCCTCTGTATGCACCAGTCTAAGGGTCAGTGAGACACTTCGACGAATAAACTAGCCGATAGGAGTAGTTTGTATTGTTCAGCGTCACTGCTAATAAGACAGACAGCTTCTGTTTCTTGATGGTTTCACTTTAAGGTCAGCACCGTTGATCACTAGGTTATCATGGAAGAAAAGGTCAGCAAGAATACAGGCTAGTAAATTTAATACTCTACTGGTTCTGGCGTGAAGAGCTCTTTGCAAACTCCTGGTTATCGCCATCCAGAGCGGTTTCAAAATTCCCTGCATTGTTGCGATAAAAAGGGCCTGCCGAGAGCTTCTTATCCAGGACATCATGGCCATAATTTAATAGGGTCTCTATATAGGCCTTTTAGACATCCATATTAACACTGCGTTATCATTCGATCACCCAACATCATGCCCATGTGGTTGAAATGGTGGTCATCAGGTAGGAGATCGTGCCCACTCATGCTGTATCCGTGATGTTGATCTCATCCACCTTTATAGATCTGAACGACATGCTGCTGTAACCTATGAAATAAAGATTTATGGGGCTAGCGGCAATAGAGCTGCCAGAGGCAAGACCTCCATGTAGAAACAGTCAATGCTACTTTGGCTTGGGCGTACAGTGAAGAGATCTAGCTCTGATTTCACACATTGCCCGGAGGCTTGGTGTAAGGTGGCCATTTTTCTTTAAAAGATGTCACCACCCTTGTTTCTTCTGTTGCTTCACGCAGCTGTCCCCATCAGTCTTTTGATCTCTTGTTGGTGGGTTCCGGGGGGCTGTGCATTAGGGACGCTGGCCTCTTCCTCTTAATACTCCTGCTCAAGTCCTGATCTGCCCTGGCCCTCTTTCTGTTGGCGAGACGCTCAGCAACCACCGTTTTCACTTCCCAGGACGTCTTTTGCAATATTGGTGGCTGCTGTTTTCACATGCGGTTTAGCCAATTCAAAGCCACAACGTAAGAAGGGCATTGTGTGTCTGAAAAGATAGCGCAGAGTCACGCACCATACATTATGGGGGGTTCCGCTAAAATAAAGCATATCACCGTAACCGGCCTGGCTCATGTAATATTCGATATAGGCCCCATGGTCTGCATAGTTTATCACAGCCATTATAGTAGTTATTAGTCTTTCAGCCGTAGTGGTCTGAAATGCAACCACTGCCAGATTTTTCCATATTGAAATGATACAAACTCCCCCTGCCCGTCTCTTATCTGTATGTTGATGTCAAAATGGTTTACACATGGGGACGTAATCAGGCTTTTGTTGAATGTTCACAATCTCGGTTTTTTCCTTTAATCTCCACAGTTCTAAGCAACAGGTCGCAACTATCCCACACCCCTTGATACTCTACGATACTGCTTTAAGTCACCAAGCTATAAACGCCCTGTTAATGTCTGCACAGGCATTGCCCCCACGGTTCTTTACTTCCAATGTGCTGCATGCTTCCCAATGTTCCAGACTTCCCACTATTGAAAACCCAATCGATGCGTCCAGACCCTGACATTTTAAAAAAATAATGAAAACCTTCTGCTGGTGCGGGTCTAGGTGTAGCGTTCTATCACTGTACTTAAGTATGATTGATACAGCTTTGTTGATGACTGGCAAGTTCTGAATATTTGGGTAATACCACTTGGGCCTCAGAGGGTTTTATGATAAATTGGGCTTCCCCTGGGGCTAAAGTGGCCCACGATCCGGTGTACTGATCAGTGAGCGCCACCATCCATTGCCCTTGCAAATTTACAGGTTTGGTCAGCTTCACGGTAAAGTTGGATATTTTGTTCCCTGGGAAGGTCTCGGCAGTGGTTTTGCTGGGGAGCATAATATAGAAAGGTGCAGACTCCATGGCGCCCTGTTACACACCTATGGCCTATAGGGATCCGGCAGGCACCCAACTGTTGATTTCTCAGCCGAATGAAAAAATTTTTTTTTTAATATATATATATATATATATATATATATATATATATATATATATATATATATATATATATATATATATATATATAAAAAGAGAAGGAAAAAAGAAAGCGGAATATCGCTTCTTGGACGGCACTCTTCCTTAGTCATTAAAAATCATCCAGACACGTCAGAAAACAGGGATCTCCATCAAACATCCTTTATTTGTAAAGCATAGTGGACAAGTTGCACAGGAGAGAACAAAAACAACTACGCGTTTCACCCGAAAGGGCTTCGTCTGGTTGTAAACATAAAAATATATATATATATATATCCTCCTTTGAGTCACTCCATCTACTACAATAAATATCTCGTCAGTGTAGTTCTGCTCATATCCCTTTGTAAAGACGGCCTTGTGTTTTGAGATCTGCACAGGATCCCCTTTTTAAAGGGGCATAAGTATTTTTAAAATATCTTCTGTTGTACAGTTTTGTCCAGATCTCCAGGTAATTCTGCAGCGTTACATCAGTGGTGGTTTTAATAGATCTATGATACACGCTATACACATTTATAAAAAGTGGGTAACATCTCCACATATCTATGGGTGTTTTTAGCCATGAGAAATCACCAGAGCCATGTTTGAAAGGTTTGGATAAAATGATCTAGAGCCTTAACTTGGGAGGGTTACGTAGTGATGCAACCTGTGTTGCTTTAGAAAATTCTGTAGCAGCTTATTTAAAAACTCCTTACCGGACCTCCGTCTGTAGTTTAGCGGGGGTTCAATATAGGTTAAAAAGCCATCGCCACGCTGTGATCAGCCTCATTCTTTAAAGCCTCAACATAGGTGTATTTTGATACGTCAATGATGGCTAAAATATAGCAGAAAGCATTGTTTTCGTGAAACTGGCTCAAATCCATATCTGCATGCCATTGTTGGTCGATGTTGAATACCATGGTCATTCACTGTTTCAAATGTTTTTGGGTCGGCTTGTGTAGTGTGTAGGCCTCCTCACCTGAAAGCCAGGTCTTGAACACTCCCCATGAGGAGTCCTCACCATCCGTTCAGTTTATGGACCAGGCGGTCAACCCCCGCCATAACCAACCACACCTTCATAATATATTTGACAGCTTCAGGCCAGACATTTTTACCCATGACTGATCAATAAAGCCGCAACCCGGTTTTATGAACAGATTTTTATTAACATTTAAAACATGTATTTGCATTAGACTACTAGAACAATCTGTCCTGCTATAGGCTCTGTAGTACATGCGATTACTGCACAGATGCATTGCACGCCACTGCCTCGATAAGCAGCCATTCCATTGGCCGTTCAATTAAATATCCTTTATCCCAGCCTACGTGGGAACTGTATTCTCAAAGATGTTTCTAACAGCTGAACACGCGTGTCTAAATGGCTTCATTTTGAAAAGGGGGTTATTTGCAGATTGTATACCCCATAATGTTTTAGACATGCAACGTTCAGTCCCTACGCCAATCCTCATCGGTCAGCAGCTGCATCAAGTACAGCAAATCTACTAGACGTTTAGGGTTCAACAGGTAACATTTTACGTAGCCAATTATCCGTGCAAGATATTTCCAAACATTCGTAAGCATCCTGCTGGGGATCATCAATTTTATGTCTGTAGCACCATCTGTAAAAGTGTCATTTTAAACACGCCCCAGCCACTATGGCCGTAAACCCTTGTATGCCCCGAATATCAACACGAGAGAGCAGGCGTGTCAGTATCGGTCACCATTAGCAAGATACATTCCTTAGACTGTTAGCCCAGGCTTCCAATTCGTTTTGAACAGCAGGCACAGTGAATAATCGCATTCTTTACACTCTACCGGTCTCCATTAGCAAAACCCATTCCTTACATAGGCGAGTGTCAGGATCCACCGGGTTTTCAAGTTGGTTTGAGCAGCAAACAATTCTTGATAGTTTGTTACAGCATGGCGCCCCTCACCCCCGCACAAAGGACCCGGTTTTTCATCAGGTACCCCAAGATCAGTCTCCAGCGTCATCACTGTCTGCAAAACCCTAGATTCAGTGTCCCTGGAGCACACATTGGCCGTGGTTGGTTGCTCCAAAATCAGTCATCCCAAACTCGTCGGGTTCATAGTTGAACATTAAATCCTAGGCATCTTCCACCTATTGTACACCATAAAACAATTAAAACAACCAGAAATATGACAATCGTCATAACCTCCGGGGCTTCCAAAGGGTGTTTTCCCCCCTAGTTGTAACTGTAGCTGTTCATAATAGTTTCCTGAATAGCCCCTGGAAAGCTGAAAGACTGCCCGTGTTTCCCAGGACTACCACAAAGGCTATATATCTGGGTTGTAAGCACCTCCCCACATCATCATAGCCTTAGGGCCAGCCCTTTAGGTTAAAAGGTTTATTATTGGGATTCTGAATATGAAAGTGCATACAAAAATATTGGGGTTCAATAAAATTGCTACCAAAAACTTTGGGGGCTTCTCAAGTTGATTTAAAATGTATATCTGCTTCCCATTACCCTGGGGCGGAACCGCTGTGTGACGTCAGCAATGCGTCACTCTGCAAAACCCTAGATTCATAGCCTCAGTCTTCATAGCTCACTTCACTCTTGTTGCTCGACTGAACAACATAGTCGACCGCTGCTCCCATCTTTATATAGGTTTTATATATTCACTTCTATCAAAAATATAAATTAGAAAAACTTCCTATAAATATACACATTTGATGTAAAACCGATAAAAGGTATATGAAATGTATATTAAGTTTATATCAAAGCAAAAGGGGCGGGACTAAGACCAGAAACAGGCGCATGTCCACCTGTCCAAATTTAACAAGACAAAAGGGGTCTCCTACTACTGTGGGGTAAGCAAACTAATTACGCCGGAATATTATAGGAGCAAAGGCGGTGGACTTTGCTCCTAAATTAAAAGGAAATCTCTTTTTTTAGTGAAGAGCCGTCACTGTTCACTACATCGGATACAAGTTTAAACTGTTTTTCAACTCTTCCCTCCACCCAAACAACCCTTGTGTCATGAACCCAGTATTGCAGAGTTTGCTTCTGGTACACTGCCTAAACTCAAACAGTATGCTGTAGCATTTTTTTTTTTAAACAAATGCAAAACTTTCCTCTGGGACCAAAAGTGTTCCCTTAAGGTGCCATCCTCGGAAAGGTAAAAACTCCTCATGCTATGGGCCAAGTGTGGATGCGCAGAGCTAAATCTATATGGGAAGGACGTGCAGAGGTGTATAGGTGCCGGTGGTCAGGTCGGGGGGGGGGGGGGGGACTTAACAGATCCAAGGCATCTCATTACCTGTCTCGTCCACTTATTCTATGCCAATATCTGGACCATGCCCGAAGAAACATATCCATGCACATCCAGGTGGGCGTCCACGCTGCGGCCTAAAGGAGAAACATGGAAGACAACATGTTACACTAACAGCTGGAAAAGATGCTGACAGATAGTTACATTAGCTTCCCATTGGAACACAAGAATACTTTCTAAATTGGCATCTGCAACGGGCGACTTACAAGTGACGTTACCACCCTGGTGTTAGCACTGTTCGATTTTGAGGAGACATTTGGTAGACTGGAGAGATCGACTGGCAATGGGCTAAAACGAGGCAGCTGAAGTGTAAAATGAGTGCTAAACATCTAAAGCCACTTGAGACATGCAGGCTATACAGCAGTTCTGGTACACTGCTGCCATCATGTGGTCAGTGCTCTTAGTTTTCAATGATTTGGTAATCTGAAAGTGCAACTCTGCAAACTTTGGGCCAAAGGGCAGTGGCGTCGCCAGGAATCAAATTTAGGAGGTGCACAGAGGGGGCCAAAGACAAAAGTAGGGGGAGAACATGGTCACTGCTCGTCTTAGGTAGGGGGGATGAGGAGGGCACAGGGTTTCACAGGGGGGGGGGCCAGCCCCCCAGCGACGCCACTGCTCAAGAGTGCACGCATTGCATAGTCTTGATTGACCAAAGATTAATAGTTTTGCACAAGTCTGTATTTTATGGATCCAGAACGAAATTAAACAGCGTGGCTCAGGCTCAGTCTTGAATTGGATATGGCAACTAAAATCCAAAAGTCAACGAAACAAGTCACTTTTGCAAGTACTTCTACAAAATAACCAGAGACATTCGCAAAGTGCACATTTTAAGACCCAGAAGGAAAATAGAGAAATGAATATATTGCCATGTTAAAAGATAGCGAACAGCAACATGGGAGCAGTTGCTAGTCCCCTCGACCCCTCTCTCCCCCCTCCCCCCCAGGCCCCTTTTATTTGAAACTGTTGCAAGGCCCCGATGTGGTACCTGCTCCCGGGAGTAGGCGAGCAAGCCCAATCCATTTTGGTGGGGTGTGGGGTATTGAGTATATCAAGAATTTTGAATATTGCTTTGAACTGACAATGTGAAAAATGTGTAGCACAAGGAAAAAAGGTTTAATGCAGTATTAGTCTAGTTTAAAAAAAAAAAAAAAAAAAAAAAAAAAAAAACCACACCAGATGCAGGTTTTGATTGCATATTTTCAGCTAGTCCAAACAAAGCTGAGATATTAGCTTACACAGACTACGTCAGATGGTGCAGTTCAAAACGCATTCCGTTCCTTCAGCCAATGAAGTTTAAAATGCTATTGTGTTCATTTTGAAAAGAAACTGCACTGTGGCTCTTTTTGAATCATTTTGCACAGCACCATCTGATTAAAGTCTGTGGCACTTCGTAAACGAATGCTTTGTATCTCGTGCACAGGGGAGCCTACTTATGAATTTCCCAGGGAGGTGGGGGGGGGGCTAGGTAACCAAATCTAGGGAGGTGACATCACCGGCAGTTTTATGACCACATTTGCACAGAGTTTCCAAATTGGTGCAAGAGGGGTGGCGCAGAACATTAGCTAACATGTACTGCATGTACTAAAGTCAAGTAAGGAGATGCAAGCCTTCCAGCTGCATTCCAGTAAGCCATCACTGCCCCTACTCCACCCCTCTAATCATCCAGGTTGTAGCAGCCCTCAAAAGGCAGAGGAACATGACTAGGAAGGGAGAACATGCTCGCTAAACTGAAGCTACAGCTGCAAGGTGGAGTACCACCACCAAGGAAACGTTCCTGACTCATGGGAAAACTAAAGGGGTTTCTTGATTAAAAGGACAACAGTGCTTTGTCATGATCTACATCATACCCTGGATACTGGAGCATAACCATTACCCCAAAGGTGGTCTAAATGCCCACCTGAAGCTATGGCAACACCATATCATAACAACGAGCTGTAGGTTTGTGACAAAGCATCTGCATATCTATCTTTGTTAATTACACAGCTTCTTTTATTGCATTTCTTAAATCACTGAAAGTACAGTGGGGTAACTTGATTTTTTAGGTTGCCATTAGCTTGCATTCTGGGTTAAGTAGTTTTAACTTTCAGGATGTGAAAATTAAAGCCACAATGGTTTCTTTTGGCTCAATATGTTTTACATGTGGCTTTATTATGCAATTTGTGTTTTTTGTAAGTAAACTAAGACATTACTGTAGACCTTGAAATCCAACAATTTGAGCCAAAGTTTGTGATCCTGGACACCACACTCGCCAAAAGTAACCCCCAGCCCTGCTCCCTCCATTTTGGATGCAGTCACACTAGTTCCTTTTTTCACCATTGATTACTGCCAATAAGGGGTGGGGGAACGGTGTAGGTGATTGTGGGACGAGGGGCAGCGATTAAAAAGGCCAGGGGACCAGGAAATGCAGGACGGGGGGCTTTCTGACCCCTTAGAGCTTTGAAAATATGCAGCCAACATGAGAATCCAGAATTAATGTGGGGGGGGGGAAGAACTGATTTTTATAGAATTCAAATAAATGACTGGGTAAAATGACTGGGTAAAAATAGGGTGCATGGTGGGGGGTGTAGGGCAAATTAAACAATGGCGGCCATGAGGGGGAAGACAAAAATCAGCTGGTGGAGGAAAAGGGCCAAAATTCCCAAAAGTACAAAAAGTAATTAAAAACGTACCCACTTCTCAACTTCGCTGGACGTGCTGCTGTCTGGCAACCCTCTGCTTCATCGGTTTAGTGGGAGCAGAAGCTGCGCAGATCCTTGGTTACCACTGTGGCAGCAGTGACAGCACTTTGCCGGGCCATGATGGGCACCCATGGTACTCTGGTGGCAGATTCCGCTGCGCTCGCCCAGGAGGGAGTATGATTGGAGGGGTCAAGGGATGCCGGCATGCACCCACGTTAGCCCATGTGGCAGCTGAGGCCACTTCACATGGCAGGAGTTCTTCCCTGCTGCGACAGGCGGCACAATAGCAGGGTGCTTGCTGCACCTTCTTGTAGGCAGCGATCACAGGCTGCTTGCACTCCCTTCCTCCAGGAAGGAGTGGGGAGGCCAGCATCCTATGTCTTGAGGGATTCAAGGGCTGGTTGAAGGCAGTGTTCAAAGCCGCAAGGCTTTCCCACGCCAGGGCAGTTCCTGCGGGTTAGAGGTCACACCAAAAGCAGCCCCCCCCCCAAGAGTGTTTCTTGATGGCAGCATTCGAAGCCGCAGTGTCAAGTCTCCCCCGGGCAGCAGCCGTTGCCGGCAAGGGAGTATTTTTGTGTTTGTAAGCTTCCCGGGGAGGCCGGCAGACCTTTAGCATGCTGGGGAGGCCAGCAGATCTGTTGCGTGTTGGGTCTTCAGGGAGGCCGCGCCCACTGTTGTAGCCACCATCTTGGCACTGGGAGCCATGCACACCATGGCTTCAACGCTGTTGGCAAGCTTCACCTCGCCCGTTGCGTGCAGTAACTGGCTGTGTCCCTTCTTGTGGCCCCCATCCTGGCCTTTAGTGCCAAGCCCACCACTGCTCTACCAATGCCATTGGCGTGCTTGCCACGCCGATCACGTGGCTGGGACAGGCTGCATCACTTCACGTCTGCCCGGCCCATGCGTTCAGGCAAAGTTTTGGCCTCTCATTTGGGATTTAGTGTGTAGTCAAAAGCGAGTCTCAGCTGTGGGCAGTGCGGGGTTGTGATCTTGTGCAACAACTACGTTTTTTGACCCCTTATTCATATTTATGGCAAATGGAAGAGCACATTTACTTTGAAAGATAGCGGCATGGTCCAAAATTAGCCAAATTTCATGCAACACTTAAATATTATTTTCAAAAACGTATTTGCGCCCGGCCAGTAAATGTCTGAACTGGACTCTTGCGACTGTCGAACCGGGTCAGAGTGGGAGAGAGAGAGACACAATATGGAGCCCAAAACAACGGTGCCATCCATACTGCGTCTTCTGTCCGGCCCCAGGGATGGTGGGGGAAGGGGGCTCAGCCCCGAATGGATTCTACCGGCGGGTGCCTGGGCCAGGGAGTACCCGCATACTCCGCACCCCTGCTCATGTAAGAGAAATTGGCATACAATGTTTTTCTAGTGAAAGACATGAAAACAGATCACCAATAGCACTTGGGATCATTTTGCAAAATGTAGGTTGGAGAAACAGCAGTGCGCTGTAAACAAATCATGCTACCAGTGCCCATTTATGCCAGTATTGCCACTTTACAAAAGGTCTGCTTGCTGTGCACAGCACACCAGCCTTGCTACTAAAACGTTCAAGAAACCCCATGCCCAAAACATGCCACCACCGCCCTATAGGTCTTCTAATGCATGTACCCACAATACATGCCATCGATTACATCGTCGGCCTTGTCTGAGCACATGCTTACTCTACAGCTGACGTGTCAGACACCATATTACACCACCTATAAGCCGAAACTCTTGCATTAGTATTGCGGTACAGTAGAAGGGGAGAAAGGGTATATGAGGGACGCAGCTTGAAGCCGTTTGATCATTTGCCCACCTATTGTCTGCCCATGGTTGCAAAACCTAAAATTCCAAAAATTATTTTGCCGCATAACTACAGATGGTAAGTGGGGCTAAGGTATGTATGCGGTGGGGATAGTAACTGAGGTGCAAAGGGTCTCCCCAGCATTTTTTCAGTTTAGGTGGAAATCGGCATGAAATATTTTGGCGAAAGGGTGGGTCGGTGAAAAATAGGCAACAGTTTGTAGAACCCTGCCCATGGCCATGCTAATCCCCGTGGCCATTACCACCCACCCAGTTCCTGCCCCTTCCGACCAAAACTCCTCATGGTAACTCTTTGCGCTCGCATTAATCAAGCCTCACCATGCACTCAAAGCGCCCGCCAGTGCTTTTTCAGTCTGTGGGTGAATGACTGAATTGACACTGTAAACTTGCTACTGGTGTAATACAACCAGGTCTGCCTTCCGACACTATATTACTATACGCGTGCTTCACTGAAGTCCTGTTGAAAACAAGCATTGGCAACGACAACAGTTTTGGCTTGTGTACAAGTATTAGGCATTTGCCAAGTACTTCTAGGAGAAGCCCAGGCACTCGGACCATTTTGCACCTGCTACCATCAATGGGCAGTTAATACCACTACGACAGTGACTGGCGTGTGTCTTTCCTATGCCTACACAAACCCAAACTGTTGGCATAGCGAATTCTTGTTTGGTTTACCTTGTCTACCTGCCACTTGCCCGACTCCAGCTAGTCCCTCGGATCTGCCTTCTTCATCCAGCATGCAGCATGCCTTTCGTCTCAGAGAACCGCCAGTAACCTGGAAGCCCGCAAAGCATGAGTCCTAGTAGAGGTGGGAGAGCGAGAGGCAGTTGCAAGTTGCTCCTAGGTCCGAGGCAATGGGCCCTATGGCCCGAGTCAGCACCTGCCTCATTGCACATGAAATGCTTACTTTGTCTCTGTACAGGCCAGGTCTGCCCGACATCTTCATGCTCCGGAGGAAAGTCGAGGCCTGTGCAGTCCCCTCCTTACTAGTATACTGATAATGTTGGCGAGATATGGTTTTGCCTGCCCACACTCTGGACTGTGCTCCACATGAAAAAAAGGCTCTTCTGGCAGGGCCATGCTCTTAGCACCTGTGGTGGACTTCAAGGATGACTGGATGCCTGTAGTGCATCTAACTATTTATTGAGGGGTTACAAAAGGCGGATATTTTATTGTCCATGCATGGGGCAGAAGCAGTACTCACAGTTGTGGTCAGGGGCCTCCCAGTTACTTCACTGTAGGCAGAGTGTGCACATTGATGGCACGCTGTAGGCTTCCAGGGCACCCATGAGGCCTCCTATGGCATTGGATTTACGCTCCTGGAAGCCAGGCTCCATAGCCCTTGGGGACCTGTTGAGGAGCAGCGCTCGAGCGGACTGCTTCACTGGCGCTCCGCCAACCAAGCGCGGGTCCTGGCGCTCTCGTCGGCCACGGGATCGCGCAAGATCGCGGGCTGAGATCTCGCGACGTCTCCACAGCACCTCCTTGGAAACAGCCAGAGACGACTTTTGCTGCAATCATGGCCAGCGGCGTCGCTTGCGGAGGGTGAAGGAGGAGCTGTATAGCCGTAGGTCTAGTGTTTGTAGCCCTGGATAGAATCTCAGGGGTTACAACCAACAGGCTAGCTAGCCCAGAGTACCGCCATTAACGTAGCCCGAGATCTTTTCCAGACCGAGCAACACCCCCATGCAGGGTAATGATTTTTGTTGCTGTGATAAGGTACAGAACAAGGGCTGCTCTGAAATATGGCATTTAGCGTTTTCATTCGGGATCAGCCAAATAAAGCTATTCACTTCTCTCAATATATGGATTTACATAGTGTTCAGGTTTATAATTAACAGAAATACGAGTAGCTAGGCAATTTCGCCACTTGTTTTATAACAAAGGAGTTTCATTTTATATGTATCTGATAGTATATAGTAAGTTTTAAGATTTACAATATACGATAGACATCCACTGTGCTAACTTTTTGGCATTCAGTCATGTGTGAGAATCGGGTCCTTACCTGCTTTTGCTTCTTTTTACTGCACAGCAGGTATGTGTTACCACTGCACTTCCATGGAGGTTCAGTAAGAACAAAAACGCGTTAGCGTTTGAACGCACTAGTGTTCATGCCGTCTGTTTGTCACGGGAGCCTAATTTCCCACTTCTGGTAGAGTTAGGCTTTAAGCAGTGTTACTACCGAAGGGTCCGTCGACCAGATCCGACGGCAATACCGAGCAATCACGCACGCCAAGAACCAGCAGCATGGAAGACTAGCTGCAAGGTAAGAAATGACCTGTTCTATTATTTCTGGGCACAGCCAGCTTTAGCATAATCTGAGTTAATACCCGTACAGGAACAGAGTGGCAATCACTCGTTTTGGGCGTATGCAGGCGGGTTGAGATTTAGTTTATTAGCATACAAGGCAGTATTGTATTCATTACGCACAGCTGCAAGCACTCGCGGTGGCCGCTTTTCTTGTAAAATTCACGTATGCAGCCAGCGCTAGCATGGTTTTACAATGACCGGAGGCATCTACTGTAGGAGGCCCCTCGCACTGACCCAAAATCATGGGACTTCGTGCAATACGCTATTATAACAGCAGCAGGGTTTAATATATTAAATAATAATCATA
The DNA here is from genome assembly GCF_040938575.1 of Ambystoma mexicanum. Lineage (NCBI taxonomy): Eukaryota > Metazoa > Chordata > Amphibia > Caudata > Ambystomatidae > Ambystoma > Ambystoma mexicanum. The sequence goes on along the minus strand of NC_090927.1, from coordinate 381,360,840 downwards.
TTTTTGAAAAAAATGCAGATGAAGACATGCGAGCCAGAGTGAGAAAGAGTGTTCATTTGTTGCACTATCGCATTTGTTTTGACAGCTTCATTAAAAAAACTTGACACTAGAACCCACACAGCTGAATCTAACCAGCAGCTGACACTCCATAGAAAACGGCTATAGAGACTTGCAGGAAAACCTGATCAAGAAGGGACTTCTCCCTCACGCCCTGTCAGGTATGCGTTCTACTTTCCCTTCTAATAAGCACTTACCTGTTTCATTGCATCTAGTGTAATTCGTTATGTTTACTGGGGTCTTTGGTATGACAGGAAGTTTTCTGATATCAGCTTAGTACGGGAGTAAGTACACTGTTTGGCTGGCTGTATTCTGACTTGATATTTCAACTGCCTTATACATACGTCTACCCCCTGTTTTCTGCTTATTGTGATCCAAGGTTCTTGCTTCCATTTTTGGACCCTTAGTATTGAGACGTGGTCCTGCCACATTCATATGGCTTTACAAGTCCTTTAGTATGAACTCCTAAGTATTCCCAAATCTCATTGTTGACTGGATGCTAAGTTTAAATTAGACAAGGCTTGTTGGTGCACCTTGGTAAATCTATGGATTACTGCGGTCCAGACTTCCGATGCTACCTGTACTTTGTTTTATAGTGAAAAATCGCTGTGTCTAGATACAACACAGACCTGGTGTTATTTTGTTATTTTCTCTCCCTTTTCCCTTTAGGGAATCAGCGCCCTACTTAAAAGCAGCGCACCTTACACCTCTTACTTTAGCATAAGTTTGTAGTGTGGTAAGCCTCACCGAGTTAATTACAAAGGTTGAGAAGCATGCTTGACTTTGTTCTGAGCCCAACACAACCCACTTTGATGGTGTGTCCATTTCTTCTTTTTTACCCCCCTTTTCCATAAGGTTATAACTAAGTATAACAAGAAGAAAACCCTCGAGGGCTGCAACCCCTGGCCAAATCAAGTTTCTCTATAAGGAACCAACATTATACAACTGTATTTAATGTCATATTGTTCGTCTTTCTGAAGCAATACCCCTGAAGAATTTCCCTGCACAAGATCCACATATTTAGGGAAAGAAACATGTCGGGATGAAGATACCGTGTGATTAACACACGGCTGTAATAGAGCATTAACAGCTTGTATTTATAAAAAATGTACTGAGCAATCCGAACTTACCTAAGGATAAAGTACTAGGCAGCTAAATGCTACACGTATATAGCTTTACTAGTAGTGTTTGCTTTTGTTCAGAATTGTTGGTAGGTTCTTAATGTGATTTTATATAAATGTACTTTTTTACCCATTGTGTATGTGTTAATGAACTGTTAGTGACAATATTCAGGTGGAGGTCGTTTGTGTTGAACCCAGTGTCACTAGTTAATTATTTAATTTGTCACTTGTTTTTCTCCTCTTTCCTTTTTCTGATTTGTGTCTAACTTGATGTGTTGTTTCACGTAGGTAATGTATGTTAGACAATATTTTTCTACAAAATTTTTAAAAAAGGGTGTACATTGCAACCCCACTCAGGTTGTATATGTTTTTTTAAAAAATAGACTGAAATATGCTATAAATAAAATAAATATATATATTTTCTTAATTTACAATGGTCCAGAATTGTCTTTTGGTTTGAACTGTGGAGTTGCACACCCTCTAGGGGCTATTGTGAGCATTTATCTCACTAGAAAAGGAGATTAAGTGAGGTGCAGGATCCCTTTAGTAAAAAAAAAAAAAATTCTAGTGTGTTAGGGGCACGGTCCTGTCCTCAATCTAAAAAAAAACCCCAGTCCTCATCTAGTTGTCAGGTTTATAATTAAGTCATATTCTAGCTCTTAAAAGCCATACATTTGAACATGTTGGCATGCGTGATAACACGTTCCTTTCCGTTTAAGCAATGCTAGTTAAGCCCCTTTTTTTCTTTGCATTTTGAGGACTTGTGGCAACATCCAAGACTACAAGTCCCAGAATGAAAAAAAAGGTTGGAATGCATCTACGGCGGTTTGCTGGTTCAGCTCGTGTTTGGCATTCAGAGCCAAAGCAGGCCCACCTGGCTTGGCTCTAGCTCAGCCCTACCCCTTAACTGTGGACTGTGGGCATCAAAAGCTCATAGTGGTTCTACGCGATGTGCTCTGAGCGGTAGAACTGGAGCCCCACACAGTCCCCTCCATTGAGGCAGCCAGCCCACACAATGGGCCGTAACAGGGTGGGAGAGTGGTAAAGCAGCACCAATCTGACAATTCTACATGCATGGCAACTCTGGGCTCCTGCAGGGATATCAGGCGCTACTCCCCCTGCTTTTGTGGGCCAGCTCGTTAGTATGGTGGGAGGACACTGCCCATTACGGACTAGGTACACTTGGACACAAGCACAACAAACGGACAAAAGCAATTTCAAAAGTAACCGTCACGAAGTGACCGCCGCACAAAGACAACTCGCCAATAGAAGCTTTCAAACTGGGCTCTAAAATAAAACTTCTATGGTCCATAGTAAATTTAAAATCTTCAAGGAAAGGTCTGTAAAGTTCTTAGGTGGTGCAGTCGGACTTGCCCCTTACCTTGCAATGACTCGGTCCCATCCAATCTGGCTCAGATTACAAAGCGAGTGCAAAAACAGTGACTCCACTGGACAGTCCCTGAAAGGAGTGTACCAGGTCAATGCCTGGCCAGGATGTGCTCGAACAGTCCCTCGTGGCTGCACTAATGTGCATGGGAATACCACTAAATCCCAAGAGCCTCCAGATTTTGCTGGCTATGCAGAGGGCAACTGGAGACATTTGCCCATTCTATTCGCAAGTCTCCATCTACAAGGGTTTAGTTCTCATTTAATTTGACCCCTTCACGGGTCAATGCATTTCAATCAATAGTGTACTTGTATAGCACTAACATCCTTCGGGCACTCCAAGATTAACCGCAAGGGGGCAGTCAAGAACAATTTAAGCAAATCTGTGTGTCTCGAGATGCGATTTAAACAATCCTGGATTTTACGTAGAGAAAGTGGCAAAGAATCGGCAACCAATGCAGTTGCTTTTGGGCCAAAGAAACTGGCCTACCATAAGGAATGCCCATGACCAGCCGGGCCACTGCTTTTCGAAATAACTTCAGTAGATTAAGTAAATAAACTGGCTGCCCTGGTAGTGTGGCACTATAGTAATCTAGGCAGCCGTTAAATATGGCTGAAGCCACCAGGACATGGAATTCAACCGGAATACACAGCATCATTTTCTGCCGTTCCTTCAACTTGAAAAAAACAGCACTACAAGTGGCACAGACTTGCATCTCCATGCATAGAGAAGTGGAGATTTTCACCCCCACATTTTTCCTGGTCTTGACCGGTTTTAGGTAAAGTCCCGAGCTCCAATGGTCCAATGTCTGAGCTTGGGGAAATGCATTTGATCTACGAGAGATGCACTTGAGTACTTGCAATCCGCCCTCCAATTTAGTCTCTTGCAATCTTGACAAATCCATTCAACAATGAGACTCCATGATGCGACGGGCATGGGTGGCGACAGATCTTCCTTCCTCTGGACACCAATTCTGGGTTCCTTGTCTACATATGTAATGGTTTTCATTCTTTTTCCCCCCAAAGGTCATTGCAGGTTTTGTTCACCAAATTGCCGACTGATCATGATTTCTGTAAAAACGAGTTCTTGTGCTTTAGTAGATTTCGTTGAAGGAGTAATGGTGGGAACACAGCACTGGGAGACTCCAGGAAGCGCAGTAATAAGATCAGCTCACCAAAGACAATCTGCACGAAGCGGTTAAAAAATAAAACCACCGCTTCTTGAATGTGCTATCCTTCTGCCAACCAGTTTCCCAGAATGTCCTCGTCCGTGCCAGGTGGCAAAAGGCACAAGACTTAATTTTGTAGGCAAAGCCCCATGAGCAACATAGGCCCAGTGTTCCCGATTTGAAATATTGACTTACCATAACTAGTGTGTCTGCAGTATATCACAGCAGGGGTCTGAATACATATGGAGAGCCAAAGGTTACAGAACCAGAGTTTTAAGTGGGCCGGGGCAGAACCCTGGCAGCCTTAAAAAAACTGCTCTAGAGGCATGGCAATATTGGGAACCTCACATTTCCTACAAAAAGCAGACAGGATTTACACTTTGCGGAGGGGGGGGCATCGTGTTATCTCTAGCAATAACAAGATGCAAAGGGAATATGTGAAGGAAAACAAGCATTTGCATCAAGGGGATGGGTGCACAGCCAATCAGGAGGCTGGACACAGTGGTGTCCGGCTGAGGTTTCCCAGCCACCAGAGGGCCTACCTCAACCTCCCACTGCCCGCACAAACCATCGTCTAGGGCTTGCAGAACCGCTGCTCCAATAAAAAGGTGACTTGATCCATTTCTATAATGGCAGCCATCTTGATTTTTTTTATATTTATAGGAGTGTGGGTTTAAGCAATACGTGGTGCCAGTTTATGGTAGAAAAATATACTGAACAGTTTGCACCTTGGATAGTAATCACCCCTGCTATGGAGAAGGGGTGGGGGGGGGGTTGTTGAAGCTCGGCCTGGGCTGGCGGCACCCGTTACCATCCCTGTTCAAGCCCCCTCCCCCCCTCTTCCGCCCCCAAAGCAGGGTCGATGCTACAATCTTCGCTCAAGCAAGTCAGCCAACACCTCCTAGCCAAAGACTTGTACATGCACACGTGGTTTGCAGACATTTCACTATTATGGTGTTGAAAGATTAGCAGCATGGACAGCGTGCATTAGGTGCTCAGGTCGATGCCAGGCACATTTGTCAAATACACAATTGTGGTCATTCTTACGTTATACGAATGCGCTTATTTTGTGCAAAGCAGTCAGGAGACTACATTTGTTCCCCTCCCCTTTCATGTGCGATTTCCGGGCCATACTGAAGATTCGTGGTGGCCTATTGCCAAAGGCAGTTTTGGGGCTCCCCAACCATCCAAGATAGCACGGCGGTGCTTCGATTTTAATGGAGCTACTTCCCTGTGTAAACTCCAATGGCTAATTAGCCTGGGCTCGTCACGGAGGGTGAGCAACATAAGCCCACGCGTCCACGTCATTATTCCCCAAGTATACTCGTAGCCCCACAACAAAGGGCTGAAAGCAGCGAAAAAAGAAGTTGGTTTTGGTGGCAAAACATTTAAAGGGGACAACATTTAAAGGGCACGGCGGTGCTTCGATTTTAATGGAGCTACTTCCCTGTGTAAACTCCAATGGCTAATTAGCCTGGGCTCGTCACGGAGGGTGAGCAACATAAGCCCACGCGTCCACGTCATTATTCCCCAAGTATACTCGTAGCCCCACAACAAAGGGCTGAAAGCAGCGAAAAAAGAAGTTGGTTTTGGTGGCAAAACATTTAAAGGGGACAGCCTGTAGTATGAGAAGACCGATCCCCTATGGAATATGTGCACGCTTTCAGGCCTACAATGCAGCTTCATTATGTGGCAAAATCCTAGATAACACTACTATGGAAGGCGGCCATTACCTGCAGATTACCACTGGCCAGGTGTATATACCGCTGCACAGCAGAGTAAAGAAAGAGGTCCAGCAGGGGAAGACTGCAATTTAGAAACGGAGCCAGAGCGCCTCGTTTACAGTACGCAGACTGTCTGCCTACAAGAAAAGCTACAGCAAGGCACCGAGGCAGTAATCCCAAATGCATGTGGGCAGGGGATCCGGATGTATTACTGGGGCAGGAGCCCCTTGCCAAGCCACCTGCCCCTGCTTCAGCCAATACTCTACCTCTTGCATCCCACTTAAAGCACCAGGCTTCCATTGGACAAACCTCGAACCATGGCTTTGTTGACTCTGCAAGGTTGTCATGGTTTGGTGATGGGCTAAGCCACCAAGACTGGAAGCACTAGCAGCAAATGGATGGCAAAGAACCCGGTTACCTCAAGGCTCAAAGCGGACCCATCTATAGGCATTGGAGTTTAAATTAGTGCATCCAAACAAAAAAAAAAGTCCCAAAAAGCATCAGCCGGAGGGTAGGCTGCTCTATGAACCCATGACAGTGTCCTTTAAACCATTTCATTTCTGCATATAAACGAGGGGAATGTTTCGACTGATTCCACACTTTGTGACATTAACATTTACGCCGCTTCCATAGCTTGGTGGTTGGGCTTTCTTTTCGTTCATGCCAAACACCAACCAACGTGGAGACTTTTTCCGCTAGCCAACGGAACACATCACCTCAATGATCTTTCCAAAAGCGGACAACTATTTCACAGCACTCAGTCCGGTTGAGGCTTTTTGAAAGTGTTTTCTTTTGCTCCAGAACACAAATGCCAAACACCAAGGGACCTCATAGTATACAGAGTAATCCGTGCTCGTTTAACTCAATTTCTAAACGTTAGAATGTACAGTATTCTGCTTTACACGAAATATTTTGCTCGGCGATTTGATTATTGTCCCTTCAGCTCTGAAAAACGGCAGTAAGTTTTGCAATCTATGACTCCGCCACTGGAGGGCAACAAAGCACCACATTTATCACTTGAAGAAAACAGCTTCTGGTCCTATGAATTGTAGTCAAGTGTCCCAAATCGCTAGAACACATTTCAGTGAAAAAAAAGACAATTTAACACATTTGTTTTTGTATAAATATCATCCCTCCTATTCGTGACAATACTTTGCTGTTACGGGTTGGCTTCAAAATGGCTACCGGCAAAATACGTAGTCACCAGGTTGCTGTTCAAGTTCCTATGTTGTACAGCAGGCATGCGGCCTAGCAAACCCGGTCTACAGAGGCACAACTGAGGTAAAAAAAAAAAAAAAGAAAAAAAGTGAACGGCAGGGCTCGAGCCCTTCAAAAACGTACAGGTAGGGACAGCAACAGAACCATTCCCATAATTAAATACACATTCTATTCAAATTGTCCTTCACAGCCGACAGTGCACCGGCCAAATAAGCCGTTGCCAAGTTATTACATGGACAGCCAATTTTTAAAAAAACTTGACGTTATCCTAACAGAGGCTATTTGTATGGTCTTGGGGCCAAGTGTCTTGTTGGTCAATCTCATGACCTGGGTTCGGTTCCCGGCCGTGGCACTACACGGTAAAATGCGGAAAACTTTTTACAAATCCTAACACAGGCGGATGACATAAGGCAACCATCAGTAAAGGCATCAGAAATGACGGCCCCTAGCAGGTTGAAACCCTGCATGCGCATGAAACAGGTGGCATGTAAAGGTTTTTCTGAGTAGCGAGGTCATAGTAAACCAGAGTATGGAGGCAGCTGAGAGAAGATGTGCCTGAAATAGGCGAAGGATCCAAGGGTCTAGAGGAGGCTTAAAGAGTAAACACAGCAGAACTAAGTGGAATAGAACAGTCCTCCAATAGGGGCAATATATTTGTTTATTGGCTAACATACCGGTGCCCACAAGGGCTGCATTCGCGCTCAAGACCACGATCGTGAGAGATGGATACACCCTGGTGCGGTTTAGGGTACGAGTGGGCAGACAAGACACCATAAGGCTCCTCCCCACGGTAAAGGATTGTGAAAGTCCCTGCATGCAACTCAGTTATTTGTTACCCGGGAGCACAGAAAGGAAGTAAACCAGGAAATAACTTCTCCCGTTGTCAAGACAGGCATTCGGGACATGGGAAAACATACTAATGAATTTCCGTAGCACGAACCCCGACGCAACTCGAACGGTTCATCAGTGAACCTAAGAGGCATCACACGAATCTACAATCTGATGTGCCAGTGACGAGGGGAAAAAAAAAAAAAGAAAAAAAAAATGGAGGCACCCAGATAACCCGGACGGTGTCGTCCACCTGTCCTCCCCGTTCCCCCTGCGATGAAGGGAAGGTGCCGGGAGAAAGCGCGGCAGAAGTTGGAAAAGCCTGCAAAGGGCTACAAAAGAAAGGGGTGGAGCTTTATATGGGGGGCTCCTTACTGCAGGCAGCTTCCATCCAGCCTTGGCAGAAGGATGCCCGCCCGCAAGGACTAGAAAAGGATTTCGTATTGGTGCTCGTTTCGTTGGAGGTCGTCCGGTCCGAGAGGAGAAAAGAAGTCGCCGAAGCTCCGGACGCAGCGTGAGGAGGATTCGCCAGCAGCACAGGAAGGAGCAGCTACGAGCCGATTAGCTGGGGTGCTACAACTGCAGCAGAGCAGCGTGCAGCTGCAGTAGAAAGATGGCGCGGCGCCTGCCTGCATCCAGGACAAGTCTGCCGGAAGTCAGAAGCTAGACCCGGGCCGTAAGGGTGAAAGCGGAGGAGGGGGGGGGTACAAGCAATACGGGGCCATCCGTGATACAAGGACTGCGGATCCCGCCCACCGCCCCCGCCCACAGGAAGGACGGGCCGTGCAGCCACACACGCGGAGATCGGGGCAGACCGGCACTCCCTGGCAAACGTGCCGTTCGGCTCTGTTGGTTAGAGCAGGGTGCTAACACCACCAAGGTTGCGGGTTCGATCCTGGTTTTGGACAATTTAGCATTTTCAAAGGCTGGGAGAGGCACGAGAGGAAACGAGAAAGTAAAAGGGATAAGGGGGTCAGCCAAAAGGGGCGATTCACGGCAAGAGGCGGCAGCATGCCGGAAGGGAGTCAAGCTTTGTGTTGTGTGAAAGCTTTTGTGCAAACATGGATTGGGAGGCTTTCATGGAGATGGCCAGGTTGGCAGCGGCCACACATGGGCCCTACTGGATGGAGGCAATGATTCCTAAACCAAGGGAGGAGCAGGCAGGGCCATGTCAGAGGCCTGTTTCTCCCCCCCCCCCCCCTAATGTTCCATTAGTGGAGGAACCACAGGACCAGGAAGGGGAAGAAGGAGGGGTGTCTGGGGAGGGGAGGGACAACAAGGGCTCAGCTTCCCCCAAGGAAACGGCACTCTCCCCACCCAGTTACACCTGCATGGGCAGGCGAGGCTCAGGTGCAAAGGGTTGGGAGAGTTGGGCCTATACTGGACTTTTGGAAGGAAAGGGGGAAGCAGGTTGTCTGACACTGAGGAGTCGCCGCATCTTCCGAGTTATTTTCACTAATGTGCGTATTGTGGTTTTTATGATGTGGAAAATAAACCTGCAGCCTTTTTATGCCAAAATCAAAAACAAGTCATTATACACATTTCTGGGGGGAGAAAGTGGAATGAGCAGTTACTATGTAATGGGTCCAAATGGACAGATGCACGGGTTATGTATTTGACCACTATTGCTGGCCCGAGCGCCCGTGATGGAGCTACACGGAAACCACATTGAATGGTCGTGCGGCAGCAAACAATGAGTCAATTACACCAACTGACCCTGCCATTTTGGGGAAAGGAGACAGTCGTAAAATCACAAGACACTGAAGATTCAAGCTTCGTGGCGTGAATAAAATGAGCACAAACTAAAACGGATATTTAGACTGCTAAAATTAAAATTGATGCTTTGATTACATGTAACAGTAGGATAGAATTGTCACAACAAAACCAATAGCCCCTGACGAATTGCATTTTATAACAAAAGTACTAGGAAAAAACGTGTTGGACATTTTGATTTTTTTATGAAACTGTTGCAAATGTGGATAAGTTTGGTATGAATGATGCGAGAAGTGGGCAGTGTCGTGAGTGGAGTAACTTTAGATGCAAGTTTGCACAGCACTAGTCACTTTAACAATGAGGTAATGCAAAAGGGTTTTTCCGACTAAGATGTGGTGTATTCGTCGATATTGTGACTTCATATACTGAATTGATGCATTTTCCTTTAGTGTTATGGTTTAGCTAATTAGAGCCTTGTCTGTGTTCTCCAGCCCAATTGCCCCGGTTTTTGGGCTAGAGAAGTTACTGGGGGTTTGGGGGGGCGTAAGGGAGGAGCAAAACCACCCAATCACCAGTGTTTATGGCTACAAGCGCTTTTGTGGTCTGCCAACTAAAGGTTATTAACCTGTTCAAGGGACCACTTGCTGGTGGATGCTCCCTTTGGACTCCTTAGGTTGTTTACTTTTCAACCTTAAAATACACATTATGCAAAAGCCTAACAATATACATTGGTTAAAATCTAACACATTAAAATTCTATTCAGATTCCTAAACAATTATACAGCAGGTCTTTCCTTATTTCTTACCGCCAATGTTTACCAACATGAGAACAGGATTGAGAAGCCAGCCCCCTTGTGAAGACCTACTGGAGTTTACGGCAGTGGAATGTACGGGTGCATGTACCAATCTAGTTGCACTAGAATCGCCTAGCCAGCAATCTATATTATTCCTATTGCAGCTCTAAATGAACACGAGCCCCGCGCCCGGGTTATGGAAAGCAGCAACATTAAGGGAAAATTATTACCCCAAGGAGCGACCCCAGCAACTGGAGGCATGGTGCCTAATGGAAGGGGCAAAGGGAAAATCTTGCGCCCTCATGTGAATGGGAAAAGAAAGGAGCCGAGGGTTAAACCCAAGGCCGTTCACCATAGTTCACCCCTATTGCTGGCCAATGCTTTATGGACCACTAGTGTCAGATCCATCGGATCAAGTACTGAACTTAAATCAGTGCCACCGTGTAAAGGACTGGAGGGGGGGGGGGGGGTGGGGTATCTGTACACCTGTGCTCTATATGGCAGAGGAGAGGCAAAGAGCACCCCAGCCAAGATTCTCTATATTGGTAAAACGTGGCGAGCAATCAAGGTTCAGCTCTCAGGAGGTGATGCAGGCTGGTTCTTAAGTACAGTGTACTCCCCAAGCACCCACAAAGGAATGTCCCCAGACTACAATAGTGAAAACAGTCTTTATATAAACAAGGTTCACATTATGTACACAATCACAATAACACTTTGTGCTCCGACAATACTTAAATGGTAAACATATACAGTATGTGGTAGCACCACTACTCTGATTTCATAATGCATCAACTGTCGACAGTTCAAATGGCATTCAAATCAATATAGCAGAAGGTATCAACCATAGACTTAAGAGGAAAAATAGGTGGTTAGACAATTGGCAGAATGCTGTGTCTCGTTTACCTAGGCACAGTTTGGTGTTTGAGGATCCCCCCACCTGGGCAACCTGTAAATAAAGATAACAAGCCCAGTCCATATATTGTCTAAGAGTCTCATCTCTTATAAAAGTTCTACTGCCGCAAGGTACCTGGTTTAGCAGAGTTAGACGTCGTGTTGTCGACGGATCCTTCTTGAGTAACCCCCTTTAAGGCAGGAGTCACAGATTGTAGAGATCCTACAAAGAAAAGGTGAATAATGGCGTTGGGGCAGCAGCTTCGGTCCTGGCGGTGCTGGTCAATGATCAGTCGTGGGCGTCCTGCGAAGATGAGGCGTGCGGTGCATCTCAACGACGATAGTTGCCGCAAAGAGTTACTGAAGAACTTTGGCCCAGCAAGGGCATCAGGTCGGTGTCTTTGTGCTCCTCGGGAGGCGGGAAACCCACTGGCGGATTATCCTCGGCGGCCTTGACCTTCTCCAGTGGGACAAAGCTGTTGGGCGATGGAGTTCTTTGTTTCAAATGTTCTTAGGCAATGGAGCGTTGCAGCTCTCGTTGTCGGTGGCACGGCGTCTAGCTGTCCCCGCCTCTGGGCAACATGGCTTAGTCGGACCTCCAGCGGTTATGGCAGTCCTCCGAACCCTGGCCGATGATGGTGGACAGAATGTCTGGGTGCTTTACTTTGGATTCCTTGGTGGTCCCAGTCTATGGTCGACAGTCTTTCGAGGGCTGATTTCCAGGGCATTTCGGTGAAGGTTTAGTGGTCTGCACAATGTTCCCTCGTAGCTCGGGGAGAGGTCTCCCAACCAGGTCCTCTCTCAGATCAGTTCCTTGACAGTCTCGCAGCTTTCAGATTAGTGAAAGACGCAGTAGCAATTCTTCCAGCAGGCTTCAAGGTTAAGCATGTAGTATCAGCTTCTGAACGATTTCAGTCAGTGAGAGGTCCCAGATATACGGTTTGGTGTCTCAATCACTGCTGGGTCGCACTCGGGCAATCAATCATCCAGAAGGGCATTCAGGCAACTAATCAGGCTCCTAGTGCATTCAGTAGTGAAACAAAAAGAGGCTGCCCTGGATAGGGAAGGACTGGAGAAGCTAGAACAAGGGGGTTGTCCTACCCTCTATGAATCTAAGAGGTGTACGAGGGGAATTCAGTGTACACTGATTTTTAGACCCTAATGGGAGCACATACATTATGTGCAACCATTATAGAAAACAGGCTTGCTGATGCCAAACACGACTCAAAATTATATAAAAATATTTTTTTAATTTAGCTTTTTATTATTAGTGCGCTAATGCTTTTTTCTTTGTGCAGCATATTTAAGTTATTTCTTTGCATAAAATACATGATATCCATTGATGAAAACAAACAGTTGAAAATTCACTATTGCAAAATTGCAAGTGGCATGGGATATGGATCAATCATTTATACATGTGACCAACAGCTTAAGTGTCCCATGTCATTGGATGTGAAGAACACACAGACGGTGATGATAGGTCTCCTATGCCCGGCTAAAGTCGGACCTTATATTTGGTCTACGTCCGTTTATGATGTTAGAGATTTGGAGGCAGCACAAATAGCCCATGGGAAATCTGGGTTAGTGTGCTGCTGACGTTTCGGCAGGATAGATGGTAGCCTTCTTCGGCCAAAAAAGTCAGGAGACTTAAAAAAGACAAAAAATCATGAAGGATAGTGTGAGAGAGATCTGTGTTTAAAACAGCAGCAGGGTGCTGGAGTGGGTCAATACGATGTATCAAATACTAAAACACAAGTCCTAGAAGGGATTCCAGAGAAGGGGTCCACTCGCCACTGGTCGTGCTTCCAGTAGGAGCAGATGGACACAGGGGGGGGGGGGGGGTTCCATTGTAGGGTAGGTGAAAGCGCAGGATTGTTCTGCGTAGGTTGGGGGGGGCGGCCAGGCTGGAGGCAGGCGGCCCGTGGATGACTGGTGCGGGACCCCTGATGTAATGAGCGGGGTCCGGGGAAGGTCCAAAGGGAAAAAAACCTGGGGAGCACAGAGAAAAAAAAAGAGAAAGGGAGGTTGCAGCACTGGTAAAATAGTGGCTCTGGGCGCAGAATCAGGCGGGGAGATTGTAGGTACACTCATGAAAAGAAATGTACCGGTGACTGTTTGAAGAGCACAGCAAAGGTGTGGAAGCACGACCAGTGGAGAGTGGACCCCTTCTCTGGAATCCCTTCTAGGACTTGTGTTTTAGTATTTGATACATCGTATTGACCAACTCCAGCACCCTGCTGCTGTTTTAAACACAGATCTCTCACACTATCCTTCATGATTTTTTCTGTCTTTAACAGAGAGTCTCCTGACATTTTTGGCCCCAGAAGGAGGCTACCATCTATCCTGCCGAAACGTCAGCAGCACACCAACCCAAATTTCCCACGGGCTATTATTTGTGCTGCTTCCACATCATACCCAGACTTAGACCAAATATAAGGTCAGCCTTTAGCCGGGCATAGGAGACCTATCTTCACCGTCTCCTCTACTTGCACTCTCACTGTGTCTTCACATCCAATGACATGGGACACTTAAGCTGTTGGTCACATGTATAAATGATTGATCCATATCCCATGCCATTTGCAATTTTGCCATAGTGAATTTTCAACTATGTGTTTGTTTTCATCAATGGATATCATGTATTGTTATGCAAAGAAATAACTTAAATATGCTGCACAAAGAAAAAAGCATTAGCACACTAATAAAAAGCTAAATTAAAAAAATTCTTTATATCATTTTGAGTCATGTGTTTGGCATCAGCAAGCCTGTTGCTTTCTATAATGGTTGCCCATAATGTATGTGCTCCCATTAGGGTCTAAAATCAGTGTACACTGAATTCCCCTCGTACACCTCTTAGATTCATAGAGGGTAGGACAACCCCCTGGTTATAGCTCCTCCCAGTGCATTCAGGCCATTCTCCTCCCTCCAGACAAAACAAGGAATGGGTATTGGGTCAAGTACCCAGCCATTCAGCACTCCACACTGCATTCATACCAGTTTCAGGCAGGGCTGTCTCATTGATTGTGTTACATAACAGAAACCCATAAGAGGAAGTGCATATTGGTCACACACTCATTCACCCAAGTCCCACCCCAAGGGTGTACCCACCACTGGGAAGGCTCCAGCCAGTCTAGCCTGGACTTCCCCCACAATACCATATTTGGAACTTTGACCCAACAGGCAGTCAGGGGGAAGGGACAGAAGACTTCGCAGGACTTTGGGAAAAACAAGGTAACGGGCAATAGAAAGCAAGAGGCTACAGGGGCCATCTCATCTCCCATCAGGAATCAACTGATTCCAATGGCAGGGCCCGGGTATCCCCAAAATTGAGGATACTCAGAGCATCTGTGAAATTCAGCATGGAGCTGCCACCAGCCCATACCCTGCTCTGTGGTCCACACAGGTGCCCAAAAACATACACTAGGGGTACAGGGTTGTACCCCTACGCATGGGTGCCATAAGGGTATCCCAAGGGTCTGTTCACCAAACCAAAGAGGAAGAGTTGCACTGCCAGGAGTCCCACATGGACTCCTGGGCAGAAAATAAAACAGACCATACAGGAAAAAGGACTACAGAACAAGGACAGGGATGCCCTGTCCCTCCAAAGCATTTCCAGCATCACACACCAGTAAAATGAATGGTGATGTTGGATCATTCTATTATGATCAACCAGAGACCTGAGAACGGCTTGAAAGACAACCGATTTTAGCATCATTGAATTTGCCGACATGGCATTGGATTAGTCACCAGTCCCAGGGTGGTCCCCACCAGTCTCCAACCACTGACTTGGGTAGCGTCATCCAGCAGACGTGCAATTAATCAAATCTGGGTTCACCTATGGACCTTACAAATTTCATCAATAAATATTATCTCGAACAAACCAGATGGGCATGTTCACAGAATGGCTGAATAGTCATCGGATTGTATGGATCCCTGGAAAATATTGAAAAGGTCGCACTGCACCACACATTACGATGAAAAGGATCCACCTGACGCATCCAACGGTATCGGCCCTGAATATGGTCTTAAGTTCTTAGGTTGCCTTATATGATAATATCTGGAGCAAACTTAAATCCACTTTGTTTCTCCTGCCAGGAGGATAGCTCAGCGGCAACATGCTCGCCTTGGAAGCAAGACGACATGGAGCACCACAGGTTCGATCCCCGGGTCTGCACTCAAACCTCTGGGTATCAACTATCCTTCCCTTCTCACTAAGTCTGGAAAGAAGAAGTTTAAAAAGGATATCTTGGCCTCCAACCCTGGTCTCCCGATTGCAGATACCTATTCCAGCTCCTCTTCCAGATAGACCCTCACCGACATCCTCTTTCTTGCTCCTTCCTTGGATCTATGGCTCCCCCCCCATATGATCTGTGCTCTGCCCTGTCTCCACTCCCATAAATGGTGACACTTGCTGGGAAGTCCTCATGGCATCATCCTAAATGGCACTGTCATGGTCCAAGGTCCTCAGGCCAATCTCTTTGCTAGACGGTTCCCTTGCCTAATCAACTTCCTTTCACCTCCGGCTGTCCCCTCCTCTCATTCCTTTGCTACCTTGCCCACTCTCTCCCCCCAGCCCCATCTGCCCCTCTTCAGGCTACCTTCACAACTCTGCAGGGCGTAACTGATTTGTACCCCTCCCCGGAAGGTCTTTAAGGCTGTCAACCTTCATCTTGCCACTCAACTCTCGCTCTGCTGTCAAACACTCCCGATATCTGCTACCTCCTTGAAGAACTGGACCTGATGTTCTTATCTTACAGACATGATTCACGGCCAGCTCCATCACAAGCTTTGATACACTCCTCCCTGATGGGAACAAGATCCTCTCTGCACCCAGATGCACCCGGCTTGGAGGGGGCATAGCACTGATCTTTCCTGAGTGGATTTCTGCCACTATCATTCCCACTCAGATTTACTCTTCTTTCAAATGCCTTGTCTGCAGGCTCTCAGTCTCTCCTAGCCACTCTGTTACTACTCTCTGCCGGCCCCCTGGTCAAATCACCTTTCTGAATGGGCTGACCGCTTTACCTCCCTCCTGGCCTCAACCACTCAACTCCACCTCCTGGGTGACCTGAACATCCACCTCGATTCTCCCTGTCCCTCACCTTTGCTCTTTCGAGACCTCTGCGATTCCCTCTCCATCCTCCCCTCTGGCCCGACACACTTCTTGTCTCAATCTCCTCTGGCCTCCCCCTCTCTAGCCCTCTGACCATTCCTCTCTCCTGGAGGGACCACTGCCTTCCCTCATCTCACTCCCCCCCCCCCCTGCCTCCAAGCCAGCCCCAACACTGCCACCTACCTTCTTTGACATCCGACCCATGAAGCGTGCGTCAGTTGAGGCTTTGGCTGACACTTCTCCCTCCCCCTCCTCTTCCGCCCCGACTCACACCCAGACACATCCCTGTCCCTTCTCTACTCTTCTATTTCTGACACTCTTGATGCTCTTGCCCGTCATGAGGATCCACTTGAAGTCCAAAGCCAAGTGCAATTACTGGTATGACTCTGACGTAGCTACACTTCAACGTAAGTGTAGGGCAGCTGAGCGGAAATGGAAGGCTTCTTGTTTACCCTCTGACAAACTGGCATGTCGCCTGCTCCAAAGGCAATATTGACACTGTCTGCACCAAGAAGAGAGTCCACATTCAAGCCTGTCTCTCTGTGGCATCTAACAACTCGGCTGAACTCTAAAATCTGCAAGGAGCTTGCCAACCCTGCTGCAGTCTCTACCCGTCCATTTTGCCTCACAGGCTCTCTACAAAACCCTCGTCTCTAGCTTTATCTAAAAAATCCAGTACATCCTGTTCACCCTCTCCTCCCCTTCCTATTCCCTCCCAATCTGAGCCTACTGACCCTCCTACCACTTCCCCACCCTCCTTCTCGTTCTTTCCTCTTTTCTCCCCCGATGAGGTTGCTAGACAAGTCCCATCTATGAAAGACTCATCAAAAAACAGGTTCATCTCTGTCCCTCTAAAACAATCAAGGACCACATGGACTACCTTGCTCCGGCCCGTGCCGATTTTTGCAACCACTCGTTTACCTCAGGATCCTTCTCCTCCCCTCTGAAGCACTCCCTTGTGCATCCTCTTCTCAAATTTCCATTACTCCCTTCCTGGGCAAACTCCTGGAAAAGCTGGCCATCTCAGCTAAATTTTCATTCCGATTCTATTGGCGGTCTCCATGACCACCAGTCTGGCTTCAGAGTCACAGAAACTGCTCTCCTGAACATCCAGAAGATCTGCTCTCCAACCTTGACTCCACATTCCCTCTGTCCTCATCCTACTCGATCTCTCTTCTGCCTTCAACACGGTCAACCATACCATCCTGCTCAATGGTCTGTGTGATAACCTGGGCATCACTGATCAGGCTCTGGCCTGGCTGACCTCTTTCATCTCTGATACTCTCCCAGGTCCAACTCGGGTCCATCCTATCATCCATCTTCCTCTCTACCTGTCTTCCCAGGGGTCTAAACTTTTGCCCTGGCTTTTCAACCATACCCGGCAACTCTCTCCCACTGCATTGCCATTTTCTGCTCAAATTTCCAGTGCTACACTGACACTAAACTCATTTTCAGGCTGCCCTCGGCCACCTCCTCTCACTCATCTCCGATTTCCTAACTGCAATTCAAGTTTGGTGTGCCGCCAATGATCTTTGATTGCCAGCAAGACAGATCCTCCTCATCGGCACACCTTCACCATCCTTTCCACTCCCTCTCTGGCCTGCCTCCCTTGGCCCTCCACCTACAAGACTAAGAACCTCAGGGTCATCTAATTCCTCACTTTCCTTCTCCACCCACATTCCTGAGGTCTCTAAAAAGTCAAACTTCCTACTGCACCTCCTCAGAGGTACTCTGCCTTTCCTCTCCTTCCCCCAGAAGCTCACTGTCGCCCCAAGCTCTGGTTCTCTCTAGGTTGGACTATTGTAACACCCTCATCTACTCTTCGCCCTCTGAAACTAATCTAGACCAGGATTGCTAGAGTTGTCCTTGGCCTCAAGCCCTGGGATCGTATCTGTCCAGCTCTGAAATCTCTCCATTGGGTCCCTGTGGATGCAAGGATTGAATTCAAATCCCTCTGCGTTGTCCACAAGGCTTTCTGGGGCCTGGGTCCAAAATACCGTCAGCTATCCCTCTGCAAATACCTTCACTCTCGAGCACTTCGCTCCTCTAACTCCCTCAGGGTCAGTCATTTTTCAAATAAACGAGCTGGGGGTAGGTCTCCATCTTCGGCTGTGGCCTCCCTCTGGAACAGCCTCCATCTCCGGTTCCAGAAGCACCTCAAGACCATCATCTTTGCTTCTGCCTTTGTCCCCCCCCCCTCTCCCCTGCTAATATCCTCTCTTGGCACTGCACCTGGCCACCCTCTATCCCCTGTGCCCAGGTACCTGCTCACCCTGCCACCCTCCTGCACCACCTCCTGGCCACCCCTTGCACTGGGGACTGCATCTGTACCCATAAATACACCCTTCCCCCATTTTCTTTCTGCACTTATCAGATTTACACAGTCTGCTGCCTTTAACATATCACTTGCACTACCACTGTTTATTGCCTTTATTATCCATTTTTATTTATTATTTATCTGTTCTCCTCTGTGCCACACTTCCACTCTCCTCCTTCCATGCACTCCCACCCCCCTTTCCCATGCACTTGCGCGTTCTCAATGTCACAGGGCCTAGTAAAACCGTTTGTTCTCCCCATTCCCCTCCCTTGCCTAGTCGCGCTCTGAAATACATGTGTATGAGCGTGATATAAGTTATTATATATCAAGTGCGTTATAAATAACCTATCATACGCTTAGCGGAAGTCAATAAACTAGACTTGCGTGCCCTAAGCCTGCCCCTCACCCCAGCTGGGTCAGTCTTTCAGGACAAAGCACCTTTAAATGGGATGCTCCATTAGGCCCAGCCCAAGTTGATGTACTCTGGGCAGGGATCATCAGGTTGCCCATATCGGGATGGAATTAAAGGGGGCAAGAGGGAGCTGGGTTAATGCCTGCATGTACAGGTGGCCGGTAATTATAGACCCAACCAAGAAAAAGGGCCTAGGGATGCTTTGGGCCCCCCCCCCCCTCCCCACCTTCCCCCTCTTAAGTTCCAATACCAAAGTGCTCGATGTCTTTACCTAAAAATGTGCTAAATCGGCCAACAAAAAAAAATAATTTATATTGGCGCTTAAGATCTTAACTAATAAAAAAAACTGCCTTTTAAAATCAGCCAAAAGTACTCCCAACTATTGTGGAGGAACAGGTATTGTTGAATGGGAAGACACCCATGGTTGTACGGGGCAAACACTTCTGGCCAGGAGGCCAGCAAGAGGGTCTTGAATGGAGCACCTGCAATCGCTGTAGCAGCTGCAATACTAACAGGGGGTTTGCCAAGCCAGAGTTTGGTTTTGCCTTACTTGTGATCCATTTTTAGTCCACCGATGCAGGCGAACCCTGCAGTGGGAAACCAGAGGGTAGAGTGGTTGGAGTGAAAAAATGTCTTGATAATGGGGTTTTATGGAAGGCACACGACTATCCGAAAGACTGATCTCTGATTTGAATGCACCCAGATTACCAACATTGAGTGATAACCTCTGGCCGAATCTACACTGCCCCAGTGTTGGCCTTATTGGCTACTCCCCACTGTGTAGACCCTTACAGATGGCCTTGGGTGAGAAACTGGCCACCCAATTGAATAACCTTGAACTGCCGAGTGGCCTAGATTTGCAGGCAGGCACACTGGGGAAACCTTCACCCTCTATGTATCCAACATTAGCAGCGGAAGTGGGGAGTGTGCTGGAAAGAGTACACCGGCCCTTTGTGCCCCCCAAGGTGGTAGGACTAATTTAATGGCACGTGATCGTAATAATTAATCTGATGTATGGGCACCCATTAGGGGTAATAGCAGTATTATTCCAGCAGGGGAGAAAAGAGACAGCCCAGCCACAAAAGAGCAATTTGCGGTTACATTTACTTGCAAGTTGGGGAGTAATGCCCCCATTTGTTTAAATCGAGGTAACTTGATATTGATCTTTGGTGAAATACCAGTTTTAGCCCTGCCCTCTTCCACTGATTTAGTTGGTTGCCTTCCCAGATATTTACCATCCTGAAACCGCCATTTATTTTAACTCAAAATTGGTAATGGAGCTGGTACCCTCAAAAAGAGTAAGCCTACAGGAACTTGGCTTCAATGTGAGCACAATACAGCAAGAGGGGGGGCCCAATGGGCTCACAAGGCATCTCACATCTCCCCAGTCCATATACCTCACAGCGCTACATACCCAAGAGGGACACAGCTCACATTAGAGATGGTACCCACTCTGGGTGGCCAACACTCCCGTCAACTCTTCAGAGGAAGTTTGACCCACAATGAACTACAACATGGTCTGACACCAGAGAAAGAAAAGTATTAAATCATGGAATACAAGGGTGAGCATCACCTTCCATCGAATCCTGTTGCTAAGCTTCTAAAAGCGGCAACCTGCCTAGGTCTGCAGTAGACTTGGCCAACAAAGGATTTGGTCTTGGATGGTTTCCAGACTTTCACCCAGTTTTTCAGGTCTTGCAGGGTGAGGAGGGCCGGGGGGAGAGGGGGTGAACTCTTCTTGCAGTGGACTCCGCCCTCAGAATGATAGCATCTCCTGTGCGTGGTCTCCCCTTTGGTGTCATGGCAGTATCCATTATAGCGAAGGATCCAACTTTGAAACTATTGGTAGTAAATATTTATTGGCAAAGGGATTGCTGAGTCGAAAACGTTTTTGGATACGATTTATGAGTGATTGTGGCTGGTTATTTGAACTCCTGTGATTTCCAGGATTCTAGAAATGAGTTAATTGAAAAGTCATCTGATATGTTCCCACTGAAGGGAGTAGCTTCTTACCTGTAACTCCATTTCTCCAGCGTTGGTATCTTTCATGGATTCACATGCTATGAATATTTCCCATCGTCAGGCTGGAAAACCTCTAATTTAGCGTTTTCTTATGGAAAACATTGACACTTTAGAGTCCTATTGATGTTCCTTTTGGGTGCTTTAGGCTACACCAATAGGATGTCTGATAAATAGCCCCACCCTGCAACTTCCCTCCAGATTTTAACCTCCAAAGTAGAGGTAACCCGAACCAAGGTTTGCCTGCAGGGGGTGGCCGGCGGGGGCATGTGTATCCATGAAAGATACCAATGCTGGAAAATGGAGTTACAGGTAAGAAATGCTGTGAATAGATAACAGCAGTATGACCAATGTGAGGCAGTGTATCATAGGCAAACCACCCAATAACACCCATTAACATGCATGAGAATAAAAAACCAGCATGTGAGTGTAAAATAGAAACCCCCCCAAAGCTGCGGGGCCTACCTTACTGAAACAGGTGTTGGAGGACTACCCGCCCCACCTGCACATCTTCCACATGTTGCTGCCTCAGACAGTAGCGCCTGGTGAAGGTATGTGGCACCGTCCAGGAAGCCGCCTGGCAAATTTCCACAAGCAGTTCACCAGACCATAGTGCCGCCGATGACGCCGTGGACCAAGTAGAATGAGCCCTCGGAGTGCCCCTCAAAGGCTTGCCAGCTTGTGTGTGACAAAATTAAATTGTAGACGAAACTCAATGTGAAAGCCCTTGTTGGAAGGACCAAATGCTACAAACAGCTGCCTCGACCTCCGGAAGTCTTGGGTATGGTTCAGATAAAATGTCAGCGCCCTCTTAACGTCCAGGGAATGAAGGGCCTTTTCTGCCAGCGTGGACGCATTAGAAAAGAAAGAGGGTAAGGCAATGGAAGTAAGTTTGTGAAATGCTGATGGCACTCTCCGGATAAAGTGTGAGTTAGTAGCCAGGAGAACCTTGTCCCTCAAATCTCAAATAAGGCGGGACAATGACCAGTGCTTGCAATTCCGACACCTGTCGGGCCGAGGTAATTGCCACTAGAAAGGCAACCTTCCACAAGAGGAACTTCAAATGGAGGCATCATAGAGAACCGCATTGAGGCTGGACACCGGTGCAAACCGTTTCTCCGGGGGGAAATGTCCGAAACGGTCCTTTCAGAAAAGGTTTAACCAAGCAATCACTAAACAGAGGAGCAGCATGGCGCCTTCTCTTGAACCTAGAAATCGCTGCCAAATGCACCTGGAGGGATAATGCCAGGCCCCCTTGCACAAGATATAAGTACGGGAGAACTTTGTACTGCATTTTACCTCGGTTTCCAAGCTGTGAAAATTCATGCAATTTGTTTGCGCCCCGATACCCTCGGGTCTGGTGCGCATTATAAAATGAATAAACAAACCTGAGCCAGAGAGACGACCAACGGCTGTACACCTGGGTGACCCTCACATCAGGCATAGAATCTCGCCCATTTCCGACCATACGACACATTGGTAGAAGGGGCCATTGCCAAGATCCGGCAACACTCCCGGGAGATACCTAGATGACCAAACTCCAAGTGGTCAGCAGCCACGCCGCTAAACTGAGAGATGCCGGTTCGTGATGCCACTCTGCCGTCGTCCTGAGACAGGAGATCTTAGTCTGCACCTAAACGAAATGGCTCTTCCACCGCTAGGTGAAGGAGAACTGAAAACCATGTCTGCCTGGGCCAGAACGAGGCTACCAAGATCACCCTGCACCAAAACTTTAGTAGCCACTGGATGGTCCTCCTAATCAGTGTACACAGGGGAAGCGCATACGTGAATAGGTCCGTCCACGGAAACGAGCAGTGTCCCCTATTGACTCCTGATGATATGGCATTTGTAATGCGCCTATACACAAGTGAGCCTATACACAAGATGAGCCCCCTCTGCTGGCAAACTCCAGACAGTTTGTTTTCCATTGTAGCAAACAAGTCTATCGGGGAAAGCCCAATCGTCAGAAGATTCTTGCCATCTGCTTTGTCTTCAGCGCCAGCCGTGCAGCTGACCGGAGTCTCTGCTGAGCGAGTCTGCCTGAACATTCAGAACCCCCAGCAGATGGAAAGCTACAATATGGATCCTGTAAGCAGAGACCAATGCCAAACCTCCTGCGCCTCCTTTGACAGGACTCAGGAGTGCGTGCCGCCCTGCTTTCTCAAATAGAACATTGTGGTGTATTTTCAGTCAACACCCTCACCACTGCTCCTCGGATGCGCGGGAGAAACTTTAGGGCCCAGTGCACTGCTCTCAACTCAAGCACATGATATGCAATGACGTCTCCTCCCGAGACCATAGGCCCCGTTTCGGCGACTTGTCGAGGTGCGCCCCCCCCCACCGCCTCTGGGAAGCATCCGCCACGATTGTTAACTGAAACTCCGGTTCGAGCAGAGCCATACCCTGTACCAGATTGTCCGTGCAAGTCCACCACTGAAGGGCTTCCACCAACCGCTCGTCGACCACCAGCTGGTCTCACCATAATCCTGGACTCTGCAACCACCTGTCTGCGAGGAACTCCTGCACTGGTCTCATGAACAGGTAGCAACTGGGAAGGAGTGGGGATACTTTACGCCATGGCCCCCAGAAGCGACATAACTTCAAATTGTGATCACTGTACTCACTCACCAGCTTCGGACCGCAACTTCACCACTCTCTCGCTGGAAGGCTTTACCAGGTTATCTTGGGTAAGAAACTGCGCCCGAGAAACACCATCCCCTGGATGGCATCACATAAGATTTCTCGAAGTTGACAGCGAATCCCAGCTGTTGCAACAGGCCCATTGTCGCCATGAGACTCCCTTGCCTGTTCCGGCGACCAACCCCTTACCAACCAATCATCCAGGTAGGGGTACACAATGTCCTTCCCTGCGAAGGAAGACAGCCACCGGAGCCAGACACTTTGTAAACGTCCTGGAGAGGACTTCAGGCCAAACAGGAGGATCCAGCACTGGTAATGATCCTCTGATCACAAAACACAAGAATTTGCAGTGTTTTTGCCTTATCGGGATGTGACAGTAGGCGTTTTACAGATCTAACAGTGCCAGGAACTTGCACGGTTGCACAGAGCGGATTAAATCTTGGAAGTGTGAGCATCTTGAACTTCAAGCGTTTCAGATTCTTGTTTAGTGCCCGAAGATCTAGAATAGGCCTCCACTTGCCATAGGGCTTCTTCACGATGAAATATCGTGAGTACACCCCCTGGCCCCACTGACTGGAACTGGTTCTAGCGCCCCTTCACCCCAAGCCCACGAGTACCACCTCCTGTTAAATGGGATATTATATTGTGCCTCCTTTATCGTACATATTGACCTAAGCCCAGTCGCTCTGCAAAGAAATCCGTGTTGCAAGGTCCAGACCTTAGATCGACCTAGCCGCCATTTTAGGTCCATCCGCCATTTTGATTTGTTTCAAAGTCACTGTGTTCGAAAATGGTGGACAGTGTTTTCCCGCTTGTAACCTAGCCGTCCTGACCTTCGTGCAAAGTTAATGTCCAAACTGCCCGTAGGCCAAATATTACACGGCCCTATCGAGACCTTGCCCTAGGTTTGACCTATAGATCGAGGATTACCTGCGCCAACAAGTCCGATCCACGGACATACATTGAATACAATATTGTTTAAATACTGAATGTGAACGTTGTATAAAACATGTACTAAGACTTAATGTCAAATTCAAAGATACTGTTACCATTGTGACTTGTCGTTATACGAACTAGAAGTAACCCAAATGCATATAGTTGGACTAACGAGGTGAACTCGGCACGAACCCTAGACCGAGGAATTAACCTGCAGAGGGGCTGGACATTGCGATTGAAAACCGTATAAAAGATGTGAATATTTAGACGTCCAGTACCTCTCACTTCTCACACTGAATATTCGTTGTGATGCACTGAGGGCCAGATAGCTATCTGATACTTTGTTTCTTTGTAAACTGTACAGTTATAGAATAAAGATCTGTGAATCTTTATAAGCCCATGTTTGGTGCATTTCCTTTTGTGGTACTCCACCTCGATATTCTCCTTTTGCTTTCACAGATGGTGCCCGAATAGGGACCCTCAAGATTGATGCCAGCTCGTTGAAGGGGCTATTGGACCAGGATTGGATGGTATAAAACGGGGCCCCTTTCTTGGATGAGACGCGACACCTCAGCAGCGCTGCACGACCCGATCCCTGGACGGTGAGCCTGCGGTCTGAGTCGGCATCTTGACGAGGGTCCATATATCGAGGTGGGCAGATTTGCCGAAATCACCAACCACGAGGGACCTTAGTTAAAAAATGTGTATTCCGATCGGACCTCATTAGGTTTTGATCAGGTGAGTCGTGACCCGATTCTTAAGTATCCTGATAATTTGTTTTGGCGTATTACACTTGCAAGTGCAATTATTGACCAGGTAACACCAGTATTCTGATATGCCTCGGAAATCGTCTGCCTGCTTCAGGGCGTTATTCCGCAGTGACAGACAATCTTTGGAATTTGGCCGACCGGCACCAATGGAGGGGTCGCCGGCGTGTATTATGTACTGTAAGCACGGCATTGGTAGTATAGTATTTAATGATATTTGGCACAGACAAACTAGACATGCTTCCAAACTTCTGTGGCCAATCAATGGTAGTTTTGAAATTACTCGTATTGAATACTTAGAATCCCCATTATTGAAGAAAAAGGCGAGACCTGATGCATTCGATGTATTACAAAACTGGAAGAAAGAAGCTATGCAGCAGTTTAAGAGTAGAGAAAAGCATGCGCGCCGTCATATGACGAACGCCGAAAAAGCGTTGTTATATGACCAGAGTAAACATTCTGAGTCAGTTAGGAATATGGGTAGGGCTTTTTCACTTGGTATCCAGAAAATGTATCCTTCTAAAGACTCATCTATCCGATGAACTGGTCGATAAACTTTTAAATGAACGATGGCCTGGTGCCACTGCGCCACCTCCGTATGTTCCTCTTCCTGCTGTTATTCCTCCTCCCGTTGTTCCTCCTGCTCCTCCTATTGCTCCTCTTAATGTTACTCTTCTTCCTCCAGTTCCACCTCTTGTCGTTGCTCCTCCACCTTTGCTTGCTGCTATGATTCCGGTGAGCTTGCCTGCCGTGCCCGTGATGGCACCTTTGTTTCCAGATGTTCGAAATTTGCCTACTCTCCCTCTTCCAAGTGGTTCTACACTACTTGTAATAGATCAGGGAGCGGGTTTAAGGGTTGTAACTCGTAATACTGTATCTTCAGAGAAAAAGCGTAAGTTAACTGCGTGGGCTAAGCGTTGCATGGAGAAGGGTGACCAAGCTGATATTCTTGCCACACTTCATAATTTAGACAATTTTCCTGAGAAAAACGTTTGACGGATTAGGAATTTGTTTAGGTGTAATGTGGAACAGACTAAGTGATACAGATCTCCCACAAGGGAGAAGGGATCTGAATACTTTAGCATTTTCTAGAGATAATGCGGAGAAGGTACAACAGCAGGTTGAGAGGGTTTTTGGGTACAGTAGGGAATTGGAATGGCTAAAGAATGAAGATGTAGATGGCAATAGCTTGGATGTTATGTTCGTACAGAAACTATTTTCTCCTTGTCGAAAGTCGATAAATGAGGAGACAAATTTGTACGAAAGATGCGATTAGGTGGATCTCAGATACATCGATAACTCCCGTCGAAATATATGACACGTATAGTCAGTATACGCCAGAAATACAGAGGCAAGTGATACAGGTAATTGTAGAGTACCTACAGGATGAATGCGTAAAAAGAAAGATTTGTTGTCCCACAGAGTTATTGAGTATTTATAAGAGCTTTTTCATTTGACACTTCTTCAGCTGCTTTAGCGCTTGATTTAGCTCTGTTGCTTAGTAAGCGTTCGGAGTTGGCTACTTCTTAGTTGCCTATGAGAGGTTCCTCCGACATTTGTCCCAAAAGTTGATTCCAGCTGATCCTGCAACAGGTGCAGTTGCTCAAGATATTCCTGCACATTATGTGTCGCAGTTCGTTCATGTCCCGTTCGAGACAGGAAGTGAACACCATCAAACAGTCTATTCCCGATATTAGGAAGAAACCAAAAGGGTTCTACAAAGAAAGTGTCTTACAATCCTCAGTATTCACCTTAAGTGATATTGATCTATTTCCCGTACTCCTGCCTGTTGATTTACAGAAACAGATTAGGACTGTTGATGTACCAGGGTTAGGAGATTCATGGGACACTGACTAGCCTAGATGGAGAAAGACCAGCTGGTGAGAGACCACCACAGGTAATACTAACCTTGCCTGATAGAATAGTTATAAAATTGAAGACCAATTCCTGAATTAAGGATTATTTGGGACAAGTTTACGGCCTGTGTCCAAGGGAAATCTGAGGGTGCTACCAAGTTCTTCAACTGGTTCGAACAAGTATTTTCAGATTACAGTGGGCATGACTTAAGCACAGAGTCTGGGAAAAGGGTTTTCATAGACAAATTTGTACGTGGATTGCTGCCTGACATCCAGTCGAAATCATGTCCTCCGAGAGCACGTGGCAAGCAAAGTCTGTCAGAAGTACTGCACATGGCTCAGTACTATGAGAATCGTGTCAATGAAAAGGAAAGAGTTGAAAAGAGAAAAGGTGACTTAAAAACAAAAGTACTATTGCAACAAAATGTTAGAGGCCCTAGAGGGGGTACTTCGCAATTTAGAGGTCAGCATGTTCCACAAGGAACTACGCCATTGGATCCTGTAAACATTAACCAGTGTGCTTATTGCAGATGAGGGTCATTTGCGTGCACAATGCCCGATCCTCCAGCAAAGGTCAAATAACACATTTGGGAATATGGGTAGACGACCCAGAGGCTGCCCAGGGTTAGGGGGTCCTGGCAGAGGTCAGTTTTCACAAGATTCACAGCAACCTTTTTCGCAGGACAATCAGGCATCAAGTGTGGATAATAGAAACATTTTTGACCATCCTTCTGATGCTTACCTCTGAAGAACCTTCGACGACCTTCGCTAGGATTGCCTAAAGCAGGGTTTCGAACCAACGCCCATTACCGTTAATCAGAAAGGTCCCTACGTTTAAATGATAGCGGGAAATAGGAAACACCCATTTTTGATAGATACCGGGGCACAGAAGTGTTCCATTGACCATTTGCGGGTTCCAAACATTCCACTCTCAGGGCAAACCAATGTTTCTGTAGTGTTTTCTGGCACACCAGTCTGTCTGGTTTCTTCACCAGTACCCATTTCTTTGGGTCCATTTACGGACCACTGTCCATTCCTTTTGACCACGAATTGTGGAGAGAATTTGTTGGGGTTGAATATGTTGAAGGAATTAAATGAGGTAATTCATTGTTCTTCTGATGGAGTGAGTTTGACGATTTCACCACAGCAACTTTGAATCCCAATTCTTAACCAGACCTTTGCCGCCAGAATTTGGTAATGTTCGAGTGTTTGTGGGCAATTGATGACAATGATGTCAGCGTTTTGAAAATTGAGCCTGTTAAGATTATTCTGAAACATGGAGTAATGTTGCCATGCATTCCCCAGTATAAGATCGCGGTCGATGGTGAGTAAGCTTTGAAACGCATCGTCTCCGATTTTGTGCATCAAGGGGTGATTGAGGAAATTGCAGGTAGTTTGTGCAATAGTCCGATTTTGCCTGTGTACAAAAAAGGCGATAATGCGTTTCCCTTTCATTTTATTATTGATCTATGTGCCATCAATAAGCTTGTTGCTCCACAGTTTCCCATTGTGCCCGATGTGACAACAATATTGACCACGATTGCGGCTTCAGCTACTCACTTTAGTGTTGTGGATCTAAAAAATGCTTTTAGTATCCCTATACATAAGGACAGTAGATACTTGTTCGTTTTCACCTTAGGTGGGGGGACGCTCGTTTACCTTTACCCGTGCACCACAAGGTTACACAGAAAGTCCTAGTATCTATAGTAGGGCTTTGAAAGAGCAGCTCGATATCCTTGTGTTGCCCTCTACTTGCACACTGCTTCAATATGTCGACGATCTGCTTTTAGCTGCTGACTCAGAGCACTTTTAAGGAGGGCACTTTGTTGTTGCTTATTCACCTAGCACAACATGGACACAAAGCTTTGCTTAAAAAATGTCAATATTGTTGACAGGAGGTCACCTATTTAGGCTATCTCCTGTCAAAGGAGGGAAGAAGGTCGACGCCTGAACGGATAAAAATCATTTCTGGCATGTCTGTCCCAAATACACATAAGTAAGTTAGAGCCTTTTTACTGGAATGGCTTCTTACTGTAGGCAGTGGAACTTGGAACACCAGCGAGCATTTGATCTGCTGAAGACTGCATTGTGCTCGGCACCAATTTTGGGCACACCAAACTATGAAAAGGCCTTCGTGTTGTATGTGCATGAATGTGATGCATGTGCTTTGGCTGTATTAAACGCAGGAACATGGAGGGAAGAATAGGCCGTGCGGCTACTTTTCTTCCGCCCTTGATCCTGTTGCATGCACTTTGCCAAGATGTTTGAGAGCTGTTGCTGCTGCGTCGTCCGTAAAACAGAGCGAGGGAATGGTCCTAGGCCATGCTTTAACCCTGATGGTACCTCACTCTGTAGATGTTCTATTAAACAGAACACAAACTCAACACCTCACCTCCGCACGATTAATGAGATACGAATTGATCTTGTTTGCACCGCACATACAAATCAAGAGGTGTTGTGTTCTTAATCCAGCTGAACCTTTACCTTTCTCGCAAGGTACTGCTTTCAGTGACGAAGAGTCACATGACTGCCTTTACACTACAGAACAAGAGACCAAAGGCAGAATCGATCTAAGAGACATTCCTTTGAACAATCCACAAGGGGAGCAGTTTTGTGATGGCTCCTGTTTCAAACTCCCGGATGGTAAATCCACAGCTGCTTATGCAATCACCACATTGAGCACGGTCGTGGAGACCAAAAGAATCACGCATATCTACGCGCAGACCGCAGGGATTATAGCATTGACCCGAGCTTGTGAACTTTCCGAAGGGCTTCCCATAAACATATATACTGACAGTCAGTATGCCTTTGGGGTGGTTCACAACTTCGGCAGACTTTGGGCAGAAAGAGGGTTCTTGACCTCACATGGCACTAAAATCCAACATGGCTCCTTGATAGTACGGTTACTCTCAGCGCTTGCACTCCCTACTTAGCTAGCTATTGTAAAATGTGCAGCGCATCAGAGAATCAGACCATGTACGAAAAGGGAATGGTTTCGCTGACCAGAGAGCCAAACAGACTGCCACTGATCTCTCTTCAGAAATGTATACTTCAAGGGAAGCCATAAATGCCTGTACTTTGGATGAGGGTATTGACTCCGTAAAGAATATTCAAGCCGATGCCACATTAGAAGAATCTGAGAAATGGGCTGAAGGCTTGGGAAAATTGGATGATGGGTGTTGGGTGGACAAAGTTGAAGGGACATGGCTATTGCCGGACGCGTAGGTTATGATGGTTGTTATGGATCATGGTCCTACCCATATTTGTGCTCGTAAAGTCACTAAAATGTTGCAAAATGTGTGGGTAAATGACAAAATCCCTAAGGTAGCTGAATGCTTCATTCAGGGGTGTATGATTTGTTTACAGCACAATGTGGGAAAGGGCGCATCAACTCCTAGGGGTAGTTTTGGTCCACCTCTGTCCCCTTTGAGGTGATTCCTTTTGACTTTATTGAAATGGAGCGTTGTTATAACTAACTACATATTAGTTGTCATCTGCGCCTTTAGTAAATGGGTTGAAGCTTTTCCCGTCAAAGATGCCACTGCTATGACCACGGCAAAGACCATGCTGAAAGAATATTTTCCAAGATTTGGTCTGCCAAGAGTCATCTGGTCAGACAATGGTGCACATTTTATTGCTGCTGTAATTCTGCAGATATGCGCAGGTTTACAGATCGATAAACGATTCCATTCGGCCAGACACGCACAGAGTGCTGGACTAGTAAACAGTCACGCCATCAAAAACAAGCTTGCTAAGACGTGTGCCGGCACCAAACTAAAATGGCCAGACGCCTTACCGATCGTATTATTGTCCATGAGGACGACCCCTCAAACTAAGACTGGGATCTCTCCCTTTGAGGTGGTCATGGGTAGGCCAACTAACATTTGGAATATCCCAAGGCCCTGTTCTTTGCGCGAGGTCGATAATGTACTTCTTTCCGATTGTGGCCAGTTAACTAAAAATCTTTAATTTATCACCAGGTGCGAGAGGCTTTACCTGTAAAATACGAGGGCCCCGGCCAAAGCATACGGCCGGGTTACTGGGTCCTTACGAAGGCATTAGAGCGATCTTCTTGCCTCGCACCTCGTTGGCAGGGCCTGCATCAGATCCTCCTGGTCACACAGACTGCGGTGCGGGTAGCAGGAAAAAAGAATTGGATCCACATGTCACATATCAAGAGGATTCCACACCCTGTGCCACATGCTACAGAAGATACAGAACCCCCTCACGAGTACTGCAACCAACAATCACAAAGCAGTAAACAGCATTGAGGGTGCATCAGAGACTCTCCCTGAGCCAGTGGGGCCTGGGGAACCTGCCATTTTACCTCCACACTCTCCAACAGTTTCGTCTTTTGAATTTGTTCCTGATCTTGCATCAGATCCTGCTTTGGATTCGTCGCTTCTAACGGGAAGTGACAACACGATCACAGATCACTCAGTACCAGGGATCACAAGGTACAATCTGCATCCGAGGAAATAGACCTACCGCACGGTTCGGCTGTGCCCTCGGAAAAAAAATCAAGGGCTTGTCTTTTTGGCCCGATCATTTGTGCACAAGGGAATTCTGTTGGCTAGGGTTTGTGAAAGGACTAAGACGACGCTCGGCCTATAGGTCGCCAGCAAAGAAACATTGGTGCAAATCATTTGAAGAGAAATGCCTGCAACCACTCCTGATCATACAGAAAAGATAAAAGACTGGGACCAGCTACGGAAACGGACATTCAAATGTGTGGGCCCCAAAAACGTATTGTTTAGTGATCATGTTGATTGGTTTTACAATAATCATCATTGCTTTAGGATTTTGGTATCTGGAAGAAGTACATCTGCTTGAAAATGTGTTACCCACTGTTTCTACTCCTTTCGTGCACCTGCACGCTTTATCTCCTAGAGACTCTCAGCACAGACAGTTATCACAATAACACTATTGCTCATTATGAACGCTACACATACCATTCTGAATAGGTCCAATTGTTGGGTTTGTTCACATCTACCGCAACATGGGGATAAGGGGCTGGGTTGGTATATTCATCCATTACCTTTGACAACTGCTTGCTATGCTTCTCTAAGAGCACTATTCCTTGGCTGATGGAATGATAGCATCTCAGGGAAATTTGATGGGACGAATTTTAATGATTTTGAAAAACGTGTTCCGACGCCCCTGGGATGCTCTCGTTGCGAATAGGAGCAAGCCAAATGTTGCTTCTATTAGGCCTTCTGACAGACTGTCCCGTCCTTTTCAATCTTTGATCTCTTAAGATGGCTTCTATAGGCAATAGGGATGCCACACCACCTTCTTATACTATTAACCACAGCTCTGATTCAGTTTCTTTCTGCATGCAGAGGAATGGAACACATTCAATGGGTGATTTTAAGGGTTGCGCCAACGTTGCGAATTTTACTAGTGAGAACAGACCTTTGTATGTAGGCGAACCGGTCTACTTTGTTTGTGGTAATGTAGCCTTTCCATTGTTACCCAGGGATTGGCATGGGGACTTGTTATTTAGGGATTCTGTTACCCAGGGTATTCATTGCTATCACTATAGAAGTTTCAAAGGCTCGTCCACGGCGGGACGAGAATGGTGATACTTCAGCACAAATTCTGGGTGACGTAGCCAAATCCTTTATGCCATTGTGGGGGCAAATACTGAACTCGGGAGATATCAGGAGACTAGCGAGAGTACTGGAGAGGACCATCAACCGGACCACTGACATACTCTATTGACGCTGGAACAGAAAGCAATAATGTTAGTGGCACTTCAAAACCAGATGGCATTAGAGGTCATTCTGGCTGAACGTGGTGGGGTATGTAAATTAGTGGGGTCCGCTTGATGCGTTTTTGTGCCAGATTCCTCCCCAACGATTTTCAGAGCAATTCAAAATGTACACATCCTTAGTTCAGAAGTGCATGTTCCCGAGGGAAATTGGAATCTTAGCGCTTGCTTCTGGGACTTCTTGCGATGTTAGTGTTGGAAGATGCTCTCGGTCGTGCTGATTATTTTAGGTATTTTGTTGTTTCTCTGCTGTTGTATACAAGGTCTTCCTGTTTTGTGTTCGATGGTAGGAGGATGTTGTGTACAAGCGATGGGTGCATTAGGGCACAACGTATACGCCCCAGAGAAAATATCTAACAAATTCGTGCTGAAGGAAATCTTAGTTTGACCTCATGGCACTTGATAACTCCGATAGTAATTCAGGATGCATGGACATTGAGACATGGAGTTACTGGAAGTAGTATTAGCACTTGGCTTAGGCCGAAAGGAGGGTTTGTTAAACGGGATATCATATTGTGCCTCCTTTATCGTACATACTGGCCTAAGCCCAGCGCTCTGCGAAGAAATACGTGTTAAAAGGTCCCGACCTTAGATCAACCTAGCTGCCATTTTAGGTGCATCCGCCATTTTGATTTCTGCTTCAAAGTCACTCTGTGTTCTAAAATGGTGGACAGTGTTTTCCCCGTTTGTAACCTAGCCGCCCTGACCTTCGTGCAAAGTTAATATCCAAACTGCCCGTAGGCCAAATGTTAGGGCTGTGTAATGAGACCTTGCCCTATGTTTGACCTATAGATCGAGGATTACCTGAGCCAACAAGTCTGATCCACGGACATACATTGAATACATATTGTATTAATACTGAATGTGAACACTTGAACTACATTGTATAAAACATGCACTAAGACTTGATGTCAAATTCGAAGATACACTATTGCCATTGTGACTTGTCGTTATACAAACTAGAAGTAACCCAAATGCATATAGTTGGACTAACTAGAGGTGAAATCGGCACAAACCCTAGACCGAGGAATAATTAACCTGCAGAGGGGCTGGACATTGCGATTGAAAACTGTATAAAAGATGTTAATATTTAGATGTCCAGTACCTCTCACTTCTCACACCGAAAGGGCTGGTATTCATTGATAGCCATCTGATACTTTGTTTCTTTGTAAACTGTACAGTTCTAGAATAAAGATCTGTGAATCTTTATAAGCCCGTGTTTGGTGCATTTCCTTTTGTGGTACTCAACCTAGATATTCATTTTGCTTTTACACTCCTGCCACAAGTCTAGAAGATACGGTTGCACCACATACACCGTTGAAACTCTGAGTGGCCGAGACATACTGTATCCAGCACATAGCGATGTGACGTTATAAGTTACCATTCGTCGACATGGTTCATCACTCTGCACCCCAGCAGACTGCCCATATGGAAGTCATTGTTGAGACTTTGACTGCCTCCCTTTGGCAGCCGAGGCTTGTGAACCTTTCTTGCGCTGACCTTGAAAGTTTCTGCTCTTCTGAGCAGACTGGACCAAGCACCGATAGCCTTGTGACAAGTAGCGGCACTGCCTGTAACTTCGATCTCTGGAGGAGGCAAACCAGGCATTATCAGAGGGTCCACGAAAAGCCCGAAAAAAGCAGCCCCCCTGCAGGGAACCTAAAGAGTTTGCTGTCTCAGTATCCTCTTTCATCCCTTTGAGGGCCTCCTCCATCTTCTCCCCGAACAAGTGTTCACCCTCACATGGCATATCTATGATCTTATACTGGACCTCTGGTCAAAAATCCATTCACTTGTCGTCGGAGCACCACACCATTATTGATTTGCTTAAACCCAAACTGCCAGGTCCACTGCAATATTGATGCTGTGGTTGGAGGCCTCTTCCCCCCTCTCGAACCAACATCATTGCCTCCTTGCGGTGTTGCTCCGAGAGATGATCAAGAATCGTGAATAGCCTGTGCCACATCTCCCCATCATACCTGGCCATAATGGCCAAGGAATTTGCAGCTTTTAATGTAGTAGCCCCCAACGTCAGGACCTTCTTCCCAAACGCGTCCTGTTTCCTGGCTTCACTGTCCGGGGCGTGACGCATTTGTGTTGGCTTCTGGCCTTACAGCCAACCACCGCCACCACAGACTCTGGTGCGGGCTGCGAGACGAGACATCTCGGGGTGGACTCGGGAGCCTTTAATTTCTTTTTTAGATGGCCCAGAAGACGGGTGGTGCATCCTACACAATCCCTCCTGCCCCACGTGGTCCATAATCAGAACCGAGAAAACCGCCTTCCGTCTCTTTCCCATATGATTGAAGAGAAAGCAGTCCCTGCGCTCTTCCTCAGGAGCCAGACCAAACACCTGACACCTTCGCCATCATGGCATGGAATGCCCCAATATCCGGCGGAGATGGTTGTGCCGGGCTACTCTGCTGTTCCACCTCAGGATCTGTATCCCAGGCATTGACCCTCATTGGCAACGAAGACAGTCGACATGTTATCACGCGGAGCACTCGCCGGATCTGAATCAGGCAATTCCACCCCTCTTCCGGATTACTGTGGATGGACCAACCCAACCGGCAACAGCAACCGTACCGGAGGAGACTTCCTAGGGGCCTCACCAGGCATACCTCCAACCACCAGAACCGACTGACTGGAGGCAGTGGCAGCCTCGCATCGAGTGCCCCAACAATGACTGGAGCATATTGAACACCTGCAAGGATAGCAGGGATTGAGGATTTACCAACGGTTAAAGGGGCGGTGGACCCATCGGCAACAAGCCTTCCGAGTCCATCTGCATTGACAACAGCAGACCACTGTTACAGTCGTGGACAGAGCTGACGACACCACCGTAGACGACGGAAAAGCAGGATGTACTAGCACCGTTGGCGACAAGGGAACATCCATCAATGCTGATCAGGACCATGGTCTTAGCCTTCACCGGTGAACCGAAACTTTCTGGAAGAACCACCAGAATGGTGCTTCGAAGAATCCCGGCTGGACGAGGACCTATTATGATCTTTAGACAAGTGCTTTGAGGAAGATTCCTTAGTCTTCGCCTGTCCTTTGTCCGACACCTTTGACTTCCCGGGCCAACCACCAGACCCCTTGGACTGATCAGACTGATCTGACTTGGATATCAAGGAGCCACTCGCCCCCTTCGAATGATGCGACCTGGACGTAGAAGACTTGCTACCTCTCCCCACCTCAGATGTAGGCAACTCCGTCCGTTGCTTCTTAGCAGGGGGTTCCGCCAACGCTGCTCTTCTGTGCTCAGAGGCCTTCTCCACCCCCACCAAAGACTAGCTCCCCCGGGCCGAACCCACTTCCAAAGCTGGGTAAGTGCCCTCGTTTAGCCAACAGATGAGCTGGCAGTCACAGTCTTTCAAAGTCTTCTGCGAAAACCCCTGGCATATCTCGCAGGCATCCGCTGAATGATGGGGGTACAGACAGAGACAGCCCGTATGGCAATCCCCTTCGAAGACCTTAAAGCCGCAGGTAGCACAAGGCCTAAAAGATTTTTTCTGGGCCACAGATGACATACTGGCCGGATACAAAAAGCATGTGCAAAACACAGAGAAGCACAATGTAATCCCAACAGTTTGGAGACTGTTGAAATCTGAAGGAAAGCCGCAAGGAAGGGGCTATATTATGTATCAGATGTCCTATTGATGTAGCCTAAAGCACCCAAAAAGAACATCGATAGAACACTAAAGTGTTGACGTTTTCCATAGGAAAACGCTAAGTTAAAGTTAACGAGGTTTCCCAGCCTGACATGAAATATTCACAGCATGTGAATCCATGAAAGATCCAATGCTGGCGAGGAGCTGGTGTATGGCCCTAGAGGCGTTGGGGGTCCTTCTGTTGAGTGGGGTTGATTTTGGTGCTGGGGTTAGGATGTCCACTTGGTTTAGAGGGACTAACTCCTCGACACTGGATTACATATTTACTGATGAATGCCTACTAAACAGCTGTATTTCTTTCTCAGTCCTGGAAAATGATTGGAGTGATCATGGTATCCTGGAGGCTAGTTGTTAAGTCGGTTTATCCTTTAGGACTCATCTTTCGCAACTAAGGAATGCTTGGGGCCAGGCTATTCATTGGTCTGACAAATATTGGGGCTTTAAATTCTAAATTACACATGGTCAGGCAGTCATTGGAAAATTGAGGTTTTCAATGTAAATAATGTTTCAAGCCACTATTGGTAATCTGGTGGAGTATGTGGCAAGATGTGTACCCCAAGAAATGTGAAGGTTAGAAGTCCTATACATAGCCATAATGATGAGGGCGCCAAAGCCAAACTAATATGTGAAAGAATATTAGATGGGTTAAGGTTACACACATGAATTTGGAGGAAACACTTAGCAGGATCAAAAAAATCTAAGCACAACTATAAACATTTCTGTACAGTCATGAAAGTTATGTTGCTTCAGAGAGATGAAGAGGTAATGTGTTTTAATTACGGCAGATATGGGCTCGTTTTGCTCCTTGATGCAGAATCATGAACCATCTAATATGTCCCAGATTAATGCCGTCTCAAACAGTTGGTTGACTACTTTAGGGCCATGGATGACAAAGCCAGGGCAACAGGGATAGCGATACTTCAATTTTGAGGATGCCGTCCGTTGATAAATCGACAGCCCTTTGAGATGGAGAAGAAATTCTTAATCTCTTAAAGAAGTGCAAGAAATATAGGGCTCTGGGGCCAAATGCTTTGACTAGTAACACTCTGAAGGCAGATCCAGTAACCTGGCCAAGAGTCCTTTTTCTGCAGTTGGAAGCATTCTCGACACAGGCCTAGTGCCTTCGATTTGAGTTCAGCAATAGTTGTGCCGATATTCAAGAGGGGCTGCCGGGCTTAGCCAAAAAAACTATCGTCCGATCTCGCTGATCGACGCTGACTGCAACATATTCACGACCCTTCTCCTTTAACATCTGGAGGAATGGTCAAAGAGTAGTTATATGTTGAACACATTTCAAACTGGGTTCCGTAGAGGCCACTCTACTAACATAAATGGCCTGCTTCTACGAAGTATCCAGGAAACAGCATGGGGTACGAGGGAGGATGCACTTTTTTGGCCTCCATTGATCCATCGGCTGCTTTTGATTGGGTAGTTTGGGCCCGCCTTTGGTCAAAGCTCGCAAATTCAGGTTTACCAGATGGTCTCCTACGGCTATTGATGAGTCTATACCAGAACTCAAGCATGCATATTAGTTTAAACAAAGAGGGGGACCTCTCGGGGGCAATTAAGACCTCTTCAGGCCTACGACAAGGCTGTGTTCTTGCGCCCTGGCTTTAAAATCAATACAAGTCAGACACTGGGGAATATCTAGATAAAGCAGGCATTATCGCTCTAAGCCTGGGCAAATGTAAAATTCCTTGGCTGGCCTATGCAGATTTTATTCTTCTGGATAACACAAAGGTAGTCCTACAAAGACTTCTATCTGCCTTTGCTGCATATGCTAATGAGAATGGGCTAATTATTAATCCAGACAAGACCAGGATATTGGGGAAATAAAACCAAAAATGTGCATGTATGGTCCTTGGGAAATACTCCGATTAGGGCCACTCCTAGTTTCACTTACCTGGGCTTTCATTTCTGTGCCAATCCAGGAGTATGGCAATCTCGGGAGATCGTACTCCAAAAAGGCAGCCATGCTAGAGAAATAGCTGGGGAGAATAAATGGTAAATATGGACAATTTTCTTTAAAACCAGACTTATTCTTTTATGAGGGCCGAATCAAAACTGACCAATGGTCTGGAGCTCTGGCAGTACTACTATGTTTAAAATACTGAATCAGATAGAAGCCAGACTGCGGCGTAAAACAGAGGTCCTAATGCAAACTCGGGGCGGCAATAAGATATGATCTGGGTATCTCATCATTCAAGGCAAGAATGGAGTATGTTCTGTACGCGTAACTGTCCTCCCCATTCCCGGGAACAATCTATGATGCTCTTAGCCACGC
The DNA here is from genome assembly GCF_040938575.1 of Ambystoma mexicanum. Lineage (NCBI taxonomy): Eukaryota > Metazoa > Chordata > Amphibia > Caudata > Ambystomatidae > Ambystoma > Ambystoma mexicanum. Next base: position 381,322,152 of record NC_090927.1, on the reverse strand, counting down.
ATTACCACGGAGAACTGGAGACTTGACGGGCCCGAATTACAGTGCTGATTTTGGTGGGAGATGTGAAGCTATTCTTGAGGGTATAACAATTGATAGAGATTGTCTTTTGAATAACCCAAATAGAGGGTCAAGAATTTGGTTGGAACACGACTGGTGTGAAACAATTGTTTCCTTACATGCTTAACCATTAATGAGCCATTTAGCACATGAACACAAAAGAAGGGAATAGTTTACCTGTAACTCCATTTCTCCAGCATTGGTATCTTTCATGGATTCACATGCTTAGAATATTCCCCGTCGTCAGACTGGGACCCCTCGGTACACATATATAGCCTTTTCCAAAGGAAAACTTTCGACACTTTTGTGTCCTATCTACGTCCTTCTAGGACTCGCCTACGCATGCTCCGCAGGCCGTACTAGTATAAGAGGCCCGCCCCCCGCGGCTCCCCTTCAGATTTCGGCCCCTCCAAAGTAGGAAGGGTTAAATTTATCACATACATTACATACGGGGAGGTTGGCGGGCACATTTGAATCCATGAAAGATACCAATGCTGGAGAAATGGAGTTACAGGTAAGAAACTATTCCCTTCTCCAGCATTGGATCTTTCATGGATTCACATGCTTAGAATAGATTGTATAGCAGTAACACTTGAGACGGCGGTGAGAATGTAATGTAACAATATATATCCTCACCCTACTACACAATGCATATCTACCGTAGGGATAAGTTAAGTCATAACGTTGCCCACAAAGTATATCGCCCTTAAGAGGGTAGACAACAGAATCTCCACAGGTAGGAGCTTACCTTACTGAAACAGATGGCGCAGGACAGCTCTTCCCATCTGCATGTTGCCTGGCAAGGCAGTAGTGGCGGGTAAACGTGTGGGGCACTGACCATGCCGCAGCTTGGCATATGTCCGTCAGCGGAATTCCAGCCCATAACACTGTTGAGGACATCGACCTTGTAGAATGAGCTCTAGGATGTCCTTGCAGTGGCCTTCCGGCCTTAGAGTGACAAAAAGCAATCGTCGACGAGACCCATCTAGCCAATCCCTGTTCAGAGATTGCTTTTCCTCTCGTCGACAGACCATATGCGACGAACAGTTGCCGAGTAGCCGTGATGTCTTGTGTACGATGTAGGTAGAATTTCAGAGCCCTCTTAACGTCCAGGGTATGAAGAGTTTTTTCTGCTGCCGATGATGGAGTGGCGAAGAAAGTAGGCAGAACCACGGATGAGTGTTTGATATACCTTCGGGACGAACATAGGGTTAGTTGCCAGGACTACCTTGTCCTTAAAGAATCTTAGGTAGGGCGGGTCCACGACCAGCGCTTGTAGTTCCGAGATACGTCTGGCTGATGTGATAGCTATCAAGAATGCCAACTTCCACGAAATGAATTTTATGTTGGACGTGGCCATAGGCTCGAAAGGCGGTTTCATCAAGCCTGCCAACACTGTTGAGGCTCCAGGTCGGGGGAAAACGTTTCACCGGGAGAAAAGCTCGAAATAAACCCCGCATGAAGTGTTTTACCAGTCTAGAGGAGACTGCCGCCTCTTCCTTGTGAACCTCGAGATGGCTGCCAGGTGTACCTTTATCGATGAGGGGGACAATCCCTTTTCTGCCAAGAGGAGCAGGTACGGTAGAACTTGTTCCGGCGTCACCAACAATGGTTGTAGGCCCCGTTGTCCTCTACACCATTCACAGAATCTCTGCCACTTATAGGAGTAAGATTTGTTAGTAGAAGGGGCTCTAGCCGCCTGTAGAATTCTTTGGCAATCCTCTGAAATGTCTAAAGCCCCGAACTCCGAGAAGTCAGGAGCCAGGACGTAAGGTTGAGACTGTCCGGGTCGTGATGCCACACCGTGCCTCTGTCCCGGGATAGAAGGTACGGGACTTTCGGAAACGCTATGGGATGTTCCAGCGATAGATGGAGGTCTGAGAACCACGGTTGCCTCGGCCAGTATGGTGTCACTAGGATCACCCGGCAATTGTATCTGCGTATCCACTGTATTGTTTTCCGAATGAGGGGAAACGGGGGAAACGGGGGGAAACGCATAGGGGAACATGTCCGTCCATGGGAAGGAGAACGCCTCCCCCACCGAACCCTCTTGGGGCCATCTGCTTGCAAATTGCTTGCATTTCTTGTTGTCTTTGGTCGCGAAGGCGTCCAGAGGGGAGTGACCCCATTTCTCAAAGACTTTCCTCAAGTGACCCGTGTCCATTTCCCACTCGTGTATCTGGGCCATGCTTCTGCTGAGGGAGTCGGCTTGGCAGTTCCTCACTCCTGGAAGGTGATGAGCCACGAGTGAAATTTCGTGCTTCGATGCCCAATGCCATGTTTTCTGGGCTTCTATGGAAAGAGTCCTTGATCGTGTCCCTCCTGGTTTCCTCAGATAAAACATGGCTGTTGTATTGTCGGTCAGTATTCGCACTCGCGAACTCTTGATGTGTGGTAGGAACGCCTTCAAAGCCCATCGTAACGCTCAGTTCCAGTACGTTTATGTGTAGGAGTGACTCCGTTGGAGACCAGCGACCTTGCGTTTGGAGAGCACCCATGTGCGCTCCCCATCCGGTTAGGGACGCATCCGTAACTATGGTGCTCTGAAACTCCGGCTCCTGTAGGGGCACACCGTTGTTCAGATTGTGGGAACTCTGCCACCACTGAAGGGTCCGACGTAGCTCGTCGTCGTCGATGGTTATCCTGTCCGACCACGATCCCTAAGCCTGTGTCCATCGGTCCGCGAGGAATTCTTGGACTGGCCTCATGAATAGTCGACAGTTTCTCACCAGATGGATGCAGGATGCCATGGCCCCTAGGACCGTAACATACTTTCTCACTGAGATCCTGGTGTTTCGCCGTAGCCAGGCCGCTTGTTGAATGAGTCTTGAGGTCCTGTCGAGAGAGGGTTTCACCAGCCCTAACTGAGTCTCGAACTGTGCCCCCAAGAATACCAGCGTTCTCAATGGCCGCAGAGAGGATTTCTCGAAGTTTATGGCGAATCCTAGCCGTTGTAGAAGCTGCATGGTGGCTTGCAGACTTGTGTTGGTCGACGCTGGGGAGGATCCCCTTACCAGCCAGTCGTCGAGGTATGGGTATACATGGTGGCTTTGCTTCCTTAGCCAGGCAGCCACTGGGGCCAGGCATTTCGTGAACGTTCTGGGGGAGGTCTTGAGCCCGAAAGGAAGAACCGTGAATTGGTAGTGAGTTCGCCCTATTACAAAACGTAGGAATTTCCTGTGTTTCCGACACATTGGAATATGGAAATACGCGTCCTGTAAATCCAGGGACGCCAGGAAATCTCCCTTTTGAACTGCGCGGATCACTTCCTGCAGAGTGAGCATCTTGAATTTCAGGCTCTTTATGGACTTGTTGAGCTCGCGTAAGTCTAGAATGGGACGCCATTTGCCGTTCGGCTTTTTTACGACGAAGTATCTTGAGTAGACTCCTTGACCTCTCTGTGATGTTGGAACTAATTCTATCACGCCCTTCGCTAACATGTGTAACCTCCTGTTGCAGTACCTTCATATGGGACTGAGCGGTGAACGCAGGTGGAATATGCGGAGGGTTGTGTTTGAATTGCAGAGAGTGTCCGTTTCTTATAGTGTCTAACACCCATTGGTCCGTCGTTATCCTTTCCCATTCGTCGACATATGCTGAAACTCTTCCCCCCAGAACGGTTTGTGGTATGTCACTGCTGATCTTTTTTTTGCTCGTCTCTCGACGACGATTGGTATGATGGTAGTTTTCTGGAAGACTGGAAGTTTCGTCGACGGTTAGCCGATTGTGAGGCACGTCGGTATCCCTGGGAGGGGTAAACCGATCTGGCAAAGGATCTGTCTCCAGAAGAGAATCTTGAATTACCTGAAGCCCCTCTAAAGGGACGAAAAGACTTGTAACTTCTGCCACTCTGGAGGGCACCCAATGAACGTGCCGTGTCCGAATCTTCTTTCATTCCTTTTAGGGCCTCGTCCACCTTCTCACCGAAAAGAAGGTCTCCCTCAAAGGGCATATCTAAGACCTTGTATTGCACTTCTGGCCTGAAGTAGATACACTTAAGCCATGACTGTCGACGCAATACCACCCCATTGTTGACTTGCTTGAAGCCTGACTCAGCGAGATCCACCGCGATGTTTATTGCGTGATTTGAGGCTTCCTCACCCTCTCGGACCAGTAGCATCGCCGCCTTCCTCTGTTCTTCTGGAAGATGATCAAGCATCGGAGCTAGTCTGCCACATCTCCCTATCGTATCTGGCCACAATCGCCAGAGAGTTTGCAGCCTTTACTGTGGTCGCTCCCACGGAGAGCACTTTCTTGCCAAAGGCATTTTGGCGTCTCGCTTCGTTCTCAGGAGTCGTCGTGCACTTGTGCTGTGCCTTTGCCTTCCTCGCTGCTGCCGCCGACACCACAGAGTCCGGTGTTGGTTGAGAGGATAGACACTTGGGGGTAGACTCTGGAGCCTTAAACTTTTTTTCTAGGTGTCCTTTCACTGCTGGTTCTGAGAATGGGTGTCTCATTGTCTGCAACCCCTCTTTCCATACATGGTCTATTATTGGTATCGAGAACACCAACCTCCTTCTCTTGCCCATGTGGTCGAAAGTCCTTTTTCTGTTCTTCCTGGGACAGACCTAATTCTTTGCATGCCTTCATCATAGAATGGAATGACGCAATGTCGTCCGGAGGGGACGGGTGAGCTGGGCTTTTCCAACTCCGCCTCTGACTCCCAGGTAGGATCCCTGGAGGGGGATAATGAGATATCAGACATGGCTCCCCTGTCAGACTCCGAATCTGGCAGCTCACCTTCCTCCTGTGCCAGTGTTGAGATTGGCGTGTGTGGGTGCGTCGGTTGACGGGACGGGCCCGGCTCGTCGACGGGTGACTGTGGCAGGCTTGCCTGGGGTAGTCGCTGGTTCAACGACCGTAACAAGGACTGAAGCGTGGACAGAATATCCAATGACAAAACCGATTGAGGATTGAGGAGAGGGGCAGATACCGGTGTAACGGATGCCCTCGTCGACGACTTGTCAGCCGCTCGTAGCCCTAGGTCTGCTGGGCCAGCAACTCTCTCGTTCTCCGAGGACAGCAACATAGCTTGTTCTTGTAGCAAAGCCTCCGGGGGGATCGGGTCAAAGACTTCAGGCCTCCAGGCCTCCTGTAGGACCCCCGTCGACGAGGCCCTCGTCGACGGGACGGTGGATGCCCCCTGTGCAAGTGGCAGGGAGGCGGCCGATGACTGGACCGCCGTCGACAACGACGTAGACTTCGCAGGTGGTTTTGGCGGTCCCGCCTTCTCCACACTGTGCCCGCTTTTACTCGACTCGTGGTCGATCTGTGATGATCGCCAGAGGAGGATTTCCTTTCCTTCTCATGCTTTTTTGATGAGGATGATTTCTTTGCCGAGGAGTCTCTAGTGAAGTGACTTCCAGACGACTCTTTTTCCGACGGTCTAGATTTCTTCGCCGGTGGTTCCGACGAGGCCGCGCAGCGTGATGTTTTCGCCGACTGTGTGGAGCCCACCTCCGAGGGGGGTATGCCCCCGCTCCATCATTCAGCCATGCCACCAGGCGTCGGTTCCGGTCTTTGAGGGTTTTTTGAGAAAAACCCTTGCATATGTCGCAGGTATCCGCCGAATGGTGAGGGTGGAGGCAATATATGCAGTCCATATGTCCGTCCCCCTCGTAAACCTTTTTTAAGCCGCATGTCGCGCATGGACGGAACAGCGCTTTTCCTGACACCGGGGACATTATTGTACTCGAAATCCAATAACGCATCCTAGTACAAAACAGTAAGACAACACGAGGAGATCCCACTACTTTGGAGACGGTTGAAATCTGAAGGGGAGCCACGGGGGCGGGCCTCTTATACTAGCACGGCCTGCGGAGTATGCGTAGGCGGGTCCTAGAAGGACGTAGATAGGACACAAAAGTGTCGAAAGTTTTCCTTTGGAAAAGGCTATATATGTGTACCGAGGGGTCCCAGTCTGACGACGGGGAATATTCTAAGCATGTGAATCCATGAAAGATCCAATGCTGGAGAAGAGGGGTGCTCCTCTCAACCTTTATTTGGTTTCCTAATATGAACCATAGGAGTACTCTGATGAGGTTAAGGTGGAACCTCCTGCCTACAAGAGATTAAACTTCAGAGGAAGCTCATTACATCCGATAAATGCCACGGTTGGTTTTGTAAGTCTGACATGGAAACAATTAGGCATTTGTTGCTTGAGTGTAAGGCACTTGGGTTCCTAAGAAAAAATATGGAGAGATTTCATCTGTACCAACCATGGTGATAGATGCATTTGCATGGTTTTGTTGCTTGAATATCCAATTCCCCCAAGAAGGTCTGGCAGCATCAACATTCATTAAAAGTATGGAAAGAATGTAATTGTCTGCCACTGCCAATTAGTTTTGCTTGTACTTTGCAGAGTAGGTCTGCTATGAAATAAAATGTGCTTTTAAAATGACTTGTTTTTTTCTTTCTACTGCTTGCTCCTTTGGGACTGGATTTTTTTTTCTATGGATTGAAACGTTCTTTAATGAATTATTCTACTACATGTATTTTTTCTTTCTCGATTTGATCGATTTTATTATTTGTAAATATATGATTGAGTGATTAGGTATGTTAATTGAACTGTCTTGTATTTGAATTGTAAAGGTTTTATTAACCATATACAATAAAACCCCACATTAAAAACGACAAATTTCCTTATTAATTTAACGAGGCCATTTACAAAATTCACCACCGCAACAACAATTGATACTCTAAGACCAAGCACACAGGTTTCCCATAATGTTTCACAATCCACACCCTCACAGGCACCAAAGTGCATACATCTCATTGTAACCAAATGGGGCTGTTCAACCGATAGATGCAAGTGTTTAAACTACCCTAATTTAGTGACAAAATATACATTGGCCCCTTCCTCCTGCACCCGTTCGCGTCCTAGTTGAATCTCACCCGTATGATACAGATTCTATCAAAATCGAAGAAAATTCTTCAGTCGTTGGGCAAAGAGTTTTCTAAATATTGAGCTATACCACCTGGGGGCATTATATAGGAGCTTGGGGGCTGGACAACTGCACGTGAACACACTTTAAAATCCGGTGCGGGATCCAGAAGGGAACTAGCTTTAAAAAAGGTGAGGAAAAACTAAGACCTGCCGCAGAGAATTAAGGACGTTCAGACCAGCTTTCCTTCTTTACCTTTGAATAACACTTCGAAGCAAATAAGGAAACGGCTTCATCAAAAGTAAAAACAAGGACAAAAAATCCTGCAAAAAGACTTTAAAAAGGTTAGCTTCTTTAACAGCAACATGGGAATAGCCTTCTACATCCCGATTGCTCTGGATAATTGGATGCCGATTGGCCGCCCTGTTTGGACCTGTAAATTGCAGCTGGATGAATCACTATGCAACTTCTACATATGGTCCCTTGTAGCTTGGCGGCAGGCAATAGTGATGAAACTAATTGGTATGTAGGATATTTCAAATGCCGATTGGCCCGGTTCATTGCCCATTGATAGATATTTTATTTCTATTGCGCTCGTACACAAGTGTTTCAGAGCGCGACAAGGCAAGGGAGGGGAACAGGGGGAAGAACAAAACAGTGATGTTACTAGGCCCAGTGACACTGAGAACGCGCAAGTGCATGGGGAGGGGAAAGGTGCATGAAGGGGGGAGAAGTGGAAAGTGCGAAACATAAATAAAGGCAACAAACAGTGGTAGTGCAGCAGACAGGGTAGGTCTGATAAATGCAGGAAGAAAAAGGGGGTTGTATGGTACAGATACAGACCCCAGTGCAAGGGGTGGCCCGGAGGCAGTGCAGGAGGGTGCTGGGTGAGCAGTACCTGGGCCCGGGGGACAGAGGGTGGCCAGGTGCACAGTGCCAAGAGAACAGATCAGCAACGGGGGGAGCGACGGCAGAATAAGGGGAAGGTCTTGAGGTGCTTCCGGAACCACAGATGTTTCCCCTCAAGTCAATGTTCTCCCCATGCCAATATCTGTCCAGCATTCAAAGCTAGCGTGCTGAATTTCAGTCAGCACTACTGCATCCGTGGGGAAATCCTTTCACGGTGTTCCATCAATCCAAGTGGGGGGGGTTGAGCCCCAAGAATGAGCCCAAAGATGCAGCACCTCTTCCTCTAGGCTCAGGCAACCACCACAAGCCCCTTCTACATCAAATCAAGGAATTTCTAAACGCCCTCCGTAACAATAGCGGCACAAGCCACGGTCCAAGTCAGAGCACAGAACTCACCTATTCTTTGTCGATCAGGGATGCATAGTCGTCTGCAGAGCAGGTCAGACAGCGGCAGAGCAGAATTGCATATCACCACACTGCAGTGGAAATAGATCTGTAGGAAGAGATGTGACCACATTGCAGGTAACAATACCAACACAAGACGACCACCCCCATCCAAGGTGCACCTACCCAATAGTTTCAAAAAAGCTGCATCCAAACTCAAATATGTGCAGCAAACAGTCACCTCCTAACCTATGCCCCTAAACCAGGGAACAGCAGCAACATATAATTAAGACATTTTGCCCCTAACCATGCAAACTTCATCTACATTGGTGCAGAACGTATTCAGGGGCTGGCGTTTCCTAGCCAATAGTTGTTAAGTTGTATTAGCCAGGTAATGTGGATAATAGTGGAAAATATTAAAAGCGGCAACAGTGGGCAAGCAATACATTTGTATGGTCACAGATGTAGCCTGGACAGATTCAGGGTAAGGGGAGGAAAGACTAATGAAGGATAAGGACGTCTGTCAGTAGCAGGGCGCTGGACTTCAGGGCATGTAGCTTAGCAGCACCGCAGATGTACAGCCCTAGCACCAAGGCCAAGCGACTCAAAGGATGAGGCCAGAGCCAGCAGACTAGGCATAGAGCAGTGACCCTGAAGGGGGAGCCACACAATGTGGCCATCAGTGTAAAGGGACAGAGTGCATGTGGGCTAGCAAGGCTTCCACAGCATGCCACTTCAATCTAGCCATCAGTGTAAAGGGACAGCGTGCATGTGGGCTAGCAAGGCTTCCAGGGCATGCCATTCCAATCTAACCATCAGTGTAAAGGGACAGCGTGCATGTGGGCTAGCAAGGCTTCCAGGGCATGCCATTCCAATCTACCCATCAGTGTAAAGGGAGAGTGCATGTGGGCTAGCAAGGCTTCCACAGCATGCCATTCTTCTCACGGAGGGGCTTCGAACGGGGCCATCCCTGAGGACGTTAGTGGGAGCTTCACTAGAAGCTATTGGCCAGCAATGAGTCATTGCCCAATCAGCATGTGATTTTTAGGGAAGGAAGTTGCCCAGATCGCAGCGAAAAAAGAATGAACTCTGTTCAAAAAGGCACACAAAAACGTGTAGGATGGGGAAAGTAAGTTAGTGGGGTGGGAGAGGGGTCACTGAATAAAGTAGAGGTCAGGACTATTTAAGTCTCTGCCAAGCATCTGAAAAGGACTTGTGGGCTAAAACCAAGAGTGGGAAAGGAACCCTGCAACACTCATCTCACACCATCCCATCAAAGGAATTGAAAGTGTGCTCACACACAAATCTATTAAGTGAGTTTTGATTTGGTGTTAAGAAGCAACGCGAAATGTCAGATGCCAGGAGATTAGACTCAGCCGCCCCCTGAGCTGGATACATCAATTGTTCATACTTGCACAATACGGGGCGATGGCTGCCAGCTCAAGTATTCACATTCATTTTAGAGACACAACCAGACCATGCTGCAGCTCCATTCATTTGTACCTCGACCAATCAGAGAGATGGGCTCACCTGTCCCTTGGCATTTTGTCTAAAAGTAAAGGTCTTCACTTCAAATCTCTTGAGGTGACTTGGAAGTCTTACTCTTGAATCCATAGTTACCGGGTGAAATATGGTTTCATAATGATCCGCAGTATTGGGGCAGCTGGAGAAAAGAACAGAGGCTCACTTACTGGGGGCATCGCAGGAGTAGCCAACATGATCAGAACATTTCATGACCCATCTCAGCACCATGTACTGCTATTGGAAGACACTTGAGCTCTTTGCTGGGGAAACATGCCCATGTTTTTGTACTGCAACATTTTTTTCGATGAACAAAACCACATTAAAAAGGAAAATACAATACATCGAGATAAGCAAATAAAATGAGTCTTTACAAACAATGCTTTTTCAGTGTTTGTTGTGTTACAGCTTGACAATGGTTTGATAATCAAACACATAAAACGAAAACAATTTATACATTGAAGAACTTACAGCTTATCTAAAATGTCTTTCAAAACATAAAGTGCTAGAACAAGGGAGATATTACACCCCACATAAAACGAGGGCAAAACCAGCCTGCCAAAAGTTCCCTTCCCACATGCTTTTTCAATGTACGAATTACCCGCATTAGCAGCGTAGCTGTCAGTGCAAGTATGCACCAGAGTGTCCTTAAGTACCTCTTTGCTCAGTCATGGGCAGTGTGTTGAACAACTTTCTCTTTTGCTGGCCAGTTAGGGAGAATTCTCTCTTTAGGCTGAATTTCCTAACCTAGTGAGTCCCCCAGCAGCTTTGCTGGATTTCTGGAGTTGTTTTTTTCCTCCTGCCAAGAGTGAGACTCTTTCTCCCACTCTTGGACATAATTTATGGTATTCCTTTGACTGGTAATGTGTTTTATGGGCTATGGGGTCCTTTACTCCATATGGTCTCATGTGTTCTTCCTATGTGTGTTACACAGCACCCTCCGTGCAGTAACACAGGGGTGTCATAGTGACACCCCACCATAAACTCCATACCCTGGGACTGACTACTGTCTCCCAGGGCATGTAAAGTCACCATTGGCTTTACTAGTCCCAAATTAACAGAAACCAGTACAAACCATCATAATTCGATTGCCCCGGGGTCTGTTAGTCGAGGGGGCACGTCTCCGTCCCCCCTGATAGAGTTTTGGCTGGTGGCAGTGGAAACTACTTTTTATATTCGACCGCAAATATTTTCCTATGGGATTTTCCCATTGTTCGAGGCTACCAACTTTAAATAAACCGGCGGTATGTTCGAGGCTATGAGAATTAAATAATTAATTAATATTAATTCGCCGTTTGGTATTTTTTGCCAAGACTCGATTCTAAAATGGCGTTTGTGTTCTCTTCTGTGACTCCAACCCAAGTCGAGCCCTTTGTTCCACTTTTTGGCAGGCTTCTCCACAGAAGCCTCCAAAAGTGGTGCCACTCTGTCTGGGTACCACAGGGGGTGTGGGAGGGGGCTTAGGCACACCACTTAGCATGTGAGTGACAGCTAGGCTGAGTGAATGGGGGTTTTCTGTATAAAAGCAGGGCTTTGGGGACTGGAACTTCAGAAGTCGCCACAGGACCTGAGAATCCGACGAGGGAGAATCTGAGCCGACCTACCACGACGACACCACCGGTGGAGCCCTGCAGAACCGACGCACCACTTCCCGACGACAGATCTCCCGGCTGGAGAGGCTTCTTCCCCTGACTGGTGGGCACAACCAGTTTACCTTCCTTTCTTCGCACCCCAGCCCGGTTTGTGGTCGAACTGCCCGTGCCAAGAACCCCGGCGGCCGGATAGCCACTCACCACTGAACCACGAATCACTGGACCGCTCCTTGTACCTGAGAAACTCTGCGGCTGGTTTCTTCCCTGGCAGTGCAACGGACTCCTGTCTTCCTCCACGACGAGATCCCTTCTTTCTCTGGACGAAGCACCGACTAGCACCCGCTGCCAGGAACAACTGCCCCCGCTGGAGCGTTCTCAGCACTTTAAGGTACCGTGTCCACCAGGTCTCCCCCTCTAAAGATTGCTACAAGGTAATAATAATCCCTTAACCTTCTGGACTGGGCTGGCCGCCTTGACCCTCTAACTGGTCCCTTTCTTTGGTCCAACTCCTTTTTGGACCTCTACAAGACTCTTGTGCATTGCAACCGTGTGACCTTGTACACATTTCTTTTGGATCCTCTGAAAGTGGATCCGGCCGCTTGAACTCTAACTTCACGGTTTTACTTTGCCTTTCCCTCTTATGTTCTGAAAAAAAGTGTTGGGATCTGTTTCAACTTGTTCTCTGCTCTTCTCTCCCTTTTTAAAACGAACTATTAGAGTTCCATCTACGTTAAGCGCTCACCACTGTCTGAAAATAAGTGGGGCTTTACTTAAGACTTGTCTAATATTCTTTTAAGGGAGTGTATATCTTTTAGTGACCGTGTTTTTGAATTGCTTAGTATTAGTGCCTGTGTGTTTTTCTAGATGTGGTTTTAAATAAATTATATCTTTTACACCAAGCCCTGGTCAGTGTTTACTTGTTCTACTGTGTTCTCGACCTATTGTGAATACTCTGTATACTGCCTAACTCTTCTTGAGGGAAGTCTGACTGCTCAGCCACAGCTACCAAGTGAATCTGTGTGGTACAGACTGCTACCAAGTGGGTTTACTGCCAAACACCTGTAGTCCTAAATCTTTTTCAGTGGTCCCAGAGGGAACTGCACAGGTTTCTGCCTAACACCAGTTGTAGAACGTTTCTGTGGATTATAAAACCTACAACTTCTTAGATCCATATACAAGTACCAGTATACGAAGGCCAGAAGTTGACTGCTTGTAGTAGGACTCTCTGCACCAGCGTAGGCGAGGCTGGCCAATCTACGCAGGGAGCTGCAATCTGCAGGTCTCCAGATGCTTTGAAATAACACTCCCACAATGCCTTATTTAATGTGAAGGATAGGGCTGATGGGAGATGTAGTCAACATTCGGCGAGCAAAAGGTTGCAGCCCCCCCCCACCAATACAGGATTGTAGTTTACTCCGAAACCTCACCAATTTAGAAGCGATTACCTGGAAACTAAAACATGGTTTCACTGGAAAAAGGTTGGCTATAACACTTGCCAAGAAGATTAGGATTTCTTGGACAGTTAGAATCTACCACGACCCCATGTTGTCTTTCAGGCAGACAATTATTAAATCCGATTTTAAACCCAATCAATTGTCACTTAATAGATGCTAGCAGGACTTCATGGGTTGTTTTCTATTCATCCCTCAGCGTTTGGGGGCGGGGTGGTCGGTAATCTGCTCATGTACCAGATGGTCTCGGGGGGATAGCTCAGAGGCAACATGCTCCACCTGGAAGCAGGAAGACACGGAGCAACACAGGTTCTAGTCCCGGGTCCACGCTAAGACCTCTGGGTATTAAGCGTACTATAAATAACCTATCATATCGAAACTATTTGGATTTCCAGAATTTAAATGTGGGGGGTAGGGGGGGGGGTTTACTGCACGTCTTGTAAATTACATTAGGGCCGGGTGGTTACAAAAGAATTCCTTTGGAGAGAAAATCTGATGCTGATATTTCCCAGACATTGAAGCTGCTCTTCCTCCGAGAATAACCTTTGATAAAAAGAATTATGCAATACCTTTCAGGCCCTTATTTTCCTTCACCTCCTTCCAACCTCACCCCTCCCAGTCACTTTTCAACGTCCAGTGGGGACTGTTTCCGCTACTGCCAAGGGATACATGAACAGAATTTGCAATATTGACCAGCAGACAAGAGATCAAATAGTATCAAGCAGAAGATGAGAAACATTTATCTTACTCATGATAATTAAAGACTACCAGTCTGTATTAACCATAATCCCAGGCAGGATTAAGAATTTTGATAAGTGAAATTGATCATAGTATTGCGAGTTATCCAGCCACCCAGGACCCCTCCCCTGCCCCCTCAAGCCCTTAACTCACAGCTCAACATCTACACACTCAACAGCCCCCCAGACACAACTCACACTAACAAACCAGCATCCCCCAGACCCACCAACATCCATGACAGTCCATACTCCATCCGCCATAAACATGCATAGCATCACCCTCCTTCCAAATTCCAACAAGCACATGAATTTCACACACACAATTCCCACACCCTCCCATAGAGTAAGACAGTATACCTACACTTGGCAGCTTCTCACCTTTCCCTCCAGAGGAGAATTAGAGAGCTGGAAAAGTGAGGGGGAGAATTAACACCAGCACAGGGATATAAAGTGATTTGCCCAAATCACAATGTTGGTGTAACTGTGGGATGTGGGGGGATGGGAGGCAGAAATAAAATTATACAACAAAATTGAGTTATTACACCAAAAGTACTACCTACGAGAAAAGAAATTGCGTCCAGTGGCTAAACTGCAGAATATCCATTCCAAACTCAATCTTTCCTCTTACCCAGAAAGGTTTGATCTTGGGCACATAACTTCATCTAGCTGCACTCACATTTCTTTAGTGCCCAAATACGGGCACTCCAAGAAAATGACCCAGTATGGTGCTATAATCAATCTAAACGATGGGAGAGTAGCCTTGCAGTGAACAGAGAAGATCCTTCAACCTATAGGCCAAAAATACCATCAGATACTCGGCAAATAGGCTTCACAAAAGGCATTGGCACAGAATTAAACCTACTCATTTTGTCCATACTTAAATTCAACACCATTAAAGCCAGAGAGAAGATACACTTGGCTTTTATAGACCTAAAGCAGGCGTTTGATGGGGTGGACAGGGACAACCTGTGGACAAAACTGAAATGTTGGGGATGCCCCGGGAACATCTTGCAACCCATAAAAGCACTGCACGCAAATACCTCCATGAGAATAAGAACTTATGAAGGAAAATTAACTAAAGAGCTAAGAACTAAAAAAGGGGTGAAACAAGGCTGCCCCTAGTGGCTACCCTATTTAAACTACACATTGCAGACCTTCCTCAGGCACCAACACATGCCCAACACTTTCCACCCAAAACTAATAACGAAAGCAATGATGTGCTATGCAGACGATATTGTGTTGGTTGACAGAACTCCAATTGGCTTACAACATTTGCTTAATGAACTTCAGGCTCATATGGATCTAAATAAGCTCGAAATAAATGTCAATAAAAAACTAAGATACAAACAATTGGAGGAACACAGAAAGCCAGCGAAAAAAGGTTTGTCTGGAAGATTGGCGACCAGTGCCTAAAAAGTAAATATCTAAGTATCTGTCATGATGCCTACCCCCGGGGACCCAGACCAAGTCCAGCAACCCCGGAAGCAGGCATCAAGTTATCCCAAGCAAGCCCAACAACCCCTGCTAGGGGCTATTTGGGTCCAGTCCTGGCACCTATGGCCCCAGGCTCATATGGAGAGTCAGTCCTGGCACCATAGGCACCAGGCTCATAGATTAAAACTTACCTGATGCAGACCATGCTGCAAGAGCTCCAAGACAAAAGAGGCTTGGAAGGGACTACTTTACTTGGGGACTATTTTTTACTCGGGCGGGCCTGGGGAGGAATACTTACCTGGGACTACTTCGGAGGCTATTAAAACCACGCCCGAAGAGCAGCACACGCTTCGTGTTATTCTGCATCCAGCAGCGGAACGCTCACCGTGCCTGCAAGTCTGCATCCAGCCTTCTGCCACGCCCGCCTCGAGTTTGGAGCTCCTAGAAAAAGGGAGAAAGAAGGAGAAAAGGTTAGAACAAGAGCAATACCTTTGATCCTTACCTGAATACCCGATCCATCGCGCCTTCGAGCTGGAAGAAAGCTATTTATGCGCGTCACCTCGCCTGCTGCAGCGCCGCGCTGAACTAACCGGCCTTCGCAGTATCTTCACATTCCACCGCATCCTCCTGCATGTTCCCGCCACACTCCGGTACCTAAGGAGAAGACAAGAAAAGCAAGGTGAGCCAAGGAAATACATAGGAATATTAGTTACCCCCCATAGACTTACCTGATTTTACCACCGGGGTACTATTCCTCTTCACGTGTCTGCGCAGCTTCCACTGCATCTTCGCCGAACCCCGGCCCCTAAGGGGAAACAAAAGGACAGCAAGGTGAAACAAAGGGACTACCAAGGGGAACCCTCCTCACCACAATAGACTTACTCGATTTTACCGCCGGAGGCATTATTCCCCAAGACTTCATACTTTCTCTCAGCGCCTGAATAAGGGAGAAAGCAACAGGTTACATATTGACATTTTATCGAACTGCGTTGGAAAATACAAATCCTTACCAGAATACTACCGGTTGCCACGATGAACTCTTCATTAGGGTCAAGCTGCAACCTGCAAGGAATCGGACAATAGTGAAAGTTAGGCATTTGAACTCTCACAAACTTTATACTTACGGCGTCTTGCCGGGAATCTCAGAGTCAATATGGTTCTGGAACTCACCAATTCCTTGGAGCCAGTGAAGCAACCGGTTATCAACGCGCCCCTGCGCTCAATGCAGTATGGAGAGCTCATCTTTTCAAACCATCAGGCGAGACTATAAGAGGGGACATCAAAGGTGATCTGTGGGGAGAACAGCGTCGGTGGGGGGGATTTACGCTCAACTCCGCGGGTGGTTAATTCCCTTTCTCCATTTGCAGAAGAATATTCCTACGGGCCAAGCAAACGAAGCTAGGTGGGCCAGTCCAGTCTGTCCTCTCGGCCCTACGCGTCACATTGGTGGAGACCGCAGCTGTCCAGTTCCGATCGACGCCTCTGTGGGAGCCAGGTGAGCGCAACAGTATCTGGGCATAACATTCAACCAGTCAATCACTGAAAAACAATGGGAAGTTTATTTAACTGGCAAGGCCAACAAAAACCTATGCCATCAAGGAATTAGCACAAATGGAAGATTTGCCAAATTCACAATGGGGCGGTACGTTCCTTTTACATTCAAAAAAGGTGACAGCAATACGGACATACACGAGTGAAGAAGGCCTAAACCTAGCATGGAGAATATGGGCCAAATTAGAAAGCCTTTTTTGGAAGCCAATACTAAATTGCCCAGATGCACACCAATTGTGGCAATAAGAGCTGAACTGGGGCTTCAATCCCTGCATGGGGTGGTAAAATGGAAATCAGTATCGCTACTAAGGAAGATCTCATTAAAGGACCCACTATACGGCTACAAAATCTTATCTGCAGAGGACTCGGGCAAAAGCTTGGTGCCATTAAATAAATGGAAGGACTCCTGGATCCATCATCTAAGTGAGAGACTCTTCACTCGAATTGCCAATTCTAACAAAGTTAAAGAAAAACTAAAGACAGGATTGGTTAAAAACAAGAGAATTGCGACTTGCACTCAAATCACAAAAAAAACAACAAAGAACATCGAAGAGATACAATCCCAAACTACCTGAAGAAGTTTGCAGGGAAAGCTTTGCGGGAATGCCTGATGAAAATAAGACTGGGGTCTACCGCACTAATGAATTAATGAATAACACCGGAATCTAGGGGTAAGGAATGGCTCATGTAGATTCTGCAAAAAACAGGTAATGGAATCAACAAAGCATCTGCTGTTGGAATGCCCTGCGTTGATGCACGAAAGGTCGAGACGACCAAGTCCAAACAAATCATACTTTAAAGATAAATCATTCGATGACTGGTGGGTTGACTTTACTCAAGGGACAAATCCACGCTTCATATGTGCAGGGATAACCTTCCTACAGTCCCTAATGAATGAGTAACACTTGAGACAAGAACAGGCAGCGCCAGTGGAAAACATGATCACGGAAATTGAGACCACGACAAGGTCTATAAAACAATTGAACTGATGATAGTACACAAGCTTAAAAGTATAAAGAGTGAAAGACTGAAAGACCAACACCAAATTAAGTAGATGCTTGTTGAATGGTTTTATGTCCAAAAAGGTTCTCTGTAAAACGAACGCACAATAAAAAAATAAAAGGCCTAACCTGTCCATTGCTAAAATGGGATCTCCCTACCTTAATGAAACAAAGGTAAGTTTGAGTCAACGGGTTAAACTTAAGTTCTGTTTAGCTTTAGTTGTGAGGGCAAGTATAGGTTATGGACACAATGTGTAGGGATGTCAATAATAAAAGAAAAAGGTGTTTAACTCAAAATTCGGAGCTTCTTTCAGCTCCCAGCTCTTTCAGGTCCCCACACCAAGTATAAGAAAGTTCCACAAAAGTCTCAAGATTACCTTTCTCAAGCTCGAGGCAATACAATTCCAAACAATCCTTGGGGTTCCCTTCCGCAAGTTCCAAGCAACAGTTCAAAACCAAAAAAGGTCTTGAGGATCCGTTCAAGACAATAACGTGCAGTTCTTCAAGTCCCAAGATGCCCTTCCCCAAGACTAACTTCACTATGTATACTTTTCTGTTTCACAATGTCCTTAGTTTTCAGCATTCAGGGCTCACTGGTTCTAGGCTCAGTTGTCGGACCAAATCGTTCACCCATCACAGGTCACGCAACCAGGATCCCTGGGTTCTTCAACCCACACAAGTTCTTTGGTACTTGCAGCTTTACACTCCTCTGGCTTCTCTGTCAGCCTTGTGGCTCTGCCAACACGTGTCACCTCTTGCCAGTCTTTGGCCTTGCTGCACTGCATTAACTCTTAAAGGGGGGGTTGTATGAGCAAAATCCCAAGTGAACTTTTATGGTGCTCTTTCACACTTGTGCCCTTTTTCAGCAATTTGTTTACACATGAGCACTTATGTGGTCCTCTTATTAGCTTTGCCCATAAAGCTTTATTCCCTTCACCGTTTACTTTGCTTAGCTTCACGTTTGTCAATTTGTTGTTCAATATCCATTCAATCCAGCTTACTTCAAATTTCTGGTCAGTTTGGGACTGCTGCACAGCACTAACTATCCCCACTCCCAAGTTTGGGACATGCACCAGATCCCCACGACTAGTCTAATTTGTGGCTGCACATTCCCTTCCTAAGTTTAGTGACGCATTGTGCTTCTATTCCCACTAGTAGGGATTCCCACCCACAAAATGATGGTACAGACCACTGCTGAATAAGACATTACACACTTTGGTGTACTTGAGAATTACATCATCGTCCTGATGAAGCCTGCGCTCCTAATTCATTGTAGTTGGTGACCAGACAGCCTTATCACACCGTCAACCTTCCTACACAGCAACCACCAGCACTGCTTTAACTAGGACAGCCCTATACAGCTAAGAAAATTAACTGGAATTATGAAACTAATTCAACAGTGTGCAGATTTTGTTTAAGAAATCTTTTTTATTGTAGATCTGGCCAGATGAATGTGTATAAATGAACGGTTTAGAAATGTGTTCCCTATAAAGAGATTTAAACAAGATTGGCTAGTACTGAAATAATAAAAGATATTTTAATGAAAAATTGAAGAGTCTTCATAGTACTGGCTACAAACAAACTAAGAGGGGAGTGTGACTAAATATAGCCTTGACGATTTTCTGTTCATCTACATGAAGCTGTAGTCCTACTTCTATGTCAGTGGCCTGGCCAGGTTTATTTTCAAAAACTGGTCACCCTAGTGTTCAGGACGTTGCTTTATTGAACAAATATTTCAGAGCAGCCTTTTTTAAGCAGGGTGCTAATACTTCAGGCACTGGGCAATTGTTATGTTCCTCACTTGTGTCATTCGTGGATAATTGCTGTTGCACGTCATCCAGAGTTTGGCGTAGAGATTTGTGAAAACGCAGCCCAAAAATAGGCTCCAACAGCATGTGCATTCCATTACGGGTTCACCTGCCTCTTCAGAGGCTTTCGTGCTCCGCCTAGAAAGATAATTTTGATTCCACCATCTCGTGGCAGAAGTTGCAGACAAGAAAGCCATTACTATTCTACATGTTCGTTGTGTCAAAATGGAAACAGCTGTTGGAAAAATGCATTTCTCCATTTCAATGGTACTTGCAGCCCTCCTATTCAACTTCTATATTAACTCCCACATCGACATTGGCTGCTACAAACACCAGCAATCCCCAATGCGGAGGCCGAAGATTGCCGGCCTCAAGTCAGGCGGATTATTTAGTTCTACTCGCCAGAATGCACCAAATCACTGCCAGCACTAGTGCATACATTTAGCAGTTACATGTGGGCAAGGGGCTTAATGCAGGGAAATTATGGTAATTGAGCTCGGACCTAGCTTCAAGAAGCAACAAAGCGATTTCCAGAGGTATAACTATCCAGATACATAATAGAGTGCTTTTCCAGAGGTAACAGAACAGATACAGCGGGGGGGGGGGGGGGATACAGAGGGGCAGAGGTGGAGAGGGGCGGGCAGTGTGTTGCGAGTCATATTGGCCAAGGGCGGCGATAGGGGCGATAGGTGTTGAGATTCCTTGAAGAAGTGGGTCTTGTGTTCTTTTCTGAATTGCAGGAGCGTGGGGGCGAGTCGGATGCCCACAGGAAGGCTGTTCTATAGTCATGGGTGAGGGCAGAGGTGGCTTGCTTTTCTGGTCCTTTCCTTTTTGCAGGGGCAGATTCTGCACATGTACTGGCTTCTGGTTGTGCACGGTCTGCCACAGATTCAGAGTTTCTCTGCAAGGTAGCTGGGTGAAATGAGGGCAAATGCCTTATATTTTATTTAATTTATTTGCCCAGACCCTTAGGTGTCACGGCAAGGTTACAGACAGCTTATGAATTAAATGTTACAAATAAGATAGCATTTGGCCAAGTGGCTCTAAGAAGCAGAATGGTTAGATTTTTAAACCAGTGTAGTTCTTTGGAAGACTCATGGGTATGAAGATTGGCCTATGTGGGCTGGATACAGGTAGGATGTCTTGGTCCATCAGTATTGGTTAAACAACCAGGTTTTCAACACTTTTTTGAAGCTTGCAATAGTTTCCTCCTTTTTAATTCTGAGTGGTAGGGAATTCCATAGGGTAGGGGCGAGGACTCAAACTGTTCCCTCCTGCTTTGGTACTTTTATGATGCAGAATTTCTAATAGAGCCCTGTTTGATCTGAGTGCTCGATTAGTTACTTTTTTCTTAATGGCCTTGAGGTAACTGGGTGCTTTGTTAGTGAGGAATTTATATACAACAGAGTTTTGAAAAGGATTCTGGCTTTGATAGGCAGCCAATGGTCATCTCGCCGAATGTTAGAAATGTGGTCTGATTCCTTTATGCCTAGTGCCGCTCTCAATGCTTTATTCTGCAGGAATTGTAGTTTGCTTGTGTTGGCATTGGAGGTTTCTAGTAGAAGTACGTTGCAGTAGTCGAGCTTAGTTAATATCAAAGCTCTGGCTAAGGTTATGCAATTGGTGGGAGTAAGGCATTGGCAGCTTAGAGCAATGAGTTTGGTTGTGTACGCTGTGGAAGAAGAGAGGGCTGAGATGTTTACTCATGGTGAGATTGGCATCTAGATAGAGTTTTAACTTGCTTGAGTACTGGTATCCGGGTGCCATCGATATTCATATTTGTGTAATCTGCTTGAAGGGCACCTATTCTAGTTTGGGATCCTACGATGAGAATTTCTGTCTTCTCATCATTAAGACAGAGGCTGTTCATTGTCATCCAGTTGTGAATGGAGTAGATTGTTAAAAGTTTAGGTATCTTGGGCATAGTCCCAGTGATAGGAATAAGGATCTGGGTGTCATCTGCAAAATGTGTGTAGATGACACCCATATAGTCTAGTGCTGAGAATAGGAGTTTGGTGTAGGCATTAGAGGGTCGGGAGAGACATGATCCTTGGGGTAATCCGATGGGGACAGTTATGGGGTCAGCCACATCTTTGCGAATGGAAACTCTGGAAGTACGTTCATCTAAAAAAGATTTGACCCAGAGGCTGGCATTGGAGAAGAAACAGAAATCTTCAGCTAATGTTTCACAAAGTTTATCATGATCGACAAGGTCAAACACTGCGGACAGATCCAGCAGCAGCAATATGCCCCTTCCCCCCACAGAGTCTCTGATGGTATCCATTTGGATTTTCAGGTCAGTAAGTGCGGTTTCAGTACTGTGGTTAGGCCTGAACCCGGATTGTCCATCTCCTAAGAGATGGTTCTGTTCGATATGGGCTTGTATTTGGTTATATGCTATTTTGTCAATTTTGAGAAGGAATGGTACTGTAGTTATGGGCCTGTCACTATTTGGAATTAAGGCATCTTGCGTTGGCTTTTTCAATAATGGGGTGACCCCAAGCTTCTTTGATGCTGGCTGGGACCAAGTTGGCATTGAAGGACGCATTAACAAAATTGGTGATGATAGGGGTAAGGGTGGGAGCACATTATTTGACTAAATGCGCTAGGAAATTGTCCCCTTTGCAGTTAGATGCTTTCAATTTGCCTATAGTATTGAACACTACTTCTTGGGAGACTGGTGAGAAATTGAAGGTTGGGGTGTTACATACTATGAGACTGGTAGTTAGGTCTGGCTTGGTATGTTTTTCTGCCAATATTGTTTTTAGTGATGATTTTGTTTTGTAAGTTTGATTTTGGCAGCAAGGGCATCTTGGATGGTAGTGCACCATTCTTTGCTAGGTTGAACAGGGTTGATAATTGGGATGTGGTTATAGATGATACAGCAAGACTTGATTTGTGCGTGCAGTGGGAGCCAATGATGGTCAATGAGGGCCGGGGGGTGATGTGGTATTGCGTAGACCCTTGAGGCATGCAGGACACCTCCGAGGGTCATACGGGAGGACAGGAGGCTTTCGAGGAGTACATTGCCCCCATCCAGGTCGGATAGGACCAGTGCTTGAACAGTGGATCTAAAGCTTGACTTTTCACACGAAGACCAAGCAAACAACAAGCTGTCCGAGTTCCCTTAGCTATGTGTGTCTTGGAGAGGTGTTCGTTGATGTGGAAACCGAGGGACTTCGCGCAGGAGGCGAGGTCAGGCATGAAGCCTAAAAAGGTGGGCAATGCAAGGTTATGTGTTTCTTCCAGAGCACAATACCTCTGCAGAAACTACAAATTCTACTGAATAGCCGAAGACCCCAGGTCTGCCAGGACTTTTCCTACTTGGGGGATCACTTTTAGCCAGAACTTCACCTGGAACACTATCACAATCAGAGGTTAGGAATGAACCAAGTCATTCCAGGTTTGCCTAGTCTTTGAAGCAGTTTTAGGTCGACATGTCAGTCGTTTTTATAGGAGGGCAAAAGGGGCACTTGCCCAGAGCCCCCACCTTGGAGGGGGCCAGACAAGGCTAACTGACCGGAAGAAGTAAGATTCCATTGTTCACCAGTCTTAAATAGCCCACATCAGGATATTTTATGGGTGCTGCTGAGAATCTAAACCCATTGCCTCTCTCTTTTGGAAAGTGCATTCTGCCTTGATCAATTCATCATGTATTGCTTTCTGTGTTCACTGTGGTATACATAGTTTGTGTGTTCCTTATCGCACAACTCTGTAGCATTCTTTTCTTCCGGTGGGAATTATGTTGATCATTTGCAAGAGGCAATGGTGAAATGCATGTTGATAAACTGAGGACCACAATGGTTCAGAGGTTAGCTCAGTGTGTGAAGCACCCATTGCAAAGATGTGTTCATA
Source organism: Ambystoma mexicanum (assembly GCF_040938575.1). Taxonomy (NCBI): domain Eukaryota; kingdom Metazoa; phylum Chordata; class Amphibia; order Caudata; family Ambystomatidae; genus Ambystoma; species Ambystoma mexicanum. The sequence goes on along the minus strand of NC_090927.1, from coordinate 381,298,968 downwards.
TGCAAAATTAGAATATCACATTCCAGCAAGGCTGGCTGAGCCTTTCCTATGTCTGAAGTTTATAAACCTGTCTGCATATGTACTTAGTTTTGCAGAACACAGTCTGCTATCATCAGCTGTGTGCCTGTACCAGATAGGGGTTGCTATAAAAACCAACATACTGTATGGTGAAGGTCTAGAAATTGGTTTGTTCAGATGGGGTGTTGTAAAACCTAGGCAATCGCCTCCAACGATGCATAAACTGTTAGTCCAAGAGGTGAATAAGTATCCAAATTCAAGACTATGGAACGACAGTATTCATGTTTGTATCCTGGATTTGCTAGCAGACGATAGTGATCCTGTCTTCTGTGAGGTTTACTTCTCGCATGCTGCTGGTATCGTTTAGCTTATTACTTGAGGTTTCTTCTTATGTAGGCGATTTGGGTGGAAGGGTTGGTAGACCGAAAAGAGCGGACCATATGTTGCAGGCCTCAGGCAAGCGTCTTTTAAGGTCTGCTTGTTTGACACAAAAAACGGTTTGCTTTTTGGTAAAAGTCAAAGGGTTTTATGCATGAAAATGTCACAAGCCATTGTTTTGGAAGTATTTAAAGCTTTAAAATACAAAAGACAAACCCAGATTAAATGTGTTAAATCACATCGATTGGTAAGATGGTTCTTATATATTTCCCTTGATTGAGAGAATGAAGCTAGAATCATTCCCATTTTGCATAACCCCCTTCTATAATATTTTGCTTAAAAATGGTCATGTTTGGTAATGTGATTTGTATACTTTCCAAGTCCGTTTATGAAATGAGATTGTTTTAGTTCATGGCAAGAACTGGAAAAGAAAGTGTTCAAATGCAGAAATTGCAGAGTTCCCACAAATCCCAGCTTCACTCCTTAACCAATGTGTGATCCTGGGCATTTCATTTAATCTTTTATTGCCTAACCTCTCAATATTGCCAGTCCCTAAACCTTTCAAAATGGTCAGCCCTTCCGAGTGATTTCCTTCATGGTATGATCTTCATAAAAGCCCCATTCATGGTTTCACTGTGCTAATAGTGAGCATATTTATATCACACACCACAGGCATTTGTTCCTTTGATATCTAATGGCAACACTATTTGAAAACCATATCCCACTTCTAATCTCAGTCTGTCTGGATACAGACACCTTCCTGGTAGCTTCTAATCTGCCTCCACTATCCATGCAACAGTATGCGTAGCGTTCTCCTTCCTTCCAATTGGTGGTCTCCATCCATGCATGAGCACTTTTGCATTCTGTGAGGCAGCTAATGCGAGTTCTCTGTTTATTATGGATCACATGTAGCTTTTACATACGGTCCTGCATTAATACTACATCTACCTATAGGTTGTGAGTGCGACGGGTGGATGTTTGGGGGCACAAACAGTATTCTAGATTCCTTTGGTTTGGTGGTGGGGGGCAAAGATATATGTGCCCAGTGCCCCAAAAGTGCTTAGGATGGCCCTGCAACATTTAGGACATTTTCAGGGGTAAGGCCATTGGCACTAGGACCTAAGGGAATTCGAAACTTCTGTGGCGGGGGCCCTCTTTTCCTTGCTTGTATTTTGGGGGTGCCGCCAACTTCAGCTGTGTATACGACATTTGGAAACCGACACTCCTTCTCATAGATTTGCCAAGGCAAAGGGTGATCTCGATGTGGCCCTCTGTGCGGGCGAGGAAAGCGGGAACTCCAACCAGATCTCTGCCAGGGAACCTCTTCATGGGGAACTTTCACAAAGTAGTTACTGTAAATTGAAAGCATTGGAAAGGATGGGATTGGCCAGTCATTTCAATAACCCGGAAAGCATGCAGAGCTTGCTGATCCCCTGGTTCAAATCAAATTTCCGGTCTGCCCAGGAAAGTCTGCGAGAGATGGCAAAATGGGATAAACCATCTATTGGACCATCTCCTGCTGACCACAGTCAGGGGCCCAGCGAAGTTCTATCCTCCGTTTTTAAATACTTACCATTGGCTATTGTTAACTAGGGCCCGTTTCAATGTCTTGTGCCTCAAAGCAATCACATGCAAATGGGCAGGTTTTTTTTTTAATACCGGGATGGCTGTTTGTGCGTGGAGTTGGAAACACAGTCACATTTTGTGCTATATTGCCCACTCTACAGTGACAAGATATTTCCTGAATGTTCTTTGATCGAGTGGCCTATGCCAATGGAGACCAGCCCTTCTGTTTCTATTCTCTCCGCCACGGTTAGAGTTGATTTGTTTCCTGAAAATCGCTGTCAAAAGCATCACTCTCCTGCGGGGCTGTCCAATTATGAGGCATGTATGTTTTAGATAACTCCCATTCACTTTTAAAATTGGAGTGTTCATATTTTACCATTCCGACGATTCGATTAGTTTTCTGATGTTATTTGTATTGTCCATCAGTCACGCACGCGCGATCAAGGTTATGTTTGATGGCTCTTTTGAATCCGAACACAGATTTGACTGACTGTTCTCGTGTTTGATACAATGGTGGTGTCTGCTCATGACAGTAGAAGTGTGCATAGTTCTGATGGTGGTTTATGGTGTGTGGTCTCCGTTCTCATGAGAATTCCGACCAGATTGTTTTCCTGTGGGGGGGGGGGGCGCAATATAGTGATCATGTCACTAAGGCAGTGTGGGGCGGGGGGGGGGGGTGAAGGTCAATGCAGGTGATAATGCATTCATTCTCGATGGCCCAAATCATGAAACAAAATCATGATTCAGTCGAAGGCAGTTTTGGTTCGGGTTGCTACGCAGAAAAGTGCCATTTTTACTCTGTGCAGGTGTCTGTTGCATGCCCCTCTACACCGAACCCTCAGCCACCCTACCTAATCCCCTCTACCAACCAACCCATTTTACTGCACCATTTAACATATCCCTCTTTACCAGCACTCATCCGCACCCCACTACCACTTTCCTCTACATCACCCCTGCTCACCCACCACTCACCCTACCAACCCACCATACATTACCCTTTCCAATAACTAACAACCCACCCGAAGTCACCTGTGTCAACACCCACTAATCCTTGCCCATTTATCCTAACCGTGCTCACCCCAGCCTTCTGCCTCCCACCTTAGCTCACCCATCACGATACTTTAGCTCATCCGGATCACCATTAGTGCCTTAAAAGTGCCAAAATCCATCTACTAGTTCAACATAAGTAATATCCATTGTAGAAGAAATACTTCTGAACACCACAGTGAAGACTGTCCGTTACTAACCTTGTTTGTCTTAAAACACTAACCTGCAGACTGGGTTAACGTCTAAATGTAAAATGCAAGAAAGGAAAAAACGCCAAAACTACTGGCTTTGCCAAACTTGTGTATTAAGTTCCCTAACCTCCCGTGTTTAGTTAGGTGGCATATATCAAAATGTTTTCCCTTTCATTTGTGTTTTTTATAGTAATCCCACCCCACCACACCACCCCCCCCAATATTCTCTTCAGCTTGGAATGATAACACGAGGACTAGGCAGAAGGCTCATTAAATATGATACAATTGTGGGTTCCAATGGGATTTAGAGCTTCAGACTTTTAAACCGGTGATGCCTTAAAAAAAGTCAGCATGGCATTAGCTGGTTGGTGTTAGAACTGCCCACTTTGCATTTCAGAAGCCCTGCACCTGGAGAAGCCACATGATTGGGGCATTAACTTGGGATCCTAGTGTTTCCACATATGAATGGAAAATTACTAGCAACAGTGGATGACCACTGGTGGCCATTGTCATATTGGACTGTCTAGAATGATCAGAGTCCTGTTCTGCGGCAGTTTGGCAGATTATACATGTTCATAAATTGAACATGATCATAGTCTAGAATAAATGCCTATACCTTACCAGGATTAACATGAAATAATATCCTGATCTATGCTATGATTAATAGTAGGAATTTTTCCACTATGCAAATCAGACAATTTTGTTAGATTGTTAGGATTACTTCATTCTTTTGTTTCCTTTACTTAAGAATTTTGTTTTATAAATTCTGCTTTTGAATGTGTTCTTTGGTTCACTGATTCTATTCTTTTGTTTCATTTAGGATCAGTTCTATATACATGTATGTTTCAATTATATATGTATTCTACAAACCTTGATGTACGATTCTGTTCTTTGGTTTAACTAATTGTATCAACAATAAACCGATTCAACTGTAGAGTGCACTCGCTGTGTTCCCTTAGTGACTCGTTGAGCACCAAAAAAGCCCTTCTCTTAAATGTATCTAAAAATAACAATGAAATTAAAATTTTTCCAAATGTGGATTTCTTCCTTGTAAGTTAATCAGTATTTTCTACCCCTAATCCACATTAGCTCCAGGGGGTACCCCTATTGTTTGTATTTCAGTCTGCCCCCCCCCATACAACTATAAAGTGCTCCATTGTTTCTCCAAAGTAGGTTCGCGCTCAAATACAATAAGGGCATGACAGGTACAACTGCCTCAATGATGGACTAAAAAATTCACGAGGGACTGATTCTCCAAGGCAGAGTACGGAGTTCTCCCAGGGTCCAAAAATACCCATATAGTTTTCCTTTTGATTTTCACTTTTAAATCGTCACTGTTTAAGCAGTCTAAAAACTAGGGCCTGAGGGGCCAGGGGTTAGGGGTTAGGTTTGTGCTTGAAGGTACAATGGTAACATGCCATATATAGTTATCAGTGCAAAAAAATGGTTTTGCTATGCTAAAATAGATTGTGTGAGCCTAGTTTCTCACATAATCCGACGCAGTGACCCAGGCCAATCAGCAAATGTTTTGAAGGAGCACTGGCAGCTTGCCGGCTGCTTTCTGAACTGTGTGGCACCAAAAGCGAAATGCAAGGAGTCGGTTGAAGCTTCAGAAGGGTGTTCAAGAAAATGCCGACCATGGGTGGCACGAGAGGCCCGCCTAGCATGGCAGACTCTTCGTGAGCTCTGTAAATCAGCCAAAATTAAACCTGTGATATAGGGTTGCTGAGTCTGCCAAGGCTCATCTTGGGGTGCCTACAGCACTCAGAAGGTGTGGTGCAGCTGGGGGCGAAGTGCCAGCAAGTATGGTGGCGGTTCTGCGCCAATATTGCTCTGGACTCTGGAGGGCAGCTGCCATTGGCACCGACTAAAGAGCAGGCTGCACTCGCTCGGCATGCTCCACGAGGATGAGAAGGCGAAGTATGGTCTGAGTAGAGGTGATGGCAGCCACCAGCCCCTGTCGCTGGACTAGAACCCCCATGTTTGGACACCTATTGTTTGAGATGAGTTACCCTCTGTCGCGGTGCCGGCGCTGGGCCAGCCCAACTATCCCATTTGTGCAGAGCTGCGCATGATCTCATGAGGCTGGGCTCCGTGCAGGGCAGCGTCCACACCGGGCTCATGGACGTGGTTTCCCTGCACCTGGTTGCCGAGCTGCTAGACATGGTCAACCTGCAGAAAAGGCTCTTTAGAGGAAGGAACGCCTTCCATGACACCATGCACCTTGGTGCAGCCGATGGACCAGGGGCCCTCGGGATGATCCGAGCCAGACCCGGACATCAGGGAGATCCTGCTGCAGTTTAAGGCTGCCATTGGTGGTCTGGAGTCCAAGCTGTATTCCCCGTCTTCCAGGGTGGATATGCTGTGAGGGTCGGGTCTGAAGGAACATGAGGAACCGGCCATTGCACCAGCTGGTCAGGATCCAGAGCACACCAGGGGCAGTCAAAGATGGAAGATTTTGTGGAGACCCCGAGTAGTGGAGACCCTGTGTAAATCAGTCTTAGGAGGTGAAGAGCTGTAACCCCGCCCACCCCCAATTCATTGTAGAGAGTACATCGAATTCCTGTGACTTGGCCAGTGTCAGAACCCAACACCACACCCCATCATAGCGTGTCTTAACTACAGACCTCAACACCATCCCTCAACTAGCCCCACAGAAAGGGGACCTGCATCAAGACAGCAAGGATTATCCAGATTTATCTGCATCTGTCCAGGCTTTCAGATGATCCTTTGTGGGGTTGAAGTGCCATCTTCATGTCAATATCCAGTACTCCATACTTTTCCCCACTAAAATTCGCGTTCAGCACGAAGGGAACACACAATTCTTCACAACCATTGAGTCCGCCAGTGCCTTCCTGGATAAGTATGGTTGAATGGTGCGACAGAACAATTGCAGACATCGGGATGGGGCCACGGACTGAGGCTTGGTGGACCCATTAACACTTGGTGCAAGGGATTCTGGAGATACATTTCACCCCCTCTACGGAGTCTCATTAGGCCTCCGTCTGGGGCTGCCATAGATACTACTCCTCATACTAATCAGGATCACCACACCCCTCACATAGGTAACCAGGCAGCTAAATGCAGGTTAAGGGCGGCTAAAGATGAAGGGAGGGCCCTAATGGTTTGTGGTATCCTGGAGGGTGTGAAGGTCACCTTGGTTAATACCTATGGGCTGAAAGTGGACAGTGCAGACTTCCTTCAATCGGTGCTGGTCAACCTGGCCGGGTGTCTTCATACAACTATTTAGTGGGGTTGAGACCCTCACTCTACCCCCCCTTCCCAGACCCCCTCCTCTCCCATTGCACTGGATTAGGTCTCTAAAGTAGTCCGCTCTATGAAAGTCTTGTCCAAACAGGTGCTCCCCTGCTCTTCCAGAACTATCAAGGACAACATCTCCTTCCCCTGCCTTGGCTGATGTTTGTAACCATTCCTTTGCCACTAGAACTTTCACACAATCCCTCAAGCATTCCCTTGTGCGCCCGCTCCTAAAAAAGCAGTCTACTGATATTTCCTGCCCGGCTAACCACAACCCCTTTCCTGGGTAAACTCCCGGAGAAGCTAGTCATCACCCAACTGACCCACCACACCGAATCTGCTGGCTACCTCCACGACCACCAGTCTGGCTTTAGAGCATCCAGAGGCATGGAATCTGCTCTCCTGAACACCCATGAAGACCTGCTCTCCAATCTTGATGCAAACTCTCGCTCTGTTCTGATGCTTCTCCATCTTGCCTTTGATATGGTCAATAATGCCATTCTCAAATCGTCTGTGATACTCTTGGCATCCTGGACCAGCACTGGCTTGGCTGACTTACTTTCTAACTGACCTTCCTAGTGCAACTTGGCCCTTTCCTCTCTGCCACCTCACCCTCTACCAGCAGCCTCCCTCAGGGCTCTCTCCCATCACTGTGGCAACATGGACCCTCTGGCCCACCTGATCGCCACCTTCTCTCCTCACTTCCAGTGTTATGCTGATGAGACAGCTCTCCTTTAAGCATCCCTCGAATACTAGACTGCCTGACTGCTATTCAGGCATGGTGCTCTGCTAATCTATGCCTGAATGTCAGTAAGACAGCGATCCTCATTGGGACGCCTGCTCCTGGCTGTCCTCCACCCTCTGGCTACACTCCTTGGGCCCTCACCCTCTTGGGAGTAAAAAACCCTTTGGGTCCTCGACTCCTCTCTCCTCACATCACAGACCTTGCCAAGAAGTCCAACTTTCAGCACCTCCTCAGAGGCATTGTACCCTTACTCACCTTTCCCCAGAAGCTCAATGTCTCCAGAGCTCTGGTTCTCTTGGCTGGACTACTACAATAGCCTCTGCCCATTTCTTCCCTTTGCCCTCTTCAACTAATCCAGGAACAGCATCGCTCCAGCCCCAAAACCACTGGCTTCTGGTGGCTCCAAGGATCAAACTCAAGATCCTATGCATTATCCACAAGGCTTTCTGGGACCTGGGACACTTATAGCCAGCATTCTCTCCCTAAATACCTTTGGACCTCTAGCTACATCTCAGCAGATCAGACTTTTCTCCAAGCAGAGAGTTGGTGGGATCTCTTCCGCAGGAGCCTCCCTCTGGAACGGCCTTCCTGCCAATCAGATTTAAACCAGATCTTAAATTCTGGAAACTTCAAGACTTTCCTTCTCTTCCTCCTCTCTTCGCCTCCCTCGCTAATGTCCCACTGCAACTGGTACCTCATGAGGCTTACAGTGACCAGGCCCTCCTTGTCAAGTCTATCCCCTGCACCGCTTAACCAGCGCTTGCCCTCGGACACCCTTCCCTGACTAGCTCGAATCTGGTCCACCCCACCCTCACACCTGCTGACGCATTGTGGGATGTTTCAACCCACTAGTCCAGTCCCTGCAACATTACTGTGCATTGCTGGCAGCAGAAACATCAGAATGGCCACCGGAAAGCATGCTGTTCCCAAAAAAATCACCAGAAAGTGCGCAGTAAAAATCTGAAAAATAGGCCGCCATCCACTTTTGCCTATGTCAGTGGTAACACAGGGGACCACTGCCAAAACCCATCATTTGGCTGCCCACAGAGAAAAATCATTGCAAAAGAAACAGCTGTTTGGAAATCCGTTTCCTTGGTTGTCAAATTTACAAAAATCATGGCTCACAAACCACCCAAAAGATGTTCCACATCATGCTACTTCAAGAACCCATACAATTACAATGTCAGCAAGAATCATATGTCATCAGAACAAAATCCACTTTTAAAAGATACTTGATGGAAATAAATGTAAAAAATGGGTGCAGTACTGTTACTCGCCTCCGACAGGCGCTGGCGATCTCTAAATCTGACAGGAGAAACTTGTGTTTTCAAAGTAAATGTGTAAAAGAAGGGATTTCATCAAATGCCATACAGCGTGCCAAACATTGAATTTCATGTTGAAAAAGACTGGAATTAAAGATATGTTAACTTATTTTAAATTTTTAAATGTTATGTTTTCACAAGGACGTATGTCACAATTGACCATAAGGTAACCTGATTTAGCTAAAACTCCCAAGAGGCTTTCTTTCCCTGAGAATCTCCCACCTTGTTCATTCCCACCAAAAGGAGAGGATTTCGCATTGGCATGTTAATCAGAAGGGGAGGAGATTTCCTCTGCTGCCCTGAGCAAGAAACAATGGGTTCCTTGAACTGAATAGAAAATGCTAATTCGGGTGCGACTGACAACTACTCTGGCAGGAAGACAAGCCATGTGACCCTCTGACTCAGCCCAGCTTTGGAGGCGGGCCAGACTGGAAATGTGGATTGAAGTTGGGAGTAAAATGTAGGTTTTAGAAAAATGCTTATAGCAAATTGTACTGAACTGACAAAAATATGAAACTTATAGGTTGTTAAAATGAAAAATGTGCTCACAGTTTAAAACTAATCTGGAATCTGTGCGATGTTCTGAGACTGAACCCCGGAAATTATGCATATTCCAGCCATTGTGTTTATGTTGGGGACAAGACAAATTACAGGAATATGCCCAGATGGGATGTGTGTGCATGTATAAAAATTGGTGCAGAGCTAACATTGAGAAACCCAACAAAAGTGTGAAAAATGTGTCATTAATGAACTAAAGCTTGCAGGAAGATGAGTTGGGCAGCAATGTACCTTAAGCAATCTGTCATGTAATTATGTATTAACAAGTTATGCATCTTGGAAATGTTTTTTGGGGAAAACAGATTTCCTAATTAAAAGCAAACAGGAGGGATTTCCTTTGGACCCTAAACAGTGTCACTGACATATGACACTGCTCCTGTCTCAAATCAGGAGAGTGGAAATTCTCTGACCTATCAGATCCTTAGCGGGTTGGGCATAGATAATCAGCCTCCCCACCCACTTTGGAAATGGATAAATAGGGACTGTTGAGGACCCAGAAGGACACACTTCACTCATCAACTGATTCCTTGGCGAAGCACCCTGCAGGAAGATCCAGGCTCCAGACAGATCCAGAAACCAGACTCTAGAACTTTGAAGCAGAGAGGCATAATCCAAAAAGCTGAACTGTTACCAGCTGGCCTTCAGAATCTTAAGCAACCTGATTCTGACCCCTAAACTTCCAAGGGGTACCACAAAATCCAACAGCCTGGCTGAGCCGTTTTGCTGTTCTAGCTAAGAACCCAGTGCGAAAACTAAGATCCAGACCCATAACCAAGAACCAGTCAGATCCAGTCCAAGAGGCCGCGCAGACCAGAGTGCTTTGCTGAGAGCAGAGTCCAGGTGCCCTGATCCTGTCCGGTGGCGAGTGAAGTCCAAACCCTTGACCAGATCTTTGACAGGCCCCTTCCATTCCTGTATACATGTATAGATTCCTTTGCTATTATCATCTTGTGTATTTGTGTATGTATATAGTATTACTGTTGCAACTAAGCTTCGCAAATTCTTGGAACTGCTGCGCCTTGTTACCGTAGGGTATTCCGGTGCATTACAAATAATAAACCTAAACAAAGCCATAGGAGTGCGTATTTAGTCTATAACTGTCCATAGTCACCTCTTCGTCTTAAGTAACCCAATCCAACCTATCCATAACTGCATTATTGAATCTTTTGTCTATTCTAAATCTTCTATCCTCCACATAATCCTAATTGTAGTGATAATCATCTTGGCACTAATATATATTTTCTGGAGAAAGGCAATCGTTTCGTGCAGACAAACCATCCGGAGGCGCCTCTGGATTGGTGGCTGGGCTGTGGTGTAGTTTGCGGCTCCATAGACTTTAGTGTTAAGAAATCTTTGTTACAAATCTTCAACAGCGCATCTTTCATTTTGAAATCTTAACTTTGAGGAAAATCTACCTCTACTAAAACCTCTAACTTTTGAACCGTACGTCCTAGATACGAAATTTAAATGTCATTTTGAAGCCAACATCCTCAGCTTTCAAAAACCCAAACTGAGTTTTTCTGTAAGCGCGTTTCCCACACGCGGAAAAGTTGCAGCGATTTGCAATTTCGCTCAATTTCATTCCATAGAAAAACAGCTATTTCTTGCTTTCAACTTCTGTATTTCATTTTCCATCTGCTAATCATTCTATAATCATTGCTAGTGTTGACCTGAACCTATTCCAAGCCACTGACTAGTTCTGAATCTCATTTAGCGAATTAAAATCATTTTTAGTATTTTCCCCCATTCATTGCAAATCACCTTTAAAAGTATTTTGACCTGTTTAAATCAGCCCTGTTTCTCTCTGCTTGCTGGGGGGAAGCGGGACTTAACTGCATTGTTGATTGTTATTCCGGATACCTGTGTGCCCTCAATCCATCTCTTCATACTGCATATTGAGGGGAGTGAGTAGTAACAGGGGTAAGAGTGGTCATATTGTCTTTTGATTGAAGTCATATCAAGTCTTTCCTATCATTGCATTTCCTTGAACCACACAGTTATTCTCCGATACATTATTCTTCCTATTCCTACTCCTAATTGATTAAAGAGATTCTTGATATTGTAATATTAACCATTGCTGATCATTGTATTAACAATTAAGCTTCCTTTCATCGACTTGCAAGCGCCGCGATGCCTGTGGGCTCTATTGTGCGCGCTACAAATAAATAGTTCATATTCATAAGTGTGATATTCAGATATTATTCATATTCCTAAAAGTGTAATCTATATATTGTTCAATTCTTCAAATAAATCTTTTAATTTGCAAAACAAACCTATTTCTTGGTTCAGTGAGACCGGGGGAATTCAAAGAGGGGCGTTATATAAGGGTACATCATCCAGAATTAAAAGAACTTTGACATAAAAATATATAAATGAGGGTTTCCATTGGGCATCCTATATTAAGCGTCGACTTAGTTGGCGTGCTGGATTGAAATCACACAGATTGGGGGCTCGTGGCCAGGATTTCTGGATTAGATCTACCACTTGTGCAGCTTAATACAGTGTGCTAACTAATAGGATACAGAAATCCTGTTGGGCTAACATGCTGTGTTACACTGTAAAAGCACCCCTCAAAAGGGAATGCTCTAAGGAAATGGTCTGTTTTGCAAACATTAAAAAAATAAATTTCTGTAAATCAGGAAGGAAATTAATATTTCCAAAATGGCGACATTGGTAGACATCAAGATAGCTAGAGAACACCTTTTACATACGTTGTGACAGGTGAGTGGACTGAGCAGGACCAGAATGTGTGGTTGCAGGCAATCGCACAACAGATCACTGCAACTGTGCTAGCTATCTGAGAGATCAGGGTCCCTTATATGTGGCCCTGAGTGAACTATATATGGCCCCAAGGCCAAGGATGAGCAAAATGAGATTGCCAAGATAGCGGCATATTTATATTCATTTATGGGAGCCATACAGGACAAATATGCTGAAAGCCAAGATCTGGCAAGTAGGCAACTGATGACATTAGAAAAGGCCCAATCTGATCTGGACTCTTCTGAGCAGAGGCACCAGGAGTCAGAAAATGAAAGCAGGCAGTATATAGTTCAAATTAAAGAGGATATGGGTATCCTGCAACAGGAAAAGGGAGACCAGGATACCAGAATCCTGGCCTTGCAGAAGGAGTACCAAGAAGGTTTGGACTCTTGCAGAGCCAGAAAAAGCTGGAGCAACAACTGCACTTCAACAGGGTATGCGCAGAACAGGTAATCACCCTGCAAAGCCACCTACATAGAGAGAAGGCAGAGAACAATAAATTGATTTTGAAAGACCTGGATACCCAGGCAGAGTTTGATGAAGAGCGCCAGAAAGCTGATGCCCTTCAAAGACAGAGGGATGACCTGGTGGCACAGAGGCAGGCTCTTGGTCAGGAAAGGGACAACTTATGCCAGGAAGTCTGTCACTTAAAAGGGAACCTGGAAGAAAATCATCTGGCCCTCTGAGAATAATGACAAGCTCCACAGGCAGGTAGCCATGCAAGAGATTGTAACACTTAGAAAGCAGAAGGCCAAGTAATTATAAAGTTATTCCTATGGCTGAGTCCCTAGCCAAACACTTAAATGACCCTATCTGTAAATGATCTCGTACCAAGTGGGTGTGGGCCCTAGTTGGTGCTGCTGGGCCGACTACAAATGGTGTCGAGATCCTGTCCCTATTCTCTCTAAAACACTTTCCTGGTGTCTAGTACGTGCACACAGCGTGGAGGTCGATATTTTAGGTTTTAATTTGTCGCCCCCATGGCGTGTGTCTTATCATTAAAACAAAACAACTAGTTCTATGGACAATGGTCAATAGAATGGATTTAAAAACAATATATTTCCGCCAAAAACTGGTGTGAAAATACGTGTGGATAACACTTAATTTCTTTTTAACAAGCCCTCTATTTTCTTTATAAGGGGATTGAAGTCTGGGTTATCGACCAGAACAATTAAACAGTCAACCGGTGTTTCAGCGGGATTCTCAAGTAGCCGCTTTCCTCAGGACGAATACTATTTTTCAGTTCTTGTATTCTCAACAATATCTTCAACACTGAAGTATTAGAGGGTGTCTTCTAGGGTCCAAAACTGGATAGGGTGAGAATTCCTGATCCTATATGGACAAAGACAAGAGAGATAAGTGGGGCTGGTGTCAGTCTCAAGTACTATAAAAACCTATTAGGAACGAGCTTCTGCGGATAATTATGCCTACTAGAGATGAAGTTCTCCTTACCTCTGTGGCAGAGTCCCAGAGTCTAAAGTACGCTGTATGTCACAAATGGTTTCTACTGCATCTAGAAATCTTGATAGAGTCTTGTTTTCTCTCCTCACTTATATACCCTGTAGTTGAAATAGGAATGGACATGTATATAATCAAACATTTGAGTTTTCTTAAGTATCCACATCTAGCTGCATGTTCCCATTTTGCTTATCTATGGCGTTCTCTAAAGCATGTCTCCTCATCAGGAGAATATACTGTGTTCTGTTTTTATCTTTTATCTTGCAATCACACAGAGCTAAGTATCCGTATTTTGTGTTTAAGTCCATGTATAGATTACCTAATAACATTGGCCCATTCGTTATCTATAACGTATCTCCAGGGTACAGGAGAACCAAATCATACGTTTGTATGGTCAAACGTTATTGCTGACGCTTACCTCTATGTGCGGGTTCCATCCGCCTACGATCGTGTAGTCCAGTACCGCGCCATCTTGTTTTGGTTCTTTTTATCTTTTACGTCACTGGCACGTGATCGTCGATGCAGTGTCACGTGATCGCAATCGTGTCACATGTGCGTGTACATAGACCGCAGTTGTAACTAGAAGATTGTAGCTCGTATGAGAAAACGGACTCAAGATCCGGCCAGATGCCACTGTAATTCAGAATACAGGGCTATGTCGTGCTGCTGTGGCCGTGTCTGTGCATATATGAATATGCTACAGGAAAATGGCCCAAGGTTGGGGATTATAGTTTGTTGATGCCATGTCACGTGATCGCAAAATCGCGTCCCGTGTACATGGACAGGCCGCAGTTGCAGCTAGATGATTGTGGCTCGTATAAACAAACACTCCCTTCCGGCCAGTTGGTGCCACTGTGGTTCAGAATACAGAATAACAATCTGCCGCTGTTGTGGCCGTGTCTGTGCACATATAAATTATAGAAGCGGCCAGCGGTTGCTCGGGGATTTGTAGTTCACATTTCTAAACGTACCACAATTCCGGATAGAAGAAGCCAATATGGTTCAGGGTGAAAGACCATATTTGTGCAGAATAGAAGACCATATTTGTGTAGCTATAGCCGCATCGTTTGTTCTTGTTGTATGTAAAGTTACAGCTTTAAAGTTAGATTTAAGCGAGCTCGTCTTGCTTGCCTGTTCGTAACTGAGAGCCCAGTAATCATCAAAGGGCCCTTTGGTCTCCAGTAGGTCGTGGTCTGTGTGATGTTAACCATGATTGTCGGAACAGTCTTTGTTAAGAGAGAGGAATGAGGTTTACCCATAGGGAGATGGTTGACCCATTCCACGAGCTTCCAGAAGTGATGTCCACGTGTAGAGGTATATCTCTTGGGGTTAACAACTTAATTACAATGGGCCCACTATTATAAAACCGCCAGGGTTTGCCAGCAAATTTCCTCATTAAGGCCTACCAAGTGGCTGCGGGTTCTATATATATCCACTGTTCTCTTTTTAGTAAGAGCTCTGTGATGTTACCTCCTCTTTTTGGTACTCTTACTTTCTCTATTATAGTCCACATTAGATCATCTTCAGTATGATGTTTCTCAATGTAATGTTCGACCAAAGGGGCCGTTCTTTTTTGTGTCCTGATGTTGGAGCGATTCTCCCCTATGCGTGTCTTTATAGCCCTTGTTGTCATGCCAATGTATTTTTTATTACAGGGGCATTGTATGAGGTACACTACGTTGGTGGTATTACAATTGGTCAGGCTTCTCTGTTCCCAAGGGTACTTCCAGCCTAGGTCTATGGCTGTATACGTCGTTTGTATTTACACACAGTACAAGTTCCACATGGTGTGTGGCCCTGGGGTCTACGTGTGTTCCAGAGAGTATTTGTACCTGCGGTTGAAGGTGTTTCTTTATAAGTATGCACCAGTGAATCTCCAAGATTCTTCCTCCTCCTTATTGCAAACGGAGGTTCCGGTAGTTGTTTTTCTTCAATGTTGAGTATGTGCCAAGCCTTCCGAATTTCTTTCTTCAAGCGATTGATTATGGGCGAATGACTAAATACCGCTGTAATGATATTGTCATCTTTCTTCTTCCATGTTGGTTGAGGGTTATCTCTTGGTATATTTCTTGCCCTCTTCTTCGCTTGTTTAATAATTTTGTAAGGGTAATTTCTCTCTAATAGATTGTTGGAGAGCCTTGTTGCTTGTGTGTCCTATTCAGCTCTCGTGGTGCAGTTCCTCCTAAATCGGAGAAACTGCCCAAAGGGTACATTCTCTGAGACCTCTGGTGGAAGCTGTTATAATCCAATAGGGAGTTTCTGTCAGTGGGTTTTTGAAAAACCGTGGTCTCAAATGTCTGGCCTACCTTGGTGATCTTCAGGTCAAGAAACGTAGCTGAAGTTTTACTTGCCTCGTATGTGAATTTGAGGAAAGGGTTCAGTCCGTTAATCCACTCCATAAAGTTGTTTAAAGTGGCATTGTCTCCATCAAAAAGTAGAAAGACGTTGTCAATATATCGACGCCAACTTACTATGTTGGTTGCAAAAGGATTCGTCTCTGGGTATATGTGATTATCTTCAAAATTGGCAACAAATTCGCCAACGTCGGTGCGAATGTTGCGCCCATAACTGTTCCGGCTTTCTGTTCGTAATAGCTCTCTCCATTCATGAAGTAGTTCTTTGTTAGGGCCATTTCTGCCAATTGCATAATCAATGTCACAGGCATGTCCAGTGTTTTAGTTCGTAACACTTTCGATGACCCTCAATGTTTCTCCTTGGGGGATAGTGACTATGTCCATAGTTACTATATAGATGTCTTCACTCCTTCCTGAATTGTAGTTCAAGGAAGATTCTGGGTTCTATTCTGATGAGTCCATTGGGGGCTGTGTGCCCAAAGATATTCTGTCATTATGGCCCCATGCAGTTCCGTTCTAATCAGCTTTTTCCGTAGTGCCTCCAGTTCATTCGTCGCCTCCTTTTGTGGCTATTGCAGCCTGTTCTGCGCCAAGTATGGAGGGGTTCGCAAGAATCCATTCTACTAGCTCCTCAGCAAATGCCAGATATGCCGCTTCTGCCATCTCGCGAATATTGTGTCAATTTAAAAAAGTAGTACTTGAGTCTGTGATCCACATCTCATCCGGTTTATTTTTCGTATTTAAAGTGCCCTATTGGTGCACTAACTTGCGGTTTGTAACGCCGCCAGAAGATAAAGTAACCACAAAAGAGTTGGAAGGCAGTTTCCTCCCGTTAATGCCCAAATATTGTAACACTTAGAAAACAGAAGGCTAAGTAATTATAAAGTTATTCCTATGGCTGAGTCCCTAGCCAAACATTTAAATGGCCTTATCTGTAAATGATCTCGTACCAAGTGGGTGTGGGCCCTAGTTGGTGCTGCTGGGCCGACTACAAATGGTGTTGAGATCCTGTCCCTATTCCCTCTAAAACACTTTCCTGGTGTCTAGTACGTGCACACAGCGTGGAGGTCAATATTTTATGTTTTAATTTGTCGCCCCCATGGCGTGAGTCTCATCATTAAAACAACTAGTTCTATGGACAATAGTCAATAGAATTGATTTAAAAACAATATATTTTTCCGCCAAAAACAGGTGAGAAAATACGTGTGGATAACACTGTTAATTTCTTTTTAACAAGCCTTCTATTTTCTTTAGAAGGGGATTGAAGTCTAGGTTATCGACCAGAACAATTAACAGTCAACCCGTTTCAGCGGGATTCTCAAGTAGCCATGCAAGAGACTGATGGAGACTAGTAAGGCCTTGATTGAGGAACAGAAAGCTCAGGTTCATGCGTGACAACAGGGAGCAGGGGCTGATAGAGACGAGGTTCGCTGGGAAAAGGAAGCACCCGAGCATAACCTCAGGAGCCCTAGTACCAGAGGCCTCCACCTCTCCCAGTCCCTGGACTCTGCCACCCCCATGTCCCCTGGCGCACATGAGCCCAGGGCCACAGGGATGGCAGATTACTATCCAGTCAGAAGTATCGGGCCCATAGGCCAGTACCTCCCAGGAATGGATGGGCGAGCACCTGGGTATGGGTACCCAAGTACTGTGAAGTTTAGTGGGGAACTCCAGGAGGGTAGGCCCACTAAGGCATCCTGAAAACCTCTGCCCAGCTAGGACAGTGGGGGGTACCCATCAAATCCTGGGAGCAAGGAGGCATCAGAAGACTCCTCTGAGCGCCCCAGGACACAGGAGACTAGGTCCCCACATACTGCCAGCCATTCCCAGGCTTGCAGAATCCGGGAGAACCTAGAAGATCAGACGGGCACCTCTGGGAGCAGTGCCTCTGAGTCAGAGATGAATGGACCAGGGTTACCCGAACTAAGGAGGCCAATAAGGCAAAAAGGGCCTTGCTTAAGGACCCCTTAAAACAAATCAAGGCAATAAGGAGCGTCATCACGCCTTATCATAAGAACGCCAAGTATTCTGTTTGGGAGCACTTCGAGGTATTTGAGCAGACGATTGAAACTTTCCATTTGAAAGACAGTAGTAGCTGCATTCAGTATGTGAAATGGACATTCTCACCAGAATACTCCAGTTTCTTTGCGGGGCTGGAGGACCAAAATCATTCTAGATGGTTCACCTATATGGCGGCCATCTTGAAGCATTTTTCTGTTCACAAAAATCCCCAAGAGGCTCGCAAGGGAGCCTACAACTTGCAATGTGGCGAGGATCAGGCCCCACAAGAATTTGTGCAGGAACTAAAGCATGCCTTTGCACAGACTACCAGAAGGGTGCGCACGGACAGCAGAGAATAAACACTTTTTTCCACGCTCTACCAAAGTAAATCATGACCCTGCCAGGGAGCTTTTCATGAGAAAAGATCACTAGACTGGGTCATTGAACAGGCCACCCAGATCTATGAGGTGCAAAAGCCCATAGACAACAAAAATACTCAAAAAAGCCCCAAAACAACCAACCCCCTGTTGCTGCTAAGGTGGCAGAGGTAAAGGTTGCCCCCATTTTGGATTTGGAGATGGGGGGCCTAAAAACTTGCCTACACAACAATGATTCCAAGCCCAAAAGGCCCTCGGGCCAGTCACAGACAGGGAGCCAAAGAGATAGTCCCACAAATGGGGTCCCTCGCTCCCCTGACTATATAAGTCCCTGCTACAAGGGGAACAGACCCTCCAGCCCAAGGGGGTGGAGCCAACCAGGCACCTAACCCAGGGAACTTCACAGGAGGGCAGAAATTCCCCCAAATCCTGGGCAGAACTTTTCCCGCAGGTATCCACAAAATTTCCAACCCCAGAATAATCCATCCTTCTTTCCCCACTTTCCTGAGCCCAGACAACCTAAGCCAGGAGAGGGTAGGCCAAGGGTGGAGGGGTACCCAAATCTTCCCAACCCGGGGTATTACCAAAGAAGGGATAGCTACCCTTCCCGGGATCAGCCGGGGAGAAAACAGAACCCCCGTATCAGCCTGGGCGGGTTTCACAGTTCGAGCGCCAGGTCCAAAACATGGCACAGGATCTGGGTCGCATGCTGAGGGCTCAGCAGAACCCTCAGCTGAGCATGCCGGCACAGAATGTCTCCAACTCTGGACCTGGTGCTCCAGAACAATGACGGGGGCAGTACCCCAACAACCCACCGGTTCCCAGGGGGGAGGCACAAAGGGAAGGGATGGGCGTAAAGCCTTGGAGGAAGCTTCCTTCCCCACTTGTAAAAAGCCCCTGGAAACCCAGGAACCGGAACCAAAATATCCTGCCCCAGAAAGACACAAAGAACCCAAACAGACCCATTTTGTGGAGGAGGTACAGATCTTCCAATTTGAAGGAGAGGGGTCCTCAGAGGATCCTGGGCAAAGGATCGTCTCCTTCAGAGATGGGGGAACTCCTTCCAAAGAAAAATGGGTCCCAAAGGATTCAAATCCCGACTGGGTTGATGTGGGGACTGAGCTAGCGCCACCCATCATCCAATCCCAGAACCAACAGCATGAAAATCCCCTGGTGCAAACCCATCCTGGTGACTGCCGGGGGGTGGGGGTGCGGGCCGGAACCAGGGAAACTCAAAACTTCTCCCATCTCTAGTTGCCACCTTTTTCTTGCAGAGTCCCTAGGCTCCCCACAGAACTCTGTCCAAATCTCTTCTCTTTCAGTGTCCAAAACTAAAAAACTAACCCACCAGTTGTCCAAAAATGTACATTATATGTGCCCCCGTGCGGAGAAGGAGGGAAGATAATATGCCCCAGTACAAATACAGGGTACAATTTTGTAACTGGTGGACACTGAATCCCAAGCTACCCTTCCGTCCAAAAAGGCCTTTGATGAAGTGAATTCAGGAGGGGGGGGGGGGGGATTACCAAATTCCCCTCACCTCTCTTTTCTTTCTGGACAACTTCAGAACTTTGACAGAAGGAAATTCCTGTCAGGGGACTGCGGATTTGGACATTAAAATTGGGCGACACAAGGTGAAGCACCCGGACATAGTTGTGACTCCAGAGGGCACCCCTTCTTTACTAGGGGTGCCCTCTGGAGTGCAACCTTCACACTGAGAAGGTTGTCACCCCTAATAGACTGTAAACAAGGTCCTCTGGACCCAGACTAGCCAACCAATATAATGAACAGTGTCAACCATGTTAGTTTAAACGTCACATGGTTGAACAAAAATCTGACCAGGTAGAATTTCACTTCCAGAACAACCAAATTCCAGACGTGACAGTAATAGCAGTAGGACAGAGTGGTGATGGGGGTCCTCTCCATTTCTGAAAATCAACCTTCCTTCCAGTCTAAGGTGGCATTCCACACTGGAAGGAAACACTGAAATTCTTTACCAATCCACAGACATTCCCACTCCTATAGTCCAGAAAGATGAGAAATCAGCTCAGAGCCTGGCTGATATTCAGCAAATTGGAGAGCAGTTCATCCCTGTCCAGTTAAATGATGGGAAGGACTGTTCTCGCCCGAGTGTGTGTGAACAATGGTAAGAGCTTAATCAGCAAAGCCATGTTCTGCCAACTGCCAAAAGATCCAGCCATTCCCCCATTCAAACTGATAGACAAATGGGAAATGGATCTGGAAGCACCCAATTCCAAACATCTCCTGCCAAGGTGTATGCTCAAAATCTCCATAGGCAACAAGAGCATAGTCCATAATTGTTGGGTCGTGCGAGACGTCACTGCCGCCTTTTACTTAGGCAGTGACATTCTCAATCGCTTTGCCATTAGTTTGGACCTAATAAACTTCAAAGCTTGGTCCCAATTTGCGGATAATCCCATGGGCTTTGATGATCCAGAGAAAGCATTTAGGTCAGCTCAACGGCTGCCTTATGCAGTTGAAATTCAGATTGGAGGGGAAGTCACCATCCCAGAAAGGACCCGACGATTCTCCCTGGAAGTGAAAGTTAGGACAGAAATTGAAAAACCCTGATGCTTATATTCATCTAAATGTTTCTCTCCAACAGCAAGGGTTGGGGGTAAACCCAACACCATTAGTCAATATAGAACATGACACCATTGCAATAGAGGTGGATAACAGCGACTTAAAGAGCATCACTCTAGCCGCAGACACCATTATTGGAATGGCGGTTGATGACCGTCATTTTTCCATTGATTTAGGCAATGAACTGTTAGGACCAATCCCCAAGGATTGTTTTGACAGTGATGACAACACAACACCAGACAGGATCTTTACCCCGGCATTGGGGGGGGGGGGGTGTTCGGGGGGGGACTTCCTGGTGTATACTTCCTGCTCTTATGGTAAGGAAGATGTGACTTGTGACTTCAGGAGGGATGCAGTGATTTTCCAGGTCGATGAGGGCATCCTTTCCCACCTGAAGCCACCAGTGCGAATCATTACTCTGACCAGGGACTTCTCCACCCAGCGGGAGGAGGCCGCTGAGATAGCAAAGTCTTTCCAGGCTTCAGGCAGATGGTTGGAGAGTCAACCTAGCTGATGCCCGAGAGACTCTGGAGCAGAAGCAAAAGTTGAAAAAGGTTTTCTTGGATTTTCAAGATCTCTTTGCAGTGGACTCATGTCTGTGCTCGCACTGACATCCACACAACAATTCCCACAGACCCTGGCATGACTCCAGTGTTTGTGAAGCAATATCGCTTGCCTCTCGCATCAATGGAGACCCTTACTGAAATAATTAAGAACCTTGAGTCCTGTGGAATAATCCGTCCAGTCCACAGCACCTTCAATAATCCGGTGCTGGGGATATTGAAGCCAAACGGCCAGTGGAGAGACCGTGCCAACCTTAGGGAGCTCAAATTGGTCCATACTTCCCGATGGCCTCTTCCCTACATTGACTAAGGGCTGGCCCAGATCCAGGGGTCACAGGTATTCACTGCAATAGACCTGACCAATGGATACTGGACTGTAACTGTCAGTAGGGAGGACCAATACAAGCTGGCTTTTACCTTTGGGGGCCAGCAGTACCCATGGACCCGGACTCCTTTCGGACACCTCAACTCCGGTAATGAATTCAACATTTTCCTACATAAGGCCATGCCCAACCTGGGTGAGGGGTAACCTGGCCTGTGTAGATGTTCTCATCAAAAGCTGAACTGCGGAGGAACACATAGCGGAGATCCGTTATGTTCTGACACAGTTGAGGGCAGCCGGAGCAAAACTTTCCTTTCAAAAGGCACAGTGGTGTAGAACACGTCAATTTCTTGGGGCATGAGATTACTCCTCAGGGTCTCTGTCCCCAGGAAAAGAAAGTGGAAGCACTCCTGAAACTGAAAGACCCCACAACTCTGCGGGAACTAAGGAGCCTCCTTGGACTGACTAATTACAGTAGAAAGTTCATTGAGGGCTACGCAGAGATCACAAGACCCCTCATTCATCTTTTGAAGGGGGGGTGGATCAAGTGGGAGTGGGAGGTCCAGAACGAGCCGAGGCAGTAAGACAACTCAAAAGAAGCCTCTCAATTGCCTTGCCTAGCTTACCCTGTCAGAAACAAGGAGTTCTTCTTGGAGACAGGGTTCTCCAATAAATGCTTGACTGCAGTATTATACCAAAAGCATGACAAGGTCAATAAAGTAATCTCCTATGCGAGCAAAACTTTATCCTCTGTGGAGGAAAAATTCAACGATTGTGAGAAGGCACTCCTGGCAACGGTGTGGGCATTTAAGAATTACCGCCCGTTTATTCAGGGGAACACATCATAGTGGAGACTCCACACCAGCCTCTGCAATATCTCCAAAGTGACAGAATGCGGGTGGGAAATGTGAGTAATTCCTGAATTACTTCCTGGATTCTGTCAATGCAAGGCTTTCCTGTGGAGGTCAGATATGGCCAAAACAAGAAGAGTCCCCTCGCGCAAGGTCTGGCTGACTTGCATGATTGTGCCAGAGAAAACTGTCTCGAGGACGAAAGTCTAAAAATCAAGGACAACATGTAGGCATACCTCAATTCCCCACACAAAGTCTTTGAAGATGAAAAGTGTGAGGGAATGCCCACTGTCTATGTGGATGCATGCTCTTACCATGTTGACAACGTGGAAAAAACTTGTGGCCGGCGTGGGAAATGCATGGGTGAATGAGACCCCAGAACCCTGCGCTGGGTACAAGATTGCTTCCCGACGTAGTCAAGTGGCAGAGTTGATGGCTGTGCATCAAGCCATCCTCACTGCTGTCCAACATCAACTCCACAAACTGGTCATAATCACAGATTTGGTTTATGTACGGAACGGGTTCGTGGAGCACCTGGTTAACTGGAAAACCAGAGGCATGCTATGTGCTAATGACAAACCCTTGAAACATGAGCAGTTAATCCAAAATATTGATGATCTGGTCACCTCGAATGGGATGACCATCTACTGGAAAAAGATCAAGGGTCATTCCAAAGTAGAGCGACCAGAGAAAACTGGAAATGACCTAGCTGATCAGCTGGCCAAAACCGGGGCTATCCAAGGGGATCAATTGAGATAGAGTCCCTGTTGGGGGAAATCTAGGACACTGCTATCACTAGGGTCCCAAATGCTCACAATGATCTTTCAACTGCACAATGGAGTAAGGAGACCCCAGATGCTGATTTGATTACGGCTCAAAAAGGGGACACAATAATTGGTAAATGTTATCAACACATTGGAGGACCCTGAGAACTTTCCCCCGATGGATACCGATTACATTGGGAAAGAGGACCTCAGAGTGTTGATGAAATGTCCAAAAATGTTCCGAATCCAAGACGGTTTGTTGGCGAGATAATCCCTAGCTGGCCATGATCAGTTGGTGGTTCCTACCTCATTCCGAAGCCTGATGTTAAGTCACGCCCATGATGCGGCCACAGCCGGTCATAGGGGGTTTCATAATACACTTGAAATCTTGAGAGGTTGCATACTGGCTACACATGGGGCAGGACCTCGACCAATACTTCAAGGGGTGTCGTGTGTGCACAATTTCAGGAAACATCCCTCACACACCGTGCACCTCTCCAAAAGAGGGGGATGACACTGCCATGGTCAGATTTGCAAGTAGATTTCATCGGGCCCGTGATTCGCTCCTCTAGGGGGAACAAGTACATGTTGACTGAAATGCTTGTT
The DNA here is from genome assembly GCF_040938575.1 of Ambystoma mexicanum. Classification (NCBI taxonomy): domain Eukaryota; kingdom Metazoa; phylum Chordata; class Amphibia; order Caudata; family Ambystomatidae; genus Ambystoma; species Ambystoma mexicanum. Next base: position 381,275,225 of record NC_090927.1, on the reverse strand, counting down.
TACTAAATTGGTGGAATGTCTCCCGGCCCCAAACTGCAAGGCAGAAACAGCAGCTGCCCTGATGATCAACCACATCTTTTCACGTTTTGGACTACCCCAAAGGATTGAGTCAGACAGAGGTAGCCATTTCACCAGCGAAGTAATGACAAAGATGTGGGCGATACTTGCGGTTAAACGGAAGCTACACATTGCTTACCGTCCAGCCTCTAGTGGTGCAGTGGAGAGATAATAGAACAATTGTGAGCATATTAATAAAGTTTGTGGGCCAAGTTGGGATATTCGATTACCTCTTGTCCCAATGGCCATCAGATCTACCCCTTCATCTGCAACTAAAATGTCACCGTTTGAGCTGATGACTGGACGCAGGATGGTGCTTCCCCAGCATCTGCTCTACAGGACCCAAGAGCAGATATTGATCAATGCCTCCACAACCCACGAGTATGTTGAAAATCTAAGAAAAACCTTCAACATGCTTTTGCCTATGCTCAGTGAAATCTAGAAAGATCAGCCGATAGCATGAAGACCCACCATGACTTGAAAACTACCGGAAAATACAATGTAGGAGATCGGGTCTACTTATGCAATTTCCAAGGAACCAGGCCAAACAATGAGGGGGATCTTTTGAAATTGTAGACAAAATCAGTCGCCTACAAGATCCGCAGGCAGTTTGGCAGAAGGGGAAGACAAGTGGGTCCATATCAATCAACTAAAGTGTTCCCATCCTAGGCACACACTGCAGCAACTGGAGGAGTCTTCTGGAATCCCAGAGGGGGCCACTCCAGATCCATAAAACTCCCAACTATAAAATATTCCACATAGTCTATAAAATATAATTGTGTCCCGATCAAAATATATGCGTCAGCCCCACTACATTAATAGTTATGGGGAAAGGTCTACAAATATGTTTTTTTGCTTTGTCATCCTAGGAGAGATAACCTATAGTTGATGGGAGACCATGGAGACTAACCAAGGACGACTACCCGGGGACCAGGAGCAAAGATCCGAGGGGCCCGGAGTATCGCTCAATACTCCCATCAGGACTAGCAAGGAGAACCGATCGATCCACCCCTGATGGAGGAAAACATTAACTTTGCCATTTGTGGAATCAGAAGAGATGAAACCGACATCCCAGTCTTGCAAATTCCATTGATGGTTGATCCATGGCAAGGGGGGGGGTGGACGGGGGGTTGTGGGATGTTTCAACCCACTAGTCCAGGCCCTGCAACATTACTGTGCATTGCTGGCAGCAGAAACATCAGAATAGCCGCGGGAAAGCATGCTGCGCGCTAAAAATCACCAGAAAGTGCGCAGTAAAAAATCTGAAAAATAGGCCGCCATCCACTTTTGCCTATGTCAGTGGTAACACAGGAGACCACTCGCTCGTGTCTCTGCGGCATCTAACAACTCAGCCGAACTCTTTAAAATCTGCAAGGAGCGGGCCAACCCAGCTGCAGTCTCTACCCCCTCCGGTTGCCTCCCAGGCTCTTTGCAATGCCCTTGCCTCTCACTTCATTTAAAAAACCCAGGAATCCTGTCCACCCTCTCCACCCACACTCCTCCTCTTGCCTCTCCATCTCCATCTGTGCTTGCTGACCCTCCTTTAGCCACCCTCCCACCATCCTTCTCGTCCTTTCCTCTTTTCACCCCCGACGAGGTTGCTAGACAAGTCCGATCTATGAAAGCCTCTTCAAAACAGGTTCATCCCTGTTCCTCTAAAACCATCAAGGACTACATTGACACCCTCGCTCTGGCCTTTGCTGATTTTTGCAACCACTCCTTTGCCTCTGGATCCTTCTCCTCCCCTCTGAAGCACTCTTTTGTGCATCCTCTTCTCAAGAAACCCACAGCTGATCCTTCTTGTCCAGCTAACTATGACCCAATCTCCATTACTCCCTTTCTTGGCAAACTCCTGGAAAAGTTGCCCCTCTCTCCTTAACATTCATTCCAATTCCGTTGGCTGTCTCCATGACCACCAGTCTGGCTTCAGAGCTGCCAGAAGCACGGAAACTGCTCTCCTAAACATCCGTGAAGATCTGCTCACCAACCTTGACTCTAACATTACCTCTGTCCTCATCGATCTCTCTTCTGCCTTCGACACGGTCAACAATACCATCCTGCTCAACCGTCTCCATGAAAACTTGGGTATCACTGATCAGGCTCTGGCTGACCTCTTGCCTCTCAGATCGACCCTCCCAGGTCCAACTTGGGTCCTAATCTATCTTCCTCTCTACCTGTGGTGTTCCCCAGGGGTCTAACCTCTCGCCCTGGCTTTTCAACCAATACCTGGCAACTCTCGCCCACTGCATTGCCATTTTCTGCTCAAATTTCCAGTGCTACGCTGACACGCAATTCATTTTCAGGCTGCCCTCTGCCACCTCCTCTCCCTCCCTCATCTGATTGCTTAACTGCCATTCAAGATTGGTGTGCTGCCAATGATCTTTGTCTGAATGCCAGCAAGACGGAGATCCTCCTCATCGGCAGACCTTCACCATCCTTTCCACTCACTCTCTGGCCGGCCTCCCTTGGCCCTCCTCCTACCCCCACCTGCGGTGCCAAGAACCTCGGGGTCATCTTTGACTCCACCCTTTTCTTCTCCACCCACATCTCTGAGGTCTCTAAAAAGTCAAATTTCCGACACCTCCTCAGAGGTACTCTGCCTTTCCTCTCCTTCCCCCAGAAGCTCATGGTATCTCAAGCTCTGGTTCTCTCTAGCTTGGACTATTGTAACAGCATATTTCTAACTCTACCTGCCTCTACTCTCCGCCCTCTGCAACTAATCCAGAACAGGACTGCGAGACTTGTCCTTGGCCTCAAGCCCTGGGATCGTATCTCTCCAGCTCTGCAATCTCTTCACTGGCTCCCAGTGGATGCAAGGATTAAATTCAAAACCCTCTGCATTGTCCACAAGGCTTTCTGGGGCCTGGGTCCAAAATACCTTCAGCTATCCCTCCGCAAATACCTTCCCTCTCGAGCTCTTCGCTCCTCTATCTCCAACTCACTCAGGGTCAGTCGTTTTTCTAAGAAACAAGCTGGGGTTAGATCCGTCTTCGGCTGGGGCCTCCCTCTGGAACAGCCTCCCTGCCACTCTAAAACCTGAGAACCATCTCCGGAAGCACCTCAAGACCTTCCTCTTCTTCTGCCTTCGCTCCCCCTCTCCCCTGCTGATCTGTTCTCTCTTGGCACCGTGCACCTGGCCACCCTCTGTTTTTTGGGCCCATGTACCTGCTCATCCTGTCACCCTCCCGCACTGCCTCCGGGCCACCCCTTGCACTGGGGTCTGTATCTGTACCCATACAGCCCCCCCTTTTTCTTCCTGCACTTATCGGACCTACCCTGTCTGCTGCCTTAAACCTAGCACTTGCAAATTGCTGGCTGCATTACCACTGTTTATTGCCTTTATTATTTATTGTTATTTATCCGTTTCTCCTCTGCTTCGCACTTTCCACCTCTCCCCCTTCGATGCACTTTACCCCTCCCCCCCTCTCCCATGCACTTGTGCGTTCTCAATGGCACTGGGTCTAGTAAGATCGCTGTTTTGTTCTTCCCCTGTTCCCCTCCCTTGCCTTGTCACGCTCTGAAACCCTTGTGTACGAGCGCGATAGAAATAAAAAATCAATCACTGCCAAAACCCATCATTTGGCTGCCCACAGAGCAAAATCATTGTAAAACAAACACAGCTGTTTGGAAATCCGTTTTCTTGGTGGTCAAATTTACAAAAATCATGGTTCACAAACCACCCAAAACATCCAACCTCCTTGTTGGGTGTTCCACATCATGCTACTTCAAGAACCCATGCAATTACAATGTAAGCAAGCATCAGATTTCATCAGAACAAAATCCACTTTTAAAGATACTAGATGGAAATAAATGTCAAAAATGGGTGCAGTACCGTTACTCGCCTCCGACAGGCGCTGGCGATCTCTAAATGTCACAGGAGAAACTTGTGTTTTCAAAGTTAAATGTGTCAAAGAAGGGACTTTGCATTGTAGGTGGTCGGGATAGCAAGAAGGGTATTAGAGGCCAGATGAAATGCAGAAATTTTGGGCATAGGGACGGTGCCTTGCGCCTGGCTGCGATCAGTCAGCTCAGTCAGGGGGATGGCCTCTCTAGGCCTTACCTTGTTGGCCGGCTCTCGCCTGCCGGTGATTGGTGGTAGAAAATGCAGGCAATTTACACCAATCCGGCAGCAGCATGGGTCGGAGGACAGTCAGGCAGGAAATGAGGACAGGGTCAGGCGCATGGACAACAAAGCGCGGTGGCCATCTTTGATTGCCGAAAAGGCGATTTTCACACAGATTATGAAAACACGTGCAGTGTGTGCCTGGAAGATGGAGGTGGAGAGGCTTGCAGAATATAGCCTGCAGATGCTATAGTATTAAATAGAATTTGGAGCAGAGAGCAGCTTTTAAAAACCGCGAGGATGGAGGGGGCTCTGAGGCAGCTGGTAATATGCCTGGAGCTTAACTCTTTTCCTCTGCATCTCGGGGTAAGCGTAGACTACTCCTGCAGCGGGCGTCCCTATGCCAAACATTTCTGCATTTCATCTGGCCTCCAATACCCTTCTTGCTATCCCGACCACCTACAATGCAAGGTAATCTACGCTACTTGCACCACCTTTGATGTACTCTTGTGACTTTGTGATACAGCGCTCTGCTTACCGTCTAAAGGGTCCGCCCTGAGTTTGCTAACATGATCATCTGCAGCACCCCTGCTTAACACGAGCCATATTGCCTTTGCTCTCCTGCTATGCGCCCTTATTGCACTTGCCTTTGTCTAATCTGCATGATTCCTGAGTTAATCTGCCCACATCCTGCATTATCCAAACACTGCGCATATATTCTGATCTGCTCCACATGCTTGTTACATTGCTCTTCTGCCTGATAATGCTCGACGCGCTATGCCCTTTTGATGTGCAACACTCTTGAATGATGCCTTGTGTATTCTGCACTGCGCCTTACTTGCCCACGATTGATGTATGAATAATGTACTAGCACAACCTATTGATTGTCTCACTAGTGATTGGTACTCTTGCCATGTACGTGCACTCTGCCTTGACCTATCCGAGACCCTTCGTTCGCCTGCCATTGTACCCTGTGACCTATTTAGACCCTTTGGTCGCTAGCTACTGCACCCTATGACCTACCTGAGATGCTTCTGGTCGCTTGCCATTGTACCCTGTGACCTATTCAAGACCCTTTGGTCGCTTGCCCTGCTCATTGCTAACTACTCTAATTCATGCATTTTAGATCATATAGCGAATTTTGAATCTAGGTGACCCCATCTGCACTCTGCACACTTAGATTATACAACTACTAAACACCAGACTACCACAGGACAACCTGCCCACAAACACCGTTATGACATCTCTCATGCCCGACACATCTATTGGCTACTTAGCCATACTCTCTACTCTTTCTGCCTTAGCCTTTACGGCAGCCCCTCACCACAATCTGCCTACAGGAAGAGAACCAACCAGAAAGATGTACACAGTCACCACCTAAACAGCTTGCTTCCTTGTCCCAGACCAAACTGAATCAGGCTTGTCCTTCCGGACTAAGGAACTCTAGACTAGGCACTAGACTTCCCAATCCACCAAGTTCACACCCACCTCTTAGCCACACTAAGAAGGAGCTCAAACACACCAGGTGCACAAAAGGAAACCTAGCTGCAATCAAACTCCTTGCACCAAATCCTCTGAAACTTTGCCCAACAATGTCCACACTAGCAATGACACCGAAATAAAACCTCAAGGGAGGTCTCATCAACGCTAGATCTCTAATAGCCCACACCTCGGAAATTGCTGACATCACCTGTAACCAACTCGACTTCCTAGCAGTTACCGAAACTTGGCTACACAAAGCCGCTGGCCCTGCCCTTATGATAGCTATACCCCCAAACTTTACCATCTTCAGAAAAGACAGGGAAACTTCCAAAGGAGGAGGCATAGCTCTTATCTGCAGAGCCAACCCCACCATCAAGGAAATATACAGCTTCACTATGCCGTCAGCTGAACTACTCTCCCTATAACTAGAAATCTCCACCTCACGTACTATCACAATACACCTCATCTACAGACCCCCTGGTCCACTAGGCACCTTTGAAGCAGACTTAATACTCTGTATATTTTTTGTAAACACTTGTAAATGTAACATATCTTTCATGTAAGTCATCCAACATTGTAACATAAGAAATGCTTGATATATGATCCTGTAACATAAGAAATTTAACTTATTTATGTACCTGCAACCCAAGATTTATTTTCTGTAAGCGCTCAGTTGCTGAACGGCCAGGTGCGCTCTATAAATAAACAATACAAACAAATGCAATATAGAGTGCCACACATTGATTTTCATGTTGAAAGACTGGAATTAAAGATATGTTTGCTTATTTTAAATTTATAAATGTAAGGTTTTCACAAGGAACTGTGTCACAATTGACCATAAAGTAACCTGATTTAGCTAAAACTCCCAAGAGGCTTTCTTTCCCCGAGAATCTCCCACCTTGTCTATTCCCACCAAAAGGAGAGGATTTTGTATTGGCATGTTAATCAGAAGGGGAGGAGATTTCCTCTGCTGCCCTAAGCAAGAAGCAATGGGTTCCTTGAACTGAATAGAAAATGCTAATTCGGGTGCGACTGACAACTACTCTGGCAGGAAGACAAGCCATGTGACCCTCTGACTCAGCCAGCTTTGGAGGCGGGCCAGACTGGAAATGTGGATTGAAGTTGGAGTAAAATGTAGGTTTTAGAAAATGCTTATAGCAAATTGAACTGACAAAAATATGAAACTTGTAGGTTGTTAAAATGAAAACTTTGCACAGTTTAAAACTAATCTGGAATCGGTGTGATGTTCTGAGACTGAACCCCCGGAAATTACGCATATTCCAGCCATTGTGTTTATGTTAGGGACATGAAAAAGTACAGGAATATGCCCAGATGGGATATGTATGTATAAAAATTGGTGCAGAACCAACATTGAGAAACCCACCAAAAGTGCGAAAAAGTTGTCACTTATGAACTAAAGCTCACAGGAAGACGAGTTGGACAGCAATGTACCTTAAGCAATCTGTCATGTAATTATGTATTAATAAGTTGTGCATCTTGGAAATATGTTTTTTGGGGAAAATAGATTTCCTAAGTAAAAGCAAAGGGGAGGGATTTCCTTTGGACCATAAACAGTGTCACTCTGACACATATGACACACTGCTCCTGTCTCAAATCAGGAGAGGGGGAAATTCTCTGACCCATCAGATCCTTAGAGGGTTGGGCATAGATAATCAGCCTCCCCACCCTCTTTGGAAATTGATAAATAGGGACTGTTGAGGACCCAGAAGGACACATTTCACTCATCAACTGATTCCTTGTCGAAGCACCCTGCAGGAAGATCCAGGCTCCAGACATAGATCCAGAAACCAGACTCTAGAACTTTGAAGCAGAGAGGCCTAATCCAAAAAGCTGAACTGTTACCAGCTGGCCTTCAGAATTTTAAGCAACCTGTTTCTACCCCTAAACTTCCAAGGGGCACCACAAAATCCAACAGCCTGGCTGAGCTGTTTTAGCTAAGAACCCTGTGCTAGAACTAAGATCCAGACCCGTAGAGCAGAGCTGTAACCCAGAACCCGTCAGATCCAGTCCAAGAGGCCACGCAGACCAGAGTGCCTTGCTGAGAGCAGAGTCCAGGTGCCCTGATCCTGTCCGGTGGGGAGTGAAGTCCAAACCCTTGACGGGCCCCTTCCACTCCAAAGCCATAGGAGTGAGTATTTAGTCTAGAACTGTCCATAGTCACCTCTTAGTCTTAAGTAACCCAATCCAGCCATTCCAACCCATAACTGCATTATTGAATCTCTTGTCTATTCTAAATTCTTCTCTCCTCCACATAATCCTTGATAATTGTAGTGATAATCATCTTGGCGCTAATATATATTTTCTGGAGAAAGGCAATCTGGTGTAGACAGAAGCCATCCGGAGGCGCCTCTGGATAGGTGGCTGGGCTGTCTAGTTTGCGGCTCCATAGCCTCTTTACTGTTAAGAAATCTTTGTTCCAAATCTTCAACAGCGCATCTTTCATTTTGAAATCTGACTTTGAGAAAAATCTACCTCTACCAAAACCTCTAACCTTTGAACCTTTGAACCATACGTCCTAGAAACATAATTTAAATGTCATTTAGAAGCCAACATCCTCAGCTTTCAGATGAACCTAAAACGACATTCCAATTCCTTATAGTTTTTCCATAATCGCATTTCCCGCACGCAGAAAATTTGCCGCGATTTGCAATTTGGCATTCCTTAGAAGAACAGCTATTTCTTGCTTTTAACTTTTGTATTTCGTTTTCCATCTGCTAATCATTATATAATCATTGCTAGTGTTGACCTGAACCTATTCCAAGCCACTCACTAGTTTTGAATCTCATTTAACGAATTAAAATCATTTTTAGCATTTTTCCCCATTCATTGCAAATCACCTTTAAAAGCATTTTGACCTGTTTAAAATCAGCCCTGTTTCTCTCTGCTTGCTGGGGGGGGGGGGGGGGAGGGGGGGTTGAACTGCATTGTTGATTGTTACTCCCGATACCTGTGTGCCCTCATTCCATCTCTTCATATTGCATAGTGGGGGAGTGAGTAGTAACATAGGGAAAAAGTGACCACATTGTCTTTGGATAAATTCATATCAGGTTTGTTGCATTCTTTCATATCATTTCATTTCCTTGAACCACACAAAGTATTCTCTGCTACATTATTATTCCTACTCCTAATTGATTAAAGAGATTGTTGATATTGTAATATTAACCATTGCGGATCATGGTTCACATTAATAAGTGTGATATTCAGTTATTCACATTCCTAAAAGTGTAATCTATATATTGTTCAATTCCTCAAATATTTTAATTTGCAAAACCAACCTATTTCTTGGTTCAGTGAGACCGGGGGAATTCAAAGAGGGGCATTATATAAGGGTACATCATCCAGAATTAAAAACTTTGACATAAACATATATAAATGAGGGTTTCCATTGGGCATCCCATACTAGGCGTTGACTTCGTTGGAGTGCTGGATTGAAATCACTTACAGCATATCTCTGGTTTCCCCAGTCACTTGCCCTCCTGGGCTCCCGCAGCACCTGCCTAGCACCTGGGCCCCCACCTTCCTACACTTCTCCCCTCACCCTTTCCCTTATCCCAGCACTTCCGCCACTGACCCTACCCCCCTACACTTATGGTCATTGCACTTACACGGTCCGAATGTCACAAGGCCTCGAGAGACAGTGTCTTCTCCACCATACCCCCACTCTTGTCTTGTGGTGCCTGGAAACACCTGCGTAAAGGCGCCATACACATGTCCATTAAAAAAAAATATACACGGTGCTTGACCCAGACTCTGGCAGACAGTGTTACTTATTCCAAGGCCAGCAGACAAATCCTGGATATTTGTGAAACCTATGACTAGGTGAATGGGGGGCGGTTGCAAAATTGGGATGCGAGATTATACATTCATCAAGCTCCAGACTGGACTAACTTTTGGTGTCCTGTGATGGGGGTTTTCCCTGGGTGACTGTCGTATTCTTCCCAGGACCCTTTTGGACCATTCTCCGGTTGTGCTGGATTGTGCTATTGTGGGTGGGAGGGCCAAATCCTGGAGATTAAAGCTGAATGTGCTGGAGGACAGTGTTCAGTAGGGAACTGCATGAAATTGCTGATTTTTTCAGTCATAACGCCTGTTCAGTTGACTCACTGGGAGCGCTTTGGGACTGCTTCAAATGTAATAAGGGAGTGTGCATGGTTAAAGAGAATGGGATACTCTGGTTGATTAGGAACGACATTGAGGCCAATTAAGAGAATCTGAAACGGGTGGAGGCAGACTATGCCACCTTGGCTAAACCAAAGGTCCTCGCACCATTGCGATGGGAGCTGGAACGCTTCCAGGCAAACGCAAATGGGAGATAACATTTCTGAGCAGGGGTCACATGGTGCATCAATATGGACGGGTACAACCTTGTGCTTTACTGGCCAGACTACTGTCTGCTGATGGGTCTTCCCACATCAAGGTGATTAGGGATCCCGGGGTTGCCCCGCCAAGCAGAAAAAGATGCAAAGTTACAGGACTTTTATGAATTTATCTACAGGTCGAGATATATACAGGATGGGGCTAGAATGCAAAAGTATTTAGATAATGTGGAATTGTACTGGTTGGACCCGCCGCTCTGTGGCTCAACCGTGAGGTGATGCCGTAAGAGATTCGGCGGTTATTAAGGAGTGGCTGGCATCCAGGTCCCCAGGACCAGACAGCCTTTTAGAGAGTTTTACAAAGCCTACACATCCTGGTGCATGCAGTATCAGTTGTGCAGATAGTCCTTGCCTTCCTCATTGTGCGAGGCCAGTGTCATTCCATTGCATAAAAAAGGGAAGCCGCCAGAGTAGTGTGCTTATCGGCCGATTGCCTTAATGTTAAGATCTTTGCCAAGGTTCTTGCCAACTGGCTCCTCCCTTTGATGCCTGGGTTGGTATTAGCTGACCAGTCCGGGTTTATGCCGGGTAGGAATAAGACCTACTGCCTGCATGTTTTTGGGCTCCTCTCAGAATTGGAGCCTGAGTCGCAAGCAATTGATGTTCTATTGGTCACTGCGACTGATGAATGGCCATATATCTTCATGGTCCTCTGGAAGCTGGGCCTGGGTGAATGGTTCATCTTGCTTGCATCACTTCTGTATGTCAGTCCTACGGGTCATTTATCCAAGGCCATTGTGATGTGCCATGGGACACAGCAGGGTTGCCTTTTGTCTCCATTTCACTTTGCCATGGCAATGAAGCCCATGGCATCGATCCTGCAGGAACAACAGCTTGGTTTGCATCATCTCTATATGCTGATGTGGTATTTCTCAGCAACCCGGTCCATAACGTACCCATGGTAATGCATCAGGTGTTGAGATTTGGGTGGAAGCATCTGGTTTAAGGGTTAATCAGAGCAAATTTGTGGTTTTTCCACTCACCAACAGCACAGTACAATTTGAGGATGCTTTTGGGTTGCCCGGATAGGCTGTTAGTACCAGATATTTGGGATTCAAGGCACCGCGTGATCTGTCCACTCTGTTGTGGGACACCCATGGGAAGGTTATCAGTTTCCGTCAGGACCCTGTGGTGAGGTGGCGTTCCCTTGCACTTACCCTGATGGACCGCATCTCTATTGTTAAGACTTTTGTTCTTCCCAAATTTCTTTACCAGTTTCTGAATATCCTGTTACTTCCATCTTCTGGCTTTTCGTTCAGTCTGCGTGGGATTATTTTAAATCTAATTTGTGATGGGAAACAAGCCAGTGGGGGCTTATACCAAATTGACAAGACCGTATGGCCCTTGCATGCTGCCGGGCTCCACCCACACTGTAAATATCACCTGCACTATTTGGGACAAGTTAGATTGCAAGATTGGCATTGTCAACCCATAATTGCTGCTGCTTCCTGTCAGGAATGTAGCCAAACTGAATATTATAAGACACCCCGCACAACAAGGCCCTCAGTAAAATAAATTAAAATCGGCATACAATCTTTTGGAGACTATTTTTTGGATGATACATTTATATTGCTCCAACAGATAAGGGCGGGACCATGTTTCTAGACCGGTTGATGCACTTCGGGTATGGAATGTTTCAAAGGTCACATTTCCTCCTTCCAGAGGCAGCCGACATGAGCATTACTACACAGGCAGTGTCGCAGGGAGGGCCACCTGGGTTCACAGCTATATCATAGCTTTATGTCCGATATACCGTGGGAGGGTGACTCGCCTAGGTGGCTCTGGGAGGCAGCACTGGGTAGAGGAATTACTGATAAAGATTGTGGGTTTGTGTTGCTTCAAACCAATGTTTTCCCGGAATTCTAGATTCAAGCCTATTCATTTAAATTTCGTGCACCAGGTCTATCACACCCCGGCCAGACTCCATAAATACTTCCTGAGCAGCTCTGACAAGTGCACCAGATGTGGGTTTAGTCAAGTTGACATTTTGCACCTTGCCTGGAACTGCCCTTCTATTCCACTACTGTAGGTGGGGTTCAAGATTTTGCAGACCATGGTTGAATACATTGACCTGGACCGAGTGGTTGTTTTGCTGGGGTACACAAGGAACCTGCCTCTAGCGATTCGTCTATGTTGGCGCTGGCCTGCAGAAGGGTAGCTAAAACATGGAGATTTCCTCACCCAAAATACACACTTGGTTGGAAGATGTGGCATACTGCCACGACATGGAAAGTGCACAGCTCCATACCATGCCTTTGCATGATGTGGGCACCATATGTTCAATATATGCTCATGTTTGATGTATTTTTCAAGTCAGATTTGAATGTAGACTGCCTTGGTTGCTTTATGTACTCTAAACTGCATGCGCTTTCTGTGGGTTGCTGTCTGTTCTTGAATGTAGGAGGTTTATTACTGAAACTCAAACTGGTAACAAAAAAGGCCAACCATAAATCTCTAGTGCCTGCAGTTCCAGATGCCATTACTTTGAGAATGTCCAAATGTTTGAGGGGATCTGGTGTGCAGTGGTAGACTGAGCCTATGCATTTTTCTCTGTGCCAATTGCTTAGGAGTGTCAAGAGCAGTTTGCATTTTCTTTTTTTTGCATTTGCAGTTTGCATTTTTCAGTTTACACCTCAACGAGACTACCAATGGGGTACATACATAGCCCAACCATCTGTCACCAGCTAGCGGCAGAACACTTAGACCAGATAGCACACAAACCTGACATACAAATCTCTCACTACTTTGCTCATCTTTCCCCTGAATCAAAATATTGTCAAAGTGTGCAAACACAGTTAGAGGTCATCATGGAAGGGTTGAAGGAAGGGTGGGAAATTAACCCCAACACAATTCAAGGGCCATCTGAGACAGTGGTATTCTTAGGAATTCAGTGGCATAATGGGCATCGAGAGATGGTGCCGAAGGCCCAACAGAAAATGCTTTAGTTCACCACTCCGAGGACCCAAGAACAAGCTCAGCAGTTCTAAGGACCGTTTGGGTTCCGGAGACAGCACATACCCCATCTCGGGCAGATATTGCCCAACCCACTATAAAATTACACAAAAGAAATATGAATTTCAGTGGGGGGAAGGGGAGCAATTTGGCAAAACACTGCAGCAGGTGCTGGATTTGTGGTCATTGAAGGAAGGCGAAGTGGAATTAAATGAGTCTGTACAAGACAATTATGCCAACTGCAGTGTGGCAGAAACAGGACAGGAAACTTGTTCCATTGGGATTCTAGAGTCAAAAGTTGCCAGAGGCTGATAGCATGTACAGTTTGAGAAGAAGTTGCAGGCATGTTATTGGGCTCTTGTCGACACTGAGCAAATGACAGTGGGCATGATTTATTGATGAGGCCCAAAATCCCGATACTCAATGGTTGTTGAGCTCTCCTAAGACACAGAATAGGACATGCTCAAGAAGCCAGTATATGTGGAAATGGTACATTCAAGACGGAGCTAAAGCAGGAAAGGGAGTTGGCAATTACTTGAGCAGGTGGCCAAGATGTCACCCACCGATTACATACCACAGGAAGTGACTGAAATATGTGAGTCTCCTGTGAAATGGCGAGTACCTTATGGCAATCTGACAGAGCAGACAGCGAGTCGAGCCATCCGTAAACCAGGCATGCTCTATGTGGAAAACTACCGATACTAGAAAGCGATGTCATACAATCCAAAGACAAAAAGGTTTTGACAACGTCAGGGAAAGGAAAGAGCAGTCTGTTTGCAGAACTCTATGCAGTTTACTAAGCTACAGATTCATTAGAATGTTTCCTCCTGTTGCAGATGAACACACCAAGTTTTTATCTGTGGATGCAGAGGCTCAGGACGACGATTTGGAGGGTCTGGCCAAGTGGGCTCACCAGAAATGTGGGCACTTGGAGAAAAAGCTATCAAGTGGGCACAAGCTCAAGGGATCAGTATCCCTTTAGAGGTAGCAAAAGCATTCATTTTGCAATGGCCGGTGTGTCAACACCAACAGCAGAGACCCATCCCTCAAATTGTCCAAGGTACGTTAAGAGGAAAGATACCAGGTCAAATCTGGCAGATCGATTATTTCGGTCCTATGCTAATCAGCAACGGCTGTCAATATGCATGCACCATTGTGGATACATACTCCAGATATTTGATGGTATTGATGTGTAAACTTGCTACACAACTGAACACCATTAAGTTAAATCAGATTACGCTGTATTACAGTGTACCTTGCAGACTCAGAGACAACGGGTCGCACTTTAAAAGCAAATTGATTCAGGAATATTGTCGGGAAAGAAGCACTGAGTGGGTGTACCATGTCCCTTACCACCCAGAGGCATCAGGCTTGATTGAGAGAACGAATGGGTTGTTGAAAGAACAGCTGAAAAAATCTGGCAATGGCAGTTTAGCAGGCTGGAGTGAGCGAGTGTTTGGTGCGGTACAGATGTTGAATAATCGATCAGTGGATAACCAGGAGACCCCATTGCTGCAATTAATTACTCCTGATTTACAGTTTCAACCCAATTCAGCTAGAGTGACTTTAATGTACTGGGAAATTACACTGGGTTCTTTAGCTCCCTACCGAGCAACCCTAGAATTAGCATGGGTAGACTGTATTCTCATTAAGAGATCAAGTTAGAACCAAGAGGGATAAATGTGATTGAAACAGGGATTGGAGTACAGATTCCACCAGAACACATGGGATGGATCGGCCCTAGATCTCGATTAGCATTGAACGGTATTAAAGTGCTAGGAGGGGTCATAGATGCAGATTACCAAGGAGAAATCAAAGTAATTTCAATGAACATTGGAGACCAAGTATAACGGATAAGGTAGATCGAGTAACAATTGATTGTCCTAGTTTAGTTGTCCATGATCAAAAAAGGGTGCCCCACCCATTGTCAAATGCTCATGGTAATTGTGGTTTCGGCTCTTCAGACATCATGGGGTGCAAAAGTGTGGGTTCAAAGACAAAGTGGCCCACCGGTACTCACAGATGTTATTGCATCAGGCAAGGACCAAGAAGTCTGAGTGATGGAACTTGGCAAGGAAAATTGATTTGTGCTCGCAGACCAATGTTATTTAAGAGAGGGATTATCAACACGGATATATTTTTTTGGGGTTTGCTTTGTAGATCCTGCATCTGGCTGGTGTAATTCTAGAACTAAATGGACTCTGTTCGGGAGAGTCAAACGGCATCCTGCAACTGATGTAAAATGGAACATCTATGGCAGTGATCCATGGGAGTCTGACAAATGATGTCCACAAGCAGCCCAATGCCGATGCAAAAAAAACAGCCAGACAGAAGAACAGGATTCGTGGAATGTGAAAGACATGTCTGGTGTGAGCACAAACATTGATGTCGGTGGTGCAAGAGATGTCCTTAGGGTGGTGAAGATATCCAGCGAGGATCACCCAAACTCAGAACATGTGGACATATCTAGCACGGCAAGTTTTAAACATTTCACATTTCTGCCTGACTGACGTGCATCATGCAGAAGCTTTGCCGACTACCTGTTTAGTAGCAGTGCCAACGCCTGCTCCGATCCAGAGGCTAATTTTCAGCGTCATGCACAATGATTCTGCAGTACAGGATTCCGATGTACAGCAGTCCATCCCCCTCCTCCACCCCCCCCCAATCTACGATTATTGCAAGTTTGGCAAGAAACAAATCGCAAATGGAGAAACCTGATGCACATTATAACATACAATGTTACTGAAGGCGATATCCGTTATCGTATGACGTACCAACCGAAAAAAATTGGCAAATGCCAACAGCTGAACCTAACTAAACAGAAATAAAATTGGGTTTTGAGAAGAAATTGTGCGCACAAATTCCAAGCACATGTACCAATGTAAATAACACCATGAACTGCAATTACAGTGGTAGCGGCCAGTCCTCTAAATCATGTGAAACATCCAACAGGATAGCTTCTTTCATGTGGCAACATACACGTACATTCCAGCAAACATTTCTGGAGGTCCATGTGCCTTTACCCAATTAGGATTAATGTTTCCTTTACACCCAACAGTATGTCGAAGCAAAATATTAACTTTTGAATCTGTTGGGCTATCCCCAAATTGTGATCCATACGTGCATTTGTTATCAGAGGCTGGGGTATTAGCACTGGCCTATTCATTAGTGGGAGTTTGGGGTTTAGCTGCTAGGGGCTATACATCTTTAATCAAATTAGTATGTTTAGTGGTGAAAGAACTAAGAATTAGAGCTGCTTCTTAAAAGCAACATTGTTAGAAAGGCAGCCTTGCAAAACAGAGCTGCCACTGATTATTTGTTGCTGAAACATCACCTGGGTTGTAACACTTGAAGGCATGCGTTTTAATCTGAGCAATCATTCACAATCCATTGAAAGCCATGTTCAAGGTTTGAAAGACTTGATATCCCAAGTGTCTCAAGATCATACTGGGAATAGGTGGGACTGGCTATTTTTGTGGATTCCTGATATTGGTGGTACCCTGTGTTATGCATTTGCGTGCATTTGTGAGATACAAATTATAATTGCTTGTTGCTGTTGTATTCAATGCATTCCCAACTTAGTCGAGATGCTTTGGCAGTTTCAGAAACCAACTCCATTGCCACTGGGCAAAGGAAGTCAAATATCCCAGGGTGGATTGTAATGCTCGAGCTCAAATATGGCACTTGGGCGCAATGCTTCAGCTGAAATATGGCACTGGGGCACAGTGCATTGTCGTGCACTTGGAGCCCTAACGGATATTTGCTCCATGCCTCAGTGAAAGCTGCATTTGCCATGAACTGTACATAGATTCAGCATTATCAACATTTTACTGGTAAAATAAGTTTTCAACATTATTGAGGAGGAGTTAGAGTTGTCTTGGCTGTTTTGAGACAGGGAAGGGAGTAGTTTGACTGTCACTCCATTTCTCCAGCGTTGGTATCTTTCGTGGATTCACATGCTGTGAATATTTTGTGTCAGGCTGGAAAACCTCGGTAACTTTAACTTAGCGTTTTCCTATGGAAAATGTTGATACTTTAGTGTCCCATCAATGTTTTTTGGGTGATGCAGGCTACACCAATAGGACGTGTGATATAAATAGCCCCGCCCCCACGGCTTCCCTTAAGATTTTAACCTGCAAAACAGGAAACCCCAACCAAGGGTTGCCTGCAGGGGCGGCCGGTGGGCACATGTGAATCCATGAAAGATACCAAGGCTGGAGCAATTGAGTTACAGGTAAGAAACTACTCCCTTCACCAGCATTGGATCTTTCATGGATTCACATGCTGTGAATAGATTATACAGCATTATGACAACTTGGTGGATGACAGGCAAACCACACCTCATGCCCTAAGACATGACAATGAACCCAACAAATGGCATGTATCCACAGGCATAACAGTAAGGCAAAAAAACAGAACATCCACTGAAGCTGCGGGGCCCACCTTACCGAAACAGGTGTTGGAGGACTGCACGTACCCCCCCCTGCACACATGTTGCTGCCCCAGACTAGTACCTGGTGAAGGTATGCGCCACTGCCCAGGAAGCCGCTTGGCAAGTGTCCACGAGCGGGATACAAGACCATAGCACGGCCGATGCCTTGGACCGTGTAGAATGGGCCTTAGGAGTGCCCCTCAAAGGCTTTCCAGCTTTTGCGTGAAAAAATGAAATTGTAGAGGAGACCCAACAGGAAGGTCCCTTGGAAAAAGATAGTACCTTGTTGGAGGGACCAAATGCCACAAACAGCTACCAGCATGGTTGCATTAGCAAAGAACGAGGGTAAGGCAATGGAAGCAAGTTTGTGAAATGCCGACGGCACTTTCGGGATAAAGTGCGGATTAGTAGCGAGGAGAAACTTGTCCCTCATAAATCTCAGATACAGTGGGTCAATAAGCAGTGCCTGCAACTCCGACACCCTCCTGGCCGACGTGATCACAACTACAAATGAGACTTTCCGCGAGAGGAACTTCAAGGAAGCCGTTGACATGGGTTCAAACAGTGGTTTCATCAGGGCAGAGAGAATCACATTGAGGCTGCACACTGGTGCAAACCTTCTCCAGGGGAAATGTCCGAAACAATCCTTTCAGAAAATGTTATCCAATCGATCACTAAATAGGGGAGTAGCATGGCACAGTCTTGTGAACCTGGAAATCACCCCTTGTGCAAGCTGTAACAAGTACAGGAGAATCTGGGCCGGAGAGGCATCCAATGACTGCACTTCTGGGTGCCCCCGACACCAGGCACAGAACCTTGCCCATTTATGACCATACGATACATTGGTAGAAGGGGCCCTTACCGCCTTCAGGATCCAACACTCCTGTGAGATACCTAGATGACCAAACTGTGTGGTCAGGAGCCAGGCTTAGAGATGCTGGATCATGATGCCACACTCTGCCTTCGTCCTGTGACAGGAGATCCTGTTCTGCTCCTAGACAAAATGGCTCTTCCACATCTAGAAGGAGATCTGAAAACCACATCTGCCTGGGCCAGAACAGGGCTACCAATATCACTCTGCACTGGTTATTTGCGCACCCACTGGATCGTTCTCTGAATCAGGAGAAATGCCTATGCAAAGAAGCCAGTCCATGGGAACAAGAACGTGTCCCCCATTGAATCCGGATGAGCCACTCTGCTGGCAAACCCCCGGACACTGCTTGTTTTCTTGCGTGGCAAACCAGAGGGGGAGACCCCCATTTTTGGCAGATTTTTGCAACCTGCTCCGTCAGCCACCACTCGTGCAGCTGACTGGCGTCTGTGCTGAGCACGCCTGCATGAACATTTTGAACAATCGGTAAATGGAAAGCCACAATCTGGATCCCCCGAGCCAGAGCCCAATGCCAGACCCGAGCCTACTTTGACAGGATCCGGGAATGCGTGCCTCCCTGCTTCCTCAAATAAAACATTGTGGTGGTATTGTCAGTCAACACCCACACCACTGCTCCTTGAATGAGAGGTAGAAACTACTTCAGAGCCCAGTGCACCGCTCTCAACTCCAGCACGTTGATATGCAACAATGTCTCCAACCGAGACCATAGGCCTCGTACCTGTGACTGGTCGAGGTGCACCCCCCCCACCCGGGAAGAGTGCCACGATTGTGAACTGAAACTCTGGTTCCAGCAGGGGTATGCCTTGTATGAGATGGTCTGTGCAGGTCCACCACCGAAGGGCTTCCACCAGCTGCTGGGCAATAACCAACTTGTCCGACCACAACCCGTGACTCTGCAGCCACTTGTCTGAGGAATACCGGCAACGGTCTCATGAATACGCGGCAATTTGGAATGAGTGGAATGCATGATGCCATGGCTCCCCAACAGCAACATGCAACTCGGGACCGAGACCGTACAATGGCGTCTTCCAGATCTAACCACGCCAGGAACTCTCCCGGTTGCACAGATCAGATGACATCCTGAAGCATGAGCATCTTGAACTTCAGGCGTTGCAGATTGTTTAGTTGCCGAAGATCTAGAATAGGCCTCCACTTGCCATTGGGCTTTTTTACGAGGAAATACTGGAGTATACCCGCTGGCTCGGTTCCGAGACTGGAACTGGTTCTATTGGCCCTTTCGCTAGCATGAGTACCACCTCCTGCTGCAAGACTGGAATATGCTAATGCGCCACATACATGGGCAGAATGGGAACCGGAGGATGCCGAACTGAGTGGCTAAGACATACTGTATCCAGCACCCAGCGGTCTGAAGAGATAGGTTGCCACTCGTCGACGTGGTTCCCCACCCTGACCCCAAGCAGTCTGCCCATATTGCAGTCATTGTTGAGACTTCAACTGGCTCCCTTTAGTAGCCAAGGCGTGTGTGCCCTTTGTATGCTGAGCTTGAAAGTCTCTGCTCTTTTGAACTGACTGGAACGAGCACCTATAGCCTTGAGACGAATAGCTGGCTCATCTTGCAAGATGAGGAATTAAGTTGTACCAACAGTGATGTATTCTCTTTAGATTACTGCCTTTTCTGCAGTTAATTTTTGTTGCAGTCTATTCACTTCAGTATGCTCTTCATAAATAGCCGTACAAGAGCAAACTCATCTTCCAACTGCTTGTGTGAATAATTGCATTGTCTATCTGCATCCACGGTTTGCCCTTCAGTGTACTGGTGATAAAAAAAATCTGTCTGCCTGCACTTTCTGGCAGGCAATACATGCCCCCACCTAGTCACATTGTTCAGACAGTCATCAGATGGCCAAATGCCTAGCACCCAACAACCTGTTTAACAAATGGCTGTTCCTCCATATTCACCACCAGACGTGCAATATTTCAGTAACTAACCATCACTGGCCTTCGCCAGCTTATTCTGCAGGACAAGCACCCGAGATCAGGCCAATCCCAGGTTTTCAAATATTCCCATTACTTTGCTTTTTTCCCCCCAATGTCTGAACGCGGGGGGCACAATTATGGGAGGTAGGCTCAAGTCCAGGGCAGTCTATGAATGGAATATGTTCCCCAGGACCTTAGAAATATATTTCAGAAATTCCCAAACTTCAGCCAAGACCCAGATTTGTTTGGGAATTGGTGTTCTATTCTTCCATTCCTTTGTGGGTGTATAAGAATTCAGCTGGTGGTAAGAGGGTCATTATGGCAAAGGTCAGCATCGACTCACCAAACTAGATGGTCAACCAGTTGCCGACCCATGAATGGGAACTGAACAGTTTCAAGCAACGGGCAGACTTGATTGCAGTCACAGAGGTTGCCCCTGAAAAAACAGAGCAGGTGAAGCTCCATAATGGCAAACAGAATGAATTGTATTCTCTGGCATAATTTCTGCATAAAATCAAGATTGTTTATGCCTGAATGTATGTTTTGAAAACTGACTAATACAAAGAAGGCAGTGGCAAACATTTGACAGGAATACATTGGATGGCAGACAACCCCCAGAGCAGAACTGGCTATGGCAGCAAATCAGAATGTCTGGAACAAAACAAGCACTCTGAAAATAATCTCGTTTCCCACCAGGTAAAGAATATGCAAGCAGGCAATCAAAGCAGGATAGGGGCTGCCGAGAATGAAGGGGATGTGTTCGACAGCCAATGATCTGATCTTTTTTTTATATAGTGCCTATACACAATGTGTTTCAAAGCACTGCAAGGCAAGGGAGGGACATGGGGAAAATACAATGGCATTCTTACAGGCCATGAACAATAAGAATATGTAACTATTGTACTTGGCCTGACATTTCAGATAGTGCAAGAACTAAGACATAGATAAGGGAGGGGGAGAGTGGGAAGGAAATGGAAACAGACAGGTGACTTCTGTACAAGGCCTGATGTCATTTGTGGTAGAGACTGAGAAAACCAAAAAGTTAAGGTGCAGAAAGGTAGGGGAACAACAAAACAAGCGACTATCATTCTAGGTCCGACGACATTTCAGATAGTGCTGGAAGGGGGGAGGGGTGGACAAGTGGGATGAGGAGACGGGCGAGGTTGCTGTCATACTAGGTCCAGGGACAATTCTGATAAAGTACATAGAAGAAAGCGTAGGTGGTGAGGAGATCAGAAAAGGAAGAGGGGGGGGGGGTAGGAGAGAACAGAGTAAGCAGTCAAAAGAATTGACAAGCAAGAGGGGAGAGCGAATACAATTGCAGAAGTCCGTAGTAACATAATGTTGCACGCTAGGATACAAGATGGGAACAACATGGTTCAGGGCTACCATGAGTACAAGATGCAAAGGAAGTCCAGCATGAGAGTTGAGAAAGGATGAGGCACGTGAATCAGTGAAGTCCATAGAAGTCAAATCCAGCATGTATCAGGACAGACTCCTGCAGAAGTATGCAGGGGGGGGTTGGAGTAGGGTAGAAGAATCAAGCAAAACAGGCAACACCTGTGTGCAGGAAGGGGAGTGGGGCACAAGGGAACAGGGGGGGGGTGACGGTATGTGAGGACAGAGAGAGTAAACGCATGTTGGTGCATGCTTACCTGCTGTCCGAGCAGGGGTTTGGGCCCTGGGTCCTCCTGGTCCGGACAAGTTCAAACAGGAATTTCCCTTTTCTTTGTCTGCTCTTCACTTTGGATGCCCGGATGAGAGATGCCCTTGATCTAAGAGTTAAGAGCAGGAAGGGAGAGGCAGGGCTAAGGTGGTGGGTCGTACTTTGGCCAGGTGACCTACATCCACTTGCACCTGCTCTCCAACTGCAAAGGAAAAGAGGCTGTAGGGCTCCTTAACTAGGGAAAAAGAGCAGCATCCAGGAAGGCACCAGGTGGGCAGGGCTTTCTAAGTGGGGAAAAAGAGCAGCAACCAGGAAGGCACCAGATGGGCGGGGTTTAGGCCAGGTAACCAAGATCCACTTGCACCTGCTCCCCATCTGCAATGGGGGCTTGAGCCTGGCTCTAGTCAAATGTCTGACTATGGGTCAGTTCTAGATCTTTTGGAATTTCAGAGCCAAGGCACTGTGTCCTGGACGATATTTGGGCTTTTATTCTAACTTTTCTCCCCTAAATGTCAATCTACAAAAAACAGTAATTCAGAGTTTATCCCAGATTGTCCCTCTTTCTGCCTCAATCTATGGCCGCCTGCAACACGATCTCAGCCCACAAACATAGGAGCCTGGTAAAGATGGACGGGAGAAGGATCAGGGCTCATGCATCCAAGGCCAAGATTGGACATACAGGTCAAATATAGTAAACTCCGCGAGTCCTAATAAATATCTACACAACCTAATTGAAACATGCTCTTGGATTGTATTCTTATGCAAGCACCTTTTTGCAAGCTGGCTTTTATTGGAGTGCATCCAGGGTCGGACTTGCCCAATTGTCTATGGGGCAATGCCCGAAACAAAAATGCAAAATGCTAGCGTGAGCCAGCTTCTTTGGTCAACGTGCACCACTTTTTTGGCCAATGTGGCCCACTTGTAGGAGTTACTTCATGATGTGGTAGTAGTTGACCATTATTGGTGAATAAATATTCTTTAAATTTCACATTTTGCATTACATTTGATCCAAAAAGAAAAAACCCTTAGGGTACTATTCCAACAGTCTGTTGCAAAAGGAACGATTTGCCGTTGGCAACGGTGGTCCACATTTTCATTTTACCCGAGACAATTCTATACCCCAGTCCGCCCCGGAGTGCAGCCATAAATGACGATTTTCACTATTGCACTAAATATAGTAGACTGGGCACAGGACAACTGGGCAAGAAAATGGCAGGCAGCCATGTGCAAGGCCGTGAAACTGAAACTGTGCAAAATGTTCACCATCCCTCAGCTAAAGACACGTAATATAATCTGCAGTGTCAGTTTAGAAAGGCAAAACATTCTGCAGGGAATTTTTGCATGTGCAAGGATGCCAAGACAGCTCAGTGGGTTATGTGATTGTTTCAAATATTTCCAATCCATAGTTCCAGGTCCAATTCCTGGCAGGACTTTCCACTGCTACATCCTTCACAGGTTGATTGAGTACCATTAAATTGGTGAGTAATACAATGGATTACTGCAGAGTTTAGAAGTGGGATGAATCCAGCATGATGTGTTATATAAACATGCGATCATGTAGACCTTTTAACACAGTTGCGATCCTCTATCAAGGACACGAGGGATGCCGTCACAATCCTAGAACATAAGGATTTTTACCTCAGGCTTGATCGTCCCCCTCTACATCTAAATCCAGAAAAGAGCTACATTAGATGTAGTTGAAGACATTATGCTGTAGAGAAGATACTGAGCCAGTGCCAAATTCATTTAGAGTCTGGTGGATAGAATTGGCATCAACAAAAACTATTTTGGACATATGAGTATGTTGTACCACAAAATTGAAGGGACATTATGGCACCAAGCCTCGCAAACATTTATGTTGAGTTTTGAAAAGGCACACATAGGAAGACTCAAACCCTTAAGGATAAGATTAGAGTTTGGAAGCGATACATAGATGAGTCATTTGGACAGGTACACAGGAAGAAGCCCTTCCTTTTACAGAATGGATAAATGTCGAAAACCTATTTCTGAAGTTCGGCACTAATGCTAGAAGTGAATACATCAGTTTTCTAGATTTTACAATATACTACGAACATGGCAAACTACTTTCCATAAAGACACAGAAATGCTCCGTAAAATCATCTTGTAAAAATCTTCCATTTAGGCAGTTCCTTCGGCTTAAAAGGAATAGTGGCAAAAAAACAAAAAGCTAAATCACTATTCATGGGCTGCCCCAATGGCTTTGCAGGGCCCTGGGCAGCAAAAAGACGTGCTCCCCCAAATTTGCATAATTAGGGACAGTGATATCACAGAATGAGTCTTTAGTACGCAAATGTATCATGGGAAGTTAAATCGGAACCCCCCCCCTGCACCCCTGTGTGCAAGGTAGTAGACAAATTCACGGGCGCCCATTATATGAATTGTCAATTTTAATATTTACCCATGCTGCAATATCAGGAGTAGATTTTTTTTTTAAAGGAAACAGACAGCTGGATACCCTGTAAGGAGCTGTAATTTTGGCAGGTAAGGCATAGTGATATAAAAGGATTGGCCCGGCAGCACTCACTTGGGTTAAATGACGATGCCCTGCAATTCAGGAACTTTAACACGTGTCTTCCGAGATGTAATTGGTAGAAATACTGTTTGCAAAAGGTCCTTTTGAAACTTTGGTTTGAAAACACATCTGTGGAAGGCATTACTAAAATCTGGAGAGTCTTGCCAACTGAAACAAACTGCTGTTTTTTGCAGTTGCTGAACAATTGTTTTTATTTTTAGTGTGTGTATATTTGGCCAATACCAGTGCCTAGATGTCTACGGGGTCAGTTAGCTTTACAAATGAAAAATATAAATATAAATTGTCCAAATTAGCAATATGCTCTTATTTCAGAAGCTACAGACGAGGATTATTTTGACTGCCAAAAATAGCAAACTACATTTCAAGTGCTGCTCACTACAAAAGGAGAAGGGGGCCTTATTAATGTGCCCCATTATCCTTGATTGGAGGGGTGAGCAGTCAAAACTGTATGCCTGTGTAGACTTGCAGGGCATCCTATAGCAAAGTTGGAAGGGAAAATAGGCAGTTTAGGGGAAAGTTGCTGCAATGTTATACGTTTAGACCTTCCTGTAAATCATAGGTCTTCTTTCCTCCTCCAGAGGAAACATTTGCTGTAAAATGTGGTGTTTTGGCATGGGAGGTATACGGCTCCCTCATTTCACCCAGTGTGGGAACCTTTGCCCCCATAACTAAAATCAAAAGCTTGCACCCAGGAATAAACACACATTAAGTGAACATATCTTAAAGAGAAAGCTACATATTTAGTTCAATTGCCCTTTCCACTTAAAAGTGCACTAGACAAAAGGGAATTGGCATTTAAAAAAAAAAAATAATAAATAGAAAAATAACCCGAGAGGACATTTTCCAATAAATACGCTGGCAAAGTATAAAAAGGTGGTCACCTTTTAAACCCAGCAATATGAAATATTTTCCTGGAAAACAAAATCCCAATATGAGCATGTGCTTTGATATAATTGTATGCATCTGCACTGGAAACAGGACAACCTGGGTGAAATCCTGGTAGCCAAAAGCTTGAGCAAGGTTGCCGACCTCAAAAACATGCACATGCAGGGTGCGTCCGCGCACTTATATGTTACTGTCCACCCACATGTATCCTTCACTTGTGCCCTGAAAAGCAGCACATGCCCACAATCAGGGGAATATAACTGCACCAGTCTCCAGGACTGCAACCGCTCTTGCCACATCCTGGGAAAATATTCAGGACTCGCCCGATTTCCCCTCAAACCTATGTCTGGCTTTCAACAAAACTCTGCTTTATGAAGAGCACTTTAAAAGTAGACGTACCATAGTAATATACCCACTCAAATATATAAATCCAGAAAGCTCCAATGAGCAAAATGGCCACTGCAGTCAATCTAGCACCAACCTGGTTGACAAATTGACAGCGCAGTCAGTGCTCACTTGCATATTTCGGATGGCGCATCATAGTAATTCACATTGACGATACTTTCCCTAAATTGAGTTTACAAACCATAGACCCCCTTTAACGCCTTACTTCCCAAACACAGAATGCCCCCCCCCCCAAATGAAGGTGGTTGCTATAGTTTTGAGGTCTCCCTTCCATGATTGAGAGAGGGCTAGCTCCTGTATGTAAATCTGCAAAGCGTGAACAGTTTCATGTGTGCCTTAAACAATGCAGGCTTTTGGGAGAATGTCACTTCATTGCCTGTTCCGACAATGCACCACGCCCAGCACCACAAGCAATTAGCCACATATTAAAGCAGACATGCCATGCAGACTGCTTGCCCAGCACCCACTCAGCTGTGGAAACCGTGGCCAAAGAAGTCAAACAGTGCCAGGAAAGGGGAGACACTTATTCAACAATGCAGTCACCAAAAGTCAATCTTAAATGGAGGCAAGTACTTGTACAGAGTTCTTCAGGCCCAACACCCAATCCCTGATCTTAGATGACACTGAAAGACATTGACTCCAATTCTACCAGCATGACCACTTAGAAACAATCTAGCGCCTAGAAACGATTTTTCTGTTTTACCCAGTTACTTATAACTTAAGCCTTGTGATCTAAGCAATCTTATTTTGATCTTTCAAATGAATGGGATATTGTCCGAAATTGATGCAAGTTTTGTTTCCTAAAGAGGAAAAGAATTGAGAATTTTTATATTGCATTTTTTTGTAAATTTATAAATTGTAAAGTTTCTATTATGAATCAAACAACATAAAAAAATGAGCACTCATTTGATGAACAGACTTGAATTTGTAAGAGCGAAAGGATTATTGAAGCAGGCGAGTTCCAAAAATATGTACAAAAACCATGCATTATCACAGTGAGACTGCTTGTTGCACAAACTTGAACAATTCAGGAAATAAAATCTAAAGTCATCTTAAATACTTCAATACCTCAGAAGTAAGGGAACATTAGCAAGAGCAGGTATACCTGTTGACCACTATGTCCCACTTTGGAGTGCCGAATCTGTCTGCGGAGGAAGTAGCCCAGCAGTCGTGCAGAAAAAGCTCAATTTGTGGATCTTGAGTATACTGAATTTCGACCTCAAAATACAATGGCTCCTGCAAGTACTTCAGGACCGGATATTCCTGGGCACTGTAGAAGTTCACGTAGGATGGATCTTAATTAGGGGGAAAAAACATAATTGTTAATTCAATGTTTCCTTAAAAATTGATTGTTGGCAAGGTTATCGCCCCATACAAGACTAGGTCACAGTACATGGATTGACCTCTCTCTTATGGAATGGATTTTTTTAATATTTAACTGTTTTCCATGCTACGACCAGGGCAACCGCTTTTGTTTTTAAATTATAGAATCACAGCACTAATATAGACGAGGTGCATGAAAACCTGGAACATTACAGCAATTCAGATTAGTAGATGGTGCCCTTCACACAGATTAGCACAGAATGAGTGTTTAAGGAGGGTGGTTAGAAGGGAAATCCGACATTGCCAAGTTTGGATTCAAAATCCTGTATGAGAATTTATTATGGCACACTTGTTAGAGAGCACCACCAGGTGGTGCTCTGCTTGAGAAGAGGACTAAAAGATACAGAAACTACACATAAGGGTGGTCTCCCAAAAACTATCCATAGGTCGAATTTCTGCTGCCAGTTTATAACAGCACAAGGCGCATCTCACTCCCCACAGAGATGAATCCACATTCAATTGTTGCTTTAGCACAAGTTGGACAACTATCCCGGCCTTTGACTCCACGGCCTATTGGGTGGGGAAAGTGTAGAGATCATCATACAGGGGACATTGTGACACCAATTAATTTTCTATTTTGTCCTTTATAGCGGGTGAGACATTGTTTTCTTGTTCCACTGAATGGGATCGGCATAGGACAAAACAGTCAAGCACGGGATTAGCTCTTGTGATAGTGTTTGCTGCTTTGCCTTTTTTGCAAGACATCAGAAAAACATTTTAAAAAAGTCGAGAAGCGGTTCCATCCAAGATTTTTTTTCCTTTAGTGTTATACCCTATTTTCCCTTTTACAGTTTGTATTTGTTGTATGTATATAGGAAGGAAACATTAATTTGATAAGTGCTTGTATTTATGAACATTTGATGTATTTTTGACTTTTAGACCCTTTACAGGATTAATGAATCCAAATAAATTTAACTTGATCATAAAAGCTAAAGTCTGTTCTAGGCAATGCCATTATGACTTTGATGGACCTGTAGAACCAAGGCATCATGCTTGGGCGTCAGCACAGCAGGACATCCAGGAAGCTACGGCCAGCATGGTGGAGTGATGGAGCTGAGCCTATCAGGGATAGATGTGAACATCCACTTGCTACACATGAAGCTTTGATCTGTGCGAGAGTAAAAAGAAATAAGACTTTCTTTGCACCAATAGGTCTGTAGCCTGCATACCCGGCTTTCATTTATTTTTAGTAGATATTGGGTCTTTCCAGTTATCATATCCTTCAATCATTTGTCTGCGCTTCAAACATAAGTGGAGGACCATCACAACTTGACTTCCCTGCATGAAGGATACTCTCAACGGATTCTGATTCACCGCACCTCAATCTTGTACAGTGTTGGGAGGTGGGCAGGGGCTGGACACTGGCCTTTACTCTATGGCTAGCTCAGGAGCAGCCAGATGGCCTGAAAAAAGGGGCCAATCTTTCCAGAAGCCAAGGCATGTGGAGTAAAAATCATTAACAGGGTGACCCAAAATTCAATCTGTGTAAGGGTCCAGCAAACCATGCAATTCATCAAGAATGGGCCCAATCGTATTTAACAATGAAATTAGTAACACTAAACATAGTGACATATCACAACGAAAACACTTATTGGAAAAATGGATGTACATTTATTACCAATTCATACAAAAACACCAATTTTATAAATCATCTGGGGCATTAGGGGTCGCGATGACTAAAATACATAAACCAGGCAAACAAATCTCATTCTTATTGAAGGGTATTAGATCCTCCATGGGCACCACTCTAAATGTAGATGTGGGGGCATCCAGTATAAGGCAATTAGTCCACATTATAAAGTATTACAAAAAAAGAATAGCTGACCCAACCACACATTTGGTCACATTTTGTACAAAAGCCATAGTTGCAATTATTAGAAAAGCCATGTTCTGGCTGTATGTGTCTGTAAAGTACAGCTCAGCCTTCGTCAGGGCTTGTCTCTCTTCAGGCATTCCGAGAATGCCAGGGGGGGGGATTATGGTGCATGCTGTGTGCTGCAATATCAACCAAATCTCCCATGTCTCACAATAGGCTGTTAAGGGGAAGAAAGCCAATGAGAATCCTGTTGCGGTTAAGAAAAACTATTTGACAATGGCGAGTCAGTGTAATCACACTGGGCTGAATAGCAGAGTGGGTGGGAATGTGCTCTTAGTTCCGCTCTACATGAGAGGCAGATCGACATGCAATACCTGTACAGTGTGAATTAATCACCAGCTTGAGTTCAAAGCGCAGAGGCTTAAGGCGTTTGGTTTACACCACTTGTCGCTCCAAAGTATCCAAACCCTGGGACAGTAGCTCTGAGCAGGAATTGCAAGTGTGCCTCCACACAGCAACCATGCAGGGCATGTGTAAAGATTACTTGTTCCGATCAAGCCTCTGCACTTACAACTCTCACCCACAATTCCATTGCGTTTGATGGAGCAGAATGCCCTACCAGTTATATGTGTTACTATATACACAGATCTAAAGATTAGTGAGCCCTCTTCTCAAATATCTGAAGCATGCCATTCAATCCACCAAAGCTGCAACTTACGAGAGAATTGTGAATGCCTCTTCTAGTTCCCGAGAACTGTTCGCAATCCTCCTGGAGCTAGAATCTCCCCCTTCCCACCATCATGAAAGACAAGCTATGGTGTAGTAATGTCCAAGATGCTCTCATCTGGAAAATCGCACAACTGCTAACTAAAGTCAGGACCAAACTTTCCTGCACATCTAATGCCCAGCTACTCAAATATAAACTAGCCTCACCAGCCCACATCCCTCTCCAGCTTCCAACTCATCTCCTATCTTGACGTGGCCACTAATCAAATGGCTTAAACCCATTGATGTAAAGAGGACATCTGCCCAGCATCCCTTGTAAAGGATTGGTTCGAACCTCTACTTCCACTCATTGCCGCCATAGTGCACTTTTCCTTCACCGCTTGCTCGATCCTCTGCCCTCCAAGAATGCTGGCTCACCTTTGCTCAGATAAACATTCCTTAGCCCCAGCAATTCCCACCAACTACCAGCCCATAACCACCGTACCCTTCCTCCTGGAGAATCAGTCAAGTCGCTTACCTCCAAATTCAAGATTTCCTCAAAACTCGCCACAGCCTGAGCCCCCAGAAAACTGGCTGTCGCCCTTAACACAGAACTGAAACAGACCTCCTGGACCTTAAGAACCAAAGGATGCCAGCAATCTCACTCCGCCTACTCCCCGACCTCTGCCACCTTTGACCATCTGACTATGCCACCACCTCATGTGCACTGCCCATTTCCCCTCTGAAGCCACCAAATGAATCTCATACTTCCTGGCCAACAGAACCCAGTCTTGGCCAGCAATGCCGTCACCCCTCCCACTCTCATCTCCTGCGGTGCCCCACAAGGCTCCTGCGTCTCACCTAACCGGTACCAAGGGAGTCAATGAAGTCCAAATAAGGGCTTTGTATGAACTTTGTATCTCCTACACAAACTGCAGACTCCCAAATACTCACCACTTTCTGGTAACTACACATGTATACCTTCAAAGCGAATACAATCTATAAACGATCCAAACATGGATGGCCTCACTCTGCTTGAATGAGAAAACTGAGCTGCTTCTCATCGGTTCTCCTGCCCGCCTCGCCAAACTAGACAATGTCTTCAGTCACTTCAGCATTGATGACCACAAAATCCCTGTTGTCTCATCTATAAAAACCTTGGCCATCTACCTAGACGCAACACTTAACATGTCATGCCAAGTTAATCACATTACCTCAACCAAAGCCTTTGCCAGAAAGAGCAATGCAAGCAAACCTTTCCTTGCCTCTGAAAATCGCCTCACCATTGCTCAGGCTTATTGGATCCAAATTGGACTTCTGCAATGCACTACTCTGTGGTAGTTCTGAAAAAACCTAAACCATTCCAAGTCATAAATAATGCTCTCGTGCCGCACTAGACTTGGGTAAGCAATACCACGTCTCGGAAGCTAGGAGATGCTCACTGGCTTCCTGTCATACCGCTTGAAGTCATCAGGGATGCAGTTACGCAGTGTGATTTTGTAGTTGTCTAGCCATGTTTCAGTTAAGATTTTGATACCCCCGGACAGGAGGTTGAAGATCACTGTGACATGTTTGGACATTGAGCGTGGATTAGGTTGCAATGGATCTTTGTTACGCAGTAGGGTTTATTTTTTTTCGTTTTATCTTGCGATTGTTCTGTTGTAGTTCTTCGGTGATGTCCTAGCTGAAGCTATCTGTTAGATTGTTGGATTGATCAATTCATCAGATTCGTCGTCTTGTGCTTTGATGCGGTTGCTGCTGCTGTCCATGTGTTTTGTGATATAAGGGGTGAGGGCATTGGTTTCGTTCCATTCTTTTCTTTGGTCTTCTCTTTTCCAGGATTCTACAGAGTGCTTGGCATGCCTGGACTTGAGATGGTGAGGAAGTTGGAAGGTACGGCGTCAGATATATGGATTTCTCTCTTCTTGTGGTGTTTGCTCGGTTTGGTGGGGTGTGTTCTGTATTTGTTGCGGTTTCTGCTTGGATTCTTCCTTGCTCGGTTTCTCTTTGGCAGCGTCAAGCTCTGTGTCGTGGCATCTTGGGGTGCTTTGTGTTTGGACTGTTTTGAATTTGGGTTACAGGGGCTGTACCTGGCCTGTAGGACCTGGTTTGCCTTTTGGATCGTGTTGATTCTTATCCTCTTCTGACTTACATAGAGGTTATGGTCCGGAGGTGGTGTAAAATATTTAGGTAGCTGATGTGGGATGGATGAGGTGTCTGCATAAGAGTTGCAGGTTTTGGGGTGGGGGGGAGGCAGTTCCGGGTTTGGGTTGTTTTATGCTGTAGGTAGTTCGCTCAGGGTTCCGGGTGGTAGGGTAGGTAGTGGATTATGGTCCTGGCTTTCTTCCCTCCGTGGGTGGAGGGACTGTCCCTCACAATTCTGTCTAGATGTCACACCAAGCTAAACTTCATAATTATATGTATGATGCAAGGAAGTATTACAATTCACTTTAGATCTGACTCAGTGCCAATTGTCACGAGTGCCTAGATGTGACGCAAGCTAATCTTCACAATTGTATATAGTTGTAATGCAAGCTGTCCTTCACAATTTTGTCTAGATGTCAGACTAAGCTAGACTTTATCCTGCATCACATCTAGACAGAACTGTAATTTACACAATTTGGTCTATGACACAAGCTAGTATTACAATTCTGTCACGCCAAGCTAAACTTCAATTCTCTATAGATGCAATGCAGTGCTAATCTTCACATTCAGGCCAAGTGTGAATTGGGGCTATCTGGTGTAGTCAACCCAAATGCGCAATCGGCTATGGCTAGGGGGCATCAATCTACCTAGATGCTATATACGGCTAAGGGGTACAATCTGTCTGTATGCAAAATATGGCTAAGTGGCAGTATGTAGATAGTCAGACTCGACAATATGAAAATAGGATAATTTAGATGGGTTGAACAGTTTAGTGGTGAGCAGTAATTGCTGTCCCCCACCCCACCCCCGTTCAGACCAAACCTACCTTTTCAATCACAGCCGGTTGACGGCTGCACAAGCTAACATGGTCTGTAGTTTTCTCAGCAGATGCCGTCCTTTGCCTTGGGTCCTTCGTCACAGGGTCTGCAACAGGCAGTGGGCTGTCCTAGCACAATGATTGTTATAAGGGTTCTGGACCAATCATGAACAGGGGTGGGATTACGTCTTGGCAACCTCTCCAGCATCAGGGGAGGGATGGGAATTGGAAACTGGGCTCAGGCGAGGGGGGGCTGCAAACAGGGCAAAAAACAGCACTGGGAAGGGGCTGGGGCCTCCTAGAGCCCCACTCACCGTGCCGGGAAACAAAATAGGCGTAATGGTGGTTCGAGAGTATGGGTCAGACAATGAGGCAATGATAGTTCACATTTACCATTTCCAACTTGCCAATGTGTACCCATTTGCAAGCCATCGGTTCTCTTGTGGACTAGCAGAAAGTCTAGTTGGACTTGCCACAATGCACTGCACAAGATGCGGGACAAGACACATTAGCAGTAGTGTGGAACCAACTTGAGGGAAAGTGACGAGTGTATGGTAAGGAGCACATATTAAAATGGCAGAATGTTCTGAAGGTTCCAATTTAACAAATGTACGCTCGTGACGGGGTCCTGAATAGAAGTGCCAAAAGTATAGCAGTTGAGAATGATCTAGCTTCACAAGTAGACCGACACCAAAGTAGGACCAAGATGTTAAGTTAATGCTTTCAGAGAAGGGTCACCAGCTGGGGGTCTGAAATTAGCTTAGGCAGGATAATTGCCAATAGGGGGCACCTTAAGATCTGTTTTGAAATGCTGGTGGATCCCTTTGGTTCTCAAGGTGGGCAGCAGAACATTCTATAGCTTAGGTTCAGAGTTGCAGGTCTCTTTTCTGCGCAACTCTTACATGGTACTAAATGCCATAACTATGTAGGATGGACCATTGTTCTGTTCTGCATGGTACAGCAAGCATAGGTTTTTCAGCGCGATTGTGTGAAACTGATCAACCGATGGCAGCCACCAATGGCTTAGTGCCTTGTTGGTACTCTGGTTCTCCAAGCCAAAGATCATCCAAGCTGCTTCGTTTTAGACAGATGGCAAGATGTTCAGCATTTACTTCAGCACTACTACATAACCTATCGCAATAGTCTAGTTTGACCAGGAGGAGAGATTTGATGGCTTTAACATTGTGTGGGAAGTCTAGAAGGGACCAGGGCGGGAGGGGAGGAGGACCATGGTAGTCTGAACAGCGGATTGGTAAACTTGGTGATAAAAGCAGCACTCTCTTTCAATGACCACCATTTAAATAGGATACGCTAGGTTTCAAAGTAGAACACTAATTTCAGCTGGCCAATTAATAGTTGGATTGTGGGACTACTTGGGCCGCAAATCAGAATTTGTTTAGCCACCATTTAGAAGTGACGGTCAGTTACCCATGCCTACATCTACAGCAGGTCTTGCAGGATGTCATAAGCGCGATCCTGCCGTTTGCTCAATTGGCCAAGTTGTTTGTAGTCATCCATACGTTTGGAAAGGACACTTGATAAATTCCATTGGAAAGGCAAGGGGTCTCAAGTACACGTTGTCTCAAATCTGTTTATTTCCAATGACGTGAGGCACAGCCTGGAAGTGGAGAAAGATGCAGGGGTGCCAACAGGTAGGGTTTTAGGGAGGAGTGGGACCAGGGCAGGGTCAGACTGACAAGAAATAGGCCCGGAGACCTAAAAAGAAAAAGGGGCACTCCCCTTGCCTCAAAAAAGTAGCCCTAAAACCATCATACGTGAATCGTGCCAATTTACAACTTGACAGGAAATGCTACTTAATGGTGTTTGTTGCATGTAACGCTTCACGTAAAAACTCAAGAAAACAAGTGATCACATTCATTTTGTACCATCACATAACTAATCCCTGTACTTTTGGAGAACTAAACTCGAGACCTGTCCACTAGTAGCTGCATGCAAGGACCCTGTCATTTGATAATGGTGATAATGAGTCATTTATGTAGACATTTTCCCAAAGCACTGTACATATA
This sequence comes from Ambystoma mexicanum, assembly GCF_040938575.1. NCBI lineage: Eukaryota > Metazoa > Chordata > Amphibia > Caudata > Ambystomatidae > Ambystoma > Ambystoma mexicanum. The sequence continues at coordinate 381,240,609 of NC_090927.1, read as the reverse complement.
ACATTTACATACAATTAATTATCCCTACCGAAGTTGGTACTTCTTTTTGAAACTCAGATGAAAGAATGGCTCAGCTGGTCTTGCCAGGTTTCGGACCAAGGACCCTGACCTACAGATATCACAATTGCAGCAGCGAGTGCTCAACCTGCTGATCTATCATACTTAAGCATAGGAGCAAGTAGTTCCTTCCTTATTTACTTCCATGGTCAGTCTTTGCTTCCTTCCTTGATCCTTTTCCCCCTACTACCTTTTTTGCTTCCTGCATTTGATTTTCATCTTTTTTCCGTTGTACATTTCCAATTTCTCCTTTCATACTCTACCCTTTCTTCCCTCCCCTCCTTTCCTTACCCTCACGGTTTCCGTCCTCTCCCTCCAACATCTTTTCCATCAATGCTTTATCCCATCCTTCTACCCTCACTCATTTTCCTCTCTCCTACCGTCCCTCACTCATGCTTTTTTCTTTCTTTATAATTTAGCTAAACTCCTTTGTGCCAACTGCTAAGATATAAAAGAAACTAGCAGTCCGCCAAACATTCTTCCCCTCTTGATCTGCTGAAAATTCTTTGTGGCATTTGTCAGCCTACAAGACACTGCTAGGGCATATTCTTGGCACTGCAGACCCCCACTGGCAGGCGGCGGAAAGGGAAATGCAACGCCCAGGAAAACTGCGGAGAAGGGAAAATGATGCGTGCATGAAAGGAGACCGACAGGAAGTGAGACATCCTTTAGAAGCTATGGGGAAATGCAGACAGGTTTGAGGGTGCTGCTAAAGAGGCTTTTCAATGCTTTCTTTAAAAAAGAAATTATATTAATATGCATTTTTAATGCAGAGTAAACTGATTGTTCTACCAGGAAGAATTGTAATTAATATTAGGGATGGGGTGAGGCATAAGTGTGTTAATTGTGTGTTTAAAACAAGTTTAGAGAAGTTAAAGAAAAACAAACGGCAGTAACGATTGTGGAAATATAGTGATTACAACAGTACCACACTCTCCAATTACCTTTTGTCTGAGGGTGCCAGGTAATAAAAAGGGGTACCTGGGGGCGTGGCGCTGACATGGAAAACATGGCTCCTTGAGAGCTCCTGGCTGGACCGAGTCGAACAAGCAATATTTGCGCTTTATGGCTCCTCTGATCCGAAACCAAAAAAAGCACTATGAAGGGCTGATGCAATCCGCTATGCGGCGCTCCAAGAAGAATGGGATATAAATCCCTCCACCCCCCCCCAGTCCAAGAATTCAGGGTGTAAACGCAGCACTCCTCTTTCAGACTGAGAATGGGAGCCACCATACCACGGAGCCCGAATAGAAACAATGCCACAATGAGTCAAAAGTGACAATGCTGCAACAGTGAGTGCAACCCCAACAGCGATCGAAAAACCAACCTAGCTAGAGAGCACCACCCCAGGGCTAAGACGGACCGGCTCTCGGAGTCCCAACGCAGCTCCCAGGGTCCCCAGGACAGCTCCAGCACCACCGGAAAGGAGGCAGTGCACCCCCACCAAGTGGACACCCAGACACCGCGACCAGTGAGGCACACCAATGCTGCAGGGTTGGAGACAGCTCCCCACCGTGGACCCCTGTGAATAGCCCAGAACTCAGCAGCACTCGGAGAGGCTGGACTGGGACGAAGCAGCAGGAGCCCACAGCCACCCCAGGAGGAACCAAGAGACCCATCACCTCTGCACTGAGGATCCTGTTGACCAACCCAACGCCAGGTGAACTGCCGGAAAGGAGGAGGAGCAGCCCGGCCAGTACACATACATCCGGGAGACATCACAGCATCGGAGCCGGCTTAATCACCGGAGAACCAGGAGAAGAGCCCCAGAAAGCAGTGGCGTCCAGAACCCCAGGACCAAGAAGCACGCCATACAGGACTGCAGTGAGTCTATTCCCCCTCCCCTTACCCCCCCCCCCCCCCCCCAAGCAGGAAAACCCACAATCAGGCCCACTGCTCCAGATAACGCGGTGGTCGCAGGGAGAACGCTCCAGAGCCCAATAGCCTTCAGCACGCCCAACAGCAAGGCGGCTGCCACACATAACGACCAAGCCGCCAGGAGCAGAGCACCACTAGCACTAATGAGCAATCTGCTAATAGCCCTAGCCAGGGGGGAAATACCTGCAATACAACAAACAGCAGGACTGAGCTCCTGTAGAAGTATGCCCAAACACCCAGATACAGGTGCACCAGCTAACATCGGCAAACACTCAAGGAAACTCCACCGGGGTTTACTATAAAAGCACAACACTGCCTAGAGGCCCAATACCCAACTGCGCAGTACTTGCATACCCATCTAACCAGTTGCTGGACCCACAAGCAACAAGATCGCCAGTGCCGCACCACAATCACCAGGACCCAGAGCCACAATCGAGAGAGAGAACCACTCCGACACCTAAATAGAGCCATACCTTCGTGGGGACCCCAGACCCAAAAGCCACATCATGGCAAAAAGCAACAAAAAGCAAACAGACATTGCAACTCTAATGGGCGAAACAGCAGTGGAAAGGCTAAAGAAAGCTGACCACGCGACAGACCCAACCTCTGATGCACCCACCCCAAGCGCAGCACTAGAAAGCTCAATCTGCAACCAAATCCGACCTGAAATACCTCCCGACAGCAATAACGAAGGAAATACAAAAAGGGACAGAAGTAGTCACAAAGAAAATCATGGCACTAGACAAAAGGGTGACAGAGGTTCAACGAACGAGTGACCTAGAAAACATGTGACCACGCCTTTGACATAGAAAGGAACATGGACAGACCATCAGCCCTAGAAGCAAAATACGACCTGCTGGAGCTTAAGCTAGAAGACTGAAAAATCCATCTCGAAGGAATATCCGCTTAAGAGGAATTCCCACGACAATCACGGACACAGAACTGGCAAACTTTACCAGGGAACTATTCAGATTCATCTTAACCCTCCCCGAGAGCTGCCCCCTGGAGATCGACCGAATCCACCGCACAATACAGCGACAACCTTCACTATTCCCACCAGATGTACTTGCAAGGATTCATTTCTTCAAGATCAAAGAAAAGATCATGCGAGAGGCTTGAACCACTAAACAAATCACCTTCAGGGGAGCGCATCTCTCACTATATCAAGACCTATCCACTGTGACGCTCCAGAAAAGGCAGGCACTCCACAACCTGACACGGCTAATGGGTTCAGTACAGATAGAGTTTCCCCCCAACATCCCTGAACTTCACATGGGAAGGAACCAGGAGATACATCCGCACTCTGAAAGCAGCAGACAAATTCATGGGGAAGGAACCGGAAAGCCAAGCATCAGAATCCAAAACATGCAGCCAAACTAAATAGAAACCCCAGGAGCGAGAAGAATGGTTCAGAGCCACTAGAAAACAGACTCAGGCCCACAAAAGACCAAAGACCCGGACTGATCAGCATGCAAGAGCCACAAATATACGTCAACACTATGAAAAGACATCCTACACACACAAGGTAACACTACAATATAACCAGGGGATCCACACCAAGAGGGAACCAGAAAGGAGCGGAACAGCCCATCAGACCTAAACTACACTAACGGATGGCTCCTACTCCCAATCACCCCAAATATAAAGCAAAGTATGAAAGCAACAACCCACATTGCGCTCCCTGTCCGATTCATCAGCAGCATCCAGGCCCAGTTGGCCACAAAGAGCTCGACGTTCAGGTCCAGCCAGCCTTCCCTGTTGGACGAGGCTGGTCTTGGTCCTAGGAGTTGGGGGGAGGGGGGAATTGAAGGGGGAGGGAAAGAGGGGAAAAAGTGAGGGGTAAAGTTGGGGCACATTTGCCCCCCCCCCCCCCCAAAGACCGAAACAGACAAGGCATCCAGGACAGGCACAGAATCACCACACAAGCTCACAAAAGTGGGATCCTTACGACTGAGTCCAGCAGTGTGAAATGGACAAGCCCTTGGGGCACGACAACATGAACACCCCAACCCAGATGGAAGATAGGAACATATGCATCATCACATGGAACGTCGGGGGCCACAACCCCCCCCCGAAAAAAATGCAAGTCAATAGAGAATAGACTGAACAACTAAGATAATAATTCTGCAAGAAACCCACCTAGTAGCAATGGACGTAAAACGCCTCAGGCTCTGACGATTCACACAAGCCTTGTGAAGCAAAAGAAACTGGGAATAGCAATCCTAATGAGGAGGAACTTCCCCACTCCGAAACATAACAGCGAAAAGAGACCCAGCAGGCAGATTCCTCCTGGTGAAGGGACTTCTGGGGGACTAACCCATGACCATAGCTGGGGATATACTGCCCGAATACAGACCAAGATAACTTCCTACAGAACCTAACCCCGAAAATAACATTCACCACAGGCCACCCGATCATAGGAGGAGACTTGAACATGGTTCCAGACCCCGCAATTGACAAAACCCTCCCACCATCAAACTCAGACTATGCCCGGGCCCTAGCATAATTACTGCGAGAGTCTGAAACCATAGACGCATGGAAGTGGAACCAGGGACTATACCTTCTACTCTGGCGCCCACGAGGGACATTCCTGAATCAATCTACTCCTCATCACCGGGACCCTGTTCCCATGCCTAGATAACATAAGAATCCACACCCACATGATCTCGGACCATGCCCCAGTATCGGCAGACCAGACTATAACCGGACTTTCAACACCCCTGCCGAGATACTGGAAACTAAATGACTCCCTCCTGGATAACGTGATCAGAATAGAGATTGGGGACTCCTTAATCAACTATTTCCAGGAAAACACAACCCCAACATCCCTATCGGAACAGTATGGGAGGCAAAGCCAGTGGTTAAGGGCTCCCTAATTAGTATAGCAGCAGAACACCAAAGAATCTCCCGGACCCACGCATCAGCACTACAGAGCAAGGTCTCAGAAATAGAGAAGTGATTGAAAACCCGCCACTCTAGAAAACTAGACAGAACTGAAGAAAGCACGAACTGCAATGGAAATGCACTTGGCGGACCGCTCGGCCAAAGCCCTCACCTACACTAAGCAATTTTATTATAGCAAAAGCAACAAAGCCAACCGAATACTTGCCCACAAACTGCAGCAAATACACAAAAAGGACATAACGGGGGAAGACGGTATTGACCGATATTCCGACGAAAGCCCCAATAGCCCACCACAAAACAATGACAGGCCCATCAACATGCCAGAGTGCACAAAATCAGAGCAAGCAGTATCTACAATCATTCAGAGCTCCAGAAAACAAACAGCAACTTGAATTCCTTGAGGCACCAATAACTCGAAGTCAGCGAAGCCATCAAAACCCTAAAGAATATCGCACCAGGTCCAGACGGACTTACTGCGAAATTCTATAAATCATTCACGCAGATACTGGCACCGCAACTGTCCCAAGTGTTCAACACAATTCAAGAATCCAGGAAGGTCACCAAATCTACGGGCGAATCGCTCACAATATTGGATCAGAAAGCATAACCATTAACGGCGGCATCCGGCAGGGTTGTCCGCTCTCCCCCATGGTGTTCGCTCTGTCCATGGAGGCCTTTGCTGGAAGAATCAGGCAAAACCCAGACATACACGGCATCTCAGGGGAGAGGGAATATAAAGTGGCATTATACGCAGATGACGTTCTAACAATCACACCCCCGACTAACTCCCTGGACCACATACAGGAGGAGCTGGAAGCATTCGGTAGAGCCTCAGGATTCAGAGTGAACTACGATAAATCCTCAGAAATAACCATCATCACCAAAAAACAAAAAGTGGAACTTTCCTACAAATTTCATATTCCCTGGGCCGAGAACACAATCCATTACCTGTGAGTTCACATACCCAAAAATCACAACCAGATATATCTGAACAAATTCCCACAACTATTCAAAGAATTGTAAAAGAACATAACTCACTGGTCTAAGCAAGAAATATCATGGCTGGGCAGGGTAGCCGCAATGAAAATGAACATGGTCCCAAGACTAATTTACCATTGCACAGCACTACCAACCCACATCCCAGAGAGCGATCTGAAAGCCCTATAACGAGCCGTATGGAAGTTCATATGGGGCGGGAAGGGAGCACGAATAGCGAAACGCATAATGACCAGAGGTCGAAACACAAGAGGGCTAGGAGTTTGAGGTAACCAGGTATAAACGGGCAACCCAACTAGCCCCAGCATTCGCAAGGTCCCAAACGGACACCCCATAATGGGCACAAATAGAAGGAGCATGGAGCAAATCCCCACTATCAGACCTCACACAGACGGATACCAAGAAACCAGCCAACCGCAGGACCACTGAAAGCCTTTCACAATACAATATCGAACTGGAGAGCAGCAGCTCGAAAGTGGGGCTGCACAGGTCATAGGACCACTAACTCCGATCTGGGGCAACCCTAACTTCTCTGCGGGCCTCCAGCCCTTGAGCTTCCAAGCATGGAGAGTGGGGGGGGGGGGAACAATCTCAGACTTTCTGGTATGCGGCAACCCAATGACATTCGAGGAATACAAAGCCAAATTCATGGTCTCAAGCCAAAAGATTGATATTCCCAAATAAGGCAATGGCTGTCACAGAGATCCGTCAAAGGTAAAGGCTCCAGAGACTTAACACTAGAAATCACGCTGACAACAGCCCCACCTAAGGGGAAAATATCTACACTATATAGACTCCTAGACAAACACGACGCCACAATCAAACAGAAATATATGACCAATTGGGAAAGGGATCTGGGACGATCAATGGACGAGAACACTTGGAACAGGATATGGACAAGGAACCACAAAAGCAGCCACTGCATTAACAGAGAATGTGGATACAAGAACCGTTATAGATACTACATCACCCCCGCACAGCTACACAAAGCTAATCCAAACATCCCATCGGACTGCTGGAGGGGATGCAAAACCAAAGGAACACTATTCCACATGCTATGGCCATGCCCACAAGCAATGACATATTGGAGAGAAATCCTGAACCACAAAAGCAATGACAGGCCTCACGATCCTCTGGGACCCAGGGATAATACTGCTGGGGGACACAGGAGACAATGAACTCCACCTTACTAGAAACCTAGCCATCCTGTGCACAAATCTTACTGTGTGCGAAAATAGCACTAGCCCGGCAATGGAAAAACCCCACAGGCCCATCAATCCCACTATGGTGGGCGAAATGTTGGGACACAGTAGTGGCATAAACAATTACAGCCCCACGCGCAGGGAACATGACTCGCTTCCGGAATATATGGGCCCCATTCATGGACTTTGCAGAACAATTTCCGACCCTCCCCAGCAGACCCCGACTTACCCGATGGATGGACTAACAACGGAGCCACGAAATAGCACCGCAGCAAAATCACCCTTACCACCATAATCCACCACAGACTAATCAAAGACACTGCCCAGCGACCAACCACTTCGAAGAGCGAACACTTACAAAACAAAGCTAACATATGATCTGTTGTAGTACGATTTTACGATATGTCCGTTGTCTTAAGTTATTATACCAATAAAATGTTATATCGAAAAAAAAAGTAATTTGAAAGCATTGTACAGTGAACACCGGCATTATGTAAATTAATGTAGGACTGTAATAAGGGAAACCACAGTGGTGCAAGTGTGCGTGTTAGGGGTCCTGGGGTGGTCTAGGGGTACATTGAGAACATTTCCCTCCTTTCTCAATTCCAACAGTAGAATCGAGAGGGTTTGGAAAAAGTGTCTAATGTATGCACGCTTTCCTTTCCAGTCAACATATTTTAGACATTTCAGAATGATCTCCCATAGCGTGAATGCTACTTTAGAAAATATTTTAAAATAAGAACCCATTTAGGAAACATTCAATGAAGCCGAGCAGATGATGCCAAGGTCTCGAGCTCCGAATGTGCCATTGACTACAATAGTAATCTCAAGTTTTAATGTAGTGCTTTATGCCATAAGCCCCACCCCTAAGCGCTACAATTATTATAAACTTCTAAAAGTGTGATGCGGGCAGACAAGGTACATTACGGGGGTAGACAATTTACCCTGCAAGTGAACAGTGCATTTTCTTAGTCACTACTTCTAGCTCTGAGGTCTCCCCAACACTGGGCTGTGGTGGGAGTAATTGGCCTGTTTGTGCTCAAATAAGGGCTCTTCGGCGTGTGGAGGTTACATGGTTCACCCAGGATCATATCATTTGGTGGTTGCCCAGCAGGGAATCCTGGTATGTCATCTTAACATTTGTAAAGCGCAACATATGCTTGAAGGCATCTTGGTGCTAATGCTAGCAAGGTAAGATCAGACCTAATGGAGTCCCTAAGAGAATTAAAGTTTCAAGGCCCAACGAAACAGCAACTGGGCCTTAATATTGCGCAAGGCAAAAGAAAGTTCCAAGCTTGAGCAGCCGTTATAGAAAAGGCACGGCCGCCAAGGCGGGCAAACCTAGCTCTGGGGGACTGAATAGTCCTCAAGGTTTGGGAGCAGAGTGGCCCAACAGGTTTATAAAAGCAGAAATTTGCCTGAAGAAACTCTGCACCAAAACTGTGAAGAGCCTTGTGGACCAGGCACAAAGACTTGAATCTGATCCACTGCTCAACTGAGAGCCAATGAAGTCGAGACAAAAATGGAAACATGTGGGCTCCAAAAGGAGGGCGGAGAACAGCCCTAGCTGCCGAGTACTGCAGTAGCTGGAGGCAGTGAAGCAGATGCTTTGGAAGGGCCAGAAAGAAAGCATTACAGTAGTCCATGTTACCGACGACTAATGGAGACCACTGGGGCTTGTAACTTCTGAGGAATGAAGGACAGCACTTTCCCAAGGGTCCAGAGATTATAATGGATTTTCTGGCAGACAGATGAAATTTGATCAGTCAGATAGCAAGGCCGAAAATGTTACCCAAAGGTCTTTAACAGAACACACTGGGAGAAGAAACAGCCAGACTCTGGCCAGCACTCCAGGGTCCAGAACGATGAAGGTGATGGAGTCCCAACCACCAACACCTCAGTTTTTTCACCATTGAGCTTCAACCAATAAGAGGCCATCCAATCACCAATGGCCTGAAGACAGTTTCTTAAACGAGCTGCAGTTTCAGGTTGACTAGGATACAATTAGCTCTGTGTCATCGGCATAAGAACATAAAAAGCTGAAAGTATGGATGATAGACAACAGTGGTTGGATATAAAAGATTAAACTGAGTGGGAGACAGTGAAGAACCCTGGGGAACACCACAAAGCAAAGATCAACAGAGCAGAAAGGAGGGAGAGGCAGATTGAGAGTGTCCTGTAAGGAAAGAAGTAAACCAGGCTAAAACTTGGCCAGAAATGCCCGTCGAGGTGAGCTGGGTGGTCGATGGTATTGAAAGCTGCTGAAAGATAACAGAATCAGGGCCCCTACACCACCCTGATCAACCAGACAAGTCAGACCATCCATGACAGAAACCAAAGAGGACACAGTGCCCCTGGCTGAAGCCAGTTTGGAAAGAATGCAACGAGCTAGAGGATTCTAGAAAAGGTACTAAGAGGGGACACCAGAGATTCAAGTAATTTTAGAAGACAGGGTAACAGAGATAGGCTGAGAGTTGGACATAACTGCAGGATCAAGACCAGGCTTTTTAAGTAGTGGGATGACAAAAGCATGCTTAAGATGATCAGGGATGGTCCCTGTATGGAGAGTCATTGACTGACTCAGTGAGTCGGGAATTATGTCATTAGAAATGAGCTTTAATACAGAAAGTGGAATGGCATCATTAGGAGAGGCTGACTTAAGCCGATTAAGTGCATTCATCACCTCCTGTTCAGAGAAGACAAGAAAGGACGACCAATGAGCATCTGAGGTAGCAGCAGAACCAACTAAGCAAGGAGATGATACATGCAAGACCTCAGAAAGGTAGGAGTAGACGATCCCCTTGTGAATAGTAGTCATCTTCTCATCGAAAAACCGAGAGAGAATCGCAGAGTTTGAGACGGGGGAACGGCCGGCTGCGACTTGGTGGTGCAGATAGAGATTGGACTGCGGTGAACAGAGCTCTGGGCCAATTAATGGCCTGTTCAATCCTAGAGCTTAAGCACAATAGTTTTGTAGCTCTAATAGCTTTATGATTCTAGAGAGTGATCCAGCGAAGGGAGATGCAGTCAACAAGCGAATAGGCTAAACGCCATTTTATTTCAGCCGGTCTACGACACAATCTCAAGTCTTTCAGATCAGTGTACCAGGGCTCAGACTGACGAGTCTTACCACAACATCGCTTATAGGGTGAAAGATCATTGGCCTCTGATATAAATGTCAGAGTACACTGAGGCGCAAGGCTGCAGTTTTCAAGGATCAGTGAAAATATGTAGGATATGTATGAGTGAGTTTCAGATTTAAGTTTGCATAATGCATCCGGCCAAAGTAGTTTCCAGTGGCCCGATGGGGCACTGATGCTATGGCTTGAACGGTGCATTCGATGCCAAGGACCAGCCAGGATCTTTGCCCACATGACATGACACTTCAAAACCACACAATGCCATAACACATGGTAAGATCAGATGTAGCTTTAATAAACCTCAATTATGCAACTGCATTGTATAAAATGTATCTTCTTGCTAGTGCGTTGCTGGGCGCTTATATTAATACAGGCAGGCTTTATTACACAGCACAATGTAACATATAAGTAGGTGCCACTAAAACAATGGGAAGGTGGTGTCACAATTCTGCTCCTGCTGCATTTACATTTAAACACAAAACAGGTGATCGAATGGGGGGACATTAATAATGCACTCTCCAACTGCATCCTATTCTGGAGTAAGCATAGGAGGACAACACTGCAAAAACACTTTTATAAACTGGTGCAACCTAAAAACCAAAGCTGTAAATGAATTTGAGTGCATTTATTTACCCTTTCCTCTGGATGCACCATACATTGAATTAAGTTCCACAAATGACCACCATTGTGTCCAAAATAGCCTAATGCCATAATAACGTGCTGTGCTAACTCACATTGGTACTTGAGTGACACACAGTGACAGGCATCAATTAGAGGCAGACACTTTCTTACTTCTGGTGGATGCAAATGCTTGCAGTGCCCAGCCCTGGCCCTTACAAAACACTTCACTAACTTGAGTCTGTTCTCGTTCTTATCTTCCGACTCCCCGACTCCCAGCCCCTTCAATTTCAGGTTTTCTTTTTACTTTACTTACTCAGAGTGTGTGAATTCTTGGCATGCCGCCCAGACATGGAAGTAGAGGTCAAAGTATCCAAGGAAGAGTGTAGTCACAATCCTTAGCCTTCACATCGCTTATAGCAGGGGCAAAGCATGGATCAGTGCCAAAGTCTATGGTTGCAGGAAATGAAGAGAGTTCTTTGTTACGGTTAATTGGATCCGAGGTGGCTAAAGACATTGCGGATGCCACTACCATAGTGCACGCCTCAGGAACTCGCCTAGATAATGACATCTCAGTAGTTGGCCCCAAATCAGGATGTCCTGAGCGTGAATATCAATTGTGCCGTCTACCATTGGGAGCTGGCGTAAAAATGTTAACAATGTCACTGATTGAGTTTGGGTGCCAGCAAGTTTAGATTTGTTTTCCTTAGGGCTTTCTTATTGCAAAGTTGTTTTTTGCTACCAGAGTTGATATATAGGAAAGGAGTGTACTGAGGTCCACAAGTATTTCTAGCAGGTTCAGGTGAAACACTCAATCTCGTAACACATTCTACCAACAAAGTTGGGCTAATAGGGGTTTGACTAAGGACTATTGGAGCAGACACTGCTACGTCCCGTTGCCCAGAAAATCAAATGTTGGACCGGCTGGATCACTTACCCTATTTTAGAAAAATCATTCAACCTTTTCATCGAGGAGAGTTTAGCTGTAGTCGCTATTATGTTCTTAATGTTATCAGTCTTAACAAGGACTCCAGGACTAAATGTAATGCAGAACTATAAGCAGGGCCCAAAGAGTAAACCGTAGTTAAAATCTCAGATTGTCTTTTTAAAAATTGTTTTTGGTATTTTATTATTTTTATTTAAAAGAAAAGTTGAGACGATTGTGCAAATTTGGTGCGGCCACAGCCCTTTGATTGCCGGAGTCGTCTATTTAATATGCCCCCAGCCCAGTGAGAGGAACACATGGGGCAAGCATTGACCAACGTGAGAGACTTCCATATCCCTACATAGTCTTAAAAAGATTCATCCAGGATAACAGTATTATCCAAAGTTGGGGGAGAAGTTGATTGAGGAGCAATTTATTGCCCAGTAAGGTTGCCTGCTCCTCATCTAAGGTTGCCTGTTCCTCATCTAAGTTAGAAGTTGACACTTGTGGTGGAGACCAGTGATTGAATCCTCAGGGTGGAGGACCTGTACATAATACCCAATGAAATGTAATTAGACATCTAAGAGGCACAGGCTGCCTCTTATTAAGCAATTCAGATGTTAAACAGGTGGGAATAGTTTTTGCTTGGGGGGGGGAATTTAAATTATGTAAACTTTGCATAGTAAACGCCAACTCCGTGCCTGAACATGCAGGTGTAAAGTCAATAGGTAGTACAGTGGAGTCTAGAGAGGGGTCAGCTGTCCGTGGCTTACTGCAGAGAGCGGCTGCCATGCTCTGGGTGGGATCCTGAAAGGAGACTAGCTCCATCTGCAGACTTGGATTCCCTGGCAGCCAAGGCTACAAGAACACAGAACACTGCTCGCTCGGCTTACAAAGCTGGTATTAGTGTCCAAGACACCACCTTCTAAATATAAACTGTAGACAGACTTTTGCTCCAGTGCTGCAACAATGTAGCACAGTGTCTCCACAACACTGCACTCCAATGGTCGTTATGAAACGCAATGTTGGGAGGGAGCACTTTGTTATAATTTGTAGTGAAAGCAGATTCTCTGGTCAGATACGGTGGCGATGATTGTTGCTCTGCAGGCTCAGTCACTTGAATACTGGGGGCCTCCACAGCACGGGATCCCAGTGAGAAGTGGGGTCCCTGCTGAGAACCACTGCAAGTTCTGATCAACCAGACACAAAGGCTTACAGAAATCCTAACTGACTTTACGGAACCAATGTCTTGCCAAATTAAGTGCCATAGCTTTCTTCGAACTTAGCAAAGTAGTTGCGTTATTCACTTATCTAGAGCATTTCCATGCTTCGGCTATGTAGCGTTACATACTGGATCAGAAATTGGCACACATTTACAGAGTGCAGGTGCTGCGTCCCACATAAAGCTTACAAGACAATTTTTTTATTGTAAAACTTCAGTTTTATACAAAAATATATTAAAAACTTTTGCATTTTACTGTGTGTCCATTTGAATCAGTTTCACTAGTTCTTCTTTCAGCAACATGTCCAGATAGTCCACTACCGCGCAGACTAGTTTTTCCACCACCCTTCAATATCATTGTTCAAGGGGGAACATTTTCCAGATGAATTTTACGCTGATTACATGTTTCAACACTCTGTTATTAAGTTTAAAGGTATGGCTTTTTGTAGCCCAACTAGTGTTATCAGCGACTCCTTAATTGTCCTCTTACATTGAGCAACTACAAAATCAAGTTTTGCTTATATGATTACCATAAGAATTGTCGCAATTCAACGGTATAAAAGCCCTAAACCGTTAGACATTGAATCACAAATTAAGAATGACTCCGTAATTATTGAACCAACATTTTTCACAGTTGATTTGGTTTTATTATGGAATATTAATATTGGTCAGTTTGATCCAACTTGGTTGGTTGTAATTATATTATCCAGTGAGACGTGTTTCGGCTTAAAAAAGCCTTTTTCAAATCTGGGCCAACTCTGAAATACCATAAAGTGTCCACCAATTCATGGTTCCCCCAAATAAAATAAATAGAACATTATACATCAAGAAAATTCATAAAAATGCGTAATTGAGACAGAGAATAAGGATGGGTACAAGGGAGGAAAACATGGGTGGTAGAATAAAACAAATTTAAATGTAATTATTCATGCAGAAGTATGGACCGGAAGGTAAGGAACAATCCAAATCCAAAATACGTAGTGGACAAGAATAAATTAGGCAAATCCAAAAACATAAAACAATGAAACAAAAAAAAAAATAAATAGAGAAAAAAACATTCCATTAGTAATCTATGCCAAATAATGCCTTCTTAAATTAAGGTTGAGTATTGTTATAAGAGATTATCATCAGCAGACAGCACGTCATAGTGTGCTGCCTGGAATATTAGAATCAGAAGAATATGCTAATTTTTTCACATAACAATAGAGACCAACACTTACTGAATGATTATCAAAATATGCGATACAATTGAGCACCTTAAAATTGACATAAATCACAGCACGGCTATAGTACATTTTATGACAACAATATTTGCAACGATGATCTAGGCGTCCCTGTTCGTTTGACGCGGTTAAATATAGTGGAGTTGCGCAAGTCATTATTAGTAAACCAGCTATCACTTTTACTAATAACAATTCTGAATAATTGCACGTAATCGAGCAGTCATTAAGTACATTGGCCAAGAACACGGGGTTGATATGACAACACCTGAGTAACTAAGTAGCCAAAATGGCGGAGAGACGCTGGGTCACCATGGAAACCGCTACAACTATAGCGGTTTCCAAGATGGCAACGGCGTCCTAAACAACGATGATCAAGGCGTCACTGTTCGATTGCCCTGATTAAATACAGTGGATTTGCACGAGTCAAGATTATTAAACTAGTCATTACTTTTACTAGGGTCACCGATTCGTAATAATTGCACGCAATCGAGTAGTCAAAGTACATTGACCATCAACACGGGGTTGATATGGCAACGTGCGAGTAACTTAGTAACCAAAACGGCAGAGACGCCGGGTCGCTGTGGAAACCGCTATAATTATGGTTTCCAAGATGGCGATGGCGTCCTACACAACGATTTCGGTGCCAACGCGGGAGATTAGGATCTGTTTGAGGTAAGCAAATTGTAATGTCTTTTTGCTCGTATTAATACCATAAACCTATTATGAGGCTGAAATTATTACTAAATTGTGTGTTCTTTCAATTGACCTCGTATAATGTGTACGCGATCGAGCGGATCACGAACGCAAGATTGCAGACTTATGATATTACAACTAATGACCATGGAATCCACGGCAGGCTAATCATTCAATATATGCAATAGATAATCATACTCGGCCTAGACCAAGGGTTAGTGACAATTTCATTTAATACAATTTGGCAGGAAGAAAGTTTGGGATATAACCCAATTGAGAATTCATAACTGCATTGAGCGAATATATCTTCGTATACAACCGGGGTGTCACCCGTTACTTACAACAATACTCAACCTTAATTTAAGAAGGCATTATTTGGCATAGATTACTAATAGAATGTTTCTCTCTCTACTTTATTTTGTTTTATTTTTGTTTCATTGTTTTATGTTTTGGATTTGCCCAATTTATTCTTGTCCACTACATATTTTGGATTTGGATTGTTGTTCCTTCTTTCCTCTTTCTACCTTCTGGTCCATACTTGTGCATGAATAATTGCATTTACATTTGTTTTGTTCTACCACCCATGTTTTACTCCCTTGTACCCATCCTTATTCTCTGTCTCAATTATGCATTATGAATTTTCTTAATTGATGTAGAATGCTCTGTTTATTAATGTATTTGGGGGAACCATGAATTGGTGGACACTTTATGGTATTTCAGAGTTAGCCCAGATTTGAAAAAGGCTTTAAGCCGAAACAAGTGTCTCACTGGGGCTTGCAATATAATTACAACGAACCAAGTTGGATCAAACTGAAAAAAAATGAATATTTGTTCCATAATAAAACCAAATCAACTGAAAATGTTGGCGCAATAATTACGGAGTCATTCTTATTCTGTGATTCTCCATTAAGTGTTTGCTTGTTTCAATGTCAAGGTTACAGAACCTGCAGGTGCTGTCTTGTGTTATTTTATCTTTCCTTCGCCATAGTGTTTCTTTGGTACTTAATGCATTTAGTTTCAATCTCAAGAATTGCATACAATGTTTTGAAGGACATTGTGTCAAGTATCTTGGTGGCACGTTTATTTTGTAATCACTGGACTCTATAGTTGCCAATGATTTCATTTGTCTCGTGTTTCCTTGTTGACAATCTAGCTCCACTGCTCAAACTTTTTTTGCAATTTGGGGTGTTAATTGCAGTTCCGATTCTTTTATGGACGCTGCTACTAGAATGTCCTTTAGTTTTATATACCATTCTTTTATCAGTGTCATTTGATTTCCACTTTTCAGCTTGAAAATCTCATATGCTGGAATTGGGGCCATGAAGAACATTTTCCTTCACAAATGGAGTGATTGTATTGAATGCCTAGATATTTTATTCAGGCTACCTTTTCTATCATTTCACCGTTGATTTTCCAGCAAAAAGCCAGATCTTTCTGGTTTCCTTTTGGGCCAATTGCCATTATCTTCGTTTTGGCCGTGTTTATTTCAAGATCGTTAATGGTCAAGTATTCAAACAGTATACTTAGTTGCCGTTGCAGCCCAACCTGGGTCCGATCTAATAGTACTATGTCGTCGGCATATGTTATGCAAGATATTGGCATTTTATTTAGCTTTGGAGGGAATGAGTTGGCCTCATTTAATTGGATTGGTAGGTCGGCAATGAACAGTTTAAAGAGTTCGTAAGCCAGGGGGCACTCCTATTTCTGTTAAATAAGCTCAGACATTTCTCCGCTGTTATCGAGACGAACACGAATTGTTGTGTCGGTGTGAAGAGCCATTATCGGTCCGAGTAAGGTTGCCGGCATCCCCATGACATTAATTTAAGCCATAGCTTGCCGCGACTTATACCATCAAAGGCCTGTTTCAGGTCTATGAATGCTAGAAACAGCCGTTGACCTGCCTTGGTCTCCATTTTTAGAATACTTAGTAGACATAGATTGACATCGACTCCAACACCAAAAGGTAAATCCTGTTCGTTTAGGGTCGACAATTTTTGATGCATTTGCCATTTTACAAGCTTTAAGAAGGAGCCTCAGACATTACCAATGGTGTCTATAAGGGCGATCAGTAGATAGTTGTTGGGATCGTCTCGATCGCCCTTCTTGTGAATCGGGACCACAACAGCCTTTAATCATGATGCCGGTATTTGTTTAGTTGTCGCTATTAGATTGAATAAGGTCTCGATGAAAGCAGACCGCTCTGGAACGTTTTGTTTTAGCATGACGTTTGAGATTAGATCTGGGCCCAGAGCCCGCAAGTTTTTTTAGCGGCATTAAGGCTTCAGCAATCTCGTGTGAGTTTATTTTTATGTCCCAATCCATGGTTCCAGTTTCTATCTGTGTTAAATGTTCCGATTGGATTTTACAAGACAATAGGCTGAAGATGCAGCTCTCCCGGCTGCTGAAATAGATTGTTTGGGCCTGCCAATTAAGGTGGCCGAGTCCCGAACAGGAAGGAGCACAATGCTGGCGAGTGAATATGGCAGCAGGGGTCATGACTCAGGGGCTGGGCCAGGGGTACCATGGAGGCCGCAGGTTAGCCCCCTGCTTTGGCTGGGAATGGAGGGTCATGTGATTTAATACTGTTGTGTTGAGATCACATGGTACGGCAGCAGTGTCAACCACTGGAACTTTGAGCATCCTCGTTTTTCATGGCTTTCAAAATCTGTTTGTGAAGTGAAAGGAAAAAATAAAATTGTATTTAATTTTTACATTTCATGACATGTAAACTAATTAGGATGCAGCAGTAGCACACAAATATAGCAATATTTGACGAGTTGTGGAGTGCTTTTAAAAATGTGTGCCCCAATCATTCCAATGGATTAAGAAATTTAAATCTTCAGATAGGATAAAAAGATTTTAAACCGGCACATTTGCCAGTCGATTCTGCTGGTGAAACTTCTATTATATTTCAGAAGAGAGCTCATGTACAACAATCGTGTAAAAGATTTGCTACTTATAGCAAAAGCAGGACTTGCAGGTGGCGGGATACCCTCATCCCATGCTGTCAATCTGTTAAATTAAATGAGACGGTGCGCTGGACTCTCAAACTTTACTTGGGAGGCAAAGTAAGTGCTCCGACGATGACGGTAGCACCACAAATTATATATTGTGAGCATGATCGCACTTCTACCATGATCAAGAAGCTGGATAGTATGATCCAAGCATTTTCTTAAAGGGACAAACCACCTAGACTCAAACTATGGAAATTACAACTCCTGAATGGCAGAGGGGGGGTCTGGGTGTCACAGACTTGCTAAAGATCATTTGGCTTTAATGTCAAAGCATTTGCTGTCATTTCTGAAAGAGCTGTTTCACATGGTCAGTAGATGAGGCAAGCATTGCCGGTCCGTCGAGTTAGTCAGCATGGACAACCTCAAGCAAAGGATGGGGAGAGAGGTCAGTGTTGACCGATTTCCTGGGAGCATGTTGGAAAAAAATTAAGCAGGTTAATTGGAACTTGGTTCAGCTTCATATGGCAGAATCCGTCAATCAAAATTGAGAATAAAACCGTATTTTGGCTAACTCAGTACTTAGTGGGAATCAGGACAGTTAGACCTATTTCAAGAAGGAGCTTGGATTTCGTTTCGTGGTCTGAAGATCGGATATGGTTTAGAAGGGTGCGCTGATGGAGGAGTCGTCACACCAGGCCCGGCTCCAGCAGGGGGGTCAGGCCCCCCCAAGGCCACTCCCTGGCCCCCCTCGAAAGGACTTCAATGTGGGACCCAAGGGAGTGTGGAATTGGGGTGTGGGGGGCATTTAGAGTGGTGGAAATGGAAAGAAATTGGTGGGGGATCCCACAAGGGCCGGGTGGGGGCAGTGGTTTGGGGGGACGGTGCCCGAGGAGGAAGGGTTTAGGGGAGCGTAGTTAGCAGTTGACCTCCGATCAAAGGAAATGTCAAAAATAATAGTTTTAAACAGCGCTATTACTTTCAGGCTGCTTCTTTTCTAAACTATATATCAATTCCACTTTAAACCACTTCCATGGCACTGGTGAGGAGTTACTTCACTATGTGGAAAAATAGTTTTGACCAGTGTTGCTGAGTAAATATTCTTTAAAATACATAGTTTGCACCCCATTTTTTTTTTTAAAACTTCCCCTTCGGTACTATTCAAACAGGGTGATTTCTGTTGCTATAAGCAAGGTTTTCTTTTACTTGAACCACACCCGGCACAGCTGCTGCAGCTCCCCTCTGAAAGCAGTTGGGTGGCTGCATCATGTGTGATAGTTTCACTGTTAATGGGGTATTTATGTATTCATGCAATCTTTGTCGGATACCTGCATATTTATGCAATGTTTGTCGGATACAGGTATTTTACAAACATTACAGAAATAATCTGGGTCCATGTATCCGACAAACATTGCATAAATAAATGAACCGGGTTGTGGCTGAGGACTAACTCCCTCTTGTGACCCCTTGCACACGGTCACCAGAGGAAGTTATAGTTTGCTCCCGGGCGCTTCCTTTTTTTCCCCCCAGCGCTGGCTCTGGCCGGATCCCGAGATCCAGCTACACATCTGGTGCCGGATCTCGGTTCTGGCGAGAGCCGGCTCAGTCGCCAGCACTGGGCATTTCACTCAAAGGGCCTGATTCACAGAAGTGTTTTAAAATGGCGCATCCCATAGGAAAGCATTCTGTGAATCAGGCCCTAAATGTGCAGAAGGAACCTCTGAGAGATTATCATTCTGAAAGGCTGCACTGCAGGAGGCCCAGCCAGGATTTGTTTGCTTGCCCTGGACAATGATCTATGCCTCACAGACATGAAAGCACAAGCAACCAGGGAGATGGAGGGCCATTAAACACCACTAAGCATACTCAATCACACTTACTTAAGCAGGCCTACAACTATTTTCTCAAACCTAAAATCACAAAGTTGGTTTCTGTCATTTAAAGCATGTCTATTTTGTTGTGGGAATATAGCATTTTTTCACATCATGCTTTATTAAATGTTTTACTATATCAAACAATAAATGACACATGGGGGGGTCATTATGAGTTGGGCGGTAAGGGATTACCGGCACCGGTAAGGAGACCGGTGCTGGTAATCCCCTACCACCCAGTTCCGAGGTCCCTTAGCGGGAACCGTAAGGGACGTGTGGTCGGACCACACGTCCTTTACGGGTCCCGCTAAGGGACCAGGGCGCCAATAACAGGCTTGCTAGTCGCGAGCCAGTTATTAGCACCCTCACCATTCCTATTGATCCCTATGGGGGCTCAAATGGGAATGGGGAATGGTTTGTTCAATGGGGATTTACCGGTCCCTCTGGGGCGGAATGGACTTGAAGACCGGCCTCGGAGGCAGCCATGGTGCCAATAGGCTACCGCCTATCTCGTAATGACCCCCATGAAGTTGCTTTCACACAGATGTCTACAGAAGGTGCATCAATCAACTGGGGTCATTTACAAATTACATTGAAAATATATATTCTGCTGCAATAACAACTTAAGTATAAGTGAAAAAATAAGGTTGGTAGTAACAAATGTAATTCTGGAGCGGAGAGGAGTAAAATCAAAGTGAAAAAAACAATGGGGGCCCTGGGAGTCCCTCTGTCGGACATTAGTCCCAGTTACGAGAGACTTACCCGGAGACTTTAGCTCACTATCCTTCACAAAGGAGAAATATCTAAAACATCAGTTTTTGTCCTGCCCTAGGGCAGTCCAGCACCGAAATGCTAAGCAATTCTCCTCTGAACAAGAGTACCAGCAGCAGCCCCAGACGTGGACCCTTTCCTCACTATTCTTAGAGAGGCACAGCTCCACCATACTGATGAGGTCCAACCAGACTGAAGCACTTGTCTGGGGTTGATGTTGGTACTCATATCAGATTTCTTTTAAATTGTCATTAACTTTTATGCTGGAGTTTGTAGGCTATTATTCAGGATGGGGAAAATAAAGCTACACTCATTGTGGATCATTTCCCAAGTCAAGCGAAGTGGAAAAAGTTGCGCTAAAAGCATTTATCACAACTTTTTGTTCACTACAGGAATTTGGATGGTGTGGTAGGCGAAGTTGGAGAGCAGATCGAATTAAACAAGTTTGCCTGCTCTTAAAGGTCCCTTTGCCGAATCAGATTGGTTTTCCACCAGAATGTATTTTTATGTTGCTGCAAAACCAATGGCTTCCTATGGAATCCGCCTGACTTTTTTACACTGGTAAAAGCAGGCAGATTCCAAAAGAAAACATTGTGGATGGCTCCCACAATTAACAATTGTGGGAGGTATTTACACTTTTACAGACACAGAGGAAAAGGGAAGATCAAAGGCGATATTTACCAGTGTTTTATGCTTTACTTTACCAGCACTTAGTGGAAACAATTACAATTGCATGGAGGTGTACTTTTGCCAAAAACTGAAAACAGGAGTGGTGCAATTTAGGATTGCAAACAAAATTACTCCTTTACTCTTTTTCATCAACACGTTTCTACAATGATAACCTTGTCAGGTTGGTTTATCCTGTGACTTTTTAAAGCAATTGTATAAAATTGAGTATTATTTTAGATATTCAAAACCAAATTTCAACACATTTGTACGGCTTGGAGGATGCGTAGTCAACTATCTAAATTTCAATCAAGTTTCAAATTCTGACTTTCCGGCTTAACCAAAGTGTGTGATCCTGGACAATAATGTAATCATTCAGTTCACAGTATAAGCTATTTCAAAAAAGCCTCACTCGCGGTTTAATAGATGAGCAGCGCATGTGAGAGGACCTGCCAAGAACACACATGCACCATTCTTTGAAAATATCAGGCCACATATATTGAACAAAATTGTGAAATTGAATAGCAAATCAAAGTAAACACATCAAACAAAAACCCATCATGGACATTTGCATATTTTCTAACCAGCATGTAAACAGTATGTACTAGACATTGATGTACAGGGGGATGGCAGGGAGGAAGCACCTCTCCTCCCTGCCAAGCCCAACTGGGAGCGATACCAGGCAGCTGGAAACCCCTTAACCTGTACTGTCTGCCTATTGATCCCACTCCCCCAACCCTAAACTCTCTCCTACATGCTACCACTCCCTCGTGCACTCAACTCAATTAAAGTGTTCTTCAAAAATGTAACAAAAAAATAAAATGTTTTTCTGCGAAATGTCATTTTGTAAGAAACAAGAGGTCCTATTCCTTGCTTCAGTATTCTGGAGAGGGGGGACTGTCTTTTACAACTAGATGGCGGGACAAAAAGCACCTCCTTCTGGGCCTGCTGGGAGTAGCCAGTGTTTAGGATGGCATTGTTGGGCACGCACCAACTGAAATGGAACAAAGACTGGGGGCCTCGCTGCCCAGTCCTTGCAGAGGAAGAGGCAGCATCACTGTTGATTCTCCACAGCCAGGCCAAGAAAGACATGGGGGGGCTCATTAAGAGTCTGGCGATAACCGTGCTGGTACTACCGGCAGGTTGCCGCCAGACCCTCAATGATTAACAGGTGCCACTCTTGCAGGAAAGACTGGGGTATTACAACCCAGGTGTTCCGGAAAGTCAGGCGCCGGTAAATTGTAAGTCCCCATTCCCATGGAGTCCCGTAAGACTCCATGGGAATGGGGACCAGGGAAGCACCGGCACTGTTAACAGTGCTGGTGCTTCCATGACGGTCTGCCTACCGTGGCCGATGTGTCCGGCAGGGTCTGCCCCGTCAGACACAGCGGCTCTGGCAGGCAGACTCGTAGTTTTCCAGTCCGGAAACAGTGCTGGTAAGCTTACCTGCACCATTATTTCCGGACCGGCAAACTTGTAATGACGACCATGGTGTGGGTTTTTGGGGTAGGTGGGTTTGGAGGTAAATGGGAATGGTGGTCAGGGGGACCTGACCTGATGGAAGGTGATTGGGTGTGCAAGGTGAAGGAGAAGTGGATATAATAGAAACGGGAGGAGCAGATGACAAGGGAAGATGGGTAGATTGATGTTGCAACACGATTTTCCTAGTTTCTCTTTTGCTCTGTGCTGTTTTTATAGAGTGGTGCACATTTATTTTTGTCCGGATCTGGGAAGAAATTTTCTTCTGGATCACGGATCTGGGAAATCTGGATTAATACCAGCCCTTTCTTTAGAGTACTCAAACGCCCACACAAAATAGAAATTGGGCCCCCCTGATCACAAACCTGGCCCACCCAGATGAACATTCCTGGAGCCGGGCCTGCGTCACACCCAGATCTATGGAAACATTCATCAATTTGAGGAGTCAGGAACATGTAGCCTGAAGAGTGTAGAACAGAAGGACACACCTCATGGAGATATGGTCAGACCGTCTACAGAAAGAAACACCCCGCGGTCAGAGAGAGGTAACACTTTTTTTTTTACACACCAGATCGGCTGCAGCAAGGATTCCAAATGGACACATGCTGGGGATGTCATTGTCAGAATGGAACATATATTTTGGGATTGTCATACGATAAAGATGTACTGAAGTGACGGGTGTGATGAATAAGGTTTTGGGGGTGGACAGAGTGACGGAGACATTCATTTTGGGCCAAGCCAGTGATCTTGAGGAGTGGAGTATGATAAGGCTACGTGGATGTGAAGGGCTTCGATGGTTGCAAAAAGGATAATCCCAAGATATTGGAAATCTACTACATATCTTTCTAAGGAAATGTGTTTGCAGGAAATGTAGGCTGCGTGCAAAATGGAGAGGGTATGCAACAAAGGAAAATCAATGTGTTTGGGAAAATACGGAATGATTCCTGGAAGCGGATTGGGAATACATTTGAAAATAAGAAAATGCGGTAGGGACCGAGATGTTAAGTGAGAAGTGAATAGTGAATATTTAAAAAATACCGTTTCCCCACAATCACAAATACAACTCTTTTTGGTGATCACTTTCCTCAATTTGTGCTTTGAATTATACTCTGTAGATCAGTTCTAGGAGGTTATGCCTTTAATGCATGGAGTCCCATGACTTGAGCGACGTGAAATGGAGCCCAATAGTACACCATTTGTTTTGTGATTGGGAGTCCCTCTTTGTAAGGCTGTTGGTTCACAAGTATCAGACATTTTAGCTATAATTCACAGTACAAATGACTAACCAGGTTTGCAATCTGTGCATGTGTGCTTCATCCTCCCGTTTGTGACCACACTGGCAAAGACTGGCTTCCTAAAAGTCATTTACATTAATATTTTATTTATATAGCGCGCCTAGGGCATCTGGCGCATTGCTTACAGTATGACAGCTTACAATAGAAACAGTTGAATGACTTTACATATGCTGGGAATGAAGTACCCAAGCATCATTTACAAATGCATACAATTACAGAAGCAGCAGAATAACGCAGATCACACTGGCTTAGATTTTGGGTGCAGCTTCATGATGTGTTATGCAGTGACAATGCTGGTATATGTTGTGAACAGACCTCATGAAAATGTAAAATGCTCATGTGCTGTTGGCGACATGACATCGACTGAGCTTTTATGTACTACTGTAGACAATACATTTTAAATTGTGGCTTCTTCCCCAATTTTCCACATAAATTGTGCTGTAAAATGCACCATTTCAACGCATTTTAAGAACTTCCCCTCGGGGCTGAACCTCATGGATTCCCCAATTTACTTCGAGCTCCCTCACTATGCTCAGTTGCTTGCACTAATTTGTGGGATATGTTAATTTAATTCCATTGACATTTAGCTGCCCACCCCTTACCACGACAATTTTTTTAGGAGCTCCAGGTCCCCCACACCACCAAAAGCAGCCTCCGGCAGTGCCATGAGCAATTGCACAGAATATTTCTCTCCACTTACAGTGGCAGCTGGTACATTTTGGTACCAGGAGCCAGGCATCTTAGCTTCTATGCTAGGTGAAAGATGAAAGGTTGTCACCAAAAATGTAGATCGATCTTTCGTCAAGTGCAGCATGTGGCACTCCCCTGTGGTAGCATGATCCTTAAGCCGGTCTGGGATTCTGTGGCATTGCCTGTGCTCCAAGGTACTGGGGGCGCTAGTCCACTGGGCTGAGTCGATAGATGTCTCTCTGCGATCGGAGAAGCTTTTATCTCCCAGTGGGGGTCGATATCTACAGCTCCTTGAACAGTACTCTGAAACACTTGTGTACGAGTGCGATACAAATAAAATATATCATAGCAGATTACTCTAATATGGGGGGTTCGAAGCAAGCCTATTGGTGACAGATGGCATTGCTAATGGGAGGAAGGGGAATCGGACTGAACGTATAAATGTGATAGGCAAATCGGTCACAAGTGTCAAGGCCTCAGATCTCAGCCGGGCATGCCAGGTGGCTGCAAACTCTAGGTCAGGGAACCTATGACAGAACAGAGGCAGGGTTT
Organism: Ambystoma mexicanum; assembly: GCF_040938575.1. Lineage (NCBI taxonomy): Eukaryota > Metazoa > Chordata > Amphibia > Caudata > Ambystomatidae > Ambystoma > Ambystoma mexicanum. The sequence continues at coordinate 381,215,476 of NC_090927.1, read as the reverse complement.
ACATGAAGACAACACTGTACAATACTGGTAAATTCAAACATCATAGTATTGGCAATGTATTACTGGATTAGAAGGCTAGTGACTAAATCAGTAAGACAACAATCCCTTTGGCTACCACTCTGTAGAACAGCTTGCCAAGTTGTCTGCATCAGTAGATGCGACAGAATACCCTGCTTCCATCTAAGACCATCCTCTTCCCTCCTGTGGGTGGACCAGAACAACTTGCAGGGGCACAATATGCATGCACCCAGGGACAGGGCCAGGGTACAAGAGTCTCCTTACCCCCTTCAAGCTTACTGAAGCATGCTCACCCACCACGGGGCTCAGGAGAAACCATCATACTCCACTAGCTTGGAATAAAACCAATCTTGCTGTCGAGTGGGTTAGCCTTTACCAACTATATGTATGAAGTGAAGTAGGGGAGATCGGTCGGCCTAGCTTGGCTAACATTACAGGAAAGGCTTTGGTACTCCATTGGTATTTTACTATTTGCACAAGCTTCCTGCAGCATGCATCCCTAACATTTCATGCCCTTTGGCCTTACCAAGGCAAGCAGCAAGGTGACCCAATTTTGCGCCACACCACGATCAGCCACAGGGTTCACAGGCCATTGCCCTACAAGCAGTGTGAATAGACCCAAGAAAGGGACTGCATAAAAACAGATGCCACTACGCTTGCCATGAAAATGATGGATGGTGCCAAAATACAAGCACCCCCAACGCAGGTCTGTCAGGACACTTGGTTAGGGGGTGGACATGTTTGAGGAAGTTGCGGGTTCTTTCCAGAAGAGAAGGCAAAAGGGCCATCGAGAACTCTGCAAACAGTAACAGCCAGGTGTTTGGCTGCATCCAGGGAAGGAGGGGCCAAGTATTCGATCCCCTTGGCTACACAGACAGGTTAGCTAGCCCGGAGTCAAGTGTTTGTCTATAGTGAACAGTCATACAACATGTTATACACACACAAGGGAAAAATGAACAAAAACAAAGTTTATACCCGACATTGACATAGCTCACCTTTGCTCAGTCTCATCACTAGGGCAAGAGAACCAAAGCCATGTTCAGCTGTAGGTAAGGGGATGTCCTCTGCTCTAAATGACAACAATGCAGTGCCATTAATGCCATAATTACAGGATATCGTCATACTAAGAGGAAAAAAAACCCCATTAGAATTCATGCTTCACGTCCGGTCACTTATTGAGAACTAATACAATTTCACTCACTTGTATATTGCAGCAGCGACGCCTGAACTGTAGTATAATACATTATTTTCATAGGTCATGGTACTTCCGGTAAACTGGAAAGGAAAAGCGGGGTTTAGTGACAATTGACACCAGTTGCCACAAACCACCCACCACCCCACATGTGAAGCTGCTCCAAATGACTAAAAAGGTTAAAAAAAATAAGCCAACATTAACCACCTAGTCCGCGAAATACAGGAGCGAATCATACCCTGGAAGTTGTTCCACATGTATTGGCATTAAACACAAATGTTGCGCTTAGATCCGTCAGCACAGTGGGCTTGCAACTCCGATCTCTTAATACCAGCTTGCTAAGGTCCATGCCTTGTACCAATGCATTTCGTACAGCAGTGATGACAATCGTTCCGTTTAGTAGACAATCTGCCAAATTGAAGTAAAAACAGTATAGACTCAATTACATAACCTAGAACACCCAATGAACAGGTTATTACCTAGAAACTAAGGAAGCAATACATTTCAATCAAATTCAAATGAATTATAATTAATTCACACCATGGGGGGGGGGGGGGTCCCTGCACTACATGGCTCAGTTGATGAGACGGAGGTGACAGATGGAGAAGTGTTTACCAGTGGGCCGTTGGGTTGAAGGGACACTGCTGTTCCAGCAGGAGGCGTTGTTAGTTGACAGCAGAGGATTGCTGCAGTTCAGTTGGGAGGCACAGGGCTCTTATCACTTCACAGAAGGCAGAGTTGCATAATCTTTAGAAACTAATCAGTTGCAAACCAATGAAAAGATTGGAATGTGCTGGGACAAGAAATTAGATGCCTATAGATTGAAAGAAAAATCTGTAGCAGTTGATAAGAACCTAGGACTGTCAAATGGGAAAATTAAAAATGTATCTGAGGGGGCATGGCCAAGCGCCGCTGGAGACGCTCGCCTGATCTGGAGCTCCTGTCTGGGCGACCTTTATATATACAAAATTAGTGCTTCAGATGCTCTAGAAATTGTATAAGGCCACTTCCCTGCTGCAGATGTTGGTGTGGACGGGTTTGCAGTGCCAGCGGAGCCAAAGTTAGCCGTGTCTTGAAGGATAGTTTTCACGCACCTCCGGCGGCATGGCCTACGTCAGGGAGGTCGCGTTACAAAAGAATCTGATGCGTCTAGTCAGCTGACTCATTCTCTAGACTCGGGCTAACGCAAGGAAGCGCGTTTTAACACACCCAAAGCAATTCCAGGTTTAAAGGCGCACACACACGCGCGCGCACCTATTTTAAAAAAGGTACAGGTATGAACAATATTTTTATTTAGCAGATTATTATGCATTTAAATATGAAAATTCATTGCATACAATTTTTTTTTAACATGATTTGAAGATAGGAGTTTCTTAGCTTGTTCCTTTTGCATTTTATAATGCTAATCTTTACATTTGAAGGAATACCCCACTTTTTGCCTCTTACAAGAATTTCTAATGAAAACATTAGATAACCTAAATGCTTTGCATTTCTACAATGGAATTGGCTGAGAAGGCTACTCATAACTAATTTTACACTGGACAAGGCTGTACAATAGCTATCTAGCTGTTTAATAAGCCTATGGCTAAATACTGAAAAGACCTCTATAACCAGGAATAGCCATGTTTTAGGAACTGTGCGTCATATCATTCATCCATCCATTACAAGGAGCTCTGCTTATATCTGGTACCTTTTTGCAGGCCTCAGCAAGACCTACAAAAAAAAAAAAGCACTTTCAAAAAGGATTTGCCGTCATCTGGTAGCAATGCCCCCAAAAGGCAAAAAAGTGCCTCTCCGACACCAAAAGAATACTTGCACGATAGTCATGCAGTCCATTCTAGATGAAATCAAATCACTAAAGCCATTCATGGAAGCCACTACGGCCAAACTAAAATTGCTCGACAAGTGGTCCTCTTTTGAAACGGGGATAAATGAAGTTGAGTCAGCAATACAGAGGATGTAGCAGGAAAGGTGATGCAGCTTGAAAATGCTGTTAGGTATACAGAAACAAGTAGAGAATTTAAAAACAGAAACAGGAATAATATTCGAACTGTTGGCCTTCCAGAAAACATTGAAAAAGACAATCCTACAAAATGTCTTTACTATACGCTTCCTCTGCTTTTGGAACTTGCAGCATCTATGCAGCTCAATATTCAAAGAGCCAATCGTGTTGGCCCTAAAACATCTAGGAATTCTCTGAGAACTCCATTAGTCGCAGTGCTTGAATATACACATTCTCCTCATGGACAAGGCGAAGGAGTAGAAACTACTCATTTGGAAAGGTACAAAAAGGGAGTAGTGTCTTACCTGTAACTCCATTTCTCCAGCATTGGTATCTTTCACGGATTCACATGCTGGGAATATTTCTTGTCAGGCTGGGAAACCTCGATAACTAATTTAGCGTTTTCCTATGGAAAGTGCCATCAATGTTTTTTTGGGTACTTTAGGCTACACCAATAAGACGTCTGATATAAATAGCCCTGCCCCTGCAGCCTCCCTTCAGATTTTAACCTCCAAAGTAGAGGGAACCCGAACCAAGGTTTGCCTGCAGGGGTGGCCAGCGGGCGCATGTGAATCCATAAACGATACCAATGCCGGATAAATTGAGGAATAGGTAAGAAACTACTCCAGCATTGGATAATTCATGGATTCACATGCTGTGAATAGATTACATAGCAGTATGACCAATGTGTGGTGGTTTATCACAGGCAAACCAACCAATAACACCCATTAACATGCATGAGAATAAAAACCAGCAAGTGACAGAGTAAAATAGGAAACCCCCTTCGCTGAGGGGCTTACCTTACTGAAACAGGCATTAGAGGAACGCCCGTCCCACCTGCACATCTTCCACATGCTGCTGCCCCAGACAGTAGTGCCTACTGAAGGTATGCGGCATGGACTCTGTAGAATGAGCCTTTGGAGTGCCCCTCAAAGGCTTGCCAGCTTTTGCGTGACTAAATGAAATTGTAGACGAGACCCAACGGGAAAGTCCTTGTTTGGAAATAGACTGCCCTTTGGAGGGACCAAATGCCACAAACAGCTGCTTTGACTTCCAGAAGTCCTGGGTACGGTTCAGATAAAATTTCAGCGCCCTCTTAATGTCCAGGGAATGAAGGGCCTTTTCTGCCAGCATGGACGCATTAGCAAAGAACGAGGGTAAGGCAATGGAAGCAAGTTTGTCAAACGCTGACGGCACTTTAGGGATAAAGTGTGGGTTAGTAGCCAGGAGAACCTTGTCCCTCAAATCTCAGATAAGGCGGGTCAATGACCAGTGCTTACAATTCGGACACCTGTCTGGCCAAAGTAATTGCCACTAGAAATGCAACCTTCCATGAGAGAACTTTAAAGAAGCCGTCGACATGGGTTCAAACAGAGGTTTTATCAGAGCCGAGAGAACCACATTGAGGCTCCACACTGGTACAAACCGCTTCTCTGGGGGAAATGTCTGAACCACTCCTTTCAGAAAATGTTTAACCAAGCGATCACAAACAGAGAAGCATGGCACCTTCTCGTGAACCTAGAAGTCACTGCCAAATGCACCTTGATGGATGAGAACACCAGGCCCCTTTGCGCAAGATGTAACAAGTACAGGAGAACCTGGGCCATGAGACGTCCAACGGCTGTACCCATGGGTGACCCTCATACCAGGCACAGAATCTCACCCATTTCCGACCATATGATACATTGGTAGAAGGGGCCCTTCCCGCCTCCAAGATCTGGCGAAACTCCCAGGAGGTACCTAGAGGACCGAACTCTAAGTGGTCAGGAGCTGCGCCACCAGGCTGAGAGATGCCAGATCGTGATGTCACACTGTCGTCCTGAGACTAGGTTTGCACCTAGATGAAACTGATCTTCCATCGCTAGGTGAAGGAGATCTGAAAACCACGTCTGCCTGGGCCAGAATGGGGCTACCAAGATCACCCTGCACCAGTACTCTTGTACCCACTGGATGGTCCTCCGAATCAGTGGAAACGCATATGCGAAGACGTCCGTTCATGTAACAAGAACGCGTCCATTGACTCCGGGCGAGCCCCTCTACTGGCAAACTCTGGACACTGTTTTCCATTGTAGCGAAAAAGTCTCATCCTCCCCCCTCCCCCATCGTCAGAAGATTCTTGCCACCTGCTGCATCTTCAGCTGCCATTCGTGCTGCCGACTGGCGTCTGAGGAGCGTGTCTGCCTTAACGTTCAGAACCCCTGGCAGATGGAACAAGTTACTTTACCTGGTAACGTTCTTTCGATGGGATGGTCCGACGACGTATTCCATATCTATGACATGTAATCACCACAGCTGTGCTGCTTCGGAAACTTTTCGGCGTCTGCGTCCTGCGTCGATGCGCCGTCGTCGAGGACCTCCTCCGACGTCAGACGTCATTCGATGTGATAAGTAGGACGCACGACGCCCGTAGCCTCAGTTGTAGTTTTTTCCCCCAGAACGTGTGACATTAGTCAACTGCCAGTCAGACACAAAGCCTTGCGGAACATAAGCTGCAATCGCAAAAGAAATTCTGCAGCGGGGAAGGCAGGGAGGGAGGGAGCTATATGGAATACGTCGTCGGACCATCCCATCGAAAGAACGTTACCAGGTAAGAAAGTAACTTGTTCTTCAAGGGGATTGGGTCCTCCGACATATTCCATATCTATGACAGACTCCCAAAGCAGTACCAGAGCAAGGAGGAGGGAAAGAATTTAGAATCAAAATTTAGAATTTTGAATCAAATAGCAGAGCAAAGGACCGCCTTGCCAAAGGCCAGATCCTGTCCTCGGATGGAATCGAGGGAATAGTGACGTACAAACGTATGTACTGAAGCCCAGGTGGCTGCACCACAGATGTTGCGAATAGGAACACCCCTCTGCAGGGCAGTAGATGCAGCCATACCCCTGGTAGAATGGGCCCGCAAGCCAGCCGGTGGGGTCCTTACCCGCCAATCGGTAACACTCCGAGATGGCCAAAATAATCCAGCGAGACAGTCTGTTTCGTCACAGCTTGTCCCAAACGCTTTCCAGCGTAACCAATAAAGAGTTGATCGTCCACTCTGACCCGGGACATGCGTGAAACATAAAAGCTTAAAGCTCTCCTAGGATCAAGCCTATGGAGCCTCTCCTCTTCCTTACCAGGATGAGGAGGAGGATAGAATGCCGGAAGAACAACCTTCTGGGCCAAATGAAATTCCGTCACTACCTTCGGAAGAAAAGGACGAACTCTAAGGACAACCCTGTCCTTGTGAAATACAGTGAAGGGTGGCTTAACTGAAAGTGCCTGTAACTCTCTCACTCTGCGAGCAGAAGTAACCGCAACTAAAAACACAGTTTTCAGAGTTAACAGCCTCAAAGGGCAAGAATGTAAAGACTCAAACGGAGCACCCATAAGAAACTTCAGAAAAAGGTTTAAATCCCAACCGGGCACCAGGAAAGGTGACGGAGGGAACACATTAGTGAGCCCTTTCAGAAACTGAAATTAAAGTGATTTTAAAATAGGAACACTCTTCAGACGAGCGCTTAAAGATGGACAGCGCCGCCAGGTAACCTTTAATGGTACCCACTTGCAAGCCCCTGTGGGCCAAAGAAAGTAAAAAGGACAGAACCATGGGGATGTCACATGCAAAAGGATCCACATTCTGAACTCTGCACCAGTCGCAGAATTTACGCCAACGGTACAGAGACTTTGTTGCTGGCCTTCGGGCCGAGAGCAACACCTCCATCACGTCTTCAGGGAGGTCCCAATCCTTATACCTCAACCTTTCAGAAGCCAAGCGTGAAGGTTGAGGGATCTGACCTCTGGATGGAGAACCTGACCCCCCTCCCGTGAGAGCAGATAGTCTCGGTAGGGAAGACGACATGGAGGGCAGATGGACAAGTCGAGAAGGTCCGGGTACCACGTCCTCCGAGCCCACGCCGGAGCAATGAGGATCATCTGGGCACCAAACTTCCGTAGCCTCCGCAGCACTTGCGGGATGATGGGGACTGGAGGAAACGCGTACAGCAGTGGGAATGACCACTCCACCACGAACGCGTCTCCTAAGGCTCCTTTTGGAGGAAATTCCCGCGAGCAGAACCTTTCGCACTTCCGGTTGACACTGGAGGCGAAGAGATCCACTTGATGGGTCCCCCAAAGGGTGAAGATCTCCAGGAGAATCTCCTGAGCCAACTCCCACTCATGAGAGATCGTGCTCTGCCTGCTCAGAGCATCCGCCATCACGTTTTCATCTCCGGCCAGATGAACTGCCGAGATCGAAACTTCCTGCTGCATGGCCCAGAACTCGAGCTGCATCGCCTCCCTGCACAGAGGAAGTGACCCTGCCCCCCTCCCCATTTTTGTTGAGGTAGTGCATGGCCACTGTGTTGTCTGTCAGGATCAGGCACTCTTTCCTTGCACAGTCGGCATAAAAGCCTTCAGGGCTAGCCTGACAGCCCTTAGCTCCAACAGATTGATATGGAGTCTGGACTCCGACGGAGACCAACGACCGCTGACTGTCAACCCGTTGGCATGAGCTCCCCATCCCGTGAGGGATGCATCAGTCACGATAGTCACCTCCGGCCAGGGAAGCCAAAATGGAGCCCCCTTCATCAAGTTGCCTTCGACGGCCCACCACAGAAGGTCCCGGGTGACCGAGGGCGGCACCTGAACCGGGTCCGACATCCTGCCGAGGACTGCGACCTCTGCATCTTGAGTGCCGACTGCAAAGATCTCATCCGCAGGTGAGCCTCTGGCACCAGAAGAATGCAGGATGCCATGAGGCTGAGCAACCTCAAGAACTCGAACGCTGGGAGCGTCTGGGCATGCCGAAACCTGTGCACCATCTGCTAAATGTGAAGAGCCCTCACCTGGGGAGGAAAACCCTGCCCCAGGGAAGTGTCGAGCACTGCTCCGATGTACTGGAGCGGCTGTGTTGGCGTCAAATGGGACTTCTTTAAATTGAGGGAGAAGCCCAGCCTGTGAAGGGAGTGGCAGGTGACAGACAGATGATCCAGGACTTGCTCGGGAGAGCTCCCCCTGATCAACCAATCGTCCAGGTAGGGGTAGACGTGAATCCCCCTTGCCCGAGATGCGTGGCCACCACCACCATGAGCTTGGTGAAAACCCTCAGGGCGGAGGTCAATCCGAACGGCAGGACCCGAAACTGAAAGTGCGAGTCTCCAACCGTGAACCTCCGGTACTTCTTGTGCTTGGGATGGATCGGCACATGGAAGTAAGCATCCTTGAGGTCAAGAGACACCAACCAGTCCTGAAGCTGAAGGGCCTGGAGGACTTGAGAGAGAGTAACCATCTTGAACTTGTCCTTCCTGAGGAGATTGTTCAAACCGCGCAAGTCCATGATGGGTCTCAATCCCCAGTCTTTCTTCGAAATCAAAAAATAAGGGGAATACCATCCCTTGTTCCTCTCCGCTACAGGCACCAGTTCTATGGCTACACAAGACTCGAAAAGATAGGACTTGGTCCTTTATCAACAGTTACCCATTCATCTGAATGCCATCAATTAGTTCAAAAAGTACAAATTTTAATAGAAATTACAAAATTGTCTACAATACATGATTAAACCCTCTAAAAAGATACATATGTATCGTATTAACAAAGACAAACCATCATGCACAATCAATTCTAAAAAATCTTAGAGATACTGTCATGATCTCTGCTTCCAAAAGGTCAGGGTTTTCCCAACTCCTTTGGAAGCAGATCCATAACCCAGGTTCCGAGTGCCAACCAGTCCCAATTGGGACCTTTTGGACCCAGTCCTGGCGCCAGTGGCATCAGGCTCATAAATATGCCCAGTCCCAGCGCTGGAAGCGCCGGGCTCATAATGCTTGGGTGGACTTACCTTCAGCAGACCATGCTGCTTACTTGCCTGCCAGTTGAGCCTCTGATCCTCTTCTGTTTGGAACTACTTTTCCTGTTGGGTGGGGCTGGAGCCACGCCCTAGATTCAGAACACTGGAACTCTTCTGGAAGGCAGGAACTCTTTTCTTACCAGGAACTCTTTTCTTACTTAGGCGTGGCTGTGGAAGGAGACACCTAAGCACTACAGGAGGCTATTTAAACCACACCCGGTGGATGAATCTTGCTTTGCGTTATTCTGCAACCTCTGCAGCAGAACGCTCATCGTGTCTTCTGCATCCGGTCCTAGGCCTAAGGAAAAAGGCTTACCATCCTGAATCCAGTCTTCAGCAACACCTATAAAGACAAGAAACAGGTTAGCATTCCGGCATCTGAAAGGCAAAGGCTTACCATCCTGAATCCAGTCTTCAGCAACACCTATAAAGACAAGAAAGAACAGGTTAGCATTCCGGCATCTGAAAGGCAAAGGCTTACCTACTCTTCGTGCGCTCCGGAGGTCTTCACACTGCATTCCGGCATCTGAAAGACAAAAGTTTACCAACTCTTCGCACGCTCCGGAGGCCTTCGGCGCTGCATCCCGCATCTGAAAGACAAAACAAGGTGCGTTTAAAGACATTGGGGAACCTTAATACTCACGTGCCATTACTCCTTTCCACATCTAATCCAGTGGGTATTCCGGCACCCTGCAGCCGCTCCGAACTCTTACCTGCAAAATAAAAAGACAGTTAGAGCGCATAGTGAAGCAGGCAACAAGCGCTTACTTACGTGCTTCCAGGCGCTTCTATTCATCACATGGGCTCCATCTTCAACTCACTTCAGCCCGTCATCCGCCATCGCCGGAACCCTGCAAAACAAGAGACATCATTACTAAAGACTTTAAAGACATTTGAATGACTCGAAACTTACCGTTCGTGCAGTAAACGACGGACAGCAGTCCTCTGAAGTCAAGAGGCCTGCGCTACCTATCCAGTGAAGAAACTGGTTACAGCACCCTGCCCCGAGGCAGATGGAGAGCTCGGCATTCACTTACCTAAGGTGAGAGCGTTAACCTTTGGGGGTCTACAGGAGAGGAGAAGAGGAAAGAGATAGGGACACCCCAATAACCCCAGTTCATTAACCCCATATTTTCTATCTGCAGACATCTTACTCTACACGTCAGGCATACAGTGCACAGAGGTCCAGCCCAAAGAGCCAACCGGGTGCTACACATCACCTTTGAAGATACGGTAGTCGCCCAGTCAAGACCGGCGCCTCTGCGAGAATCAGGTGAGCGTTACAGATACTGACGTTACTGATCTCTAATTAAATCCCTGTTGTATAGTTCTTCTAGATCAGAGTTACGATTATGATTCATCGTTATCTTTTCTATTCTTCTATTCTAATTCTATTCCATTATTAGAACATCCCTTCACTGGAATATTCAATTCACTCAGACAGTTTCATTAGACTGATAAAAAAATTTCTCAACATGTTTCAGTCCTCTGTGGGTCTTGGGACTTTCTTCAGGAGTGGTCAATGTGAGGGGTTACAAGTGGGCTTTGGCCAAGTTAGGAATCCTCTGGCCTTCTCTTGGAGATGATAGTAACTTGTCTTCTTAGTGTGCGGGCTTTCTCGATTAGCAGGCGAAAATTTGTCCACATAGGTTGGGTGTTATTTATTTACGAGGAAGGATCTTCCTACAGAATCATTAGGTTTAGTCCAAAAAGCTCTTAGTTTTCCTTGCCGCGGGGTTATGCGGATGTGCTAATAGTTTTCTAGCTTCTGTCTTGCGGCTTCTACAGGTGGTTTCTCTTACTTGATCTCTTGATATACCCAATGGTGCCGCTGGGGGGGGTGAAATGGTATCCCTGTGGGCTGGTGTATTGTAGGAGCTCGCACAAGAGCTCCTATGAAGTAGGATCGTGCAGAAGGAGCCAACTGCAGCTCCTACAAAAAAAAAAAACAAAAAGCCTGAAACGAGCAAAAAGAGCGGCCACTCTGTAGGGAACCTAAAGACTTTGCCACCTCAGTATCCTCTTTCATCCCTTTCAGGGCCTCATTGATCTTCTGCCCAAAGAAGTGCTCACCCTCACAGGGCAGATCGACGACCTTATACTGGACTTCTGGGATAAAATCCACACACTTCAGCCAGGCCTGCCGTCGGAGCACCACACGATTACTGATTTGCTTAGACCCTGACCTCCGCCAGGTCCACTGCAATATTGATTGCTGTGGTTGGAGGCCTCTTACCCCCCCCCCACCCTTCTTCCCAAACGTGTCCCGTTTCCTGGTTTCACTGTCCGGGGGCATGACACATTTGTGTTGGCTTCTGGCTTTACGGCTAGCCACCACAGAAACCGACATCTGAGGTGGAATCCATCCTGAGCCTGTAATTTCTTTTCCAGATGGCCCTTCACCGCAGGCTCAGAAAACAGGTGGCGAGAAGACCGCCTTCCGTCACTTTCCCATATGGTCAACGAGAAAGCAGGCCTTATATTCTTCCTCAGGAGCAGGACCAAACTCCTGACACCTACGTCATCAGGGCGTGGAACGCCCCAACATCATCCGGCGGATATGGTTGTGCCGGGCTACTGGGCTCTTCCACCTCAGGATCCGTATCCCAGGCATCGCCCCTCGTTGGCGACAAAGACAGTCAACAGGGTATCAAGGGGAGCACTCTCTGGATCCGAATCAGGCAATTCCCCCTCTTTAGGTTGACTTAGTGGATGGTCCAACCCCACCGGCAATGGCAACCGTACTGGAGGAGACTTCCTAGGAGTCTCACCAGGCATACTTCCAACCACCGGAACCAACAGACTGAGGCGGCGGTAGCCGCCTCGCATCCAGTTGGGCCAACAATGACTGCAGCGTATTTAACACCTGCAAGAATAGCAGTGATTGAGGATTTACTAATGGGTATAGGGGCGGCCCAGCCCCCACCCCACTCGACGTCAACGGGCATGCATTTTGCAGACCCAGAACCGACCGAAAAGTGGCTCATGTTCCTCCTCCATCCCCAAGAAAAGAGAATGCAGAGCCGGTTCTTGCTGCAGAATGTCCACAGGAACCATGGGCTCAAAGTTGGCAGACTGCCATGGTCCACCCGTCAGCAACAAGCCCTCCGAAACCATCTGCGTTGACAGCAACAGCAGACCACAGTGTCATGATGCCTACCCCCGGAGCACCAGGCCAGGCCCAGCACCCCCGGGAGCAGGCATGCCCCCGGGTAAAAGCCCAGCGGCCCCTTATAGGGGCTCTTTGGACTCTGTCCTGGCGCCGTTGGCGCCAGGCTCATGTTGGACATCAGTCCTGGCGCCAGGCTCATAAAGGAAGGTGTTTTGTGCACTTCCCTGATGCAGACCATGCTGCAAGATTCAGGCCTCCCTGAGACCTGAAAGGGACTATTTTTTCATTGGGACTATTTTGCCACTCAGGCGTGGCCAGGGAAGGATACTTACCTGGAACTACTTTGGGGGCTATTTAAGCCACGCCCAGACAGTAGCTCACGCTTCGCGTTGTTCTGCATCCAAGCAGCTGAACGCTCACCGTGTCTGCTCCTGCATCTGGTCTCCAGCCACGCCCGCCTCGATCCTGGAACACCTGTAATGAGAGAAGAGAAAGGTGAAAACCAAGAATTTCATCAAACTTCTTACCTGCATCCGGAACCTTCACGCCAGCGTTCCTGAGAAAAGACTTTCATTTAAAAGCACCGCGTCGCTCGCTGCAGTGCCGCGCTTCACTCACCTGTCCTCGGGAGTTCTTCTGGCTCCACCGCGACTGTCTGCACCGGTCGCCACATCTCTGCGCCTAGGGGAGAGAAGAAGAGACAAAAGGTGAGCAGAAGGAACATATGAGGAAAGCCTAATTTTCCGCCATAACACTTACCGGTCTTCTGTTGGTGGACCATTCCTCATTTCGGGTCGGCGCCGCTTCGTTGGCAGGTACCGCACCCCGGCCCCTATGGGGAAAGGACAAAAGACATTACTGGGGGAATATAAAGACATTAAGAGGGATCGCCCCCATCACTAACTCACCTGAGTTTACCATCGGCAATTCAATCCCTCAACGCAGCGCCTTCATTCTGCACCTGAAATAAAGGACAGACCACAGGTTAGGAAGGCAACAGAAAAGGAGGCTCAATACTTGAACTTTTATAATATTCATACTTAAGGCGTTCCGCTCGGAAAAGTCAAGTGGATTTTGCCAGCGCCATTCTGAAAACCAATGAAGTAACTGGAAAAACACGCGCCCCTGCACCACAAGCAGGATGGAGAGTTCATCCTTTCAAACCATAAGGTGAGCTTCAACCGGGGATTTCGGAGGAAGTTAGAGAGGAACGAAGGGGGGAAAGGGGGAGCAAGCACACTATTCTGCAGACTGTTAATCCCCTTTCTCATCTGCAGAAGGATATTCCTACTGGCCAGACAAGCAAGATTTGAGGGTCCTGTTCAGTCGGTGTTCCGAGTTCTGCGCATCAGGTGAGCGTTACACGCAGTCACGGACGGAGCCGAAGACACCACCCCCCCCCCGTCGACGGAAAAGCAGAATGTACCACTGTCGACAAGGTATCAGTCGATGCTCTCGTCATGGGGACAGCAGCCTCCACGTCTTAGTCTTCACCGGTGACCCGTTCTTTCTGGAAGAACCGGAACTGTGCTTCGAAGAATCCCAGCTGGACAAGGACTTATGATCTTTAGATTAGTGCTTCGAGGAAGACTGCTTGGGCTTCGCCGGTCCTTTGTCCAACACCTTTCACTTCTTGGGCCTTCCACCAGACCCCTTGGACTTGTTAGGCTGATCTGACTTGGATAGCGAGGAGCCACTCGCCCCCTTCGAATGATGTGACCTGGATGTAGAAGACTTGCTACCTCTCCCCACCTCAGGCGTAGGCAACTCGGTCCGTTGCTTCTTAGCGGGGGTTCCGCCGACTCAACTCGTCAGTGCTCAGAGGCCTTCTCTGCCCTCACCGAAGACATGCTCCCCCAGGCCAAACCCACTTCCGAGGCATCCTCCAAATGATGGGGGTACAGACAGTAGAGACTGTCCGTATGGCCATCCCCTTCATAGACCTTTAGGCCACAGGTAGCACAAGAACTAAACAGTTTTTTTTCTGGGCCACAGATGACATACTGGCCTTATACAAAAAGCATGTGCAAAACACGAAGAGAAACACGAGGTGATCCAACAGTTGGGAGACAGTTGAAATCTGAAGGCAAGCCGTATGGGTGGGGCCATTTATGTCAGACATCCTATTGGTGTAGCCTATAGCACCCAAAAAGAACGTTGATAGGACACTAAAGTGTCAGTTTGCCATAGGAAAACACCAAGTTAAAGTTACCGAGGTTTCCCAGCCTGACAACGGGAAATATTCACAGCATATCAATCCATGAACGATTAATGCTGGAGAATATTAATTTCACAATATTATCCAACACCACAGCAGCGAGAAGGGGTTATTAGCATTTAGACCAGCGTTCAGGCAACTCAACGCCATATACAGGATCATCCACCCAGCATCCCTAAAGGTTACTCCAAATGGTCACTCATACTTGTCAAAATCCAGGTGACTTGCAAAGTTTTATCCAAAGCCATAGAGAGGCGATGGAGACCCCTAGACCAACATCTACTTAAGGTTCATATATGCACTACCTTTTTCAATTAACTTTACCAGATCGCCGGGATGTGTGGGGGGGGAGGGAGGACAGACTTGTCTGGATATGGTTCTCCACCCCTAAAATACATGATCTTTTATGAACATGGATTGGAGTGGCTGTATCCGGCTAGCCACTACTTGGTTCTACACTTGTTGGTTCGAATGGAAGTTGAAAAACTCCATGTTCTTTCCGTTAATCATGCCCTTTTCCTGGTTTCAAATCACCAATGAAGGTCAGACTGGGACAAGAAATAGGCCCAGACACCCAAAAAAGTGGCCCACCCCTCACGACCCTTGACCTCTGACCTCTGATGACATCACGGGAAGTGATGTCATTTGATCCCACCCCAAAGTGACATCCCAGGAAGCGATGAAACATGACCTTTCACCCCTTGACAAAACAGGAAGTGGCATCAAATAGCATTGTACCCAAGTACACTAAATCCTGAGCCTATATTTTGGACTCAGTTAAGGAACCAAACTCTCATCTCACTCCAATAACTTTAGTGTGTTTGGCGATTGTAATGAGGTTCTTGATCCTCAAGTCCAATGTACGATTTAAATCTACTAAATCTCATGTACAATTCCACAACTCTGTCTCTGAACTGTCTCATTGATTCTTGGCATATTACACATCAATCGGATCTAGATTATACTTTTTATTCACCTGCCATAACTACTTTTCAAGAATTGATTAGGAGTTCATATCCAAATCACAGGCTAATCTTCTATTAAAGGCCACACTAGAGAGCATTACACTCTTCGATCGTGCCTCTGTTCACATTAGATTATCCAATATACAGGATGTTCACCATAATAACAGATGGAGGTTCAACTCAGCACTCTTGAAAGACGAATTTGTGAAATGTATTCATCAACATACTCACTTCTTCAAAGAAAATTCTTCAGCAGACACTTCAGTACATAACAATTGGGACTGCTATAAAGCAGTACTAAGGGGCCACATTATATCATTCTGCAGCCAAGAAGAAGAAACTCAATAAAGACAAATAATCAACATAAAAATGTTACAATCAGAATATATTCAGACCAACGCAGCTCCTCTTCAGAAGCTTATCAAGCTAAGAATACAGTATAACTTAACGACTGAATACTCCTGCACTAATCTTTTGAAGTATAAATCCAAGATGTGTCAGTTCTCGAGTAATTGAAAGCTCTAGCGCCCATCTCAAAAAAAAAAAGGACAAAGCAAAATTCACCATTATTACAGATCAGAATGTTAAAATAGTCCTGCATGATCGAGATATTCTGTAGGGGTTTTGAAGGTTCTATGAAAATTATATTCTTCAGACGCAGTACCCAATACTGGTGCTGTATGTTTCCTTAAGCTTATACATTGTAATTCTTATGAAAATCCCAACTTACAATCTTTAGATTCCCCCATATCCTCTAGTGAAGTACATAAAGTGTCATGACCCTTACCCCTGGCAAGTCAGCCTTCCAGTTAGGGCCAGGTCAAAGGCCTTAAAACCTCATCCAAGACTGAGTCAGTCCTGGCGCCAGGCTCAACCATCATGAAGACCAACATTAGAATGGGACTATTTAACTTGGGGGGTGGGGATTCAGCCAACATGGAGACACATACCTCAGTTACAAGGAACTGAGCTATGCCGTCTAGTCTTTTGGGTGTGGCAGGCCTGGCACTACTTTACCGGGACTACTTTACCTGAGACTATTTAAACCGCACCCAAACAGCAGAACATGCTTGGCATTAGTCTGCTGTGGGCAGAGTAACGTTCACCGTGTCCAGTTCTTTGATGCCAGCTTACCTGAAACCAATGACCTACAGAGAGAAAACACTACGAAACTTACCTGGAACAGTATCCTGTCTTCAATCAATCGCTGACTTCAGTTCCACTCACCTGAAGGTACGGACTCCATCATCCGGCACTGCATGCATCCTGGAATACCATAACCTGGAAAGAGGAGAAAGACAGCATTAGTAAGCATTTACTCACGTTTTCTCCCGAGTGAAGAAAGCCTCACAATTCTTACCCGGGTAGTCATCGTATCATCGCTGGAACATTATGGCGCTCGGCGAGCAACATCGCGACCTGCAAGGAGAGAAGACACCGGTTAGCAATACAAAATGCAAAACAGCGCATCGCGCATTACTCACCGGACAGCATTGCGCACACTGCGCTTTCGCCTACCGGCCCATTCTCATCTTCAAACTGTATGACAACACCAAATTACCTTTCCATACCTAAAAGGAAAGAAGCAAGACATTATTCAACTAAGAGGAACATAAGAACTGCATATAAAGACTGTAAAGCAGCAAACCTATGGAGTCGCAGCAGGCCTGGATTCTCACAGGGGGGCTTGCACCAGTGAAGTAACTTGGTCGCTGCTCGCCCACCCACATCCACGTGCCCCTGCCACAAGGAGCAGGACGGAGAGTCCACCTTTTACAATATTAAGGTGAGAAGGCCAAAGGGGGAGGAAGGAGTTGAGGCCAAGGGAGGTGGGAAAACAAAGAATCTGGTACTGAATCCAGCTCTCCTATATTGCAGACCCATCTTTAACCAGAGGCCTTACCAAGGGAACAGGAGAGGGTTTGAGAGTGCAAATCATCCAACCAGGGCTGGGTGGTGTCCCTGTGGATACCAGGCGAGCATAACAAAGCCATTAATGATCAAGAATGGTAAGGCCCCAGGCCCAGATTGTTTTTCAATTGATTATTTTGCCCATTTCAAAGATATCCTAGTCCCTAAACTTAATGAACTCTTTACCTCATTTATTGCAAAGCAATGCTTAACGTATTCCCTAAGCCCAATGAAGATCCCAAACTGGTTCAGAATTCTAGGCCCATCTCTTTAATAACCACTATGATCTTTGCCAAACTTCCAGCTAATAGACTTCTCCCCTTTCTTTCACATTTCATTCAGGTAGGTAGGTTATGTTAAAGGCAGATCATCTTCAGCCAACAGACTCTGAATATTCTTAATGTCATTCAGGACTCCCCTAATCCATATGCCGAATTGGCCCTTGATGCGGAGAAAGCTTTTGACAGTAGAATGGACCTACATGTTTAAACTTTTACTTGGCACAGCATTCCCAATTCAGTCATATCCATGATTAAACTTTTTTCACCAATACCACTATATCAGTTTTTATAAACTATAATGTATCCCTTTTTCCTCTGTAGTGGTACGCGCCAAGTATGCCCCCTCTCGCCCCTTCCATTTATTCTAGCTTTGGAACCCTTCCTGGAAGCAATCCAACAAGATGAAAACATGTGGAATTCAATATAAAAAAGGTATTTAAAAAACTGCAGCCTATACAGATGCTGCTCTTTTTGAATACACCAAACAAGTGTTTACATCATCCGACTAGCATTATTACACGATTCTCTCTGGCATCAGGCTATAAACTTTATACAGACAAATCCGATTTTACCAACATTCATTGCACCAAGCACCACAGTGCAAGGCTTGGGATGAAATGGTGTTCAACTGGTATCATATATTTAGGTATTAACATTGGGCCCTCAGTGAAGAATATAAACATAATAGCCAATATTCTAGCTAACGTGAAAGTTAACCAATTCTTGGTCCCCCTTCTTATTCTGGTGGGATAGACTCGAAAAGGGAGTAGTTTCTTACCTGTAACTCCATTTCTCCAGCGTTGGTATCTTTCATGGATTCACATGCTGAATATTCCCCATCGTCAGGCTGGGAAACCTCGGTCACTTTAACTTAGCGTTTTCCTATGGAAAACTTCGACACTTGTGTCCCATCAACTGCCTTTTTCGACCAATGACGGAGAAACGCGGCTGCCTGGGCCAGAACGCAGCCACCAGAATCACATGGCATTGGTATCTCCGAATCCACAGAAGGGTCAGCCGGAAGAGGAGAAACGGGGGAAATGCATACGCAAATCGGCCCATCCATGGGAACGAGAACGCATCCCCCAGAGACTCGGGATGAGCCCACCTGCTGACAAACTCCCAGCACTGTTCCATGGATGCAAAAAGATCCAACGGGGGATGGCCCCACTTCCGGAAGATCCTGGAAACCTGCTGCTCCTTGTAACGCTCACCTGATTCCCGCAGAGGCGCCGGTCTTGACTGGGTGAATGCCGTATCTTCAGAGGTGATGTGTAACACACGGTTGGCTCTTTGGGCTGGGCCTCTGTGCACTGTATGTCTGACTTGAAGAGTAAGATGTCTGCAGATAGAAAATATGGGATTAATGAACTGGGGTTATTGGGTGCCTCTCTCCTCTTCCCTTTCTCTTCTCCTGTAGAACCCCAGAGGTTAACACCCTCACCTTAGGTAAGTGAACGCCGAGCTCTCCATCTGCCTCGGGGCAGGGTGCCGTAACCAGTTTCTTCAATGGATAAGGGTGCAGGCCTCTTGACCTCAGAGGACTGCTGTCCGTCGTTAACTGCACGAACGGTAAGTTCTGGGCACTTCAAATGTCTTAAAAGTCTTTTGTAATGATATCTCTTGTTTTGCAGAGTTCCGGCGATGGCGGGCTGATGAGAGTTGAGGATCGAACCCACGTGAGGAATAGAAGCGGCTGGAAGCAGGTAAGTAAGCGCTTGTAGCCTGCTTCATGACGCGCACTGTCCCTTTTATCTTGCAGGTACAAGTTCGGAGCTTTAGAGAAGCTGAAGGGTGCTGGAATACCCACTGGATTCGGCGTGGGAAGGAGTAATGGCACGTGAGTAATAAAGTTGCCCAATGTCTTTAAACGCACCTTCTTTTGTCTTTCAGATGCGGGATGCAGCGCCGAAGGCCTCCGGAGCATGCAAAGAGCTGGTAAGCTTTTGTCTTTCAGATGCCGGAACGCAGTGCGAAGACCTCCGGAGCATGCGAAGAGTAGGTAAGCCTTTGTCTTTCAGGTGCCGGAATGCAGCGCGAGGCGTTGGTGACAGCCGATGGACCAGGTAAGAGATGCGCTGCCACTGAAGAACGTAGTGCTGACCTGTTCTTTCTTTGTCTTTACAGGTGCTGCTGAAGACTGGATTCCAGGATGGTAAGCCTTTGTTCCCTTAGGCCCAGGATCAGAAGCAGAAGACACGATGAGCGTTCTGCTGCAGAGAATGCAGAATAACGCAAAGCAAGATTCATCCATCGGGTGTGGTTTAAATAGCCTCCTGTAGTGCTTAGGTGTCTCCTTCCACAGCCACGCCTAGATAAGAAACGAGTTCCTGCTTTCCAGAAGAGTTCCAGTGTTCTGAACCTAGGGAGTGGCTCCTGCCCCACCCAACAGGAAAAGTAGTCCCAAACAGAAGAGGATCAGGGGTTCAACTGGCAGGGAAGTAAGCAGCATGGTCTGCTGCAGGTAAATCCACCCAAGCATTATGAGCCCGGCGCTTCCAGCGCTGGGACTGGGCATCTTTATGAGCCTGGTGCCACTGGCGCCAGGACAGGGTCCAAAAGGTCCCAATTGGGACTGGCTGGCACTCGGAACCGGGGTTATGGGTCTGCTTCCAAGGGAGTCGGGCAAGTTCTGATCTTTTGGAAGCAGAGATCATGACACTCCTTCAGCTGCCACTCGTGCAGCTGGCCAACGTCCCTGCCGAGCGCATCTGCCAGACACATTCAACACTCCAGACAGATCAGCCACAATGTCAAGCAGAGCCCAATGCCAAAGGTCTTGCGCTTCCCTTGACAGGACCCTGGAATGAGTGCCCCCTTGTTTCCCCCGAGATAAAACATTGTGGTGGTATTGTCTGTCAACACCCTCACCACCGACCCGCGTATGTGTGGCAGAAACAACTTGAGGGCCCAGTGTGCTTCTCTGAACTCGAGCACATTAATGTGGAACCGAGATTTCTCCCGAAACCACAGGCCTTGAACCTGCAAATTGCCGAGATGCGCCCCCCCATCCCGTCTGAGAGGCGTCTGCCACAATCGTAAATTGCAACTCCGGCTCCATCACAGTATGCCCCGTACCAGCTTGGCCGAGCACGTCCACCAGCGAAGAGCAGCCACCAGAGGGCCGTTCATCACCAACTTGTCAGACTCTACGCCCACCGGTCCGCGAGGAACTCTTGTACCCGTCTCATGAAGAGAAGACAGCTTGGCAGCAGTGGAATACAAGAGGCCATGGCCCCCCTCTGCCCCTGCACCCCCCCCCCTCCAACAGCGACATGTAGGTTCGGACCAGCACCCTTGTGCCTACCTTCCTCTCGCCTGCCCTTTGCAGAAGCTTCAGGACCCACTCGCCGGAGGGCTTCACCAGACCGTGTAGAGAAGAAACTCCACCCCCAGAAATACAAATTCTTTGGACGGCGTCAGAAATTATCTCGAAGTTGATGGCGAATGCCATTTGTTGCAACAGCTGCAAGGTAGGTCCAAGACTTTCTTGCACCTTCCCTGGCAATGAACCTCTCACCAGCCAGTCGTCCAGGTACGGATATATGTGATGACCCTCCCATCGGAGAAACGCTGCACTGGTGCCAAACACTTTAACATCATCAAACAGGAGTACCCGAAACTGGTAATGTTCCTCTATGACAAATTGCAGAAACTTGTGGTGCCGTCGACACATGGGAATGTGAAAGTATGCGTCCTGCAAATATAAGTATTTAGGTGATGGATTTGCCTCCATGCATACCCGCATCTACTTTTGGTTTTTTGCGAGGCTAAACAGCCAGAAATTCATCCGGCTGGACCGACCGGATGACCTCCTCAAGAGTGAGCATCTTGAACTTGAGGCGTTGGAGTCTTGTTCAACACCCGAAAATCCAGAATGGGCCGCCACTTGCCGTTGGGCTTCTACACCATGAAGTAGCAGGAATAAACCACTCAGCCTCTCTCTCTGGCACCAGTTCTATAGCCCCTTTCTCCAGCATAAGAACCATCTCCTGCCGCAGGATTTGAAGATGCGGTTGCAAGCCATACACCAGTGGAATGGAAACCGGGGAACACTTCAACTCTGAGTGGCATAGCCGCACCGTATCCAACACCCAATGATACGATGTTATTTTTCTCCACTCGTCCACGTGCATAGCCACCCTGCCCCCCAGTAGATGGTCCTCCTGAAGGCAGTCATTGTTGTGGTTTAGCTTGCTTCCCTTTAGAGGTGGAGGACTGCGATCCCCTTTTCTGCTGAGCCTGGAATTCCAGACCCTTCTGCGCCGACCATCAATACCCATGTGAGGAATAACTGGATCGACCATAACCCCGGTCCCTGGTGGAAGCAAACTGGCATTACTGGAAGCACCCCGGAACCGCCGAAAGGAGCGAAAAAGAGTGCCCACTCTGCAAAGCACCCAAGGACTTTGCAGTCTGTGTCCTCCTTCATCCCTTTGAGGGCTTCATCAATTTTCTTTCCCCAAACAAATTCTCCCCTTCACAGGGCATGTCGATAACTTTGTAATGCACCTCCGGTCGAAAGTGAGTGCATTTTAGCCAGGCCCCATTGTTAATTTGCTTAAAGCCTGACTGCCAAGTCGATGGCAATATTTATGCTGTGGTTGGAAGCCTCTTCACCTTCACGTGCCAACAGCATGGCATCCTTGCGGTGCTGCTCCGGCAGATGTTCCAAAATAGGCACCAGCCTATGCCACATTTTGCGATCATATGGTGCCATGATCTTTAAGGAATTAGCCACTTTCACAGTCGTCGCCCCAACAGTCAAAACCTTCTTCCCGAAGACATCCTGCCTCCTTGCCTCACTGTCCGGAGGAGTAACACTTTTGTTGACTTCGGGCCTTCCGGCTGGCTGCCGCCGACACCAGCTGACTCAGGCATGGGCTGAAATCCATAAACCGTAAGTGTACCCTACCCCCTTGGTTCAATCTGATTTAAAGTAAATTCTGGGGGAGCAAACAAACGACAATTTCTTTTCGAGAGTGCTATAAATTGTCCCAATTCACTAATGCTGGCATTTGTCTTCGTTTTAGTGAGATTGAGCTGGTTTGATGGAGAAAACAACAATCCTGTATTTGACCTATAATCATTGAAGGATTTAAAATCATAAGTAAAGTCCTCATTCGGAGAAGTAATTTAGTTCAACACATTTGTACATTTTCTAAAAAATGTTATATTGATTGCTTCAAGGTATAGTACATGGATACACATAACAGATTCAGTTTCAAGATTCATTGTGCAAGAAAAATAAGAGAAACAAATGGTTTCAAAACATTAGAACAACTTGACAAAGGTTAAAATTACAACAAGTGTGCGTCTAAATCTAATCCAACGAAAAATACGGGGGGACGAAAAACTCACAACAAAACTAGGGGGAAAACTCAAACGGTAGTTGCCCCTGGGAGTACGGGAAATTCTTTTCTAGTTGGATTCCCTCGATTCCCTGTATGGATAGGTTTGACTAAACTGATCCTTTGTCCATAGGGTTGGCTAAATTTATTTTCTTTGGGCTTCAGTTTTGCCCAACCTGAAGGGTCTTTGTGCGGTAAAAGAATTCTTTGCCAACGTGGTGCTGGGTGGGAATATCCCAGCTATTCACGTTTCGGCGGTCTTGCAGCTCACGCATGCATCCGCCTTCATCAGGGCATATTATTTCGGGACCCTGCCTTTGAGCTAATCCCATCTGGGTTGTAGAGTGGACTGGAGAGGCGAGACACCTAGTCTTCCTGTGGAGTTACTGCTATGCCTAATGTAGGCACTAGTGGTCTGGAGTGAGATGTCCGTAATCCCTTCCTTGGTTCTGGTTCAGATTGGTGTGGATCGGTTCCCAAGACAACGATGGTGCCCTTGTTTGGGGGTTGATCCGATATGCTGGCCGTTAAGGTCCGACAAGTGGCTCTGGCGCTGTGTATGCGTCTTGTGTGGGGGTTCTTGATTTTCCCGGGATTGGTACTCGCATCTGCATAGGCAAAATGGGTGGCACTTAGCAAACTGTTCCTGTCACGCTGCCAATCTTCAAGTCCAAGCAGGAAGGCCCTCCTCTACATGACATCGTCACGGGCAACATCAGCTTCAATCTTCTTGGAAGCTGTCTCATTAGACGCGCCACAAAGCGCTTCCGGGGCGGCGTGGCAGAGTGCCTGCCTGGCATTCAGTCAGGGACCAGCAGCAGGCTGAACCAGGCATGGGCTGAGACTTCAGGGTAGACTCCGGGGCCTTGAACTGCTGCTCAAGCAGACCCTTGACAGCCGGCTCTGAAAATGGATGGCACATCGTGCGCAGGCCCTCCTGTCAGATATGGTCAAGAATAGGCATGGAGAAGACAGCCTTCCTTTTCTTGCTCATATGATCGAATAGGAAGCAATCCTTCCGCTCTTCCTCTGGTGCCAGTCCACATTCCACACACCCCTTGAACATCACGGCGTGGAACACCCCAATATCATCGGGGGGGGGAGGCTGCGCTGAACTCCTGAGGCTGTTCTACCTCCCTGTCCGTATCCCATGCGTCATCCCTCGTCGGCGAAGATGAACCAGTAGACAAAGTGTCCCGCGGAACACTCTCGGTCTCTGACTCTGGCAGTTCGCCCTCCTCTGGACAAGACTGGAAGGTCGTCCCTCACCGGCAATGGTACTGGCAACCCTGCCGGAGGAGACTTCATAGAGGCACACCGGGAACCTCCATCACCGGCCCAGTCGGTTTCACATTCAGAGGAGGCAACCTCGCATCCAGCTGGCCCAACAACTATTGCAGCGTGGACAGAACTTGGGAGCGACAACAGACTACGGGTTAACCAGCCAAGCCGGTCCAGCTCCCAGTCCACTCAACGTTGAAGGACCAACACATTGTAGTCCCAAAGCAGAAAGATCCAGCACAGGCTCCTGGTCGTAGTCAACCTCTGAGGACAGTGAAAAAGCCGCCGTATCTTGATGCAGAATGGTGTCAGGCAGAAGCAAGTCGAAGGCGAAAGACTGCCACGCCCCACTCATCGGCAACAATCCTTCCATTTTCGTGGACGAGAACAGCATCGGTTCCTTGTCAAACACTGTCGTCGGAGCAGACACCACTGTCAGAACTGTAGATTGAGAGCAACCGTTGACAGGTCAACCGTCGACGAGGCACCAACACCTGATGCGTAGACTTCACCGGAGACCCGGCCTGCTTGGAAGAGCTGGTCCGGTGTTTAGATGACTCCTGGCTGGAGGACGATCTGCGATGGTCCCCGAAAGAGCGCTTCGATGACGATTCCTTCAGCTTGGACAAGCCCTTCTCCTGCGCCGTCGACTTCTCAGGCCTACTACCAGACCCCTCAGAATGGCCCGACTATGCTTGGACAAAAATGTACCCTTCGACAGCTGCTTCCTCGAAGATCTACTGCTCTTCCCCACCTCCAACGCTGGCACAGCAGGACGAGGTTTCTTAACCGGAGGTTCGGCCGACGCTGCATGGCGATGTTCCGCAGCCTTCACAGGCCACTCAGAGGACAGGCTCGGCCCATCTTAATTCGATATATCAAAATTCATGTGCAAAAACACGAAGTGATCCCAACAGTTTTGAGACAGTTCAAATATGAAGGGAAGCTGCAGCGGTGGGGCCATTTATACCATATGTCCTATTGGTGGAGACTAAAGCACCCAAAAAGGACGCCGATAGGACACTAAAGTATCAAAGTTTTCCAAAGGAAAATGCTAGGTTAAAGTGACTGAGGTTTACCAACCTGACAGTGAATATTCACAGCATGTGAATCCATAAAAGATCCAATGATGGATAATGATTATTTCCCCTATTGTACTCCATTATCTATATAGGCTTCCTACTCATATTCCTGCTTTTTTAAAAATCATTACCTGTATCCTCTAATTTCCCTGGGGGAAAGAAACAAAAGATATCATTATGCAAGCTTAAGAAGCTAGGAACAGCAGGAGTAATAACTTTCTCAGATTATAAAAATTACCACTCAGCCTTTTAGCTTTACAATTCCTAATGTGCCTAATTGGTATGCAATAGAGAACGATGGTCTCCCACATACCCTAATGGATTGCACTTATATCAAAAACAATAAATGCTTCAATAGTACTAGTATTAATGTCTCCATTATGTACCTTCAATCATATTTACTACCACAAACTTCAAGACTTTATTACTGTACAATTCATAATGCTAGTAATTCTTGTGCACCCAGCCCCAATTAGTCATCAAACGTGCTCTTTAAGGGGGACTCCCAAAGGTTGGGTAAAGCTCTTGAAATCTTTTTGATGACAATGATAAATGGCCATTTGTTGACAGACTAATTTCCCCATCTTTAAGCGGCGAACTAGATCAGAGCCTAAGAATTATCAACCAATCACAATACTAGATGCTGATAAAGTTTTTGCAACCTTAACACTACAGCATCTGGAAGATTGGGCAATAAGCATTGGCAGAATACAGAAAACCCAAAGTGGATTTAGGAAGGGCCACGGCACAAGCTTGAATGCTTTTAGAATTAAACGTTTCCAAGATTTGGTATGGGGGGAAATTAGATTACGATCTTCATGGAAGCAGGCAATTTATCAGACCTGGTCCATGCAATAGGACCTCAATTACCACAATGGTTAAGACTTTGTATTTGCGTTGGCCGACTCTATAGCAACTGCCCATGCCCAACACAAAGTTACAACAGTGAAGGCAAGTCCCTGTTAATGCACACTCCAGAGTGAATACAACCCTCTAAGGCAATAGGCCATGAGATTTCTTGCAAGGACAACACATTTTAATTGTACAGAACACAAATATCAAAGGACTCTGTTGCTCGAGAACATTCCGACTCCAAAATACACGACTGCTTTTAGAGGGACATCATAAATCATGTATAGGGTCTAAACTAGCACATTTTATTGGGTAGACAGTGTACATAATCTTGCTCCATATGGGATGCCAGGCTACAACTGGTTGGTTCTTCCGCCGGTCAGGATCCACGTGGGTCAGCTGGGCTCATCTTGTCTGGAGAAGGTCAGGTCACTCGTGAAAGACAGTTTTACATCTAATCTACCACACTAAGCCTACTGCATCACTGTTGCATGCACCTGGGTGGCTTGGGGAATTTGTGCCAGGGGGGAAGGGAGGATGAAATACAGTGACACTGAACTACACATTCTGGATTTAGTTGATAACGCTCCTCTCGCACCCAAGGTCTCCACCCAGGTTTTGATCTATAATTTATCTGTCCCTGTACCTCGTGTTACAAAGGATGCATTTTTACACTCAGGGGTGGAGGGGTGAAACAGTCGAGCATAATTAGATCTTTTATGGTCACTTGATTTGTGGTAGGACATGGGGTCTCTTGCTTATGGAATGCAGGGGCATGGGGTCGGGTCAATGGTGCGGGGTTGGCTTTGGACTGGCTGGGTGTTAGAGGCTGACTGGAAGCTTAGTGGTGATGAATGGGCACTGCGCTGAGCCTGTGTGGTCTCGGTCTTGCAGGGCGCATTCCTCTGAAAGATAGTTTGCAACAGTGAAGAGACATGGGGAAGTGGACTTCAGTGAGAACTGGCGGTGTGCATTCCTCCTGTCTTTCTGCCTATTGATGTTGGGCCTAGTGGAATCTTTCCATGGAGATCAGCTGGTGCAGCGCGACGAAGCAGGCCTGTGCTTTTGCACAACTAAAAAATGGCATTTCATTCTATGTGTCTCCTAATGCTACACATCTGATCTTGCTATATTACCTCTGCACCGAGTTTTACTGCGGTTCTCTCCCCCCCCTTATACACTGCTTCATAGGGGATTCACATCACCTGAAAGCACTTAGGGGGTGGATATACTGATTTCCATCCCAACAAAGGTAAGTGTGGCGGGCCTGTAAAGCCAGATTGTCTAGCTACACGGAATACAGAATAAATGCCTAACATTCAACATTAAACTTGATGCATCTTAGAGTTTGTATTACTAGCTTATGTATCAGTTTTGTACTCTCGAAAAAGCCTTAAAATACACCAGTGACTTACAGATTATCCCAATATCCGTTTAGCCAACTTCATAGTGCCTCTCTGCAAGAGCAAACATATTTCTCAATATCTGGTTAACGTTGAAATGACAGGCCTAATCTGTACCTTAAGTTCCAGCATTCACTCAGGCTGTAAAGAGAACATTTACAGTGCATTACCCAGTGTCTCTTGGGACTGTAGATCTACTGACATTGAGAGCAGGAGTGCATTTAACTGCATCTTGATATTCCCCAATAACTTAAATGTCAGCGCATAGAGCACTCTCATGAAGGCCGCCAGAACAGCAACAGTATAGCGCTAGCGAAGGAGTCATCAGCTGGCCAGGGTTTTATGTAGTGGTACGCTCTAAGACAGGATAATCACAGGTTTAGGTGAGTGGGGACTATTGGAAACGCAGTGCCACTCTGCTGTAAACAGTTGCACTATTTACGACAATTTGCACTGCACTTTTTTCTAGTCAAACATGTTTCATTCCACCGGATAGGCTCTTTGAAGTCAACCACTCTACTCTGGCTCAACAGCAAGCAGCACAACCATGTGTAAGTCTATGTTAAGTGCTGGGAAGCATGCTGTACAAGTGGAGACGTTCACATTATGTATGCATTTTGTACTTCTGAACCTTCATGTCCAAAAACAAACTGCTCATTTTTCATGTTGCATTTGGTGTTCTGGTACCGCTTTCTATGTATTGCTGGCCAACAGAAAGTGGTGCACATACACTGTTCACTTGAAACTACACCAGGAACGCTTGGGGCTCAAAATCTTACACCCTGTACGGAGTGAGGCAATTCTGTCAAATTGTGAATAAAATCAAGACTCCTCCCCCACACCCCACTTTAAGAAAACCTGCCAAAGGTCAAATTACCACTTGTTTTCTTTATACACGAGACATTTGTGGATGGCTGTGTTCTCGAAATGTTCAGCATACTTCCCCAACATGCTACAAACCTGAAATTTGTCATGGGGTAGGTTCCATGGTGTAGACAATGTAACAAGTATGTAATATACATTTTATTTTTTTTTTGTTTAAGTGGTCTGAAATGCTTACCCCTGCCATTGGCTCTTTGCGCTGTAGTTCTGCCATAGTTCTGCATTCATTGTTCCTAAACTTTCCACACTATCAATCTAGCTCTCTTCAATACTCTCCGCAATGAATGAAGTGGGAATGAACGTGCAAAGCACGGGTACACCCGCTAGTCCATTACAAAGTCAACGTGAATGGAATAGTTGAACAATGACAAAATGTCCTTGGAGGGGTCATCAAAAATGGGTCACTTCACAAGGAAGACCTCAAAAGCAGCCACATTTAAAACGGAAAGGCCTTCCTTCGGTCAAGTCCATTTTAAGAGTTAGTGGTTTTCATGCCCAAGTGCCCCTTAATGCTGGATGCTTGTGCCCCACATGCAGAGGGGGTCAGATCCACTTCTAGCTCAGGATTGGGCACAACGTATTAGACATTTGGCAAAGTAACTCTTCTAAAGGTGTCCTGGTACCAGACTGTCAGCTAGTACTGAACAGCAAACCCTGCCAACCAGCAACACAAATCCGGCCTCAGATTTATTTCGACCTCACAAGTAGGATGTGTGAACCTTAAGGCCCCTTTGTGTAGTCGGGAATCTTGATAACGACTAGGGTGGAGAGAGAAACAACCTGGAAGCTTACCCATTTTATCTTGAATCTTGTAATTGCAGGCAATGGAGAAGTTGCTCCTTGTATTACCAGCACGGTCTTTCAAAGAGATGGGAATGGTTACTGCGATAGCACGGGTGCGCACCTAGAAACGAAAAACACAAGCACCAATCAGACCAACTACCACCTTGCTGGCTTCAAACCTTGGAGGAATTTTTAAAATGATAAACTTCAAGTGCATGTGAATGCTTGTAGTACGTCAAGTATACCAAAGTGAAATTACTATGAGAAACATCTCACGCTTAATTGATTAGAGGTCAAGCAACATGTCAAGCAGGCTCATTTTTTGAAGTGGAATGCCTGATTAAGGGATTCAAGAGTGGCTTAAGCGTTTCACTGCAGGAGATTGTTAATGCATTTGGAAAAGTTGGGGCAAAAATCAGATTTAGCATTTTGGTAAATTTCTCAAATTCCTCCTAGCGTTATGCTTGCATGATCTCATTGCATAGGAATCCGCTCCAAATTCCACCCGTAAACAGTATTTAGGTGGCATTTCCACAACTGAGGTCCCAAAGCTTTTTCGTCTCCCCAAATTTCAGAGTTCTCTAGCAACTCCATCTGGACATTTCTGAAATTCCTGTAAAGGCTGCTTCGACAAACATTGCTCAGTCTTCTCCCTTTTGTACCATAGGAGGAACAGGCTGATGGTGTGGGGGTCTTTAGTTCATTCCAAATTGGAGTATACAAACATGCTATGTGCCAGCACCCTAGATAATCAAATTCAACACCTTCAGCAAGTTCAGAACATAAACTGAATCATAGCTCATCCCTTTCTGTGTAGACCAGAACATACCATTACAGACAAAAGGACAATGCACAGATACATACAATAGTGAGCAGTCAGTAGGGCTTGGAAGGGAGGTCATGGCGGAGTAGGGCGAGGAGTGTTATTCCCTACAGGAACTCATTCAGGGGTTGGAGGTACTTTTAGGGCAATCCTGAAGCTCTGGAAATTGGTATTTCATTGAATTCCCGTGTAGATCCAGGAGAGTGAGAAGCAGGCGGCAGCACCAAGGTAGAGGATGGTGTGAGAAAGCAGAGCCTTAATGCAGCATGATATACAGGGGGAACACAGAAGCCTGGGATGAGATTTAAACATTAAAAAAAGAATATAAAAAGGACTGATGCCCAAGAGTGCAGTGTTAATTGGCAGAGGCGGGGAAGAAGTCTGAAGGAAGTGTGGGTGTTGAAGGGAAGTTATGAGTGCGCAAGGCCCACAAAGACTAGCAGCCTGAGTACCAAAGCAGAGAAAGTGTCAGGTAAAGCAGAAAGTGAGGTAGGTGCAGATGGGACACTCACTTGGTTCAGCAGGACCACTTCCCATAATCCCACTAATATGCCAAGTTTAAGATCACCAAGAAGAACCCCAAATGTGTGACGCTGGCGAAGGATTGTGATCAGGGGGAAATTGAGAAGTGTACAAGAGAAGAAGGCTGTGTGTTAGGAGAAAAACTTCTGAAGATTTAAGCATTAGCCAGCAAGAGGCCCGCCAGTCAGACTGGGATGAACGTGGATAGTTCAGGGGTAAATGAAGGTGGAAGGGAGAATATATTGCCATCAACCACATCAGGTGAAAATTGAAACCAAAGGCAGACATACATTTTCCAATGGAAGAGTATGATGTAGAAAATGGGACCAAGGACTAATCCTTAAGAGACTGACTGGTGTGATGGGGGCATCACCATAACAGGACTTGAACAAAATGTTATGGAGGTAAAAGGCAAATGTTCTAGAGGTCGAGGAGTGTTCGTGAAGTGGGATACTAATGCCAAACCTCAGAATGAGGACCATTTAGTGTGGAGAGAAGTGCTCACTGAGTTAAAGATGTGTGCTGCAGAATTTAGTATGAACATGAAAAAGCAAGGTAGGATAGGGCCACATTTGTCTGAAGAGCAGAGAGTCAACTAGAGCACAGGAGGGGTTTTGCAGCTTAGAGAACAGGCATCAGTTATTTTGTAGTACGGAAGGAGGGAAGAAGAGACAGTTGGGTGGGAACTGGGGAGAGCAGCGTATGTTTTATCCAGAATCAAAAGATCAGAAAATGGGCACTGCATCACCACATATGTATGAGGCTTTGTTTAGTTTGAAGGGTTGAGGAGAGTCGAGTATAGGAGCAGAGGAATGAAGTTGGTGTAGTGGCCGAAGTCTGGCAGTGCATTAAATATTGGCTTGAAACGTTTTCAAAGTCTCGACATTTCCATGGAATAGTCATTACAGATCTGAACCGTTGCTTTATCCATTTGTATGGTGCCTGTTGCACAATATGCTTTCAGGATAGTCACTATGTTGGAAATTGAAAATGCAGTGTGATAAATCTGGGCCTTTCAGCAACTTGGTTTGGGAATAGGAGCATGGTGCACAGGCTTAATGGTAAGTGATTCAGCCAGGTTCTGTTTGTCTCAGAAAGAAAGGTGGGATGTTTGATGGCTGTGCCCTCAAGGATCACGCATACGGTCCAGACGCAGATTATTCTGCATGATCCATTTTCCTGGTCTTCAACCTTTGAACCACAACACTGGACCTCCTTGATAAGTGCATCAAAATCATTTGCAGTAGCTTTATGGTCATCTTCAAGCGTGCTTTTGTCTCATTTACGAGTCTGTCCAGCCTTGAGGTAGAAGAGGGGAAAATGCAGGTCGAAGGGTGGGTCATGGTGCAGACCATATCAATACGTATGGGCAGAGGCGTAGGACCCGGCCGGAACAGACAAGGACGGAAATGGCAAGGGCGTTCACCGCCACTAAAGACATGGGAAGACAGGACGGAGGGACGACACAAACAGTTCCCATTAATGGAAAAGAGTGGCAGGCCAACATCAGTACATCCCATGGCAACAAACGTACAAAGATAATTTAAGATGCAAGCTGACGTTAACTGCTGGGGCTGGCAATGGATCAATGGACTGCATTTGATTTGGCAATTCTTGGACACAAAAAAGGGGGTGCTGACTAACCGGTCTACAATTGCAATATGTATAGCAATAATTATGTTGCGGTAAGATTTAGCGTGAGTGGTGAGGGCACCAGTCTCCCCAGTAAGCAGAGGGGTTGCACATGGGTGTGTTCTCACACCCCTAGTCGGTCTATACATAAAGGTTTTAATAAAAATCATTGTGTATTAAAGACAGATGCACCAAGTCTGGGCAGAGAATTCATAAATACTTATTTGCAGAGGATTCACTGCTCATTACTAAGACCCCAAAAGGACTACAAAGCACTTTGTCATTGTACCAACATGGGAATGTGATATACCACTAAAACGAAACGCCCAACATGGCCCAAACAGCCTGCTAAACACAAATGATGCTCAATTGGAGAAAGAACATTTTCATGATTATTTAGGTGCAAGATTTGATGAAGTAGTCGATGGAACCAACAGCTTATGAAGAGTGAGTTAATATTGAAAAAGCAAGCAGGGGCTATCAAGACCTTCTCCAATTGCTATGTACGGATAGCAGTGACCCCAGCCCTTCACAATATACAGAGAACAATCCCAGGTAGCAGTCCAGTATGGCTATGACATTTGGGCACACTAAGGTCATGGTGAGAAGGGAAACAAATACTTTTTTTAATAAAAGTTACTTCATCTTACATGATGAAGTTTTCCTTTGATGTTAGAGCTGGGGACATATGGGATTGGGTATGAAGCTTTATTAAGACCTTTACTGTTCTGGATAAGTTCATGGACAAGCAATGATATAAATCCCTGTAGAACAAGCCTGCAAGACCCATTGCAATTAGGCTCACATAATCTTCCATGGTTTAAAGCTATACAGAACCTTGCTACGGCCCTTGTTCTAGATCAGCTATGGCAATGTGCTCTCCAAACAAATTAACCACGAAAAGAACATACAAAGAGTGGCATTCCCATCCTGTAAACTGGTGGCAATTCCACTGTAAGGAATCATTTAAAAAGTAAAGTTACCTGTCGCAATGCAACCGAAAATATTTACTGACTGCACCCTCCTAATGTAAGAACAAACATCTTTGTCTTGCCTTTAAATGGGAGTAAAAAGTGCCATGACACCATGGCCAGCCTGGGGCATAACATGGTCTCTGGCCCGATGGAAAATTGGCACAATTGCAAAAAGCAATTCATTCCTTTTGTGTCAGACTGCATAGTAGGGGAGTTTTTGGATGAAATGTAATGCACATTGTGCAATTTGAATATTTATTCAGAAACAATGCTCAAAAACTACGAGCCCATAGTGAAGCAACTCATTACATTGATCCATATTGGGCAAAAAGTGGCCTACTTTGACCAACAAGGCAGGCTCGCACTAGCATTTTGCTTTTTTTGGTTCGGGAATTGTCCCATTGCCCTATGGACCAGCCCGAGCCTGTATGCCACAAAGACGATGTCCGTCTGTCTGCCCTGTTGTGCTATGAAGCCCCCCCACTTCCACAATGTAATATTCATCAAGTTGGCTTTGAACAGCTATTCCAGTAATACAGGTTAGAAAGCATCCACACCCTTGCTGGGGCCCCATCTTGCACACACACAACCTAATCACCCAGTGGCAGTTTGTGAATTTGTTTAATTGGAAGGGCATAAATGTTGACCACAAATATGCTTGAGTGACAGTGTAGCAAGGCAGCTCCAACAAACCAAATAGGTAGGGGTTGGGTAGTGGTTGAGCCACCCCTCACCTCCCCACATCCTCCGAGAACATTTTTTTTGAATGGGTTAAAATGGCCCATTATACAGCACACTTTGTGCAAAATTGGCCAAGTCAGACCATTCACAATCGGTTTTGATGTGAACGCAAATCCAAACATCCAACAGATACAACTCAACAGTGCACAGTAGCATTTCCCAAAACATTTTCATGATTCTTTTGCCTACAATATATGCCAGTGTAACATTTTCATGACGGCTACACCAATATACGCCAGTTTTCCCCATATAAGAACATAAGGTTTGCTTTGCTCATAATGCCAATAACGATTATATAGGAAACATGGCCAGGTTGGCTGCAATATATGGCAGCATCTGAGGTAAGGGCATACTCCTGTTGGCTTCGCCATAAAAATGACGGGCCAAACATTTACAAACTGGCTGCACCAAAATGCCAGCGTAGTTGCTTAATAACGCTAGGGCTTGCTTCATCAAAAATGCCCATCAAAAGGCCATGAAACATTAGGACATGGCTAGACTGGCTGCACCCAAATGCCAGCCCAGCCAGGTAATCACTTATTCTTACTTCATAGTGGATGCCCATTAACATTACCATAGTAGTGCACTTCAATGGTCTCCCGCTCCTCAACCTGCAAAAATCAGCTAGTCAGCAGCCAGTCCAGCACAAACACGCACACACCGTCACACAACATTCACTTGTTCATTTACTTGCATATTAATTTTCTCATTTAAATGCACACACAGCCACCCATACATCATACAGACATTACATAATGCATAACGCAGCATTTATGCACGTATACAATCAAACATTCAACACCCTTGATGCACCACACACAAGGTCTTACCTGCGGTTTGGTAAATCAATCTTCCCAGAAGGACTGTCCAGGAAAAACCCCAGCTCCCGTGCTCTTCCATACATACGGGAAGCAGGGAGATCTTCAGGTTGAGGTGCAAGATAGAGGCAATCAAGTTCCACTGCACATGTCAGGAACACTTCCTTCTGAAGTTAAAGCATGCACTTTGACTTCAGCAACAAACGACATTACTGAAGCTCAATAGCACTCATGACATTGCAACAGGGGTCCCCACTACGCCACTAGTAGGTCCAAATGTTGCTCTAATGTACTGTAGACTGCACACCCTACAAAAGTTAAGCGAAACTGTAAGAATTACCAACTAACCTCATAGGTCACAAGAGGTGATGCCCGCTGTACTTTGATCTCAAAGTGCGTGCCGTTGTCAAGTAGTAGAAATCCGTGCATTTCCGCAGATTGACTGTTCAGTAGTAGATTTCCAACATATGGTGCCCAATCCTCGTCTACATTCCCTCGCCGGACCACAAGGTGCAGGTAAGAGTCATCACAATATCCTGTGGTGCTGGGCAACACTGAAACATTGACAAGACATCCTCACTATACAAAGGATTCTTTTTTATTCACATGTATGACATTGCTGAGTCAGATATATTACCTATGTCCTGGACAGCAACAATTTCAACAGGAACCGAAAAGGGCCGGTTCTCAGGAATCACTTTGAAACCAAAGGTAGCATTCAGGGTGTAAACTCTGAAAGATCCAATTACCTAACAGACAAATAAAAATTAACGTTGAACAAAGATCATGTGCACAGACATTGGTCCTTTTCTTCACGCTTACCTGCAAGTGAATACTGGGGTCATCAAAAGGAACTTTCAACGTGTAACTTGCACTTCCATTGGCATATCTGAACTCCGACACCACATATCCACGTGCATTCGCTTGCGCTACACTTAAAGTCGTGATACCAATTGTCACAAACTGCAGAACAACATCAGGAAGAAATGTCCCAACTGACACATTGAATACCCTGGTTGCAGGAATAGTATCTAGGAAAGACAAAGGAGCATGCATTGTAACACCATAACTTCTCAGCCGTTCATTATTCCACAGCGTTTCACCACTTACTGTTGGTTACAATGGGTGGTCGCGGCATGAATGGAGTGGTGAGGTCTTTCACAATGGTCTGTCTGGTTTGCCCCCACTTGTCATCAGTCCATTGATTTTGCAAAAAGATGCTGATGCTGTAGGTTATTCCATGCTTCCCATTAACCACATGACTCTGGAAAGACAAATAAGTACCAGAATTACGTTGATGTTAAGTAACTGTAGATCATTTACACCATTTAATTGGTTGGCTCTCCCATTTAACTGGTTCCACACCATAGTCTTTGTGGTGGGAACGATACACAAACTGTGAACCGAGGAGGTTGGGGGGATGGGAAAATCAAGATTCCTCCCCTAATCATCTCAAGACAGTGGAAGAGAACCAGGCTGAGGTGGGAGTGGAAGAAAATGAGCAAGAGACAAGTGATCAAATGTATTCATGTGGCAGTCCATCACACCATCCATAAAGTAAAGCACTTCCTTCAAATCAGTAAATCTTCACCCACAGGAAGCAAGGCCGATTAACCCTTCTAAATAATCAATTATCGGAGTGTGCAGACCGTTATGTGCCTGTAACGCTAGTTCATTACAGGGTCTCCAGTCTTTACCTGCATAAAACGCCCACTCCCTAGCAGAGCGTTGTGTGCTGTGGTGTATCTCCTGGTCGATACCAATCGAAGGCGCAGCATCAAAAGTGATAGGGTCTTGGCGACTGGGGTGGAGGTTTTTACTTCTTCCCTTTGAGCCAGTACCACTTTTTGGTGATTTCAAAGGAGCAGCTAGAGGATTGGCTAGCTGTAAATTCATTCAATTGATCACATGACCCTTGTGACCTGCTATTGGATATTCTTTCATCTTATTGGTTGATCAATCTGTGTCTTTTTGGATGCAGAGTTAAAGGAGTGGTTATCTGACTGCCCACCATCTTTACACATTGTTTTGGCTGCTTCCCTTTGCTTTACATATTTGTAGGGGTGCTGCAGCTTTATAAAGGAGGGAGCATCCAGGAGAAAACTCTGAAGTGGGAGACAAAGAATTTTAGAAACTTGCTATTGTGGTAGCGTCTTGGCTTTGATCCTTGCTCCTGAATGGACGGCGACTTTAATAAAGTGAAGAATCCCAAGCATCTGCCAGTGTGAAACTTTGGACACAAGAGATTTCGTACTTATCAATCAATATTTTTTCTTAGCAGATCGGAGGAGTCTACCTTTGTTTTGCTCAACGTTTTAAGCAGAAGTTGACTATGTAGCAGCTGATTTATTGGAAATGCAGAAGGATAAGTCGTGTAATTACAGCAGACATAACAGCAACTCTGATCTTTACTCAGATGCGAGTCATACAATGGCTTTGCCCCTCCCCGCTCCTGCGGATTAACCAACTACCTTATTAGTTGGGGAGGAGAAAAGAGTGGGAAAAATAAAGACTTGAATTTACTTGCCAAAAAATAAATGCAATTAACCTTCATCTCCCCAAATGATGACCTAGTTAATATGCATCAAATACTACAAAATTGATTCTTGGGTACTCCGAATCTATTCACAGACATGCAAAGCACATTTGGGGGTTATGAATTCCTCTTTTTTGAATACCCCCCAATTTTCTTGGTAGGAAAATTCTTTTAGCTCCATCGGACCATTTGCAGGATGTACAGGTGGTTGAGGGCAGCATCACCTCAGTCCAAGTGCAACCCTGTAATACCTCCGCAAATTGGAGAGATTCCCATTCACGATTTATAGCTTTTCAGAAGTGTTGTGAACATATGTGGAGAGTTGAAGAAACAAACCGGTCATTTAAATACTACGCAGACAGTCCTCTTTGAAAAACACAGCTTTGGATAGTTGGTGAGAAACACAAGCGGAAAGCTATAAGGTGATGGAATAGATAAGTGTTCCCTTATGAGAGGTTGGGGGAAGCCATTACTGAAGTGGATTGGAGTGACCTGATGTTCCTTGAACCAAGGATCCCCTGGGGAGGAATGTTCAAAATCGAGGTTGGGACCAGAAAGAAGTGAAACAAAAACACACACAAGCCAAACAAACACGTAAACATTTATTTAGCATTTATTTTTTGTTTTTTTAATAGCTTGCCTAGAAGAACTTGTGATTTTGGCCCCCGGGGAGAGGATTCAAAGTTGGCAATAGAAAAAGGTGATCCACCTATGCTGGGTGATACAATGGGTATCTGGTGCCGAGGTGGTGCAGTCTCAGCAATTTCCAGCGGACTCCAACAATGGACAGTTGAAGCCAGATGCCAAATCCAATTTCAACAATGAGTGAGTAATTCAGCATTTTAGCGAGTCGGTAATTCGCAAGAACTGAGCTGAAATATATGCTCACTATATATTAGCATTACATCAGCGTACCTAGTGCTAGCCTTGTTAACACCACTGTGCAATAGAATTAGAAGGCTAACGTACTAATCATAAACAGCAATAGCAGTATTAAACAGCCACTACACAACTGAGCAAGGGTGACTGCGGCAGGCGTTGTGTGCCTTTGAGCCCTTGAAATACCAATCCTACAGTAAATGTGGCTGTTTAGATTCGAATAACAGCTCTAATTGCCTCAATCTTGGAGTCTGTCCCAAATGTCACAGCTGCGAAGCGGGAAGTAGTGGATCACGGGTTAGAACACCAGAAGAGTGAACAGTTGTCAGGTGTTCAGGTGTTGGTAACTGAAAATCCAGAAATCATGGCTGAGAACCAACAAATGGAAGATCTAGCGATTAGGCAGGAATGCTCAGACTGTTTTAAGCAGACGGCATGGATAGATTCCAAGTCTTTTAAGGACCCCAGGGCTTCTGCCATCACTACATCATTGAAAACAGTGGTTCTGGTGGGGGATGTGTAGCTCGTGAGATGAAAGCGTTGAACTGTCCCTTACAAACGGATGGCAGAAAGGTCAACCCATCTGAGCGTTGACCCCACAGTAGCTCTTGCAGTGATAATCAGTCCCAGTTTTGAGAAGGAATCCGCAACACCAGTTATACAAAAGGGAGTAATGACCTCTTCAATTCTGCCTTCGTCAAATCTAATATATAATATCTTAATCTTCACCTTTGATGGATGCTCAGGAAGAACCAAAAGCACCAAGAGAACAAATTGCAAAAAAAGAAAAATGTTTCCTCAAAATTGGGATCCAAGTCGACAGCAGATAAAAACTCATGGAGACAAAGTATCATGGACCAACCATTGGGAGTATCAGATAGAATTCTTGAAGCTCTTGCCCTTGTAGAAAGAGGCGCAGCTATCTGTGAAGAGCAACATTCCTCCATCACCGATCTGATCAAAATAAAATCTACAGGGGAAGCCCGATTTATTGGGTGATCCGGCCCCTATTAACTGAACACCCAACGTTTGACTCAATGGAAGGTAAAGTGCACTCAAATGGTGGGAAGTTACATGAAACATTGATAACAATGGGTGAAAGAAATCAAACTACACCGACAATAACAGCATTTATTTAGTGTCATATTTTCATACAGATTCACGAAAACATAAGACTCAATGTTAAACACCACTCAAATCAAAGATCAAAAACTTGGAGCTGTATCAAATGCAAATGTCCTCTACTGACTCATTAAACAAGAAAGTAAAAAGACTGTCAAACGATGAAATTGCATCACGGTTTGATCACCACGCAAGCTACATGAAATATTGTAAGAGACGAACCACTGGATCCAGTAGAAGAATCCACAGATACATCGGGAAATCAACTGAAGTGGTGGGCATACTCGTCAGGACTACCCCTCTATTGCAAATAAACCAATTAATTCCTCAGAAGCTGAACCATTACAGAAAGGGTCTATGAATAAAGACTAGATCACTCAAGTAGTCACAGAAAAAAAGTAAAATGTGGAAATCAATCGGGGGGGGGAATGAGACCTAAAAAGTTTGTCATAA
Organism: Ambystoma mexicanum; assembly: GCF_040938575.1. Taxonomy (NCBI): domain Eukaryota; kingdom Metazoa; phylum Chordata; class Amphibia; order Caudata; family Ambystomatidae; genus Ambystoma; species Ambystoma mexicanum. The sequence goes on along the minus strand of NC_090927.1, from coordinate 381,175,816 downwards.
TGGGAAACTAATGATAAATTTAGTTATGGGCATTGAGCAAATGTCCAATAGTGCATGTACAGGTAGCACATGTACATATAGCGCTAAGGCGACAAGCAGTGCTGCTTAGAAGAGGTAAATTCAAGAGCTGCCATGAAAACCAAATGCCAGAGTCTGGCAATTCCAAAGGTATGCACGTTCTGTTGGTTTGGGATACAATCTCTACTTCGACCATTAGCACATAACCCAGATGTTAGGCCAAACTAATTGTTCAATATCGTGGGAAAAGCAAGTGCAGCATTCTAAATGCATAATTTATCAGCATATACTGATCACACAGGTGATTGACTGCCCCCTTGGTAGCCAGTTTCCTGGAATGTTTTCATGATTAGGGATGCTAGCTGTTGGAGAACTACAGAAAAGATGGCAGAACAAAGGATACCCTGCTCCACCCTCCAACTAGGAGAAAACCATCATTCTTGATCTTGGCAAGTGTCTCTTTAGCAGACCAACCCTGCACATGAAAGTTTCACGCATACCAAACCTCAAACAGTACCAAATCACCATAATCTTAAAACTTGTGTGCATCCAAACTGCACAACGGTACAGACATTCCCTCAATCACCAGGACAAGCCAATGGATATTGGACAGCATTCAGCTTTGCAACTAATCCAGATGGAGGACTCGTCCAACCTGGCTGACAATATGTTTACCAGCATTTATTTTTCCACATTTATCAGATTGTGGTATGAGACACTTGCCCACTATAGTACCACTGCTGGGTCCCCAAGACTCTGGCAAACACCCTTTCTAAAAAGCTTCATTGTAGATCGACCGAAGTCTTGGCACCAGTAAATCTATATGCAGCTGCTAAAATTCCACCATAAAACTATTACAGCCCGGAAATGTCCCTTGTCCAGTCAACATTAAAGCGGCATCATGCATCCAATAATGCAACCTCTGCCTCCCCATTGCTGCTTCATCCAATAGCTCCGTCACCTGCTCGGTCAAACCTAACTTGCAGAGTAAAGCAGTTTGATCTCATTTGGGTCTCGCACTAGGGCACTATTGGAGTCTTTCACCTGAAGAATGTAATTAGACCCCCACATGGCCTTATTAACTAGGCCAGACTTCTGCCGGTCTTCTCCACTTCCGGTTGCCTAGCCCGATGTACTTCATAGTCGTGCTTGTCCAGTGCCTCAACCTTCTTGAACGGCTCTGCTTTTCTGAACATTTTCAAAGCTTTGCCATACCCACCACAGCCCACGATTTTCCCCATTTTCTGAATGACATTTTTTGTGGAATTCCTCCCTCCCCTCAGTATTGCCCATGATGAAATTGCCAAACGTCCCCTAGAGAAAGCCCTCGAGTCTCTACCCAGATTTGTTCCAGTGGTCCTAAAATCACCTGGACCCCAAAAATGCAGCATATGCCCTGGGTATTTATGCATCAGACCTGCGGGTAAATCAAAGGTTGCTATTCATGTTGGGTGCCAATGAGCAGAGTATCAGCACATAATACACCCAACACTCCTGCATAACTCAGTGTGCGTTTTCAACCAACAATGGGGCACTGGGAACTCACCCAACTTAATACTCTCCTGGCAGACGATGAAAATGAAGAGCTCAACAGTTGGCCTACCCATTTAAGGCCCAGTTTCCTGGGTTAACTCACTGTAAGGGGCATTTCCTGTATAATTACTATGGAGGCCAACAGCCATATGACAATGCCTACTCTTCACCACACCATGATCAATATTCCACGACAGACCTCTCCACTAATCGTTCAGCTACCATTGTATTTAAGTGTACCTTCACTTCTAGACAACAGGACTCCTACAAACGGGACAAATGCTTCAAACCATTGCACTGAAAATGGTCTCGTAACCCATGAACACCCCTACCCAACTTGTGGAAACCTTTATCCCAACTGGGGTGCAACAATAACTTTGTAACAATACAATTCATTCAAACTAATAGCGTGGCCCAACCACTCCAAGTGTGACCAGCAAATGGGGCGCTACACACCAAGTCAGACTAAGCTACAAATATTGTAGCAAAAAGAACGCAAGCAAAACAAGAGCAATTAAGAGTGCCAAGCGCCGAGAAGCACTGCGCCGCTAACAAATAAATGAACAGATACACAGATGTTGAAGTTTCAATATAATAAATAGCTGCAGCTGGGTTGTTGAACAATTTCCTCCTTTAATTCGTAATTCTTCTGGTGGGAAGTCATACACGATTCTCTGGTCTGAAGCCAATTCCACTTCAGAGTCTCCTTGCTAAAATCTGGATAGAAGGAAATTGATTCCTTGGACTATATTAGGTCCAGGTTTAAACGCTGCAGTCAGCTCAACATGGCCTTAGATCATTACTGCCTGTGGCAGTGCCCCTGGTAGATTCGGCGCAGGAGACCACCTAGCATGCTGAATCTTCATGAACGCAAGCCAAAAAGACTAAGCCAATCTTTGTGAAAGGTTGGAATACGTTTCTTCAGGAAGGTTTCTTTGTTCCCTTGCTCTGCGCCTTCTGGCAGGCACAGTAAGCCTACATCACTGCTCCAGGATCGGTCCTCCAAATTGGAGAGCTTTGGTGCCTGCGATTTCACCTCCGGATCTACCACTTTACAGAGTGATGTGCAGTATAATCATCCAAGTCAGAAACGTTGTTCCATCTGACAGTTTCCTTTAATTTATCCATGCCTTACATAATCTGAGAGACCACGATTGCCTGGAGAATCAGCCTTGGCTATATTTTTCGAATAAGACCTGCCTCAGTCTGTATCCGCATCCTGGGCAACTGCTTGATGCTCCTGGGTATGTCAACATCCCACCATGTTTGGCAAAGATCTCCACCATTGGTTTGTGTTTTGTTTCTTACCACCAAACACCTTAACCTCACACCAACATCCCACGTCAAATACAAGTAGAACATGAAATCAGGGATGACTTGGCTGAAGCTAGACAACTGCTCCCCCCTAAAAAAATTAAATCCGGGTGGCCGCATTGGACCACCAGTCATGATGTTCCCAGTGCGGTTCATCAGCATCATGGGAGTCCAATCTCTAAATGCTCCAGGGCAAACAGATGCTGATTGTCCCAAAAAGTGTGAGAATGCCCCTATTCATGGGGGACAAATATGCCCCCCCAGGATTCCACACGGTTTGTCAACACACAAGCAAAGCATACGAGTGTTTGCAGACACCTTGAGCGTAAGACACCGATCACATCCAGTGTCCTTTTTGACAGAGAATATAGGGATCACGCACTGATGCCCCCTATTCCCTGCATCAACTGACCTGTAATATATCCGGCAGGAAGAAAATAATTCTGTGGTGGAAAATGGGAACCAACCGCAAGACGCAACAACATCGCAACCAAGAAGGAATCCTTGTCCTTGGTTTGGCCCTTCCAATATTGCATGAGGAGACTAGATTTGAAGCCACTGCATTTTTGGAAGCTGCCATCCGGGAAACACACTTGGTTGACTGCAGCTTGATTTTGAAAGTGAAAGAAGTTACCTTTTGAAAATTGGACAACCTATTTGCACATCAACTTAAGTTCTCTTTTAAGCACTGTTTGTAATATATATGTCCTGACGAGGTGCAACAGACGGAAATTGTACAGGCCGCTCGGTCGACCCAAAACTCGAGTCAACAATACCAGAGCCTACTCCGCCCAGAGCTGGCTTTAACTTTGGTTTATATAGATGAAATGTGGGAATTGATATCTGTTCATGAGGAACCATGTTGGACATCTACCCAGTGTTTTACTTGTTCTTTTTTTAAAAACATTGTTAAACAGGCATTTTTGAACAAGATATTAACCCAAATATATGGGATGTTCCGAGTCACAGAACAGAATTATCAGGATTGCGTTTATTGCACAAGTACGAGTGGTTTTTTGTATGTATGGGGGACGAAAGACTGAGGAATAATGTGAGATGCAAGCTTTTTTTTGTTGGTGTGACGTGTGCTTTGAAAATTGGTTTTTAATAGATGTGTTATTACTGTATTTGATATGTTTTTTTGTAAATGGTTTTCATGATTAAAATATTAAATAAAGTACACACCTTTTAAATAGCTTTACACATGAATTACACAAACTAACAATAGGAGGGTGTTTGTTTGCCCCCAGGTGCTCTAGCCTGCCTGACCAAAAACACACCAGACAGTACGCAGGCAGGGTCAGAACAAACCAGAGGGGAGCGTCACAGGGTGACCCGACCGCAGACATGCAGCGCACCCTCGGCTCACTACCGGGCACTGCAGGAAACTGGTATGGCCATGACCGTCAGGGGTGCTGGAGGGCATCTGCAGCCTCTTAAGTCTAGTGGAGCAAATGTGATGAATTGGCGTGCCCAAGCTCTGGCCCGAAGAGCAGTTGGCCATCTTGGCTCTGTCCCCTCCCCCCCATCCAGGACTGCGATTTGAGATAATTGCAGTCAAGCACATTAGAGGGCAATTAAACTAAGTCATTCCAGTAGATCAAAGGTATATGATATGATGAATTGTCCAACATGCCGGTGTTCATGGCTTGGCTTCCATGCCATGCCATCATTCTAGCTTTTTGGATGAAGGTCCCTTTGCTGCATTTATAACAAGCTCTAGTTAATTGAGAATCAAGTGCTCAAACCTACATGGTTGCCAAACCTTATATTCGTTCAGCAGATGCAGTATGTGGTACCAGCGAACCCCTTTGGCTATTAAGGGGCTTAATCAGTGCAATATCCTATACAAGAGATCAGGAAGCCTACAATGCAACTATTTTTAACCAGTCTGTGTGAAACATTCACATTGGTACTCCCTTCTCACCCATGTCAAATAAGTATGCCAACACCAATACAATTATTTAAAAAGGCATTATTTAAAAACTTGTACTGTAAGTAAATATTTATTTTTTCTTTCAGAAATTCACCTCCTGAGAAATAATGAAGCCATTATCTAACTGGTCATTTTGTTTACTAGGATGTTTTACAAGACTCCTTGTGTCACCTTGCAACTGCATGAAAGTCTTGCAGGTAGTTACAAGACAAATCTACATGAGTTGAAAGCCCAATCCGTACAGTGTATACGGTTGGGTTTAGGTATCTGGGTGAATTGTTCAGCAATGGCGTTTGCTTGCCCAGATGTGCATTTGCGACAGAGCATGGCTGTTGTGTAATCTAGATAAGCGCTATAAATGTAGGCCTCGTTTCAGTGGGCTTGTGCATGTGGCAATGTATTTTGAATTTGATGGTAGACTTCTGTGGGAGCCATTAAAGAGCATTTAGTCATTTTCTGGATTCTTTTTTTGGGGATGGGGGCTGCCAGATTTGGTTATGACAGATCTGTACTACTGCAATGTATCACTGGTTGATTGCAGCTGGTATTCTTAGAGAAATGGGGTAATGTTTGAATGACAGTGTATTTGTAATGCGCACTGCGCATCAAAATGTGCTTTTCAAGGAGCATCAAGACAAGGGAGCGATGGGGAAGGAGTATAAAAGAAAAACAGGCATGGATTTGCTGTGCGAATGGGCTGCCTTCACCACTTCTCCCAGCATCACCTTCCACAGGATACTAGGGCGTGACCGATTCCCTCTCTCCTCTCGTTCCTCCAGGTGTTACTATTGTGTTGTATATTGGGCGTTTTATTTTGTGCATTTCTCCTCTTACTTCTCTAGGTCCCCCCAGGGTTTACTATTGCATTTGATATTTAGTACAGTATTGTGTGCATTTCTCCCTTCACTTATCTTACCCCCCCCCCCGACCCACCATGGTTTATATTTTTCCACTGCACCGCCTCCCTCTTTAGTTCCTCCCCAACCAATTACTGTTAATACTGCTTTCTGCATCGACTAACTGTCCTCCTCGTGTGCTCTCACTTTGTATGCCTAGTGTGGGACACCCCCTGCCCCCCCACCCTCCTGCTTGGGAGGACTCTTCCTGCTCCTCCACGCACCCCTCTATGGTGCCTTGTCTCTCCCATCTTCTTTAACTGCTACTCTATCTCCTATCCTATCTCTCATTAAGTCTGGTGAAAGGTTCAAAAAAGGGACATCCTGTCTCCAACTCAGGTCTCCCCATTGCCGACACCGACACAAGTGCTTCCTCCAGACAGAGACAGGCCCTTACCAACCTTTGTCATTCCCTCTCCAGGCCAATCGACACCCCTAACCCCATATGGTCTGGTCTTTCCCCTTCTTCCTCCTCATTAATGAGGACACTGGGTGGTCCTCCTGGCCCCCTTCTACTCCTCCAAGACCATCATTAATGTCTTTCTGAATGGCATCGTCAGATCTCCTTTTCTCATCAACTTCCTGCTACTCCCAACTACACCTCTCTGGCTCCTCCGCCACCTCCCTCTTCTGCCACCCTCCTCATTCTCTGACTACTCTGCCATCTCATTCATGCTTGGGCCCCTCCCCCACCTCCGCAGGGCACACCTCATGCCTGTACCCCTTAAGGAAGTCTCTTAAATGTGGCAATCTGCTCCACGTCGCTACTAACTCTCACTCTGCTGTTAAACACTCAGACATCTGCACACTCGCCGAAGAACTATCTTGATGTCCTCGGTCTCACCAAGACATGGTTCACAGCCAGCTGTCATGAGATCTTCCCTGATGGCTACAAGATACTCTCCAAACCCAGAACCAACCGTCCAGGAGGTGGAGTAGCCTTGATCTTCCCAGAGTGGATCCCCGCTTCCATCATTCCTACTCCTTTGAATGTCTGGTCTGCAGAATCTCCTGGCCTCTTACTGTGGCCAGGTCACTCTCTTCCTTTCCGAGTGGGCTGACCTCTCCTCGCCTCTAAACTCTCCTCAGAGACCTCAACATCCACCTTGGTGATTCCAACCTCTCCACAAGGCTCTTCTGCAATCTGACTCTTTCCGCTTCACCCTCGGGCCCAACACTCTTCCAGGAACACCCTGGCTGTTAGCTCTTCAGACATCCCCCTTTCGAGCCCTGTCAGCACCCCCTCTTGGACTGACCACTTTCTTCTCCCCTCCCACTCTACACTGTCCCACAGTTGAAGCCAAGCCCAGCACTGCAACCCACCTGCTCGGTCTTGCGGCCCATGACACATGGGTCAGTGGAGGCTTTTGCTGCTACTTGCTCACTGATGTATCCGGTCTCCTGCAGGATCTGCCCTGGGTCAGTAACCGCAAGGAGCAGGAACCAGGCAAGTAAAAGTAGAAACATGCTTTATTTACTTCTTAGGTTCCATAGTATAGGTAGTAAGCAGGAGATAGTCATAGGCCTCCACCCTGGTTCCCTGCCCAGCCCCAAGTTCCCAACTGTCAGTTGTGGAACCCCCCCCCCCCCCCCCCCAGGTGACCCAACACTCCAAGCTCCCCTAGAGTATTCTGCAGGGCCCCTGCACTCACCCAGACATCATTCATAACATAGGATACCACTCACCTCCGCTTACGCCAGCACCTGACTAACAAACCTCTCCAACCTGTATCTCTACATCCAACACTCGATGTCCTTGCCCTAGTCATGAGGACCCATGTGAAGCCCACATACAAGTACACCTCTTGGTATAACTCAGACCTCGCCATCCTTAAACGCAAGTGTAGGATATGTAAGGAAGGCATGGTATCAAACAGTGAAGACAAACACAAGTGATCACAGTTCAAGGGTGTTTATTGAACTTCAGCGGGTTGGTTGAACACCTATATAAACCTAAATCTAAAGATAGGAGCAGGCTACGACTAAATAACGCAGTCCTAGTCGAGTGTCAAAATAAAAGGGCCTATACTAATAAACCTATTACCAATCCTTACTTCTAAATACAAAAAGGGTGTGGGGCAATTGCATGCAAAAAGAAAAAATGATCAAGAAATAATTCAGGATGGTTGAGCAGATTGCTTCCCTTCGCCACGTTTTCAGCACAGGACAAGGCAGCATGTTCGAGCTTCACACTCTGGCTTTTCTGCCATGAGGATACAGTTCAAAGCATAGGTATCAGGGCCTTGTGCCAAAGCCTCTTTTACAATAACAGTCGCTTACTGCAGAGGGCCGATCGTAACAAATATCAAAGTTCCACTCTAATCAGGACCGTCACATGCACAAGTTCTCGCTTCCAGTGTTAATCATGGGTCCCTTTCTTTTAGGCTTAGAACCCATTTTTACCACACTGTTCACACTTTGCCTCCCTCATTTGGGCTCAGATCCCGTTAGCACAAAATTCACATTTGGTCTCCCTTGTTCAGGCTCGAACCATGTAATCTCACTTTCTATGGTTTCCTCTTGATATCAAAATCAAAGACCTTTGAATGTGTGATGGTTTTGCTTAAACCGTTGCAGGACCACTTCGATTCACTTCACACAACGTTCTGATCAATCTGCTACTTCCGTTTTGACCACTTCTTGGTGGTATACCTGGCAGACCTTTGATTGAGCTCATTTATGGTGCCTGAACACTCAACGGTATCGTATCTTTCCTTTTCAAGTTCAAACATCCATCAGAATTTAACTTTACCCGAGTCTTTCATCACATGTGTTTAACAATGGACTTTCCAGTGCTCGTTATACTATGTTGCCGCCTGCAACCTTGACTTCAACACAGACAGCCTTGCATCGGTCTCCCCAACTCACCGGCTGTGTTAATCTCTGGCACTTTGTTCTTGGAGCCAAGGACGATACCACAGAAGCTGCTGTCGATCTTCCTCCTCCTACCCGCCTTGGTCAGCTACGGAGGTGAGCCTCCAGCATATCCGACACAATGCAGGATTCTTTAGTCTTGTTTCCTGGCCTTACGCTTCCTGGCTCAAAGGTTTCTGGAAAGTAAAAGGTTTGTCGAAAAGGTCCAGGGTATTTCCCTCCTTGCGAACTCTACTTGGTTCGCCAGCTTTCTCCCCTCGTTCAGCTGCAGACTCAAAACTGCTGTTCCTTCGCATGCTTTGCCTTGCTCATACTGTGCTCCCGTGCTCCGAATTTTATCCATGTGGGGAAGTTCAATGGAAGTCCAGTGTAAGCGGGCAGTAATAGCCTGACTTCACCCGACCAAAGTAGCAGGACCAGTCAGGTACACTGCTCAGGTGCAAGTGTTTTCTCTTAGAGCGGGCTGTCCAAGTGACAGTGTTTGGATATGTGGGAACCTTACCCCCCTTCCCTTCCCTTCCCAAAGGTAGGAATGGGTAAAAGTGTTGCAGGGGAGGGATACCGTGCTTCACCATCCAGTGTGCTGCTCCAACTCCCCACACCCAGGTGATCCTACCGCACTGGTCCACCCCCAGGTTCTGGATCCAAAGGCGATGGCCATGCGCTGGCCACCTGAGATCCATGGGGACTAGCGGGCAAGAAACCTGGTTTCTCACAGGTGGTTGAGGGGAAGTGGAGGGCATCAGGCTCATCCTCTAAAACTGGCCTGCCATCTGCTCCAAAGGCAGTACAGACGGTCCTGTCCAAGAAAAGCACTTGCATCCAAGTCTGCGTCTCTGCTGCCTCCAACAATAGGGCCAAACTTCAAAATCTGCAAGGAGCTGGCCAATCCTGCCCCAGTCTAAAACTCCTGTTCTCTCCCAGGCCCTTTGCACAGCACTGGCTTCTCACTTCACCACTAAAACTCAGGATATCCTGTCCTCCCTCGCCTTTTACTCTCCCTCTACACCTCTCAGCCCCTCTACAAACTGCCTCCTTCTCCCCTTTCCCCCTGTTCTCTCGTGACAAGCTTTCTAGACAAGTCCGATCTATGGAAGCCTCGTCCAAGCCTTGGCCAATTTCTGCAATTACTCTTGCCACTGGAACTTCCCCTCCCCCTGAAGCACTCCCTTGTGCACCCCATCCTAAGCAGCATTCTGCTGATCCTTCCTCTCCGGAAAACTACCGGTTGATCTCCATCACTCCTTTCCTGGGAAAACTCCTGGAAAAGCTGGCCATCTCCCAGCTTACTCTCCCTACTGAATCGGTTGGTTGTCTCCATGACCACCATCCTGGCTTTAGAGCAGCCAGTAGCCTGGAAATTGCCCCCCTGAACACCTGTGAAGAATTTCTCATCTCAATTCTAGCCTTCCTTCTGTCCTCATCCTCCTTGATCTATCCTCCACTTGGTCAACCACGCTATCCTGATCAATCTTCTCAATGCCAAACTGGGCATCACAGATCAGGCCTTAGCCTGGTTGACCTCCTTACTCTGATCAACCCCCCCCCCCTGCCCCAGTCCCATTGGGCTGGGCTCCTTTCTCTTCACATGTGGGGCTCCCCAGGGTTCTAACCTCTCACCCTGGCTCCTTTATCTTTACTTGGCACCTCTGGACCACCCCATCGCTACCTTCTCTGAACTTTCAGTGTTATGCGAATGACACTGCTTTCCTTCAGGCTCCCCTCACTCATTACAGACTATCCACAATTCAGGAATGGTGTGCCGACGATCGCAGTTAATACCAGTAAGACAGATCCTTCTCATTGGGGACCCTTACTTGGACCCTCTACTTGCACCTTCCTGTAAGGACAAATACCTTTGTGTCCTCTTCAACTTCACCCTCTCCTTCTCTCGTCACATCACTGACATCTCCAAGGAGTCCCGCTTCCAGCAGTACCTCAGGAGGTATTTTATCACTTTCCCCCAGAAGCTGTCTACAGAGCCCTGGTTCTCTCTAGGCTGGATTACTGCAACAGCCTCTTTCTAAATCTGCCTGCCTGTACTCTTCGCAACTAATCAAGAACAGGACAGACTTGGATCGTATCTCTCGGGCCCTGAAGTCTCTCCACTCGCTCCTGGCAGCTGCAAGGATCAAGTTCAAGACCCTCTGCATTGTTCACAAGGCTTTCTGGGGCTAGGGACTACACTACATCCACCTCTTCGTAAGCATTTTCCTTCAAGGCCTCCGCTAAGCCACCTTCAACTCTGAGCATTAGGCGCTTTGGCAGGCAGAGAGTGGGGTGTTGGATCACTCTCCTCGGCTGGTGCCTCCCTCTGCAACAGCCTCCCTTCCTCCCTCAAACTTGACCAGGACCACCCAAGATTCCAGAGCCACTCAAGACCTTCCTCTTCACTTCTGCTTTCCCACTCTCCCTCTCCCCTGCTGAATATGTGTCTGCTGCATTAACTGGTTACCTGGCTAATGGGCACCAGGGTCCTCGTGACCAGTAGCCCCTTGCACTGCTCCCACCCTACGGGACTATCTGCAACCCTACAGTCCCCTGCCTCCTTGCACTTACATGAGCTGGCTACCACGTCAGCACTTCTTGAGCTTTGCCTATTGCACTGTCCCCTTGGCACGCACAATCTGAATGACTAGGCCTAGTAAAATTGTTTGTTTTGCCCCCCCTATCGTATCATCTAGTATCCTCATCCTATTGACAAGACTCCAGCACTGCATATTATGATCCATTGACATGGCATGGTTAGTTAATTGGCTTGCTTATCTTGGTCAAGGCGAGGAGCCATTCCTCTGGGATATTGGGGAGTGCTGAAGCAGTTACCCTGACGTAAAGCGGTTGGCCTTACAAGGTGTTAATTTAAGAAAGGGTTGGATTTCACAAAATATTTTCCATAATTCAAGGGAAAAGATGGAAATTAGCAATATTTTTGCACCTGCGGCTTAGACTATTTGTAAGGTGTGAGATCACATTTCAGAGTGGCCAGAAAAATAGACATGGCCCATAAAGAGAACACACAAGTTGCAACAGTGCGGTACAAGACCCCACAACATGTGCTAATGGGTGCTCCCCCTCAATGGCCTCAAAAATTGACTTCAACATTGGTCAGACTCAATAGTATTTACTTTTCAAATTTGGAAACTATATTTCAATGCACATTTGTTAAGTTCACATATGATCGTGGGTATGGATGCAGTAGTAAGGGCGCTTGTTTGACATGGTCTTCAAAAAATGGTTTCATTGGATCGTGTGGCTTTCCGACTGGAATTCCCCTTGTTGGGAGGAAATGTGATCTATGCCCTTCGATGATGCACAGCTGCGGCATTAGTCCTCAGAGGAGGGATGTGCCATCTCAGAAGTCTGTGGCCATAGCCTACTCCACCGCCACTCTCCCGACTTCAGTGCCCAGGATTTGGAGTTTATGGTGCACAGATATGAAGCACCAGGGCTCTGGTCCTGCACCAATTGGTGCTTATCACGAGAGGCCCAACCGGTCCAGTTCTCGCCACAGCACCACGTCCCGGCTCAGACTGAAAGGTCAGCCTCTATTGCTCATCCAGCTTGAGGTGTGGGCAAGCCAGTCCATTTGCAGCTACTCCCTCAGCTGGTGCTGCGCCGTCAGTACCAATTCCCACCACCCATTAATGGTAGGGCGATACTTTACAATCCAAGAAGTGGCATCTCTAAGATGGACTGCTTACATATGTCACAAACGGATTGTTCAGCAATAGGGGAGCATACAAGTGCCTCTCGGGATGATTAAACCATACCACTCTCAGACAAGATATGTTGGCGGAATTGCTGCATTTGGGTGATTGGGTGATGGCAATATGAACAAATGGGACTTAAACAAGCAAGACAACTGAACGCAGTTTACCGAACTGTTGGTTCATGAATACAAACCATGACTATTAAGACACATAATGACTGTTTGGAGAAAATCGTAACATATGTATACCATCTCATAGTAATAGAGTATTCAGTGGAGATTAGCCCTGCGCACCTGTCTGGGGAAGCCCAATCAGCGAAGTGTGTGAGAATCATTTCTGTGAATGTCCAAGGTCAGCAGACACTGATCCTGGGATGAATCAAAAGATCAGGTTGTGGCACTGCCGTGCAACATGGTAAATCCAGCTTCTATAAAACTGACGGTTTTAGTGGTGCCTGAAAGAAAGTAATCTGGCGGGTTCAATCTGTTTCATCCCTCTAACATTAAACTATGAAGAACCAGAAGTTTTGAGGAGTTGCCAAAACTTCATATTAATACGCTTCCTTCCCCCCTTTCTTTGTAGGGTGAAGCATCAAGCTTCTCAGATTTGCCATGCATGCAGTGTAGCAGTCTCTGTGGCATACAGTGGTTGACATTGTAAGAGTTTACCTGCCAGAATGCGGTGTACCATGCACACCATTTTAAAATGTGCCTGCCACCTGCAAACTATTTAGGCTGAGGACAGGAGACCCACCCGGGATTTCCCCTATCCATTGTGTGAATTACAGGATTTTGGAGAAGATTTAGGCCACAAAAGGGAGAAGTTGAGTAATCCTAGGTAACTTAAAATAGACAGACTTGCTGAAGCAGTGACCAATGTAACTCATTATTGGGAGAAGGGAGTAGGGCAAGAAAGAAGACCCTTCATATTCCCTACTGAAAGAAAAAGCCTTTAGTCTTGGCTACTGAAAGGTATGCATCAATTATGCTGGGTTTTGAATTTTCCCATTCAACTGATGCTGCATACCATCTTGGCCACGTTGAATTTCAGTATCTTCAAATCCTTGCACAAGCCTTCTCCAGCATACAATCTCTAAACGGACCAATACTTCCATGAAGATTAGAGTAGATGTGGGCTTCCTCTGCCTTGCCATTACTCATTCATTTGGCTAGCATCTGTAAATCAAGCTGACCCCCAATTCATGGTTTTGGGATTCATTGGAGTCACCACCTGCTTTCTACTCAGTAATGATAGGAGCAGCTCGAGTGCCAGATACACATTCAGCGGAGACATCCCAGAAGGAGCATCACTGCAGATTCCATTGGTTTAGCTGGAGAAGGCATAACCTACATAGAATTAAAGTTTGCCAGATGCAAAATACTGGAGGAATTGAATATAGCTGATAAGTCACGAAAGGTGAATGTGTGCCAACTTTACTATACTCCATGCAACAGTCTTGGGTGGGAATCTGGACATCGGGGTTCAGTTTAAGAGGGGTGCTCCCGAGGCTTGTGAAGATCTCAGAGTATCACTGAGTTGTGCAGGAACACTCGTCGGATGGGCACCCCTTGTTTTGCTGCTCGGCCACCCAGGCAGTCCTTGCCGAGCATCCTTCAAGGGCCAGGCTTCATTGGCATGCCTGTAGTTGGGTCCCTGGCTGGACAGGTCAGGGCGAGCCAGGCCATTCCCCAATTGTCCCATCCAGACTACATAGGCCATCTGGTGGTAAGGCAAATGGTAGCTGACAAAGGGTGTCCCCTCTCACCCCAACCCCTCATTTTTCAGGGTTGACCGAGTCCGTCCATTAAGTGGCCTTTATCCACAGAGCACTGTCCCCCTCCATAATCCACAATCTGCCTCTACCAGTGACCTTCTGACAAAAAACACACATGTTGGCTGCCATTAACTAAAGTAATCAGCAGTGCAACCCTTTGTGGAGTAAAAACAGTATTCTACATTAAAGGCAGCAGTTAAACTGTCATACAAAATAAATTGTGTTAAAAAAAAAAAAAATGATCCAAGATGGCCGCCGGGGTGAGGAGTCGCAGCTAAACCGCGCTCCGCCCGGGCCGCCGTAAAGAGCACGACTGAAGCCGTGACGGGCCGTCCCTCGGCCCCCCCCACCCCCCCTGACTACCAAGCTGCCCCATAATACAACCACCCCCCCCCCCCAGCGAGGAAACAGGCGCTGAGGATAGACGTGCGCCGCCGAGGAGCGAGGCAACCGCCCCCTCCCCCATCGGGGCCGAAAGAGCTGGTCCCGCGTCGCAGGGGGCCCTCCGGCGCCGGGTGACTGAGTGGCATCGGCCGGCGTGTGAGCGGGATCGGGGACACAGCGGATCCCGAAGAACGGAGCCGCCCTTGCGCCGCCCCCGCGCCGCCCCGAGGTGAGGGGAGAGCGGCGTCCAGCGGAGCGGCTGCGGCGCCAGGAGAAAGCAGTGCGGACCGCGGGTGAGGAGCCGCGGGGGCCGCCCTGCACGGAGCGCACAGGAAGATAGAGGCAAGGTGAGCAGGCCCGGGGGGGGGCCAGAAATTAAGCGCCAGCCCTGTGCGCACATACCCCGGGGGGGGGGGGGGGGACTCACAGGAGGAGGGGAAAAGAAAAAAAAAAAAAAAAAAAACTCTGGCACCAACTATTTTCCCCCTGGGACACAAGGAGCCTCCTCACAAGTCCCCCAACAAGACAGGGGTGAAGAAAGGGGGGAACCCAGGAAGGTGAAGCACAATACCGCAGGACCCACAACAATTAAGAACACCTCCGAGGACAAGAAAGCGAGAGGCCCCATCGAAGGGTCACAAGAAGGCGCAGGAACCATATAGACTATCAGACGGAGCGCCCTATCATGTCTAGAGCAAAAGGAAAGGGGAACCCCATCCAGCAAACTCCCCAAACAGCGAAACAAGGGGCCGACATTCTACAAATGTGGTCAACAGAGGGGACACCACAACCGAGAGGAAGAGCCCAGGGAGACCCCATGGGAGAAGCAGAACCACTATCCCAACAACAGCAACCACTGACCAGGGAGGACATGCAAACCTGGTTCATGGACCTGCAGGAGAAATTCATGTCCACAGTTCAGGAACAATTTACATCCATGAAGAACGAAATGAAACAGGCGGTACAAGATATGAGAATAGACATAAACAACCTAGAAGAAAGAACAGACATTGTGGAAAAAACGGTGCAAAGTCTGGAAGAAGACACGAGACAAGCAAGTGAAACGCAAGAACACCTGGTGACACTCACTCACAACTTGGAACTACAATGTGAGGATTTAGAGAACCGCTCCAGACGCTCCAACATCCGAATCAAGAACATGGTGGAATTAGTGCTGGACAAAGATCTGAAGGAGGCGGTGAAGGAGGTATTCAGAGACATCCTGGGAACACAAGACATCGAGGATATGGGAATCGACAGAATCCCCAGGGTAGGACCGAAAAGAGCGGGGGTCCCAGGGGAAAGACCACATGATGTTCCGGTGGCGCTATCCTCCTACCCGCAGAAAGAGCAGATCCTCAGGAGAGCCAGGGAATTGGAACATATTAAAATGAATGGGCAAGACATCCAACTGTATCAGGACCTGGCACTAATAACCCTCCAAAAAAGAAGAGCAATGGCCCCACTGGTGAAAGTGCTAATTGAAAAACAAATCCGCTACAAATGGACCTTCCCGTTTGGCTTACTGTTCACGTGGGAAGGAAAACAGAAAAGAGTGACCACGCTGGAAGAAGGCCTCAGCACGATGGGACTACAAGACGAAGAGATGGAGCAGATGGAGCAGGGGGAGGCCACAAACAGGAGAGAACAAACGAGAAAACCTATGGGCTGGGAATCCAGCAAGCGGAAGAATGCAAATCCAGGGAGAGACACCCGGAGAAAGCTACCATGAGGAATACAAGAATAACACATGCCTGGGGACAGACATGGATACATTGCCACTGAAGACCCAGTCGGGGGGGGGGACGCGGGAGCGGAACGGACAATTCAAGGAGGGCGGCCTGGTCGAGACCCAACGGTCTGGAACCAGGTAAAGACAAATGGTTCAGTGGGGTTTAGGAATCCCCATAACATACCCCCCCCGAGGGTATGGAGGGCAGGGAGCGAAGGGCGCAACGCCCAAGCGTCAATAGGAACCCTCGCCCTACTCGGGGGACAGTTTGGTTGGTTTAAAGTTCAAAGTTGGGGGGGAAGGGAAGTTCAAGGGAAGGGGAGGGATCGGATGAAACAGAGTTGAATCGGGAACAGAAGGGGACCGGAGGCAATGGCATACAAACAAAATAGAATGGGGATGATATGCTTTATGACCTACAATATCAGGGGCATGAACCACCCAACAAAAAGAACGAAACTGGAGAAAATTCAAAAGGGGGAAAGCGGATGTACTACTCCTCCAGGAAACCCATATCAAAACTAAAGATAAGCACAAAATGCGGATAAAAGGATATAAAATATGGGCACAGGCAACGACAACAGAGAAAAAAGCAGGAGTCCTGATAGCGATAAAAGAAGGAAAGGACGTAAAAACACTAGACACTATAACTGATAAGGAAGGGAGGTACGCCTTTGCCAACGTAGAGATCGAAGGATGTCGCATAACGCTCACCTCAATATATGCACCCAATCAGGGACAGGATGGCTTTCTCAGAAATGCACTATCGAAACTGGAAGATTTCGCTAGAGGGGAGGTGATACTGGGGGGGGGGACTTTAATCTGGCATAGAACCCAAAGCTAGATAGGAGCACAGGAAACACACATGGACAGGGGGCGCCATCAAAACGTTTGAAACAGCAAATGGACCAAATGGCTCTAAATGATGTCTGGAGGGAACTGAAGGGTGAACAGAGGGGGTACACCTATTTCTCACATGTTCACAACTCTATGTCCAGGATCGACTATCTCTGGGTGTCAGTGGGACTACTGGGAAAGATACAAGGGCTAGATAAGGGCTCTATAGCCCTCTCGGACCATGCCCCTCTGTGGTTGGACGTGACTCTCCCAGGGGGGGAAGAGCGGGCTATGGAAATGGAGGTTACCGCAGGAGCTGATCCATGACCCAGTGGCAGGGGAGGCCATAAGGGAAATAACGGAATACTTCTTACAAAATGATACGGGGGAGGTCGCAATGAGCGCAGTCTGGGACGCGTTTAAAGCAGTCTTGAGGGGGAAGATGATAGCGATGAAAATCACGAGAGACAAACAAAGGGATCAGTGGGAAAAAGAGCTGGAAAAAACAATTGAGGAGATCCAAGAGAAACTGACGACTCAACCCACAAAGATATTAAAAAAAATCTCTGAAACATACACAAGGCCAACTAGAGATGTTACGTACAAAGGGCGCAGAAAGGAATCTACTCTATCTGAAACAGAGATATTATATAAGAGCGAACAAAGCAGACAGACTCATGGCGCGACAACTAAGGGCGAAACAAAAAGAAACAACGATTAAGGCCATATGTGATGCGAAAGGTGCCACTCAAACTTCTACGCACAACATGGGGGAAACAATGAGGCAATATTATCAAACGCTCTATTCCACAGAGCACCCCGATATAAACGCCCAAACTTCATACCTAGAGGCCCTAAAGATCCCGAAAATCTCAGAAGAAGACAAACAGTCACTAGAGACCCCTATCAGTGAAGAAGAAGTCAATAAAGCCATAAAAGGACTCCCAAGTAACAAAGCTCCAGGCCCGGATGGGTTTACGGCCCCATTTTATAAAAAAATACGCAGACATAATAACCCCGACCCTAACAAGACTCCTAAACTCATTCAAAGACACCGGTAATGTGACCCCCACAATGAATGAAGCGAAGGTGCTGATGTTTCATAAACCAGGCAAAGATCCAACTAATCCCGCATCATACAGACCAATCTCCCTAATCAACCTAGATGCAAAAATATATACCAAAATCCTGGCAACAAGGCTATCCCCGCTCCTCCCTAAACTGATTAGCGAGGATCAATCAGGCTTCATTCCAGGCAGGCAAACCCACGATAATACTAGGAGGCTAGCCCACCTGATCGAAAAAATAGGGATAACCCGCACCCCAGCGATACTACTGTCAGTAGACGCCGAGAAGGCCTTCGATAGAGTGGAGTGGTCCATACTGTTTAGGGTTCTGGAATCCATGGGGTTTGGGGAAAAATATATCGCGAGTATTAGAGCAAACTACAATTCCCCATCCAGCAGAATAGCCATTAATGGCGAGCTTACTGGCAAGGTAACGATAACGAGAGGAACGAAACAGGGTTGCCCCCTATCACCACTATTGTACGCTCTCTTAGAACCCCTCCTAATCAAAATACGGGAGTCAATACACATTAAAGGGATAGAAATGGCGGGTCAGCAACACAAAGTTATTGCGTATGCAGACGATATGCTGATAAAGTAGATTCAGGGTCCTCTAAGGTTATCGGCCACAGTTATGGGACCATCTCTGGCCTAAAAATAAATAGGAAAAAAATCAGAGATCCTCATCCTGGCAGGGGATAGAACGAACATAGAAAGGCAGGCAAAAACACTGGACCTCAAGATAATACAGAAAGGCATTAAATATTTTTAAACATCCGAAGAGAATTAAACAGATGGAACCCACTACAGATATCCTGGTGGGGTAGAATACAATCAATCAAGATGACCATCCTCCCAAAGGTACTGTATTATTTTCAGGCTCTCCCAGTGGGGGTCCCAGACACGTTCTTCAAAACCTTAACAAAAATGGTATCGTCCTTCATATGGAAAGGGAAAACACCGAGAATTGCCACGAAGGTCCTCACGGCCCCAACCAGAGAAGGAGGAATGGCGCTACCCCACTTTAGAAAATACTATCAGGCAGCACAGATAAAAGTTCTAAGGGAGTGGGTGGGGGAGGATCCGCAACAGATATGGGCCAAACAAGACAGAGCAGTAGCAAAGACCCCACTGGTAGAACTTCTCTGGAAACAGAGGCAGCACAGGCATGAAAATCTAAGGCTAAGCGAAATCATGAAGACCACGTTAGAAGCATGGTATAGCCAAACAAAAAAAGGCATAATGACCACAGTGATCAGACCCTTTACACCCATCTGTAGAAACCCACTATTTCCACCAGGGATGGAACAAGGGGCATATGACACCTGGGAGAAAGCGGGCATTACTAAAATAGGAGAGATGTTTATGGACAAGGAAATCATCCCCCTGGAGTCATGCGTGGCAACCACGAGAATCCCTAAAAGTGATAGATACAGATATGAACAGCTAAAACACTGGCTCAACTCTCCAATAATCACCGAGGCAGCAACCAGGGACCTCACAGGGTTCGAAACATACCCACTTTCTCTCCCCCGTGTTGGATATGATGTATCAACTCTATACAAATACATAAACTCACAAGGGGAAAGCATTAAATGGTCATACAGAATAAAATGGGGCAGAACATTGGGGAGGAACCAACGGATAAACAATGGGAGGACCTATGGAAACAGATCCCCAGAATGACCCGCTCGGCACAAACTAGGGAAATATGGGTCAAAATAATGACACAGTGGCACTACACTCCAGAGAGGCTCCATACAATGTACCCCAACACGTCCAACCACTGCTGGAGAGGATGTGACGAAGTGGGAACTTGGAGACACATATGGCATGACTGTAAAGGCATAAAACCCTTTTGGGAAGAAGTGAAAAACGAGATTGGCAAAATATTCCCGGATGTGGGGCTGATGGGGGGGAGGAGGTGTGGCTCTGTGGAATCAAAGACGACATAGCAAGGCAATACAACAAAACGCAATGGAGATCATTCATGGGACTACTCATTGCAGCTTGGACCACCATTGCACAGAACTGGAAAAATAAAAATACCCCACTGACCTACACCTGGCTACAGAAAGTATGGGCCCATATAACAATGGAGAAAATTACCCACAAACTCCAAGGAACAGGAGACAAATTTGTAAAGGAATGGGAAGGGACCCTGCAATACCTCCAGTCAGACTTTATGGAACAATGGTGCCCCCATAACATAAAAATCTCAGAAATATTTAACGCATAACAGGATCCCCGGACAAAATGACTCCATCCGTCCCGTGGGGAGGGAGGGGGGAGGGGAATGTTATGAGATTCAATGTTAACTTCATGTAATATTTATGTAAAACTAATATAAGTTAAAAAAAAAAATAAAAAAAAAAAATACCCAATCTCTCACTTAAACCCTGCACCCCGTCCCAAAGTTTAACCTGCCCCCTTCTGCCCCCTCCCCAAAAACTAAAACTAAATTAGTTTCTGTTTTCCTGAGCCTAGATTGTAAGGACATTTAGCTGATTAATGAAGCAACAAGACCTGAATAATTTACATTAGGAGGATGCAAGGACACCCAAATGGAGACAGGGCAGGCAATACTATACGCTGTGCTCAGTAGTGGAATAAAAAACAATGAGTAGGAAATGCCCATAACAAGCACAAAGTGCAGGAGATTTACAGTCACTTTAGCTCCTGGTGCCCTTTGAACACGTCTTGTGCAGCACATCTCAATCCGTTTTAAAGGCTGCCTTTCACTTTTACATAATTGGTCAAGTGACTACTTTTACCAAGCTCAAAATAAACCTCCTCGTAGGGGCACCCGTGCATTCTGGTGCCATCACCATCCCTTTATATCACTGTAAATGCACACAACTGACATGTCAGTCTATTCGCCCCCCCCTTCCCGCCTGAACCTATATACAAATACAACAAATCATTAGAAGTGATATACATGTGATCTACATGTACCAGTTCGATACAATCAATTCTCCCCCCCCACCCCCAAACCCAGGCCCTCTCGTCATAAGGCAAATCACCAAACAATGGTATTGCGTAGCTTGGTTCCTACTGTGGATGATTCTGCCCTGCAGGAGTCCAGTGAGTAGAGGTTAAAATACCCACACCACTTCTACAAACCAACATCATAAAAAGTAAAACTGGTACAGTTAGGATGGAGATATGCCTCCTTCACTTTGCGACAACGTGAGCAGAAGGAATTCTATGCTCCCAAAGGGGAATGCAATCCAGTAGGGTGGGAGAAAGGACTTGCATTTCAGTTTGGCAGAAGGCAGAATAGAGCCATCCAGTAGTGGGTGGCCATTGGGCAGTTTATTATGCAGCGGTTGCAGGAGAGTGGAGTACCATCTACAAAGAGGAGCTAGTTAAAGCAAAAAAACAAATGAGTTTGCCAATGGAGGAGTAGTATAGAGTGAATGACAGTGGACCTAGACTCATAGTTGGGAAGGGAGGACACCCACTGTGGTGTGTCAAGAGTCCAGAAGATGGAGAAGGAGCAGTCAGAGTAAAGGGCATTGGTGTGACATTTGCTGGAGTACAGGATTTAAACGATTAAAACACTTACTGTGCACCACACTACTACCAATTTATTTTATTGGATTTATTTACATTTATAAAGCACTCGCACAGCCCAGGGCCATCGAGGCGCTGTTACAAGATTATGTCTTAGTTGCATCACACAGGTGGGTGATTAGGTTACACTAGCCAGTCAAAACAAGTCTTATTTATATGCGATACATATGATTGAAACGTAGGGGAGGCAGCAAGGTTACATTTGAGCTGCAGTCATACAAAACAGTTTATTCTGTTTGGGGAATCTGAGTAGCAAAGATAGTGAAGGTGAGGCCTATCGTTTGTGTGTACGGTTTTAAACAAACAGTCTAGTCTTGATGGCCTTGCGGAAGGCAATGATCCCCAATGAAAGGTTAAGCAGGCACAACCAAACCGGTCCACCTACACCTTTGGTAACATGGGCAGATGGAAGTCTAACCTCCAGGAGGGGAGTGCGCTGGTACAGATGCAACAAATAGTATGGGGATATCATAACTAGAATGTCTAACCAAGGTTCTATTTAAAAAGGATCTTGAATTAACACAAATGCACACAACTAATATGTCTACTGTTCCATTCATGTAAGGGAAAATGCAGAAAGTCTGGGTTTGTAGACAGGGTGGACTAGGAACCAAAAGAGGCCCTTGAAATATTTTTCAATGTGGCCCCACATTACACATTTCCAGCTAGCCTAACCCTTTTCCTATGAGAACATTTGAAAATAACTACCACACAAGAGGCCCAAGATGCAGAGTCCTACTGGGAAATCCCCAGTTCTGTATGGTCAGTCTACCCTTGCACATGAGTGCTCAGGCAATATTCCAGTAGCAAAATGTAAAGTTCAGATGTCTTAAATGAAGCAAAAAGGGGCTTAAAGATCACCAGGATCCTTGAAGGTGGACCAGGGTAACAGGGCTTCTTCAAATACCTCATGTTCTTGCCTTTGAACTCAACAGCATTGAGGCTAACTTCTAGGTGTTTCCTGAGGCATAATTCAGCATCTGGCTGATCAGCTCGTCAACTGGCTCCAACATGCAGTACATTCCTACCAGCAACAGCACATGGCATGAAGCAGCTTGGGACAGGCAGATGTTAGAGTGGCTCAAACATGGTTCAAGGGCTGTTCGACTTACAAGTTGCTGGAAGAGCCAGTTCAGGGTCTCCAGGGGCAAGGGCTTTCTTCTGCTCTTCCAGCCACAAAGGTTTGTAGGGATGTTTGCCGGGGTTCGGTCACCTCCAGTGCTAGGGTCCCGGGTGCCAGTGCCTCAGTTACAGCAGGCCTGGTCAACAGCAGCTTCACCACAAATATGCCATTGGGATTGCTAGAGAACACAGCATTGAAGTCATTCATGTTCACCTCTAGGGTAGAGGACATCCACAGTTCTAGGGGGATTCTTGTCTTGAAGTTCAAAGATTAATTAACTAAGGGGAGGGCTACCCTCCTCCCCCTGCCCCTTTTAGTGGATTAGTCAACAGCAAGCCTTATGCAAAATCATACCCAGAGTGGCTGGTCTGCAGGAAGTTGGGGACAGGAAAGTAGTTTATAGATCTTGCAAAAACCAAGATGGCAAGATGGTCATCTTAACGGCTCCTCTGGACTACTCCAAGTCCACTCCTTCATCCATCTACCTACTTCAAAAGGACTGCTGCAATTGGCAACCTGTGTGAGGGCCATAGTCCTAGCACTGTTTTTGAAGCCTCCGCACACAGGCCAGATGGATAATGCACAACCCGACATATCATCCTTGAGTACTTGCTCACCAACAAGGCCATCCAAATGCTTGTGGCTGTGTAAATCTCCAATCTCAGTAGCTACCATGCCAAAACCAGATTTAGATATTAAACAAGAGGTTGATAGTTAAGCCATCTCTGCTTGTTGGAACCTTGTGTTCCAGCAACTGTATCCATTAATCCATGTGACCTTTGAATCTGCTCCGATGCCACTGAAGGGCACCTGCTGTGGGATGGTCAGACTTTCCCCCCCATTATGCTTTAGGCATGGAAAAAGATTAAAGTGGTATTTCATAAGCAGATCTTTCAGAAATGGTATTACCTGCATCTAGATCAAGATGAGGCCATCCTGGCCTCAGCCGACAGAATTCCATTACAACTTGAAGCTAATGAGAGAAATTATGAGAAGAGATGAGCCACACTGTCTAATTTAGTAGAAGGGTATAGGATGAGGCTGGAAGAGGCGAGTGGTCAGCAGAGGCAAGAGAATTGGTAATGTGGATGAGAGAATTCCCAGTGGAGTGTTAGGATCGGAATTGAGATGGATATGGGTGGGGGTGGAAGAGTACACAGATATTTGAAAAATCGGTTGAAGAAAACCCTCAAGGATTGAGGAGATAATGTCTGTCAGAGGCGGTTTTGCAGGCAGCACCATTTCTTTAGGCGAGGTAGGACTATTGTGATTCAAGAGGTCAGCAGGGGGACAAGCTCCTTGACAATATTGGTACACACTGGTCGGTTGGAGTGCAGTATGGGTTGGCAGAGGTTCAGTGTGGGAAGTGGGACAGTGGTTCCTCCTTCCACTAAAAGTGATTGATTTACATAGGTTTTTACATGTTGTTGCTCCAAAAAGGATTTCCACGATTTGCCATTGCGGAGCAGTTACTGGGTTGTCTAGGTTTTGAAGTACTAGATTACATGTAAAGGTTTTGTTAGTTACACATCATTGAAGAAAGTGTGGCAATACTTCATTTGTAACAGCCATTTCAATGATAATGTATAGCATCGGTTTTGAATAAGCAAGGTTCATGGATTATTTGTGGAATAGTAAAGGCAAGGTAGGCAGGCAGTTTAGTAGTTTGCGTATCATGGCAGCCTGAATGTGCCGTTCCAGGTACCTCCCCAAACCCCTCCGACACTTCTATTGAAGTAAGTATCCTCTACAGTTTAGTTTAATTTGTAATTTAAGGAACAATCTTGTTCCAGATTGTGGAATGGGATTATATTGCAGCTTTTAAGAAGGATTACCCTTGTCCATCAAACAATCCAGAAATTTGTGATTCTGGTGTTGGAGTGGGTTGTTATATTTTCCTAAAAAGACGAGTTTCCAAATTAAATACTTTTGACAAAAAAGAAACTAGCCTATCCTCAAATAGTTTAAGACTGGCTATAACATTTTAATGAAAGTGAGCAGAGGACAAAGCTCCATCTTTGATGCTCCGAGGGGGGCTCGTGAAGTCTTCTGAACATTAATCTCCTTTTTGTCTGACCAAAGCTTGTTTTGATCACTAGGTGCACTGGTCTTTCGCCAAATGTGTGCCACTCAGATTCCAGCCCACTCTAACCTCTTGGGACTCGATAGGGATAGCAAAATACCAGACATGGTTTGTTCCTGCCAGGCTTCTAAGAAACGATAACATTCAAGTAGGTCAGTTGGAGGTAGGTATTGAAGAGGCTCAGTAACTTCTGCCCATAAGCCCTCCATGATGAGCTTCCATTTCCAGCCCTGAGAAACAGGTCTATACATTTCAATTGTTTTTGGTGTACAACATTTATATCAAACCCAACCAGAGCGCTCCCACAAGCTGTTCAACCTAAATTTAGGTCAGTCCAACTACCATCCATTTTAAACCACATCAACCAGATGTGCCAAACATGCCTGGGCAATCTTATCTTGTAGTCACATTGATACCCCACCCTGCAGACTCAAGTAAGCCGAGTGTAGTTGCCGGCAGTTAGGCGGACCCTCATTGCTTTGGGCTGCAGTTTCTACACAGATCAGTCTCTTGGTTGCACATTCTCTCCGATTAAGGACTCTTGGGAGCACCGCATGGAGAGTGTGCATGAGTATGCAGTTGGAGGTCAGAGCAGAGGGGAGAGTCCCAATTCACCATCTTCAAATGTACGACCCAAGGAGCAAACCACCTTCAGACGATTGTATAATTGGCATACTCGAACTTGCTATCAGCTCTACAATCCAGCCTACGGTGGGGGAAAGACCGACAGGGGTGGTACATGTAGAGGGGACAGTCTTTGATATACATCTGGCTAAGTGCCAGGAATCCAATGTGGGGCCCTCAAGAGCGCCTCAAGGCAAAGTCATAAGCTCCCATCTATTAAGAGGGTCTTAAAGATTAAAGGAAAAATACAGGCAAAAGACTCCTTCGTTATCACGTCAGCACCAGACTTTTTACCCATTTTGTGCCCAGTACTGATCAAGGAGTCTTCCTCCAGCACTTCAGTCCCCTTCTGAACACAGGACCGAGGCAACTGTAATTAATGGAATTAGAAAGGAGACCCAAGCAAGTACAAATAGCCCCTGCATCTCTTATGGAACAACTGAATAGAATAAGACAAACTAGATTTAGATTCCTCTTTTGTCATCTACCTCATGCCCTCCCTCAGCCTCTACCTGTCTCAATCACTCTACAGGACTTGGATGAAAAAATAAAGTAGTGTGCTCCGTTGATATCTGCATTAAACATTGCACTAAGCTCCTTTGTACAGTAGTGAAGTGAAATCAATGCACTCCGTGAGATCAAATTACTCCTGGAATTGTGTGAATTAAGAATTACCCAGAAATTAGAGGCTTTGGTTGGTAGAAAAACAATTACTCTGCACAACACAAATATCCCATTAATCCTGAGGATACACATAACCTTCGGGAAAACATCTGCCGCCGCCCAGTAGAAAAGTCCAAATAATATCCCACAAGCACTAGACCAATCTAGAAACTTTCTCCCTCTGTAGGCAGGGGGTGGGGGCATTCTAGAGCATTGCTACGTACCCTACATACCACAGAACGATACTTCTGGATGTAGAGGATTGTGCCCCTTCATTATCTCAGTAATATGCTCAGTTAAATATGCCAACATCCATGTAAAAGACCGAGAAGACAAAAAACCTCACAAGATAAAAAAAATCTGAGCCATCAAACAATGAAAATGGGATAAGCTCTGGCTCAGTCATTTTAAAACCTGAGGCATAGCCAAAACAAACTGACCTGTTCAGAGTTTTCAACCTCCTGAGGCACTGGTCAGTATGGGTTTTAATTGGAGGGCTGGGGTAGGAAGTCTCAAACTTGTGGGTTTCTCAATCTACAAACCCAGATTCCATCAATAGAGTTTATTTTTCCTAGAACAGTATTGGAGTTGGGCCTTCTGCAATGTCCATCCCTCCACCCAATTCAACCCTCTCA
The DNA here is from genome assembly GCF_040938575.1 of Ambystoma mexicanum. Classification (NCBI taxonomy): domain Eukaryota; kingdom Metazoa; phylum Chordata; class Amphibia; order Caudata; family Ambystomatidae; genus Ambystoma; species Ambystoma mexicanum. The sequence continues at coordinate 381,149,037 of NC_090927.1, read as the reverse complement.
TTATAAAAAAGGAGGCAGCTTCAATGACATAGCCTCAAAGGTTTACCAACGATTTCCAAACCCATTTGTATAAGGGAAAAAACCTGCCAGGGGTTAGAGGATTCAAATGATCTACTCTTGAAAAATCGGTCTACAGAGCCATGATGAAGTGCTTCTGAATTAAACAAACCTTAAATTATTGCAGGTACTTCCTTGTTTATGTCTAGTCTCCACAATGGTCATTGAATGAATATTTTTTTAGCCAATGCCGTATATTTATTTTAAAAATACCTTGAAGGATTGTGTGCAATATGTATGAAGTGGAAGCCCTTCGATAGATTGTTTAGGATCTAAATAATTATGATTTTAATATTAACACTACCATATAACCCCATTAATGTGCAACATTCAAATGATCTGCAACATTGATGACTCCATCCGCCTACAGAAGTATTAAGGATTCAATGATTTTTCTTTTTTTTATTAAATGTTGTAGTTTTATTCAAAACTTCATTTATCCACACAATCATACAATTTCAAAATGTAGAAAAGAAAAAGAAAAAAAAAAAAAAGAAAAAAAAACACTTACATTGACCGTACTTTCCAAGCTATCTCATTTCATTTCCCTTGCAACTTTGGATACTGCTAGAAGGCCATAACAATGTATGTGCTTTCCATCATAGTAATAGGATTCCAAAATTGAATTATGACAGTAGTGAGGCTCCTGTTATTTCCCGACAGTATTAGATTCCATCTGTCCTGGCTATGGAGTTCGTTTCCAGATGTAGATCTCATTTCTCGAAACCACTTTTTTTCAGGCAACGCAGGGCAAATCATGATGATATGATGTATAGTTTGTGGTTTGTTCTCACAGAATGCTGCCTCTTTCAAGATTAGCCTGTTTGCCATGAGTGCCCGTGTTGGTAGTTGATTCAATCGAAATCTAATGAATTGATCCCTAATCTTTCTATCCGGAAATTGCTTCAGATACGCCGGAAAGTCATTGAGTGCACGGTTGTCCAGGTCACAGTTCAAATGATATCGTGCTTTGTCTGTTAGGGTAGAAATCCAATCATTTCGCTGTAGTCTTTGTTTAGCGCATTGAGGGCGGGTCACAAGCATCTGTTATACTATTTGCTGCCATCACGTCAATCATGACCTTCCATGTCGCTAATGCCGCGTTAGCCACTGTAGCAGATCTCTGTTCAAATAGTTTGTATGCTGGTATTTCGTCCTCATTAATCCTTCTATACAAGTCGATCTTTTTCCACTCGACTATTGATCTTAATGATTGGGTCGCAATCTCAGGTCTGATTCTTTTGATTGGAAATGAGCTCGATAACCCAAGGATTTTCCTCCAAAACATGCCTTCAAAGATACCCCATACTGATTGGTCGAAATTTATCATAGCCTCACTTGCACAACTCAAAATTGCGGTTACTTTGTCGGTAGAATATGAGGATCGGTTGTAAGGAGTATTTTCCGAATTTTCTGTGTTTAAATAACCCTGATCTTGCCAGTGAGGCTGTTTTTGTTCTTAATTGTTTTATCCATGGTGTCTCAACTTCTGATTGATTCACTAGAACTCCCAGGTATTCGATTTCTGTTACCTTTGTCAATTTTTGTTCGTTCATGTAAAATTGAAAAGACTTGCTTTCTTTTTTGTCTTTTTTTGCATAAAGTGGCATGATTCTTGTTTTGGCGGTGTTAATCTCTAAGCCATTTTCCACCATATAAGTTTCCAACTCCCATAGGCTTCTTTGTAGCCCTAATTTTGTTTTGTCTAAGATAACAATGTCATCTGCATACATCAAATGCTTAATCTGCTGGTTATTCAATTTTGGTGGATTTGCCTTCTGAAAACGAGGAGGATCAGGGAGATCCATAGTATACAGCTTAAACAGTGTTGCTGCAAGAGGGCAGCCCTGTTTGAGACCATTTTCCGCTTCAATAGGAGCCGATAATTGACCCTGTTGTGAAAGTCTGATTCTTAAGGTGGTATTGCTATATAGTTGCTTAATGGGTTCCACTATTGATGGACACTTCCACTTCATTAGTTTTTCCCACAATGTTCTCCTAGTCACCAAATCAAAGGCCATATGCAGGTCTATGAATGCTGCATATGTGGTATGCTTGTTGATCAATGCCTCCTGTTTCAATAGATTCAAGATCATTAGATTTACATGAGTACCCGTGCTCTTTGTGAATCCAGTCTGCCCAATGTCAAATTGCTTATTTTCCTTGATCCATATATTAAGTTTTAGTAGAAGCATTGCAAAAATCTTCCCAATCGGGTCCAAAAGTGCGATTGGTCTGTGTTTGTAGGTAGTTGCCCATCACCTGCTTTATATATTGGTATCAGGATTGCAGTTGTCCAGGTATCGGGTATTTGTTTCCCTTTTTCAATTGCAGCGAATAGATGAACGCAGAATTTTGCCCAATCCTCTGGGGGTTTCTTTATTAGCATGTTACTTAGACCATCTGGGCCAGGGGCCCTTGATGAGTTGAGCTTCTTTATGATTGTCAAGATATCCTCCACTGTCCAGGAGTTTGTCCAAACAGACATTTAATTCTGCTCCATACTGGTGGAATGATTTCTCACTGTAGATTTGGAGATTGCCTTGAAGTGATTAGTCCATGTAGATTCTGAAATCCCTTGGATTATTTTATGGTGCCCGTCCATTTGCGGATTCAATAGGTTCCATAATCCTCACGTATTGTTCGTTTTCAAGAGGGCTAAGATTGCTTCTGCATCTTTTTGTAAGAGCAATGCTTTTGCATTCTCTGTCCAATTTCTGTAACTTTGTTTTGCTTGTCTAATTGCGATCCATGAGTTGGCCTCTTTCTTTTTATTTCTGTGATCGATTTCCGCAATTCTTTTTTTGTTTACTACTTGTAGGTTATAAGCATGGGTGTGGCACCTTTGAGGATTCTTGGTTATGGGTCTTTTGTAAGAACGGCGAGAGTATCCATTCATAATTTATTTTTTCCATGCCAATACCACAGAGCTGGTGTAAGTACTTACTAGTTTCTTCATTTGATTATCATTGATGCGCAGTCGGCTGACTGAGGAGTTTGTTTCCATGGGTGGTAGATGAATTTTATTACTTTCACAATACGGTGCTTTCCATGTTATGCGGACAATGTGATTAGCACTATTCTCTGAAGTTATATTGTCTTGGGCCGTTACTTTGGAGATCAGATTTGGTGACATAAATGTAATCCAAAGTGGCTGACACTTGACCATGTTGCACTTTTTGGATTGTAGTGCAGTTGATTGGTGCAGTAGAGCTGTCGCCCTGTGGTTTCTTTGCTCCATATTTTTGCTCTCGCTGAGAGTTGCGTTTTCTCAATCGCCAACCCTTGTTGGTCAAATAAATGTATATTGAGGTCTCCACATAAAATCATCTCAGTATCGTGTGATGCCAGCATAACTTTATCTACGGCGCAGAATAGCGAATCAATGAATTCTTCCATTTGAATTGCCGCCTCATTCCAATATATATTGAATATTGCTAATCTCTGCGCCGGCACTTGCACCAAGTTTTCATGTTTCTTCTTACCACTCAAGATTTCTACCATCGTTAGTTGGATCCACGGTGAGATGTTTATAGAATCTGCCACTAGGATATTTTCTTCCATTTTTAATCAAAGTTAAGAGTCCAGCTGATGGACGTCCTTTTTTAATGGGATATTGCAGGATTCATGATCACTGTGTACCCGTTGCATCCGGGCATAATGTCAATCCATGTTTCTTGTAAACATATAAAGGTATATTTACACAGATAATCCGTATTTAGGCGAAAGATGAGAAAATCCTCTGGTATTCCAAGTACACAGTCAGAGTAGTGTTAGGTCTGTTAATTGATGGTTATGAATAGTTTCTCATTGCGGTCATCGTTTTATGTGGGGTTTCCTCCTCTCTCCAGAATGACATGTTGGTAACATTTACTCTCGTATATTTATTTATCACTCTTTCTGCTGAGCGTACCATTCTGCTTTTTGTAGAGATCCCCCGGGGAGTGTGCACCATCATTTTCCCCGCTCTCTTGCTTTATCGATCTCTTCATGTAATGCTGAGGTTCCCGTGTACGTTTCCTCATACTTGCTGTTTCAGCCGTACATGAGAATCCCAATTTCAAAAAGAGGTGTGCCTCTTTCATGATCTTTTCACAATCTTCTGTATTATTCAAATGTACGAGAATCACATCTGAATTCTTTTCATCCATGAATTCCACCATTTTTAAAAGTGTCCTGTGTTGACCCATCTAAGTGCGGGAATTGCGTGCATCAGTCTCAAAGTATTTGTACTGTTTAGGATCAGATCTTGTTGGTAATTATTTTCCACTTGCTTGATTTTTAATTTTATGGTTTAAGGAGTATCCATAGGATTAATAAATAAAGGTTGCCGCAGTTTTGATCTATTACCTGTGTCTACACTATTTTCTAATTTGTTGTTTCTTTGGCTCCTCTCCGAGTAATGTGATGTAGAATCTTCACTGTCTGAAATTGATTCGACACCAAGTCTAGACGTCTCGAGATCTAGATCAGAAATGTCTTCACAGCTAAGGTCAGTGTAGCTGGACTATGGTGTAACCTTCATAACAGTCCACAATGATTAGAGAATGATCATTGGTAGAAATTTGCGAATCCCAGTTACTCTCTTGCTCTTCTTTGGAGTAAGTAGATCGGTTCAAACCATCTTGACTATGTGCATCTCTTCATTGTCGCTCTTTGTTTCAGTCATCACATCATCCATCCTAGTGATTTCTATTTGGATATTTTCGGTCGTATTGGGTTTTTGTGGCTTCACTGTCCTACTTAGTGTTGCCTCTTTTTTCTCTCCTTGTTGTATGTTTTTGTTCGCTTTAGGGGTTGTCAAATTACGTAAAAAGGCCCTAGACCCATTGGTTTTCTTTTTCTTTGTTGATTTGGTAGTTTTTTTCTGTGATGGTTGTGGGATATCTGCAATGTTCTTCTTGTTGTCAAAATAGGAACATTTTCCATTGGCTTCTCAGTTAATTTGATTTAATCTCTGGATGTTTAGTACAAGTAAATATTTCCACCATCGTAACCAAACTATTGGATGGCTGGTCTTGGCTGCCGCAGACTGACTAAACAATGGCTTGGGCAATCACAGAACTGGTCTCTAGGGGAAATAATTTTTATTCAAGACCTTTATCTTTGTCATCCTGGAATGTGAGGTGAGAGGGCACCAACATCCTATTATAAATTCGAGCCTATATGACTCTCTAAACAATTATCCATTACCTTTCCTTCAAAACGTTTTGGCTTTTAACTCTCCAGGTTTTTGATTGATTCAAAACCTTAAATTAAAATGCCATCGAACCAAATGGGGTAGACCATCTGGTGACCCATTTATTGCTGTCAAAAACAACCTAATCTCCCATGGGACACTATATACGAACTAGGATTACGGTATCTTCGAGTCAATATTTAGATTGAAATGGGCAAAAAAAAAGTACTGATTTACTTGTACTGGAATCCCAATCTAGATCCATTTATTGGAAACATACAGTTTTGGAACCAAATAATATATCAAGTGATGGGTTATTTTATTATCAGGTGACTTGAACACTATGCATACATTTCTCTTCCCTACCCAGAAACCCACAAGACGAAAAAAGTGGTTGCATCCATTTATCAGCATTTGTAGCACCCTACCATCACTCGGATGGGTGACATACCTAGTAGACACTTGGCATAGGGGTGTAAACATGTATTGATTACATTTGTATATCTCCTTCAATTTTTTTCTGAATGTGTTGATTTGAAAGCGTTGGCAATTAATTGGGAGTGATCATGACATGCTTTCTGCGAATTTAAAAACAGACATTTTTAAATGTAGCGCTTAATCTCTTTCATGATAAAGTGAGGACCGTGGAATCCTACTCCCCCACCGGGAAGATTTAATGGGAGCAGTGCCAAATCAATGTACTGTTCACCATCTTTTCATAAGGGAATGCTCAGACAATACAAAAATCTGTCCTTTATAGCTACAAAACATTCCAAATTGAAAAACATTCGCAGGTCCAACAAAACCGTATCAAAACGACATTTGTGACAGGGGTTAGTGCATATGCGACTTTAAACATTTAACTTTTATGCCAGACGTTTTATGATCAGAAACCTCAGTTCAACATCCCATTGTCTGGTTACAAAGACTGCATCTCAAAACTTCGACAAATTGATTGACTCGGCACAGCTCTGTCTCCATTACAATAGAGGCTTGCCAAGGTTGACCTACATAACAGCTCATGGAATGTAAAAAAATCTTCATGCTGACACAACTGTTTCGGCGATCAAAACTAGGTACAGGTGCCACCATCCTATCCAGACACCATCTTCAGCCTTCATTGGGACAACATTTTTTGTGGGCCAGTGGGGTACACCCCTTTCATCTTGTTTCTATTTTAAAAAGACATGCATGTTCAAGGACCTTATGTTCGTGATTTCTATTGCGAAAGTTACATTGCATTGTGCCAACCAGTCTACTGCATGACAGTCCCTACTCCATTTTATTTTGCCCTCACATCTTCCAGTTCAACCTGCAGCTGGTTTCATCGAGTCTAAGACGCCATCCACACCGACATAACAGTAGACGGTCCTCTGGTTCATAATACTTACACCTACAGCACACAAATTAAATGGAATCCCATGAACGCAAACAAATGTAATGCAGAAATCTACAAGAAATGCGCACGACTAACATTTATATCCAAGAGTCTGAAAATGTCAATGGCTAACTGCGCCCTTAAATCACCCAAAAACGAAGTCTCCATCAATTTGATGCTGTGATCCAACAGAAAAAACAAGAACGGAGGAAGGAGTGGACACATTAAGCAAGGGGAGATCTCACTTGACACTAAAATTGAGAAATCCAATTATGACCGTGATCTAAAAAAGGACTTCAAGGCCATAAAGTGTTGCAGAGGGATAGTGAAGCTATGCTGTGAGCAATCTAAACCAAACCTGTCATTTTTGGCATGTTATTAATTCCATGGCTCAACAGTTGGTGGATCAGCAATGCAACCAATTCCAGAAGTTACAAGGGTACACATTTGTGACCGATACAAGAGCCCTGACTTCCATCATCTGGTCTGCCCCGATTTATTGGTCTGGGCTCAAACCTTTAAGATATTGGACTCAAAAGAAATTCTAATTAGAGAGCACCTGGCGCAAATGGACCTAGTAACTATACGACTAATTAGTCAGATATATGGGGCTCTATTTTATATATTCTTTTTACCAATATTATTCATTCAAGGGCAACACCAGACAACCTGGAAACTATTCTCCCCATTTATAAAAAGGCGAGACCCATCCCCTTTTGGATTCCAACAGTAAATGTTTTGTGGCTTTTATTCTCTGGTAACCTGAAATCTGGGTAGTCCATTCCGGCAGACTGACTAAGTAGCAATCTGGTTTCAGAAGGGTTTGTGGTCGGAAATACTTTAAATGGTTTCTTGCTGGACGCATTCCAGAGATAGGCTTGAAAAAAAAAGAAGATTCTGCTGCACCGTGTATTGCTAGTGTAGACCGCTCACTGGCGTTTGAGATTGTAAATAGAACTTTTTGGCCCAAAGTCAAGGCAGATCCTCGATGGGCTACTTAACATCTTGGTACATCAGCACTCAGACACCCAAGTCCAGATAAGACTAAAGCAACTGGGCATTGTAACCAGGGAATTTCAAACATAAAAACCATGGTGGCCCAGACATTAGATATAGCAGATTTGATAATCTCTAACGAATTACACTTTTTAGCAACAACAGACATGGCTCCATGCAGCTGCAGGACCTTCCCTCTTACTTGCTATTCCACACACTACACTATCCTGAGGTTAGACCGATACCTCCAGAGGCAGTGGCATTGCCCTCATTGCCAAATCTGATCTGGGTCTAAGTATCACACCTTCCTTTCTCATCAGGTGAGCTGACAAGTTAAATTACCCCTCACTAATTTGTGTACCATAACTATGCATCTGTTATATAGACCGCCTGACCCCATTGGCTCGTTTGAGGAAGACATCACTTCATTACTCTATACCAATACCAAAACCACCTCTCAGATTATAGTACTTGCAGACTTTAATCTGGGATTCAATGGCCCTATTGACTAGCAGGCCCCGGCACCAACACTATATCAGAACTAGGCTTCACTCAAAGGGTCAATATGCCTACATATTCTAAAGGCAGAACTCTAGACTGGGTGGCCAACCTTAAAAGAGCCTAAAATAACCTCTATTGAACCTTACCCCATGTCAGCCCACTAACCATCAGGACTAACCTTCTGGCTCCTCCACTTCTCACTAGAAATAAATGAAACATTACAGTGGATAATTTATTGCCACTTCTCCACCCGATTACTAACCCCTCGCTTGTTAGTGCTGACCTGGCAGTCCTAGTAGACATATTACTATACTATTAGCCAAGCGATAGAAAACATTGCTCCCTTAAAAATGTGAAAAGGCACACCAATAACTCACCTTAACTCATGGTTCACACCGAACCTCAAAACCCTACGGGCTGATATGAGAATTGAATCCCTCTGGAAGAACCAACCTATAGACTCAAACAAAAAGGTAATACCTTGAAAATTACGTCTAAAAACAAAGCGAAAATCCTCCAAACCAAACGCGAGACATAATTACAGAATTAGCAAAACTAGCTCTAGTACTAAATAATCTGTCACCCTAAGAGAATTGGAATCCCCTACTCCACCAACTGATGTGCATAAATGACAAGACTTGGTATACAAATATACAAAATGCACTGTCCAATAACATCTCAAGACAAAATAGAAGTGAAAAAAACTTTCCTCATCCCTGTACCTCACGGAGACACCAATCAGACTCCACTAAACCCCCTATGCGGTTCAAATTTGCCCAAGTCTCCGTCCAGGAATTGAAGACAGCCTCGCTTAAACCCTCTAGATGGCAGGGCAACATCTGCCCAGCATCTATAATTACAGCCGCAGCTAGAACCCTAGCCCCGTTCATCACCACACTAATAAACTTCTCATTTAAAACCTACACTGTACCCTCTAATCTCAAGGGCGCCTCGGTACACCCGCTTTTAAAGAAACCTAATCTTGACCCAAGTAGCCCCACCAACTACAGACCCATAACAGTCCCGTTCCTGTTAAAAATCATTGACAAGGCAGCTTACCTCCAGATTCAGACCAACAATATCCTGGGACTCCGGCAGTATGGCTTCAGACCCAAACACGGCACGGAAAAGGCCTTGATCTAAAAAACCAAATTGAAGAACTAAATGACAAAGGGTAATTTGCCTTATTACTGCTACTCTACCTGTCGGCTGCCTTTGATTTGGTGGACCATAAAGTGCTTTGTAATCACCCGTCTACAGCCGCTCACTTCTCTCCGGAAGCAACGGCCTGGATACAATCCTTTTTGAATAAAAATCGGTCGATGAGTCTGCTCTCCTTCTGCGTCAGCAGAACCAGTGCCCATTACATGCAGAGTACCACAAGACTCCTCCGTATCACCCACAATGTACAATATTTTCACTAAGCCTTAGTATCGTGACACCTAGATTGTCTAGGTCATCGAACAAACTATGCAGATGACACCCAGATTCTCATTCCTTTGTCTGGCGATTATGACACTGACTTCGCCTTGGTGAAAAAAATCTCTTTCAGACCTGGATGGCCTCTCACGGCCTTTGTCCGATTGATGAAGAGCTCCCGCTTATGGGCGCACCTGCCAGACTTAAAGTAATCCGCTCCAGTCATTTAACATTGATGGTATTGATATTAAAGTGGCTAAGTAAGTAAAAAGGCTGGGCTTCTACCTAGACTTTATATGCAGAGGCAAATTAATGCTACAGCATCAGCGACAGCATATACCTGCAAGTTAATTCATGCCTCTAAACCCTCATCTACAGCCAGCTGCATTACCCTAGCAAGATCATTAGTCCTCTCGAAACTTGACTACTGTAATGCTTTATCTTGGCACAAGCAAAGAGAATTTGAACAAACTTCATATATTAGCGAATAATGCTCCAAGAACGACACTAAGCATTCCTAGAAGACAACACATCGGAGGCCTTAACAGTAACCGGCTTTCAATTAGGACAGGATACAGTTCAAAGTAGCCTCCCTTACTCACAAATGCCTAATTAACTCAGCCCCTACTTAGACATGCCCCATCAGGAACCTACATTTGTTCTGTCTGAAGGTCCCTAGCTACAATCTCAAGAAGGGGGGGGGGGAATTGTAGCTTTTCTGTTATGGCAACTCAGCTTTGGAATTCCTTGCCGACAACTATTAAAGCAGATCAGTCCTTCAGCTTTAGAAAGAAAACAAAATGGACTCCTGTCTCAGGATCTAGTACTGGCAATAGGCCACATAACTGATGTAGAACTATGTTAAATTCAGTGTGTAATCCTGTATATAATGTCTTTTAACTGTCCCACTAGGTACCTAGTCCTACTTGACCTGTAATTTGTAACACGCCCAGATACCTCCGGGTGCAGAGCGCTATATAAACAAAGAAAACAGGTCCACTTATTGTCTGAAAAAGTCGTGATCCTCTTCCCTGTTCGATTTCCCCACCAAGTATTGGAGACCCAGATTTTAAGATTTCGTTTCTATTTACTCCCTATCAGGGGGATTATTAGTATTCAGCATTATAAAACTGTTACCAGCTTTTTGTTCACGATGTAAGAATCCAGACTTTGTAGAATCTCTTCAGCACCCATTGGTGTAATGCCCTGATAGGACCCCTTTGCAGTGTGCAGAGAGATTTGTACTTCACATTGATTGGCTATCCACTGATTCATTCTGGTCTCGCTTATTAGCAGGCCCCGAGATGACTATTGCGGTTATTAGCTTTTTAGCTAACATTGAATTGGCGTTTTTGAAATCAATTTTTCCTTGTAAAAAAAGAACTCCGTTCATTAGCCAATTATTGCGCATTCTGTATTTGCATACTTTTACAATGCTAGGTTTCAGAGCATGTTCTATATATTTGTATAGAATACATTTGTTGCTGCAGGTTTATTAAACCAATCTGAATATCAAAGTTGGCTATTGCCTCATCAACTCAACTTTTCAGAAACTCTTCAATTCAAAAAGTTCCACTGGCAACAGTATGGCCTTATGTACCCATTCCACAGGCATCACCGGGGTAATGGCTCTGGGCCCAAGTTAACAGTCGGTGATGCCCATGGAACGGATACATAAGGCCACAACTCTTTGGTAATTAGCCCCATCCCATGGCTGGGGCTAATTACCAGTTTTTTTAGTACGGAGCCCCTCTCCCCTTTTCATGGCGGCCACTGGAAGCAGAGCGGGAGGTGTGGCGGTGAGAGCCGCTGCAGCCAAAATGAGGTAAGCAGAGTGGGTGGAATTACCTAAAATAAGGGGATGGAGAGCGGGTGGGAAGTAGATGGCGGCAGGGGGAGCCGGTATTCGGGCGACGTCGAACGTGGGCTTTCACCAGCAGTGTAAGTCCATGTTCCTAGCCATCCAATTGGCTGGCTCCGCTGCCTGGGTGCTAGCAGAAGGAGCACGGGCTGGTGGAATTCCCCATGCTACATTGAGTAATGCACCATTTCTAAAGTGTCCAACCCTTTATATCTTCAACTAAACCGCAGGAATCTGGTTCCCTTGATTATAGAAGGGGAAACAAATTATGTGGCTATTCTATTCGGTCTTACTTTCATAGATATTTTTGAAACAGTGCATCCTTCATTTTACCAGTAGTTGTGACAGACCCTCAGAGGTGTTTGGCAATATATGCGAATGGTAATATGCATCCTGTAAACGCCCCTGAGCCAGTCAAACTAGGTGTCTGGTACCAGAATAATATTCAGGACTGTCCTGCAGCCCTTCTGCTGGAGGGGCTGCACTGGGGATTCTGTCCACATGTTTAGATGGAGTTGCGATTTGCAGTTCCCGCTGTGCCAGGAGCAGGAGCTCCATCATCGAGGCACACTGCTGGAGCAGTGCCCCCATCGCAGCCCGAGTCCAGCTGCACACATGAGGTGAGCCTAGGGTCCCTCCACCTCCCTCTACTCACAGGAGCCCGTTGGCTGCTCAACCCAAGTTTGATCTCCACATCGATCCCCATTTGCACACAACCGTGCATATATTGCGTTTTAAATTGCCCTGATGCATATGAGGATTGACCATTCTAAGATGGTTGACTTCTAGGGCTCTTTGCTCCTTTGCCCAAGCTGAATGCTGATTGGTTGCACAACAGCCTATCCCTCAACCAGACACCGGAAGGCGCAAGCTGGCGTCCACACTAAGGCAGAGAACGAAGGCTCCTGTCCTGGGCCCGTCACGAGCCAAACAGAGCCCAGGGCCAGACACCATGCCCAATTCCAACCAGTAGAGGGGGAGGAGGGAACGGGGGGGGGGGGGGAACTACACCACGTCACTTCAATCGCCCAGCCAGTGACCTGGTAAGACTGAAAGAATCCTGCATTCCGAACTTTTAGTGCCAACACACTATGCTATTGTACTTTCTATCGTTAGCTTGCTTACCACCTTATTTGTATCGACTCCCGTGCATACTGTGACTACTAACCAGGCGCAAACCTCACCCTGCGCACCTCCATCTTTACGTTAATGTGTAATCATTCCCAAAATGTGCTATATATACACTAAATGTATGAAAGGGGACTATTGTGATACATATGCTACACTGCAACCAATCTGGTCTATGCCTAATACTACTGCCTATGATCCAGGTACCCCTGACTCTGGAACCAAACCGTATTACACTACTTCTATAAGCACACTTTAGCCAGATACCCGCAACCCGCGCTGCAAACCTTATGGACTGTACCAGCATTGCATTATCTAACCTGTGCCCAATTACACCTAGCAGCCGAATCTCAACAGTGCCCACCCCAATAGATCCACCACAGACCCCCGTGCCCGCCCACTTGCCCCCGCACTCTAAAGCACCCGCTCCAATGCATCACCTCAAACATCAAGTCTTAACTGCACACAAGTCCCAGAATATTAAGCACTGCAACAACAGTATCTGGAGATCACCTAGAGGCCTCATTGCATGCACTCAACCTCATTCTTCGCCTCCTAAACATACTATACAGCACCACCACACATCAAACCATGCCTACCAACACCACCAGCCCCTTCACTACCACCTTCGACATCCCAACAGTTTCAAACCGGAATACTACAATCTGCTCAGAAGGTGCCTATATCTTCCATAAAACAGGCCTTGCCCGACTCCCCTGTCACAGACACCACCCCTTGTCTTGCCCCACGCCATTCCTCCCCAGCACCCCCGCTTTCCCCATCACACCAACGACTCACATACAAACTATCAGTACTGGGTAGATCACGCAACACACGCCTATCTTCCAGAACCAAATATACCACAGCCATTTCCAGACCCTGTTCAGTACCCACAAGAAACGACAAACTGTACACGCACCCACCACTATCACTCTGTTAAAACTCAGCAGACCCCCATTGTAACGCAACTGCACACAACACCCATAACATCCTTAGCTAAAATAAACCCCATAACCAATACCCAGCAGTCGGCGACTGATAGGAGTCCCCGCAAACCCTAACAGTGGCACAAACCCAGATGCCCTCGACTTCACCCCCAAGTCCACCCAAACCCAGTGAAGCACCATCAGGAGCCCTACTTAATGTAAGATCCCTAGGAGCACATGCCATTGATATACACGATTGTATATTAGAATTTAAACTCTTAGAATTTAAACTCGATTTCCTGGTACTCACTGAAACATGGATGCACACTGCCTCAGGCCCACAAATCACATTAGCTGTCCCAGAGGAGTACATCCACCTTCGAGCTGATCCATTAAATGCCATATGTGGAGGAGTAGCCATAATCAAAACCTCACTCCAGTTCAGAGAGTGCAAAATGGAATCAATAGCGGGATATGAAACCCTCGCTCTCAAACTAGCCACAAGCCCGAAGTCAACAATTAACTTCCTTATAGTATACAGATCACCTAGCACTCATACCAATCCGGATACAGACTTACCGTTATTAATTACACCTACGCTTAAACCTAGAACGAAATACATACTCCTAGGAGACCTCAACCTAGGTTTTAATGACTCGCAAGACAAAGCAACAGACTGCCACAGGGCCTTCTGTGAGAGGCAATTCACTGAAATAGTAAACGCCCCCACACATTCCTACTCTAGCATGCATGCGCATACATCCTGGAGACTGGAGTGGGAGAGTTCACAAGCAGCCGAAAAAACATTTGATGTATACATGAATGTGGCGGAAAGTGGACGAGAAGTGTTCTGCGGTGTCTGCTGCAGAGTTTCTTCAGTGTTTTTCACTTTTGGAGGCGTGTCCACAACCTCACATAACCTGCATCGACTTCATAAGCCCCAGTAGTCTGCGGAATGCGGAGCGGAAAGTGCAGAGAGGTGTTCTGCAGTGTTCTCGGGGGCCGAACACCGACAGAAAGTAAACAAAAAAAAAAAAAAAAGGCAAAAATCCCCAGGACATATCAGGATCGGGGCACTTGTGCAGAGGGATGCAGGGAGAAAAGGCCCTTGATAATCTCCCGCCCGACTCAAAGGTTTGGGGCCGCTACTCAAGACTGTCCTTGCCCGTACTTTCAGCCTCACAAATTTCCACTCAGGAAATGAGGGCGATTCCAAGAACAGATAACAGCAGCCCGCCCAGGCAGCAACCACCCTCATTTTCAGCAGCCAAATCCAGATCAAGAAAAGGGGAAAGCATCGACAACAACTGCCTACCCAAAACACAAAACAAAGCCTCAAATAAAGATAAAGCACGGGAGTGATGGCCACCTCGCCCGCAGGGATGGGCTCATGCCCTGGATTGCCAAACACAGCAGAGAGCCCGAGGCGGGCTATGGCCTCCACCCCGCCACCTGTGGGACCGCTCCCCGGACCTTCGTCGGCCAAAGGGCCGACGAAGGGCCGGGCGGCGACGAGGTGGAGGTGAAGGGGGCAAAAGCGCAGCAAACGAACGAGGCAACAGCAAAGGCAGATCATGGAAATAAAACGAGCCTGCTTACCTTGGAGGGGGCAGCTCCAGGCCCCTCTCCTTCCATCGGGAGCAGGGGGAGGGGAGGCTTGCGATGCCTCATCTGAGGGGAGTTGGTGCTCAGGACCAGCCAAAGAGACCAGAGATGACTACGACACCGGCATCAGGAATGGAGGATGCCACACGTGCGGGCTCAAGCTGCACTACAGCACAAACCCACATGGCGCTGGACGCAGCCGACCAGCAACCCCTCTTGACAGACGACCTCCGAATCACACAGCCAGAAAAACAAAGCGCAAGAGGAAACGCCGAGTGGCATTGGATCTCCCAAGAACCATGGAAGGGAAACCCCAAACAACCCCAATAAACAAACCCAGTATGAAAGGGGGGCACATTTCAGTAGCACTCCCCCCAAAAAAAAAAAAAAAAAAAAAAAAACAAATCCTAACAAAAAAGGAAGTCAGCCAATGGGCAACAAAAAAAAACCCCAAGAACACATCACCTTCAAAAGACACCTGGATCGAGATAGACGATGAAACAACCACGATCTCTCCTCTTAGAGACCTAAAAACAAAAAGGACAAAAAGGAGGGCAAAATAAAAAAAAAAAAAATGAATGACAAATGAGAACAAGCAAAGGACAAGCAAGAAAAGCGCCCCTAAAAAAGGGACACATCAACTTACTGATGGACTTTTTCAAAAGCCAGGGTAAACGAAAATACGACATCCTAGAATCTGACGCGGAAATCTTGGAAGCAATCCAAGAAACATCCCCACCACCTAAATCACGCAAAACTGCATCAAAATCAAGAAACCTCAAGGGAAAAGTCCCCAAGTCAAGCTAAAACACCATCACATGTCGCCAACTCAGAGGAAGCTTCATGGATGGACCATAGAGCAAGCAAGCGAAGGAGACAAATCAGCGACCGCGGAATCACACGATTATGTATCAGAGGAGTATTCAACATGCACTCCAAACAAAATGCCCAGCAAGGACGACAGCGACAAAGAAACCAACTCCTCAGCAAACACTGAAGCTCGAGACCAGAGATGCTCAACACCTCGTCAACCACCATCAAGGCCGCCACAGCAGGTTCCTCCACGACCTCTCCCGATACCATTAAGCCCGGCCAGGCTGGACCCCAAAGGAGACGCCCACGACCTCTCTTTACCTGAAGGGCCGCCCATCAAAGACCTGAGACCGCAGACTCCATCACGACCCCAAAAAAAAGAGGAGTAAATAACAAATAGAGTGGAAAGTCCAAACCGGTAGAAGCCAGCTACCATCTAGTAAATAACAAAACAGGGCAAAGAAGAAACCACAGATTCTCCTCACCACCTCCATGTCAGAAATCATACGATCAGTTCTTATGCTCCCCGTCGGGGTTTTTAAACAGAAAAAAAAAAGATCCAACACGGTCCAAAAAGAGACACCAACGAAAAAACCGGACATGCTCACGATAATGTCTGCCATCACCATCGCTCCATTCTATAAACTGTATGAAGCTTTAAAGGACTCGATGAAAGACCAAATATCAGTTTCAGCAATGACACTCACAAAACTGACATATTGGAAGGCTATGTGATGGCAACGGAAAAACACTGAGGAAATCATCAACGCAAAGAATACGGAAACGCAGAAGCTCTGCCCGCAAGAAGCAATGGGACAGGTAGCAAAGAAAATTGAGGGCAAACAACTAATCCAAAAATATGGCAACACAGACCTTGTTCCTAACAAGTCCCATCGATCTGACCAAACAAAGTACAAACGCCGAAACTCAAACACAAGGGGCATTCAGTATTTTCAATACCAACACGGGAAACGGTCACACCTTTCCTTTGCCACAGAACAATGTGTTCAACTTCAAACCAAAACTGACACAAGTGGCCGGTGCAACATCAGCTGTGCAAAAAAAAGAAACGGGCAACACCAGAAAAAAAAGGAATCTTCAAAGGCCAACGGTCAAAAAACAAATCAAATTCTCCTTAAACTACCACATGAAGCGACAAGTGTAAGATCCTCGCCAAAAACAAAAAAAAGCCTGAGAAGCTCAACCGGAGCACTATCGAATGAATCAGATGCGGGCAAAAGCCAAAAATATTTAGGTCCTATCAATCATCCACCAAATCAGTCTCCAACTACAGCAGAAGAATTTTTGACTGACAGAGAAATGATGAACATCTCTGTATATGAAGAGCCAGAGGAGATCAAGGGAGGCCCACATACAAGCACATACCCAGCCACATGAGCCGACTCACAAAGGCTCAACAAATTAACATCACAAAAGCCCGCAACCCGAACGAGAGGGGCAAGAAAGACCACGCCAACACTACGCCAGACCCTCCCCTGATCGAAGAGCGGACACGCACCGATCCACGTTTCGACACAAGAAAAATCAGCAAGATTACTACCCAGGGCAAGACAAAAGCAACCTCAAAGAGACCCGCCACTTACAGTCAACTTCAGAAGGGAAAAGTGACTTAAGACAGCGCGTGGACTACGCTCAGCCAAGGAAGACACAGTCCGACATAGGACACTTGCCCATAACCCCGAAACTAGAACAAACAAGCAACAAAGACGACATAATTCTGAATAGAAGACCAGTTTTGAACATTTTCAAACAACTCCGGTCGATACATCATCTGTCAGAGGATTTAACTCTAGTTGAACCTTACCACTCGGGGAACAAAGCAAAATGCAACTTACACAAGATCCAAGCACTACAGATTCTATCAGGCTAACAGATATTACTGAAAAGAGGGACCTGAATACACCCAAACCGTTTCAAGCTACCATGGACAAGAACACACTTTGTCGTGGTGCAGTCTGTAGTCCTTGTATAGTAATTCCGTTCTCGACACAAAGAAGCCTTAGAGAGACCAAGTCAATTCTACCAAAAGCAGCCACAAAGAGCAAGACGGAAGAACACAGAAAGGAAACAAACACCTTACCGAACAACAAGACCTCAGACAATCAATTCAACTGTTGCAACACCCTCAGAACAGAAAGCACCCTCCAACAACTCAACTAGGATTAAAGATCAAAATACACATATAGCCCCCTCAAAACCACTTGGGGCCTGGTTGCCAAAATCACTAATCTCAACTTTGAACAAATAGCAACCAACAGCCTTGGGAGAAGGGCCATTAGAAACTACATCCCCAACGACTCAACAATTGAAAGAAAAATGATGGAATACGTGTGGGTATAAGCACCTAATGACTAGAGGTGGCCCCGATTTGGGCGGTTTTTATATAATAGCACTACAGGAGCTTTGGCTAACAAAAAAAACCCAGCCCTTGAGGGCTTTGAGATTGTGTTTGCACCAGCAATTAAGAACAGGCTGGGGCCGGTCATCAGGACTTCTGGTGGCAACTAGAGTGGATAGCGGCATAAACATCACAGAGCCCCTCACGTTTTCCAGCAACCACCAAGCCATCAGAATGACATGGACAAACCACGAGAAACCTTCGGGGGGGGGGGAGGGAGGGGTGGTTTGGGCGTGGACAACAGAAATCGCAATCAAACACTTATTGGAACCCGCTAGCAATCTCGGACAAGAAGTTCTTGAACATAATGGAAACAGAAATCGACATCATATTTGCCAAAAAGAACATCCCCCATGTCGTCATCTGTTGTCATCTGTGGAGATCTAAACTTGAAACAGAAAAAACTCAGCCCAAAACAAGATCCACAGACCAAAAACAGCAGCAGAAACACGAGGAGAGCTGTGGAACAACCTGATGTCATCAAGAGGTTTCCACAATTTAGACCAGTCTCTCCCACTTCCTGGCAGACTCCCTACATGGAAGAGAGGCGCCCTAAAAGGCACAATACACTACATCTGTGTCTCTGATGCAATGCTAGAACAAACAATGGAATTTGAAGTTATACGCACCGAACCAAGCGACCACAACCTCCTAAGAGCATCATGGAATTCAATAGTGGAAACTAACCCCAAAATGACCTCTGAAATAGAGTCCAATGCACAGGGAAACCGTCTAAAACTGACTGCGGCAAGAGTAGAAGATCCGATGATAAATTACAAAATCAAATCCCAGGCCCTGAACATGAACAGTCACCGAGTCCCTACAAAGCAGCCTCACACACTAGGACCGTAAAGGGGGCACCTGGGCGCCATCAATATGACAAGTTAATCGTGGCAAAACGTGCAAGTCTTAGACAACTAAATTGCAAAGCAAAAAAGTCCAATTCACCCGAACTAGTAGCCCAAGCAGCACTAGAGGAAAAAAAAAATACAAGGCCTGGGTCAAACATCACCAAATAAATCTCTACCAAAAAGATTCAGAAGAGATAAAAAAACGGAGCAGGTAAAAACACTAGAGAATTCTGGTCGCTTCTAAAAGTAAGAACGGACCAGAAGGCCAATGAACCATCTAACTGCGTTAGCGAAGAAAAATGGAAAACGCACTTCGAAGCTCTATTCAGACAACCAACGGCTCTGATAGGATCAGAACTAATCCAACATGACAGTTCCTGGGTGGATGTATCCGACCAAGAAGACATCAGTGAAACAATCGGCAAACTGAAAGATTCCCGAGCACCCGGCCCAGATGGAGTCACCAACATTGACCTTAAAAACTTTCAAAAGCAATGACTCACTTCATCAGCTTGGTATTCAGGCAGTGCGCAACATCACGATCAATCCCGAGATCTTGGACATCCTCCAATGTGGTACCAATATACAAAAAAGGAGACAAATCTGATCCCTGTAATTGACCAATCGCCCCTCGACACAATTGGCAACATTTTCAGTACGCTTCTTCTAAAGAGATTCCAGACCTGGGCGATGGAGGCACCCTGCAACAATCCATTCCAAGCAGGCTTAAAAAAAAAAATTCATCAACGACAATCAACATCATGCTCCTCAGCATAGTCCAAAACAAAGCTTTAGAGGCCTCAACCAAACCCTTTGTGGCCTTCATAGACTTAGCTCAAGCCTTTGATCGCGTTGATAGGGAACTCCTGTGGACAAAACTGAACTCCTGGAATTGCCCGCAAACCATCTTGGCACCTATTAAAGCGCTACACACGAGCACCACCATGAGTGAAATTGTACACAAAAGGTCTTCTGTTTTGAGAAATTCCGACATGGAGGGGTGTCAAACAGGGCTGCCCTTTGGCTCCTGCACTGTTCGTAGCCTTCATGGGAGACTTTAAAGATACATGCGCCACGGTGCAAGCTTTTCCCCCAAAAATAGGGAACGTGCCAATGCCACGTCTGATATACGCAGATGACATTGTACTAATGGACCTAATGCATATGGGGCTTCAGAGGCAATTAGACACTTGTCTGACTATATCAAGCACTCAAATTTGGAGGTCAACAAGAAAAACAATAATCATAACCCTTGGAAAAACAACAAAGAAACAAAACACCTTCAGATGGGTTATGGAAAAAGTCCTGATTGAGTCAATATCGAAATTGAAATTCCTGGGGGCTGCCGTGGACAACTCACATCTAGAAATCAGTATGCAGAAAATGATATCAGTAGCAACACAAGCCAAAAATCTGGAAAAAATGTGGAAGATTCTCGTTGATTACAACGATCAAATTTTACAAGGCGAAAGTAGTCCCTACACTCACTTATGGAACCGAAGCAATGTCTAATACCGGAAGCCTTCTGGCAAAGGATAGAAGGCTACTTCTGGAAGACAGTCCTGAATCTACCTAAATCGATGGCAAAGGCCGGAATAAGGAGGGAATTGGGACTGACTGCTTAAAGCAACGGTGGAAGCAAACATTGGGCTCTACAGGAAAACCATCATCCTGCAACGCCTGCCGCTATACAAACTAATCAATGAAGAAATCGGCCTAGGAAAGTGCAAAATGCTTGGGAAATGGGCAGCAAGGATAAAGAACCAACTGAATCAAATAGCATGCACAGAAGCAGACCTAATCGCTAATCCAATGAAAATCAAAAAGAAATTGGCCGATCTAGATTGGATCACAACCTTGGAAAAGGCGACTGAGAACAAACTCTTGGCACAGCTCCCACCATACACTAAAACAGAACGAAACAGCCCAATTCTTAAGATGTCCAAGTAGACCTCTCAGTCAACTTTTCCTAAGAGCGCATCTAAATTTACTAGCCACCAATGAGATCCTCCAAATCAGAGGCCAATCAGAAAACAAAAATTGCAGACTGTGTAAAAGATCAGACCAAACGTAAAATGTGAGACATCTGCTTACCAGCTGCCAGGCAATGGCCAAAATACAGCTAGCATACTTGCGACAAGTGCTGGGACCGTTCACCAACCCCGAAGAGGAGCAGTGGTGGCCGTGATTAATTGGCATAGGCAGAACATCTTGGACCATAGCAACAGCCAAGATACTTCATGCCGCCCTGGCTGAATGCAACAAACTTTCAAATGAACAAGGATTGGCCTCTGAAGACTGACCGCCACAAACTGAAGACTCTTTGCAAATAAAAGCAAGATCCTTGTAAAATCTATTTATCTAGATATACACAAGTAAATAAAATTTTAAAAAAAGGTAGAATCCTTGACTGGATACTGACCCATAACACCATTGTATCTATTGTAGACATCCATAAAATGCAATGGACTGACCATCACTTAATCCACTTCAGCATAAACCTAAATTCAGAACCATCAACTAAAACTCCTAATCAAGCACCTATTCAGGTTAGAAACATACAAACCTTAACCCCATACTCAGCAACCTACTCAACACCAAACCACTAGACTTCACCAATATCGAAAACATCTCAGACCACTACCACCAATGTCTCAATTCCGCTATAGAAGTAGCCCCGCCCAAAACCAAAATAGCTAAACCCAAACATAGTTCACCCTGGGTCAATGAAGAGCTTAATCTCCATCAAAAACTCCATCATGAGAGCAAGACTAAATCTGCTGCCAACAAGAGATCATAACTATTAGAGGAGTCGAAACGGACAAGCGCTGTCGACTATGCAAAAAGGATCAATTGAAACATTGAAGCACATGGTCATGGAATGTGAAAAAATGAACGAAAAACAGAAGCATCTACCTCCCCTCGCTGGCAGACAATCTGTGGATATTCCAAACAGACGACCTTTGGAACAGATTAATCTCCGGTGAGAATACGAAATGAACCCAAGCCCTGGCCAAATTAATTGAACTTGCGTTTGAACAGATCAACCATCCGAGGCTGGATGGCGATTCTCCACAGGCTGTTCTTGACGCAGCCTAAAGTAAGGAAGAATTTAGAAATAAGAATACTTCCTTACAAGAAAGTGAAAGTGGTCAGTGCTGCCGGCCTAGGGGAGGCGTGATGCTATTTTATTTTATCTAACGCGCTGAAGACACAGAATTTTGACAAAACTTAGTTTGTAACGGAGTAAAGTTAAAAAAAAAAAAAAAAAAAAAAAAAGCTTAAAACTCAGAAGGGAAAAAAAAAAGAGCATTAGAACACTCAAGAAAAACCTCCCCAGAACTCCAAATCAAATTGCAACAATTATCTAAAACCTATAAAAGCAGCATATTCACCCACAAAGCAGAATCATTGAACAATCAGATGATCAATGCTTCCTCTAATACAAAAGAATTATTCACCATTATTAAATAACTTTAATTCCCCCATTCAACCCACCAGCCCTGTGACCATCAGCAAAGTGTGGTGCACCACTGTACAGGATGCTCTATCCTCCAAAGTGAACACAAACAAAATTGCTTCTAAAAAAGCGCCTCAAACCCATCAATACTCCATTCCGTCTACCTGATGCATGCCTGACACCTGAATTTCACTTTAAACAAGTCACCAACGATCAAGTCCTTAAAACGATAGCCTCGCTTAAGCCTTCAAATTGTAAAGGCGACAATTTACCTGCTAAAGTAATTAAAGACTACACTGCCACGTTAGCACCCATCACCAACTGTGTCAATAAATCCTTCAAATCTAGCACCAGACCAGCATCCATTAAATCAGCCTGGTCACACCCCTACTCAAAAAACCCACACTTGACCCCACCAATCCTACCAACTATAGGCCCATTACTACTCTATCCTTCCTCTTTAAAATCATTGATCAAATAGCCTACTCCCAAGTACAAACCCACTTATAACTGCATCATCTATTAGGAGACAATCAGGATTCCGGCCAAGCCAAAGCACTGAGACGGCTCTCCTGGATTTAAAAAAAAAAAAAAAAAAAAAAAAAAAAAAGCAGATGGACTATCGGGACCTCTGGTAAACTGGGCATTCTATTACTACTAGATCTCTCCGCTGCATTTGATTTAGTCGACCATGACAAATTATGCAGCACCCTCTCCACCAACTTCCACTTCTCAAAGAAAGCCACAACCTGGATAAAATCCTTCCTTTCAGAACGTACCTCAAGAATTGCCCTAGAAGGAGAAGCAGCCGATCCTATCTTGGTACCTTTAGGAGTACCACAAGGGTCCTGCCTCTCCCCAACGCTTTACAATGCATATACAAAGTTACTCTTTGCAGCACTAGATGCCACGGGAGTAATTTACAAAAAAATTTATGACGATACGCAAATACTTATTCCCATCTCAGGTAATCTAGAACACAACACTGCCTGTATCAAAATCTACTCCCTCATCTATAATTGTATGGCGAACAGTCTCTACCTAAACAGAGAAAAAACGGAGATCCTAATAGTCTGCTCCCCAGCCAAACTCAGTAAACTCTCGCTCGACTACACCTCCATACTGATAGACGGCCCCCCCCACCAACACTATATCACACAAAGGCAAAACTGTAGTTTGCCTTGACTCCAATCCCTCTATGACAAAACATTAGCGTTCTTGCCTCCTCCACTGCATACACAGCTAAACTCATTACATTAAGCAAACCCTTCCTCTCCACTGAAAATTGCCCGACACTCGCCAGAGTCCTAATCCTCACAAAATAGGACTATTGCAATATCCTACTGCTTGGCACCTCAAAAAAAAAAAAACCTAACCAAACTGCAACTTCTGCAAAATAAAGCCCTTAGAGCTGCCCTTGGTATAAACAGAAGAGAACACATCTCCCAACACTGAAGAGCTGCACACTGGCTACGAGTACAAGTGCGACTTCTCCACAAAACACACTACATTACCCACAAATGCATTTCTGATACAGCCCCACCTACCTTAGTCGAAGCATATCCTGCAAAACCACAATGAGACCACTTAGATCTAGCAACAATACACACCTCCACATCCCACGCTTTACCACCTCCAGAGCAGGCAACTCCAGCTTCACAATAGCAGCCCCGCACATCTGGAATTCGCTCCCCCACACCTCACCAATGAGACCGCCTTCCAAAAGTTCAAAAAGCAACTAAAAACATGGCGGTTTAACAAATACTAGCCACTTAAGCTAACTAACACAACCACGAAACTATGCAACTTGTATCAAGACGATGTAAATCCTAATTGTGATCATAATGTAATATAATTTTGTTGCTGTAACCAAAGCCTGTACCTCTACGAGAACTAAGATGCAAGATTAAGATCCATCTACGCCGTGATACCCAAGGGTTTGGGCGTGTAATCAAATGCAATAAATAAAATAGGATTGAAGCTTTGGCATTGTAAAATGCAGGAGCAAGTTTAAGATTAGTGAGTATTGCAAAGCTGCCATTTATTGTGCTGCATTTAAATTTCAGTTGAGTTGGACGAAAATGTGTAGCTTCCAATTCACCGTAATATGGCTTCAAAAATGTGTGCGCAGTGTTAATTTATTGCAATAGACGAGTCACTCCTTGTAATGCAGGTGATGTGCTAGTGTAAGACTGGTTCTCAAGGGTTAATTTCTTAGTCTTCGGACATGGTTTCACTAATTTTCACATGCCACCACAAAGCTAACCCATGTTACGTCTGACTGCCCACAGATAAAATATGAAGGCACTTGCCAGATTAAAAACCGGCCTTTTTCAGGGCCGAGCTTGTGGGGGTTAAGACTGGTTAATGGCAGATCAAGGGCATCAATCCCAGTGTTACACAGCATAGCATCCAATCCTTATAGATGTGGACAGAGATTGCACCCTCCTATCCTGAAGCTATAACCCAGTTAGCAACCCAATTAATCCCTGAAGAATAAAATGGTAGATATTTTTCCCCCAAATGGAAACGGCTGTGCACAGTGTAGTCCACTGACTGATGAAGTAACATCCAATCTCCACGAGGACTAAGCAAGGGAAAATGCTGGCAACAGTTTCAAGGCCTCCTCAAGCAGCATCTCGGGCTAGACTGCCCCTTACAGGGTGGAACCAAGCCCGATTTGCATTTACCCTTCAGCAACAGCATGGCAGGCTGCAATACAATGCTCCAGTGGGTTGCCCAGAACAATTGGCTGTGTATACAATTAATTCATAACCTTCCAGCCCTCAAGCTTCAGTTTGCATTTGGCATCAACTGAATTTCCATTAGGTTTGGGTTGGGATTGAGGAGTATGCTGTGTGCGGGACTAACCAGCATTCAGGTTACTTGCAGTCCCTTGGGCCCATAGTCCATCGAACATCATGTCTCTGCTCTGGAACACAAGTGGGACTAGCTATGTGCAGCCTACCAGTAAAGGGCTACGGACAGGTTTTGGAGAAAAAGATTAGCCTGGAGCAATTGACCCTACTTCAGTGGGGATATAGAATTACTATAAGCAGTGAATGTAAATTAAAAACACATTACTATAAGCGGAAAAAACAAATCTATATCAACCTCTCTCTACTACGCATTATACAAAAGCTATTTGGGAGATTAGTACATTCTAGAATGTGTGACTGGGCTAAGAAATATAGTTTCAGGAAAGGGATTGAAACAAGTGAACAAGCTTTATAGCTACTTTCATCAACTAGTAGGACATCTATGGGCCATCAAATGGCAATCTACTGTGGAGATTACTGCAGATAATGGGACGCCTGCACCACTATTGAACATGATGAATACGCAAGCAAGGTGGAGGGGTAACATGTGGTTCAATGGGGAATTAGCCTCAGAGCCTACACATTTATGGAAATGAAGTCCAAGGTGATGGCATTGGGGAGTAGCACATTTCCAGAGTCTGGCATGTGATGAAATGGCCACTTGATGGAATGGGTTGACAAAGTCTAGAGAGGTTAATGGGCATACGACAAAGGGCACCAAAATGTTTTCATTTAATTGGTAACTTGAGGCTAAAACCCATTATGGTATGGATTGCTGAAGTGCGTATAACCCAAAAGGATTTACCCAAGTGGCGTGTCAAACAGAATTCAATGGTTAAAATGTGAAAGAAAGCTTAATGCCGTTGGGCCTGGATGTTTTGTATAAAAATACACGTTCCAGCGATTTAGAATTCCCATCTACCAGTCTAACACCCCACCCAAGGGCTGATCAGGACCCCCCCAATAACTTTGAGGCGCATCATCTTTTTATCCACATAGCAATGCATCCAGCTGGAGCCATCAAGAAGCTGCTGAATGGAGCTGGCATTATGGATCGTCATGATTTACATTATACCCTGCATGCCAGAGCCTAATCACACCAAAGGTAGTCTAAATGCCCACTGTTAGAAAAGATTTCCATTTCATGTGTAATGTTCCCTCCAGTTGTGTACCCTCAACTTTTTGCTTTGTTTAAACAACATAGTCTGACTCTACCAGAGGAGCACAGCCTTCTGCTGCACTCCTCTGGGCTTTTCTTATGGGGAAACTGACATACCCTTAAAGACAGTCAGCACTGGGAGACTTTGTTTCCCTTGTTACATGTTGCAGAACAGTTGCAACAAGGACTACGTGTACAATGTACCTTACAGTACAGTGCACTTGGGTCTAGTAATTTCCAAAGGCCCTAGATCCTCTCGAAGGATTTTTTAGGAGTGCAGATGTGCCTTGAACAGGGCTAGTGGCAGCTTATCATTTTGCATATTTTTAACCCTTTCTTGCCAGGTAAACCGCGATTACCGCCCTTGGTACAGTTAAGTGGCCTGGCTCCAAAATGGCCACGCTACGAGGTTCTTTGTCCCGTCCTTTGGCTACCTTGCCCCTTCACCAGGTCGAGCCGATGCGGGTCAGTCCTTATTTGGGCAAGCATTTTCCTGCAAAGCGCCGAGCTTTCGCAGACTTCTGCATGCCTTGTGTGACAGAACCCACCCACATCAAAGTTCGAATCTTGGGTTGGATATCATACCACAATTGCCCAACTATCTCATCCATAACTCCAATTCCCTAGTCTGAACATTCAGCCATCCACTTTGACCTGAGCTTTTCCAAAACACATCCCTCCCTATATCACTGCCGCCTGCCTTCACCAGAAGTTCCAAGTAGCTCACCAAAGTTTCTTACCTCATCAAAGTCTCTTACCACACCTTTTGGTTCCTGAACTCAGCCCACATTTTTCCAATAATTCAGACACCCTTGCTGCCACTTAAAACTCTAGTATCTCACAGGCTATGGAGACCATTGCCAATCTCATCCAAAAAAAAGACAAGATCGCCAAACACACCAACTCATGGCTCTCACCTGAACTCCTCAAACTATGCACCAAGAAAAGGACAGCCCTCTCAACATGGTTGGTCAGACCTAGTGATGCTGCTTAACTTGCCTTCAAAAAAAGTTTGCAAAGGAATATAAAAAACTGCCATTATTGCAGTTAAAGCCAATTCCTTTAACTCCATAATAGCTAATGCTAAATCTGGTTCGAGAGAAATTCGCTATTTTCAGGGAAGTGGAAGCTCCCGCACCAATCCCACCCCCCACCTTCATCACCAAGGACAAGGACAGGTGTAAAAGACCCAGGAGGCTACGCTGGAGAAACTGGACACCCTCCAAGACAAAATTTGCCACCAACAAGCCTTGAAACAACTATCCAATCTACAACCACACAATATTACTTCACAAGTAATACCAGAATTCTCATTCGAAGAAATGAATGAACAAGAAGTTCTAGCAATCCTTAATTCGATCAAGCCATCAAACTGTAAGGGTGATACTTGCCCAGCACAGCTCAGAGAGTGCACCCACCTTGGCACGTTTAATCACAGTGTTCATCAACTCCTTCAAAACCAAATGTGTCCCTTCATGCCTTAAAAAAGCATGGGTGAGCCCATTGTTGAAAGCCTACACTGGACCGAAAAGCCCTGTAAATTAGACCCATCACAATGGTCCCATTCCTACTGAGGATTCTAGATAAGGCAGCTTACCTTCAGGCCCACAAATACCTGGAGACTCAACACCTATTAAACATGGAACGGAAACTGACTTATTGGACCTTCAAAATCAGATCAATGACCTCAGATGCAGGTAAACCCACCCTCCTACTGCTTCTTGTTCCATCTGCGGCTTTTGATCTGGTTGACCATGCTACTCTATGCCACCACCGCCAACTTCTCACCAAATGCCACTGCTTGGGTCTCATCCTTTCTCAAAGGAAACAATGAGTCTTCTCGGACTTCGCCTGTGCCAAGCCTGAGATAATCAAATCTGGAGTTCCACAAGGATCTTGTATTTCACCCACTCTTTACAACCTGTTCACAAGGTTGCTTTTTAACTTCCTAGACACCTTAAGGCATTGCATATACAAATTATGCTGATACCAGGTCCCCATACCACTCACAGGAAATTACGAGGCGGACAAGGAATTACTGAATATTTATGCCACAATCCAAACCTGGATGGCCGAGAACTGGTTGTGCCTAAATAGTGAAAACTACTCATCGGCTCACCGGAAATAATCGAGAAACTGAATGCCAAATACAACTCCTTTGTGATCGGCAATACCACTATCCCAGTCTCACAGGTAGTTAAAACTCTTGGAGTTTACCTAGAGTCTAACCTCTAATGGTTAGGCAGGTTAACGCCATCTCATCCGCATTGGCGTACCATGTGAAATGAATCACTGCAGCCAGACCTTTTCTGATGCAACAGAATTGCCTCATGCTAGGCAGAGTTTGTACGCAGTACCATTTGGGACCACTAAACACAACTACAAGTCGAAGCAAAACCAACCTTTGGTAGAAGTCTGTACTACACAGTTTTGTGGTAGCGCTGCTGAGGATTCAACCTTATCTCAAGAGGGAATGTGAGCTGCAAGGATGTTGTCTATAAATTGCAAGTATTCAGATAGACACTTATACTCAAGGTTTCTTGTCAGAACACTTATTAATTTATTACAGTTAGAAAACATTCACCAGAAGGAGGCAATCACACAAATATTGAGAATTAAGATTCTGGGGAGTGTCTTGCGCTCAAGGTCAGTCCTTTCAATGCAAAAATTATTTCAAACAAACGTAGCATATGTCCAAATCATGTGAGATTTTCAATGATGTTTATTTTCCAAAAGAACAACAGCCGACACTAGTAATTATAATTCTCTCATGAGGAAAAGCATGGCTGAAGGAGCCGAAAGGGACTGCTTCACAAACTGGAATCAGGGATTTATCCCCACAAATAGAAGGCCACATAAAGATACTCATGCCAGAAATGTCCCATTGAAACTCAGTTTGCTTGTAAATCCGCCATTCCATAATAAGAATTAGCAATAATCATTTCTTCGGGAAATAGCTTTCATGTCCCAGTGGTCTCATGAGAGAATTATAATTACTATTGGATCTAACTTCAGGACAACGACCAGGGATCGAAACACGTGTCGTCTGTTCTTTTGGAAAATAAACATTCAAAATCTCACATGATTTGGACATATGCTACGTTTGTTTGAAATAATTTTTGCATTGAAAAGACTGACCTAGAGCGCAAGACACTCCCCCAAAGCTTAATTCGCAATCTTCAATGTTATATACTTTGTGGGAAGTTTGAGGGGGGTAGTATTTGTTTTGCTGCCAGGATAATCAGAATTAATTTTAAAGGCTGGTTCTGGAACCAATCGAGAGTGGTCACTAGCGCACCAACAGGGACTGATCCCACATTTACAATCATTTTGCCTATCACACAAATATACTTCACATTATCAGATTCGTATTCAGAAAATCTGAAGTAGGAGCAAAAAGGCATAAGTTACTAAAATGGATATTACAGTTACTCTTAAATAGTGCAAATAGTTTAAGTTCGCCAGGGGAGTGGATTCAATTCAATTGGTTAGGCCAAAGTCTATGGGCTAAAGACTTGTAACGGATAAAGCAGTTCTGGAAGTTAAACGGAAAAGTCTTTGCCAAAGTTCTCAGAAGTAGTTGCAAAAGGAAGATTCACATGTCGTGTCACAAGCTGACTAGGCCTGCAAGTTGCCAAAGTTTCAAGCATTTTCGCGGTGAGAAGTAAGTTCTCTCGGGCGGGTTTTCACACTACCTTACAATGAAGAAAAAGATGCAGCTGAAGATGTTGGTTCTGGCAGTTCCTGCAGATCTCACTGTTCCTGAGCCTCAGTCGTGGGGACAAGAGGGAGGACATCGGGGGACTCCTTCACTGCACTGGGACTGGTCCAAAAAGCTGGCAAAAGCAGATCTTCGATACCGGTAGTTAAGCACACAAACTGGTGTCGCTCCCCGGCTATTTGGTTTCCTGCAGCACTGAGGAAAATACAACCAGCTATGAGAATGGTGTGCAGGTGGCTTACGAGTTGATTGGTCCCACCAACTCAAAAAGAGAAGTCTTCCTTGAAAGGCTTCTCCATCGAGATGAACTTGGCAATTCGGACCTGCAGCAGGGCTTCACTGGGCAAACCAATGGTCCAGGAGATGCAGCAGCCGTCCTCTTCCAGCTCGTCTTCAGTTCTTCGTTCGTGGTCGACTGCCTTCCAAGCCAAGAGACTCCTTTTAAACAATTTTCTCCCATTCATTCTAGCCTAGCTGTCGCTCACCCAGCAGGGGGGCTGTCCTTGTCGGACCTTCAGCCAATCGCACCAGAGTGCATTTGGGTCTCCTACGAGACTAAGCACATGGAGTTTCGGGCACCTCCCTCACTCCATGCCCACCCCAGACACTCGGGAGCCAGAGGCGGTCTTCAGTCCTGAAGCCCGCCAAAGGTGCAGGAACAAAGGGACCAAACCTGGTTTGGCGCGTAGAGAAACTCTAGAAGGACCTTTCCACAAAAATGGCAAAGATAGAGGATCGAGACCAGTTTAAATAAAGGACGCTCACACGCCATCTTGAAAAACATGGCTCCCGCAATTTAACGCTACCAGTGTTTGCGATCGTGAAAAATCATGGTAGTTCATTGTAAAACCATTGCCACCAGACATTGAGGGAAAGGGTAGCATTTGACTGTTGCATGAGTTTCTAGACATGGGGGATACTAGGTAACCTCTCCAGCACTCTTGTAAGATAGGGTGTGCTGGGTCTATGAATTGCTGGGTCTATGAATTTGAAAAGACCAAGTCAATTTCACTTTACTCTGGGAAACAGTTTATCCCAGAGAAGGTATTTAAACCTTGGGATAGCCAAAAACAGCTTTCCTGTGTCACTGCACTGAGGGTGCTGTGTGACACGCATGAAAAGATGCCTCTGGAGTGGTCTAAAACTCCATAATCAAAGAACACAAGAGTACACCACACATCAACATACATTAGGAGTGGGGGAAAAAGCACACTCTCCAGGTAAAAGAATCAAGTCCTCAAACATCCAGCAACGTTGCTGGGGGTCTAAGGTGAAGGGAATTAGCACATTTATGAGAATTCTCCATAACACCTTACCACCTCCAGAGCAATTATTGGTTCTAGACTTGACCATTGCAAGACACCTTTGCTATGCACCTCGACAAAAATCAGGAACCTGCCGACGGTACAAAACCATGCCCTCCGAGCAGCCACTGGCATCTCTAGAAAAGACCACATCTCGGACACCAGGAAATCTGTTCACTGGCTCCCCATTAAGGAGCGTATCATTTTCAAGACTCTCGCTCTCACGCACAAATGCCTACACAACTCGGCACCCCGCTACCTTTCTGAAAGACTTACCAGACAGCACTCCAACAGGCCCACAAGAACTGCCTACACCAACTGTGTAGCTTTCCCCAAAAGTGTGAGGGCACGAGTTTCCCAGTCATTGCGGCCATCAACTGGAACTCACTTCCCCCGCACTGAGGCATCGAGTCACAGCGTTTAGGAAAGCAATTAAAATGCTGCCGTTTGTGTAATGTCATGTGCTAATCACATAGTTTTCATGTATGTATGACTATGAGCTGCCTCAACTCAACCTGTATTCAATATGCATTACTATTTATCCTCAAGGCTCATGCTCCCTGTAACCTAGCACTGCCTTTTCTTTCTCGCAACCAAGACATTTTCTTGAAACAGTGCCTCTATGCACCCGTCCTGCAGGCGCTTTACAAATGCAATAAATGCCTACGACCACTGTGGTCCACGATTGGTCCACATATGGTATGCCTGATGTGAGCAGATCTCCCATTGGGTCCTCTTCGTTTTGGCGCGAAGGAGATTCTAGATGAGAGAAGGCCCAAAACACCCATACCATGTCAATCTCTGGAGTTCTCACTGAACGAAGGATAGGATCCAAGTATCCTGAAACTAAGAAGCCGAGGAACCACTGGTGACCCACTGGAAGATTTGGCACCCTGAGCCCGATGTCGTCCCGCTGGACCCCTCTGTATCTGGTCGTCCTAGAAGGTATGCGAAGACGCTTCGACCCATTAGAATAGTAGGACCAACTATTCGGCACCTTCATCTTAAACCTGCAAGTAATCCTTTTCAGCAGTGGTCCTAGGCCAACCAGTGGACTGACCAGCTTGCGCAGATATTTTGGCCTGATACCGCCGCCGTTTGAAGCAGGCCCTTGAAACTTGGCACACCACAAGCTCTGTGTTCACGGCACTCGCACCGAATTTCGTACACTTGACGTTCCCAGGTCTGGAGTAAAGCGAGTGCGCACGAACTGGAGTTTACACGGTTGCCGTGTCGCCCAGCCGTGGTGACGAACTTTGCAAGTTCATTGCAACTGTGGTCCTCTGTGCCCTGCTACAGTGGAACTGGCCTGATCCATCCACGAGCGGAGAAATTGCCAGCGTCCCATAGGGGGGAATCAACGCTGTACCTTTGTCGCCGAAAGCCGCAGAGCCACGAGATTGCCGCATTTGAACCTGCAACCGAAGTGGACTCAACTGCCGAAGTTTGGTCCGGAGTGTGCCGGGTCAGTGAGTAATTGCAACCCTAACCGGTGGCCCCGGCGCATCCATCCATTTTTATGCACGAGTTGCCCCTGAAGGCCCCTCTGCTTTCCACTGCCAGCGCGAACTAGTGAACTATTCCCAACTCTGCCCTCAAGTGCTGGCCCTCCTCGAATAGTGGGAACCTATTCTACATCACCTCACCTACCTTCCTGAGCTGCTACAGCCCCTACAAAAGACCCTGCTTTGCCCATTTGAACTACTGCGTGTGCCAGCTTCGCAAGTACATTTGAGCATTAGGCTCCCCTCATCTTAGGGATTGGACTGCCCTTCAGTTAGGATCGCATTTCATGCAGAAGGGCCTAAAGACTATTTGCGCTGCCTGCTTCCTACCCAGTTTAGGTTGTGGATCCATTTGGTGCATTCATCCTTTGGACCCAATTACTCTTGTCCATTTAAGATTGTGTTGGTTTAATAGTATTGCTGTGATGTTCTTACTCTGTTGAATTGCTAAGTCCTTGGAATAAGTGTATTTGTATTTTTGATATATACACCCCTGACTGGGAGTGATTGCAAGAGTCCTTCACTCTGTGTGCTCATTGAGGTCTTTCAGTCACCCTCACCCCTCCCGAGACCTAGTCTTGACCGCCGCCATAGCTACCTTGATTGGTCTGGCCTGTCCAGAAGCTGACCCTTGTCCAAGAAACTAGGTTGGCCTTCTAAACCTCTGCCCACCAGGTCAGATTTCAGAAATCCATCTCTGTGGCAGGCCTTGGTCAGATAATAGTGCTGTACTGTTAGTTCAAGATTAACTACCACCCCTGAGCACCAAAGAGGATAACGTTATGGGTCCAATATCAATGCTCAATGCCCTTGCATGTATGAAACAGACTATTAATATCTTCCCTACACAATCTTACCACTAAACAACAAGTGTTTGCACTTGCGATAGTGTCTTTCACGCTCCCAAAGAAATGTTAATGCCCACTATTTTAGCATTCATGTTTAGTCTCTTGTAGAGAATATAAAGCATTAAAAACAGAATAGTCAAGCAATATACAGTTCCTAAATAGCAATAAAGTATTCTTCTAAAAACCGCTACTACCAATCACCAATATGTATGTAGCAATTCTGGCACAGTAAAAGTTAAAATCATACTCCCAATTGTAATGCTTTGGATTGGCATGCTAGGGGCTAGGTTATGTTATACAGACCAACCGCTGAATAACCAATTAGGTGGAAAGTGTTAAATTGTCAAAATGTCCACGGGTTCTATTTGACTAATAGCCTATAAGTGACAGGGCCATAGATCAAAGAGATTAGATACATTTCAATCCCCCTGCAAAGGATTGCCCTCACCCTTTGGCCAGGAGCAGGGACACCATCAAAGTGCAGTCAAAGTACTAGGGGCATCACAGGTTATATGAACAGTGTGCAAAAACCTGGTCATGCTAACCCTAGTTTTACTAGGATAGACAATGCAGTACAGACAGTGTAAGCTTTACTAATGGGATAAAAGTACAGTATAGGGCTCTGCAAATCACACCTTGCAACGATTTCAGCATTAACCGTGCACTGCGTAAAAGAGTTTGATTGGTCTACCGGCAATACCCTTCAATTTGGGCAGGTTGCTTTGGTGCCGTACCACCAACTCCAGCACAGTGACCTTGCACCCCAAAACCAAGTTTCAGAGTACATTGGGGTTGGTGCTGTGGCCAGGGGGGTGGGGGGGGGCGGACAAAGAACCAAACGCTCAACTTGTTTTTGCTGGTGCTTTGGGGGAATTTCCCAGTTGTGTGGGCAGCAGCACAGAATGCCATCTTCCAGGCCTCCCTGCCCCAGCTCCCCTTTACACATGTCTCATGTAGCCCAACTCACCTCTGCCATTGACCTTTATATAGACCCTGTGAAATGCAGGTGGTACAAAACGTGCCAGCAACAGTGGTCTGTAGCCCGCACCCCCATCCCCATCCCTGGGCATACTGTGGTGTGCTAGGAGTCTAAATCTAGAGTCATGAAAGCCCTGCCGAAAGTGCATTTGACATAGCAACATGTTGCTGGCAGAAATATCCATTTCACATGACTGATGGGAAATAGTGTGCTTAAATAAATGCATTGAACTTCATGTACAGCCAGGTCTGAGTGGCCTGCAATATGTCGCAATGGACAATGGCTCAGCAGAGCTGTAACTTTCCTCTCAGAAATCCCTTAGAGCTACCCGGTCTCCTCACCCCCACTCCCCTGACCTTATGCGGTCCTGTCATTAACAGCTCAAGTGGAAGTTGCAAACCATTCTTCCTGCCACCTGTTCTATACTTTAGTCAGACTTTCTGGCACCTGGAGTAAGAGTATGCCCCCCTCCTTTTACGGGACACCTGGCATGTGTAAACCAGGTACACCTGGCATGTGTGGATGTTTTAATTCACTTTCATCAAAACACTGTACAACTGTTAATCATGTCAAAATTATGTAAATCTCAAGGTCTCACTTATTAACTAGCTTTCTAATCTTATTTGTGCCATTAATGGATAGCTATTGTGCCCTCCCCTCTGATTGGGAGACTGGGTATGTGGGGTAAAAAGACAACCCCAGACAGACAGATGGAGGGCATGCTAGGCCCCTGTTGTGAGAATGAAGCTGGCTAATGTGGAGTTCCATTGAAATATAAAAGCCAGTACAAAACAGTGATTTCGACATAAGGCCTAGTGAATTAACAAAAACGGGCCCATTTCAACTTTAATAAAATACAAGGACAAGTTGGAGTGTGCATTAGAACTGGAATATTGTTAACAGTGTCCAATGGATTCCAAAAGACACGTGTGTTGCAGATGACTGTGTAAACTAGGAAAAAGGCACATGCGACAGATTTAAGGCTACAGAAGTGCACATGGAAGGAAATAAATACATTTGAAATACTGTGCCCCTGGAAGACAAAGGAGGAATGACGCCAAAGTGCTAGATTGCGTCTACCACTAAAAGACAATTTCCTCATACAAAATGACAACATGTACGGAGAAAGGTAATTTGTTTTTGCATGAACAAACTCTGGTTCTATGTTAACTGTGGCCTATGTGTGTGCATGGAACCAAGAGGGAATCTACCTCTGTTCCAATATAGTTGAAAAGAAAGATTATCATTATGCACAGCATGCCCAAGTGTAATCTGAAATGCAATATGGTAAACACATTGTGCCAATGTAAAAAGGTTATTTTACAATTATGCGTTTAACTGGCTGCTGCTGTTTTTCTCCATTGAACTGCTGGGCATCTGGAACTGTGACCCCGACCTTTGGGGCTGGGCACACCAGGAAAGCAGGCCTGGTTCAGTTAAACTGCAGCGATACATATAACATGACCAACAGGAATGACCCTCATGGTCAAACCTCCCCATAAATTGTGCATTAGTTCCAAGCAAAGGCCTTTGTAGCTCAGACGGTGAGGGCAGAATCACATGGGCTGAAAAGCCAGATGTCCCAGTTGTGATTTTGAAGGAAATTAAACTGCTTGGGTTTTATCCGAATGTGAAACTGTAGTTCCCATGTAATGCATGGCCTTTGATTAACATGGAATACATTTTCTCAAATATGAAATGCCATGTTTGTCCCACCAAGCTCATCCCAGGTTTATATTAAAGGGGATAAAAAGCCAGTTGGAACCTGTGTGTGATGTGCATTTACATAAGTCTGAGGAACTGGAAAATTGGTGAAGTGATAGATCATGACGTTTGAATTGGGAAGTGTCCCTTCTGAGCTATTTCGGCACAGACTGCAAAAAATTATGGCTCTACCCAGAAGGGCATGCTGACAAAATTAATATTGTCCGACTCGCCATAAAATGTAGAATCCAAAAATATACAGATTTATGCATCTGAAAAATCAGGGTATCTGCCACGTTGCGAGATTGTTCACTACAAAAAGGTAAAACCCATCTCATTTTGAAAAGTATTTTTTCTCCTCCCTCAGCGTACTTTATACACACCTCCCAACTCCTGGTCCTATAAGCAGCCAGTGGGCATCTTGTTGGGAGGGAGCGAGTTAGCCAATCCTTATTGTGTGAATGATTGATCATGTAGGAGTGTCATCAGCTCTAAGAAGGTACATTTTGCATTAGAACAGGGTTTTTTCCACTTTATTCCTGGAGGTAGTCTACTGCTGGACTCTTGCGAGGGACAACTAGCAGAGGCACCTCAATCCTTGGACAGTGACAGGGACATCTAGAAGCTAGCTAGGACCCCCATCAGAGGAGCCAGAGAAGTCTGGGTGCAGGAGAAAATCCTTGACTGAAGCCCTTGAACAGATCTGTTCCATCCTCATAGGAGCCCTGCTGTTTTTCCCTGGATGCCCCATAACCAAGACAATAAAGACTTGGGCAACTGTCCTGAAACCCCCGGCTCCTGTCCAGAAAGGGGGTTGGGAGGGGTCCTGAATCCCAAAACTAATCCTAAAATGCTACCTTTCAAGTGAATGGGGAGAGGGTAAAACAAGCTTTCCCATGTATTGCCTTCCATCCCAAACCAGAATCTCAAAGCGCTGCATGTCCTTTGAATGTGTTGAAAACTATTTCCCCATTTGAGTTTCTTTTCCAAACCTTGCTTTTCAAATAAAAGCCCAAATGATTTTCCCCATCGAGTTTCTCAAACATTGCCTCTCTCAAAATAAAGACAAACGATTTTTCCATTGTGTTCCCACTCCCTGGACCTTCAAATCAGAGGGGTCATATCCAATTGATGCCTGAAGGGTGGAGGTTGCTGGGAATAAAGTATTGGGACACAAAATATTCAGAATACACCACGATTGCTTGGTATTGGTTAATTTGCCATTAAATCTGATGCAACTTGTGTCTGCATATTTCAAAATTCTACCCGTGTACTTTTAATAATGGAAAGTCATTTGGAGTTGGATATGGTGTAGGTCCACAAAGTTGGTGGTTGATGTTGGGAGTAATTGTTCCATCATTCTTGGTAAAAACTTAAATACTATACACAGACCTGGTTCCTAGCACATTGGTGACAGAGAGGGTATTTGTTGGGGTGGTACGAGACGGGTTGAGGCATCACCAAAATTGAATCTGTATAAGTGCTTTGGGTGTGCACCAACTTGATTTTGGGGGTGGGGTTGAAAGAACTCAGAGTTAAGAGTGACCACCTAATATAACGCAACAGGTAAATGCTTCCTGAAACCTCCATGCAAAAACCCTTGGTATATTTCCAAGCCTTGGTTTGTCACTCATGCCAGTCTTGCCACTTCAGGTCTGTGCTTTGTTACGTTTGCACTAGGCCTTGAGGTTAATTTTGCCCAGAGTGCCATGCTATCCTGCATCAACTTCAATCACTTTCGTGAAGACTCTGAGGTACCAGTATCCTGTAGAGGATTAGCTACATGCCTCTGCAGGAAGTCCCGCCCCCTACTACCTATATGTTGGCAGCCTGAAATTGTGCCATGTTTGACACCAGCAGTTGTGCCCATTCCATGGCAAATATTGAAGAAAGGTTATCACTGACAAAACCATACCCAATGCATCCCCGAAGAGAAGCTCTAATGGAGGAGGTCCCCGAAGGAATATGAAAAAGAGAAAGGCTCATATAGAAACTGATTAAATCATCATGTAAACTTTTATATGCGAAAAGATTGCA
Organism: Ambystoma mexicanum; assembly: GCF_040938575.1. NCBI lineage: Eukaryota > Metazoa > Chordata > Amphibia > Caudata > Ambystomatidae > Ambystoma > Ambystoma mexicanum. The sequence goes on along the minus strand of NC_090927.1, from coordinate 381,110,368 downwards.
CGTGAGAAGCACTGCAGAAAATGCAAGCCATTCAATAAGCGTACAGATGCAGCAACGCAAGTAGATCAAGTAATCTTACAAGCTGGCTAGAAGTAGTGAATAGGCTGCAGGCGGAGCCATCATTATATAGAAGCTGGACATTAAGGTCACGTATTTAGTAAGCTCAAACCGACTAAGAGCCGAGAGCTGTGTCAAAGCAAGGAATTAGCAGAGATCGTGGATGAGTCTGGAAGGGCTATCTGGCCTGGTGTCAAGGCTGAAGAAGCCGAGACTGGTTATCTATTCTTGAATGCAGTAACCATGAGATGGTGAATCATCCCTTGTTAAGGTGCAAAGAAAGAACACCACGAGTGCCACGTTTTATTCATTCAAGACAAATAAAGGCTGTAAAATGGGCCTAATTGTGGTCTGTCATATGAATTAAGGATGTAAATAGAGTTGGACACGCAGTTCCAGAACTAGGATAGCGCGTGCTCCTACTCCCTTATATTCCCAGAGATGAGAATACGCTGCAAGGCCAAGAGTATCTTCATGGCAGAAGGCATGGGTGATGAGACTTTGGGCTAATTGGGTGGGGAGGTACAGTCATGTCCACCTCCTGGCACCTGGGTATGAGTTTACGTGCTGCTAGAGAGCCGAATGTTCCAGACTGGCACAAGCGTGCCAGCCAATTAGAGGACCATATGACGAAGGTCCTTATAGTTTGAGAGTCAATGATATAGCGTGTGCTGGGATGACCGCTGTCAGGGGCCTGCCTGATTAAACTTTAACATGCATAAACTGAAAATCAAATGTTTGCAATCTAAGAGGCCAGTTACTGATAGTAATCAGTATTGTAATTCTTTTGATCCCATGGTTTAAAATCTTGAATGAGAATGTGAGCTGTGATTTGATACAAGTTTGTTTTGTGCTAAGGAAAAGTCAGAGTTAACAATTAAATTAAACCTGGCTGAAGCTGCCAAACTTGAACAGGTTTTCACAGAAGGAAGGTCTTTCCCCCCCCGAGCAGGAAATCACAGAGAAGTGTTTATTACAGGGTAGGAAAGAACCTGGTCTACAGAGACAAAAGGAACAATTACAAGCTGCAGAGCAGGAAATTCAAAGTGTGAAGACAGTTGTAAATGGCCTCTGCAAGGAGCAAACAGGGGGTATGACTCCTGGGCTTCCAGGGAGAGGCTATGGGGTGGAGCCAAACAACCATTTGCTGCTTAAGAAGGACAAACATTTTAAAAATACTGATAACTTACTGCTTAAAATTGTAAAAAATATAAAGGAGTTGTTAATGAAATTTCTGGATGCATAGGTGAAGAGGCGCCAGAACTGACAGGTTCTGGACAGCAATGGCAAGAAATGTGATGTTACACAAAATGTATTTCCGCTACAAATGTGAAACTTTATACACTTATTCCCATGTTAAACACGCACACTTGTAAAAATTTGCTTAAACATTGGACATTGTGTTCCTAGTGAAAAGGGCAAAATTCTGTGAAAAGCGGAGACAAGATCCCACAGCTATGGGGTTTTGAGGAATAGCTGCTATGTAAAATATGCAATCTGTATATGCGATTCATAGATTTTGCACATGTGTAAATATGTATTTTGCCAAAAGTAGTTTGTGTTCTAGGGGTGGATTCTCAGCCTCATAAAATCACACCATAAAGAGGACACCGTTTCTCTCCTCCCATCAAGGCAGAGGGAAGACTTTGACCCAATAACTGTTCAAAGGGGCAAGCTTAGGCTAAACCAGCCCACACACCCCCTTTAGGATGGCATTTCACAGCATAAATAGGGACAGCTCACCACACATAAGGACACACTGATTCACTCACTATCCTGATGCTGGCGGAGCACCCTGCTGCTGAACTCTACATCTTTCTTGCTCCAGACTACAGAAACTTGGCAAAAAGCAAACGGTCCGCTGCATAGCTGAACCATTCTCATCTAGGCCTCAAATTCCAGAACAGAACCCCTCCCGCCCCCCTCCCCCCAAGTCTAAAGGGGGAAGCATCATAATACATCTGGGCTGTGCGGTTACTGCTTGCCTGCTGAAAATAAATACCCTCAGAACCAAGAAGGGCAGATCCAGTCCAGTACTGCGCCGTGCTGTGCCCAGAGTGCCTTGCTTACGCTGGCCAGTCTGATGTGCCCAGCCATCTTTCCTAAACCCGATCCAATCCCCTGACCAGAACTGACTGTTCCATAGTGTATCCAGTGAATATAAATAGGAAGAATTGGTTCACTAGCATATGTACTTTGCATAGTCTTATTCCTATCTTAGTCCCATCTTGTATTCAGAACCTGTATTGTCAGGAGTATTTTTGCATTGTCTGAACCTCTTTTCCAAACCATCCTAGCTTTCCCTCATAACCAGTATTGTTAAAATTATCTTTTTGCTGATCCTTCTCATCTGAAGGCGGCGAGTTTCCTGAGCAGGCAGTCCCCCTGAGCAAGTGACTGTTCCTGTGTGGTATTCGTTTTGTTCATAGTCATCCTCTAGTGTAAGAAACCCATACGTCATTTTAAAAGTGCATTCCTGTTTTCCATTCTCACGTATATCTCTAAAAAACAAAGTCTGCAACTTCCTCAGTTTTGGCGATAAACAAAATTTCAACTTTTGCTTGTAGCTAACATCCATATCTATCAATCGCACCTAAAGCCGCATTCCGAATCCATGCGATTCTCCAGTCATCGTTTTGGGAACTTTTTACACTTGTAAAACAGCTTTTAAGTGCTTCCGACTTGAATTTTAAGATTTCAAATGTTTGCTTTCATTAAATCATGGCTTGTGTTTTTGCACAACTATCCAAAGCGGCTCCCATAAGAATTTATAACAATTTCAGCAAGTTTGACCATAGTTGGTGTTTTTGCCAGTCCATTCTAAAGATAACTTTAAAAGCCATTCTGACAGCTTGACAGTCAATTCCATTTTTCTCTTGCGTTTGCTGGGGGAAAGTGGGATTGATATTCTGTTTGAATTCTGCCATTCCTGAATACCTGCTCTCTCCTCCCATCTCTTTACATTGCCTATGGGGGGTTGAGGGGTGTGCAGGGGGAACCTCCAACCACAAAGCTATCAGACCTGAGCCCACAAGTATATTCTGTGCTAAATTGTTTTGCTCACTATTTACTCCTCGTGTATTAAAGAGATTATTCAGTGTTACCTCACCCCATTGGTGATTGTTGTGTACCTATTAAAACAGTGATAACATTTTAAAAACAAATAAATATTTACCTTTGCAAACCAGCCTATTCCTGGTTCAGCGTGACCAGAAAGGGGGGGGGGTTCCAGGAGAAGGGCACGATACGAGTGGTATATCGTTCAGAATAAAGAACTTTTAGAGAAAAAATAAATAAGGATTTCAGTTGTGCACTACATGCTAGGTGTCGACTTGGGTGTGTGCCGGATTGAAATCACTTACACACCTGACAGAGATCCAACCCCTTATAAGGATACGTAGATGTACCCCCTTGAGCATATCACAACCCCCCCCCAGAGCATATCACAACCCCGTAGGTTTTAGTTTGCCAAGTAGTATGACGTCACATATGGCAAATTTTTAGTATATTAGTGATTTTTTTAATGAAATGCATCGAGAATGCTTGTGCAACGTCCGTGGAGGTCTGTATTAACTCCTGGTTTTGGATAATTGATCAAAAAGAAAAAAACACTGCCATCTTCCCGAGTTGGTTCCATTTGGTGTCCTTTATGTATACCATTCATGCACGTTATCAAATGGCTCCAATGCGCAAGCCCCTGCTTAGCTACAGCCCAAAAACTACTGAGCTGTAGAGAGGGAAAAGATGTGCAACACTGATGCTGCTGCCAGTCCAGAGCCCTCCAGCCCTAGTTGCTGAAGTGAAGATTACCTTGGCTGCCCTTCGATGCCCCGGCTAGCTGCATTATGCGAGAAGCAGTGGACAAAGAAAGGGCCTCCTATAACTGGGCACCACTTGAAGGACCCGTTGTAGAACTCTGCTCTCAGCTACCCAACACCCCTTCAGATAACCCCTGGCCGAAATTGCCCAGAGCACCTTAGCCCTTGATCTGGCCAGTATTTCCCCCATTAAGTGCGGTTCAGATAGCACCACTTACACTTTTAAAAACCGAAGTTACTGCAAATAAACCCCAGATGTTGAAGGGGATGTGAAACAAAGCAGTTCATATAGTACAGCGACACCCACTTCATAGTGTTTGGTTCCCCAAAAATGGCAATGGTGTTCCTGTGGAAAATGGTGTACAGTATTTAATTTGAGCGTGCGTTTCCCACTGTGTGCAGAATATTCCCGGCAGGGTTTGAACCATCTGTATAGAATACACCTTTCTGGCATGCAATCCAATTTAAATTTTAACCCATTCAACTGTGGAATTATATTCATACCATCTTGTCCATGTCAGAGTATGCAGCTAGTCTGTGTATTGTAGGGGATTTCAATCTGGCACACACCCAAGTCAAAGCCCAGCATGTAGTGCACAACTGAAATCTTTTTATTGGTCTAAAAAGTTCAAAATTCTGAACGATATATCACTCATATCACACCCTTCTCCTGGAACCCCCTCCACCCCCCCGCCCCCGTCACACTGAACCAGGCTGGTTTGCAAAGGTAAATATTTATGTATTTAAAATGTAATCACAATATGTTTTAATAGGTAAACAATCACCAATTGGGTGACAGGACACTGAATAATATCTTTAATACACGAGGAGTAAGTACTGAGCAAAACAAATGCAGCACAAAAATACTTGTGTTGGTTCAGATAGCACTGTGGTTAGCAGTTCCCCTACAAAACCCCTCAAACCCCCCCCCCCCCAAATAGGCAATTAGGCAATGTAAGGAGATCGGAGAGCAGGTATTCAGGAATAGCACAAATCAAATAGAATATCAGTCCCACTTTCCCCCAGCAAACACAAGACAAAAACGGAATTGACTTTTCAGCTGGCAGACTGGCTTTCAAGATTGTCTTAGAATGGACTGGGCAAAACACCAAATATGGTCAAAAATGCTGACATGGTTATAAATACTTAATGGGAGCCGCTTTGGATAGTTGCACACAAGCAATGATTTGGTAGCAGAAAATTGAAATCTTAATGTCCAAGTCAGAAGCAGTTTAGAGCTATTTCACTTGTGTAAACTTTTCAAAATCGCAGCAGACTTTTCATTGCCTGATATTGGGGGAAATCGCACTGATTTGTGCAGTTTCGGGTTCAATGGATAGCTATAGATGTTGTGATAGAAACGTAATTTCAACTCCTACTTGTACCCAAGACCTGATGGAGTTATGGAGGTTTTAGTAAAGGTCGTTTTTGTAAAATAGGCGCAAGAACGTAAAACAGGATGCACTTTTAAAAATGACAAATGGGTTTGCTTACACTAGGGGATGACTATGAAGAAGCGAATACCACAGGAATATTACAGTGACTGGATCAGGGTGACCCACCCGATAAGGAAACTTGACTTCAGATGAGAAAAGGGTCAGCACAAAGATAGTTCTAACAATACTGGTTCTGAAGGAAAGATAGGATGGGTTGGATAGGGATGACTATGCAAAATACATATGCTATGGGACACAGTTCTTCCCATTTATACTCACAAGATAAGTTTTAAAATGGGACCGTCATCTCTGGTCCGGATTGGGTCTGGTCTAGGTAAGACAGCACATCAGGCACGGGACTGGATCCTCTAGGCCGGTCGCTGGATTGGCACTGGATCTGCTCTCCTAGTCTGTGGGTATTTGGATCAGCTGGATGGCAAGTTCCTCAGGCAAGCCTAGTGGTGGCAAGCCAGAGGGTTTCTGGATACTGGTTCAAAAGGCCTTCTCACACCACAGCGCTTTACTGAGTGGAAGAGTACATTTGAGGATTGTGGCCTTGCTGGAAATCAATAGTCTCTATTGCTGGCAATAGTTTTGGCATCTGGACCTGGAAGAATATTTAAAGCTGGATGTAGAAAGCTGGATGAGATGCTTTGCTGGAATCAGGAAAGTGGCTGGGTCTGCAAGTCCCTATGTGTTGTCAGCGGTCTCTATTTATGCCTAAAAATGACATCACAGGGGGGGGGGGGGCGGCTTAGCTAAACTTCCCCTGTGAGCTGGGATAGGACCACACTTCATCTCTGCCTTGCAATTTGAGTGATTGGATCAAGGCTGGGTGAGGTCAGGTTTTATGATTTGCTTTACAATCCTCAGAGACCTCCCTTTAAATGTACATTTCTACATTAGTCACCTTCATACAAATCACACACAAAGATGCCATGTTTTACATAGCAGCTATTCCTCAAAACCCTGCAGTGGTGGGATCTCGTCTCCCCATTCTACAGAATTTTGCCCTTTTCGCTATGAACACACCAATTTTTCTGCAAATTTCCACAAATGTGCATGTTTAACATGGGGATATGCGTGTAAATTCATAATTCTCACAGTAATACATTTAACATAAAACCACACATCTTGCCATTCCTATCCAGAACATGTCACACAGTTCTGCTGCCTCTTCACACGTGCAGCCAGAAATTAAATTTACTGTCATTTTTATATTTTTCACCACTTTGAATTACAAGTTATGAGTCTTAAATGTGTTTAACAGCTGGTTGCTTGGCTCCACCTCTTTTAGTCTCCCTGCAGTCCAGGGCTTCCCACTCCTGGCTTGTTCCTTCCAGAGGCCATTTACAACCACTTTGTTTCCCGGGCTGCAGCTTGGTCATTGTTCCTTTGCTCTCTGTAGACAGGATTCTGTCCCAACATGCAATTAACACCTCCCAATGAGTTTCTGCTGAGAGGAAGGCCCTCCTGGGAGAAAAACCTGCTTTTCCAGTTCGTTGCAGCTTCAGCCAAGCTAATTAACTTTTAAACTTAACAAAACCCACATCTGTTGCATCACATACAAATACATCTTGCCTAAAAATCTGTGAAATCAAAAACACTAAAATCTGTATTCCTTTTTAGCAATAATCCTGTTTATGTTTGCCAATTCAGCAAACTTGAGGTCATTTTAAAGCTTTCTCAGTCCTCCCCTGACAGCTGTCATTTAGGCAGCCCCGGGTACTGCACCCGGATTTTGGCATAGTCAGTTTTCAGACTTTGTATGTTTCACAATTTTTCATTTGATACATGGATTTTAGCACCAGGCAAGATTGTGAATATTGAAGTGTTGTGTTATAGGCATTTTGGAGTTTTGGGCAACAAAGCAAATTACATTTGTAGGCATATTTTTGGGTTTCATTTGCAAAAATGCCGCTTTTCTCTGAGCTCTGTTTGCTGGTCATGGGACCCATTGGCACATTTCTACAGGGTGTGCTCTATTTCACTGAGCATTCACCATGGTTGGCAGGTTGTGCATCCCTCATTTTGTGTGCCGAAGCGCACGTTTTTTTTTGGCACGCACAAGGGTTTTGCCGCCATTGTTGCGGTTTCATTCCCCATAACTGGCAGGGTGATGCCGCATAGGATAGTGTAGTGGGTCATTACATCCCACAGTATTTGCATGTACCTTGCATTATATTCCGACAATTCCGTTTTTCCCTTAAACCAATTTCTGACCGGCATCCCTGGTGTCAGAATGACATGGTCTGCAGTCATTCTTATGGGCATTAGGCCAGTCATTAGCTAGTTTCATCTGCTACAGTTTGCTACCGTTTTTCAATGGTTCTTGATTGCCCATTGCAATAGAGATTGTACACAGGTCTGCAGTTCCCAAGTCCTCTTCTTCCCCTCCTCCAGGCATCCAATTTAGCAAGATTTGCACAGTCATTGGTTGATGCGAACTCCAGAACATTAGGTCGACCCTTTTTCATCCAGGGCTAATTTCGTGGAGGTACGCACTAGTAAGAACCGGTAGTTTGTCCAGGACCTCAATCCAATGAGGACCGCTTGAGTAATCACACCCTTACAAAAACGTCCTACAATTTAGGCACCAGACACTCTCCAAGGACCAAGCTGCTGCCTGCATCTCCAGCTCGACTCTTCCACCACCCAATGCTGCAACTGGCAGCATTCTCCAATCACATGAGAGGAAGGACTAGACGACATTAAGGTAGACTTTAAGGCATAACATGCATGCATTTTGACCTAGAGGAAAAAAGTGAGAACATCTCACTTAAAGGCCTGTTACTTGCTCCATTCACCATGCTGGTTAGTTGCATCAGGCCAGACTATGTTCAGCGGGTTAACAGGTGCTGGAATAAGGTTCTTGCTGCATTTTCCTGGCATGCACGGTGGCACCTTTGAGCTCTAAGATACAGGGGAGTTTCCCTTGCCAAGATGGGTTGCCTTTTCTCGGTATCATTGGATGACTGATAAGATCCCAAGCCTCTGCTCATATTGTTACTTACGGTGCCGAGCCTCAAGAAAGTAGTGTCAACTCTTGTTACAACCAACCACCCATTCCCCAGGGAGGTGCTATCCGGATAACAGGAGGGAGAAAAAAAGCGAATCACAACCATTTAACGAATTTTAACAGTTCATTGAAAATACATGCTTGAGCCACAGGCAGCCTTGCCCCCAAACCCATACATCAATATCCCCAACACGCCCCAATCTATATTTTCAATGAACTGCATTACAATTAGTTATACAAAAGTCGATGTTTTGTGTTTCGCAGCAATGGTCTTCTGTGTTTATGATACCGTGCTATTGTATTGTCTTGAAGGGCTGCCATGCGATTATGTTCTCAACTAGGTACTTTTCTTGCAGAAGGGGAGTGGGGTGTGTGGAGGGGAAGACACGGGGACAGGGAAATACATCAACTCATTCCACTGTTAAGTAGAAGCTGCAACTTTCTATTGAGGAAGTCCTCCTTTCCCACCCGCCAGGAATGATCACCCAGTGGAACGACCAGTCTCGTTTACACAGTACTGTACATTTTCCACATGAAGGCAACACAAATGGTATTTAATTCCGATTGCTATATGTACCTTTGATTTCGCAGTGTGTGGCAAAGCAGATTATGAAATGAGGAGACTGCAGAACATCCAGGGTGCAAGAGTGCCAACAGACAGTGCTTCAAGTCTTCAGTACCGAATTCTCAGCGAGAAGCAACATGACCAGATTGAGTTTAGTCACTGAATTCACCTGGCCCAACACTCGACGATGAGCCATATTCAAGAAGCACTACAATGGCAAAATGTGGCAGTTTGATAAATGTGCTCCCAACATCCCAGTGAACAGGAAATGCTACTCTGGCATGTTCAAAAGTGGTTTGTTTCCAATAATATATGTGGCATGGACTGCAAGCACTGGTTGGGATACTTTTATTTATTGGTTATAATGTGCCTGTACAGCAAAATGTGTTTCAAGGCGCATCAAGACAAGAGGGAAAAACTAAAACTGTCCTATTGGGCTTTGCGTCATTCGGATCGTGAAAGTGCAGTAACAAGAAGTGTGGGGGAGATGGAAGTCTCGGTCAGGGCCGAAGGTCCCGTGGGTTATGCACTTGCCAAGGGGGAGGCCAGGTGGACAATTGCCAGGGGAAAGGTGGACCACATGCTGAGTGCAAGGGTCTGGGCTGGAAGGGCTCCAGACGTGCAGGCCTGGTCAAGCTAGTGTAGGGGGGGAGGGAGCTCAGGAGGGCAAGTGCAGGTTGGGGTCAGGGGAGAACCAGGCAGCCAGTAAAAGAGGCAGAAGTTTGATATGATAGGTTATTTATATAGCACTGATACAATGTGTTTTAAATCGCTTCACAGCAAGGGACGGAACAAGGGAAAAGACAATGACATTCTTACAGGCCATGAAGAGTAAGAATGTGAAATTAACCATCGTACTCGGCCTGACAACATTTCAGATAGTGCTGGGGGGAGGGGGAGTGGACCAGTGGATGGAGGAGACATATGTTGCCATCATACAAGGTCCAGGGACAATAAAAAAGTGAGAGGGAGGAGAAAACAGAACAAACAAGTGAGAAGAAAAAAATATAAATAAATGCAGGTGCCATTAGTGGGGGAGGGAGAAGGAGGAAGAGGAAAGGGGGCTCTTGAGAATCTTCTGGTACTTAAGGAGATCCGGCTCAAGTCTGGGAGGAGAAGGTAGGCCATTCCAGAGGGAGGCTCCTGCAGAGAAGAAAGATCTACCCCCCCCCCCCACATTCTGCAGATCGTGTGCTCTTCCAAGCAGAGAGTTGGAGCTAGAAGACCGAAGGGCTCTAACAGGGAGGTATTTAGGAAGCGAGTTGAAAATAGCGGGGTCCCAGACCCCTTTGTAGATGATGCAGAAGGTCTTTAACTTGAACCTACCAGCAACTGGGAACCAGAGATTTTAGGGCTGGAGATATGGTCCCTGGGTTTGGGGTCCAAGGACACATCTTGCAGTCCTATTCTAGATTAGTTGAAGGGGGCAAAGGGAGGAGTTGAGCAGATAGTCCAGCCTGGAGAGGATTGTTTTTCTGGGGGAAGGCGAGAATGCCTCCGAGGAGCAGCTGATAGACCTTGCCAAGAAGGCCCACTGAGGCGAGAAGGAGAGGAGTTTAAGATGACAGCAAGGTTTTTTTGCCACACAGGAGGGCAAGGCAAGGCAAGTGGGCCCACGGAGGGCAGCCAGAGTGTAGGAGGGAGATGGGGTCCCAATGAGAAGCATCTCCATTTTACTAGCATTAAAGGCAGAGATCGTTAGCAGTGCACCATGCCTGAATAACAGTCAGGAATGAGAGAGGAAGAGGAGGTGGCAGTCGAAGGAAGCTTTAAGGAGAGCTGCGACAATGGGAGTGGGATAAGGGGAGGGACAGCTCACAAAGCAAATGCTTTGCTGTAGATCACTTGTTAGAATTAGCCACAAAAAAGTTAGAAAACTATAGGACAACCTATACAAATGTTTCTCAGTTGTGCTGAAGCCACCCCTAAAGCTTGGATGCAGATTTGCATGTACAATTTCTACATTCACATTTGGGAGCTTGCTTAAACACGTAGGCCAACACCAAGGAGGGAGGACTCGTGTTCAGGTAAGTGATGAATGCTGCTCAAGTCTGGCTGGGCAAAATTTCAGCCGGCAAAGCAAAAAAGTGCGAAATCCTGCGTGTTTTTTTTTATGGTTCTGCCAGCATTATTTGGCCAAGGACATTTCTCCTGGTTTTGCATGGAGCACAAGGGACGCAACAAAATGGTTCCCTCGACTCTTGTGCCGAAACAGCGTGGCATTTCGGTCCCATGTAGGAGACGAGAAACTGATGTGTTAGGTTTGCGCAGCGACACAAGAAACTTTGTGCAGGTCATCTTGATGCAGGGGCGAACCAGAATGAGAGATTTTGCGGCTGACCGAGCAGAATCCAACAATCTCACCTACCTCTACTCAAGGGTTCCTAAACAAAACATGCCCAACTGACAGCCTGGCATGGTATGTAGTGGTCCGTTTAACTGCCTGTCCACCCACATTAGTTAGACGGCGATGGGGAAGGCAAGGCAGAAAAACTGCACCCGCCATTGTGGGTCAGTCTCTGCAGTTTCGGCATAAAGCCCGGGAAAGACCAGTGCCGGTACAATACAATTCAGCCGCCCTCTGCCCTGCTCACATCACAGCGCCTCTGCCTAAGTACAACTGGCGAAGTAAGGGCCATTTTATCTAATAACCCGGCATTGCCACAATGCGGGAAACTTGCTTTTGACAAAAACCAGGAGCACATGGAATGTGAGGTGTATGCATTACCGCATATGCCCAGGTATTCGTACATCAAGCAGGTTACATTTTACTATCGAGACGTCGGCTCGTTGATCCTGTACTAAGTGAATACATTTATGGAGTTCCACTAGATGGCAATGCCCCCCCTGGTTTTTGCTTCACTTTTTTAACAGGATTACACTCTACACTCACATTTATTTTTCTTCATGAACGAGGTCTGCAATCCACCCGCACAAATGGTGAATATTTGTATTGAATATTACAAAATATGAAGTACTTTTAAACTATCAATATTCCTACAATTAAACTTCAATGTGTCGAAGATTAAATGGATTGGCAGCAAAAAAACAGCTAACTATTTTTAAAAGGACTATTGTTTATCTACAATGCAATACAACATAAGTTTGTACAAAAAAAAAGGTATTTATAAGATTAAAAATGTGCAATACAAACACGAATATTTGTAATTTAATTTTCATTTCAAAATGTGTTCCTATTTTCAATGGCGCACCGGAGGGGTCAGCAGTACCTGATCTCACTAAAAGGCAGGGGTTTTGCTAGGTCTGGAAAAGACCCGGGGCTGTGCTAATGTCGGAACTGGGGGCTAGCTAGCCTTTTGTTTGTAGCTCCCGAGATTCTATCCGGGGCTACAACCAAAAGACCAGGGGCTATAGCCCCCCTTAGCGCCCCTCCCCACACCCCCCCAAGCAACGCCTCTGCTAAAAGGCTTTGCTCTGAATCCGACAGCAGAGTGCAAGGGTCGTAGAGAAACGTACTGGCGGACGCTGCGCTCCCTGCTGCACTGCATTTTAAATATTAGCCATTTGAATGGGATATTTTCTCACCATATTAAAAAGGATTTGTCCCCCTTCCTGGACTCCGTATGGATCAGAACAGCACGCGCCCAGCACCGAGCCATCAGTCACGCGAGGCACCGCGGGCTGTTTACCCTGAAGACTGTAGGGAGGCTGCAGTGTGTAACAAGGCCTTTTGATATGCTCAGGTGTGATCTTTAATTGCATCTGGAGTGCCCCTGAGGCTTGAGGGAAGGAGGGCAGTGACCACACAAAGGGAGCCATCCCTAAACCAACACAAAAGCAGCCCCTGGAACTTTCATGTTGACAGCCCAGCGGGCGAAAGCCCCATTTGATAAAGGCCAGTCCCAGCGACTGTTCCTGTATACTGCGGTTTGACATGTTGCAATGCCGGAGGTGCAACCAACGCTGGTGAGAAAGCATAGGTTGTAGGCAGCGCTGCTGAGGGGGCACACCGCAGCTTCAAAGCGCAGACAAGTAACCTGGGGGGCAAGGAGGGCACAAGGGTAGGGGCAGAACACATGCTGCTGGACACATGGTCTGCACCCCCCTCAGCTACAAAGAAACAAGGACAGGATGGGGCCCTAGCAATGTGCGAAAGCACACATGTGCAGCACCTACAAGAGAGCTCCAAGGGGCAGGAAACTACTGGTGACCTGGGATGGTCATCACGAGGCGCTAACTGCCCCTGGCGCCAGCCGGCCAGGGGCTGGGGAAGCCACCCCCACACAAGCAGTACCTAGGGCCATTCTGATAGAATATAAGGTGCTGCCTGGGCAGCACAAACCTGGGTGCTCCGTACAGAGCACCACAAGTAATCTGCGTACGCAGATAACCTCTTTTGAAATACATTACACGCTCAGCATACTTTTTCTTTAGTAACATTGCCCTTGATACATCCGCAACGCAGTGACACAGGGAGTCTTAATAAAAGCCCCGCCCCCGAGAACGGGGAGCAGTTCCGGGCAAGACAGCGACTTGTGTGGCGTACTTTCATTTCGCTCCCGCCGGAGCGGTGACGTTGAGGCCGCGTAGCACGGCTTACCAGTTCTGTCTCTCCGCGTGCAGAGCTGAGGAGGCAGGACATTACAATGGCGACGAGGGGAATAGAACCAAGCACATGCGCTCGACGAGCTGTTGATTCACAGCAACACAACACATTTTTGGACACCCAGTGGGGGGGGCACAACCCCCCCCACAAAAAATAAAAACTCCATGATCTTCAACACGGGTTGCTGCTGGATGGAAGGACCATGCCCCTCACGAACCTCCATTCTTGAAGTGCCACATCCATTTCAGTGCCATCCAGGGGTCAGAGGCGCCAGTGACAATGCAGAAGGCCCCACCCCTGTCCCACATCCGTGGGATCAAAACCGATGCACGAGGTGAGCGCCTGAATCGACATTGCTGCCCATCTAGCACGGCGTGAGACCCCCGTTCTCACCCACAAAAAAAAATACGAAACCACCCAGGGACCAGCACCAAGGTGAGGCGAGTGTACCCCAGCGTGACACTGAGGCCCAGCCATGGCAACCGGCACGTCCAGCCATGGCAACCGGCACGTCCAGCCATGGCAACCGGCACGTCCAGCCATGGCAACCGGCACGTCCAGCCATGGCAACCGGCACGTCCAGCCATGGCAACCGGCACGTCCAGCCATGGCAACCGGCACGTCCAGCCCCAGGCCCGGCACGCCTTCAAGACTTGCGGCCAATCTGTCAATATCATCCCCACAGGCTTGCCCACAGGGTAACTCCTCGGTAATGATCCAGCCTTTTGATCCGTTTATGGACCCATCATCAGTCGGCCCCCGATGGCAGCTGTGGATCCAGAAATTCGAAATGGCGATGGACTGCAAAGATATAACCACTGCCAGGAAGATGAGGTCACACCTGCTGTTAAATGTGGGGGACGAGGTATTACGCATATTCAACTCACTAACCATTGATGATGGCCAGGACATCTACCAACAAGCAAAAGATGCCGACGGCTCATTTCCTCCCACAACTCAACCCTGACTATGAAATTTTCTGCACCACCATTCAGGCAGAAGAGACTGGAGTGAGTTCAGATGTCGAGAAAGAAATCCGGAGGCAATTCATCAACGGCATCCAATCGGAGAAACTAGACGGATGGTACTCGGTGAGAAAGGCATCTCTAACACGCATCCTTGAATTGGGGCGACAAAGAACTGGCACATACCAGGGCCGCCAACATGGGGGCGACACTGCAAAAACTACAGCCCGCCCTCACGACAGCCATGGTGTCCCATATCACAACAGACAATTCACGAGGGATGAGACTGGCGGCAACTACGCACAAGCTAGGTGGCAGCCATGAGTCCCGGGTCCCACGGAGTGTGGATGGTGTGGTGGACCGCGACATGGACGGCGTAACTGCCCGGCGCAAGGAACAACATGCGGGGCATGTGGCAGAAAGGACCACTATGCAAAAGTATGCCGGTCGGCAGGCACCCCATTGCCGCCCCCGCAAAATCCCCAAGACAAGAGCGGGACCAAGAAGAAGCAGGCCAATGCAAGGCGAGTCGAGTCGAGACCGCAAACTCAGACCGAGGAAGAAGGGGATGACATCACAGGGACCCAACATGAATCTGCAAAGGAACAATGGAAGAAAGGGAGGAAGGTCTACCTGGCATCAGCCCTGGACCATGGCAGGCAACACAGAAAAAGGTGCAAATGCCTGGTCACTCTCCAAAACCAGCAAGTGTGGATGACCATAGACACGGGAGCCTCCGTAAATGTCATGCCCACAAGCACGTTCCAGACACAAACCACAACCAGATCTGAAGAGCACAGACACTGTTTGCGTATGGCTGCAGGAAACTCCTATCGGTAGTCGGCAGGTTCCGCACCACCCTGAGCCATGGTGAAAACAAGCTACCGTCAAAAATCTACGTCGTAAATGCAGGGATCGAATGCCTTCTAAGTGGGGATGCAGCTGAAGACTTGGGGTTAGTCAGGTTCGTCTGTCAGATGGATGAAGTGCAAGAAGTTAAGATCCTGGAACCCCAATCTGCTAAAGGGGATAGGGTGTTTGAAAGGAAAGACAATCAAGCTCCACATAGACGAGTCGGTCCAGCCAAAGGCTGAGAGACATGGGAGGACCCCATTCCACAAGTAGAAAAAGAACTTAAAACGCTGGAAGAAGCCGGAATAATAGAGGAGGTGACTGGGCCAACACCATGGGTCTCTCTGATGGTGGTCACAAAAAAAACCCAAACAGCCCGGGAAAGTCCGGATTTGCATAGACATGGGTCTTCCGAATACCGCTATCAAGCGGGAGCGCCACATCACACGTACGCTCGACGAAATCGTGGCTCACGAGTCTTCTCCAAGGTTGATCTGAAAGCAGGATACCACCAGCTGAAGCTTCACAGAGACTCTCGATATATTACCACGTTCCCGACTCACATGGGTCTACGAAGATGTAAGCGTCTAAGCTTCGGGATCTCATTGGCGGCCGAAGTTTTCAAACGGACAATTCAGGTGGTCATCCAGGGCTTACCTGGTGTCAATGTGAGTGACGGCATACTGATCCATGCTCAAGACAGGGCGGAACATCTTAAGAGACTCAAAACACTATTGGGCAGGCTAGAAGACGCTGGGTTAACCAGCCACAAAGAAATGCAAATTTTTCAAGACGGAAATAACTTTCTTTGGCTACAAATTTAGCAGCACTGGCATCTCCCCGGACCCCCAGAAGGTTGCCGACATTCAGGCCGCGAGCCCGCCGGTGACACCTACTGAAGTGCGAAGCTTCCTGGGGATGGCCACGTACTGTGGGAGGTTCATCCGCAATCTGGCTACTCTCTGAACCCCTGCAAGAGCTTACCAAACTGAACAAAGTGGGAACGGGGGCAAGAGTGTCAGGAGGCGTTTAAAAACATCAAAGAGTCGCTTTCCGTCAACACAAAGATGGCGCACTACGACACCGAGCTCCCAACTGAGTTATTTGTGGATGCGAGCCCTGTTGGTTTAGGGGCCATCCTCATGCAGGTCACCAAAGAAGGGGAGAAGAGGCCCATTGCATACGCATCAAGAGCTCACAATGACAGAACAGCGTTACTCACACATTGAGAATGAGGCCATTGCCGTACTATTGGGGTGTCGTCACTTTCACCTCTATGGACGAAGATTCACGGCAGTAACAGATCACAAACCCCTGTTACCCATCTTCATGGGCACATCCTCTCACCCGCTGGCCAGAATAACCAAGTGGCTGTTGCACCTCCAGCAGTACAACTTTGAACTGGCCCATCAGCTGGGAAGTAGTAACCCGGCGGATTTCCTCTCAAGACACCCTCAAGCGGCGACCCCACAAGAAGTCCAAGTAGCCGAAGAGACCGAGGAGCACATATGCCAGGTCGTGCGGGCCATGAGGCCAAAGGCTGTCAGCATCGAGGACATAGAGTTGGAGACACAAGGACCCATGCTGCGACCTGGTAAAGGATGCCATTATCTCGGGTGACTGGAAGTCCTTCATGAAGAACACACAACAGGACAGTGGAAGCAAAGGCGTTCCTCTCGGGGATATTCACCGTAAGACAGGACCTGTCGATCACAGAGCAGTGACTGTTGCTCAGGGGTAATCGCATTGTCATTCCGCCGAGCATCCAAGACAGAATAGTGGCACTAGCCCATGAAGGCCACCAAGGGATGGCTCGGACAAAAGCTCGAATCACGCACCGAGTGTGGTTTCCGCAGATTGACGAGAAGATCGAGAGACTAATCAACACCTGCTTACCCTGCCAGATAACTGGAGCTCCACCGGAACCAGAACCTATCCAGTCAGCGGAACGTGGTGTTAGCAGATGGGACGCCATCAGCATCGATTTCTGCACACTACAAGCAGGCCTCTACCCCCTGGTGGCCATCGACGATCACTCCCGATATCCTGAAGTCGAGGTGGTAGAATCCACGGCAGCAGAGGTGGTCATACCTGCCATGGAGAAGATGTTTGCAACGCTTGGACTGCCCACCACAATCGAGAGCGACAATGGTTCCCCGTTCCATGGGGAGGAATTCAAAGAGTAACTGCAGGAACTGAACATAAGGTACCATCACATCATGCCGAGATGGCCCCAGGCGAACGGTGATGTGGAACGGTTCATGAGGCCACTTAAAGTGCTGAGTATCCAAAACAAATGCCAGCCAGTGGAAAGTTGACCTGTACCATTTTCTAAGGAACTACCGGGTTACCCCTCACAGCACAACGGGTGTCCCGCCAGCGGACCTCCTGTTTGGCACCGTAATAAAGTCCTCTATCCCACATCACCCCAGCAGGGCCCCGGACGGAGTCGACAAGGAGCGCACTGAAAGAAGGAGAACAAGAGCCAACGCACACATGAGTGCCAAGAGGAGGTCGAGACCGTCCAACCACCAGGTGGGCGACCAGGTGGTCATGCTGCGGAACCAGACAAGGTCCAAACTGGACTCCGATACGAATCACTCCCATGGACCGTCAGTGAGAGACAAGGGACTATGGTAACGGCGAAGAGAGGACGCCGACAGGTGACACGTTACGCGTCATGGTTCAAGGTGGTGCCACGCAACCTGTGGACTGATGGCGAAGGCAACCAAGAAGATGACGCATCCCAGTCAAACAAAGAAGGTCCCGCACACCTCCAAGAGGAGGTAGAAGTGGGCAACAGGACGTGGGAGCAGTGGAGCGAGCCGGACATGGAAGGTGAGACACCCAGTGAGACAGTGGGGCTCAGCCCCAGAGGGGGGCGATATAGCCTAAGAACTGCCACCAAGCCGCCCGCATGGCTCAAAGACTGTGTGGTAGCCGGCCCTTTTCAGACTAAGAGGGGAGGACCCCAGGGGCCCCGATAGTTTAGTTGTCTGTATAATGGTTTGGACATGTTTTGTTTTGATGTTGAATTAAGTTGAAATAAAGGAGGAATGTTACATCCGCCCTGCGTCCCGCAACGCGGTGACGCAGGGCGTCTTAATAAAAGCCCCACCCTACCGAGAACGGGGAGCAGTTCCGGGCAAGACAGCAACTTGTGTGTGGCATACTTTCATTTCGCTCCCGCCGGAGCTGCGACGTTGAGGCCACGTAGCACGGCCTACCATTTCTGTCTCACCGCGCGCAGAGCCGAGGAGGCAGGACATAACAGCCCTGTTCCCCACCCTTGAGCTTTGTCGTAAAGAAACATGAGCTTCACCTGGCTCTTTTTCGAACAGGGCTCCGGCGTCCTACCTTTACAGTCGGCAGTGGCCAAAAGCGCTGGAGCAGAACAGGGAGCCCAAAGCAGCAGAGAGCAGAGCTGAGGGATCCAGGCTAAAATACATCAATGTGGCCTTCAGAGGGAAAGCAGAAAACAGCCGGAGCATGAACGGCACCACGTCTGGGATACCAAAGCAGACCACAGCAGCAAAACAGCACGTGGATACACGTTTGGTGCTGGGCCAGGCACACAAAGTGAGACTTGGCCAGGGATGCCATTAGCAAACAGGAAGAGTTAAAGTAACGACGAGCACAGTCTTCAGAGAGGAGCAGGCGCGGCAAGGGAAAATGGTCACATTTTAACAAACCTGGGTATCAAGACCATGCCAAACAACGTGCAAAGCCATTAATCTATTACTTGCATAAACCAGGTGCAACATTCTGGCAAAAGAGCCAGCAAATTGGGTTTAAGCAGGGATCAGGCTCCCCCATTAAGGAAGTAGTATGTGGTTAGGAAAATAGCTGAAGAACAAGCCCATCTTGGAAGCAAGACGACACAAGCACAGACAACACCACATCCAGACAAATCAAGGCTTCACAAAGGGGTGTTTAATTTTCTGCCTGGGAGCCCTAAGATATACAGACTTTAAGGTTTTACTTTAAGAGGATCCCAATAGCTCAGCATGTAGAGCATGGGTCCACCAGCAACACGAAGAGGTTCAAGCCACCACTCGGGCAAGTGACATCAAAATGGCAGATTGTACAAGTCAATATTTACAAGGATAAGATTGACAGATGGATGACAAAAGCATGTCACAGCGCAAGCTACACCAACTTACAAATCATACCAACACCGTTTGCGTAACAGGAGCAGAAAGCGCACAGTGAAAAGAGCCAGGCAGACCCCAGCATGACAATTTGTGAGGGCAATGCCGCAGGGCGAATATTTTCTTCCCGAATCAAGACGGGATAAGAACCACAGAGAAGCCATCCAGAACAAGGGGAGGTGAATAAAAGGAGAACCCGTAAGAAAGAATCTCCAGTTTTCACACAGTAATCCTAATGGAATGCAACAAAGTATTAGGAGGTGGTCGGTCACCGTGAACGGAGGACTCGTGGCTAATCCGGACCAGCCAGACATACTCCTCGTATTGCCTTCCACATGTCAATGTAGAAGTTGGGGCAGAAGATGGTCACGCAAAGCATAACAGAAGGCAGCTACAACACATGCAACAAGAGAGCCATCACGTGGCAAAGTTTGCCCGAAAAAAAAAGGAAAAAGTGCATACGCAGAATAAAAGCCCAGATAACAGGGTTTATAACACTGCACAGTGTAGTTGTTGCCACAATGTAAGGAGAAACTAAACAGGGGACCCAGTTCACACAACACTTCATAAGGTGTTTAACAAAAACAGGCCGGGTACACAAAGTGTAGGCAGGTAAAACTGCACAGAGGCACCAAACAAGGCAACGACAATCTGTCAAAGCATGGAAACCGGCAGCCAGAAATGGTAACGTGCCAAGAGAAGTAGAGATGACGCCAAACACCGAGGTCAAGGTAAGCAAGAAAACATCCAGGGGGAAGACGGCACACAAGGTGCAAAATGCCATCAGCACCAGCTGGCCGGGGACTGGAAAGCACCCACACAGGCAAACAAAAGCTAGGGCTAGCCCCTGGAAATTCTAAGAGCTGCCCAACCAGCATGTAAGTACAGTCAATGTTGGGGCTCTGATCGGAACCCCAACCAAAACATCTGATACAAGATAACCTGGATGGCGGCTAATGGCCAGCAAAGGGCTCAATAAGGTGCTGCTTTTTGGCTGACGGCACCAACCGGCCGGGCAGCCTCCACAGAAATATAAGGGTAATCCAGCACGACAGTACGGGCAAAGTGAGCCATAGGGGAAAAGGAAGAAACAAGTCAGACACTGGAACTCAACAAGGAACACCACAAAGAGGTGGCCGAACTGGCCCAAAGATCGTGAATAAAGCCCAATCGCAAAATAACAGGGAATAAAAGAATAGTACCGAAAGGGGGTCGGTCAGCACAATGAGACAGATCCGAGCCAGGCAAGACTGAATCCAATCACCCCACCCCATTGTAATAACCAACAGTGCTCAGACATTAGGACTGTTTCTGCATAAACACGAGATAAAGGAAGGAGTATGGTTTAAGGAGCCAGTATTATAGTACATTGTGTTGGGCGCCCGTTGCTGCAATATGTGCGTGACGTGGAGATCACCGTTTCCAGGTTTAAATCCCAGCAAGGACAACTCAGTCTTTCATCCTGCCAAGGCCAATAAATGAGTACAGACTTAAGTTGGCTGATAACGAAGCGCTGTATAAATAACGTACCTTGTTTAAAAGGCTTCCCTGTTAAGAGCTTACCCAGATGACAGAGTTAAGAAACGGTCGCAACCCAACAGCTTAATAAAAGCAGCACACAAGCAACCAAGGTTTGGCCCTGAACAAGACATCGAGTCACTTACCAATGGGCAGCAGGGGAGAGAGGTCCCAACATAGATGCTATTACAAAACAGCTTTAGAGCAGAAACAAAAAGTGGGGGGAACATAAATGGGGCGAGGGAACACTAGAAAGAATACGCCCAAATTTTTTTAAAAAAGGGACAGCCAGCTATACATGGCGAGGTAGAGTTTTACAACCAACCTCCTTCGGAAGCAATACATAGTTCACCTCTCAAACCCTATGGTCGAGAGGCGAGAATTGATATGCCAATCAAACGCCAAGTAAAAGCCAGCCAACAGCAGAGTGGGTAAGAATTTATTTCAACCCCAAAACTGACAGGAATCGCAGGGTGCTGAAGATGGCACAGGGTTTACACTCAAGGGAGGAAAAAAAAATAAAATAAACCGCACCTCAGAACCAAAACACCTGTGCAGGGGGGCTGGTGGAACAGCTCGGCGCCAACAGTTGCCCAAAAACACATAATGATGGGGCATAAGGACGCCCCCCGAACCCACGCTCTTAACCAGTGCATCCGTATTTAGACACAACAGAACGATAAGTAAGCAAATAAGAATTTAGCGGCAACTACCATAAAGGGACTAATGAGTAATAGAATGCACATGCAGATATTGCAAGCCGGATCATGGCGGCTAGAAGCTTAACGGAACAGGGTCCAACAGAAGCCCGTCTGATGCCTAGAAAGGAGCGACAGAGAACTTCAGGAATTCACAGGCAAAAGGGAAATGAGTAAGGAGATAAATCACAGAGAACAACAAGTCAGATAAAGATATATAGAAGTTTAGTAGAATAGGGCAGCAACAGCCCGCAAGACACCGGCAAATACCGGAAGTAGTTTAAGAAGCAGGTATGGCAACAGGCCAACGTCGGACAGCCGGGGCCAAACGGCTGCAAGTAGCACAAGACCTGAAAACTGATGTTAAAAATGGCAGGGGACCCGCTGAGAAAGCAGTGGCGAACACCACCCAGCACAATATAGCATGTGGCTGACAGTACTACTAGAAACTAAGTATTTGGAGAATATGTACAAACAGCATCTAACAATACAGTAAGTGAATTAGGAAGGTACAGGACTAGCTCACAGAAAACAGTATAAAGTCAAGCTAGGGCAGCAGACCCAAACCGCTGCGCACGTAGAATGGGTGCAGGGAGAAGGGCCAGGAAAGCCATAGGCCCGGCAGAAGGGCCAGAAGGCCATGTTGAGGGAATTGGGGGGAGGGGGGGTCAGAAGAAAGTACTCCAATAAGTTTAAGAAATAGAAGGGTGCTCAGCACCGGTTAGAGCAGCAGCCACCAGGGCTCATGGGTAGACAAGGGATAGCCAATCTTAAACAAGCAGGTCGTCAATAAAAGAGCAGACATTTGAGCAGGGGTAACTGCCCAACACATTTAAGACCATACCAAGCTATATCCATAGCAAACAGCTGGAGAGATAACAGGGTGAATAATTACAGCATTAGAATGCAACCCCGCATGAGACCAGGTAATGCCAAAGCCCTCACAAGGGGCAGTAGCCGTCATAGGGAAGGGGCAAGCCCCATTTGGAATTGGCAGATAGCTTGACCACCGGTATTGGTAGATGAGCAACTTTTGGGGGAACCTGGATGGCCAATAACCCATCCAGGTGTGGCGGCATGGGCTGGGGCACAACCCGGGACCTCGTGCCCAAAAGTGTACATTGTATGATGTTATTATGAGTAATATTTTGTGTAATACTACATAATGTACAATAAAAACACACTGCCTTTTTATTGCCAACACTTGTAATCATTGAGGAAACATAATATGGGTAACAGTTGTCAACATCTTGGCTCCACTGTTTATAGGCAGCGCTGCTGAGGGGGGCCACCACAGCTTGAAAGCGCAGACAAGTAACCTGGGGGGGTGGGGCAAGGAGGGCGTAAGGTAGGGGCAGAACACATTCTGCTGGACACATGGTCTGCACCCCACCGCCTCCCCTCAGCTACAAAGAGACAAGGACAGGATGGGGCCCTAGCAAGGTGCAAAAACACATCAACATGTACAGCACCTACAAGAGATCTAAAGGGCAGTAAACAACCACCAGTGAACTGTGATGTCACCATGAGGCGCCAACGGGGCAGGGGGTGGGGGGAAGCTGCCCCCACATACAAGCAGTGCCTAGGACCATTCTGATAAAATATAAGGGGCTGCCTGGGGTGCACTGCAAGTAATATGCGTGCCCAAGAAAAGGACAAATGGGGGTTGGGGGATGGGGAGGGAGAAGAAAACAGGGCCCCGAACGGGGCCCACATTGTTGTGCCCCCTGGCCCATGCCAACTTCCTCTTCACACAACAATGTGGGCCCCGTTCCCAAAAGTGTACATTTTGTAAGATAGTTATGACTATTATTTTGTGTAATATTATGTAATGTACAATAAAAACCCACAGCCTTTTTTATTGCCAACACTTACCCATATTTCCCCAATGATTACTGACACATTGTGTAACAGTCGCCAACATCTTGGCTCCACTGGTTACTGCATTTGTGGAGCAACATGACCAAATTAGATTTAATAAATTATTCTCGAACACAGCGGGACAGGACGTTTCGGCATGACCAAGTGGGCGTGGAAAGTTTCCGCATGGACATTTGCCTGCAGGCCCCGTTTCACCACCCCCTGTTGGCCACAGCCGGTAGGGCACGGGTCATGGGACGTTTCAGCTCTAAACAGTGCATGCCGGTGCGTGCGTGCACTTCTCCTGGAGGGGGCCTGAATGAATCATGCAGCATCTGGAAAAATAGGCGCGGTTCAATAAATTTCATTTTCCTGGCAGATTGCCATTAGTTCTAGGACATCACACCTATTGTGTTAGCTACAGCACATATTTGGGAACGTCTTTTTATAATGGATTCATGTATTTTGTCAATTTGGGAATGATCTATAACCCCGTTCCATTCCTATCAGTTTCCATTGCATTTTCGTGTTTCATGAAATTCGCGATGGATGCTTTTCATTCATGAGCGGTGTAACGGTTTTAGTGTAATTAACATTTTGAAGGTTGTTCAAAACTTCGTACTTTTGTGCATTTGCTTAAATCGGGCAGAGCTGCAAAGCTTTGCCATGCAGCAGCAACAGTGTTTTTTTTTACCAGCAAGCGTTATTAACACTGCAACGCTCGTTAGTGTTTCTTGGGCTTCTTGTTTTCCACTTAACATTTATTGTGGCGTCACGTGATCCTGCGTGCGCAAGCACGTGACACCAGGGGAAAGAGAAAATAAAGGAACCACCGGACTGAGGTAGAGTCAGTCCGGGTTTATGCATCCAAGCCGCGAGTTGCGTGGTTTGTTACGCGCGGCTGCCCCCGCGCTGCGCTGTGAGATCGCCCGCCCCCGCGCATCGGCGGAGGCGGCAACAGAACCCTTGGGGCCCTGACACACACCATCACACTGGCGACGAAGGGAACTACGACCCCGACACGGAGCTGTGCACCGCCCGCATCAGAAAAAAAAACATTTTTTTGTGAATCAAGGAACTGAAAACAAGCAACCCACAGCCAGGAATAACGCTGTGATTGAGGTGGTTGAAGCCCCACCTTCCAGCCTGGACAGGGGCTCCCACACACAGCTGCAACTAATCCACCGGACACCCCTGGAGGAGTCCAGCAGCCCTGACCAGGTACTGCGCAGCAGCATACAAGCACCCTAGGCCCACGCTCCAACACCAAGGTGTACACCTATAACGTAACATGTCGAGCCCAAGCACCAGCCCCGGGAGAGCCGGCTCGAGTCCTTCTTCCAGGAGGAGTATCTCCTACGAACACCCCGACCCAACACAAACATCATTTATGCCGCCATTCGACCCTTTCACCTCCGGCGCCGCCATCAGATGGGAAATCTGGCTCCAACAATTCGAGATGCACCTCGAGGCCAGAGACATCACCGTGCCCAAGAAAATGCGCACTTTCCTCCTACTGAACATTGGTGCTGCGGCCCTGCGTCTCTTCAATGCAACACCCAACCGTGGCAGCGCAGACAACTATGACGCAGCGAGATCCGCACTCACGAATATGTTCAAGCCCGACCTCAACCCGGACTACGAACGCTTTCATTTTTGCATGGCGAGGCAGCGAGAGAAAGACGGTGGACAAATTTCACGCCCGCCTTCGTGAAATGGCGGTAGGCTGTGAGTTCCCAGACGAAGAATTCGCCATCCGTCTCCAGATCATTAATGGAATATCCTCGGAGAAACTGAGACGAGCTATACTTTCAGAACGTAACATACGCCTATCACGGATCCTTGAAATGGCGCGCCTCCGCGAACAGACGGAGGACCAGGTAGCAGTCATGGAAGCAGCAATCCAAAAACTACCACTAGACAGCCCCGGACCTATGGAAGATGTAGCAGCCATTTCCAGGCGCCAGAACACTCGCACGAGACAAGATTGGAAGCCTCACCCACCACAAGGGCGGGACAAGAGCTGCAAATGGTGCGGAGGACCATGGCACAAAGGTGAATCATGCCCCGCATGGGGTTCCACGTGCAGGAAATGCAACCGCCTTAACCACTTTGCCATGGTCTGTCTAAACCCACCGGACAAAGACTCTACCCCACGCCAGGCACAAGAACGCCGGAAAAAGTTCGCGCCCAGAGAAGACACCCCCAGACACGAAAAGGAAAAGCCAGAGCCGTCGATGAGTCCCAGAGGTCCCCAGGCTCGAGCGACAGCGACGACAGCGACAGCAGCACGTCCCCCGATAGAGGTGACAAGAGTAGACGGAAAAAAGGGAGCAGACGGATACACCGAATCCATCTCATATCTGCAGTTGAACCACATCGGTCACGGCAGAGGAAGAGACCGTCGTGCACAGTCTTCTCCGATGGAGAACCACTGAAGGTGGTCATCGACACCGGCGCAACAGTGAACGTCATGCCGGTAGCTGCATTCAACAAACTTCACCCAAAGCCCGAGCTCCAACAAAAAAAGAGTCAGGCTGTACGCCTACGGTTGCAGGAAACCCCTCCCTGTGCGAGGGTCATTCAAATCAAACTTCGCCCACGAGAACACCAACTGCCGCGCACGCATATATGTCGTGGACGCCGGCTGCGAGACGTTGCTGAGCTGCAGGACAGCAGAGAAGCTGAAACTGATACAGTTCGCGTTCAGCCTCCAACAAGACAAACTCAACAACTTACTAAAACGACACAAGAAGCTATTCCAGGGCATCGGGTGCCTCAAGGGGAGGACCATCAAACTCCACATAGACCCCACAATTGAACCGAAAGCAGTTCGGCACAGACTGATCCCGTTCCACCTACGAAGTGCGGTAGAAAAAGAACTGACCAAACTAGTAGAAGGGATCATTGAAAAACATCTGGACCAACCCCGTGGGTCTCTCCCATGGTCGTGGCGCAAAAACCCAAACAGCCGAATGCAGTAAGAATTTGCATCGACATGAGACTTCCCAACGTCGCGATCGGGAGAGAACGCCACGTAACCCCCACGATCGACGAACTCATCGTCGACCTCACCGGAGCTACAGTCTTCAGCAAACTCGACCTCAGATCAGGCTATCACCAGCTACGCCTATCGAAAGAATCCAGGTACATCACTACCTTCTCATCTCACCTCGGCCTGATGAGATACAAACGGTTAAACTTTGGAATATCCTCTGCGGCAGAAGTGTTCCAACATGAAATCCGCAAAGTTATCGCAGGCCTGGAAGGAACCACCAACATCAGCGACGACATCCTCGTATATGCCCCAAATAAAGAAGAACACCATCAACGCCTAGCAGCGGTCCTGAAAAGGCTCGAAGACGCAGGCCTGACACTCAACGCAGAGAAGTGTGAATTCGACAAGAGTGAGCTGTGTTTCTTCGGATACATATTCAGTGCGGAGGGAGTTTCCCCCGACCCGTCAAAAGTGCAAGACATCAAGGACTCCAAAGCTCCACAATCTGCCTCCGAGGTGAGGAGTTTCATGGGGATGGCTACCTACTGCGCACGTTTTATCCCTGACCTCGCAAGTGTCGCAAGTCCACTCAGAGAATTAACAAAGAAGGACCAGAAGTGGGAATGGACCGCTACGCACCAACAAGCGTTCCAACAAATCAAGGACACTCCATCTACCTCCACCACCATGGCATTCTTCGACATAAGAAAACAGACCGAGCTTCTCGTGGACGCCAGCCCTTGTGGCCTAGGAGCAGTGTTAACCCAAACTGACAATGAGGGCTGAGTATTCCCCATCGCATTTGCCAGCAGAGCTCTCACAAAACCCGAACAAAACTATGCGCACATTGAAAAGGAAGCATTGGCCATTTTGTGGGGATGCCGACACTTCAAGGTCTACCTGCTAGGGAAGCAAGCTAAAGTTTTTACAGACCACAAACCACTAATCCCGATCTTCCGAGGCTCAGCCCCCCACCCACCTGCACGCATAGAAAAATGGATGCTGCAGCTACAACCGTACAACATTGAGGTGGAGTACCGCCCAGGATCGGACAACCCAGCAGATTACCTGTCTCGTCACCCAAGACCCGCTACCGACAGTGAGCAGCACCACGCGAAAGAGACCAATGAGCATGTCTGTCAGATAGTTGCCTGCGCAAGACCGAGAGCACTGACTCTACAAAAAGTCGTACAGGAGACAGAAGAAGATACCATCTTACAACACACGGCGGCAGCCATCCAGTCTGGCAATTGGAAAACTCATCTTACGTCCATTGCCCACCGCACAACACCAGCCCAAACCAAGCTCAGAGCACTGTTTGGGATCAGACACGAACTCTCAATAGCTCCCGAAGGAGTGCTGCTGAAAGGACACCGCATTATCCTGCCTGAGTCCCTAGAGGAAAGGGCTCTCAGATTAGCACACAGCGGACACCAAGGAATTGTAAAGTCCACGGCCTACCTCAAGTCCAGGATGTGGATGCCGAACATGCAGCAAAGAGTAATAGAGCTAGTCGAATCCTGCGCGGCTTGCCAAGCATCCAGGAGGCCCGAACACCCCGAATCAATCAGCAGTACCCCAAGGAGCTGCACACGCTGGGACGCGGTCAGCATGGACCACTGCACCATCGCGGGAGAAGGGTATCTACTCGTAGTCATCGACGAGTTTAGTAGGTATCCAGAAGTCGAACATGTAACCTCGACCAACGCCGCAACCACCATCCTCACATTGGAGAAGATATTCGCCACCCACGGAATCCCGAGGAAAGTGAAGAGCGACAACGGGCCCTCTTTCACCAGTCAAGAACTACGCGACTACTTCAAGGAAGTGAAAGTCAAACACCAGCGAATCACCCCGAGATGGCCCCAAGCAAATGGAGACGCAGAAAGATTCATGGGATCACTTAACAAGGTCATCAGAATCGCTAAAGAACAAAGACACTCGTGGCTGACGGCCGTATACCGGTTTCTGAGGACACACAGACAGACCCCGCACTCAGCCACCGGGATCAGCCCCGCCGCCCTCATGTTCGGGGTACCTATACAAGCAGAACTCCCCATACACCCCCACTGGACAGCCCCAGAACCTGACATCCCCGCGATAGACGCCAGGCGACTAAGGAGAAACGAACAGGAGAGCATCGCCAGGCGAGCCAGCCACCGAGAACTAATCCCAGGGGACACTGTCATTGTCAAGAACCGGGCACCGCCCAAGATGTCGTCCCTAAACTTTGAAACACGACCGTGGACAGTCAGCACAACCAACCACAGCATGATCACCGCCACCCGGGAGAGAGAAACCGTGACACGCAACATATCACACTTCAGAAAAGTACCTCCGGAGATGTGGGAAGAACCGTCAACACCCCCAAGGGAAGACGGCAGAAGGACACCGCAGACTCCTCAAGGACCAGCTCCAACGGAGAGTCTAGCCACGCCAAGAAACGCAGGCGGATCACACTCGCCCAACAGGGAAACCGAAGCAGAGATCACGGGGAAAGACAGGCCTACAGAAAGGAACACCCACTATCGCCTGAGAGAAAAGCCCAAACCGTCATGTCGCCTCCAAGGATACATAGTAGACGGAATCTACAGGCCAACGCCCAAACCAAGATGAGCCCCGAGAAGGACAGCAGAGACAGTTAAGTCGCATGCTACTCTGCCAGTCAGAACTGTATACAAGATCCCGTGTTAATTACCATGTTATTAAGTGTAATGCATAAATATCTCCAAGTTGGGGAGGAATGTGGTGTCACGTGATCCTGCGTGCGCAAGCACGTGACACCAGGGGAAAGAGAAAATAAAGGAACCACCGGACTGAGGTAGAGTCAGTCCGGGTTTATGCATCCGAGTCGCGTGGTTTGTTACGCGCGGCTGCCCCCGCGCTGCGCTGTGAGATCGCCCGCATCGGCGGAGGCGGCAACAGAACCCTTGGGGCCCTGACACACACCATCACATTTATCTCAAAGACTGCCAGTTGAACAGACTAGTACATTAAGGTGTTGACTGCCAATATGCGGTAGTGGTTTGTCGACCTTATTTCTGCAGAAAGAAAAAAACAAGCCTACGTTGAACTTGTTGCTAGGAGGTTAAAATGACTTCGAGCTCGGAGGGGCATGGCCAACAAGCAAGCGAGGAAGATGCGGGTCCTTGAGGGCTCCCACGACCGTGGCCGTTATTCTGTTAAACATCCCGCTTTCAGCGAGAGAAACAAACTTTCCAAACAAATTTATGTGAGCTGAGGTCCTGGGCTGCCGACTCCAAGTGTCCCGACCTCAAAACTCGTCTCCTTGCCAGAGCACAGTTGAAGCAAACGCTGCGGGCGCGGTGTAAATCAGGCTGCCCCAAGATGGCCGCTTGCAGTGACAGCGGGGCGTGGATCAGGACGTTGTTTCCAGCAGCTGTCGCAACAAGGAACGGCCCAGTATCGGCAGACCACCACCCAGGGCAGCCACTGTATGCGCCTTGGATGGTGTGGCACAGCAGACTATCCAGCAAATTACTAACACTCGGGGGTCTCTCCCTTGCCATCTCCTCCCAAACGAAACAAACCTGTGCACTCGCCCTTGGCACTGTGAAGCCCTGGGAAGAACCATGCATGGCACTACCCACTACCCAGGACATCCACCACTCGCTATACTGTACAGACCCTCCATAAACAATGGTAGCACACATAGCAGTCACCTGGAGGCAGGCACATACCCACATAGGCTGGGGGAACAGGATAACTAGTACAACCACTGTGGCACAAATATATGCTCACTGATGTGCGCAAACTGGCTGTATGGGCTCAGTGGTTGGAGGCCGGGATAACCACAGTAGGTGATGTCATGACCGATGGTTCCACCCTCCCGTTCGAGATACTGCAACAAACATTTGGAATTCCTGAGATTGAGCAATATCACTATGTGCAATTGACACAAGCCCTCAGTGGGCACAGGCAGGCACTCACGGACGCACCAGACTGGACACCCCTGGAACGCAATCTACTTTCACAACACATTCCCACTCAAGTTACGTCTATTTTATATAAAGCCATTAACGCATACGCCACTCCCCGAGCTGGCTAGCCTTGGAACCAAGTGGGAAAGGGATGTTGGCACCATAGAACTGGATCCAAGTCCTGATGCACCCGCATGAAATCGCCGTAGATGCCAAAAATCCAACTGGTACAGCAAAAAATACTACACCGGGTCTACTATCCCCCGCATGGCCCTGTTTGGAGGGGGGGGGGGGTGGCGGGCTACTGATCCCAACTGTTTGAGATGCCGTGGGGAGGAGGGCACCTTCATCCATCTTCTCTGGGAATGCTCCAGGATTAAAACCTTCTGGACGCAATGCTGTCAATCACTGACAAGGATCCTGGGTCACACAGTGGCATTAGAACCTGCGATAGTTACTAGGGTTCCCAGGAAAACAATTCAAACAAATGGGAGGTTATCTTCCTATCCACAGCAATGGGTTTGATTAAGCGAGACACTGCACAGAAATGGGGAGCCCCGGAAAGTTAGACCCTGGCTCAACGGGCCACCGAAATGGACATATGTGCCACGAAGGCACATAGAATATATACTGCATGAGGATGCCAGACAAAGGCTACCAAGATCTGGGGAAAGTGTGAATAGGTGCGAACCGAAAACCACTGCCACGAAGCAAGGGGTGATTGGGAGTGCATTGGGGAATGTAGCACTTGACTATACAGTTACAAGGACAACTATGAATTGGCACGATGGACCTAGTATGGTTGGGGTGGTGGGGAAGTTGTATGTTGTAAGACTATTATAAAATGAATACAATGTGATATAAACCCCCCAACCCCAAAAAAAAAAAAATAAGACCTCGAGCTCAGGACAAGTTATTACTGAACTGTCTTTCATTGTTGTCAAACCGCTCCCAAAATCTATTTGCCTGGGCCCTACATGCAAGAATAAAAATGCATATAATAAACTTGGGCGTCTGCTTTGCACGCTCATTTTACATGAATTCCTGACAGGGGTTAGGGCCGCCCCTTCTCCTCCCCCAAGGACTCATTTGGCACAAGGGCGATATGCACATAGGCTGCAACATCAGCTGCGTCCAAACGACCCTTGCGCCAAACAGCTCGTGCTGAATGGTTTTCAGCACCACTTTTGCCGTGCCAGAAGGGACTCTGCGGGCCAAAGTTGCATGCCAAAACGGCCGTCGCTGAAGCGGCTGCGCAAATGGGGTGTACCACAAAAGTGTTTGTCCAGTGATAAAGGAAACCAACCTTTTGTCAGGAAGTCAGAGGGAGATGTTGGGCAAAATGCAGCCGAAATAAAAAGTGAATTGAGAAAAGACTTTATGGACGAGGCACCACTCACAAGTTATTCCTCCTTTTGGATTGCACAGCATCATATAGCAGAGTAGTGTGCTGGCTGTAGATTCAAGTGCTCCCACATGCTACGTTCTCAATGTGGTGCTTTAAGGAAAAAAAAGGAGGTCTCAGAAAAGTGAATTTCAGGTTGCAACCATTTCCAAGCCCTTTTTAATTGAATTTACAGACTGGTTTAGAATATATATGAAATTCACTGTACGAGTGCCGAAATGTCCGATTGTTTACTTTAAGACAAATGTAAACTGCACATTTCTTAACTATTGACTCTGTATCTCAACACGTAGAAAAAGTGGGAACACTGCATGTTAAAAAAAAACAAAAAAACGAGGCCCAGATCCTTAGTGTAACCCACATCCCAGGGTATCTAGTAGGCCCAAGGACATAAGTTCAGAGTTTTGAGACCTCAATGGAATGTACTTCTATTTGGCAAGCCTGCCATGTTTTCAATGAAAATGTAACTTGTGCTTGATCCAGCTAAAATAATGTAAATAGGCCCCGTTGAGAACTCATTCAAGGACCCTTTTTATTCTGCATTGCATGCACTTCACTTTGAATCAATGGATCTGGCAGACATATTGCTGTTCTTGCTTGGGGTAACTTTAAACTGTTTGAAAATTGAGCTTTCTAAGGCCAAGCCACAGGTTAGGCATGCACCTCGAAACACGACACACTGAACTTTTAAATTATGTTCAAGCAATGAACACCTCAAAAGCATTGCTAGATGCTGCTAAAAGGATAAACTTCAGAGTCCTGCCAAATATATATCAGACTACTACACAATTCATTGGCTAGAACCACTGGACGGTAATCCGATTCAGTGCACAAGCAAAAGAAACCTTGCATTGACACGTTTTCCCCATCAAGAAAGCAAATATCCTGGGCAGGTATCAGTACCATCTTGTGGCCTAAGTCAGCATGCTCTTTACTTACAATGAAAGTCTTGTGTGCCTTTTTAATCGAAACTTTAATAATTTGAAAAATCGAATCTCTGTGAGGGACTCGGAAATGTGTTGCAGATTGTAGGTAGAAATAGGTCATCACAAAATCCTTGTGGGGCTTTATGGAAATATTTAGGAAAATATCACACAGACCAGTATCACATTCAATGCTGCACGCTGGTCTACAGCATCAGATATTGATTTTTGTAATCACTCATTTATATCCAAAGATACACCCCAAAAACAAAATTTGCATTTTTACACCAGGAATGAGATTACCCCTTTCTTTGTAGATCATGGGACTGGGGAATCCACTCAGGAATTCGGCCATCTGCATGGAGGGTGTGCACTCGTTTAACTTTCTTTAGATGAAATTGAATGGTAGGTCAACATCTGGAAAGTGTGGGGCTAATCTGCACACATTTCCTATGCTCACTGCACGACAGATGCATTTACTCTGGGAGGACACAGCCTATAGAACCAGTCATATTTAGTGGTTATATGACAGCCAAGTTTAAATCCCGTCATGTCAGAAGGTGAGGGCCAAACCTTCCCCCTGCCATGGCCAGCCTAATTAACCAAGGTTCCATGGATCTGCCCTGTCCTTTTGTGGAGCCCTCTAACTGGTGGCAGCATTCACATACTAATCAGTTTAAATGAAACGGGACCACATGGGGTCTGGCTGCATAGGCTAACAAAGGAGACCTGAAACCCCCAACACCCTTTCATATGCACCGTCAACCTGATGCCAATCCTCACCCACAGTATCAATTGACAGTGAAATGTTGTGTCTTACAGTAGTCATCCCCGCAGGGAGACCCCATTCAGAAATTAGGAGTATGTGGATTGACAGAGCCAGAAAGTCTGGTCTCATTGCAGCTTCAAGGGAGATCTGCCACTTTACAGGAAGCGCACAGAGACCCATTAACCAGAGGGACCAGTTGATCCACAACAGGAAGATTAAATGTTCTCCACCTTTACCTTTTCTGCTGTAAAGAGCTCACACAAAGGAGATTGTTGGTGGGGACTTAATATTGCTCAATTAAGGTAGCATAGACTAAACCAATCCCTGTGGTCCATTTGGCTTCAAAAGAGGGCTGAGCCCCTCTTTGGGAGATATTAAGCTTCACTAGAAGCAGAAGAAAGCACTCATACTTGGATCCTGGTTAAAGGTACAGTCTGCCTTGCATCTTCCGCCAGTGAAGGATGGGCAGGACCTCCAAGAGGGATGCAAGATCCCCGCCCTAAATTTCTCCCAAGGAACAGAGGGAGATACCGAATCAAAGACCCTCCATCAGCCCCAGGGCCAGTCCCCAGCTAGCACACAGCGTGTCTAGCTAATCTCTGCAACAAGCTTCCTAGGTGGGAAGTGAGTCTCTGAACCAAATCAAGGACAAGGCAGATGCCTGCAGCTCTCCTCAGCTTTGGGCCGTCCACCTTAAAGGATGACATGCCCAGTGAAGAAGCTAGGAGGAGCGCATCAACCGGCATATGCCTTAAAGGACATTTGAGCCAGTCAAGCTGCAACCGACTGCACCGCTGACTTATGCCAGTCGCTAAAGCCATCCGAGATGCTGTGACCAGTGCTTCAGAACTGCCGACCAGCTCGGACACCGATTCCCGACCCCGAGCTGCCGTGTAGGCCAGCCTGCAGCTCCATCCAGCTTTTCTCACTTAACTCCCTGCCGCCCGATACCCATGGCTGTCTCCAGTCTTGAATGTCGCAGAAGCTGCAAAGCATCCTGAAACTGACTCCTACAGCACCAGGTGCATTATGGTTCCATCACCCTGGTCCTTCGCTGAAGGCCCCTAGTGACATTTTACAACCTATTGCTCCCTTTGTGATGAAACCAAGCATCCTTGAACTATTGCGATTTACTATACAGATTACCCTCCTGTCAGTATCCAGAGCATGCATTTTCTTTCTTTGAAATGGACCTCTGCATTCCTTTACAGGGTTGGTTGTAGTTCGTAATGTGCTAGAACTATGTTGATAATAAAGTAGATATTCTTATAAAACCTTGACTGGACAGTCCTTTATCAATGTGTAATTGCATTCACTGTTGCAATTAACCAATGATTCACAACCTTTTGGAGAGGAGCCTGACGTTCTGTCGACGTTACCAAAGGTTAATAAATCTGGTTGTGTTTTCAATCTGTTTGGATACCTTATGGTGTACTACTAGAAGTGTGGGGCAGATTGATGGTTTAGAAACGGATATTCATCCCATGACCACTGGTTCCCCATAGGTTGAGTAGTCAAAGCCACATCTGTCAAAAGCTTGGAGGAGTCGACGAATATAAATAATTGCATGCACAAAGAATAGGATTGACCAATATGGGAAAGTGAACTCAAGATTTTCAGGATACAACTAGAGATGGCTGGGGAAAGCTGAAGCCATTTGGAGACTGGTTTGCAAGTAGGCTGGGGAGAAAAGTCCTTGGAGACAAGCAGCCCATATTCAAAACTGGGATCTAGGCACTTTGAGGCAGTAAATGCTGAAGGCGGTGGGGGTCCCACCGACTTTCCAAAAACAAGAAGCCACCTTTAAAAAGACATCACCCAATAAATCCAATACAAGTCTAAATTGCCCAGAGTGTTGATGTAAAGCGAATGCTAAAGTGATAGATACAGGTTGTCTTAAACATGGTGCCCTGTGTCTCCCATTTAAATGGAGTACCAAGTGAGAATTTCATTAAAACCCAATGAGAGGCACAATTTAAAATGGCCAGGATTTTGATGCAAAACATTGACCATTAAAAGATAATCGTTGACTGTGCACACAGCCACACAGGTCAGTGTATTTGTGACACTACAGCCTAATGTGAAATCATGCAACATTTTGCAATGCAGGGTGAGTCTAGTCATAATTAGTAGGTTTATGAAAAACAAAATTAGCACAGTATTCAGAAAACATTGCAAAGTGTTAAGCCCTTGCAGTCCCTTATCTTGCAATACACAAAGAAATATGCACAATGAAACAAAGGATGTTTTAACATTTTACATTTTTCCTGGACAAGACCGCATCAGCCATCCAAACTAGAGCTAAAGAAATCAGAATAGCCTGAAAGTAGTGCACACATGCATTTAAAGCTGCACACATACATTGAAAGACATCTACACATGAACTTTGAAAGCAGCACAAACATTAAAAAAGATGCACATATTTGTTCAGAGAAGAGCACACTCAGTGTTTTCTTCCGAATTCAAACCTGTGCGAGTCATTAAGATGGCCATGGTCTACATTTCAATAAACTGCAACATAACAAATGCATTCACAACCCCCACACATACATGGGAGCCAAACAGAATGGCTGTCCATTTTTAAATATTGGTCTAGTAATTTCTTATACCATACTTTATACCGAGGAAAAGCAAGGGCTTTTGAATTTTATTTTAGATCAGCAAATAAATGAGCTGGCCAAAAAGCAGTAATGCATTATTAAATGTTTGGTACAAGTTAGGAAAACTTTTAAACAGCATTTAGGGGCAGGTAAGAAGCACTGTAACTTACACCCCATACTCCGATTCTTCTCCAAACTTGGCAGGTCAATGGTAGAGGGAAGTCAATTGTGTTGTATAGATAGAAGCACACCTTTTTGCCCAATATCTGTTCAGCATATAATACATATTTTTAAGACTGGAAATGAATGCTTGCGTCTAAACCAGTAGCAAGATTACATCGAACATTGATCCCTTAGTAAAACTGGAAACCACCTTAGTTGAAGTTTACTTTATTTTTTTAATACATTTAGAATTTTTTAGAAACTGAATGTTTATTGCCTGGAATCGTGGGATTAGACAGTTCCTAGTTAAACCTGTAAATACTAAAAAGAAAGTTCTGCAGGGATGTCTATTCTTGAAGGGATGTGACATTTTAAATTAGCATGCCCCAATTAAATTTGAGTGCAGCAATTTACAGGCATTTAATAAAATGAACATTCAAGGCCGTGTAATGGGCACAACAGTAATACTTCCTTCTATGCCGGAGTGGGTGTTCTACTGACACAGCATTGCATAGTTTGTGATGGATTCATCTACAGCCGGTCTTGGGTCTCCCCCCCCCCCCCCCGATGCCTAGGTCTGCTCCAGTTGTCATACAAGTCTTAAAACTATTCAGGCGACTCCTCAGAGGCGCGTAGCATCCCATTTGCTACTGCAGCCTGAGCCCTTTCGGTCCTGCTCTCATGGACGTCCTGCTCTAACTGACAATACCCGTTCAGGATCCAGCAGCCCAAACTACCACCATTTTAAAATCAGCAGCAGTGCATGTTGATTGACCACACACTGGACCCAGGGGCTCCATCAAGTCACTGGGGAAATGGACTTGTGTGGTAAGGGTTCATGCTGCTACATCTGATTGGAGAACAAGCAAACTATTCCTGTCTCCCTAGATATCCGAGCACTGGTACAAAGACAGCCCAGCTCACTGCACAATTACAACCACAGGCCAATTCATATGGCACAGCCTCTGCAGACATCAGATAAGTAATCCGTTTTCATGCAAGGGTCATCGGGTGAAGTCACGTAAGCCATTACATTTCTTCTCAATTCATCCTATTAAGAGAGTTGAGACTGACGCACCAAACCATCACAGAACTGAATTTCTAAGACTAGCCTAGAAATAGCATGCAATGAGTTTGCAGACACTAGAGACTACCATGAAGAATGCAATGGCTCGGACATGGGAAGAGCAGCCCAATCTAAACCCAGTTGAAGGCCACCATATACCCAACCCTAGAAAGTGGCAATTGAGTCACATGACCAGAGTCCTCAGGCCTGCAGATATGGCATGCATATACTGCACTGGATGATGCGTCTTGTGAGAATGATCACTAGTGCAACCACTTGACCAGAGTTAGATCTGCAGGAAAAGCTTGAAGGGAACATCTCAAAGGACAGCCATTTCAAATGGCAATGGAAATTGAAGGCCACAAAACAAAAGGACCACTTATCCAAACAGATTTGTTCCATTTTGTGAGCAACCACTTCACAGGACTCCACACTCCTCCCAAATGCTGAAACCTCATTAAAACTGTACAAATGCCAGCCTTCAATTCTCCCATCAGCATTCTGCCAGATAATGAGTAGACCTACTTTAAACCATTAGCCCTGAACAGGAAGCTTTAGTGGCAATGATCAGAAACTGCTTAGCTAAATAGAAGATGTATTTAGCCTAATCAGGTTAACATGTAACAGCTTGGTTTTGGATGAAAAACATGGGATACGCTGTACAGAAGTCAATCTTCGCAAGAGCAAAACCATACAGTGCGGGCTGTGATGCAAATTAAGTACCATTCCAAAAGCAGGTAAAGATACAGCAAGAAATTGCTGACCTAGGAGTGGCTATACATCAGTCACTGAGGCATGCAAACCACCAAGAAAGGCCCACCTTTGTGTTTGCATCTATGGAACCAGGATGCGTGCATAGAAAGACATGATCTATCAACCTTACCAGTGCAGTCAAAAACTGTATCTGGTGAAAGATTACAACCAATTGGAAGCGAGCTAGGGACTGCAGCCTTTGAGACATGCATGAGGCTTGGAGGATACAAATGCCCACATTTTAACATCTCTGCTGCTGAAGTTTACCAAGACAATACACCACACTAGGTGGCCTTGCAATCGTCAATAATGAACATCCTGCTTCATCCACAGAGGGACAGCACCCGCCAAAACTGCAAGTTAGACCAGTCCTTCAGTCGGTAGTGATGCCTTTCTTTGCAAGGACTACTTGGCCTTATACAAGCTGGTCTAGGAATGTGAGATCAAGGAACCTCCACTTCTGTAATCTGTCCTAGATGTGGGCTGCTTTCAGGGTATAGCCAACTACTTTGGGAGATCATCCCAAAGCAAGCAGGCTACACTCCCTCTGTGACATCACCAAGAGGTGTCGAGTGGAACTGGAGTGAACAAGATCAAGGGATGCCTTGTGGTTGGCACCACCATGGACTACATGGTCAAGGACAATCCTGGCATGCCAGCCCGTGCAGTATTGGGGTGGCCACCAAAAAACCATGGAAAATGTCAGTTACAAACTCACGCCAGGTACTCCTATTGAGAAGGAATCCATAGTACTAGGAGGGCATTATTTCCATCTCAAAACATTGGAACCAAGGTTTAAAGAGACCCATTACAAGCCACAAGTTCCAATCTTTCATTGTGTGATATCCCGGTCATCAGCCATAGTAGAGACATGGATATTTGTTACATCTTTGATCTGGAGAATGTACATTTTTCTAACTGCAAAGAAGCCAAGATACTAAGGCACCACTCTGCATTGTGACAAACGAAATTTCCCAAGGTGCACAGCATGAAAAACCCAAAGCAGATTATTGTAAGATTCTTCATGCAGTCAAGAATATGGAGTTACTTGGCATCAGACAGTGGAGGTCAAAACGTCTTGTTGCCAAGCCCACTATGTGAGCAATGGCCAATCTAAGGCATGCCTATTGTCAGTGCCATAAGAATGGCCATTCTGAGATGGCTCCAAGTGGCCTGTACTAACTCCCCGTGAAGGACCAAAAGGAAATAGCCTGACTGGTCAGGACCAAAGCTCAAAGTAAAGGTTTGATGCTGCAATATCAGTGGAGGAAATCGTGGGAATCTGCATCCCATGTCAGACAACCATCTGGGTAGATAACCCTCCTGCCCATCCACTCAGGAGAGGATGCATGCCACAGGAAACTCAGTGCAAATTTCTGTTCCCAGTCAGGGGACACCCAATAGTCATGGAAAACGCATACCAAGCAGTAAAACACCAGTATAACCAGTGCAGAGGTTGCGACTCCAAATGAAACTATAATTGCCAACAAATGGCATGTCCATACTCGTACAGACAGTAGACCACCATTCCAAGGTAGAGAATACCGTAACAGTTTGTTGATGTTTTATCCAGGAACCCCTGTCCCTACACTCTGCCCAACCACCCCGACCTGCGTGGATTGGTCTGCAGCACTACCACGTGAACAACACAGGTTCTGATCTTGGAGACCACTCTCCATGCCTTTAGCTGGTAAGGCCTTTGTGTGCCCAAGACCATGCAACACCTTCCAGTGAGTGCTGTCCCTCCGCCTACTTTGCATTGTTTCCCCAAGCCCTGCACTCATCCATTAGTTTATTTTGGAATTCTTGCCCAGGAACCCCTGTCCTGCCTCTCCACCCTCCCACATGCCCAGACCTGGGCAGATTAGCAACACCCACGTGAGCAGAACACTTGCATTTCAGGAACCTCCCGAGGACAGCCAGCGAAGGCAAAGGGCAGCTCACACTGCCTGTTTGCGCATCTTACATCTATAAAAAGGTATGCGGTAAGAGTTGGGAGCTGAGCCATCACTGGGCCCCTGAAGCCCTCCACTATCACATTACTACCACTGGACACTGCTATTGTTTGAACCTTGCTATGCTCAAGGCTCCACTACGGTAAGTGGATTCCTGCAAGTGTTAAAATCTTGCACCGCTCAAAGGTTTTACTACTGTGTTCACTCCTGCAATTGTTTGAACCTTGCTACGCTCCCAAGTTCACCATTGTGATTATGCCAAACTTTGTTGCACGGCGAGGCTGGGCTACTGCCAATTCCTGCTGCCGTCTAAGACCCTGCTGCGCTCAGGGGTTTGCCACTCAGTAAATTGCAGCCACTGACTCTTGCTGCACACAGGTTTCACTACTGTGCCAACTCTGCTACTGTTTAAACCTTGCTGCGTTTGGTAGTAGGTACTGTTGGTGGATTCTTGCCATTCTTTCAAATCTTGCTGCACTCGGGAGGTATTATCACTGCTTGTTGACTCCTGCAATTGTTTAAATTCTGCTGCACGGGAAGGTTTTACTACTATGTTGATTCCAGCCATTGTTTAAATCTAAACGCGACGACTGGTTTGGTACTGTTGATTTATTCCTGCAATGCTTAAATCTTGCTGCGCCCAGAACCTTAGCTACTGTGACTGCGCTACATAGGAGAACAGCCTCTGCCTAAACTTACTGCGTTTAAAGGCTTAGCTGCTGTTCATTCCTGCCACTGTCTAAAAATCTTGTTACCCTCAGGAGGTCCGGTCACTTAATCCCTACCACTTTTTGAACCTTGCTGCGCACTCAGGGGGTTGTGATACCATTTGGATTCCTGCCATTTGTTTAAATCTTGCTCTTAGAGGTTTTGCTGCTGTTGGTGGATTGCTGCTTGAATCTCACTGCCGGCAAAGTTTTCCTACTGTGCCGATTCCTGCCATTATTTAAATCTTGCTGTGATCAGAAGTAAAACATGGAGATCGCTTTAGGCCTTGTTGCACTTTGGGTTTAGCTGATACAGATTCCTGCCACTGCTTAAACCTTGCTGAGCTCAGGGGTTCTGCTACTGTGCTGTTTCCTGCATTGTTTTAACCTTGCTGCATTCAGAAATTACAGATCGTGACCTGTTCCAATCTTGCAGTGCATAGAAGTTTAGCTACTATTCGATTCCACCTCATTTAAGGGGTGCCACTATTAAAGTTCACAGCACTAGCTGCTGCAGACACCCGCACTGCTTAAATCTTCCTGCTCTGAGGTTTAGCCGCTCTGATTCCTGCCACTGTTAAATCCTACTCTCTTCAGAGGCCTGGATATTGCTGTCACATAGGAGGGCTGCCACTATCTAAATCCTGCCATGTTCAGAAGTTGCTTTGCGATCACCCCAAACCAGAAAGCACGCTGAGGCTATGCTACTGCCAATTCCGCCCGCTGTCCCAAGTCCTGCTGCACAAAAAGTATGAATTCTAGCCACAGTTCAAATCTTGCTGCACTCAGACGCTTGCTTCTCTGAAACTACCCCCAGTGATTGCCTCAGCCCAACCTCGCAGCGCTCCAATTCCCAGACATTGCAATTACCACCACTTCATGACACTCAAGTCAGGTCAGAAACCAAATAGAGCCCAGGTACACATTATCATGACCCCCTTCAAACATCTATGCACCCCAAAGCCAGACACTGCGATTGCAGTCTCCTTAAACCATGTCACACACCAAAGGTAGGAAGTGCAACGCTTACCTAAATCCTTGCTGTGCGAGAAACAAAGACCGAGATTGAAACCATCACTGAAGAGGCCAACATTAAAACCCCAGAACCCCAAGGAGGCCAAGCCCCAGGAGGCTATAAGACAATACCACCTCAGAAAGAACCATGCCACCACAGAGGTGATACCATACAGGATCCCATAAGGAAAGCCCATACAAGATCGCATAAGGAAATACCAAACAGACTGGAGAACAACCCAAACCAAGCCATCCACCCAGCAGGAGAACTAAACCCCAGTGATGGGAAAACCAGGGCCCCACAAGACAGACCCATCCGCATACAAATATTCACATTTACATCCAAACCAAACCTTAATGTGAGGCACAACAATCAGTGCAAAGCAGACAACACTGCACATCGGAACACTCCAACTTAAAGGGGAACCGGGAACCGACCCAAAAGGGCACCTGCCCTTGGAAATACACTAGAACACCTAAACCCAAACCTGAAATGGAGGATATCGCCTACAGTCATACAAGACAAACAAAAACACAGGAAAGAAACCGCACCCTAACAGAATGGAAATTAACCACCAGAATTCACAACACCCAGAAACTCTGTAGGGACAACACTAAACAAACCAAGGATACAGACTAAGATAAGAGCAACACTGACCATATTTCACACTACCTCTCAGATGACTCCAATTCAACAGAAAGCAAACCACCAACAAATAACCCACAAGCAAGAACCCAAACAAACCTGGACCCCAACAGGGCGCCAAACTGAAAATCTCAAAACACAAACAACAACTTGGAAAAAATATCCTCCTTCCCCCAATAAGGATCATATGGATCAGGGCAAACTGTTTTTGCAGGGGGTGTGGATGGTTATGGATTCCAAAAGGTTGAAGAAAAGAAAGCCCTCATGTACAACCAACCACCATCAGCCAGAACTAAGAAACCTTTCATTCAGCCCAATTGAACTCAATTAAGTGACAGAGCACCAAACCACAATCTCAGCAACAGTCTCACCCAAGAGAGAATCCCAGGAAACTAAAACCCAACAGATGCCACCCTGGCAGGGACTCATGAAAGGATAAGCAATAATGTACAAGGAAAAAGGACATGCTGCAACGCAGCTCACTTCAACATAAGATCCATGGCGAAACAAATGTATGCCCTAAGTGGGAGTCAACTGAAGCACTCTACACAGAAACATGGCTATCGGACAACTACAAGAAAATCACCCACACAGCCATACCAGACCATTTCAAACTAACACCCCAAGAAAGAAAACCAAAGAAGCAGCAGAATCGCAATGGCGCACAAAGACATCTGCGCCACACAACTCCCCTCCCATCAATACAGACTACAAATCTCTCAAGATAGTATAGTGTTCCTTTTGATACACAGACCCCCATCCTACAACCTGAAATCTGCAATGAAACTCACTGACTCCATTGCCAACCTCTCCACCGATCATGAGAACTTCATTGTCCCGGGAAATTTTAACATCTGGTTCAAAAGAGAACAAAACTACAGCAAACTCACTCAGCACCCTTATGGAAACACTTCAATTAAATGGTTAATGGATCCACCCATAATGCTGGACACACCTTGGACGCAATCTTCTGCAGAGACACTTTCTACAGCTGCCCAACCGGTGTCAATGATATGAGTGATCACCACCTGATGCCATTCTCCGTCAACCTCCCTACCTGCAAATACTGCACGCTACTAACAAAAGAAACTGGAAGAGTCATGATCTGCAATCCTTAACAGAATTGCTGCAACTCAAGCAAACGCTGCCAAGCTAAACAGAAGGACCTTCGACTCAGCGGCAAAGACGCCTGGATCACTGAGGCCCTAGACCAACGAACACCAGCAAAACCTTTCAGAGCCATATGCAAAAAATAAATATCTTTTTAAAAACTAGCAGCAAGGTGAACCGCAAACTAGGAAAAAATTGAGTAACCATTACATTCAAACAAAATAAAATACTGATTCTGAATATACAAAGCAGAAGTCCTCAAAAGGAAAATAAAACGCACCACAAGAATCCAAATCGGCAACAGATCCAAAAAAACTCCAAAATCAAAACACAAAATTCCTACCTCCTGCAACAAAGGTGTCATTCAATCGCAATCACTACTACGGAACCACAAAAACACCATTGAAGAAAGCCACACAAATAAACACAAGTACAACTATGGAACCATGAACCACCAGCATGCCACCAACCGCAGCAGCACTCGACCGATTTGAACGGATAGATTAAATCCTCTCCAAAACCAACTTCGCCGGATCACCCAGCGACGCATACCACCCAGTCATCTACAATGAAATCCTCAACCACAGCACCCCAGCATCTTTCTTCCGGGCTACTGATGAATCCATCCTTAAATACTGGATAGCACCAAAAACCTTCAAATCAGTATACATCAAGCCACTCCTAAAAAGTGAAACCAGAAGCAACGAAGACCCCACCAATTACAGATCTACATCTACCCTTCCCACTTCCAAGTCAACTTCAGAACACGAGAGGAACGGAATCAGCACTTCCATCTATATGGGAAGACTAAATGCAGACAACAGCACACTATCTGCTCTCAAACTACTGGATAACAGTCACAATCGACAGATAAGACAAAAAAAACTGAGGCATGCAGTGTAAAAGACATGGCTACTGAGACCTTATCTACCACCATTTACCTCAAATACCAAACATCCTGTGGTGTACCAAAAGGGTCCGGCATCTCTCCACTCCTCTTCAACATCTGCATGTCCACTTAATGAAAATCATTCGAGACCATGGACTGATAG
Source organism: Ambystoma mexicanum (assembly GCF_040938575.1). Lineage (NCBI taxonomy): Eukaryota > Metazoa > Chordata > Amphibia > Caudata > Ambystomatidae > Ambystoma > Ambystoma mexicanum. The sequence goes on along the minus strand of NC_090927.1, from coordinate 381,065,761 downwards.
CCTACAAATATGCCGATGATACCAAACTTGTCAAGATAGCCACAACCCAAGACCCAAACAATACCCTCAATTGTCTCACCGACATGCAGCTGGATGACAAACCACCTCAAGCTACACGCAGCCAAAACAGAAGTGACGACCTCACCCCCAGAGAGGGGACACACATTTCAAAGCAGTCTGCCATCACCCACAGATCTGAATGGACAAGTAGCAGGGTTCCTCCAGCCCAACAAAAGCTACCAACTGGGAAAAGACCCACAATCAAGCGACAGCCTCGAAATCAAAACAAAAAAAGGAAATTCATAGGAACCACATTCTGATGTCCAACTACCAATATATGGAACTCAATCCCAAAGGAAATGAGCACGACAGACCACCTCACCTTCATAAAATGACAGAAAACCTGGTGATCGCAAAGATTAGAATAAAACACAGGCGATGCCAGCAATATCACCACAGACCCAAGATAACCCAATGACAATGTGATCCCTGTAACAAAAAAACAAACAACCCACCGTACCAACCAATAAGCTTACTCGTTCCTCTCGAGCATACCTCACACGATCTTGCAGATCAGTCTCACCAAACAATCACCCATTCATCATAGAAACATACCGCAAACCAGCATCCCAGTCCTTGGACATTGCCCTGCTGGACACAAACTCCATGTGCACAACCCAAACACCTAGAAAGCCGACCCACACAGACACCAGTTATTCCTGGCTCTACAAACACTAACAAAAAAAGCACAGCCTCTATCCTACTCCCTCATCCCACACCAACCTACTCTTATAGAACCACATGAGCATCGGAGACCATGCCAATGGTAAGTGTGCAGTATAAGGCAACCTAACATAACTACCTAGAGCATCTTCGAATCAAGCAAGTGAACCCCCCCACTGAAGAACAGTTAAATAAAATGCACATATGAGCACAGCCATGCCAAAGAAGAGACCAGTCAGGTGATCCAGTAACAAGGAACCAACAGCCGACCAGAATCACCAACACAAAATTAAGAATGGCACCTGCAGAGAGCCTGCTAGTGTCAGTGAAATGCAGCATTATACTGAGACTAGCAGGACATCCATAAGACAGAATTGGCAGATTTGTCAGCTTCTGGGGGTCCCACATCACTGCCAGTGAAACCCATCAAATACCCCAAGCTGACCAGTTGGAAGCATATAACCCAGCAGCTAACAAAGGGATCTTAAAATGAAGAAATCTACTTTTGATCCATCCTGAATTATAGGCCTATCATTACTTCCCTGAGTCAGTTGAGTACCTAGCTGCAGTGCAACTACAGAGGCACATGGATGGTTGGATACCGCTCAGGCAGGTAGAGTAGGTTATAGCACAGACTATAGTAGTGGCAGCAGTGGATGACAAGATGGGTATTACACCATGGAGGTGGGGGATATCAATTGTATTGGAACTCCGCAGCCTTTGATATAATCTATCATACTATTCTCTTGTCCAGACTGAGTAGCTATCAGGTGAGTGATGGAGTCCTCCTTTGGCTGGCTTCATTTTTAAAATCAGACAGATCACGAGTGGTGGTATTGAATCAGGTACACAATCAGTCTCTTGTGGTGTCCCCCAGGAATCTTCGAGCCCCATTTTTAATCTGTGTAGGGCACCTTTTGGCTCAGAGGTCTACATGTGTCCACTTCTCCATCTATGCAGACAATAAGCAGATTTTTCAAAATCAGAAGAGATAATGATCTGTTGGGTGATGGGTTGAGATTGTGTCTGGAGCAGGTAAATGCTTGGACGTGCCAAAATAAGCTCAAATATCACATCTAGAAGACAGAAATGCTGATATGCTCAGCCCATGTGGCAGGTCACTGACCAGATAATTCTGGGGGAGGCGAGGCATTAAGATGGATGCCTCCGTTGTGGTCTCCTTCCATTGGGACTTTCACAACAAGAATAGGTTTGGAGTGTGGCTTCACGCCCCTTTCCCTGGCGAGCCAAATGTCTCAAGTTCCCAGTAGTTTCATTTGCAGACTCTAAATGCCTTTTGGATTATTTTTGCTTTTGCTCATATAATCCAAATTCTGAATGCTTTCATAGCCAGTAGCCTTGATATTTGCAATGCAGTACCTTAGGTTACCAAAGAATGCTGTATGTAAACTATACATAAAGCAGCCACAAGGATGTTTTTGAAAACAGGACAGAGCATATAGCATGGTGTTACAAGCACATCATTGGCGTGTGGTGGAGAAACAAATACAACTTAAAACACTGTATGGTGCATCGAACCTTCTATGATCGAACTGCTACTTTTATGAAACTGTCGTTATGTCCTCAGGTGATAAATTCAGCCTCCTCCAATCTTTGTTTGTGCCCACTTTTAGATGGGTGAAACAGGGAGATCACTAGTTTGCTGTGCAGGTTGCTGTGTTGTGGCACTCCCTTCCGACTGAGTTACAGGGAAATTGAGAATCTGGTTGGATTTTGGCCATAAAGTAAACTGGAGTATAAGGGTCATGAGGGGAAAGGGGTTTCTGCAGGTACTGGGTGGAGCCTCTGTATCCATTACTTTAGCTCCTTGATGCCTCAGTGAGATTAGTCACTGTACTGAGCAGATTATATACTAAAGCTTTGTTGGCACACGCCTTCCATCTATGCTGGAGTGGAGGTTATGTGCACAACATAACTTTAGGGTTCTTTGTACACATTAAACTGCCAAGCCACAGTTATGGCATGCATCATGCTTGGATTGAGATGACATTTCAAAGCTTGTCAAAGATTCCATAATCATTGAAGTGCAGGAGATCATGGTGGACGCGGTCGAGATCAATGCAGAGTCTACTCTTGTTCTGACCCTCCAACAATTGGATGTTAAAAATAAAACAAATAATTTACATACGTGGCTCAGAAGAGCTGGCCATCTTGCTTCATGGGCGAGATGCTCACCATTAAGCTTTGTACGTAACATTAAGTTACAGCACCACCCAGCAAAGCAGGTTGCTCATCGTTGAGGTTATAGCACATCATGTTAGTAATAGCACCTACAGCAGATGTGCACAATAGCATCAAAATAACCTGCTTAGATGTTTACATTTTGGTCCTCACTGGCCTAGCGTCAGTAAAGGATTCCCCTCAACTGCACAGTCTGGATGTGACCCTTCCCCCAACACATTCCTCAACCCCTCTCTTCCCCACCACTCCCACACCCATTGTCCTTTTGGGGTTAGGATTGGGCAATGCCAACTGTTATGAAATCTGCTCCTTTAGGCCCAGTGTCATATCCCTGACGCGTCACCTATCCGGAGACGTTAAAGTGACATAGGCGTGAAAGCCTTCTGTTCATGCAATAAAGGAACGGTGTCATGTGGTCATTTTCTTTGTAATCGTGTTGGTGTTCGCAGGATATGTAACACTGCGGGTTGACTGAAGGAGAGCATTTGAATTTTTGGTTTCAGGATAGCAAACGGATAAAATGCTGCTATAGAGCTCAGAGCATGCTGCTGGATTATGTAAACTTTTGTATTCCTGTTACTGTGGTGGTCATAGTCTGTCACAACCAAGGCGTGTCTTTCTCCCTATGTAAAGGGTGCAGCAGGCATAGTGTTACCCATCAGCACCACGTAATGGACACAAACCGATGAAGATAAAGACTACATTTAAGTATACACTCTTGGATATTGACACGGAGCAGGTGTTTCTGGTACTAGACACAGAGCACCTCCACTTTCCAAACAAACCCAGGGTTCCCAGGGAGCATTGAGCCTCTTGTGCTAAACTTAGAATGTTTGGACCCAGGCTGTGTGGGAGATCTACAGGACAGCAACTTACCTCAGCAATTACCCATTGCCCCCCCAACAGATTTGGCAACTCTACTTCCTGTGGGGTGAAATCTAGCCCATGAAGGCCAGAAATGAAGAGTCCAGAGTCATTTGTGAATGCGCACCGAAATTTAAGGCTGGCACAGAAGAACAAGTTACTTACCAACTGGTGACGTCATTTCGACTGGATGTTCCTCCAACGTATTCCACATCTTTGACATGTAATGTCCACAGCTGTGCTACTTTGGACATTTTTCGGCAGAGGGTGTCCTGCGTTGATGGCGTCGAGTCCATGTCCCTCAAAGGCCTCCGTCAAGGGTGACGTCACCGGATGTTATAAATAGGACACACGGCGCCCATAGCCTCAGTTTGTTTTTTCCTCCATAACGTGTGACCTGCTCGTACACCATGCCTGCTTGACTGCACATAGCCTTGACGGAATGAAAGCTGCAATAACAGAAAATTCTCCAGAGGGGCAGGCCGGGAGGGCGATTTGGAATACGTTGGGAGGAACATCCAGTCGAAAGAACGTTACCAGTTGATAAGTAACTTGTTCTTCGAATGGATTGTGTCCTCCATCGTATTCCACATCTTTGACAGACTCCCAAAGCAGTACCAGAAAATGGAGGAGGGTGAAGAATTTAGAATACACAATCAGATGTCAGAATAAAAGAACCGCTTTACCAAAGGCCATATCTTGACCATGGCGCGTATCCAGAGAGTAATGTTTGACAAAGGTGTGGATAGAAGCCCATGTAGCTGCGTCACCAATATTCCTAATAGGAACTCCCCGCTGCAGGGCTGTGGAAGTAGCCAGCCCCCCAGTGGAGGGATCTCGCAAACCCTCATGAGGGTCCTTGCCCGCCAATCTAACATTTAGTAATGGGGAGGATAATCCACCTGGACAAGGTCTGTTTGCTAACAGCCTGGCCCAATCTGTGTGCAGCATACCCCAGAAAGTTGATTCTCCACTCTGACCCTGGACATCCTAGAAATATAAAAGCTCCGAGCTCTCCAAGGGTTCAACCTATGGAGTCGCTCCTCTTCCTTACCAGGATGAGGAGGATAGAAAGCAGGAAGTACAACTTTCTGGCTTAAATGAAATTCAGACACTACCTTAGGTAGAAAGGATGGACATACCCTCAGTACAACCCTACCCTTGTGGCACACAGTAAAGGGTGGCTTAGATGAAAAGGGCCTGCAATTCCTGCGAGCGGATGTAACCGCAACCAAGAAAATCATCTAGAAAGACAACAGTCTCAAAGGACCAGAGTGCAGAGGTTCAAATGGAGCACCCATCAGGAATTTCAAGACCAAATTCAGATCCCATGCCGACACCTGAAACAGGGACTGTGCGAACACATTAAGATTCCTTTTGATTTCTTAAAGGGCTCTGTAAAATAAAGAACATTCTTCAGACGAGCACTTGAAGATAGACAGCGCCGCCAGGTAGCCAGGTAACCTTTAATGGTACCTACTTGAAGACCCCTGTGGGCCGAAGAAAGCAAAAAAGAGAACCATGGGAATGCAACACTGAAAGATTGACACGTCCAATGCACCAGCCGCAAAACGTACAGCAACGGTACAGGGACTTGGTTGCTGGCCGCCTGGCCAAAAGCAACACCACCATCACGGCATCCAGGAGGTCCCAATCCCTATATCTCAACCTTTCAGAAACCAAGCGTTAAGGTTGACAGTCTTGACCTCTGGATTGAGAACCCTGACACGCCCCCACACCACCACCTCCTCCTCCTCCTCCTCCTCCTCCTCCTCATCATCATCATCATCCCTTCCCCCTCCACCAAATCCCCTCGCAATAAGATCCTCTCGGTAGGGAAGCCGGCGTGGATGACAGATTGACATCTCTAGAAGGTCCGGGTACCATGCTCTCCTGGCCCAACCCGGAGCAATGACGATCCGAACCTCTGCAACCTCCTTAGCACTTGAAGGCCAAGCACCAGAGGAAACTCGTACAGAGTGGGACTGACCAATCCACAACAAACGCATCTCCAAGAGCTCCTCTCGGAGGAAAGTCCCTTGAGCAGGATCTCTGGCACTTCCAGTTGGTACTGGTCACAAACAGATCCACTTGCGGGGCTCCCTAAAGGGTCAATATCTCCAAAAAGGACTTCCTGAGCCAGCTCCCACTCGTGAGAGATCGTGCTCTGCCTGCTCAGAGTGTCCGCCACTGCATTCTCCTTTCCGGCCAGATGAACTGCTGACACTGAAATTCCTTGCTGGATTGCCCAGAACCAGAGCTGCATTGCCTCTGCACAGCGGGCATGACCCTACGCCCTTTTTATTGAGTTAATGCATGGCCACTGTTGTCTGTCATTATCATGACACTTCCCACGCACAGACGGCAGAAAAACCTTCAGGGCCAGCCTGATGGGTCTCAGCTCCAACAGGTTGATGTGGAGTTTGGACTCTGACAAACAACCACTGGAAGTCAGATAGTCGGAATGAGCTCCCCATCCTGTAAGGGAAGCGTCCGTCACCTCCGGCCAAGGTTGCCAAAAAGGCTGCCCCTTCAGATTCCCTTTGCTGGCCCACCACAGAAGACCCTGCGAGACCGAGAGTGGAACGTGAACGGGCTCCGACATCTTGCCTGAGAATTGGGACCACCACATCTTGAGGATCCATTGCAGGGATCTCATCCACAGTCTGGCCTCTGGCACCAGAAAAATGCAGGATGCCATGAGGCCGAGCAACCTTAAGAACACGAAAGCCAGAAGACTCTGGGCATATTGAAATTTGTCCACCATCTGTACAATGTGATGAGCCCTCGTCCTTGGGAAAGTGTTCACCTCCGAAGGTGTGTCCAACACAGCCCCGATGTACTGGAGGCGTCAGATGAGACTTGAAGCCCAGCTTGTGGAGGGAGCGGCAGGTGAGACCGATGATCCAGAGCTTGCTCAGCCAGTTGTCCGGGTAGGTGTAGACGTGAAACCCGCCCCTCACCGCTCGAGATACGCTGACGCCTCCACCATTAGCTTGGTGAAGACCCTCGGGCGGAGGTCAATCCGAATGGCAGGACCGAAAACTGAAAGTGTGAGCTGCCAGCCACAAACCTCAGGAACTCTGCTTTGGATGAATCGGCAGATGAAAGTAAGCAACTTGTAGGTCCAGAAACACCAACCAATCTTCAAGTCGAAGGGCCTGAAGGACCCGAGAGAGTGACCATGCTGAACTGGTCCTTCCCGAGGAACTTGTTCAACCAACGCAAGTCCAAGATGGGTCTCAGTACCCAGTCTTTCTTTGGAATCAAAAAATGTGTAATACTATCCCTTGTTCCTCTCCACTACAGGCACTAGTTCTATAGCGCCTTTCACCAGCAGGGTTAAGATTTCCTGCACAAGGAGCGGTTCCGAAAGATTCAAAGAGACTCCCCAGTGGATTGTCATGAAGCCGCTTTAGGAAGGAAAGGCAGCAGCCGTGGGCTATTATCTCTAGAACACACGCATCCGAAGTAATAGCTTGTCATTCTTCGCGATGCTGAGACAGTCTGCCCCCAACCGGCAAAGAAGGGAACATGGCCTCAATTATTTTGGAGCAGCTGTTGCAGCGCCTGAAGGCAAAGATGCTGCTGCTTGAGCAGCTTTGGCACCTGCATTTCCCCAACCACCACAGGTACTTTTACGTTGACCTCTTTGATTGGCGGCTCCTTGCGTCCAACCAAAAGTAGTAGTAACGAAAGGAACCAAAGGAACCTCCCCTCCATTGTTATTCCCTAGGACGAAATGGCATAGGTTGATGCACTGCTGCACTCAAAGATTTAGCAGCAGCTTTGGAGGTCTGCAACCTCTCAAGGCTCTCGTCAGCCTTGCTGTTAAACAAATGAGCCATCAAAAGGCATGTTCAGAAGATGGGCCTGTACATCCGGAGCAAAACCCCAATTCCGCAGCCACGCAAACCTGCGTATAACAGTGCTCGCAGCCATGGACCAGCCAACACGGTCGGCCGTGTCCAACCCAGACTGAAGGGATTCATTCACACATGGCTTCCTTGCCATCCTGCATGAGAGCAAGGAACCCATAGAGAGACGCAATTCCACAGAGTGAAAATCTTGCCAAGGCACAAGTGGAGTTGGAGGACTTCAGCACTATACTCCCCGCACAAAACACCTTGCGTGCCCAACCATTGAAGCGCTTGTCGTCCCCATCAGGAGGGATGGTAGGGTACGCCGCCTGCCTAGAGCTACTGGAAGGGTGGTATTTTTTAGTTAATGACTTGTTAACCGCTGGAAGAGACTGCCAAGCAGCCGCCACCCTTTTTCGCAAAGTCAAATGAAAAGGCAACACAGAGTCAGTGGATGGACCTTGATCCAAAATATCAGCCAAGTCATCCTGAACAAACGCATCCAGAGGACTAGACCAACCAGGATACTCAGTAACCGTATCCATCAGTCTCCTAAGAGGACTCCGCATGAGGCCCAGGCTCAGGCCTGCCAAACTCCACCTCAGCAGATCGAGCCACTGGCATCATGTAGTGATTGACGTAACTCTTCCAACTGACTGTCCCCGGAAAACACAGTAGCCACAACCGGCTCAACGCGGTCAAACTCCAAATCTGACCTCTCTTCATCCTCATAGATATCATCCAGAGGAAGAAACAACTCCCGTCTAGTGTGTCTGAAATCCTGAACAGGCCTCACAAACTTGGCTTTAGCCTTCCTTGGAGGATCCACAGTACCAGGGACCTCTGGTGGCAAATTTCAGCCGAATGGCCCCGAAGGCGTCGAGGGTGCCGACGGCTTCAGCTGCGACAATGGCGCCGACGGCGCAGAGGGCTGGAGCCAAGGCAAAGCACCGACCTCTGTATCCGATTAACCTTGATCCCTTACCAGATTTCTGCGGTTTCACCGGGGACGAAGACCTGGACCTAGCACGTCTCTGGTGATCTGAACCTTGTCCGAACAGGACCTCAATGGTTCCCGATGAGCATCGTGCCGAGGACCTGGGCCGCGAGCATCAGAGACTGCACCCTGCCAGCTTCTTCTGAAGGGGTGGGCGGAACTGTGCCCTGCGATTGAAAAATATCCAGCACCTGCTCCCGGGAAGGCCTCCCATTCCTCAGGAGGTGAGGATTTAGTGGGACAAGCCACTTTCCTTGCGGAACAATCTAATGAGGACGGGGAAGGCAACCGGTGACGCCGCTTCCAGGAGTGCCTAGACGAGGACGAGTGGCGGGACTCACTCCGGGATTGAGATCCCTGGGACTGACGAGGAGAATCAATCCTGGAATAGTCAGTGGACATCCCTTTCACAGCTTTTCCGGACTTCGTGGGTTTAGTACCCCGACCTACCTTAACTTCCCTTATGCTCCTGCAAGGCCTTAGCAGTCAGCGACTGGCATTCAGTCATCAGTGTCATGACTCTCGCCCAGGCACCACAAACAAATGCGGTGCAGTTCCGTAATCTACATCTTAGACACAGTCCCGGCAAGTCTTAAAGCCAGACTGGAGTCAGGAGGGGTAGACGAAAGAATACACAATGCACGCCGGGTTCTCGAAGCAAACATTTGTGGAAAAAAAACCTGAACTGAGGCTACGGGCGCCCCATTTATAACATCCGGTGATGTCCCTCTAAGGCCTCCATCGAGGGTGACCTGACCCCATCGATGCAGGAAGCCCTCTGCCGAAAAATTTCCAAAGTAGCACAGCTGTGGACATTACATGTCAAAGATGTGGAATACGTTGGAGGACACAAGCCATTCGAAATGTCGGAAACAAGGCATATTGAACATAAATCCAAATCAAAGAAAGTGGGCCTAAAATTAAAAATGGCCCACATAGATATGAGCAATGCCGCCCAGGAAGGAACACAGTCAACAGCGCCTAGTGAAGTAGAGAGGGCCGGAGCCAGTCTCCCTCCTGCGACAACCCAGCTGATCTGCGTGGAAAGTCTTCATGCCCTCTCCTTTATGACCACTTCGTTCAGCTTTGCTCATCTGCCCCATCATCTCACCTGTGGGCGCTGGCCTTGATGAGTGAGATTGTACAGTCTTTGCTACTTTTGTTGCTGTGATACCCCTCAATCCACAGTGCGAGCGACGTGCGCTCTGAAATTACTGCCACCTGTTCAAATATGGCTTGCGCAACGCGGCTCCACAGCTAGGCTGCATCTGGTTGCTAAGCAATCACCCCGCTTTATTGTCCAATCCGCTCCACTGGCAGGAAAAGCCAGCACTGGAAGGAGGCCAGGAAAAAGGCCCAGTTTGCCTCGGTGCGTTCCTACAGCCAAACAGGTGACCGTACCCCTTCATTGCATATGAACACAACAACCAACGTGCCCAAGTTATTCTATCTACACAGCTACTCGACGCTCATCTACATCCCGCTCTCACGAGGTATCACCTGCTCTACCAGTCATTGTTCCGCATGGTACCCATATATTAATCAGCATCTGCTACTAGGTCGGCATTACTCAAATGCCTAACGTACTGCCGCCCCTCAGCATTGCATAAAACATTTATCGCTGCCTACTAGATCCCTGCGCTATACTGAAACACCTTTGTCAGCTTCTTCGAGTATGCTGGCTCTCCGATCCTTTGTGAACCCTATCTTGTTCTATGCATACCAGCCCATTGCTTAATATTGGACTAGCCTATCTTGCTGATCTATGCATACTAGCCTATTGCTTAATATTGAACCAGCCTATCTTGTTGATCTATGTATACCAATGCATTACTTTATAGTGAACTAGCCCATCCACGTGGCTCCATCAGCCTATAGCGAATACTAGCCCTGGGCTTTCCAGCCTATTGCGTTCACCACACCGATACCAATACCAACCTTCCTAGACTGATTACTGGGATTCTTAGCCTATTCACACCATTAGTATTTTATTTACTTATATTGCGCACCTAACCCAGAGGTAGCAAGGCGCAGAAGCATCATGAGGATTGCAAAGCTTGGTTGCATACAGGGGTATGAGGTCCAGCTGTGGTTACAGTGCTGGACGCGTCATAAAGAAACAATACACGCCGAAGCGGCATAAGTTACAGCGATAAACAATTATATACAAGATGCCGGTTGTCTCGTGAGCAGTATCTGCGCCGCGCAGTCGACAACCTAAATGTACATAATTTACAAACATAGTGGTGTGGGGCATCTGGGTAGCAAGAGAGAACGGTAGTTATGTATCGTGGGCCTTGAGCCAGAGGATGGTCTTGGATCTGAATTGGCGGTAGGGAAGGTCCTCTCTGGAGGAAGGGAGTTCCAGAATTGTGCTGCTTTTACTGGGAAGCTGTTCCCTCCAGACATTGTGCATTTAAACCTAGGCACCAGGAGGAGGTTAGAGTTGGCTATTCTAGAGGGGCGAGAGGAAGTTGGTCTGGAGAATCTAGTGATAAGGTATTGAGGGGCTGCTTGGTGGAGGCATTTATGAGTCAGGGAGACCGATTTAAGGAATATTTTGTCTTTAGTGAGAAGCCATTTGACGGATCTTCTGTAGTCAGAAATGTGGGCTTTCTTCGGGATACTGAGGGCCGCTCTAAGGGCATTATTTTGGAGGATGTGTATTTTGTTAGTGATATATTTGTTACAGCCTACATATAGTGCGTTGCAATAGTCCAACTTGGATAGGATCAACGCCCTGGCTAGTTTGATGCAATTGGATGGAGAGAGAGAAAGGGTTTAGCTGCTCTGATAAGTTTGCATGTGTAAGATGTGGCGAAGCCTTAGCATTAACTTGCTTTTTGAAGGTGAGAGTTGAGTCTAGGTAGAAGCCGAGGGTTTTGACCTCTTGGCTACCGTACTCTTATTGCTGTCAATTATGAAAGAGGAGTAGTTTTGGTCCAATTGGCTAAGGTTATGTGAGGATCCTAGAATGAGTAGTTCTGGTTGTCATATTTCAGGCATAGACCGTGTGAGGCCATCCATGCCTGAATGATGAGGTACACTATTGACGAAGGCCAAATCCTGGTCATAATCCCCCGTCAGCGGGATGAGGATCTGGGTATCATCGGCATAATTAGTATAGGTGATACCCAGACCATCTAGATCATCGAAAAGGGGCTTCATGAATATGTTGTATAATGTCAGGGAAACGCATGATCCCTGGGGCACACCACAGGTGATAGGCGTTGGGTCAGCTGCTGCTAGTAGGGAGAAGACTCATCGTGCGGTTGTTTAGAAAGGATTGGATCCAGTCAGTAGCCTCTTGAGAGAAGTGGGCTGCTTTTTGAAGGTGGTCACATAAGATCTTGTGGTCGACCAGGTCAAAGGCAGCTGAGAGATCAAGCAGTAGCAGTAGTGCAGTCATACCCTGATCTCTCAGCTCATCTATCTGTGCCTTAAGGTCTGTGTGCAGTCGGTGCCATGTTGAGGCCTGAAGCCCGACTGTCTGACTCCTAAGAGCTGGAAGTGCTCGAGGTGATGTTGGTATGCTATTTTATCGAGGATTTTAAGAAGGAACGGTACTGTGGTGATGGGGCGGTAGTTAGTGGGAGTAGAAGGGTCTAGATTCGGTTTTTTGAGCAGGTGGAGGACCCATGATTGTTAGGTACGGTGCCTGATGTGAATGACGCATTTATTAATTTGGTAATAAATGGTGCAAGATCACCAGCCGCGTCCTTAATCAGTTGTGCCGGGCATAGGTCCCCATGGCAGTTCGAAATATTGAGGGTAAGAATGACCTTTTCTACCTCTTTGGTAGATACTTTGTGGAAGTTAAAGTCGGGAGTATGCGCATGGGGGTGCGCCTGCATAGAGTGAGTCTTTAGGGATGAGACTACTAGGTCCAGTAGAGAGAAGGGAGTCTTTTTTAGTGCATCTTTGTCTTGAGGGAGGAGATTTTATTGGCTAAGGAATTTTGTATACCTGTGCACGAGTTTTTATCCTTGAGGCATGTGTCAGGAGCTTGGATAGGAGATCCTACCTCTTAGTATAGTAAAGAGCTCTCTGGTGTTGGATTTGGCTTGTAGGATTCGGGTGCTGTAGGACATTTGTTTGGCCAGGATAATTTCTTTTTTGTAATGGGAGGTTAGTCTACTCAGGTTATTCTTATTTTTTTCGGAGGGATGTGATCTCCAGATTTTTTCACAACGTCGCTTTTCCTGTCTGAGGGTTTTAAGATGGGGAGAAAACCAGGAGTTGATGTGTTTTCTAGGTTTGCTCTTTTTCAGCTGCAATGGGGCTATGGTATCAAGAGATGAGCATGACTTTATCGTATATGTCTACCATCATAAAGGGATCTGTATGGTCCGGGATGGCGTTCAAGGTCGGTGCGATCAATGGGATCAGATTTTCAGGGGTAATGTTCTTTTTATTTCTGGTCTGGACAGCTGGAGCTATACTGTCTGTTTGGGCTGGTGTTGCCTCTAGGGTAAACGAGATCAAGTAGTGATCGGTCCACGGCTGAGGAAGTATAGAAGAGATCAGGAGTGGGCAGTTATGCACAGCTACCCAGTCCAAAGTTCTACCTTTGGTATGAGTGGGCTCCGTGATCTTCTGGGTAAACCCCAGTTCCTCTAAGGTATTATTATGGCATTAGCATCTGTGGGGTCGCTAAAACCCAGGTTAAGGTCTCCTAATAAAATGCTTTGTGAAGAGTTCTTGAGATTGTTGGATAGGATGTTAGTAAGGTCTTCTTCAAATGACCCTAAGGGGCCAGGTGGTCGGTAAATGAGGTTGATGGAAATAGATTGTGTATTAGATATGTTTAGTTTTGCAGTTAAGGATTCACAGGAACCTGCATTGGATGGCGTCTCAATAATCAAGGGGAATTTAGTTTTAGCACTGATGGCAAGACCTCCACCTCAAGAGGTGGTACGATCAAGTGTTTATAGTCGTCTGGAATGGCTAGCATAATTGCCAGGCCTGCTGTTGGGTGTAGCCAGGATTCATAACAGCTAAGAAGTCCAAGTCTTCATTGTAGAGTAGGTCTGCAATGTCAGTTGCATGGGCTACCATAGAGCGGGCATTTATCAGTGCTCCCTTGGTCCCAGGTTGTACTGGTTTTGAAAGTGATAGAGGATTTATGCATGCTTTTCTGGGCATGACTAGATTTGCGGTAGAGTCTACTGTTTAGTTGAAGAGGGTGCTGGGTGGGGCTATAGGGGCTTGTGGTAGCCTTGCTGTGAGCTACTTTGGTTAAAGGGTCATAAAGCCTTGGGAGCCTTGCACGTAATTTGAGATTCCTCTGGAGAACAGTGCAGGGTGTGGTAATCATGTCAGTAGGTTTGTGAGGATTAGGTGGAGACTCGTGTACAAGTGAGTTTAGTGACGTGAAGGGGTATTGGATATTCATAGTATAGAGAAGTAATCTTAGTAGCACAGTATAGTGTGCGTGGAGATTGGGCAGGATACGATTAGTATGGGGTAATTGTTGGCGGTGGGCATGCAGTCATAGCACCTGGGTCAGAGAAGGCAGCAATTTGAGTGCAGGGCAGTGGCACACCTAAATTCAGTTATGTCGATGAAATCTAATAAACAGCCGTTCAGAACATGGGCATTGGCACATCTAGATTCGATTTATCACTAGGGTCTAACAAGCAGCAGTTCAGATACCATGGCAGTAGCCCTCCTAAATTCAGTTTTAACATTGAGGTCTAACGAGCAGTATTTCATTACGTGTGTAGTAGCACACATAGAAGCACATTTTGCACTAAGTTCTAGCGTGCAACAGTTCAGAGGTAGTAGCACCTATAGATTCGGTTTGTCAGTGGGCTAGAGAGGCATTAGCTCGAAACCCAGGGCAGTAACAAATCAGAGTTCAATTTAGGCACTAGGGCTAAAAAGCAGCAGTTCACATGCATAATCTGAAATTCACCCGGGCAAGGTTATCAGGCAGATACAGTTGTGTTTGTGGTAGCGTGGGTCATCCAGGACAATGTAACACACAAAGCTGACAAAGCCGAGTCATCTGTAGCAGTACCAACCTATGGTGCATCCTAATCTACCTCTCACCCCCTACTATAGCATAGAAGCCTAGTGATACCAGACGGCAGCTCTCAGGCCATTACAACATTGAGCTACTACATCCAGTTCCATTTCCTCCGCCCTCTGCAGAGGGACCCTCACCATAGCTACCATCCTCCCACTGTTCAACTCAATTGCCCCAACTTACTTTCTACCACCACTACAATCACCTCCATCACCATAGGGTCCACCACTGCCCTTAGCAATCAACAGTCATTCCAAATAACCTAATTAGCCCTGCAGAATGGGTCCAACTCTGTCTCATCTCCTACACCTTGAATTCCATGCCCAGTTAGTGTCAGAAACGTGAGACTAGGCTCTCGCTTCCAAAATTGCAAGACAGCCTCAAGGCCAGCTATACTGCCTCCTGCAACTAAACGGAAGACCTCCCAGCCGACCACCTGCCTAGCAAAAACCTCGGAGGCTACTGAAATATACAGCCCGTCGCCATCCAATCCCCAACCCTTGGCTGGGCCTCAAATCATCTTGCCCAAATATCAAAGGAGCACTCATTAATGCACTGCCCCTGGTCGGCCATGCAATCAATATTGCTGACCTCATCTCAACCAACGGCATGGACTTCCTAGCCATTTCTGAAACCTGGTTACATCAGGCAGCAGGCCCACCACTATCCCTAGCCATCCCTGAGGGCTATACAATCATTAGGTCAGACAGATTCCGGCAAAGGAGGTAGAATAGCATCGATAGCTAAAATGCACCTGGGACTCGGTCATCTCCCACGCTAGACTCCCTTTGGCGGAACGGTCAGTTAAGCTTCCCCTCTTAGCTACCTAAACAATCCTATTGCACCTCATCTACTGACCACCAGGCTCCCTATACTTCGAGGAAGATATTACAGACTTACTAACACTAAACCATGCTCGCAAATTATCTTGCTTGGTGATTTCAACTTATGGCTCCACAACCCTAAATACCCCAATGCTACAGCACTGGAAAATTCCATTTCCCAACTCAGTTTTTCTCACCGTATCATGGGACCCACGCATAACAAAGGTCGAACGTTGGAATGGCTAGCAGACCTCCACTGCTCAACTGCCATCCTTCACAATTAACCTACTGCATGGTCCGTCCATCATTGCATCTCCTTTGCAATTCAGATGAATGCACCCCCTAACCTAAGTCCTACCATTGCACCCCAAATTCTCGCTACAAACAGGAATAGAATGCTACAAAATGTACGCCCCTGATCCACGATATCATGGACCCATCTAACTACAAAGACCTAAATTCAAACAAACTAGTCGACCTCTTTACCACTTTACAATAAATAAACATTGCCCCCATCAAGTTAAAAAATAGCCAATCGTATAGCCCATCTCAACAAATGGTTCACACCTGAACTAAAGATCCTCCGGAATGCCAAAAGAGCGGCTGAAGCCACATGGAGAAAGTAGCCATCCACTACCTCTACTTCTAGATTGGCCATTTAAGACTAAAAAAAAAGGAGACCTAACATAATAGAATCGTAAATGCCAAATCCAGGACCAAGGAGCTCTTTAGCATCCTAAGGGAATTCGAGACCTCAGCCCCTCCTACTGAAGCCTGTGTGAAAGACAGATTGGTGCGGCACAACACAAAGCTATCGCCAACAAAAATCACACTGCTACAAACTAAAATGAAGTTTAAAAAAAAAAAAAAAAGTATAGTTTGATCAATAGGTCCAATTCTTCCCACTCATTGAACCTTCACGCCCCCTCTTGCCCACCTTTCTCCTTCTCACCCAAATTAGTTGAAAACATTATCAAAGGCCAAAAACCAAGATGCCAAGGAGATCTGTGTCTGGTCACAATCCTTCAGTAAGGTGCAAAGGACTTGGCACCATTCATTGCTACCCTGATCAACTCCTCGTTCAAGACATGCTCAGTCCCCAACAGCCTCAAGGAGGCCTGGGTTATGCCTCTTTTATAAAACCAGACTTAGGTCTGTAATTGGTAGGTATATTCGGGTCTATCTAAACCATCCCCTCCCTCTTAAAAATACTAGAGTGGCATATCTACTAATCCAGAAACACTTGGAGGACAAGAACTTACTTGGTCTGGGACAATTCGGCTTCAGGCCGAGACATCGCACAGAAACAGCTCTTTTGGAGTCCAAATGGATGAGGCCAAGGATAATGGCAAGTTGGCCATGCTCCTGTTAGACCTTTCAGCAGCATTTGATCTTGTGGATCACCAGATCCTCACAGATCACCCAACCACAGCGGCTGCCTTCTCTAGTAATGCTTTTAACTGGATCCAGTCATTTCTTTCTAATCGAACTACCAGGGTCTTCGTAACCTCAGTCTCAGCCTAGCCACTGCAGCATCCTGCAAGGCTCTTGCGTCTCGCCAACACTTTATAATATCTTCACTAACCTCTTCTACCGTCTTGATAAACTGGGTGTCACATACACCAACTACACTGATGGCACTCAAGTTCTCATCACGCTGACAGGGTGCTATCAAGACGATTTTAAACTGATTAACGACATAGTTTGAGATCCAGGCGTGGACGGCAAACCATAGCCTTTGCCTCAATCAGAAGCTGGAGCTCCCGATTGTCAGATCTCAAATATGTATTAAGAAACTAGACCCCCGATGCACGTCCTTCGACATGGATGGGAACTCTATTAAAGTTGCCAAGGAAATCAAAACTCTGAGTCTTAGACTCTACCCTCTCGTTCAAGAAACAAGTGAGCGCCACTGCCTCAACTACTGCCTACACCAACAAGCTCATTAATGCTTTCAAATCATTTATGTCAAACAGCTGCATCATGCTAACCAGGGCCCTAATACTATCCAAAATCGATTACTACAACACCCTGTTCCTAGGTGCCTCTGAACCGAACCTCAACAGGCTTCAGGTCTTACAAACTAATGCCTTAAGATCTGCGCTGATCACCCCCAGATCTAACCATATAACCAGTTTTAGACGGGATGCAAACTGGCTCCCGGCATGCGACAGAATTTCTCTGTACATTAGTCATTACCCACAAATGTGTCAAAATCAGCTCCCCTCCCCCAGTACTTATCGGACAAATTTTCCAGTCACCAATCAGCCAGACCCACCAGATCTCTGTACTTGCACTGCCTCACTATTCCAAGGTTCAAATTGAAAAGAGCTGGAGGAGCTAGTTTCCCTGTACTGGCTGCCAAATCTTGGAACTCCCTCCCTCCCTCGAACCATCAGAACAGAACCTTGTGGACCTTCAGATCCAAAGTAAAGAGTTGGCTCTTCAATAAGAAACACCAACAGCTGGCCAATCTCCTCTGCTAAATACTTATGCACCTTGTTTAATTATTTTTTTATCGTTTATAACACGGTCTGCGACAAATCATCCATGGAGAGATGCACTCACAGAAACAGCATTGCTTACAGTATCTTCAATGGAAGACCAGATTGTGCTCCAAGCAGCTAAAGTGAAACGGAGCTCATTGCATGTAAAATCAAAAATAACTCATCCAAATGTACAGCATGCTAAGAGAAATGCTCACCAGACTTTCAAAGTTCAGACATGATGTGCTCATACAACAGCCCTACACACGTGAACAATCCAGAGGTAAGACAACTGTGTGCCTTGTAAAATGCCGAATAAAATTGCAATTGTGCGAGTTTAAAAGGCCATTTGCTGCAGGGTACATGAATGGTAATTTATCCCGACCTGAAACTAACCTCCAGGACCTTCCCTCTGCTGCCCTGGAAACACAGGTCTGGTTGTCAATCTGGGCCATTACTTAAAAATATAAGTATGAAATGCACTCTTACATGGAAAACAGCACTGAACTGATACATCCAAGTCTGTTCTGGCAGCATGATTGATCTTGAGGTCGCAAGTCCCATAAAATATCTGTTAGTGTGGCTATCAGGCCTTGAAATGGGACGCAAACCTAAACATGAGCCTCTCTGCTCAAGTCACATGCCTAAGGAGAAAAAACATAGGACCAAGGCTGGGTGCCAGATGGGAAGGGGCCTGTGAAACTGCAGTTGATTAAATGGGAGAAACATTTTATTGCATTTAAAGGGTATGACACAACATTCCAGACTTAGAGGTGACAAGTCACCCCCTTTTAACTCTGCTAAAACGATTTTGGTGTGATAAACATAACTAAAAGGTATTAATAAAAATGTGATTTGGGACTTCTCTCTGCGTAGGAAGGGCATGGTGACCTCAGACTAGCCTTACCCAATTTGCCTTAAAATGTAGTTCCCAATATATATTCATTCATGTATCGAAAATTTGGGGTACTTGCCATGTTGAGAGATGGAGTTCAAAACATGACCGAGCCCATCTGTCAAAGTGGGATGATGAAGCTTTCTCCTCCCACAGCCATCCCAAATCACTCCCCCATCCCCTGGTCCTGTTAGCACACAGGTGGGAGGTGGGAAGTGAAAATAATCCAATCCCTTTCGCGAGAATCATGCCAAGTTAGTGATGTCATTTTCCTTATAAATCAGTTGAAATTAGTGGAAGAAGTCCAGTTCTAATGCAGAGAGGCAACCTGCTGCTAAACCTTGTATTGGAGACAGGAACCAGGCGACAGAAGCTGACTGGACCCCTTGGAGAATACAGAGGAGATCCTAGACTGACCCCCTTGCTGTCCCAGCGGTGCCCTGCAGTTCCCTGATGCCCATTCAAGGCCTCTCCTGCAAGTAAAACGACCCCAAAGCCATAGCTTGTGTAGGCCCTACATTTTTCCACCATTGTTTTAGTTACTTCCCCATATAAAAATCTCCTGTTGCCTCTGTAGATAGCTAGAATATTTAATCAAACTAAATCGATTAATCCTCTTATTGAAATTACAGGATCTCCATTGTTGGCATTCAAAACCACAAAACTTTTCCCAGTGTGTTTTGAGCCGGTATAGATTATGATTTGCCATAAGAATTAATCCCAAAACAGTTTTCACATGACTGCAGGGTGCAAAACAAAAAATTCCCCATTAATCATTTTAAAATCAGAAGAGTGAAGCCTGGTAGTGCCTTTGCATATGCAAGGTGCAACATTACCCTTTTGTACCCACTGTGCTCTGACCGGGACCCTAAAGCCCTGTGTTCTTGTTAGGTGTAGAAAAATTAATTTCCCATTGCTTTTCTGTCCCCCATATGTTTTGAGATTAAAAATCCCAAAACCGATTTTCCCATTGTGTTCCCAGTCTCTGCCACTGGCCTTCCATTCAGGGGAGTTTAATTGATGTTTGGAGGTTGAGGGTTGCAGGGAGACAGAATAATCTAATCTGCAATCACTGTGTTGAATTGTTACTTCCTGCCTTGGTGGGCGATTTAAAACAAAATCATTGTGACTGCATATCTTAGTACTCTGTTTTTATGGAAGTCATTTTGTTCTCGTGTTTCCACAGCATTGGTGGCTGATGTTAATATATTTGTGAAATTTGCTTTTAAATTAAGAAATATATATTCTTAACACAGACCGGCCTGGTTCCTAGTCCATTGTGGCACCAGGTACTTGTAGGTGTTGGGCGCGAGACGGGTTGGAGGCATCACCAAATAGAACCTGAATCAAAATCGTAGTGATGTGTTGTTGTGCGCAACATCGATTGGGAGGAAGACACTCCCCCTCCAACCCTCCCCCCCACCCCACCCCACCACCCACCCCCCACCACCCCACCACCCTCACCTCACCCCACTCTGGCTCCTTCGTCCTAGCCCTTGCTGCTGCCAAACCATTAAGTTTTCAAATGCGTCATCTCAATTGCAATGCCTCAGTGAAGGGCTCTGCTGCCATTGTGTTTGTAAACCATTCACTTATTCCCTGCAGATGTACGTGCATAAATGTGTCGCCTTGCCTTTCAAACACCACTATTCTTGTCCAAGACCTCCCCATCCCTACCAGTCCTATGCCAACATTTGCTGATGCGCCTCTTTTGGTTCCTTAATGTTATCATTTGATAGTCTTGGTGTGTTGGGGGGGTGGGCGGTCGGGAGGGGTTTTAACATCTGGGCTGACTCCACACATCTTATAACTTCTTGACAAGTCCTCTTATAAAGCTTACCTACCCCTTTCCTGCTGATCTGTGAAGTTTTAATTTCAAATTGCTTTCCTTCCAAAACCTTTCCTTCAGACAAAATGTGGTTTCCATGGACAATCTTCAAAATGAGCTTTATAATCCTTACCACCTTTGCGCCTGCTCACTGATTAAGAGGTCCTTATCTTCTTGGATATTCTGTTTGTCCAAGTCCTCGCCTAAAGCTCAAGCAAAATAGCTTCCAGCTTATACAATTTTTTTGTAAACTTGATTGAATTTTGCAACAAGACAAAAGCAAAAAAGTAAAAACATTCCCTCCCACTTCCCCCCACCCCTTATAACGAGCCATCCAGACCTAAATCTTCTTTCTTCAAGCCAGTTCTTCCATTTTATTGGAGCTCAAGTAGTCTCAAGTGCTGCAGGCACCACATCACTCTGTAGTCATTAAGAAAGGCCATCACCTCCCCCCATTCCACAGCAAGATTTTGCACTTTGTCCTCCATGGCATAGGTTGCCCACTCCAAGGCTACCATTTCTCAGATTTTCCGCAATCAGTCCTGAATCCAGGGGATCTCATGGCCCCTCCATCTTTGCGCTATCAACAACATTGCTGCAAGCGTCAGGATCGCTTTCTCCCTACCTCTGCTTTTCCCCATTTCGGGAGTTTCTCGAATGCTCAAAAGAATCTGCATTGGGGTTCGTACATCCACCTGAAAAAGCCTGGTTCTGCTCCCTTTGTACCTCCTCCCAGAAGGGTGCAATCTTGGGGCACTCCCACCAGCTATGCTCTGCTGTGCCTGCCATATCACACCCCCTCCAGCAACTACCCGATACTGTGGGGAACATCCTATGCAGCCTGGCAGGGGTATAATGCCAGCCAAATAAAATCTTATACCATGCCTCCTGAAGCTGTGTCGCCCTAACCAATTTAGGTATTCGTCTCCACAATCTTTCCCACTCCGCCCTACTGATGACTCTCCCTAAAACCTTTTCCCATTCCAGCATGTACGCCCACCGAGGATCCAAAGAAGAGCCATTTAAAATCTTGTAAATATTAGAGATAAGGCCTTTGAACCATCATCGGTTAGAAGGAACTTTTCGAACTGTCAGTTCCCTAGTTGCCGCCCTCCTGACTCCCGGGTGGAGCACCCAATGCCTTAACTGAGCATCTCAATCTTTCCCTCTCCTGTATAGCGAATTCACATTTGCACTCGTCAAACGACAATATTTCCCACTCATGAAACATATCACAAAACTTCGCACAGCCACCCTCGCGCCACTTCTTGAAAGCCCCTTTCTCCAGGCCTGGGGTTTAGTTCCCATTACCAAAGAGAGGGGTGAAAGGGGATGGATACGAAGTAATACCCGTAGAGCCCGCCAGCCTATCCCAAGTATATGCCATGAGTCTAGTTATGGTACTTTCATAAAGGTGCCGTGGCCTATGCTCTTTGGGGAGCCAGAGCACTTCTGATAAAGCGCGGTGAGCAACCGCCCTGTCCATTTTCACCCAGAGCTTATCTTGCTGGTTTTCGTCCCCCATCAACCACTCTATTAATGCGCAGCCGAGTAGCCTCATAACATCGAAAATTTGGGAGCGCTGGGCCTCCTTCACTCTTGGGAGCCATCAAGTTACCACCCACCCTAGGTCTGTTCCCTTCCCATATAAATTCTTTGGTCAAGGTCCCTAACTCTTTAAAAAAAAACTTTTGGGAACCGGTTGCGGGACCGCTTAGAATAAGTACAGAAGTCGCGGGAGTGTTACCATCTTTACCGCTGCTAATCGCCCTAACCAAGAAACCCTAAGGCTCCTCCACTTTTGGAAATCCTGTTTGATTGCTTTGAGGAGAGGGGGGAAATTCAATGCATACCACCCTGACAAAGTCGCCGTAATCCTTACCCCAAGATATCCGATTCCCCCCCCCCACCCCAGACTCCACATGAGAGTGCCCCCCTTTAGCTCGTCCTGTTCCATTCCCCTCAGCGTCAAGTTGAGGACCTCCGATTTGGTAGTGTTAACTTTTAATCCTGAGGCCTCTCCAAACTGTTCCGGCAGTGACAAGCTATCTTGTAACGAGGATCCCGGGGCCGTCAGCATAAGCAGCATATCGTCCGCAAAGGCTGCAACCTTAAGCTGGTCCCCTCCAAACGGGATACCCCGTATGCTCGCTGCTTCCCTAATTGCTTGCAACAACGGTGCCAAATTGCATAGAGGATTGGGGATAGCGGGCAACCTGGTTTCGTTCCCCTCTGGAGATTGACCCGCCTAGTGGCTAACCCATTGACCATTATTCTAATCGAGGGAGCTTGATAATTGGCCTGCACCATGGTCAGAAATTCCCCCTAATGCCCATCTTTTCCATTACCCGGAACAAGGACCACTCCACATGGTCAAAGGCTTTTTCCCGTCTAACGCTACCAAGACCACGGGAGTGTTTGTTTGCTGGACCTCTTCTACTAAATGGGCCACTGGCCTGATGCCATTTGCCGTCCCCTGACGAAGCCCACCTGGTCAGGGTGGATCAGAGATGGGAGAATCGTATCCAGACTATTAGCCAGGATTTTTGTATAAATCTTGGCATCGACATTGATTAATGCTATAGGTCGATAGGCCGCTCTCTCTTCTGTGTCCTTATTTGGTTTGAGAACAAGGGTCACCTTCGCTTCCTCCATGGACGGGGCAATTCTACCCAATTGCCGAAATGAATTGAACAGAGGTCAGGTGGGGGGCCAGCTGCGTGATGAACATCTTATAAAAAGCTGCGGTAAAACCATCCAGACCCGGAGCCTTGTTTTTTGGGAGGGCTCTAATCACCCCTCGAACTTCCTCTTCGGTAATTTCTCGATTAAGGGCGACTCTCGACTCCCTATCAATTTCCCTTAATTGTACCGACTGTCCTGTCCTGTGCATCCCCAGAGGGGTTTTGGGACGCATATAGGGACTCCTAGAACTCCGCTATGGGCTCCTGTAGTTCTGCCCGTTTGGCGACTCTTACCCCCGAGCCCATTTTCAGCGCAGTTATAGCGTTCTGCGCTCTTTTTCCCCTAAGGAAACGTGCCAACAGCGTATCCGCTTTATTTGCCGTCGCATAGAATTTCTGTCTTACTGCTAGCAGAGCCCCCTCAGCGTTTTTGGTACGCAGGAGTTCCAGCTGGCCTACTGCTTTCCTATATTCCCGCATAGCAACCCGGGAAGGAGTCATTCCCGCCGCCTGCCTAGCCGCTTCCACCTCAGATTCAAGTTGAGCCTCTAAAGCCTTCAATTGTTCACACCAAGAGCAGTTGCAGCAATGAAGTCCCCCCTGATAGTGGCCTTAAACGCATCCCAAAGTACCCCTTCTCCCGTATCCTCCTTTCTATTAAAAGATAAGAAGGTCCCAATCCTCTCTATGTCGCTGCGATCAACGGGGTCTCTCAGAACTGCCCATGGACATTTCCAGCCCCACACTCTCCTCACCCTTCCACCCAGATCTAGAACTGCAGAGACTATTTTTTGATCCGCTATCCCTATCAGACCCACCTTCACATCACGAATACTTCCCACCAGTCCTACCGAACCCCATATATAGTCTAATCTGGATTGCGATCCATGTACTCCCGATAAGAATGTGTAGCCCTCCTCCTCCCCCCCTTTCAACTCTCTCCACATGTCCTTCAGACCCAACCTCCCAATTCTCTCCCTCAACCAAACCAACATTACCGCTCCCCCCCGCTCACTCGCTTACCATTTCTGTCCCTATCCCAAGCGATGTTTAGGTCTCCCAACAAAACAATCTGCCCCTAGAATGCTCCTCCAATATTTTCAAAACCTGCAGCAAGACCTGTTCCTGTCTAGAATTGGGGCCATATATAACCGCAAAGGTATATGGGGATCCTGATATTTCCCCCTGACCACTACGTTATCTCCCCTCCGTATCTCTCATAACTGCTTCAGCAACGAAGTCCACAGTGTTCCTAATTGCTAGAGCGACCCCCCTTGCTTTACTCTGCCCTGAGGCATGGAAGATCTGAGCGAATCCTCGCAGCTTCAGTCTACCCCTGGTCCTTGTGTAACAGGTGTGTTTCTTGAAACCCCATAACATCGGGTTTCTCTTTTCTCGTAAAGAGCTCCAACTTCTTCCTCCTCACATTATGCGTCATGATTTGCGACCTGGGCCACGCCAAAAGCTTCTGTCCCCTCTCCCCTCCCTCCTCCCTCCTCTGGATGACTCCCCCCCCCACCCCCCACCCCTCTCTGAAAGGGCAGACCCATTCCCATCTACTCAGCCCTCCAACCTCAGGCATCACCGCCCTTTCCGTTCCCAAAATGGTTGTTGCTCCCAAGACCCATTTCCTCAAATCCCTTGTTAGAGGCCCACCACCCCCTTTACCGCTCTCGAAATCAGGAGTCGACTAATGATCCCTTCCTGTCCTTTTCACTGCTTCTTGCTTTCGTTACCCCCTCTTTCCCTGCTCGCTCCTACTGTCGTCCATCCCCAGGGTTTCTGCCTGGGGCGGATCTTCCCACTCTGAGCCCCTGAGCTCGAGGGAATTTCCTCAAAGTCCATGTGTAGGAGATCAGCCCCCTCCTGTAGAGATGCAACTTGCTGCTGGCCATCCTCCCATTCAAAAATCAGGCCAAAGGGGAAAGTCCATTTGTACCGTATGTCCTTCTCGTTGAAGACCTTTGGCAACGGGCCCATTTGTCTTCTTTTTAGGAGCGTGCTACTTGCCAAGTCCTGAAACAGCGCCATTTGCTGACCTTTGAATGTAATGGGCTCCTGCTGCCGAGCCGCCCGCAGTACTGCCTCCTTCTGGGCAAATCTAGTAAAAGCAGCCAGTACATCCCTAGGCCTCGCCATCTGGCCTTTGGGCAACCGCCCCGTTCTGTGCACCCGGTCGAGTTCAACCTTCTCAGGATACTCTTAGTTTAGGATGTCAACAATAATGCCCTGAAGGACCGCTTTCAAGTCCTTATCTGACACCGACTCCGGTAGAAGTTTCACTAATATTGATCCTTCGGGATCAGTTTTCTAAATCTTCCATCTGAGCCTCTAAGTTTTGTGTTGCCACATCGATCCTCTCTATAGCTTCGCTGTTAGCTATGGTGTCATCCTCCACTTCTTGGAGACTTTTTCCAGCATGTCGATTCTTTCACCCAATTGCCTCAGCTCTTGTCTAATCTCTCCCAGTGCTTCATTTAGGTCAGCCCTCATCAATTGAAATGGTTCCTGAAATGTCTTTGCTAGATTAAATTGCAAAGCCTGCAACTCCCCCCGGTATTCCCGTCTGGGCATCGCTGCCTGCTCCCCTGAGCTTCCCCGGTCTAGATCCTCCCCGGGCCCCTCCCAACAGGACCCAGAGGCTTCCCGCAAAGACTGTGCTGGCCAAATTGCTGGAAGCGCACCTACCGTGTCGGCTGGGGCCAGGGCCGCCCCCCCCCTTATTTTTGCTGGTGCTCATGTCACGCACTCCCCTGAAATATTGCGCCTTTAAGGCAGTCCTGGATGGAAGACCTCCCTCTGTACCTGGAAGGGGTGAGGTTTCTCAACTCTAGGAAGCGGGGAGCGCAGTCACTGCAAACCACTGTGGATACGTGCCCTGATGAGCGCTGCCAGGAAAGGCTCACTTGAATCTTCAGTGGAGGCGGACTAGGCTGCCCCGGCCCCCGCTTCCCTCCCAGGCTGGCCCGCCCGACCCCTCTTCAGGTCTCCTCAATTGGTGGGAGGGTTCTCTTCCCCTCCGGGGGGGAAGGGGGTGCGGAGAGCCACCAGGGCCCGGTGCCAAGTGTGCAGTCTTTCCTTCAGCTCGGGGTGACTCATCAGTCTTCCAACCACCTTAAAAGTCCCATAGCCTCCCCCTTCTCTCCCGTTCTCCCCCACCGCTTCTGCTGACTTGATGGGGCTGGGCGGGCCTCCCAGATCTGCGGCGCCAGACCTGGGGGCCGGGGGCACCAACACGTTACCTCCAGCAGCTCAGCCCCCCCCCCCCGGTGCCCCAGGGCACCTCCACCGACCTACACCTGAGACTTGTGCTCCTCAGCCCTCTCCCGAGCTGTCCCACGCAGCGCAGCTCCTCCTGGCTACCTTCAGTCCTGTTTTCTTCTCGCTCTCCCGCGTACCTGGTGGGGACTCGGAGGAAACCCTGGCTTGGGAGGTCTCCAAGCCTGCAGCGCCTGGTCTGGAGGGGCAGGAGTGTCCCCGCAGCACTTCCACAAACTCAGCTGCACACAAACAGCCCCTCTGGTGCCTCGCCACTCCTCCTCCGCCGGACACCTACGACTTGTGCTCCATGGCCCCCCACGCCGCAGCAGCTCCTCCCGGCACTCCGCACCGTTTCACCTCGGGGGCGGGGGGATGGGAAAGCCGCGGCGCAAGCTCCACACATCCGTCTATGCCTGCAGCCCACTTTTGGAGTCTCGTCGGGCTCGCACGTCACTCGGTGGCCCGGCTCTTCACCGAGCCTCCAGGCTCTGCACGCTGCTGGTCTCGATTGCTTCGGCGCCTCTGTTGTGCAGTTCCCTCTGGGACCACTGCAAAAGATTTAGGACTACAGGTGTTTGGCAGTAAACCCACTTGGTAGCAGTCTCTACCACACAGATTCACTTGGTAGCTGTGGCTGGCAGTCAGACTTCCCTCAAGAAGAGTTAGGCAGTATGTGGAGTATACAAAATAGGGTAATTTACACAGTAGAACAAGCAAACAGAACAGAGCTTCGGTGTAAAGATATATAGTTATTTATTTATAAAAACACATCTATGGAAAACACACTGGCACTGATACGGCAAACAACTACAATCACAATTACTATAAGTAAATCAATCCCCCTAACAATAGTTCGACAAGTCTAGGTTCAACGGCACCACTCATTTGCAGACAGAGGTGAATGCTTTAACCTAGATGGCACTCTAGTATTCGTTAGGACGGGAGAGAAAAGGCAGGGTATGAAATCAACTCGGTACCAACACTTTTACCAACAAATGCAAGGCAAGTAAGGCAGGGTCTACTGTAGATCGCAAAGTTCAGTGGCCAGGCCCACTTGGAGAGGGCAAGGCGATATGTCCCAAAAAGTATCACAGTGGAAATGCACTTCGAGTCTTTGGCGCAAATTGTCACAGAAAGATTGGACCAGTTCAGAACAGAAAGTTAAGGCTTGGAGGCGACCCAATGGAGAGGCGAGGATTAAGACTCCTCACGCTAACCGATACAAGGGAAGCCAGGCAGACACGGTACCTTTATGTGGAGAGACAGCTCCGGCGGGGGCAGTTGTTCCTGGTGGTGGGTGCAAGTCGGGGCTTTGCCAAGAGAAGAGATGCTCTCGTCGAAGGAAAGTTGAAGATCGTTGCACCACCAGGGAAGAGACCAGCCGCGGAGTGCTCTGTCACAAGGCACCACCTTTTGGTCGCGGTATGGGCTAGTGGCTATCCGGTTGCCGGGGTGCTCAGCACGGGCAATTCAACCACTACGCCCTGGAAGCGAAGAAAAAGCAAAGGGGACTGGTTGTTCCCACCAGTCAGGGGAAGAAGACTCTCCAGCCGGGAGATGATCTGTCGTTGGGAAGTGGTGAGTCGGTTCAGCAGGGCTCCACCGGAGGCGTCGTCGTTGCATGTCGGCTCAGCTTTACCCTTGTCGGATTCTTAGGTCCTGTAGCGACTTCTGAAGATCCAGTCCCAAAAGCCCAGCTTTTATGCAGAAAACCCCCATTCATTCAGCCTAGCTGTCAATGAACACGCTAAGTGGTGAGCGGGGTGGCTCACCACTTGGGCCAATCACACCAGAGTGCGACTTGAGTTGGCAAGGCAACTCAGTCCAGGGTGCCTAAACCCCCTCCCACACCCCCTGTGGTACCCAGACAGAATGGCACCACTTGAGGGCCTCTGTGCAGAAGCCCGCCAAAAGTGGAACAAAGGGCTCAACCTTTGGTTTAGGAGTCAGAGACGAACACAGACGCCATTTTAAAAACAGAGTTCTGGCAGAAAATACCAACGATAGATTTATTTTAGATGAATGGTATGTTGGAGATTAACGAGAAAAAGTATTAACCTCCAACAATGGTAAGAATCCCATAGGGTTATATTCGGGGGGGGTCGAATATAACGAGTAGTTTCCACTGCCACCAGCCAAAACTCGACGAGGGGGGACGGGACAGTGCCCCCTCGAATAACAGACTCAGGGGTAATCGAATTACCCCTACTAGTTCGTCCAAAATAGTACTAGTTCTGTTAGTAAATTTAGTTCTAGTAAAGCCAATGGTGACTTCACATGCCCTGGGAGACAGTAGGCGGTCCCAGGGTATGGTGGGGATCCTATAGGATGCCCCAGTGTTACAGCACGCAGGGTGCGGTGTAACACACATAGAAAAACATATGAGACCCTATGGAGTAAAAGACCCCAATGTCCGTAGAACACGTTGACATTCAAAGGAATTAACCACATTCATGTCCAAGAGTGGGAGAAAAAGAGTCTCAGTCTTGGCAGGATGGAAAAAAAACAACTCCAGAAAAGCTGCTGGGGGACTCACTAGGTTAGGAAATTCAGCCTAAACAGAGAATTCTCCCTAACAGCCTCCCCAGGAGCTCCAACTGTCCGCCGCACCAGCTGCCTCCGGCCCCGCAACAGCTGCACCACTCCCGAGGACCCGTGACCAGTGCCTGCTGACTCCAGGTAATTCCCACTCCGCCCCTGCATGCCAAGGGTCCGTCCTGACCACAACAAAAGCTTGAAGGGGCGGTGGGCACCTCGCTTCAGTCGGGTCCGGAGAGTGCCGTCGGCACGTCTACTCCGTGCCGGCGGCCATCTTGGAATCCCAGTTTATACAACTTTAACCAACTCTGGAGGCACTCCCGATTCAGCCTCCAAAAGCAACCCATCTTTCCCAATCTCCAGTGTTAAAAAAAATAATTATTCTGCATGCACATGCTGCTTAGACTATGCAAGAACTGAACAGTATTTAAAGAACTCGCTCTGCCCTGAGCTACCTAGTCCCCAGCTCAGATTGTGAAGGGTTCTACAACAAAATTGAATCCATTTGTTCCAATTTCTCACAGGTCCCCATTAGCCTCTCCTAGGACTTCTCCCCGTCACCATCAGTTATCATTCACTGCGCTTTTGGCCAAGCAGAAATTCTGGTTCTCTTCACAATCCTTGTCCTGGTAAATTACTAAATCTGTTATGCAGCAATCTGCCCTATCATTTTGAACTCCTCCTTGGCAACAGGGAATTGATCCAAATTAAATTTGCTATTGCCACCCCCCCCCCCCACCCCTTTAGAAAAAAGCTAATCTTGTTCCCTTATTCCCGCCATCACCCAATGTCTCATCTGCCGACATTAGCAAAGATGTTACGATCAATCACTCCTTTTCTTCAGGCGTTCAAAGAATCTTCCAATTCACCTCACCTTCAAGACCAATTCCATCCCAGTCGTGGTACTAAATCAGCCCTACTGGCAGCTTTATTATAAACTTATGCAACAACACAGATGCTTGCTAGGTAATATACACTGTGATGCTGGATTGCTGCCGCTTTGAGATTAGACCGTAGCATTCTTCGCATTGGTCCTTGGGTATGGTACGAAACCTACTTTTAGGCCTTCTTCCTCTTTGCATCTCCTCCTAGTCTCTTTAATGTAGAGTACCACAAAGCTGATCTCTCTAGTCCTCAAACCCTTCTATTCAGCCTTGGTTGCTAAAGCCTTTGTTGCTTCTTTTGGCCTTTTATTTTAATAGGCAAGTGATAATTTCCTCCTTATACACTAATACTGGCTGTAAAGCAGTACCAGATCACTTCTCTGGTTCACCAAATATATAATAATGGAGGGAACCGTAGAATATGGAAACCTTCCAGACTAGACCAAGCAAATCACTACTTCATGAACACCAGTGTCCAACTAATAGAGCAGACCAATACTAATAAGTAGTGGTAGAAAATGGTTACTAAAGACAGGAGGGGGTATCTGTACTTCTACCCCCTATGTCACGATCCGACCCTGTAGGGCCTGGGATTGCTGGAAAGCACACTGATCGCACCACTATGTAATCCCATAGCACCAGCGAGCGGTCTGGTTTATTCCAACATGGCCACCGCCATACGCTATTTCTTCTAGTTGGGATTACGGGACGACACGTTGCAACCCTCCTTTTTGGGTAAGCCAACGCTTGTGTGTTCAGCCTGCTGTGCACTCCTGTCCTTACTTGCTTTTCCAGAGCATTATTCTTTCTCCCGCTGGTCTTACTCTGGCTACACCGTACTTCACGCTGTTTCCCTCTTTCTTCGGCTCTCTGAGGAGTCTGGTTATGTCCCATACTCCTTACCTTGTTCCAGTCCTTCTGCTAATCATCGGAGTTCCCTTTCCTGAAAGCCAGCTTGGTTCGCCTTCCCTCTCTCCTGGCTATCTTCTCTTGAGGATTCGCTGTTCTTGGTGCACGCTGGGATACGTAGTTCAGTATCCATCAAGGACTCAAATGAAGATCCCATTTGTTAGGCTTGCTGGAGTTACTTCAGAGTCCTCTGGTCTTCTACTTCTGCCGCCGTAGACACCAGGGTTTTTTGACTCCGCTTTTCCTTGGACTGGGGCGGGCTCCCCAGAGTACCCGCTGCCAGGCAAGCTGGTAATTGAGGCAAAGTGGCCTCCGGGGGGAGCTCGTCGCTACCTTTAGCATAAAAAGGGAAAGAAGGAAACTGCCATTCTTAGAAGAGGGAAGAAAAAGGAACCTTTGTCTGAAGAGCCTTCTGAAGATGCATCAGAAACCTCAGGTGAGGAGTGGGCAAGTGAAACTGGTATTGCAATTTCTGACAGTCCTGCTGTACATGAGTGCAATGCCCAGATACAATGGCAAGGTTGGAGCAATATCAAGAACTCGTGAATGCCATCCAAGGCCTTACCATTCAGGTACAAACGGTGAGAGCCAACTACATGGCATTAAGACAACAGGTACACCAAAGGGACGAACATAGGTGACTTGCCTCCTTTGTCATTGCCATGTGGCAAGAGTGATGGCAAACCTCGGAAATGTAATGAGTTCTTGGACGCCTGTGATCCATTATACCTTCCGCACCAAAGCATAAGAGTCCGACAGAGCAAAGGTCGGCTTTCTCATCTCCAACTTGGTGGGAAATGGGTTGGCGTGGGCCACTCCTTTGGTCACAAACGCAGACACTTCCTTCAAGGACTATGGATCGTTCATCCAGCAGTTCCGGAACAGGTTCGAGAGACCTGTAGTGCTGTACTCGCATATGAAAGCCTGCTTGATATACACCAGGGGATGACAGATGTGCAGACTTGCGTGTCTCGTTTCCAGAAGGTAGCCACTGAAGCAGGTTGGCCGGACTCGGCTCAGACTATTCAGACACCATCTGCAAGAAGAGATAAAGGACAAACTTGCTAGAGTAGCGAGACCTAGGTCCTTCCAGGAACTTTTATCCTGGTCCCTACAAATAGAGTTCCAACTGAGAGCTAAAGGCTGAAAGACGTAGACCTACGTTCAGTCCATCATTTTCACCTAGCCTACATCCAGCACCTGTGAAATTGCCATTAGAAGAACCAATGCAGATGCGGCCAGAGGGCCGCTTTCCGCTACAGAATGTAAGAGGCGTAGACCTTGGCCTTTGTATGTACTGTGGGTTGGATAAACACCCACTTCGGGACTGTCCCGCGGTACCCCCGAGGTGAAAGGGAAAAAGACTGATCAGGGATAAGAAAGGGGCACCATCACCAGTCCCTGTGATGTTATGCAGCCAAACACCCCAGATCTCTCCGGTCACCTCATGGTTTTAAAGGTGTCGCTCAGGTGGAAAGGAGGTTCCCCCGTAGACTGCTTGCTGATGCTAGATTGTGGTGCGGCAGGAAGTTTTGTTGACTATGTTAGGGCCAAAGACCATCGGATCCCAAGACAATACAAACTCAGACCCATTCCTGTCGAGGGAGTGGATGGTACACCATTGAAGTCAGGACCAATTATCCAAGAAACACAGGACTTAAATGAATGTATGGCCTCCCACCACAAGCGTCTATCATTTGATTTGATGTGTGCAGCACACTTCCAGTCATACTTGGTATTCCATGGCTCAGGAGGCACAGAGTATCAACTGGGACCGCAAAACAGTACAATTCCAGTCCCAATATTGGTTCCAGCGTAGCCTACCTTCGGAAGGATCAGAAGGCGGCTCCAGGATTGGCATTACAGTGCCTTTACCTCACCTCCTGGTTAACTCTATACAGACACTGTCAGAGTTTCTCAGATGTCTTTGCTGATGTACACCCAGGCAGCTTCCTCCACATTGCAAAGAAGATTGTAAGATCAATCTCCTTCCATGATCCTCCGTACCATTTGGGAGAAAGTTTCCTCTGTCACTACCCGAGAAAAAAAAAAAAGCATTGAAGGCGTATCTGGAGACTAACCTCCAAAATGGTCCAATACGGAGGTTTAGGTCTTCGGCAGGCACTATTGCCAAGAAGGGAACCATGGAACTCAGGCCGTGTATGCAACTACTGCTGGGCTGATCCATGGGTGTATCCTAGCCCCACTTTTTTTACCTATATTGGCAGATTTATCCAACTATTTAGATGCATTACTAACTTGTCCACCTAAACCATGGCTTGGTGACACGGATGACCCGATTTTGATGAATTATACCCCCACCTCCCAATCCACCCAGGGGCTTGCAGGCATTAATTGTGCAATTATACATTTTTGACAAATCACATGACTTAAAATAATGTAATAGCAAAAAGAATAAACATCCAAATAAATATAGGCGTCGCTGCAGGGAAGCCCAATTGAACACTTTCAGAGTTCCAACTGCCTAGGGGTCTTAATTTACACTAAACTGGAGACCACACATTAAAAAATTAGATTTGGAGATCAAATGGGTTCAATCAAACATGCACATTATGCAGGCTTCTCCCTTTCAGCCGCTGTATTAAATCTTTCCATTCTGCCTTCCAGAAGAACACAGATTGTGTGAGCTAGATCTACAAACTCAGGTTGACACTAGGGTTGCAGTTTGACAAGTACTATGGAGTATAGTTAATCCAGCAGACTGCCTTCCAGGTGGGATTAGGAAAAATGTCACATGGAAAACTGACTGTACAAAGACCTGGGAGCAGCATTCTGGAATGATCCTTCTAGCTTTACGTTGAGGAAATATAAAAAAGGTTTAAAATCAAGGGTTACCTTGTTGACATTGGAAAAGCTCAACTATGGGTTGCTCTCTACCAAGACTAATAGTAAAGAGTTTATAAATGGTAGATTCAATCCTACTCAGCCTGGTAAATACATAGATGCCCTTCTATTTCACGCCTTCGAACGGAATATGTGCATCTAAAATATAATCTGGTTAACACGCTAGAGATTCTGGGACCAGACTGGG
Source organism: Ambystoma mexicanum (assembly GCF_040938575.1). Lineage (NCBI taxonomy): Eukaryota > Metazoa > Chordata > Amphibia > Caudata > Ambystomatidae > Ambystoma > Ambystoma mexicanum. The sequence continues at coordinate 381,031,723 of NC_090927.1, read as the reverse complement.
CCCGAATAGCCTAATTTGTGTGTAGATCATGTGATTCTAATGTGATTCTAATGAAACGAAACAGTTAAACATATGTTACTGTCACACACTATTTAAAGAATGACTAGCTTGCAACCAGCTGGTATGGCCAAAGAACTCAGTAATGATCCATCCAAAGTCTGGCGAATTTCCACAGATGGGAAATGATCGACCTTATTTACCATTTGGGGTGGATATTAAAGGCTGGATTGGAATGTACAAAGACGACCTAGAAGCATAGAGTTAAAAATATGTAATGCAAGAGAGATGCAATTGTTTTATGCAAATATTTACTGCATGTGATGAATTGAAGGTCGGTATGCTTTTATGCAATTATTTGAAGTTAATTATGGTATCCTTGATAAAAACCGTAAAATACTTTGCACGTCTATCTCAACCGGAAGATGGCAGAATCTGCTTCCCTTCACCAAAGCTGCATCTCTGTACACTCAAGATACTTTTTCCACTCTTTAAAACTAGATGCAGAAAACACTAAAATCATGTGTTTTGGTGGATCATTGCGATACTGTTATTGTGGACCTCTGCCATTCGCACCTACCTTTTCTTGGCCACTACTGTAAAAAGAAAAAAGTGCACAATTCATAACCATTGATATCTTACAGCTTGCTGCAATTTCTACCTTCACCTTCTGCATCAAGTTACCATTGCCTTCAATTTCGGAATGTATTTGCAGCCTCAGCGCTCACCCAGTCACGCTTTGACTACTGCAATTCATTTCCTTAGTCTTCCTGCGCTCAGTTTTCAAATTATCCAGAAATCCGCCAGGTCTCGTTATCTCTTATCGCCAGACTCTTATCTCACCTATCCAAGCTTGACCGAGTCCAGTAAAGCAATGCAACTACTTGGAAATCCTCTGCCTGGTCTACCACCCACCCATGGGCAGTCCTTTTTGACATATGCCACCAAAAAGTCTACACTCTTGAATACAGTCCTTCACTCTCGTCTCAAAGGCCGTACTTTTCCCCAGGAATGCTGTCCTGCTTTGCTTTTTATGGTGCAAGCTGAAGAATGCTCTTCACTGCCTACCGTTGCTGATTCGTTTTTTTTGCCACGGCTTCCTAGGTTCTGACTCAGCACCAATGAACCACATTGCAGTGTATGTGGGATTTACAAAGAGTCCAAATAGAAAGCAAATTGTGACCGAAGTAGATCGGTGAGGAAGGATAGCTCAGGGGCAACGCGTTTTTTCTTGGAAGCAAGACAACGCAGCGCTACACAAGTTCGAAACCTGATCCTGCGCTTCGAAACCAATCACTGGTATTAATCGCGTTATAAAAGAAGGAACAAGTTACTTACCTGTAACTTGTCTCCACCATGGGTCTGGCATGGATTCACATGCTCATGAATAAATATTCCCCGTCATCAGGCTGGGAATCCTCGGTAAAGAAAAAAAACCAGTATCATTTTCGTTTCTGATCTGTCTTTCGTAGTAGTAACCAATCACTGATCTCTGTGTCATACTGACCACAGCCAATGACTGCCATCTCCCTAAGCCCCGCCTCTGGCAGCCATCTTCAGATTTGGTAGCACGTGAAGTGGCAGTATGACCAAGTGAAGAGCCGCAGAGGGGTAGGCGGGAGGGTTCGCATGTGAATCCATGCCAGACCCATGCTGGAGAACAACAGTTACAGGTAAGTAACTTGTTCCTTCTACAGCATGGGGTCTGGCATGGATTCCCATGCTCATGAATATAAGAATACATAGCAGTACACACATGCACAACCACGGGAGGTGGCAACAGGCTCAACATTAGGCAATACAACAACTCAACATTAAGCGTCTCTTACCTCCTCACCAGGCTCACCTTAAGCGAACAGGTTGCGCAGCACTGCTTGGCCGACCCTGGACTCCTCCCTGGAATCCCGATCGACGCAGTAAAATCTCGTGAAGGTGTGCGTCGACCTCCACGTAGCAGCCCTGCAGATGTCCAGCAGGGGCACACCAGATAGGAACGCCGTAGTAGCAGCGATCGCTCTGGTCGAATGGGCTCTCGGACGGCCTGGCAGCAGTCGGTTAGCCAACCGGTGGCAGTGCATGATGCAGCCGGAGAGCCATCTGGAAAAGCCTTCCCTTGATTCACAGGTCCAAAGTTCACAAACAGCTGTGATGTCCTCCGAAAACTCTTCGTGCGGTCCACGTAGAACTTCAGCGCTCTAGCCACATCCAGCGAGTGCAAAGTCCTCTCGGCCGGCGACGAAGGAGACGGGAAGAGAACAGGTAACACCAGGGGCTCGTTAAGATGGAAGTCCGACGGCACCTTGGGCATAAAGGAGGGGTGCGTCCTAAGCACCACCCTTGAGGCATGGAAAGTCAAGTACGGTGCTTTGCAGGATTGGGCCTGGATCTCTCCCACTCGTCGTGCGGAGGTAATAGCCACCAGGAATGCAGTCTTCCACGACACAAACTTCATCGGTGCGGAGTGAAACGGCTCGAATGGGGGCCCCATGAGCCTAGTCAGCACCACGTTAAGTTCCCACGCCGGGGCCGGGGCTTTCACCGGTGGGAACGACCAGAACAGTCCTTTCATAAACTTTCACCAGTCGATGGGACCACAGGGACGTCCGTCCTGTGGTTCTTGTATATCTGGAGATCGCCACCAGATGAATCTTATGGAGGCATGGGCTAGCCCAGCCTTTGCCAGCGATAGCGGGTACGGCAGCACCTGAGGGGCCGTAATCCGTAGGGGGTTGATCTGTGCTCGGCACCAGATAGAGAACCTCTTCCACTTGTGACCGTAGCATTTGAGAGTCGAGGACGCCCTGGCCTTTGCAAGAACCTCTCTGCAGTCGGCCGGTATATCGTACCCTCCAAACTCTAGCGCTGCAGGAGCCAAGCCTGCAGGTTCAGCGACGCCGGGTCGTGGTGGAAGATGGCACCTCCTTCTCTGGAGAGGAGATCCGCGTCCGCCAACAGCTTGATGGATGGGGACGTTGACAAGTCCAGGTGGTCCGGGAACCAGATCTGCCTCAGCCACGCCGGTGCGACGAGGATCATCCTGCACCGGGACCTCTTGAGCTGGTTGATGAGTCGAAGCAGCAACGGAGGGAACGCATACAGGTATAGGCCGTCCCAGGGGAACGAGAACGCATCGCCCATGCTTCTCGGCTGGGGAAACCTGCTGGCGAACCTCTGGCACTTCGAGTTCGTCGCTGTTGCGAACAGGTCGATTTGGGGTTTGCCCCATCGTCGGAAGAGTTGATCCACCTGATCCTGGCACAGCTCCCACTCATGACAAGCGCGCAGCTCCCTGCTGAGCGAGTCGGCGATGGTGTCTTTCTCCTGCCAGGTGGAAGGGAACCAGGAACATCCCCTGGGCGACCGCCCAGTGTCACAGATCCTGCGCCTCCTTGGATAGGGCTGGGGATCTGGTACGTCCCTGCTTCCGTATGTAAAACATTGTCGTGGTGTTGTCCGTAAAGCTCCGCACCACCTTGCCCTTGAGCGACGGGAGGAACGATTTGAGAGCCCAGAACATGGCTCGGAGTTCCAGGATGTTGATGTGCAGGAGCTTCTCCTCTGGGAGCCAGAGGCCTCTTGCGTTGAGCTCTCCGGTGTGGGTGCCCCAACCTTCCAGGGAAGCGTCCGTCGTCACCGTCTCCTGGTACGCCAGCGTCTGAAAGTCCTTGCCCGCCGTGAGGTGCGCTCGAACGCCCCACCACTGAATCGCCCGCCAGAACCCCTCATTGAGGGGGACCCCGTCTTCGAAGGTGCCCGCCGCCTGCATCCAACAGGCGTCGAGAAAATCTTGAAGAGGGCGCATCCGTAATCTGCATAGGCGCACCAGGTAGATGCAAGAGGACATCATCCCCAGGAGGGACTTGATGGACCTCACCCTGGCCACGTCTGTGGCTAGCAGGCGCTGCACTTTGCCCAGAATGGTCTTCGTCCGTTCTTCCAATGGTGCCGCCAGGCGCCTCACTGTATCGAGCTACGGCACCAGGTGGGACTTTGGGTAATTTATGGCAAATCCCAGGTCTGTGAGTAGCTGGACGGTCCTCGCAGTGTGTTCGACGGAGAGTTCCCTCGTCCTTGAGCGGATGAGCCAGTCGTCCAGGTAGGGGTAGACGTGAATCCCCTGCAAGCGCAGCTGCGCCACCAGGTGCTAGGCACTTGGTAAAGACCCTGGGGGCCGACTTCAATCCGAACGGCAGTGCTCTGAATTGGTAGTGGCATCCCTGGACGACAAACCTGAGGAACTGTCGGTGACTTCTGAGGATGGGAACGTGGAAGTATGCATCCTCCAGGTCCAGAGACGATAGGAAGTCGCCTTCCTCCAGCTGTCCCAGCACGTGCTGGAGGGTGACCATCCTGAACTTTTGTGACCTGATGTATTTGTTCAAACGACGAAGGTCCAGGATGGGGCGCCTGACGATGAAGTACCTTGAGTATACCCCGGAGCCTCTTCGGGACAGGCTCGATGGCGCCTTTCCTGAGCATCGCCCGTACTTCCAACAGCAGTTGCGGGACGTGATTTTCCTTCCTGGCCACAGGTGGAATGCGAGGGCACTTCTTCAGGAATTCGATAGTGTGTCCTCTTGCCAGGGTATCCAGCACCCAACGATCGGTGGAGATGGACTTCCACACGCCGACGAACTTCGTCAGCCGGCCTCCCACCGGGGTGCTTCGGTGGGGGCCCGAGGCCACGGCCGGTTCAGTCCTGCTTGGAGGTGGTGGCCTTGCCGCCCTGGCCACCTTGCCGACGAGGGCGAGGCGCTCCCTGCTTGCCGCGACCCCTGTAGGCCTCCTGAGACGAGGAGCGTGCCGCCTGGCGGTAGGACGAGCCACCGCTGGATCCCTTGGAGGCCCCCTGTCTGCCTCCGGAGCTCTGAAAGGGCTGTCGTTGCTGAAGGGCTCCTAGGGCGCGGGCCGTGTCCGTATTTATGGCTTGGAGGGATTCGTCCACCGCCTTACCGAACAAGTTGCTGCCGTCGAACGGCATGTCCAACACCCTGGTCTGGACGTCCTGACGGAAGTTTGTCGCCCGGAGCCAACCCCGTTGTCGTAGGCAAACTGTTGCCCAGCTGGCGGAACCCGGTATCGGAAATATCGGTTGCCACCGTTATGGCGTGGTCCGATGCCACCTCGCCTTCTTGAAGTATTTCCAGGGCCTCGGACCTCTTGTCGTCCGGTAGGAAGTCCAATATGGGGGCCAGCTTCAACCAGAGCTCCCTGTCGTAACGGGCCACGATCGCCAGGGCGTTGGGCGCTTTGATCGTCATCGCCGACGAAATGACCCGTTGCCCCATGGCGTCCAACTTCTTTCCCTCGCCGTCCGGAGGGTAATTCGACGTTGAAGCTCCTGACCCCGCCGCTTACTTCTTCTTCGCCGCCGAAACGACCGAGTCTGGCGTTGGCTGGGCCCCGAGGCACAGGGGAGCGGTCTCGGGGACCCGGTACTTCTTCTCGTACCAGTACCGTTTGGCTGGTGCCGTGGAGGGGTTCTTGAGTACCCACAGGCCCTCCTCCCAGATGTCATCAATTAGAGGCACCGCGATGACAGTCTTCCTCTTGGCCTCCCGGCGCTGAGAGGAAACCTTCCTTTTTCTGCTCCTCTGGGCAGAGCTGGAACAATTCGGACGCCCTGGCGAACATGGCGTGGAATGAGCCAATCTCGTCGGGCGGAGAGGCCCGGGAGACGTGAGACCCGTTCCGTTGTCACCCTCAGAACCTGTCGTCGAGCCCACCGCACCGTCATCTCCCGACTCGTGGGAGGATGAGGAGGGAACTGTAGGCCTTACGGGGGCGAGTGGAGGAGAGGGTTGGGTCCTCCGTCGTTTGTTCTGAGGACTTCCCGACGGGCCAGGTTGTGGGTCCTCCAGCCTGGGCCGTGGTAATCTCGTCCATCTCAGAGAATAAGGACTGGATCGCAGACAAAATGGCCGCCGAGCTATCCTGAGGCCTAGGTTCTGGCTGCGCCGGAAGGGAAGGCTGCTCTTCCTCGGTTATCTCCCGAGGATCTTCCTTACGGGATCGAACCTTCTCGAATTGGACTTCGAGATTCCTCACAGCCTCGGTCAGTTCCTCCTCCGAGGCTGACTCCGAGCTCGAGGAGGCTACCGTGCCCCCCTCGCTTCTTCCATCATGGTGGCCATGACGATGGGCTGAAAAGAGGATTCCTTTGGCGGCAGGGAAACTCTAGTCCCGGAGGAAGTCTCCGCTGGCGGGGTCTCTGCCGGCTTGGCCAGAGTCGCCGCGATCGCGGCCTTTACCACCTTAGGTGCGTCCCGGGCCTTCTCCTTAGGGGGGAGGGGCAACGCCTCGCTCCCCCTCTCCCGAGATCAGACGGGGCTTCTCCCAAAGCTTACCCGGGGTCTCGGACTTCCTCTTCCCCGAACCGCTGACTCGTGGTTGACGGTGCCGGGGAAGGCGCGCCCTCCCTGGCGACCGAAGAGCCCGACCTTTCGGCACTCCCGGAGCCAGCAGACTCGCGGTGCTTGGCCTGGTGTTGGGCCCCCGTCGCTGGGGCGCCCGCACAGGACTTAAAAGCCCGCTCGGACCCTTTCTTCTCACCCGTTGAGCCCTTCTCCAACCAGCTGGCGAGACGGGATCGACGGTCCCTCATGGTCCGCTCCGACAAGTTCTTGCAGCACTGGCAGTCCTTCTCTACATGAGTCTTGTCCCCATGAAGACAGAGGCATCGCGAATGTTCGTCCTCCTTAAACACATTCTGCAGCCCGCATCCAGGGCAGCTGCGAAACAGCTTGGGTCCGGGTGACGAACTCGCGTCCTGGGCCATCTCGAAGTAGGCCGCAAATCTTCTGTAATCCTCCAAAAGGTTGATTCGACGAAATCTTCACCCTTGAGGGGCGTAGGGAAAAATCCTGCAACGGGTACTTGTTAACGGGAGTAGAAACGGTGGAGCTTGAGGCTCGATTAACCAAAAAATGTGAAAATTCACCTGAAAAACATGAAAACGCAGCAAAAGCTCGAGAGCTAAGCACGAGGACTCCCAACACTTAACGTGTGGTAAAAATCTGAAGATGGCTGCCAGAGGCGGGGCTTAGGGGAGATGGCAGTCATTGGCTGTGGTCAGTATGACGCAGAGATCAGTGATTGGTTACTTTTACGAAAGACAGATCAGAAACGAAACACTGATTTTTTCTTTACCGAGGATTCCCAGCCTGACGACGGGGATTATATATTCATGAGCATGTGAATCCATGCCAGTCCCCATGCTGGAGAACTACACAATTAGAAGGCTCTACTGTAAACTGAATAGAGAAAATCTGGGGAAGTTTATAACCATCATACATTTGTAGGACTAAATCCTTGTTGCTTCTAATAGTGGATGTGAAACAATCTTACTAGAAGTCACTTTGCCTACCTGAAAGTCCTACAGTTAAACAAACGTACATTGTACACAGTATACAGAATCAGTGGGCTCTTTTATAGCACGTCAGGGTATTCACCTTATAATAACCACTTGGCTCCCCCACTGGAATCTGGATAGTTGTTGCACGGCTGTCATTTTGGATCACAAACCGATTGCGTAGATCACCATCACTCAGCGCCTGGAGGTCAATTCCAAACATACCACTGCTCGCTTGAATGTTGTTTGCGCCAGCCAGAAGTGGAGGTATGGTTCTTGGAATGCTCCATAGGATTGCAGCTGCAGTGTACTTGACATCATCTGTAAACAGATGAAGAATGAAAAAAGGTCCCTGGCAGCAACCTCTAAATCACATGAATTCCTACAATACCGTGACTCACCAACAGGACAGGCGACTGCTGTATCGATCATAAAAAGCATCCAGCGCTGTTTGTAATATGTTGTGGTCCTCAAAACCGAGAAGTCAACACTCTCAATCTGAAGAAAAATAGGTTTGGTTAATGCAGCCAAAATTACCTTTGCAAACAAGTTCACAACCATGGGAAGGCAACACCCCTACCCCTGTAGGCTCATATTATACAGGATAATAAACAAAGCTATAATTAAGAAGTTGATCAAGATTTACCCCAATCACATTCAGTAAAATTAATTGACGGACCACCTTTTACTAATTATTTCTGGCCAGATCAAAATATTTGTCCGAATGGGAGGGCAAGCGACCAAACGTTATATAATCTAAGGGTCATCCTCAATTCCAGGCCACTATCCTCCCAAACAAGTTTGAAATCTCACTGGCGACCAAAAATGGACTCTTAGTTGGCGAAGTTCTGCATGCTACCTAGTTCAAGAGGCTTAAAACTTCGGCATGAGGAAAGTATGGATGGCTGTCCACTATAGTCAACTCTGCATCATGCAGCTTGTGAATACTTACGCTTTCTACAGTTGTTTCAGTCGCATTGTAAGCTGCTCTCAGAACAATTCTAGAGTTGGTTGTGTTGATTCCATAACCAGCATCTTGTGCAGCCTTGAGAGGCATGGTCTTCCTTCTGGATGGGAGCCGGAAGACGATCTGCCACACGAATGCCTCACCAGACACTGCCTGTGAGCAAGTTAAGTAACATCACTAACAGTGGCATGTTGTGCAACCACCCTCCTGCATAAGATAAACCTCTTCATGACAAAATGTAGTGAGGTCACAAACTACAATATTGCATTTTAAAAACCTTAGGGCAAGTTGATACTCTGTCCAATCTCAAGTCATCATAAGGACGAATTTTAACCATTCCGAAAGCAACATTTTACTACAATACAACTTACATCTGGAAAAGCTGCCGCCCAGTCCTCTGGCTGATCTCCAATGTAGCCTTCAGAAGCCAAAGGAACTGTTCGCACAACAGACACCTGTCAAGTAAGGACACTTTGTTTAACATTTGTGAGTAGCCATTGCTCCAGCAGGGTGAAGTTAATCTGTGTCTCCAATACACCAGTCATTACCCCAACGCCCACCATCATGCAGTTCAAGACAGACGGAAATGGTAACCTTGAATTTATTAAAGATGTGCATGCGTGTCAGCACCTTCTAACTAATTAGATTTTGTGTTTACACGACTTCCATTAAGCATTCAGAGCTTAAACGTGACCTCCAAACCACTTGGTCAGACAAAAAGTGAACTATTTTGTTCACCTTTTGGTTTACTGGAAAGCAACACTCGGAATGAGGCCTAGCAAGGAGGAAGTTGCCACACTGCACTACACTAGGAAAATACTGCACAAAATGCAAAAGGTTATCACTGATCACATTTCAACAATAGTCTTACAAAAAGCACTTCAAACTTCATGTGGGACTTGTTCAAATGTTCAAGTCAATAAAATTCTTTAAAATACAGAAAATGTATTCCTGTAAAAGGAGAGCATGAACAAGACTGGAGCTACTCCGAAACCCAGTTTAATATTTTAGTGCAACACACTACCAAAAAGGATCTGGAGTCGTGCATGCCCTTCCCATTTAAATAGACAGGTGGAGGTTGGAGAATAAAGAAACAGTTCAAGCCACGTGCCAGTTCCAGCTTTACTGAGACTAACAAAATGGCTAACCTGGAGTTGGTAAATCCATAAACTTGGAAACCCATGTAGTGGAGCCAAGCAAACATTTGTCAGCCTATCCACTCGTCCCAAGGCTTTTTGGGGATGGCTGTGGAAACAGAAGTGTACACTGTTGTGCCCAAAGAGCCACAGTTGATGTACGCCAACTGCTCCATGCCTCCAATGTGCACGGACAAGAGTTACCTTAGACTGAGGCAGCCGGCAGACCACATATCCGGCCCTGGGCAGCTAAGCAGATCCTTTGAGCTTGCACGAGGCAGCAGTACAAGAAAGGAGGCAGCAGCAAGGGAATACTACACGGAGTGGCCTACCTAGAGTGACTGGAGAAGATTTGCAAGTCATTCTCCACTCCTATGCAACACTAAGGGAGAAGAGGCTTTGTGGCTGCAGAAGCAGCACTAAGGCACAGGATTAGGATTATTCAGGAAACTTCGGTACAAGTGATGCTCCCATGGGAGAATGCACCAAGGAAGTCTGAAACTTGCTGGCTGTTCCTGTTCACAAGTAGACTATTAAGGAAGACCATGTCAGTTATTGTGGGAGATTGGAGGGAAACCCAGTAAGTAGGAAGAACTGCAAGGTCTTGGCTGGGAGTAGTCTAGGGTGCAGGCTCTGAAAGCAAAAGGTGACTTGAGTAGACAGCATAGTACATGAAAAAAGGTCCAAAAGTAACTGAAGTACTACCCAGAGCCAAGATGTAGTAGGGGCATCCTGTCATCACCATGGGAATTAAGGTGCAAGGCAAGAGATTATAAAGCTGCACCTTGGAACACCAGACAAATTGGACAACTGATGGGGAACCCGCAGAGACAGACACCATGCCATGATGAACACTTATTAGCAGTAATAAAATATGTCTCCCGAGCCCAAGGATATGAATTCCAGGTCGCCCTATTGAACACCACTTTTTCTACAAGCTACGCAAAGTCTACAATAAGACTTCAGAAAGAGGCCCATGATTAATGAAGCATTTTGAAGCCCTGATGAGGAAATGGTAAGTAACATGTCCGTTTGAGATATCAATACATTATGATTGTATAAACAGCAACACATTTCTACTTGTGTAATCTGTAAAGTTGGCACAGTAAAATTCCAAAAACAGTGGTTACATTTTTTTATAGAATAGGTTATAAAACTTAATTAAGTGACAGCTAAGGTGATCAGATTGAACCACAAAACCCTTGAGTCAGTGCATGTGGCAAGTGATCTCAACTTGGCACCCCCCCTGTTAACCCATAAGATCTAATAAGGAAGCACTTACGCCTAAGCACTTTTATATAAAACACATTCATACAATATCACTCAACTGGAGCTGGTACTCGCTTATCGACTTGGAAGAATGAAAGTGGGCCTTTGCCGTGATTCAAACCTGTGGCGAACGGCCAACCCACAGAGTTATTATGCCAACCTCTATTTTGTATGTCATTATGAAATACATCTGTCATGTATATGCTCATGGGCTTTGCAACAGGGGGGGTACCTAATCACTTCACATTCGCCTATTTTCAAGTTATTCTTCAGTTTATTCAAGGGCCACTAGCCATTCGGCTGTGGCAATTGTACATGTTCACCAAAAGGTCTCTTTACAACCCACTAGCCATGGCCACTGTTGTAAAGCCCATTTCCCTCCTGCATAGTAGATGTGATCACAACAGATACTCCCCCCGCATCCCCATTTTTTCCCTCAGTTTTGTGGTAAACTGGTGGAGTACACACTGATTCATCAGTGGTAATGTCCTGCCATGTGGCCAGGGGACGGCAGCCGCTACCTGATCTACACCATGGGGGAAGCTATATGAGGGAGGATCATATGGGAGAAGATGGTCTCCTGGGGGTGGGTGCAGCGATAATGGGTATTGGGGCTCCATCAGAAGAGACAGTGTCGCACCGTTTTCCCTTAAAAATAACCTCTGCATGTCTGAAATCTCATTGGCCCATTGCCATGCATGTACTCCTTTTCCGAAGAGCAGGGAAAGTCATTTTACCAAATCTATGGACCATCCTAACTTTGGTCTACCAACTTGGCATCAAAACCTTTTAAAAAGGGTTATCCAAATTCAAAGTCAATTATTCACAAGGGACTCCTGTTCCCAGAATCAACTAAATACCGGGATGAAGAAGAGTGAGCATGTGGAGCACAAGTCTTCAAGTCCAGTGTTTTCTGGCACACACCTGTACCTGAGAATTTTAAGCAGCTCAAACAGAATCAGACAGCCTTTGTGACTGGATAGAGAGCGCCGTCCCTCCATGAGGAGGGAGAGTCGAGAAGCTGGGACCGGCATGGCAGAGCCAGGCAAGTCACCATCAGAGGAAAGAGGAACTGCGGAGCCAAGAGATTCTGCAGGAACACCAGGAGCCAATTAAGAACTCCTGGGCTTTCACAGATGAAGGAAAGCAGCATTTACTTACCAGAGCCAAGACGACAGCTGGCGTGGTGAGTAGGACCAGCGAATGAAGGCAAGGAGGCGATATGAAGGAAGCAGATGGGCATCCTTCACCAGCTAACCACGAAAGAAGAAACCAATCCCCAAGATCTGGCAGGAAGGTACACCAGGCAGTCAGTAACAAGTGTGAAAACCAGAAGATCTGGCAGGGGAGAGTACACCAGGGAATTGAAAAGAAAAAAGTGTTAAACAAGAAAGTTGTGTGCAGGTGTTGCACAGGGCCGAAATAACCAAAGAGCTGTCACGATTGAAAACCTTAAACAATTCAGTGGACGGGAATGAAAACCTCAAGGAGTAACAATCTACGGGACAGGAACTACTCTCTGGGCCAAAGAACATTATCCTTGAAGAAACTTTTCTAATCCACTCGGTTAAAGAAATGTCCCTTTTAACCTTAAAGTTATGTTTATAGTGGGAGGGTCAAAATAGGACTCTGCACACATGACTTGTTTTTGGCATCCTCTGTCCGGGTAGGGAAATTCCTCTTAGAGCATAGTCACAGGCATTTTCCCAACCACTTTCATTTTGGACATCAAAAGATGACATCATATGGTTGTTTTGTTCAGAATTTTCACTTGCACCGAGGTGCTGTATATCTAAACATTACCCTCGTCATACATTAAGGTACTTTCCTCAGGGTTTTGTCTGAACTCCTGGCGCACATCCATGGGACAACCAGGCCCCAAACAATTATTTTTATGCATGAATTGTTGGTTATGGTGTTACTTTCCTCCTTCCTCTAGTTTCCTTGCATGTGCCTCAGATTTGTATGCATGGATGCTCTCCATGTGTATTTTCTGTAATAGATATGTGCAGTAATTCTTGCATCGTTCCAAGTTTAACATTCCGATAGGCTTGGATTTATCTTTATTACCAGATTTAAAATACTGCACTCAATGGTCCATGCTGCAGCCACTGCCTACGTGCATGTAGTATTAGATTGTTATCATGTAGTATTAGATTGTTATCAACAACCCTTCAACATAACGTTTTGCAGTGTAGTTTTTGATACATGGTAGTTTATGAGACAAGACGTCTCCTGATCACCCTCAATATGTTGCCAGCAACATTCTAAACAGAACCCCTTGTAGGGACTTTTCATCAGACCAGATATATGTGCCATCTGATGTCCTGGGTGTTCGTCTTAGTGCATAGTGGTGGCACGAGTTATGGTTGCATAGCTTACCATAACTTGCACATTTCTTGGGTTTTCAATTTCACTTGCAACCCCAAAGTCCCTTTAACAGAAAAAAGCTTTAGTGAAGTGCAGTTAAGTGAGTAAAGGTAACCCATGAAATTCAGCGCACAGGGTTTTGTTATACCATTGTTTTTTCCGGCACCCATGGCAGTGGTCACAGTCATCAGTCATGCCCACTTATTTCTACAACACTACCAGGCCTTTAGCCATTTAAAAACACTACCAGGCCATTGTCAGCGATTGTTCACCCCTGACCTCACTGCAGTGGTATATATCTTATTTTTTGGCCATAACCTCTGGTATAATAGCAATGAACTACATATAGCCACGGCTATAGGTAGTTTGTTTCGCTACGATTATTGGCAAAAAAAAAAAAAAAAGGCTAAAGTGTTCCCCTGGACCCGAATTCACTCACCAAGTACCCCCTCTGCTCATGGCAAGGTTCCCTGCTGCCTGCGGCTATGGGAAAACATTAGTGCTGCAAACTCTGTCCCTAACCCGCCTGAATTGCAAATTTCACATGGTCCCCCCCCCCCCCCACACACTCCACCGCCAGCGCGATGCCTTTTTGCTGTTGGTCCGCCTCCAAATGCCATTTTTCCCCTTTTTGCATTGAAAAGAAATAGCAGAATGTCATTTCTGAAAAGCTAGATCTATAATTATGTGAGAAGGGGCACCCCCTTAATGAAATATTACAAAAACTACTGGACAGAATAAGCCCAAACCACAAAAGGATCGCGAATCAACGCTTCGTGCCGAAGTGGTTTTCAACCTGGTCCAAATCCGTCCAGCAGTTTGGGCTGTGTGGTGGAGCAAAAATGTACCTTTGTCCAAGGAAAAATGAATGGGTAGTAGACCGAAAGTAGTGGGGCCCAGGTGTACAAAGTGGTCTGCAAAATTTCTGGCAAATCCGCTGCACGAGTAAAAGGTTATTAGCAATTCATTTTTATCAATTTCCTATGTAACTCATGTCTCACCTTAACTACAGGGCAGCAACTGCCACCCTATACTTACATATTTTAATAAAATTTGTTACCACATGGGCTAAAACTGCAGCAGTGTTTACAGTCCAGAAGGAATGTGGTCTTACAGCAGTGTGTGCTGTGCTTGTTTGATTGCAAAGTAAAAGGGCTGGAGAAATTGAGTAGACCTGGAACTTTAAGAGCACCATATTCCTTAACTGGGCAAGGAAACCGATTGGTGTAGGGAATGGGTTAGAAAATGGAAATCAATGGGGTCCAGGCTTGTTGGTTGATTTTTACAGCACCATCATACCTTACTGGCTGTATACAAGCTTATTGGTGCACATTTACCGATTTGGGGTTGTTTTAACGTGGATGAAACGTTAAAAGGGAGAAACAACTGAAGATGACTTGTTCAAAATAATCGTTTCTCCCCTGAACATTCCTAAAGTGCCCAAACCCCTGCCCACCCCGCCAACTCGCCTCCACCTCCCCACCCCCATACTTACCTTCAATTCTGTCTCGCTGGTCCCTGCAACGCCAGTTACCTTTCACTTCCATGATTGGGAACCGGCGCTGCAGGGTCCTCTCATTCTTGCAGGGTCCCCTTTGGGACCGCAGGACAGCTGCAGGAGACACCCCCAAAACCCCCGCTCACAGTATAGTAAGTGGGGGTTTGGGGACACCCCCACAGCTCTAAACCGAATCCAGATCTACCCTACCAAAAGTCAGGAAAAAAAGAAGGTCAAACATTTGGTGGTACTTTCTTTCGGACCTTTGGTTGGGTAGGTCATCTGGATTCTGCCATTTGGCCGAAACACATTTACCATGTGCTGTGAATTGCTCTTTGCCCGTCATGTTCTCTGGGTAACCCATAAAATGCGAGAAAGATGCTCAAGCAATCTCCTGGTTCTCTGGAACCCCAGGAGGACTGGCAGCACCAACTTAACTAGCAACCCTTCAAAGTCCCGCCTCTCTCCTCAATCTTCATATTTCCCCAAGAATTTGTATAGCCAAATATCCGCAGCAAACAGCAGAAGAGAAGGCAGGGATCGGTAGCAACCCTGACATTGGCCAGTTAGGACCTAGAAAGCCAATGGGAAGGGCAAATTGTACTTGAATGAAATGCCCGAGTCAAAGGCGGCTCAGTTGAGAAGGTCCATTGCCCTGCAGGTGAATACCGGAGTGCACAGGTGATTGCCAGGATGTTCATACTGCACCCGTTCACTCCTTCACTGTGTTGAGGAGTGTTCAGCAAGGTTTATACTCTGAGCAGGGGATTCAAGAGTGCAGAACCCTTTGTGAATCTTGCACTTTACTTAAATCGTCAATGTTACGGAAGGTGGGCGAGTGAAGAAAGCTCATGTAATATTGCTAGCTGCCCTCTGCCTCAGATTTAACAATACATTGGCAACAAGGTGTTCAAATGACGTTACCACTTAACTTGGTTTATTGGCTCCTTGTGTAAGCAGCATCACATTAACAGGAAGGGGGTAGCACTCTTGCAGAATTCACCATTTTCAACTACTCTCACCAAGACTTAGTTGGTCGTGCTTGCGATAAGCTATTGTTCTGACCGATGTGTATACAATTTTCATTGTCCACAGCACAGAGAATCATGTTTCACTCATAAAAGCATCCCAGGGACTTAAGTGGAATACTTTTTTTTTGCTTTGCAGATCACCTGTGGGGAATTCACCCATCCTCAGTGTGGGTGTACACTCGCCTGGCTTTGTTGAAGGTTTATATGAAATTGAATGGTGGCAGATCAGCTTCCGGAAAATGTGTGGGGCTCACTGCACAACAGGCACATAGACCCGTGGACTCTGGGTAGACACAGCCTACAGGTGCCACCCCCCAGTCAAATTTAGTTGGCATACGACAGCCAAGAGTACACCCTGTACTCCAAGAAAGGGGGCGGGCAAAACCTCTTCAGCATGGTCAGCCCAATTAACTATCAAAGGCTCCATGGATGCACCCCATCCTTTTGTTTAGCCCTGTTGAATGGTGGCAGCGATTAACATAATGATCATACTAATTGAGTATACTTCAAACAGGCCCACATGGGGCCTGGCTGCAGAGATTAATGAAGGAGTCAGGAAACCCCAATAACCTTTCATATGCATTCATGTCAACCTGAAGCCAGCTCCCACCTCTCAGTAGCGAGGGCAGTGAACATCATGTCTGGGGCATCCGTTTACAGTAGTCCTCCCTGCAGGGGGACCCCATTCAGAAGGTATGCAGAAGCCAAAAAGTCTGGTCATGCCACAGCTTCAAGGGAGACCTGCCGCTTTAATCAGGAACCACAAAGAGCTCAAATAACCAGAGAGACCCTCATTTCACCACTTACCTTTTCTGTTGCAAAGCACTCTGGTTATGGCCTGATGCATACAGGAGATTCAGGATTGGTTCATTATAGTAGGCTTAGCCTACATCAATCACTGGTTCATTTGGATTTAAAGAGGGCAGAGTCCCTCTTATGGGCAGATCTGCGGACTTTGCAAGGTGTACCAAGAAGAACTCTGCATTGGACTCTGGCTGAAGGTACAGCCTGCCTTACATTTTCTGCCAGTGAAGGAAGGCCATGACCTCCAAGAGGGAAGCAAGAGCCCTCCCCTAAACATCTCCCAGGGAACAAATCCAGAGGACCCTCCAGCAGCTGTACCCAGCCAGCACACAACATGCCCCGCTAGGCTCTGCAGCAAAATTTCTAGGTGGGACATGCCAGAGTCCCTAAACCAAACCAAAGCCAAAACATTGCCTGCAACACTCAACTGGGCCATCTTCCTGAAAAAGGATGACAAGCCCAGTGAAGAAGCTAGGAGGGGTTCATTGACAAGCATGTAACAATGTCTGCCAAAAAATACATTCAAACTAGTCAAACCCGACTGCACCGCTGACTTGTTTCACTGCAGTTGCCAACACCCTCCAAGACGCCTCGACCTTTGCTTCAGAACCGCCAACTAGCACTGAGATTGCTGACCCCGAGACGCTTTGTAAGTCAGCCTGCAGCCACCTGTCCAGCCTTGCTCTCCAAACTGCCTGCCGTCTGATACCCGCAGTTGTCTCCAGTCTTGAACTCGTCGCAGAAGCTGTGAAGCACCCTGAAACAGACTCGACGCTGTCGAGCACCAAGAACTTCAGTATAAAGGTTCATTGTGGTTCTGTACCTCTGGTCCTCCTCAGAAGGCCCCTAGTGACATTTCACAACCCATTGTTCCCTCTGTATTGAAACCAAGTTGAGATTAATTACTATAAAACTACCCGCCTGTCAGTATCCAGAGTGCATCCCCATTCCTTCTTGAAACTGTCCTCTGCATTCCTTTACAGGGTGGGTTGTATTTTGTAGTGTGCAAGAATTGTCTGTTGGGATAATAAAGTCAATATTTTGTATGCACCCTTGACAGTCCCTTTCATCATTGGGTAATAACTGTACTTTGCTGTTTTGCAACTAACCAATGATCAACAACCTTTCGGAGATAAGCCTTCTGTTCCATTCGCGTTACTAAATTGGACAAGGAGGTTTATAATTGACCTGTGTTTAAATCTGTTTGGATGCCTTCTAGAGGTGTGGGGCCAATTGAGAAATATTCATCGCCGGTGCCCCGGAAGTTGATTTGCCACAATACCACTTCAAGGTTGGCGTCGGTTGGGCATGCTTTCAGATGTTGATAAACTAGCATTGTCATCCCAACCTGGGGGTGTCCGCCAGTAGGTGCAAATTATGGACCTAGACATGAAGTACTGTGTGGACAAAGGACACTGGATGCACTGTCCAGAGTGTGTAGGGGGGCCAGATTGACCATCTTTGCCCCTGAAATCAATTGGACATGCTGCACAGTGCAATTAAACCTTCCTGGATAATATGGTATTTAAGTTGTGGCTTGCCTTATTAACAAAATTAGGCGGGTCACCTGGGTGGTAGAAAAGAATTGCTAAAACTATGTACACATATTATTACCTTTGTAAGTAAGTGGATGATGTCTCAGAACCCCGCGAAATGAGCCCCAAATGAAATGAGTCCCAAATGTTAAATATTTGCAGAAGACTGGTAGCGGGAGACCAAGATTACCATAGTACAAAGCGGACCATCAAAAAAAAAAAAAAAAATGGCCCTGGCAATAGAAACCTGTTAAAACCCCCTTGGGAGAAAAATGGGGACAGAATAGCCACAAAGGCAAATTCATGAGTGAAGCAGGGTAGAACCCCGCTTCACGCCGTCCCTGTGACAGCTTCAGCATCAAAAGGAACAGACCATATGTGAATTCTATCGATGGTGACGTTTAAAACTGTATGCATTAAACATTGCAAGTGTTGGAAACATTGTGGGGGAGTGGATTAAAGCCATTTTGAAAACAGAATGGGTTAATATAGAACTTATGTATGCTGGCAAATGTGTATTGTGCCAGCAGGATGCTCAATATCAACGAACCAGGTAAGAGGAGAAATGATGCCTTCTAAAAGCAAAGCAAGCCAAAGCCACTCCATATAGTACCACCGTACTAGCAGGACATGCTGGAATTGGTATAAAGGACACCAATAGCCAGACTAAGACAGCATGTGCCAATCCATTAGTATGCAACACCCAGACAGTATGTCACTTACCTCCGTGCACCCTCAACTAATTCTTATATATAGGATTTATTGGGGGGGTTGGGAATTTGCAGCCAATAGCTTTAGATGGCTAGTCGAGTTGCATGGATGAGCAACAGGCAGACACGTTTAGATGGGAGCATTTTACTAACAGAAGCCCAGATATGTCACTGAAGATCCATTGCAAGGAGCAGGGCAGAGACTGACTAATCAAATCATTGACTAATCAGTGTCCAATAGGTGCATCATGCTCGGCAGCCTGGATCTCAACTGTAGGACCTCTTGATTTCCCACTATCATGAATAACACACAAATACTGGGACATGGACTATAGCTCACAGACGTGGTTCAAGGCCAGTTCAGTCACTGCTTTTGACACCCTTCTCCCTGAAGGCTACAAAATCCTGTCCAATCCCAGGCCCTCAGGGTCTGGTGTGGGAGTGCCTCTGATCTTCCATGAGTGGGTTCCTGCCTCCATCTCCACCAAACCTACTCGTCCTTTGAAAGTCTAATCTGCAGGCTGTCCATCTCACCTACTCTCACTACCATCTACAGACCCTGCGGACCATCCTCCCTCTTCATCTCAGAATGGGCTGACCTGTCCAGTCTTCTTGCCGACTCCCCCAAAACGCATCTTCTTTGGGGACTTAAATATCAACTCTTGATGGGGGCCCTTGTTCTCTTCCGCAACCTGTGCAACACTTCCTCTCGATCCTGCCTTCTGGCCAACCCACTCAGCTGGACACACCCTTGATGCTCTCATCTCCACAGACATCCCTTGCTCAAACTCTGGTCTGATCACGCCTTGTCATTCAACAGATGAAGCAAGTGTCAGTCGCTGCATTTGCCTCGTCCTTCATCCCTCCTCCACCCCCCTCATTTGACTCCCTCCAACTGCTTTTTTTATAGACCTCCCCTGTCTATCGCCAACACCCTGCCTGCCTCCAAATAAAACTCTTGGTAGGACTCCGACTTGGCCGCTTTGAAGTGCAAAGCGGCGTAGCGGAAGTGGCTGGCATCTAGATCATCCTCTGACAAACTGGCCTGCCGCCTACTTCGATATCGTCTCCATTTACTCCAAGAAGAGGGATCATGTCCAAGCCTGCATCTCTGGAGCCACCAACATAGCAGAACTCTAAAATCTGCAAGGAACTTGCCAATCCAACTGTAGTCACCTCTTCTCCCCCCCCCCTCTAAGGCCCTCTACTCTGGATGCCCACTTCTCCAAGACTCTGGATATCCTGTGCTCAGTCTTCTGCTCCCCCACTCCACTGCATCACCCCGCCCCTCGCATCTCCTATACACTCCCATTTTGCCAGATGAGATCTCGAGTCATCTGCTCTATGAAAGTCTGCTCTAAACAGGTTCTCCCCTGCTCCTCTAGAACCATCAAGGAATGTTGACCGACCTCTGCAACCACTCTTGCCACTGGCACCTTTCCTCAAGCACTCTTGTGCACCCTCTCCTAAAAAAAAGCAGTCGGACCCTTCCTGCCTGGATAATTTTCACATCATCTCCATCAGCTTTCTTTGGCAAAGTCATGGAGAAACTAGTCATCCAATGGACCCTGCACACTGAAATGGCGGTCTGCCTCCACAATCACAATCTGGTTTTAGGGCTGCCAGAGGCATGGAAACTGCTCACCTGAACAACCGTGAAGACCTACCTGCCTGGATTCCAACTCCCCCCTCTGTTCTGATCCTCTATGCCTCTTCTGCATTTGACACTGTCGAGAACTCCATCCTCAAACCATCTCCATGATACCGAGCATCATGGACAGGGCACTGGCATGGCCCCACCTCCTTCCTTTCAAACAGACCCTCCCAAGTGCAAATGGGTCCTTTTATCTCCACCACACTACCTGACGCATCCCTGATGGCACCATTCAATCGCCATCGCTCTTGAAAATCTACCTGGCCCCTCTGATCTCCACTTTCTTACCCCATTTCTAGTGGTATGCAGACAGCTCTCCAAGCTGCCACCCTCTACATCATCCTCCTCCCTTATACCCGACTGCCCGACTACTATTCAGGCATGTCACTCTGCCAATTATCTCTGCCTTAATGCCAGCAAGACATATCCTACCCATTTGGCCACTGCTCCTTGTTCAACCCCCTCGCTATGGCCTGACTCCTTGGGCCACATACCCCTCACCCTCCTGTGAGGCAGAAAACCTTGGAAATCTCTTGGACTCCTCTCGCTTTATCTCCATCTTGGACCTCCACCTTCTCAGGGGCATTTACCTTTCCTCACCTTCCCCAAGAAGTTCAAAGCCAGGCTACTGCAACAGCTCTTCCTCAACCTGCACCTTTCCGCCCTTCGGCCTTCCAACTAATCCAGAATAGGACTGCAAGACTGATCCTTAGCCTCAAGCCAAAGGAGTCCATCTCCCCAGCCCTAAAATCTCCCACTGGCTACCAGTGACCGGAAGGATCAAATGCAAGACACTGCATCATCCACAAGGCTGTCTGGGACCTCTTTATATCCAGCTTTCCCCTCCCTAAATAACTCCCAGCCAGAGTCCTTCAGTCTTCTGGTTTCAACTCTATGCAGGTCAAATGCTTCTCCAAGCAGAGTGTAGCAGGTAAATTCTTCTTCTCGGCTGGCTCCTCCCTCTCAGACCTGAGCCAGATCTAAAGTTCCAAGACATTTTCTCCTCTTCCTTCACTCTCCCCCTCCCCCTCCCCCTCCCTTGCTAACTCCATCTGCTGCTGTGACTGGTCCCTTCAGAGTCATGCAGGGGCCAGACCACCCTCTACTAGTCCCCCACACCCCCCAGCATCCTTAGCCGGCACAAACTTTGGTTCCCTTCCCTGGACTAGCCCAACTTGGTCCTCCCTGTCCACCTCACTCATCCTCCCCCCATCTCGTCTTGTGGCGCCTGGAGACACCCGGGTATAGGTGCCATACAAAAGTCAAATAGATGGCTTGGTTACATGAGAGGATGAGATCATCTTCACATAATTAGATTTTCATGTTGCAGGAAACCTAGTGGGACAAACCATAGGAATTAGCTGGATCCTTGCGTTTTATTCTAAAGCTAGATGCTGCCAATGGGGAGGAAGAATGATGAAGGGGCTTTCATTTTGCCTTTTGGATGCCAATGTTAACAGATATTTTTGCTGTTATTACAGGGTGCAAAGGACACATCTAATCGATTTAAAGTATTTTTATGTCTCCAATTTATGGTCAACAGAAGATTATGTGAGGATTTTATTTAATGTTGGTATCATCCACATATCTTGATCCAGGTATCAAGAGGAAGATGTAGTCAGCTGGATGGAATGACCAGCATGGTGATTGGCACCCCGCGTAGTAGTAATTTATATAGCTCCTTTCCCCATTGGTATGGTCTCAGCACACTTGTGGTGCGAAAGTCCTTGGTGACTGCAGTCCAGAGTATGTGAACATTCTCACAAAAGGCCTATCATGTGTGCATGCTTTAGGCCCAGATAAGTAATTAGGTGGGATTGCCAGGCTCCAGTGAACAACCCAAGAGATCCGGCATGTGGACAGGTGCTGAGGTAGGCCAGGAAACTACGCACCCAGTTGAACTGTTGTAGGTCACTGTATTTGGATGGCAGAGATGTCAGGAAACAGGGTCGGGAGCACACAAGTGGCATACGCGCTGGTGCGGGCGGGGTATGGGAATTCTTGCAAGATTCACGTGGGCTCTTGAGCAGTGTAGTTTCTAGATCAAACACCCCCACAGCTGGTGCAGCTGAGACAGCTCTTCCGTTGGGGGTGGCTGTGCTTTTGTCTGCCCCTCTCCTATACAGGACACCTGCATGAAGGCCAAATATGGCACGTACTACGAGCGTCTGGTTTTTCCTACTTGCGGTTTTCTGACATGTTCTGTTTTTCCTTGCATACATACTTGTGTTCCTCTGACCCCCCCTCTTTTCTGAAAGTACACACCCTCCACAGAGAAGAACCAGGCTTAATCAAGTCAAGGTGCATGAACATTATGTGCTGGCTCCCATGAGCGATTTGCCCAGCCAAAACCCACCCAATCCATCAAGTAGCAAAGTTGCACCCACCCCTGGTGCGCAAATTCACAATAGCTTTCACCTCATTCGGCGCAACCTTTCACTAACATGGGTGCCAGGCCTGTGGTGGGTGAAGCTGGTTTCAGAAGGGCTGTGTAAAACAATGGGTGGATGCGCATGTGACTTGGTAATTTGAGCTACATGGCTAATGGATTTATCACTGGCTCGGTCACAAAAGGACTGATTAAACTGGGCTGTAGCTTAGGAGGTCAGGGAAGTTGAAGGTGACTAGTCGATAGCCATGCCTTATCCCCTATAGTGTATTGAGGTTCTGGTCTGCGTTTTCTGTGCGTGTGCACTTGTGTCTTTAGCGGTTTGTGTATAGGTCAACTGATCAGTTGGTCTCCGAGTTTGTAGACAGCAAGAGGCTTTCGCCCGAAGGTTGGATATATGGCTGTACAAGGGGGGGTGGAACCTGTAGGTTCCAAAGAATGGAGAGTACCTGGTGGCTGAATGCCGGGAATTGTTCTATGCAAATTCAGCTAACCAGATGGCTGTTACCAAAGCACCCTGGGCAGTGTGAGCACAACAGCAATGGTATTACTCTACGGTCTGCCTCTGGATGGTAACTGGCCGAGTTTCATGGGGATACCTGAATGGTCGCAAAAGGCTGGTCGGAACCTGGATGTGAACTGGGCTCACCTGTCAGACACCATGTGTTGCGGTACACATGTAAGCAAATGACGAGGTTGCAAAAAAAAATTCCACTAGGCCACCAGCTGTGGGTACTCACATGGAATTAAGTAAACCAGTTTGGTGAGGGAGCCGACGACAAGGATGGCTGTGCCATGGGACCATGGGCATTGGTAGGGGGCACAAGAAGAGGGCTGGTTTTTAACGGTCTGGTTTGTTGCAGATGCACTTTGCAATCGTGGGCATATGTTTGAACATCCTTATGAAGGGTTGGCCACCAATAATGCCTTTTTACCAGGTCTTGGGTCATTCCTGGATGCCCTGCGACACCATTGCAGTACCAGCCTTCTTAATTTCTCCATTGGGATGTACAATGCAGTATTCCCTCCTTCACGGTTTGTTGTTTCTGTGGATCATTCCATTGACTGAGCTGTGCTGACATGGCTTCCCCAATGCGTGTAAACGGATCACCACAAGTACTCTCGATTATGCGTGTCAGTGGCACAATAGGTCTGGGTGTGTCTTACAGCTGATCACCACCTGTCCCTTCTGGGTACTGGGATAAGATATCAGCTAGTTTTCCTGCCCTGGAGGATACGCGACAACGAAATCGAAATTCGCATTGTACAAGGTACACCTCAGTTGGCGTGTACTTCATTCCTTGGCAGACTTACTGTAGATTCCGTTGATCCATCAGCACAAACGGCGTGCCTTGCTCCTAGCAATGTCTCCATTCTGTGAAATCTTTTCTGATCGCCAGGATTTCCCCCATCAGCTAGAATGTAGTTGTGTTCTGCAGGGTTCAGTTTCCTAAAGTAGTTTGCTACCGGGTGCAGCTGACCACCCTGATCTCGCTGTGACAGTATAGCCCAGATGGTATAGCTGGACATGTCACCTCTACATTGAATGGCTGCATAGTGTCCAGGTGTAAGAGAACCAGAGCTGTGGTGAAGGCTTTTTTCATTTGGCGGTCATGCCCCACTTGAATGGTATTCCTTTACACAGCAGTCGGGTAATAGGTAGGACCGTGTCTGCAAAGTTCCTGATGAAACAGCAGTAGAAATTCACAAATCCTAACACTTCTTGCACTTTGTCCATTTTGAAGCCATCTGGTGATGAGATGAACCCCAGGAATTCTACGGTGGTGCAATGAAAGTCACTTCTACAATTTTGTGTAGAGGTGGTGCACCCAAAGGCAATGCAACATTGCCTTGACATGCCGATTGACGGATTAAATCAGGATGTAATCTATATGATGGCATACAAGTTCAAATATCCCCAGAGGACTTCATCCAGGAAGTGCTGGAGGGCAGCAGGTGCATAAGAGGCCGAATGGCACAACTTGATATCTGTACAATCCATATTTCGTTCTGAAGGCAGTCTTCCATTCGCCTTCTTTAAGCACCCGCACCAGATGGTATGCACCCTGCAGATCCAGTTTCGTGTACACTGTGGTTCCTCGTACCTGGTCCAACACTGGGATTAATGGTAGTGGGAACCCATCATTCATCGTTATCTTGACGACGGCACAGTAGTCTATGTCCAGTCTTCTTTGGCACAAAAGACAATGGTGAGGAAACAGGCAATGTCGAGTGACGGATGAAACCATTCTGTAAATGAGTGTGGATAGTTCAGGTACCTGCTTTCCACCTCCGTTAAGGCACAGATCTGAATGCACAGCATAATCGCTCCTGGCTCCAAGTCGATGCAGCAATCAAAGGAACAATGAAGGGGTAGGCACTCAGCAGCCACCTTACTAACATCCCTGAACTGCTCATATTTAGGTGGTAGTCCTATTGTGCAGCTACTGATGACCCGTATCGGTTCTGATGAGGCCCAGATGGCTTATCCTTTACGATACTAGGCATGGTGGATAGATGCATGATTCCTCTGGCCCAATCGATCACAGGATTATGTAAACATTGCCAGGGCAATCCTAGTATCAAACAGAACTGCAGAGCAGCTATGACGTCAAAACTAATTGCTTTGCTGTGTCCCCAGGCATTCCAAACCTCCTCTTGCTTCTGTTGTGTGACAAGTCTGGATACGAGGGGTGTCCAGTCTATGGATTGTAACGCTTCGTGGTGCTCTTTACAACATAGCGGCAGTTCAAGTTCTAATGCATACTGCTCATAAATATAGTTACTGGTGGCCCCTGAAACCACCGTAGGAGTTACTGGAAGCTTTGTTATGGTGACAACCACCAGGAGAGTGCGACATGCGAGGTTACAGATTGTATTGTGCTAGCTGAACGATGCTCCAGGGTGTTCTCAGTCTGAGTGCTCGGCAGTTCCACCCAGACTATTGACAAGCGTTGGATTGTCCCCATTCCCTTGGGCTTAGTTTTTCAGTCCCTCATAAAATGCCCGGCTTTGCCACAGTATAGACCACTTTTCCCACTGTCTTTTTCCTTCTCTTCGGTTAACTGGCCCTGAACACTGCAGATTTGCATTGGTTCACTGTCCACTACTGCCTTCTCAGTTACTTTTGTCAACCGCTGATAGTCTAACCGTGCGGAGAGCAGCCTGGGCTTCCCAACGTCTCTGGTCTTGCCTCGATTCACTCTGGCGATGATCCAACTCAGGGCTAAATCAATCATTGCTAGGCAGCCATGCGGTTGGGGTTCCAATTGTGCTTGGTGAACTCCTCACGAAAGCCTTGGTAGAACAAGGCAAGCACAGCAAAATCCATCCATGCTCGAGCTACCAGACCTAGCAGATGTTTTCTCCGAGCTCCCTCCAGGCGAACATCCAGCAGGTACACTCTGCCCGATTTCCACCATCCAATCCAAGCATACTAAGAAATAAGCACTCTGCTACACCTGCTTGACTCACCATGAGAGAACGAACCGCATGAGGACATTAATCAGAAAAGCGCAGGGGCGAAATACTAACTCAGGAATGCTTACTGACTCATGCATAAAAGTTTAGAGTTAACCCATGACATGACGCTTGTGTGAAGTAGACTACTACTCGGAAGAGCAATGCGCATCACTTAAACCTATTCTTTTTATGCAGATCCTTCAACACCGATTTTGTGCTTGCAATCGCTACCAGTCTACACATCGCTGCAGACACACCGGCAGGACTAAGGCAGCCAGTCATGAAGCTAAATGCATATTCTATGTTATTGCTAAAAGAGTGTGCATTAATGCAAGGATGGTGTGCGATAGCACCGATTGGTTAGGTTCTCATCAACACACCCAGTGAGGCAACTGGGAGCAGTAGTCCATTGGTGAACTGGGCTTAGGTAATGCCTGGTAAGCAACTGGGCCAGTACTGTTGGCTACTGTAGTGTGCATGAATGTATGGTACGGTGGGAATGAGGAGACCTCAGGCCACTGCACATTGCCACAGCCAAAAGGTAGCAGAAGAGAAAGCAGCATTTCCCTAAACACACCCTTTCCATCCACAACCTCAACCCGGTTACCCTACATCCCCTACCCATCCAATCCACAGACCCAAACCTTCTTTCCCCATAGGCGTTGTGCAAGCCCTGTGTAGTCACAACACAGGGGCAAAGAGACTGCTCGGGGGGGAGGGGGTGTAGGAGTATGTGCTACCTCTGCGTGCAACTGGGCCCAGACAGGGGTGTTGAGGCTTAATCTGGTGTAAGGAGGCGATCATGTGTCCATCTAGACTGCATTTGTCGAAGTTAGTCACTGAATTCTGATGCGTGCAGGGAGCCATGCCGGTGGCAGATGTCCACCAAATTGGTGTTTTTATATATACACCTGGAGGCTTGGATTTGAGCTTTGTTATTGATGCCATCAGGTTGTCTGTGTGAGAGTCCTCTATGTGCAGTAACCGGAATGGCTAACCCTCGCATTTCTAAGTGCCACACATTGGCTACCCCCAAGGTTCCTTCCAAGTGCAACACATTGGCCACCCCCAATTGACCAACCTTGACGTCTCCACCACATTGTCTGACCCCCCCACCCCCAAAATACATCCACATGCAACTCATTGTCTGCCGCTTTAAGTACATCTATCAGGCTATTTTAGGAGCATAGCAGGTATTAGTTGGATGGAGGGCTGAGAGCACAGGATGGTACAACCCCATGAGGTTTTTGTGGGGGGGGGACCAGAATGTGTCTCAACCGTTAGTCCCCAGGAATCTGTCATCCAGGTGGCCAGGACATGGCCATCGCATTTGGATCCAGTTCCTGGGGGGTGTAGCAGTGCGGAAGAATCACCTATGTGGGTTACTTCAGGGAGTGGGAGACAAATGGTGAGACGCAGCATTTCCTTCCCTGCAACCCCTTTACTCCATGCGATCAGGTAGCAAACTAGGAACTCAACCCCCCCCCACTTTTCCAACATAAACACTTACTCATGGACAGCTCGCTAACACCCGAGCCGTATACCAGACATGTACCAATACATTGGACAAGCAATTACTGAACATTGCACACACACCTGACTTCCATTACACTTCCCCACACTGAAAGGTGAAGCACGAGAGCACGCTGAGCGAGGAAAAGCACATGAGCAAGCAGAAGTTCCAAGATGGCAGTTTAATGCAAGGCAAAATGGTAAAGCAGAAGGGGATTGCAAGGAGGCAAGTGCACTTCCTTTTTGATGAGGAACCATTACTTTCATGGACCTCCAAAAATAGAAAATGTAAGAACAGGAAACAAGGCTGAAGAATCCTGCATTGTGTATCGGCAGTACCCAGGGCTCTCCCGCATCAATCGTCAAGGCAGGGAGAACCTCTAGCTGCTAGGGTACTGTCTTTAGCTCCTACAAAAAAGCAGCACCAGTGAAATCAGCCCAGCCAGTGAGTTGGGGAGACCGATACCAGACCGGTCTGTGTTAAAGCCAAGGTTGCATGCAGCAACATTGTATTGTAAATGCTGAAGCGAACCGTATATGAAGCGTGTGTGATCAGCACGACTAAAATATGAGTGAATGAACTTTGAAGCCAAGATACAATACCGTAGACGGTGGTCCAGCACTGCGTGCATGCTCATTCAAGTCTCTGTAAGGTATCCAACTGAAGTGGCAAAAGCAAACGTCGAGTCGAATTGGTGCTGCAACGGGCCAAGCCAAATCCTGTGCACAATCTTCGATGTTAATAGCATAGAAAGTTGATGAAACATGAAGTTGGTACGAGCCCAGCGGAGTGAGATGAGATGAGCCGAGAGCTTTTGGTTAAAGCAAGTGTGTTAAAAGGTTAACGATGTGGAGGATCTCAGCCCGGCTGAAGGAGATCCATGGTGAAGCGTGAATCACCCGAGAAATTGAATGCATGAATATCCTGCAAGCATTGTGTTGAGGATCTGAGCCTGGCTGAGCGGGAAGTACTTGTGAAAGCCTAAGAGTCAAGGAACATAGTTTGCCGCATCAGGCGATCTGAAAGAGCAGCCTTTGAAAAGATGATACTTGGCACAGAAGACCCTGATGCGAATGATTGAACTGTATCCTTGTGCTAGGGAAACCAGAGACTGTGCTAAGCACGAGTGTACCACCTTGAAAATGTGGGGGAATGGAGGCCAACTGCAGGAACATCCTGACATATCATTTGTGAAGCTTTTAACACGGTTTCACACATGACTTGTATTTAGAGGTAAGGTTTGGCAATCTGTTTAATATGTTTATTAGTATAAGCCCTTTATTTTGACAAGACATCACAAGGACTGCGTTATTTGATGGTCGTAGCTTGCTTCCATCTTTAGATTTAGGATATTAGATTGGCATTTGTCAAACCATTATTGAATTTCAATAAACACCCTTGAACTGTGGTCACTTGTGTCTGTCTTATTGTTGATATCAGGTCTTCCATACAGGTGGGGGGGGGGACCCTCAGATGTAGTATGAGCGAAGTTTTGCTTTGTATTGCAGACATGCACTGTAATGTCAACAATTCTCATGTTGACATCTGGTGGGGCCAGATGCAAACAGGAAATTGGCCCCATAAAGAGATGTGGGTAGCCCATCAGGCAGCATTAAAATGGCCTCACATTGTGAGCCCCAATGGTTTGCCTGTAAGACAAATATTCAGGAAGGGGTTCAATAAATATAATCTTCAACGCATTCATGTTTTCAGAAACGTGAGAAAGTGCTCTGCCAACTAATGAGATTAACAGCCAAGCAATTTTTATGTAAATGGTTCTTGGGGTGCAAGAGCCTATCAAATCCATAGTTTACCCATTTTGATTAATCTGCAGCCATGTTGCATATTCCATTTCCTTTCATCTCTTCCACTAAGCTTCTCTGGCTCTGTCCTACAGTGGTTCTATTCCCATCTGACTGAACATGCTCCCGCATGGTCCGATCTTCACACCCTTTTCTGTATGTTGTCGCCCAGGGACCTGCTCATGGTCCTTTAGTCTTCTCTTTCTACTAATCCTCTCCGATCCCATCAGAACTTCCAATCTTTGACACTTCTGGTAATACTCAAATCTTGTTCTCCCCTCTGGTGAGAATCTCTCTTCTGCCTTTCATAACTTCTGTCTCAACTACTCTGCACTTCGTTTCCTTCATTCAAAATACATTTCTCCTCAACTGGTCAGTTTCTACCTTAGTTCTCATTTTTAATACTCTAATCTGTAGTGAGAAGGAAGGGGAGGAGCAAACACTCACCACATTGCCAATTTCCATTTTTATAACTTGTGATGCTCATTCTTTTGATGTCCTTCAGTGCTAATAAAATAGCTAATTTTCCTTCATCATTTCTCATATTAACTACTGCTTCGCCCCACTCATTGGTCTCCCTTCTTCGCATCTGGCTCCTTGACACGGTTTTTAATTCTATTCAGCTCCTCCTTCGACTCCCCTCAGCCCCCCATCACTCCTTCATTGCCTCACCCCATCTCTCCTTTTATAGTCCCAATATTTGGAATTCCTTTCTTGTTCTGTCTCTAAACCGAGCTGAGCCCAACCAATTGTAATTGTCCTTACTGGCCCCTAAACACTTGAATGCTTTACCCTGCTGACTCATCTGCAAGAACACCTTTTATTACTTCTCGCTAATAGTCAATTTCTTGTGCCTCTTGAATTTGCCATCTCACTTCATTTTGTTTGTATAGTCTAAATAAAGTGCTTTGGTGCAAGTGCTCTATAAAACTCAATACATCAAATGATATACATTAAAAGGGCATCCTAGCAACTCTTATAATCCTACCATCACCTAAGCTGCACTTCAATGTGTACAGGGAAGCATCACCAAGCTGGAAAGTAATGGGAAAATGTAACCCTGGTTTTAGACAATGGTTGTGGAAATTGCAACAGAACCCAATGTACTGAAGGGTTTAAACTACAAAGAATAGGACTGGTCAAGCATTTTATTTGGCACTCTACGGAGGGGCAAAGCTAGAGGTACTATTGACGAATAGTCTGGCCACATTCTAATAACGACTCATGTAAGTTAGTCGCCAACCCACTATGTTTGGTTTTAAGGAAAGTTGCCTTGCCACTCAAAAGCCCAGGTCATGTGTTATTCCCTTTGGCTACATACACATAAGGGAGCAGTATGGAAAGTCATTGGAAGCAATCTTTTGGTCTCATTATATGGTCACCAGTATAGACCGGTGAAACCAACCTTGTAATTGTTCTATACAACTTTTGGGCATGGTTTCTCCATTGGATGTCCAAAACAAACAGACGACTGACCCAATAACTGTTACGCTCACCTGGCTCCCACAGAGGCATCGATCTGAACTGGACAGCTGCGGTCTCCACCAATGTGACCCGTAGGGCTGAGATGACGGACTGGACTGGCCCACCTAGCTTCGTTTGCTTGGCCTGTAGGAATATTCTTCTGCAAATGGAGAAAGGGAATTAACCACCCGTGGAGTGTAAATCCCCCCCCACGTCCCTGCTGTTCTCCCCACGGATCACCTTTGATGTCCCCTCTTATAGTCTCACCTGATGGTTTGAAAGGAGGAGCTCTCCATCCTGCATTGAGTGCAGGGGCGCGTTGATTACCAGTTGCTTCACTGGCTCGAAGGAATTGGTGAGCTCCAGAACAATCTTGACTCCGAAAAGTATGTAGTTCGTAAGAGTTCAAATGCCCGACTTTCACTCTTGTCCGATTCCTTGCAGATTGCAGCTTGACCCTAGTGAAGAGTTCCTTGTGGCAACTGGTAATATTCTGATAAGGATTTGCATTTCCAACACAGTTCGATAAATCATGTCAATATGTAACCTGTTGCCTTCTCCCTTATTCAGGCACTGAGAGAAAGTATGAAGTCTCTGGGAATACCTCCAGCGGTAAAATCAGGTAAGTCTATGGGGGGGGGGGTTACTAATATTCCTCTGTGTATTCCCTTGGCTCACCTTGCTGTTCTTGTCTACTCCTTAGGTGCCGGAATGCGGTGGGAACATGCAGGAGGATGCGGTGTAATGTGAAGATGCTGCGAAGGCCGGTGAGTTCAGCGTGGCGCTGCAGCAGGCGAGGCGACGCGCGCATAAAATAACTTTTTTTCCAGCTCGAAGGCACGATGGATCAGGAATTCAAGGTATTGCTCTTGTTCCAACCTTTTCTCCTTCTTTCTCCCTTTTTCTAGGAGCTCCAAACTCGAGGCGGGCGTGGCAGATGGCTGGATGCAGACTTGCAGGCACGGTGAGTGTTACGCTGCTGGATGCAGAATAAGACAAAGCATGTGCTGCTCTTTGGGCGTGGTTTAAATAGCCTCCAAAGTAGTCCCAGGTAAGTATTCCTCCCCAGCCCCGCCCGAGTAAAAAAAAAAAAAAAAATAGTCCCTAGGTAAAATAGTCCCTTCCAAGCCTCATTTGGCTTGGAGCTCTTGCAGCATGGTATGCATCAGGTAAGCCAAACAGCCCGTAGCAGGGGTTTTTGGGCTTGCCCAAAATAACTTGATTCCCGCTTCCGGGGTTGCTGGACCAGGTCTGGACCCCCGGGGGTAGGCATCATGACAACCCCCTACATCACCAAAGCAAGAGGAACTCCCAATCAACAACCACAACTCCTCAACGCACTCGGCAGGAAACACCCTACATGCAATTTTTGCCAAAGAAAAAAATCACCACAGCACCTCCGATACAAATACTATTGAGCGACCATCTCATCCCATTCGTGATCACTCTGCCCACCCAAGCCAACATCCAAAACTCACAACCACCACCAAAAGAAACTGGAAACACGTCAAAGAAAGCGACCTATTCTAACAACTGGAATTAAAGAAACTCAACTACAGAATTGGAGCCAGCCAACCTAGACGGAAAAGCAGAGATACTGCACAAAGGGATCACAGATACACTAGACAAGATTGCCCCAGAAAAACCATTCACCCCAACAAAGAAAAGAGCAATGGAAAAATGGTGCACCCCACTATTAAACATGAAAAAGGAAAAACAGAAAGATGGAACTGGAATGGAGGAAAGAATACAACCCAGGGAAAAAAAGAAAAAAGAATCAATAAATAAACTGTACCAGAAACAAATCCGTGCATACAAGAAGGAAATTCAAAAGGCAAAGAAAAGACATTACGATGACAGAATCAACAATGCCACCAACACACAAAAAGACATGTTTAGCATCATTGAAGAAATGAGAAACCCACCAGGATGCGATAACACCCAACCACCTCTGAAAAACTATGCAACGACCTGGCAGATCACTTATCGACATCCGTCAAACCATACCAACCAACCACAACATACAACCCAACTAACCCAACTCGGAACCTCAACAAAACTCTGAAGCTTTCCTGAAATATCAGCACAGGCATTCGCAATGCTGGTTAAACGAAGCAGGAAAGCGGGATCACCCTTGGACCCATGTCCCCCAGACATCTACAAATCGATCCTCGTGCAAGTATCACCAGCAGAACACTGCAGAAACCTTCCAAATCTGTCACTATCAACAGGGAGAGTGCCGAAAATCTTCAAATCTTCAAATCAGCATACATCAAGCCACTCTAAAAAACACAAGTGGTGACATAGATGACCTTTCGAACTACAGGCCAATCTCTAACATCCCACACCCAGCGAAACTTCTAGAAACCTACGTATATAAACTAACCCAAGAACATGTAGAAAAACAACACCTGCTGGACCAAGCTCATATCGGTTTCAGACCAGCTAGAGGAACGGAAACATCACTACTATCCATCTGGGACAACCTAAAAACTAATGCAGACTCTAACACTACCTTAACCCATATTCTGCTCGACCTGTCCGCAGCCTTTTGACACAGTTAGCCACGACACCCTGACCAAAAGATAAGACATCGGCATAACAGACACAGCACTACGCTGGACCAAATCATTCCTAGCAGACAGAACAGAAACCGTATGGATAAAACCTTCAAATCCACTCCACGAGTTAACGCCTGCGGAGCACCACAAGGATCCTCACCATCTCCACTATATTTCAACATCTATCAGACTCCGGTCATCAGAATCTTGAAAATATACAACATGACATGTTACAACTACGCAGATGACACTCATATCTACAAAATTAAAGACACTGATGCCAACCATTCAACCCCAACAGGCCGTCTAAAAGAAGTCTTCAACTGGATGGATGCCAACAACCTGAAAATCAACCCAGGAAAGAAGGAAATCATGATCGTATCCAAAGACCAAGAGAACGAAACTACCATCCCATGGCCTACGGAAATGGGAAAGGCTCCAACACCATCGACGGTAGTAAAAAATCTGGGAGTCCTAATGGACAACCTAACCCTGGAACCACAAATAAATGCAACAGTGAAGAAATGCTTTTTCCCTCCTCCACACGGCAAGAAGGATTCTACCTTTCCTCTCCTTCATGCACAAACCACTCACTATCGTCGCCCTAATCATGTCTAAAATTGACTATGCAAACAGCCTCTACCTCAGAATACCAGAATACCTCCTGAAGAAACTAACAGATCCAAAATGCAGCAGCCAGACTACTCCTCAAACTATCCAGAAGAGACCACATCACTCCAGCCCTAAAAACACTACACTGGCTCCCAGTAAAACATTGAATCACGTTCAAAACAATGTGCATAACGCACAGAACAATCAGCGGACAAGGACAAAAGAAAATCACAGTCTACAAACCAGCGATACCCCTCCGATCAAGCAACAAAAGCCGCCTGGAACTCAAACCATATGACAAAAACTTGGAGGCACCTCCTTCTACCACTTAGCCGCAAAAACCTGGAACATCCCAAAAGAAATAAGAAACACTAAAGATCACCTAAAATTCAGGAGATCACTTAAAACCTGGCTCTACAACACCACAGACTAAACCAAGAAACCGAAACTGGAAAAAAAGAATGACTAAACCAAAAAGACACATCCCTGACCCGAGGGAGTACCGTCCACGGCACCTGGACGGGGACACCGGATAGACTGGAACACAGGCGGCATATATGGAGACAGAGTCAACTACCCCAGACAATCCCACCAACACTCTCGCACGCCCTTACTTAATCACCATCAGGTACCACACGTGTGTGGTATCATCAAGATATTGTCAATCACCCCACTACCCGAGAGGTTGTCATTAGCAGGTGCAATGGTCACAGGAGTATGAACGGAAGATAAGGGGAGCTATGAGAGAGCACGCTATAGGCGGGGGCTAGAGGAGTAAGGAACCTGTATGCCAGTCAGACCCAAATCTGGACAGAGCCGCAACAGGGGAGTCTAACGCTTCAATTCAGGATAGAGACGCAAACTAACCAACCCTACTAACAACTTCCCTTTCTGCATACACCTCTCTAACTCCAAACCAATCACAACCAAAACCTACAGCACAACAAACCGCACAAACTTCACTACATTACACAAAAACCCCCCAAAAAAATAATAGCCTTGCACAACAGTACACGACGACTAAGGGCTGCAAACACCCCAGGCCCAGCCAACGGACTAACCGGCTGAGGCCGCCAACAGCACATCATTGCTCCCTTGCACTATTCCTGCTTCCCCCCACTAACTCAGCCTCCCCTCCTCTTTCAGAGCCACCAAGGGACCACTCCGCAGGTGATAATGTTAAAGGACATTTGTACCGCGCACTAACATAACATTGCTTGGCAGGCAATTGCCTTTCAGACCTTGGTCACAGCTACAATACTTACCTATACGCAATGGGTTTTCTATGAAGTATCCAGTAGTACCAATCAGGATCTAAACTCCTGTTAACCACCAAAGACAGTGAGGATATAAAAGTTAATATAGCTACTATGGATTCATACTTTGCTGCAAGAGTTTATGGCCATAGTTTGCTGTGAGGGGCATTCGGTTGTCCCCATTGAGCGTGCTGATGGCACTACACAAATTTGAGGGCGGCTGCAAGGTATGGCTGAGGCGGAGCCTTCATCTTTTCCATCTAGGACACGTTTGACTGGGTGTGTTCTTGCACCCCAATCTTTAACTGAGCAAGAATTACACCATTACTGAGGTCTCAATTCTGCACATCCTTAGTCCATTAGACACATGATGCAGTGTGTCCTACTTACCAAAAGACCCTCCGACATGGATATGCATGGTCTATGGACAGAAAAGTTTCTGTAAACCTCTCCAGTTGATGGCCAGGCATGGCAGTTCATTGTACAGTCCTTTAAAGTTTTAAAACAAAGACTGCATATTTCTAATACCAAAGTATTTTTCATGCACAAAATTGTCTGCCCATGGACAAAAGCAAATTGTATGAAGCAGACGAATGGCAGGCTCTTCTGCTTTGCCAGAAAAAAAGGGGGGGGTTGTCTGTAAAGGCCATACTGACAGCCTACAGGGCAAAGACAATAGCAAAAGGCCCGACCACTTGCCATGTAGACATTTGAGGATAGAGGATGCACAGTCGATGGGCACCATAAGATCGATTTCCCCCCCCCAAGGGAGGTCACAGGTGACTCAATCAGCAGATAGGTATGCCCTTAATGATGAACTAGACATTGGCTATTGGGTCAAAACCTCATGCAGCGTTCCATTTAAACTAACTTGGCAGACTAAAATGTCAATTGACCAGAGAGATCTGCCTACAATCTGTTCTTGGAACCTAACAAATTAGTGTCTAATTGGAAAGGTATTAGAAGAAATGTTACTGCGATGATGACTAACGGAAGAACTTGAAGCTGAAAGAAACATTGGTTCAATCTTACTGCTCAAAACATCTGGCATAGAGCCATATCATATCTAATTTGCATAAGGAACATATACTCCTTGACATTTAGGTTTAATTTGAACCCATTGAAAAGAAAGCTGCGACTAGCCAATGAAGGAAGGAGAAAGCTTTAGGACATTTGTGAGGTTCATAACCTTGCCTGAACAACAGTCTCCCCCCCTCCCCCACTATTTCTTCCTGCACTTATCAGACGTGCACTACCATTGGTGATCATCTATTTTATTTATTATTTGTTTTTGCTTTTGCTCCGCTCTTTCCACTCCTCCCCCCCAGACCCATACACTTCTCCGCCCTCCCTCTCTTGCGCGTCACTGGGCATAGTAAGATCGTCGTTTTGTTCTCCCTCGTTTCCCCTACCAGGTCTGGTTGCACTGTGCGAGCGCAATAGATCTGCTATTCTATCCGAGCTACAGCAGTCACCCTCTTGCTTTACTCCAAACATTGCAGTCTTGATTTTCCAGCAAGAAGTTGGAATCGTTTCACCAGGTCGGTCATGGGAGCCAACTCTTATGAGGTCCAACAATGACTGTTCTTATGAACTTAATGTTTTTATAAATTGGATTATAGAGCAATGTTGTATGTCTTACTTTATTGGAAAAGGTTTCTAATATAAAGTTGAAAGAAAAATAAATGTAGTTTGTCTTGACCCTCTACACATCTCACTCACTCTCCTGCATCCACAAACCCAACACACATGCACCAGCAATCCCAACAACCCTCATCCTACTTCGTCACACTCCAAATTTGCATCACATGCCAGATTAACCTGCAACCTCCATCACAGACCTCCCACATAACATTGATTAATGTCGGTCTACTCACGGACGGCACCAAAGCTCAACAGAGGCTATACCAGCGCCAACTCCAAGGCCCCTGTTGAAAGACTTTCTAAAAGTCAGTAAGCCATCAATTTAAATCTGGAATTGTAATCTGCCTTTGTATGTTTTAGACAGTTCTGGAAAGGGGAAATCTTTACTGGGACATTAGATCTCCCCTTAGGCAAGTCACTTTTAGCTTCCAAGCACCCACTTACCTCTGCCAGAAAACTGTCAAATTGCTCCTGTGAATCAACATAGGATCGTCACAATCGTATGTCAATTAAAACAGCACTGCTCATTGTAGCGAACACTACATGCAGTGGTAGAAATGTACTGAAAAAAGTAGTGAAACTTCTCGGCGGGGAGAGGGTAGGACGGAAGCAGAGTGAAACATGTGACAATGTGTTGCAGCGGGGGCATTGCAATAGTCTAAGTGACTAGTAACTAAGGCTCCCATTACAACTTTACAGTTGCACAAGGACATGAATGGACAATATGGTCGTAAAGTAGAAGACTGGTAAACAGAAAACATTAAAGTAGTGGAATACTTCTCCCGACCGTTCGTGCTCCCTTCGATCACCGACTACATGACCACAAGCCAGAAGATGTCCAATGGGAAAGACTATGCCTTAGTGCTGCAACAGGAGGGTACGGATTGGGTAAAAAGTCACCATATTTAAGCTCCAGCTTAGAGTGACAGTGCTAACAATAGATGCATTAAATGAACTTGCAGCACATTTTGTATTTTATTGACATTTATATAGCGCTGTTGATTTTACAAAAAGTGGTACACCACAGGATTACGATGGAAAAGAAAAACAAAAACGCAATGAACAGGAAAGGGTCGGAGAAGTGGGGTTTTAACCAGATCCAGAAGTTGTGAAGTGAATAAAAACGAACGTCGGGAGGAAGAGTTCCAGAATGTGGGAGCAAGAATGGAAAGAGCGAGGCCACAAGGTTTCGGGACAGACGGTGTAGGTGTCGTGAGCAGAGACACAAGGAGTGGGGGGCTTGTTCAGGTTAGCGTTTAAAAAGAATCAGGAAATGGAAGAGACTGCATTCCAAGGGAAAGAAGAAGAGACGGAAAAGGGGAGATTTAACTATGAGACTTGCTACAACGGAGGAGCAAAAATCAGGGTGAGATCTCGAGAATAAGTTTAGCAGCATCGGAGATCCTATGTGCACTACAGAAAATATAGGATTGTTGGAAATGTGATCTAGAAACTCGCAAGGGACTTCATTTGTTTGAAACGAGAAGAGCCATATCACTTTGAAAAAGTTTTTGCAATTAGTCGCCATGCAAAATAAACATGATTAAGCCAGTGATTTTTTCTTGCCTTTGCCGATCTGTTTTGTCGCACAATTGTGTGCCATGACTAAAAGCACAAGTGAAACCATCGCACACCCCGAGTACACTACTGGTTGTGATCGGATAGTGGAACATGCCTACACCATCAGTGGAATTGTCACCCAACACATGGCACTCCTTTTGAGATGCACAGGTGGGCGAAGAACCTGCCAGTCTATTTAAATAGTTAAACCAAATAAATCTGGGTAAACCAACCAATGTACTTTTAAGCAACTGCATTCTAGGAATTGTACCCATTGCGGGTCACACTTCCTGCCAATATGCCATGGGGCATTGCCACATTACTACATTGGTTGAAACCTTTGGCTTAGTTAGGTTGCTATTTAGTAACATTATGTCAAGACAGCTCAACATTTAGAAATTTCAAACCCAATAAGCAGGGATGTCATTTCACCAAAATGCCTGGGGTAGCGAAGTGACATCACATGACCCTTGACCACTGATGACATCACAGGAAGTGATTATTTGACCCCTCCAACCTAAAGTGACAACACGGTAAGCGATGAACACAACCCTTCACCCCTTGACAAAACAGGAAGTGGCATTACATAGCATTGTTTCCAAGTACACCAAGAAAAATGTGGTTAAACTATCACTGTAAAGTGATCAAATTTCATAAAAGGATAACCATTTGTTAATATCAGTGTGTATAGGCCCATATTACCAAATTACTGTGAATGCAAGCAGACCTCCAAGGCCAAACAATATGATGTGTTATTACATAGCGCTTCATATAGAACAAATATTCATACAATATTACCCAACCTTTGTTGGTACTCATCACCTTCAGCAGTACGAGAGGCAGAGTTGACCTTGCCGGGAGTCGAACCTGCAGATCACATTGCAGCAGCCAGCGCTCAACCCACTGACCCATCTTACTGGCTATAGTCATCAGAAAACCAGACACTCCAGAAACAAAGAGCCACATGCTGCTGGCCACAGCCCATGAGCCACAAAAGCAAGGGAGATCACAGGGGTAGCAAGGGAGATCCCCCCTACCCCAAATTACGTCCATGGCAATAAGATGGAGTACATGTCATCAAGCGCGAGGGTACTTCATGGGCACTAAAGTAGCAAGCATTCAGAACATGCAAAAATTCAGCTGCATGGATTAAACCCAAATTCAGAAGCTCTCCAAGCACAAGATGACACGGTGTTAAGACATTTCAAGAAACAAATTGCTGTAACTAGACCAGGCAAGTCATGGTGGCAGGTTGGATTTTCTGATTGTTGGGGGGGGGGGGGGGAGGGGGGGGGTGGAGAGGCTGTGAATAATTCACTACTGCCTTGCAATAGTACAATGAATCTAGATTAAAATGCACACTCAACCCTCGTACAAACCAAAAGCCAACAATCATAAATGTAGTGGTACAGAACAAATCTACCTCCTTCACCATGTGGCAACGTGGACAAAGGGAAGGCTATACTCTTGAGGGGAGTGAATGTGGTACATTAACAACC
This sequence comes from Ambystoma mexicanum, assembly GCF_040938575.1. NCBI lineage: Eukaryota > Metazoa > Chordata > Amphibia > Caudata > Ambystomatidae > Ambystoma > Ambystoma mexicanum. The sequence goes on along the minus strand of NC_090927.1, from coordinate 380,991,639 downwards.
CAAGCCGCAAAGTATTACAGTCCAAACCAAAGGAATGTCCAGTCAAGGTTCTATAAAAATATATATAGACAATTAAAAATGTACCATGTACAATAATTAGAAAAACATCAAGCAAAATCCACCCCTGAGGAAAGACCACCAAATAAGCAAAGAAAGTAGATGCAGCATTCTGGGTAATGACTCTGGGGTGAAAGGCAAGCAAAAGCAACAAAGTTCTTCAAAAAGGGATATGTACTTGTGAGGAAAATAGGTTTCAAAGTGGCCTAACCAGTCTCTACGGCCCACATATAAGCCAAGGCAGCAGTCAATAGTACCTTCTTTGCAGTTCATGTTGGTTCGGCAGTGTGAAGATCGACAGAAAGCAAAAGTCAAACACTCCAAGCAGTTCAATGGGGAAAGCACTAGGCTGCTGGCTGTCTTGGCTCTCAGGGTGCTGTGAACCGCAATCCAGGAGCTCAGGGACAGAAGTCCTTTTATCATGTCCTCAATGACGGGGGAGGCTGACAATTTCAGTCCAATATTTGTGATGTCCTGGGTACCACTGTAGCTGGCAGAGCGCCAGGTCCGGTTCCAGCAGAATATCAATCCCAGTGGTCCATGGAGATCGGTTGGGGACAGAGCTGGTCCCTGCCTTGGAACAACTTGGCCCTGAAGACCATTCGCATAGGGAAGCATGGCATAACCACCTTACACTAGTGATCCGATAGACACGAGGTTCGATTTCCAAGTACTAGGGTTTATTGCAAAGCAAATATATTCAGTCAGCCGTCTGGGTCCAACGTCTCAACGTGCATCACCAAGACCTCGTGAGATGCAAGAGAGTATTCTACAACAGTAACATATGAACATACAATCATACAATCATACAATCTTTTGGGACGCATCAAAACCGCCCATAATGTATCCTCGAGCTAGGGTTCGGTAATTGACAATGACACATTTCTTACTCACTCAATCTATATTACTTGTTTTAGCAACAGTTGCAATTTGCAGCTTGCAGACATGGTTCTTTGTTATGAAGAACACAAAGCTCTTGTTCGGCAAGGATACTGTGTTTGTGGGAGAGACATTCCAAAGCGTGTTATCTACTAGTTTCCATTCATGAACTGGGGTCAGTTTGCTCTGAGAAGAGCCCCGAAGGGAGGGGGGTGTGGGGGCCGCTGGAAAAGTACGATTCATGTGTAACAGCTCGTTACTTCAGTTTTAGCAAGAGCGGCCAGCACCTGGCCCGCTGATTAAAGGCCTCTCTACTCGCCTTCACGGATGAGAGGGAGGAAAACAATGCATTTCTGTACTGTTTGGCATTTCTGTCTGGGCCAATCTCTCAACATGTAGACGGTGCCACTGCACCGTGTATAAGCTTTCAGAATAAAATACATTTAGCAAATCGTTTAACAGAAGAGAATAGAAAGTATAGAAAGTAAATGGCAGAGGTTTCACAAGATGGCCACCCTATGGTTATACTGATGATTCTCCGTTGGCGATGTAGGGCATAGGGCATATGATGCAATTGGATTTCAGCCAACATAATATAGCTTCTTAGGGTAGTTTCTATACTTGCACCACGGTAGCTGGCAGAGAGCCAGGTCCTGTGCCAGCAGAATATCAATCCCAGTGGCCCATGGAGATAGTTTGGGGACAGAGCTAGTCCCTGCCTTGGAATGCCCACCTTGACCTCACAACTTGGACTTCTGTTGGGAGGCAGATTATCCATAGCTCCTGCCCACCCCCAATCCAATACCGCTTAAGTGAGAAGCGTTACTCAGACAACCATACTGCCCTAAACCCAGGCAGGCACAACAAGCCTGACAATCTGAGCTGAAGATGGCAAACGCGGTCAAGCTGGCATGAAGTAGACCTGCACTCCAATGAACAGCACGTACACTAGGTTGAATGTGCATTTAGAAATTAAACAGATTAACATAGCAACCACAAGACATGAACATAACAGAAAATACAAGCAGAATGCAACCCGAACACCATGCGAGTATAGCTCAAAAGACAGCCATCTTCTATAAAATAGAGAACAAAGCATGCTTTTAATAGACAAAAGACTGGAGACCTTCAGAGAATTCAAAAGGCTGAATGCAGAGCTCAAGAAGCAGTTAGTGCCAAGGACAGGAGATAGGTTGTAAACACAGAAGCCACATGAGCTGGTGATTTCCATGACATAAGCAGGATACTCCACAATTCATACAAGCATAAAAGAGCACAACCAAAGCACGTTAGTTGAAGGCCATGGCACAGTGAGCCAAACAGACCCCATAAAGAATAACTTCCCCAAGGGCAGCAGAACACGGCACCTCAATGAAAAGCTAAAATCCAAATAAGAGGCAATTCCACTTAATACATGGTCCTCTTAGCACACGACTAGTGAAAGACTCTGGCTGTTCATTAGGTGCCAGCAGAAGATAGGACACCGGTGGTACTCCAAGAGCACACTGACTCAATGCCAAGAACAGAGAAATTGCTGAGCGCATGACTCAATGAACAAGGGATGGCCATTTCTTTCATGAATAAAAGACAGCTCTTTGGGCTCTGTCCCCTTCAACCTGTCTGATGCATATCTTGACGACATGTAAAATGTCCAAGATTGGTTAGTAAGAAACCAGCCAAATACCTTACTGTCATACCGCCCAACATGTAGTAGGCCAACCAATTGTTTGCCTTAGAATTGATTTACCTTTACGTTTATCAATATTGAGATGGTCTCGGGAAGCAATCAGTACAGTCCAATCTATAGTCATCCACAGAAACCTATCCCCATTCCCCTTAAGTTTTAGTAATTATGATGCAATATCCTTAATAAAATGTATTTAGCCCATTGTTTTGTATCCAGAGAGCTGAGAGACTGATTAATGTGTGTATGCTGTCCCTACTTTATTTGGATCATAAAGCTGAGCATCGTGGAGTTTCGTGTGAAACTATTTCAGTACCTCTTCCATACCTGGGACTTCTGGGCCCTCAATACTTAAGGGCTAATCTCCCAGCAGGGTCCAGTGAAACCTTCTGAAGTGAGGATTTGAATACGCTTCCAAGAAGTGGTCCAAGACACCCTTTATAGGCAAAAGATTGGACAAAGGGTGGCCTGCTTTAGGGGTCCATTCCATGCTCTTGAACTGGGTTGCCCTAAGAATGTCACACCAAAATGCTTTGCTCCAGAGGAAGCGAAGGGAACGAGAAAGCCTAATTATCAAGAAGGCAGAACCCTCCCAAACTGTACAGATACCTCTCTGGCTAGCCTAACTCTGCCCTCTCCCCTTTTCAAAAGGGATCAAACGCCTTTAGAAATTCAGCATCCTGTTGAGGGAGCCTGGCCTTGTGAATAGGCGTTCCTCTGGGTTTCTACCCCCAGGCCTGTGGAGCGGCACATTACCTGCCCTTACAAAGGCACCCCTACCAGGCTACCTTGCTGCTAGTAGAGCAGGGTCTGGGGGAATATCCAACTTTTCCAAAGCTGAACTGGGCCCACAGGGTAGACTTGTGCGATATCATTTTAATGTGGCTAGGATAACCGATGCTGGACAGCATACCCAAACTCGGCTATGGCTTATATTTACAGTATCATGTGCAACCAGGACAAAATCAAGAGTCGTTTTTGAAAAAGGGGTGCATATTTTAAACGCAGCCCTGTGCTTCAGGCTCGTGTCGCTGCAGCCATCCAGAGTGCACCTGTGACCACAACCTGCTCTGGGCCGCTGGTAGAGCCGGTGATTTGAATCTAAATTCTGATGCAGCAAAGCACAAATACACTATGCTTTTGTCATGGAGCTAGTGAAAGGGCATTTCTCTTTCAGAGTGGGAATTACCTGCATCATTTTATTATATAATTAAAAAAAAAATTAAAGAGCCAGGGTGATCACATCCTTGCTAAATGTCAAGTCATCACTGAGGCAGTTCTGCTTCGTTGAGCGAGTGCAGTTTTCAAAGTTACTGCACATGCTACACTCAATTGTAAGCAGATAGTGAGCTAAACCCCTATGAGTTCTATATTGCATATGTTACTTCTCATCAACCACTGACTATTACACTATGCTGTGCAGTATATGGTACTATGTAATATAACCATGTAAGCAAAGCTTTATTCATGGGCCGCTTATTGTAACCCTCAAGCAAGCCTTACGTATTTGTTACAGCGCCTCGATGCCTGTGGGCTGTAGTGCGCTCTACAAATCCAAAATAAATAAAATGGGCATTGGGTAGGCATCACAGCATAGCCACCCAGTGAAGGACAATCTTTCCAGCTCCTACACAGATTGTACAAACATTAGCATAGTTAATTACAAAGCAAATGACCTGCAAGAATCTTTCAAAGCACAAACAATTCTCCAACTAGGGCCAGCCATGGGACAGGTTGGGCCACTCCCCTGCTTCACAGTGCATCGTTACCCTCTCCTGGTCTTAGTGAGATCAGAAAGGCTAGACAGTTCTGGAATGCTCACATCAGTGAAGATTGGCACAAAATAGTGTATTGCAGTTAGTGTGGTCATTACACCCGAGATATCCACTTTCCACGGCATCAGACTAGGCAAGACATTTGCCTTATAACCAGTCGTCGATTCAATAAGCTTTCAGGGTAAAATGCTGCAGTTGTGAATGAATAGATCGGGTTGAGAGATTGAAGGTGAGATGCGAGTTAAGCAGGAAATCGAAAACATGTAATTGCTAATCACTGACTTGTGCAATTGATTTGGCTGTCATTTTGTACACCTGCCCCCCTACTACCCTATCCCCAGACTGGAAAGTTGGGAAAGCTTTGTTAAGTTAAACAAAAAACCACTTCGGCCTACTCCCCATTCTTTTTTCCCGGACCAAAAAAAGGGCAATTTTTGCTTCACCACACAGCCCAAACCGCTGACTGTGGTCCAAAACAATTTGGGCACAAAGTTGACTTGCAATCCTTTTGTTTGGGTTATTCTGTTTTTTGAAAATATTTTGATGAAGGGGGTGCCCTCTTCCGGAATTATAGCTATATCCCACAATGCACTGCAGCAGAGGAATTTCAGAAATAAAAAAGGCATCTTTTATTTCAATGTGAGAACTGCTACACTAGAGGGTACACAAAACAAAAAAAAAAATTGATATAGGAGTTTGCAGCACAAACATTTCCTGCAGCTGCAGGTATTTGGTCCAAAACCCTCGGCTACCTGCAAAGACATGATTGGGAAATGTAAACGCATCACACAGTAAAACAAGTGTTTCAGTGGGTATGGGAGAGCAGGTATCTTGCCATGATCAGAGGGGCACTTGGTGAATGAGTGGGGGATGGGGTGTCGAGAAAATATTCAAAATGTTTGGACAACAATCTTGGCTGTAAAACTACCTATTCTCGGGGCTATATGTAGTGCATTGCCATTAAAGCCACAGGATGGGCAACGGAGGAAAAACAAAAAAGTATATTTATACATCTAGGTCGGCGGTGTTAAATGTAAAGTGGGCATGGCAGAAGAAATCGGGCTAGCTTTGAGACATACTCCAGATACTAGTAGATCTAGCAGTCTTGAGCACAATATTTGCTCAGAAATTTAGCCCAGAACGATTCAGAAACAAGTCAGGCAAGAGAAACAGCGCCAGGGATGCCAGGAACCATAATATGGATGTAGGAGGGCGGGGGGGTAGGCACCATGACCCACCAGAGAACCAAGCTAGTGATTGCCTGGTAAACCAGAGGGAAAGGCGCAAATCACGGTTCTTGCAGAGACTGGACCAAGAAGGATAATCTAATCCAAGCCAAGAAGAGGCAACTGCAAAAGCCCAGACTCAATGGACCATGAAGACTAGATTCCGGTGTGCTTAATGCAGACTGGTGCCCAATAATTGTCAGTATTAACACACAAGGAGCATGTAACAGGCTCACAATACACAGGCTCCTGGCCAAAACCACAGTGCAACCAGAGACCGCAGCATGTGCCTCATCCAAAAGCATCACCTTCAGAATTTTGGAATGCGAGTGGGAACAGAAGGCATCAATGACTGTAGGCGAACATCTAGATGGCCAAGGAAGAAATCAAACTAATTGGAAAGCCAAGAAACCAAAGCCCAGGAGGCCCAATGTATGCTACCAGGAATCAGGAGGATCCTTGCAGCCCACAGAGAGTGCGATATATGCACAACCTGTCTGGTGGCAGACCTCTAAACAACCATTGCACTTAATACATGTTTTGGTGATCTGCAAGCTCTCGCACTCTTAATGAGTTGGTCATACATGGTTCCCGTTATTTCACCCGACCAGGTTTTGGACTCAGACTTGGCTTTACTCTTGAGAGTTCAACATCTGTGGATGCCTTGGTCTGTGAGGAGTACTAAATCAAGGCGAGGCGAGCGAGGAACTGTACACCCGACATTGAGTTGGTCCCTGAAACGAGAATGCTTCCAGTGGGAGAACAGAATCCCTAAAGGGGGCAATCTGTATGCACCATTTTATTCATGACTCCCAGATACACTTGCATTGTTCCCATCCAGCAGCCTCTGGTTTTAGATGGCACTCCATCCTGGAGGGAGAGAGATCGTACGACACCCAAACACACTAGTTCATTCCCTATTCACCTTCTGCTTGGATCATTCCTAAACAGGAAGACCCCCGCAGTTTGACAAAAATCCTTGTACCCGTGAAGTTTATCCCAACCCCATACTGAAAGTAAAAAGAACTTTAATTCAAGATACTGTGCTGCATGTTCTTCCACACCAGTAAGTCGGAGAGCAAGGACTCCCTGGGATGTGAAGAGTGCATTGGTTGGAGTGCAAATGTGCTGAAAGGGTTTGTTACATAGCAGGTTTGACCCAGTACCTAGGACATCATATGTTAACAGGATTACCATAAGGGACTGGTAGTACTAGATTCTGATGGTACAACATTTCCTTCTTGTGGGGTTAAGCTCTAAGTAGCACAGTTCTGGCTGTCACCAGGCTTGTTCAGGTAACTAGTGTCATTTTGCAGTAGACCATTTAGTCTGCCATCAATCATACACTATAAGTCGTATACCTCATGAAAACAGACTGCAAAGGGTCATTTATGCGCAAGGGGTTTGAAGAAAGCATGCAACATATTAACTGAACCGTATTATAAGTAGCAGTTCCAATGTGGCAGGCAGTGTGGACAGAGTAGAGTTAAAGTTATTCACAACTCCATGAGCAGTGCACAGTGTTGGGCTGTGTTCAGTAACACTGTAAAACCTGCACAATCACTATTAGATTAGAGCCTCCCAGGTCTTGGAATTCACTAGAGCATTCACAAATTTTATTCTGCCATGCCTCAGGTCTAATATTTGCACTTCACAAGCTGCAGGCAAAGTCGATAGAAGACACTAATAAACATGATTTTCCATTGCTTTGTGCTGAAATGTGTGGGGAGATCTCGAAACCCATTTAAAGCTCTGTAGGTCGGCAGGGGGTGGGGGGGTCTTAGATGGAACACTTGCCTGTGAGGAAATCCTTGCTTGTCTAGGCTTTAAATAGGAATAGACAACCTCTCTGAATCCATGAACTGCTTGACAATCTGAGCAGATTATACAGCATTAATGTTTGCATACCTCCTCATTCCCACCTTAGATGGCCAAGGCGCCTGCAAGGTTGCAAAGTCTTCAGGGGACGACTGACTAAACGAAGCTGCTGGAGAGATGGATAAATGTGGAACCCTCAAGATCACAAGGACTGATACCAAGAAGCATCCCCTGAACCGTCTTGTTCACCACAAATTAATGTTTAACCAGACATGATAAAAATAAGTCATTCTAAGTTACTTATAGGTACAATTAACTATATGTAGTCATCTTAGAAGTTCATGTTAAGTACTTGTGTGCTGCAAATCTAATCCCAAATTCACCAGCTCGGCTTCCTAATGCAACCATCAGTGGTGAATCTGTGGTTATATTTTGTGCTGAAAACAAAGAATTGACAAAAGCAAGTTGACCATCATTGTAGAAGGTTAACAATTAATTTTTATTTATAGTGAATTGGTTCACAGATTTTAATTTAATTACACTAGCATACCCACCATGTCCACTGGCCAGGGCCTGCAGTTATGCGTCCTGGACATGGAAGGCAATGCCTTATGGCTCCTTAAAAACACTAAAATATGCCCGCTTGGTATGGTAGCAGGTTGATGCACAAGAAACGCAGCATCGTGCATAGTTTTGACGAATGTGTGGAGACCAGAACATTTGTCTGGGGGCACTGCTCAGATGCCATGGGCCACAGTTCGATCTGGGTCAGAGTCCTCGAATTTATATTAAGCATCAGGTTTGAGCACAACTGCAACACCCCAAAGCACCACTCACCCTTCCGGGATTGGAGGTGCCCCAAAAGACTACAATATACCACTCCCCCCCCCCCCCCCAATCACCGTCTATCCACAGGGCCACTGCTAAGTGCGCGGAGCAAAATGGCGGAAACATCCCCTCATTACACAATGTTATTACCTTCAAAGTCACTATTAAGGTGTCCACTGACAAATGCCTCAACCCCCACAAAATACGACCAGCAGAGTCATTAGGGGACGTTCTAGCAGAGGACGCATGGGGATGTTTGGGAGAGAGGTGAGGTGCACATTTAAGTGCGAGTCCCAAACTACACACGTTTGATCAAGAACAGCTGCGTTAATACCTTCAGCAGTTCATGAAAGAGCCAAAAACCCGTCCAAAACTCAACACAAGATATTCTTAACTTCTGGACCAGCATGCATACTTTAATCGTGGGGCCCGACCTTGCATAGTCTGGGGTGGCAGCAAAGAGTACTTCGGATTGTATATTAATGAACTGAACATTTACGAGTGGACCTCAATGTTAGTCTGTGGGCTTGCGAGTCTGCAGCAGCCACTTAAATAAAAGAAAACTGAACATTAAATGCAGGCGCTCTCCACAGCATACACCAGTCGTTAGTCTGGTTAGAGGGGTAACCTACAAGGGTTAGTTGCCGCCTTATTTCAACGAAAAATAGATCTCAATTTCAGGCACACCTCTAGATCCTCTACTGTACAGATCAGGACCTGCAGAGAGGGCACTTTACTCACTGGCCCTGCCACACGACACATTGTTGACCCAGGGATATGGGCAGATTGGGCATGGCTGCAGGCAATGCCAGTGGGGGCTCAGGTTCCTGGCAGAGTACATGCTATGGGCGGTGCCACTGGACATGTCAGCATAACTGGTCAATTCCATCTGCTGAACCCTGCATTTATAACATCCCTTTAAATTTTAAGTACAGACCCGATTACATTTCTGGAATAACCTTTGAAATACAGAGAATCCGAGACCAAGGGATATGTCGCAGCATAAAATCTAGACCTAGATCAGTCCATTGGTTTTGAGTGGACCATCAAAGTAAGAGTAAAGCATCCCGGAGGAATGTTTCACTCTAATCCTGCCCACTGTGTCCCATTACCACTGTCCGCGCCCCCCCCACCTGCCAACACTAGGGGGAAAAGTCTGAACTAAGTCGACTGATGCCATTGATGCGGCCGATCTAAACTTTGTGCATGTTTCTTGGAGTGGTGCCAAAAACATCAAGATGCTATTACTATGGAAATAGCGACTTCACCGCAACTACAGAGTTGCTATTTGCATCTTGTAGGCAGAGGATCTAATCTTCTATAAAGTTATCCTGGATGTTTATGGGAAAGAATGCCGCTTACACGGACTCTCCCAAACCTAAGTAGCCAACATGCAGGCTTCAGCGTACTCTACACAACCACATTTCTCATTGCATAACCTTACACGTTTGCTCAAACGTTCCATCACCTTTCTGAACAGGTTAAGTTCAGAGATTTGTTACGCTCACCTGGTCTCTGCGGAGGTGTTGGGGCACGGTTGCAGACCTCCCGGGGGGGGCGAGGTCACTCAGTTCCGACTTCGCCCTCAGCGCTTATGTGGTGACTGGTGGTAATAGGTGATGCTGCTCGTTACTGCTCCTGTGTGGAGAATAGGGGGCGTGAGTATGCCAGCCTGTGCGCCTGATCCCCTTCCAGACCCCTTGTCCCAAACAGTGGTACCCGTGGGATGCACTGTCCCTGGAAAGCTCACATGTTGATTAGTTTTGGCGAGCACTCCGTTCTGCTGCTTCTGGAAGGGGCGCTTGTATGATCTGGACCGAGTTCCTTCACTGGTCCCTTGCACGTGGTAGTCCAGTCCTGCTGCTACTAAGCCACTATACTTCAGGTAAGTGTTCCCGTTTGCCTTTGTCTTTCCTTGTCTGTTTTTTTTGTATTGTAAAGTTAGTTTTCTTGTATTGCTGTCCGTTCCACTTCTGATGTTTGCTCTTTTGCCTTCTTCCCTTGCAGGTGATGTTGCCGGCCCGGCATAAACTGGAGCTCGAGGCGGCAGCCAGAGGGAACGAAGAACGAAGCTGCTGCGGGACAGTAGCTGGTAAATTGTTAACTAGGGGGGTGCGCTGCGTTCAAATGCAGCGCGGTCCTAGGACGGATGTTCTAACCTGTTCTTCACAGGGTCAGAGTTAGAGAATGCAGAGTGCGGTGCTGCGGCGTCGGGATAAGATCACTGGATATCAGGAGATGAGTCTGCAGATGAAGCACCAGTTTCCAGGAGGAGTGTATGCAGGAGAATGCCTGGTTTCAAGGTAAGTAAACTGGTCCAATCGGCGGTGAGCGTCGCACGCGAGTCGCAGGTCTTCCTCCTGTACTGAAGAGGTAAAGGGGCCGTGGCTAGCCTTCCTGTACTGGAGGGGTATAGTGGTCATGGTTGCCCTTCCTGTACTGGAGGGGCGTTGCAGTTCATGGTTGGAATGCTGTAACTGGCCAGTCCTTTGCATTTGTGGGATTTACATGGTGACTCATACTGCGGTATCAGGTAATATTATCCCCATCAAAAATATCGTCGGGAACGGCCATGGGTGATATTTTTGGTGGGGATAATATTAGGAACGGGTGCCCCCGCTCCTTTTAAAATACAGGTGTTTCAGGGGTGTCCCCCGCAGATTCCATGTATTAATATTGCTGCAAAAAATTGCCAATATTTTTGTGGGGATATGAACACATGGAACCCCCTACTGCTGCATAACCACCCAAGCTTTACTTTTTGTAGCTTTTAGTTTGTTCTATTAGGTGCTAGAGCCACCTATGAGATGAAACTATTACATTAGAGTTCAGATTGGGAGAAATGGCATACAAGGGATTCGCAGGTTGTAGGTGTTTGGCTATTTTCCCACTCATTGACTGCCAGTGGCCATGATAATCCTTATTGGCTATTCCCAGTTCCTGCCCATACCCAGCTTGAGCTTGCTTTACTCAAGCCTTTCCATCAAACGGTTTGCTTGATGTGCCTGCCAGTGTTTTCTCAAAGCAGTCTTCTCAGAGTTCTGGCCATTGGTGTAAACATGCTGCTGGTGTGACCAGGTCTGGCTTTAGCCACTCGCTTTATAAGTACTATGCGTGTCCTTCACTGAGGTCCTGTTAAAAACGAGCAGTGACGAAGCCAACACTTTTGCTTCTTGTCTTAGGCATTTGCCTTGTCTACTAGATGCCCATGTACTTGCACCATTTGCCAGCAGTGCCTGGTAAGTGATTTTCCGATGCCTATACAAAAGGCCAAACTGTTGCCATTGCCAATGCTTGTTTTTTGGTTTTTCTGCTCTGGCAATGCTACGTTCAAGTCTCCTTGCTTTAGCCAGACCAGACGAATTCTGAGTGGGGCAATCTTGTTTCACCTTCGTCTAATACATGGATTAAGATAAGACTTGGAAGCAAGTGCAGTGTTTGTCTTCAATCGTTTTTTGCACCTCCATTCTCCACCAAGTGATCTTGTACGAGCATCCCGTTACATGATCTATTGTAAACCTTTGTATAGAGTCCTTGATGCATAGTGGGTGTGGAAAGGCAGTTGCTGATTACACATGGTTTGGTAGCCTGGATATGGGTTGTTTGACTGAAGGTCAGTTCACGAAATGGATCGTAATCTATTGTGCCACAACTCGGACCTTCAATCAAACAACCGCCTTCCCTTGCCCCGAAGCAGCCCTATATTAATCTCCCATCCCCTACTTACCTTCTAACCAGCCGCCAGTACTCCTTCCACTACCCTGCAGTGTCTGTTCTGTCCCTCAAACGTGGCCTGGAGCACAGCTTTTTTTTCCCCCTGAGCCCCCTGCTTCCCATGTGAAGGAAGTGGGGGGGACACCCCTGCAACCCACAAAGCCTAATATACCGAACATGGGGAGCTAGGGATGCCCTCGTTCCTCATGTTCAGTATATTAGGCTGCGCACAAACGGTAATACCCAAGTTCGAACAAAACGTCCATATGCAGTTTTATTCAAACAAATTGGGTGATACCTGGTAGCCTAGCAGGACTGATGCTGGTAGTATCGCCAACTGGCAAAACCCACCCCCTGCAATGCTACATTAATTTGTGGCCATTAGTAGCAAATATTTTATACAGAATTTCTGGTAGGTGCAGAGGCAAATTTGGAGACCCCTAGTCCCTCACTTTTCAAACTCCTTCTGAAAATACTTGGTTACTTTGAAATGTCATTCACCCACAGTAAGATCCCAATAATATCGGAGCTCCAAGGGCAGTCATCAAGGTTAAGATATATGGCACTTCATCTGTACACGGGTTTCTAGGTGCAACAAGATTAGGGGGGGGAGACAAGGGGAGGACAAACTCTTACCAGGCCTTGTATCATTCAGATCTTGTAAGTTTGGCGAAGGGGAGAAGTTCCAGGTGAAGGGAAACTCGCAGGTGCAGCCAGCGTGTGGCTCAAGTGCAGAGAAGGGACTGTACGGTTGCCGATAGACCATTAAGTGCAGGGAAGCCTGGAGGCAGTGTGAGGGCAACACGACATGCAGGTGCCTGGGCCAGAAATGGAGGGTGACCAGTGCATGGAGCAGTCGGGTGCATCAGCATGAGAGGAAGAGAAAGCGGAAGTCTTGAGTTGCTTCCAGAACCAGGAGGTGATTCTGCTTAAGTTTGAGAGAGGCAGGCGGCTGTTCAGAGGGAGCCCCAGCTGAGGAGATATCTGCCCCATAACACTCTGCTTGGAGGATAATCTGACCCTCAGAGTTGGATGAGCAGAGCGCTTTGGGAGATAGTTGGGGGTATAGCCGCCCTAGGCCCCAGAAAGCCTTGTGGATGATGCAGAGGGACTTAACAGGGACCCAGTGAAGAGATTTCAGAGCTGTAGAAATACCTGGGCTTGAGGCCAAGGACATGTCTTGCAGCCCTGTTGTGGATAAGTTGTAAAAGTCGAAGAGTAGGGGCAGGAAGATTTAGACAGAGGCTGTTGCAATAGTCCAGCCTAGAGGACTAGATATCTGGAGACTGAGCTTCTGGGGTACGTGAGAAAAGGAAAAATACATCAGAGGAAGAGGTGAAGCTGATAGTTTGACTTCTTAGAGACATCAGAGATGAGGGGGTTGATATCACCAAGCTCCTAGGCCTCACAGGAAGGAGCGGGAAGAGGTCCCAGAGTGGGAGGCCAGAGAGGAAAGGAGAGAAGCAGGTGTTCCAATGAGGATCTCATCTCACTGGCATTAAAGCAGAGATCATTGGTGGCACACTATTCCTTAATTGCGGTCAGTCTGGTATGAGTAGAAGCTGAGGGGAGCCTGAAAGAGCTGAATTATCCGCATAACATTGCAAATTGGAGCAGAAAGTAGCAATGTGGTGGTCAAGAGGTGACGGGTAGTGGTTGAAGAGCCAGGGAGAGGTTAGACCCCTGAGGAATGTTAGGACTGATTTTCTATACTCTGGCCTCGTGGACAGATGTATAGAAGGCCAACCTATATTGTGACGGGAACAACTCTGGGAAGCTGTAGCCAAACCAGTTTAGGTAGCAGTGACAGGCAGTCTAGGCTAAGCTCTTCAGAGGGGTTAGAGTGTAAAGGTTCCACAATGAGGTCTCACAATGGGAGTCACAAATTGCACTTGGACCAGATGTATAAAAATAGTTAGTTATGGCCAAAACACACATGAATATGAGCAGGCAGACTGATCAACCAATACCATCAAACTAAAATACATATGTACAGGTTCAAATGCACAATACAAATCTAAATACTCCTGCAAAGGAATGAATAGCGAATTATCATACACAAAAAGGTCCACAGAGATGATCTAGCTAAAATTGTCCAACCCAAAGTTGTCTGGGACCTTGTGCCCTATTCAGTTTACAGTTCCACAGAACTTACAATGCAATAATAAATGTAGGTAGGGTCTCTGGGATCCAGTGTTGGCTTCTTAGAGTTAGGGTTCAATGTAGACAAGTGCCCAAATGTACCCCCCCCCCCCCAACAGTCAGTCTTTCCATGGCAAAGGCAATAGTATAGGAAATAGGATTATTATAAGCCAATTGACCTATAATGGGAGTGTAGGGGTATGTTAAAAGCTCTAATGTACCCCCCCCCTTACTCTGAATCTTCCCAAGTCTTTGTAAAACAATGGAAGGGTGTCCTGGCTTGCTTTTCCTGCTGAAATCCGCGGTCCTCTATTTGTAGAGATTGCCGGTTCGAGAATGGCTCCAGTTGGTATTTTTTTTAAACGATGGAGCACCCCTCCAGAGATTGGACTCATGTCAGAAAAGCAGGTTTCGGACAGTGCACGCCACACACATCGATGCCACAGGACTAAATAGCTGCGGTCGGACTTTCCGGTCTTTCTCGGGTCCCCTTGGTGCTAGGACACCAACATTTTCACCAGATTTTACTTTTTGTAGAAAACTGAATAAATGAACCCAAAACATGCCAAAGAAAGACTTACTGAGAGGTGGATCCAATGTAAAGTTATATTCTGAAGTGACTTGAAGGTTTATAACAAGACTGTCTGAGCTGTGGATTTCAGCAGTTTAAGTACATTTGGACTGAAAGACACTACAAATCTAAATGTTTAAAAGAAATGAGTGACCTACTTTGAGTGTCACATAGGTTGCAATTGTTTACATGTCATAGTTTTGAACTTAGAATCAGTATTCTAGCTGCATATGTAAAAAATTGTATCGACTTAAACCGGGGAACAAAAAGTGACATTTTATCTGAAACCTGGCTTAAGGAACTGAATTCTGCCTGGCAACTACCCCCATCAGGAGTGACACTTGAGTCACAGCTGTGTTCCCAGGCCTATCTGCCTTTTGCTGGCCACACTAAGGATATGCCATCTCTCTGATAATTGAATTAAGGGGAGCCCCCACAGAATACAGGAGCTCTGAACAAAGCCCTGTCCTGACCCAGGCAGATGGTTTATTGCAGATGTCGTAAATATAGCTTCCTCCTGGAAGGACAAAGGGGAGGGGCACTGCCTGTGAGAGCAAGCTGGCTTGGCAGAACTGGAAAAACCAGAAATTCAACCTTGTGCTGGAGGAAAACCACACCCCTTTGGGGCCAGAACATAACTCTAAAAAGATGAATAACTCATAGTACGGACTTGTGAAAATTATTTAAATGATACCATAATTCTTGTGATTTTTCTGCCCACGTTTTAAGACGTGCTAGGACCCGGTGGTATGTTCAGGGGGGTTTTAGCGGAAAAGAGGATATTACTCAAAATGTGTGCATGTGAAAAATCTGACACTTCATCAACTAATGTCCATACTCCTTGCGCACATGTGTGTAAATTTGGGGTAATGTCCGGTATTGCAAATCAGTTAAAAAGTGCAAAATATTGCCATTTCTGAATGCAAGCTCCCAGGAAGAGCAGAGTTGGAACAGGGTATACCTCCTGTAATGCATGATGGGTGCATATGATTTTAAAACAATATGTACCTCTGCAAATATGTATTTGGTTCAAATCTAGATGTGTGTAAGTTGACAGGAGGAGTGGACTTTCTGCAGGCTGTAAAATGACATCACTCTGACACAACTTAGCTCCCCCAATCAGGGGAGAAATGAAAGCTTGGCCAATGATAAGTGGAGAGGGGCTGGCTAGTGATGCTGCTCACACACACCCATTTTAAAAACACATAAAAGCAGAGAGACAGGACAGATAGGGACTTTCAAATCCATTTGCAGCTGGAAGCTCTGCCGGGAAAATCCATACTTCAAATCCATCAACCTTCAGAGAGCAGACATAGAGACTTCAAATCTATCAAATCTCCAGAGAAAGCTGTGCAGAAAGACCCAGAGAAAGCAGAGCAGTATCCAAAACCAGAGAGCTGAACCGGAGTGCAGTCCAAAACCTGACCAGATCCGTGGCAAGGCCCATTTAACTCAAGAATATAGTGCGAGTACCTAGAAAACTGTGCAGAACCAATCTCTTAGTTAAAATAATATAATCCAAGCTATTTTAATCTAAGTAGAACTGCCTCCCAACTGTCACCTGTGATTTGCTAGTTGCAAGCTGCACTTGTCTTTGTGAACTTTAAAATTTCAATCTGAAAAACAACCTTTATTCAATCGCTCATATCTCCGCGACCGTTTGTGCTAGAGACTTGCAGTAACTTTCATCTGGAAGCTGAGATCCTAGGCTTTCCTAGGACCCCGAAACGATAGTGATAGTCCTCTGTAATCGCGCTCGGCGCATTCGCAAATTTAGCCGCGATTTGACATTTTACCGCGATTTGCAAATTTCTCCACGTGTAAAAATCTGCTGCTGCTTGCCTTTCAGTTGCCAAAAATTTGTTTAATCTGCTAATCATTCCTAGGACATTGCTAAAGTGAGCCTGGACTAATATTAACTTGATTTCACTCACCCTGAACCTCCTAGAGGGAATTAAAAGCATTTTAGCATATTTTTCTCTTCCTTGCATACCATATTAAAGCATTTGGGCCTGTGTTTTGTTTTCAAAACTCCCATCTGTTTTCTTTAAGAGTGCTGGGGTTAACTGAATCACATTTAATTGCATTTCTGAGAACTGTGTGCCTTCCTTCCATTTCCTTGCATTGCATAAAAGGGGGGGGGGTGAATTGTACAAGAAAGTGATTACATTGTCTTTGCTGAAATTCTATCAAGTTATTTTCTGTACTGCATTTCATTCCACATTGCATCCATTTGAAACCATAAAAGTATTGTTGCTATCTTATCCATTTCATGTCAACTCGTTAGTGATTATAAAGTGTGCTAGTGCCAGATTCTCCGTTGTTAATCTTTATCATATCAGATTAAGTGAGATATTCAATTATTAATTATAAAGCGTGATATATATATATATATATATATATATCAATTAAACCTTTTAACTTGCAAAACAGAACTACTTCTTGGCTCAGTGGGGTCAGGAGGATTCCAAGAGAGGGGTGTTATATAGGGGTAGTCATCCAGAACGCATGAACTGGACATAAAGATATATCAATAAGGGTTTTCATTCAGTATTCTAGACTAGGCGTTGACTTGGCTGTAGTGCTGAATTGAATCCTCTTACAGCACTGATGTAAAAGAGCCAAGTTGACAGTGTCCGAAGCACATGACTAGCCGAGAAAGAAGGAGAGCTCACACCTACGCATGGCACCAGGCCAGGCGAAGATATCAGAACTTTTCCAGACAGAAGATGCAGTCTCAAGGCCAACCACAGAGAAACACATGGCTACTAAAGTGATTGATTGTAACAATAATTGGAGGAAGGCCGGGTAACTAAGGGGCACCCCGCACCTGGCCGACCATTCTGCGTGCTGCTAAGCAAAGTGGAAAAGTATGCATGGGGTTGCTGCGAACCCAATCACAATGGACCAAGTAATTTAGGGTCCTATAGTTAGTAGAACCAGTAGGACGTTGTACTTTTAGTGACGCCTGCAGTAGCCAATTTGAAGCAAGGGCTTGGATGCCCACCACAGTGTTTACCCAATCCCCTCACTCAGTTACCATATACAGATATAGTTCCTATATTAAAGTTAACTTTCCCAAACCAATAGAATTGCAAGTCAACTTGAGTGTTACACGTAAATGATGACGAGTTTTCAGTACAAATGTTATGATTTTTATGAAGTTCGTGGAGTTGTGAAGTGAGAAGGAAGATCACGCATCAGCTGATAAACATGAGACTCCCTGTTTTTTGTACTCGTCATTAAACAGACTCCCTTTGCCAAACCGTTGAGTTGTCCTTATTGATGCTTCTGAGCAAACCCTGACTATGGGCCGGTTGGGGGTCTCGGTGCACTGTAAAATTCAGCATGGAGCTGCCACCAGCCCGTACCTTGCTTTGTGGGCCACACACAGGTGCCCAGAAACATACACTAGAAGTATAGGGTTGTACCCCCCACCCATGGGTTCCATAAGGGTATCCCAAGAGTCTGTTCACCAAACCAAAAAGAGGAAGAGCTGCACTGCCAGGAGTCCCACATGAACCCCTGCACAGAAAACAAGACAGAATACATGATAAAAGGACTACAGGACAAGGACTTCGAGGCCCCATCCCTCAAATGCATTTCCAGCATCCCAATTGCATGGACCGAGGTAGTGCGCACAGACTACTACATCACAGACCGAGCAAACCCAACATGCAGAATAAATGTATAGCACAGGCAGGTAAAGTGCAAGATTGCCTCAAGTGCCAAAGATCTATGCCACACTGGTAAGCCAAAATTGGGGTGCATTTGACAGACCCGCCAACTGAGGTCCTATGGGATCAATTAGAAGCATAGGATTTAGGTTAGCATTTTTTATGGAATATGGCCATCTCTAGTAGGCAGGCATTGGAGACAAAACCATTACTCCTCGGATATATACAGAAAATTGTAGTCTCGGGAGGATAGCTCAGGGGCAACACGCTTGCTTTGGAAGCAAGACGATACAGAGCAACACAGGTTATATCCCTGGGTCCGCGCTTAGAAACCTCTGGGTATTAAGCATGTTGTAAAAAACCAAATACAATTTATAGGTAACCAAAATTACTTTCTAGACGTTTGTTCGAAGCACAACTAGTATATGGAGCATTCTCACAGCTGGGACCATGTGGCGTTGACATAAAGGAGCAGTCTCTATAAACCATGGGTTGGTTGAACATTAGGCGTGTATGGCAGAATATACAGGAGGTATCTGGAGTTGAGGGAGATTTAGGATTAAAGGTGGGGCAATGCCCATGCACAGTTCAGGTGCAGTCATAAGGGTGTCTTGAAACCCATCATTGTGGGGTGGCTTTAATGTAATGCAAGAAATGCCAGTGCTGGGGAGCCAATTGGATGTGAGAGGCGGCACTTGGTAGTGGTGAGGTTGAGAAGGATGTCGGATTGTAATGAAGAGAAGCATTAGTTAAACCCATGACACCCCTCTATCAAATGTAGACATGAAAACCATGCAATAAGGGAGCATCCACAGGCCAAGACCAGTCACATGGGCCTCATGCCACTGACCGCACCAAGAAAAGCAAAGTTAAGAAACAATTTCTTCTGTTACTTTGCCATGTCCGTGTTTCGAAGGACTGCCCCTCATCCATGCCAGAAGCTGGGCGAGTTACAGAACTTGGTGGTTTTGGTTTCAATGAGACCACAGTGAAGACTTTCCAACACCAGCTGAATAAGGATTGGGATGTCTTTAAAGACACTGCTTACATTTCAATGATACATTGCGATACCCCCTCCATCCTCCCCAAGCCCTGATCCGCCCCACCCCCCTCCCCATTCACCACACGGTCAGGCATGTGACTTGCATTTTAACCTAATCCAATCAAAAAGGATTAGCTTACTTCCATGTAGTTTGTTTCGCAAAGGATTTCTCTTGCACTCCATGGGTAGAACGGACACGTCAAGATCTGTATATAGCTTACAGAAGCTGCCATAGTTGAAGAAACATCAAGTTTCACAGTCAAAGAATAGCTAGATTCATCCTGTGCAAAATAAAGGAACGAGATCAAGGATTGCACAAACCAGTTTACCAAGTTTCCCCAACCACCTACATTGTGCTCCCATTTACATTCTAATTTTAACCCAGACTAGATGCAACTAGTATTACATGTGTGGTAGTCGCCATAACAGGCATTCAGCAAAATTAAATACTTGCAGTTTACAAATAAAAGTCGATACAGATTGCTTGCCCAGACCATGAATTAACACCCAACTGCACCATCTAGTGATTTTTACCAATAAGGAGCGTGTTGTGTCAGCCATATTTCCAACTCACCACAATTTGAGAATAGCAGCTTATGATTGAGGCACGAAATTCAATGTTTCCCCAAAAGTCTCTTGTGATGGTATAGCCACATTTTGTGGCAAGCGTACGTGTGACCTCAAATGCTCTGCCATACTGATCTAAAAAGAAAACATAGGCTTACTAAGACTGAAACCAATTAAATGTTCACAATTCTGTTCATACATTTCAAAATAATGTCATAAAGTGGGTAAAGGTTTGGTGTCTTTCGTACGGGGAGGGGATAGCGGCCAGATGAAAAAAATTATGGCAATTCAAAGATATTGGTCGCAGCAGAGAACCCCCACACCTAGCGCCCCAAAGCAAGTAGCACACCGATTGGCAGAACAATGGGAACATTGTTCATGTTCTCACTGGTTCTCAATTTTTAGTACTTTTTTCAAGCCGTCAGTAGTGCGGAATATGGAGGTGTGCTAGCCTACACAAAGCTTTGTATTAAGAGGGTACATGTAGTTTTGATGGATTTATACGTACCAGTGATGATTTCAATTATTTACTAGCTGAATGATGCTGCCCCACACAATGGAGTATTAAGCAGAACGAACCACATTACTCCGACATTTGAAGAAATCAATACATTGACATCCTAATTGGAGATTCATGACCGGGCCAACCAGATGAACACTAAGCATTCTAACAGACTCGGTCCGCTGCGGGTTCCCTCAAGACTCCATCCTCTCACGGATCCTTTTCAACCCTTACAAGGAACCTCCGAGAGCACTCTTCAAAAGATCCAATATAGCCATCAACAAATGGGCACAGTACCCCTTTAAAGACTTGCAGTTCATAAGTCCTCGCAATGACCTAGCTATCAACGTGTCCTGGTTGTCAACTGCCTACCTCAAACCCAACCCATTTAGGACCAGATTCATCCACCTGTGTCCTCCTAAACAATTTTTCCAATAATGGCTCAAAGATATCTGCCCAGGAGGATTTGATCCACAACTCAAGATTCAGCCAAATCCTTAGACTTCACTCCCCATTGACAGCAGAAATGCATAGCCAATAAGGCCCAGCCGAAATGCATAGCCAATAAGGCCCAAACAGCCAGCCACGACTCCAACCCTTAGCAAAAATCAAGGCCCTTTTTGGCACACATCGATGGAGGAAATGCCCCCCTGACAAGGCTCTCAGTGCTCACTTGGCTCCCCTAGACAGTTGATCTTGATGCAGCACCTCTAATGGGTACACATTTACCAAATCACCCCATTCTACTCTGTTGGTTTCCTCACCATGACAGCATACTGTTCAAGACTGTATGCAACATCTACAAAGCAGTCATGATTAGCACACCAGCATAACTAGAATCTACGCTCCACGTATCTGGTAGCGTACACTCCTCACGCAGCAAATCGACCAACTGGATCGAATTACAACTCATCTGCAGAGAGGACCCACAAATTCTTCTGGTGGAACTATTCCTGGAATTGCTTCAGAATGCCCAGTAAATTCTCCAATTTCACAAATCTCTCAAAATGTGGCTTTTTGAATACCAGACAAAGTACCAGCATGAATGGACAACTCACAGTACTGTGCTACTGTGAAGGCGACGCAAATGATGTCCACCCAACCCTGTACAATGCACCACTGCTCTCGGGCTAGGTGCTCACTTAAGAAAAAAAAAAATACTGGTAGCCCATCCAGTATGAAAGCAGAACTGTCAATTACACAACCATTAAATACTGAATCTGTTCACATTCTGACTAGCTTCTGCTCTACATGGTGCAAAAATGCTTCTTCATAGGGCAAACTCCAAGCTGAATATGCCAAAAGTAAATTAGACCTGCTGAAAAGAGGGGGGGCAGAAGCAGCTGCATCGCTCCGAGGGGCAGCCTGTATTTACATCAAATGAAATGTCGGTAATCGATCAAAAGATAAGTGAGCTCAAGAAGGCATGTGTTGGCTAGAGTGACAGTACAATGCTAGTTTCAGAAAGGATGGATCATCAAGAAGACTTGAATTCGAGCGGTTGCAGCAGGGGTGCTGTGTTTTGTCATGTAGTTGAACATACAGGTGAAGGAAGCCGGGCCATCTGGTGTAAGGTGGCTAAGTGGGGTAGTTGACATGGGTGACCGATTATAAAAGTGTGTGGTCTTAAAAAACCTGGAAAGCCTACAGAGTCCAAGAGTGGTATCTCCAGGTAGGTGCACAAGTATGTAACAGAATGACCACCCAGTACCCCAATCCCACTTGGCACCAGAAGTTATTGTCCCAACAGGTCTAAAAACACAGAAAATGCCAGTATGGCTTCCACTGCAGCACGATCCAGCCATGGGCTGCCCTCATCCACCTTCCCATCCCCAGGGAACCATAAAATGGGATCCAGTTGCCTCGTACAACAGTTTGAGCACTTCGCGAATGTTCCATCTCAAGTGACGAGATGGTTTGTACCGCCATTAAACAGTACCCCCTGTGACCTACCATCATTGTCATAAGAATGAGCCTGCAGGCCCACCGTCGCCATAAGAATGGGCCTGCAGAATGAATTGCAAAGACGGCTGCTACTGCCACCCAAGAGGTCCCTATAGCCCTTCAATTTTCCTTTCCAGTAACAAACTTCCACAGAGGTCGATTTCGGATTGATCCCGAATGTGCTCTGAATAAAGTTAACCCTTACCGTAAACTGTCTCTCCCACTCTTCAAGGTAAACACCTCCTGCAATGAAGGCTAGTCACTGACTAGCTCTTAAAATTAAACCCGGCTTCCTAAGACTACTTGACAAAGACCCTCCTGATGCAGCTTCCAGTTTCAGGAATGGCTTTTGAAAGCAGGGTTGGCCAATTTTTTTTTCCAACCAAATAGAAACCCTGGGAACTGGTTCATTTGAGTTCTACACAAAGGCTTCGAGTCTGAGAATCACTCTTCTTGTGGTGACCATAACCAATACTTTTAGCACAGAGGTTCCCCTGTAGTTGGACAGAGGGCTCAAATTAACAGTCTAGTTGACAGCCATTTATGATACTTTCAGAGTTACTATGTGCCGCTACATTTCTCCCCTAGAATGACAGGTTTATTCAAAAAGAATTCAAAGGGTATAACTTGTGGGCTGGTAGAGGGGTAGATGCAGCTTCCATTCCTTAGGGTTGCTTTCAGGAAAGTACACCAGAAGACAGCGAGATCATCAACCATTTTAAATATTCCATGAAAGGTCCAATCTTGAGAAAAGAGTTGAATAAATCCCAGAGAGTTCGACTGCATGCCCAAACATTGCCCAACATGGTGAGTCAATCAGGCAGGTGATCAGCACTGTGATCAAAAAGGCACCCAACTAATTAACCTGGACAAGGTATTGCTTAGAATTCGTGAACCCTGCAGCCCCCAGGGTAATCAGACTGGACTCTACACAGCACTTTAAAATGACCAGGATTAGTGGTGAACAACCACACTAATGAGTCTGTAAGGAACCACACCATTTCCTGTCAATGATAGGGTTCACTACAGCCAGACCCATATCCGATACAGAAGTCCTGCATCTCCCAGACTTGCTGCACAAAGATGTAAGGGTCTTTGGTTGACCAGGTGATACCAGGTTGTGGATATCAAAAGATCTAACCCCTTTTCCAAGTAAAGGAAGAAGAATGTGCTGTGCATAGGTTAATTAACTTGAGATGTTTTGGGGCCAGGATTTCAAACTAAAAAAGCAGCCAGTGTCATACATTGTATATATCGAAACTGACATTCCAATGAATCCAGAACTGGCAATATAGTGCATGGTTGACTTGGACACTGGGGCAGCTCATCTCCAAAAAAGGCATACAGAATGACAAACAGGATTGCATCAAAAGGCAAGATGGCCACACGATTGGTCCTTTGAAAATGAGCTTTTAGTGCTCAAGATCATCCCGTGATGTGTTTGTATATAGGCCACCAAGGCCTTACTCTCACCAAGATGCCCATCCAATCCAATGGAGGATATCTATAGCCAGTTTCCTGTGGGCTTTTGACAAGTGCCATCAGACAGTGCGTTAGGCAGAATCACATGCAGTAACCTTGGGGAACACTACATGTATAATAAGACTACAAGTGTTAATACAATTTCACCTTTGGTACAAGCCTGTACTACACGGTTATGTGGTAGCAGTGGCTGAGCAGCCAGGAGCAAAATGGCACTTCAGATACTTCCAAAAAGGGGTAAAAAGACAAGGTTACAAGAATCAATAGCAAAAATATTTGCATAGGCAGGGCAAATGGTTTCAGTGAACTACAACCAGCAATTCAGTTCATAGGCCTGGGACAAAGTCAATGGTTCAGAGTCTTTGTATAGGATAGAACAGTTCTGTTAGATAGCGGTTAAGTCTTTGCCACAGAGTTTGGCTAGGCGAAAAGTTAGACAAATGTTTAGGGAAGGACAAGCCTTCGAAGTTGGGAAAGTACCACAAACTTTCACAATGGCCGAAAAGATTTCCAGACTGCGGTTGCACAGTACCTTGTAAGTGAATAAGAGCTGTAGCTGAGGCAGTTCGAGCAGATCTCGCTGTTCCTGAGCTTCAGTCGGGGGGGGGGGCAGGAGGACGTCAGAGGTTCCTGCACTGCCCAGGGATGAGGCCACAAGCTTAGCAAAACGTCAGTTTAAGGTGCAAGTGCCTTAAAGACCACAAACTGGTATCCTTCCCACTGGTTATCCGGTTTTCCACAGCACTCTCGAAAATTCGACCAGGAGGGGACGGTGTCCAGGCGGCTTACGAGTTGGTTGTTCCCACCAAACTCTGAAAAAGTTAACCTTGAAGGGCTTCTCAGTCAATGGAGTTTCAGGCAATTCGGACCTGCAGCAGGGCTTGTCCAGAGTTGCAGCAGTCCTCTTCCTTCAGCTCATCTTCAGTTCTTTCGTTCCACTGGTCGACTGCTTTCCAAGTCCCCGAGACCTGTTTTTAAACAGTTTTCCCCCCCATTCATTCCAGCCTGGCTGTCACTCACACAGCAGGGTGGCTGTCCTTGCCAGACAGCCAGCCGGCCAATCACGGCAGAGTGCATTCAGATCTCCTAGGAGACCAAGCACAGGAAGTTTCAGGCACCTCCCTCACATCCTGGCCACCCCAGACACCCTGGCACCAGAGGAGGGCTTCAGCACTGAAGCCCACCAAAGGCCAACGAACAAAGGGACCAAACCTGGTTTGGTGTGCAGAGACAAACACAAGAAGCACCTTTCCTAAAAGAAACGGTGAAAAAAGTTGACCAGAGTCTATTTTTACAGATCGGTCCTGGGCGCCATATTGAAAAACATGGCTGAACGATAGCTACCGTTAGTGGTCGGGAAAAATCACGATCGTTTGATCTAAACCACTGCCAGCCATTTAAAGTAGGAAAGGATAACATTGGTTAGATGAGTGTTTTGACTCAGGGGAAGCTAGGCAACCTCTCTATAGGAAGATCGTGTGTACTGGTGATGGGTCTGTAAATTTAAAGAGACTAGTAAAGTCAATTTAACTTTACATGCTCTGGTAGACTGTAGTCAGTCCCAGAGAAGGTATTTAAACCTTGGGAAGTCTGAAAGACATCCCTGTGGCACTGCAATGAAGGTGCTGCGTGACAGAAAAAGATTATGCCTATGGAGTCGTTTTAAAACTTCATAACCAGAGAACACAAAAGTAAAACAACAAAATACATGGAAGAGTGGGAGAAAAAGGCTTGCACTCTTCCCAGGTAAAAAAAATCAAATCCTAGAAATCCAAAGTTGCTGGGGGTCTCAAAAGGTAAGGGAAATTAGCACATTTTGAGAATTCTCCCTAAGAGCACCCATTGAAAGAATGCCTCTGCATTATTGAGTGTTGGCAAACTAAGTGCTGGATAGTCCTGTGGATCCCATAGCACTATCAAGGAAGTGCAATGCAGAGAGACTAGTGGATTGTCACGCCTCCGATGTATGCGATTTACGGTCCTTCTTGAAAGAAAAAACACTAGAAGAGCAATCCATTGCATAGCTTGATGGCAGGCTATGCAAGGGATTGGAGAATAGACCAGTGTACAACCAATACACTTCCCTACAGGGAAACTGCAAAAGTCTGAAGGATTTATAAAAACATGTCAGATTTCTTTTTTTTTTTTTTAAATACATGCCTTGAAAAAAGTACACTCCACTGGTTATTACAGAACTAATAATCCCAGCAGGCAATCTAGAAAGGCTTGTGGCAATCCTGCCAGTAATTTTTGATATCTGGATGAATGGACATCCCATAGCTTGATCTTTCTATGCAGCAAACCATTATCATGCAGGGTTTCCATGGAGGTCAGTAGAACATCTTGCACCAGTATATACAAAGTTAATCTTGACAAATGAGTTGGTGCGAAACGGGAGTTTATGTGGCAACTGAGTGAAAGCCTAAATGTACAACCTAGAAGGGTCCACATAAAAATTGACTGTAAGGGATGAATCGAGGTACAATTGGCAAATTGGGTCGAGTACAAGAGCGAGCTATGGTGAACACACTGTTCAAGAAATCACTTACATTTGACTAGAAATCGAAAGGCAAGAAATGCATCTATTGCATAAGTAGTAACTGGGCTTAAAGTGCCAACTAACAACCTATTTTCACTTTGGGACACAAGTTCTGAAGCCAAGGCTGCTCTGGGAATGATCAGACGGTAGCTACAAACGTGTAAAAGAACAAACGCCTGCTCAAAAGACAGGCCCGAAAACAATGAAGATGTCAGAGGTTCATTAATAGTATTTTAAAATGCACCAAAAGCTCAAAACCATGGTCTCCAGTCACGAGGATGGCTGAAAATGGACAATCGTGATGTGCTATGCCTATTCAAGCAGATAAGAGTATGCTATACCCCTTTATTCTCAGGCATGAAGAACAAACTCAAGGCCAATCTTGAAAGGGCTAATTGACTGGCAGACAGCAGTGGGATGATTGATAGTATACCAATTGGTGGGAAGCTATGGTCAAGACCAACCCACCAGCACCTGGAGGCCAGCCGACGTGTTCATGACGTTTGCGGAAAAGTACTGATAGATGTAAGGGTGCCAAACAATTAGAGGGCCACGTAGTAAAGAGCCCTATAGTTTATGTAACCAATGGGATGTCATGTATTTGATGATGTTCATAGTGACCTGTCTGAGGGGAGGGCTTAGTTGCCCCACCCGATATTAGAAACCCTATCACTTAGACCAGTATGGAACTTACACCTAGATGTTCTCTTAGACCCAATCTCTTTCTCCTAGAGGTTTTTGTAGTTTGCCACGTAGTAGGACGTCAGCAATGACTTGTTTTTACTATGCAAGATGC
Organism: Ambystoma mexicanum; assembly: GCF_040938575.1. NCBI lineage: Eukaryota > Metazoa > Chordata > Amphibia > Caudata > Ambystomatidae > Ambystoma > Ambystoma mexicanum. Next base: position 380,964,396 of record NC_090927.1, on the reverse strand, counting down.
TTTTTTTATAGGATTTGTTGAGAGCGAGAAGATCGAACTAATTGTGAGGACAAATGAATGAGTCAAAAGAATTTGAGTGGGTTGACAGAAGGTGCGATTTAGAAGAGTGTAAATTCAGAGGGAGCAGACCAGACATTGGGAGAGAATCCCAGTATAGAAGAGCTATGAGAGGAGTGGAAACAAGGAGCACAATCGACAGGAGTGCTGAGAAGGAATTGTGACTGAATGGAGTGAAAAGAAAGGAATGAGGACATTAGGAGAAAGGAGCAGACAATAGGGAAAGTGAAAACTACAAGAGTCAAAAGGAAGGAGGGAGATAGATGTATGGTGAGAGAAGGAGACTGATGGCAGAATTATAGACATAGGGCACAGAAGTAAAAGTCCAAACAGCAAAGCACACCAATAATCAAGTCGAGGAATAAAATAAGTAGTTGCATAAGAAAGGGGCGAGCATGCTTAAGGAGATCCAAGCAGTATTGGAACTGTGCAGAGAAAGATGGATCAAAGATCATGCCCAGGGTTTTAGTGTGAAAAAGTTGAAGGGGAAAAGATTGAGTGGAAGGCAGTGGGGGGAAAATGGGTATGTGCAGGAAAGAGTAGCTTCATTTTTGCCAGCTTCAGATGAAAATGGGAGGCCGTTAATGATTGATGGCAGAGACAGTATGACGAGAATCAAAAATATTTTGTGTCATCCACATAAAACTGACAGCAGGTCCTAGGAGAGAAGATCATATATGGCAATAGTATAGAGATAACACAGTAGGGGGCCCATAATAGAAACTTGGCGAACCCCATGATGCAGAGTATAATGAAGAGATTGTGCAAAACCAGGAGACAGTAGGAATGGTCCAATGGATAGGATTTAAAACAGGTGAAAACAGAACCAGACAAGCCAAGATCGTGAATATAGTAAAAGCATGACTAACCGTGTCAAAGGCAAGGGACATATCCAAGAAGATACCCAGATTGCCTGTGGTGGCGAGTGGAAAAAGGATGGGACATGAATAGCCGTCTCAGTAGAACGGGGCCAACAGCAACCAGATTGCTGAGAAGGAAGAGGATAAAGATTCGATTAGGAAGAAACACTGGGAATTGGCATGCTTGGCTTGGAGGCCTGGTGGCTTCCTTTTGCCTCAGGACGTCCTGGTCACTTCCTGGTATTGCCCCAGTCATGGGATATACCACTTCCTGTCCAGAGCTACCAAGAAACATTGTTTTGTTTTAAACATCTCTACACCTTCTCCGATACATGTGCTCCAGGCTTGCCGTCTGTTAAGATTACCTGATTTGGGTAGTCTTGGACTTCGTGGTTTCATGGGCTAAATTGGAACTCTTTCAAGTCAGATCTCAACTGACTTGCCAGACCCAAGTTTGGCACCTAAACTGTTTTGTGCCGATTTCCTCTTGTTCCCAGATTCCAATATAATCTTCAGAGGTCCATGGAGCAGTGGGGCTTTGTGGCATCCCTTTACTGCATTTTCCATCGTCTGGGTGTGGTGGGGCAGCTGTGTGCTCTGCAACCGACCCTTCGGTCGTCTAACTTGGGCTGCAGCTGCCTGTGAGAAATTGCCATCTGGCAAAGGTATGAAAGCCCAGTTTAAAAGAAAAAAAAAAGGTTTAATGAATAAAATGATGCAGGTAATTCCATCTATGAAATATTATCTGCCGAGAAGTTTCCCCCTCTATTCCCCTTTCACAAGCTCCATGGCAAATTCAGGGTGCATCAGTCGTTGTCCATCTGACAGCTGTAGTGATATGCACCCTTGTACCAAAACTAGGATTATCATAAGTAGCCGATGGTGGCAGGGTAAACTGAACATAAGCTATGCTAAGTTAAGGTAGGGTGCATAAGACTACTCATGATCATTGCAGCCACATCCAAATTGATACCACACTTGACAGTCCCTGTGAGCCAATTCAGCTGTGGAAAGTAATGTGCCTTTTTGCCAGACAAGCTGGCCTTGCCAACTACAGGACAGGGCCATGAACGGGCGGGCCTCCTTTTTGGTCTCTTTGTGAGGGTAGGGAACGCCCTCCTCCAAGGAGCCATTCCACAGGAATCTGTCCTGGGCCCAGGCATCAAAAGGAGCACACCCATTCAAAGGAAGTACCCTTGCACCAGGGTGTTGCATTTCTAAAGGCCTTTTAGCCCAGTGAGAAGGGAAAGGGCCTGGGTTAGTGGATACAGATGGGCTGCGTTCAGTGGAGGATATTTTATTTATATCGCGCGCATACAAAAGTGCGTCAGAGCGTGACCAAGCAAAGGGAGGGGAACAAAGGAGTAACAAAAACAATGATCTTACTTGGCTTAGACATTAAGAATGTGCAAGTGCATGGAAAAGGGGAAAGTGCGTGGAAGGGGGAGAATTGGAAAGTGAGGAGACAGGAGTGAACAGAACAAATAGTACAATTAAAAAAAAAGGCAGTGAAGAGTGGTAGTGCAGCCAGCAAGTGGCAAGTGCACGATTAATCAGATAGGGTGTATCTGATAAGTGCAGAACAGAAATGAGGGACTGTATGGGTACAGATACTGATCCCAGTGCAAAGGGGTGGCCCGGAGGCAGTGCAGGAGGGAGGCAGGGAGCGCAGGTACCTGGGCCCGAGGACAGAGGGTGGCCAGGTGCACGGTGCCCAAGAGAGAAAAACAGATCAGCAGGTGAGAAGAAGGCCAAAGACAGAAGCAAATAGGAAGGTCTTGAGGTGCTTCTGGAACCAGAGATGGTTCTCCTCAGTTTCAAGGTGGCCGGGAGGCTGTTCCAAAGGGAGGCCCCAGCTGAAGACAGACCCAGCTTGTTTCTTTGAAAAACTGACCGAGGGAGTTCGAAGTAGAGGAGCTAAGGACTCGAGAGGAGAGGTATTTATGGAGGGATAGTTGAAGGTATTATGGAGCCAGGCCCCCGAAAGCCTTGTGGACAATGCAGAGGGTTTTAAATTTGATCCTTGCATCCACTGGGAGCCAATGAAGGGATTTCGGAGCTGGAGAGATACGATTCCAGGGCTCGAGTCTCGCAGTCCTGTTCTGGATTAGTTGCAAAGGGCAGAGAGTTTAGATTTAGGAATAGGCTGTTACAGTAGTCCAACCTAGAGAGAACCAGAGCTTGGGAGACCGTGAGCTTCTGCGGGAAGGAGAGGAAAGGCAGAGTACCTCTAAAGGAGGTGCAGTAAGTTAAGACTTTTTTCGTTTTTTTTTTTTTTTTAAAGAGACGTCAGATGTGCGCGGAGAAGGAAAGTGTGAAGTCAAAGATGACCCAGAGATTCTAAGCCTCGGAGGTAGGGGTAGAGTGAGGGGAAATGATGGTGAAGGTGTACCAATGAGGAGGATCTCAATCTTGTTGGCATTTGGACAAAAATTGTTGATGGCATACCAATTTTGAACGGCAATTAGGCAGAGATGAGGGAAGGAGAGGTGTCGAGGGAAGCCTGAAAATGATTTGGGTGTCATCAGCATATCACTGAAGTTTGAGCAGAAAATGGAAATGCATTAGGTGACAGTTGCCAGGTATTGGTTGAAAAGCCATGACGACAGGGTAGACCCCTGGGGAACACCACAGGTAGAGGGAGATGAGGATAGGAAGGACCCAAGTTGTACCTGGGAGGGTCGATCAGAAAGCAAAGAGGTAAGCCATGCCAGAGCCTGATCAGCGATACCCAGGTTGTCACAGACGATTGAGCAGAATGGAATGGTTGACCAGGTCGAAAGATCAAGTAGGATGAGCACGGAGGAAATGTTAGTCAAGGTTGGAGAGCAGGTCTTCACAGATATTCAGGAGAACAGTTTCCGTGCTTCTGGCAGCTCTGAATTCAGATTGGTGGTCATGGAGAGAGCCAACAGAGTCGGAATGAAGGTTAAGCTGGGAGATGGAGCTTCCCCAAAAAGGGAGGAATGGAAATTGGGCGATAGTTAGCTGGACAAGAGGGATCAGCTGTGGGTTTGAGGAGAGGATGCACAAGGGAGTGCTTCAGAGGGGAGGGGAAGATCCAGAGGGAAAAGAATGGCAGCAGAAATCAGCAAGGGCTGGAGCGAGGGTGTCAATGTGTTCCTTAATGGTTTTAGAGGAGAAGGGATGGACCGGTTTTGATGAGGCCGTCATAGATTGGACTTGTCTCTAGCTACCTCATCTGGGGAGGAAAAAAAGGAAAGGAAGAGGGAGGGTGGACAAGATGTTTTGGGTTTGAAGTTAAAGTGAGAGGCAAGGGCATTGCAAAGAGCCTGGAGGGGGGGTGGAGATGCAGAATTGGCAAGCTCCTTGCAGATTTTAAAGAGTTCGGCCAAGTTGTTGGATGCCGCAGGCTTGAGGTGACGTCTCTTCTTGGAGCGGACAGCGAGATAGTATTGCCTTAGAGCAGGCGGAAGGCCAGTTTGTCAGAGGATGAGCAGGAAGCCCTCCCTCCTCTCAGCCACCCTACACTTGTGTGTAAGTGTAACTAGGTCAGAGTCATAACAGGAATTACACTTGGCTTTGAACTTCAAACAGATCCTCATGACAAGGGCAAGATCATCAAGAGTAGCAGAGAGAGGAGTAGAGCTGTGTCAGGGTGCGAGTCAGCCTGAGGTGGTGGGATGGGGGTAGATGGTGGCAGTGAAAGCCTCGATTGACACGCTTCATGGGCTGGATGTCTGAGAAGGTGGGTGACAATCTTGGGGAAGGCTTGGCTTGGGAGGGAAGGAGATGGAAAGATGAGGAGAGGAGGCGGTGATCACTCCAGCAGATGAGTGGTGAGGGAAGTAGAGAGGGGAGGCCAGAGGAGATCAAGATCAAGTGTGACGGCAGAGTGAGTCGGGCTGGAGGGTAGGATAGAGGAGTTTCGCAGAGGTTGTAAAGAGACGCAGATGAGGAACAGGGAGAATCGAAATCGATGTTGATATCACCAAGGAGGAGGGGTTGGGTGGTTGAGGGCAAGAGGAGGAGGAGAGGTCTGCCCACTCAGAAAAAAGGTAATTTGACCAGGGGGCCAGTAGAGAGTAGCAACAGTGAGAGTGGCAAGGAAAGCCAGCAGACAAGGCATTTGAAAGAAGAGTAAGTCTGAGTGGGGAAGATGGAGGCATGAATCCACTCGATCAACGCTACACCCTCCACGTCGGTTGGATCTGGGGTGGAGAGGATCTTGTAGCCATCAGGGAGGAGAGTCAAAACTGGGACAGAGCTGGCCGTGAACCAAGTCTCAGTAAGCCCGAGGACACAGGCAGATGTCAGATGAGTATTCGACAGCAGAGCGAGAGTTAAGCGTGATACGGTTGCCAGCCTTAAAAACCTTCAGGGGAGGGGTACACCATGTGGTGGAGGGAGCTGGAGATGGGGCAGAGGCGGAAGGAAAGGAGGGCAAGGTAGCCAAGGGAGGAGAGTAGGGGCCAGCTGGAGATGAGAGGAAGTTAATGAGGTGAGGGAACCATCTATCAAAGAGTACATTAGCCTAAGGGCCTTGCACCATGACAGTGCCGTTCAGGTAGACATTAATGAGGACTTTGGAGGAGTCAAAGAAATCCAGCAGGTGCCACCATTAATGGGACGAGGACACAGGACAGAGCATAGAGATCATATAAGGGGTCCATAGATCAGGTGAGGGAACAAACAAAAAAAGAAGGTCAGTGAGGGTTTGTCTGGCAGAGGCGCTGGAATAGCTATCGGCGATGGGTAGACCTGGGTTGAAGCAAAGATATCCTTTTTTATTTCTTCTAACCAGTCTTAGTGAGAAGGGAAGCATAGTTAATAGAGAAGCAGTTAAGAGTACATAGGAGAAACAGATAACGCCATGAGCAAGTAAAGAGTATGGCAGTAGAAGAAATATGCAAGAAAAGCAGCAAGGAAAAGTCACTGGGCTAGCAGGTTACAATGGAGGGTAAAAAGTAATGTGAAAAACAACCCAAATTTCAATTACAAAAACATACCCAGATTTGACTTTCAAAGGCAATGCTAAGGCAACATAGATTGAAATTAGGTATGAGTTGGAGGCAGGTGCTAAGATGTGGGCATACAGGGAGACCAGTTGGAGCAAGAAGAGGGAAGAGTGAGGGAGGGAAACTAACCCACGGAGAGGACAAGTGCAAGAGTCTTGGTAGTCCAAAATCATGGCTGAGTGAACTGGCAGCACCAGAGAGGGTCAAGTTGTGGTAGTAGCTTCATATTAGTGTCCAAGTAGCAGACAGGGAGCAGAAAGGGGCCTTAGAACAGGCTGGCTCCCGCCTCCCAGGCAGTCCTGATGAATGCAGAAGCAGCCAATTGGCAGGGGGCCAGAGAAGGCTCCACAGGCTGAGGTGTAGATTAGGCAGCCATCTTGGAAGTGATATTCGAAAATGACGACCAAACAGTTCTCAAACTGCAAAATCAGGAAACACAAGTTCAGTGCTGGGCGGATAGCACGTGTTTCAGCTGCCGTGTTTTCCAAAACATGCGCTGTAGTTCAAAAGCGCAACAAAAAACAAATATGAACATTTGGAGATCCTTTCTTTCAAATTTAAATATATATTTTGAAAACTCAGGAATAAGAAGGGTGCCTGTGCCAGGAAGAAGGGGCAGCAAGGCTCATCTAGAAAGCAGGCGCTGATGCAGGAAACAGCTGATCAAGTTGTTACATCAGCGAGGAGATGGGGGAGGGGGTTCTGCATGCCGTATAGAACAGCTGATGTTAATTGTAGATAATTGCGGTGAGCGTGAGGTCTGCAGGCCAAGCACAGAGCAAAACAGCCAATGAGAAATGGGGATGCACACAGTGCGTTATGGGCAGTGAGCAGGAGAAAGTACAATGGATGGAGATCCAGGGGGCAGAAGTGGGCCTTTGAAGAAAAGGCCTGCTCCTAAGACTCTCTCTATCCCCCTTCTGGTCCTCTTCCTCTCTAGAGCCAAGCACTTTGGGTGTAGCACTTTGGCTGTTACGTCACAAAGGCAAAGTCCTCTCCTTTCAAATGGAGGGAATGGACCCCAAAAGGAGGCTAGCTTTAGTCCAATCACTGATGGGCTTTTGCCATTAAAAAAAAAAAGTCTCCCACCACGTCTGATCATCTTTTGGACTACTAACCTGGATGGAGGTTTCATTGGACCTCTGTCGGGAGAGTTGACTTTCCAGAGCCCTCAACCAGTGAGGAGAAGACTGAAAATGAAAGGCAGAGTTAAGAACTGTTCCCAATCCATCCCCAGGAAACATTGGGGTGAACCTGCTGCTGGAAGAAGACCGGCCTCTCTGCCACCCACACTGCTGCCAGGACCTCAAGTTGAAGGATCACAGAAGGTGTGCACAAGCATCCCTTGCTGGGAGACAAGATCATCCACAGTGGGAAGACAGCCTAGAGCCCGCTGCTTTCCTCAGATGGAACTGGTCAAACTTTCTTCAAGCCAAGTTCACTGCCTTTCAAACCAGCAGGACCCTCTAGAGCTGCCTTTGGAAGTCACAAGTATTGTTTAACCGAGCGCACTGGTGCCTCGGCTCAAACTACAAGCTCCTTTGATGCATCTGCTACAGCCAAATGACTGCTAGTTCCACCAGCATCTTCATAGTCAAGTCACAAGGCGAACAGACCCTGGTGGATCTTCAAGCACCAACCATCAGACAGAGCATCGAATCACTCAACTAAACTGTCCATACCAGTTGCCAGCATCTTCACAGTCTACTCTACCATACCCTGGTAGCCCTCACAATCTGCATTGCCTCAAGTGCTTCATCGAACAAATCATGCTGACTAGCACATCCATTCATGAGCTTCTTTGAACTGACCATCTCAGACTAGGAGGCCTTCACAATCTGCTCATCCCCTACATCGCCTTCAAACCATAAAGCCCTGTTCGACCCTTGCAGCCAAACTAGGATAGTACGACCGCTGCACATGAACAGCCTTGAACTGCACAAAACAGCAAACAACCTGGTTCGCCATGGTCGAGAAGAAGCCAATCTTGGGTGCCAACGATGGGTTAGGTCATCCCTTCTTCAGCACCAAAGATATCCTTTTACAAAGAACATTGAAACTGCCTTCTCCCTGTATTCTCGCACGGTTGCGTTCTCTATTCTTGCATCTCCTATGCCTTTTCCATCAGGGTGGGTTTTAGTACAGTTTTGATTTAGTTTTCTTGCATGTGGTGCATTCAAGTGTATATATTTTTACAGAACCCTGGACATTGCCTTTATTTTGGATACTTCGCTGTTTGCATTGCTCCTGAACCACATTTGCATCCCTGAGTTTAACCTTCCCTCGGCCCGTGTTACCACAAAAGGTGAAGGAAGTATCCGTTGATACGGCCAGTTTTACAAACCAAGAGCCAACACAATCGTAAAGGTAAAAGTGAGGGATGAGTGGGTGCTTTAGTCTACTTATCATTGTTCTCCTATATGAGATAAGTCAATTCGTCACACTCCATTGGGTATCCCCATGTCCTTTGGTGGATTGAACATAATGCTACAACGGTTGGGTAAAGGGAGAACTTTTTAGTTGTCCCATTGTCCTCTACAGAAAAACTTTAGAAACTCCATAAAAATGACAATGACTTACCGCTATTGGGGCCCTTTAAGTTCCAGAACATTTAAAAAGTGGATTTGTATATCTCCAAATAAGGTTTTTCTGTAGGTTACTCTGCCATGGACTAACATTGTGTATAATTGGTAACACTTATGTTCCCACCAGGACCAGTTTGGCCCATACAGTGTTGCTGTGTTACCATGTGCTCAATAACCTGAGTGTTCTGGCCATGCGTTTTAACCCTCTCACCCCCACTTCTGATGTACCAGTGATCTAGATTTGGAACGCCCAGTTCGGATTGCTCTTCGCGAGGGTTACAAACAAGGTGGCCCTGGCCCACAGTCACCAGTGTGAATCTCTCTCTTGGCAGACTGTCTTACACCAAGCTAAATAAAAGGAAACACAGGGTAACATTTGTGTGATCCTTCCCACAGTAACTTCAGGTAGGAGCCATTGTTCCTACCACCCACACAAGTGGGCGATCTTATCCAGGTCAAGGTAAACCAAGAGGACGTTTCTGGAGTTGAATTTAGCAGGAAAATCAACAAGGACACAGTATATTCAGGATCTTCAGTTAAAATAGCCAATCACATTTTCAAAGTATCCAATAAAATGTTCAGAATCAGAAATGCATTCAGAAAAGATCTTGTGAAAACGGATGACCTCCAGATAATTCAACTTCTAGGTGCGTTGTTCTCAAATATTTGACTGAGGAACTACTTAGGAAACGCAAATGCATTGATTGATCTGAGTGAGCCCGATATTGGCTGTAGACCAAATTAACTATTAATACTTATAATCACATCACACATTTGAGCAAATTCCAGGGGGGGGCACTTTTACAACAAACCAAGTAAATAGAGTTCCAAGCACTGCTTAATTTACAAAATGAGCACATGCTCAAAGGAGTGCAGACAGAGGTGGATGGTGGTACTGCTACGGCAAAAGCCAGAAATATGCAGGGGTCTAGTCTGGGAAACGTTCAGAAGGTTCTAGTGTACTGAGTGCAAAGTCCTAGTCCGATTCCATAGACTAATCTTCAAACTCCTCAGAATCTACAGCCAGGACAGTGATTTCTAAAATTATTTTGCTTAGTTTTGTGCCCTCACCACACTTGTTCATGCCAGTCTTTAACCAGGCCTCCATTAAGATTCATTCTGTTTGAGGGCGCTAGAGGGCCAACCAAGATGGCCGCTCTCACCTGAGCTCCCGCTCTGCCCGCAATAAATCCTGCTGAATCCTGCGGTTCCCGGCTACATATTGGAGGATAGAGGGCTTTTCCCTGTTTCTGTTCGCTCCGAACATTCCTCGGCGAAATCTGGGCGAAAATCGACCAGCCCAAGACCCCACATCACTACATCGGCGTGGAAGCCGAGACGGGCCCGAGCGCCGGGCGGACGCCGGGGGGCGGAGCACGGCTTAGCAGAGGCCGCGAAGCGACCATCCCTTCCTTCGGAAATCCGTCATCCACGAGCGCCGGCGGCCCTCGGAGGGTGCCGCCGCCCCCCCCAGTGCGGGGCCGGCTCCATCGCCTGCTGGCGCAGCGCCGGAGCCCCGGATACAAGGCCGAAGCTGGTGGGGCCGCCGGGGGTCCGGCGTGCGACCGGGTGCCGCCCATCCTTCCCGAGACCACCTCGCCAGCGCCACTCAGCGATCCGGAGGGGCCCCCCCTCCTCCAGACTGCAACATACCAGTGTGGGTGACCTCCCCCGCGGCTACCGTGCCGGGCCACACCGATCCGAGAGGCGACGACACGAGCGGTAGAGGTCGGAACACCCGTCTGAAGCACCAAGACCTGAGGTACGTGCCGAAGATCTCCGTTTGCCACGAAAACACCTTGCTACACCCCCAAAACGTGGTCCCCGGCACGACTGACCGCTAGTGGCGACGACCCTGAAGGCTGGGCCCCCCCCGGGTCCACGGCGAAGTCCGCGGGGCACCGAGGCCCGGTCCAAGCTCCTAGAGCCACCTTGCCCCAAGCCTCCTGACACTATACTGGTGGTCCACCAGCCCAACGCCACCTAACCGCCACCGACCCTCTTTGCTTGGAAGGCTCACATACATCAACCAAGATGGGCAAGGTAGACAAACTACAAAAAAAGCTAACATTTGACAGCAACACGGCACCCAAAACCCCAAACCCACAACAAGAAGATGACCCACCACCATGCAGCTCTAGTCAACCAGTATCCGAAAGTTTTCCGATGGAAATAAAAGAACTACTTTTAGATCTAAAAGCAGGCATAGGGAGTCTAGACAATAAGCTGGACAGTCTATCCTCAAAAGTCGATCTGATGCAACATCGCCTAGACACACACAGAACGACTAAATGACGTTGAACAGAGGATATCAGACCTCGATGACGGTGCCGCATCCCTCTCCAACAAAGTCACGCGACTTGAACACCAAATGACCGCTACAATGGCCAAATGCGAAGACCTGGAGGGTCGCTCTAGGCGAAACAACATCCGTATTGTAGGGATTAGGGAGAGCGTCACCCCAAGGAAAATGGAGGACTTCGTGGAGTCTATGTGCCTCTCCCTCTTTGACCGAGACTCCTTCTCGCAAATGTTCATGATAGAGAGAGCCCACAGGGCCCCGTCCTCCAGACCAGCCCCAGGCGCACCTCCCAGAGTCATCATAGCAAGGCTGCTCAACTTCAGAGATCGTGACACCATCCTGAGACTTGCAAGGGAGAAAGGCGATTTACACCACGACGGAGACAGAGTTCATATCTATCCCGACTTCTCGTCGTCAGTACAGACCCAGAGAAGAGCCTTCTCTAGCGCCAAACAAAGACTCCGAGAGGCGAAACTCGTATACTCTATGATGTTTCCTGCACGCCTCAGGGTACAACATAATGAGCAGACTCACTTCTTTAATTCTCCTGAGGAAGTACATCTATTTCTGGACCGTAATGGTTGCCCAGCTCACGACCCTCAACGACCCCGCGCACGGAGAGAGAGGGTCCCCAGGAATCCTCCGTAAAACCCGGGCTAAGCCCCGAAACACACACAAACTGCCGGAACACGCTCACGATCCATTAAACTATAGGGCAGAAGTCTTGGAGAGGCCCCAAGCGCCCCGAGCACAGCATCTGTTCCCTCACTCAGGCTGGGGAGGATCCCGTCGGACATGTTGGGGGTTGTCCGCGAAATGGGATTAGTTTTAAGGACTGTTCGATTGTTTACCGTTCTTTGTTCAGGGATGGACTAACAACCTCCCTCCTGGCGCTGCCAAAACTTGTTACGTGCGAATTTCTCACGTGGAAAAGCCTGCACCCCTGCAAGATGCCTCCCCTCAGTCTCACGCCCCACTCTCCACTCCCAGTCGCCAAGCGCCATGCCCCATGTGTTATATCACGGCACGCTCCAAGCCTACCTTGGCACAAACAAGGTACATCAACCACAGGACCAAGGCGTTCCCAACACAATTTCAAACTTTCCTTTACTCTCAACATTCAAGATTGTAACATGGAATATAAGGGGAGGTAACATCCCATCCAAAACCCGCAAAATCCTGCAATACCTAAGGAGGCATGAAATTGACGTGGCAATGTTACAGGAAACCCACCTGACACCCGAGAAAGAACGCACATGGGCCAAGTCGTGGGGATGCCATAGATACTATTCGTCATACTCCTCCTATTCTAGAGGAGTGGCCATTCTGGTACACAGAAGAACCAACTTCCGTCTAACACACGTGGCAAAAGACTCCATAGGAAGATCCGTCCTAGTCAAAGGCATAATAGCAGGCAAGGCGATAACCTTCATTAACTCCTACGCCCCCAATATAGATGGTCCAGACAACTTTGGCTGGGTAATGTCGCAGCTCTCCTCACTCGAGCACTCCACGGTGGTTTGGGGTGGAGACATGAACACTGTCATAGACCCGACCAAGGACAGATCACACTCCTCGTCGCAACAGATCTCTAAAGCCAGCCTGCAAATAACAGAAATCTGCCGAGCCTTTGACCTAAAAGACGCCTGGAGAACGGTTAACGGAGATTTGAGGGACTACACCTTCCACTCAGCAGTCCACAATACCAGCTCTCGCATCGATTACTTATTCTCATCCAGAACAGGCCCCCTGCAGCCCGGTCCCTGTCACATCCTGCCACGGACTCTATCAGACCATTCTCCATTAGTCCTTTGTCTCCTTCCTTCCCAATCTACTCCCAGGCTACAGAATTGGCGCTTCAAGACGGGCTCCATGCTGGACACGGTCTTCGCAGCTGAACTAAAGGAGGAGATTGAGATCTTTCTAGAAGCCAACACTGGGTCGGTATCTTCGGCCGGCGTGCTGTGGGAGTCCCTGAAATGCTTCGTAAGAGGCGTATGCCAGGCCAAGGAGAATGGCATCATCAAACTCATAAGACGTGAACTGACAACCTGCGAGAGCCACATCAAAGACCTCGAATGCCAAACCACAGACTCGAACGAACCAAAGAAGAAAACCACCCTGAAAGAGGAACTGCTGAGGTTTCACGCACTCGCCGAGCGTGAACTGAAATTTCTCCACCGCAGCGCAGTAATCAGACAATATGGCGAGGGGCAAAAACCTGGAGCTCTCCTGGCAAGGTTGGTGAGAGCTGACCACACACCGACGCCTATTACAGAAATCCGCAGTCAACAGGGAAGAACATTAACCACAGATGTCGACATGGCGGAAGAATTTGGACACTTCTATCAAAAGCTTTATAGCTCCCAACACCCCGAAAATTCCGACGCGCCACTGAGCTACCTGAGGGAGACCGAATTATACTGGGTAGAGGCACAGCTGAGAGAACCCCTCAATGAACTGATCTCCCCTGCAGAAATAACGGAGGCAATCAAATCGCTTCCAAACACCAAAGCCCCCGGCCCTGATGGCCTAACCGGTGAATTCTATAAAGCATTCGCGTCCACCCTTGCTCCCCATTTGGCCGATGTATATAATGAAGCCCTGGAGAGGGGTACCCTACCTCAGACCTTGCGTGAAGCCAATGTGATTCTCCTGCTCAAAATGGACAAGCCGCCAGATGAATGTGCATCCTACCGCCCCATTTCCCTCTTGAATTTAGATAACAAAATCCTAGCAAAAATCCTAACGAATAGACTGATGCCGCTAATGCCCGCTCTAGTTCTTGCCGACCAGGCGGGGTTCATACCAGGCCGCAATACCACATTCGGCATCAGGAGACTGTTTGGGGTGATGGGAGCACTGGACCCAGCCCAACAGGCCGTCGCCGTCCTGCTTGACGCTGAAAAAGCATTCGACTCGGTGGAATGGCCATTCCTATTCTCAGTACTCGCAAGGATGGGCCTGGGGGCTCGATTTATTAAACTAGTTTCACTACTATACTCTAAACCTACAGCCAACATAATAGTCGGCACAGCCAGATCGTCCACCATCAACCTGCAACGAGGCACCAGGCAAGGCTGCCCACTGTCAGCTCTACTATTCGCCCTGGTAATGGAACCCCTTGCCTCCAATTTACGTGAGCATAGTCAACACCGAGGTCTGGTCATAGGCCCACACAGACTCATCATCTCACTGTACGCGGATGACGTGGTTCTTTACATAAGAAACCCAGTAGATAACCTGAACACTATCATGCGCGAAGTGATCAAATTCGGGGCAGCATCTGGCCTCAAAATTAATCAAACAAAATCAATTATCTTCCCACTCACCCCTGCGACCCAGCCATTTAAAGATGACTTCCACCTCACCTGGAAAATATCCAAAGTACGTTACCTGGGCATTCAAATGTCGCTAAATCAGCAAGAAGTATTCCAGGACAATTACGAAGTGGTCTTCAAGTCCCTGACAGAAAAGGTGGCCCGCTGGAAAACCTTACCCCTAACGCTATGGGGTAGAGCCTCTCTTGTCAAGATGGTGATTCTACCAAAACTTCTGTATCTCTTCACTAACATTCCCATCCTACTTCCACAACTCTTCCTGAAAAAACTGAGGAGTCTGGTCCTGGAATTGCTGTGGGCCGGCAAACCCGCCAGAGTGGCTCACTCCACGCTAACCCTCCCAGTGACAAAAGGCGGCCTGGCGCTCCCCGACTTGGAGAAATACTACTGGGCGGCCCAGGCACAATTTCTCAGCCACTGGTACGCCACAAACCCTGTCCGACCACACGTGCAGGTTGAGAGAGCCCTTGCCTCGCCGAACCTACTGAGAGCCGTCGTCTTCGGGAACATGCCGGTCCCCAGCGATACGATGAATGTAATCCTAATAACGTACAAGATATGGAAGCTTCTGGCGCAAAAATACAATATCGACACAAGATATTCTCCACTCCTACCGGCAAGATTCATACCTGGGATTTCGTTGACATCCGAAAAAGTTTATCTCCAATGGCTAGAGAAACTTCAAATCAGAAACCTTGGGGACCTCTTCACAGAGGACGGTTTCCTAACTCCCGCTCAAGTGAGGGAAAAAGGCGGCACGACCTCGCTAGACATCTTTCTTTATTTCAGGGTACGCCACACGATGCGAGCAATCCTACCTTCCTTTCCGCAGCAACCCCAAACATGGCAGCTCTTGCACTCAGCAATTCAGTCTCAAGGGGAGGGGAGACCTCTCTCACAGATCTACAGAACCATAACTACAGACTCGTCTTCCACAGTATCCCGTACCAAATCCAGATGGGAGAAGGCCCTAAATTTAACTTTCTCCGACACCGATTGGTCCTTCATCCTTAGACAGACCCAGAAGATTGCCCTCAATACCCGCCTCAAGTTAATCCACTTTAACTACCTGCATCAAACGTACTTTACACCTGCCAAAGCAAAAATGCAGCATCCAGACTCCTCCTTCGGATGTGAGAGGTGTGGTTTGACTTCAGCGGACTTCCTACATCTGGCTTGGGAATGCCCTAAGTTGGCCCCATTCTGGTCTCAGGTGTTGGAAATCACGAGTAAGATAATCGGTGAACCGATTCTCCCAGCCAACACCGCAGCTCTGCTGGGCATGACCAGACTGCTGAAGGCCCCTACGCGAAAGTTAGCGGGCATTCTACTAACTCTGGCCCGTAGAAGAGTCGCCATAGCATGGTGCCGCGGTCCGCTCCCAACTGTCACCGCATGGTGTAGAGACATACTATATTGTCAGGATGTCGAAACTGATTTCATTAAGTTGCTACTACAGCACGCACGCCCACCTGACATCTGGGGACCCTTGGTAACTTTTTTGATGAATGAGTCGGCGGGGGCTCCGGCCTCCCCGACCCTCACTCAGTAAAACAATATCTGTTTCGGACGCATATTCATGGTTTTGGTGCAGTACATAACATATAAGAGTCAGGAGGCGGGGGGGGGGTGGGGGGGGAAGGCGGGGAGATCTTGGCTAGGCTAATTCCACCCTAATGTGGGTGAGAAGTTGTTTGTTGTTTGGAAAATAATAAAAATAAATATGTTAAAAAAAAAAAAGATTCATTCTGTTTCTTGGCCTTATGTTCCTTCCTGGATAATTGCCTTCAGTGATATATGGGCAAGACCTGAATTGACATCAACCTCTTCCCCCTCCCCAAGCCCAACCAGATAACCCCATGAGTTTTACCCACTCCTTTATTGTGGAAAGACAGACTCCCTCCTACACCCCCACCCACCCCCAGGGGATTCTTTCTTGACTATGTTATTGGGCATTTGTATAGTGCCCTTTACCATTGGTATGATTCCAAAGCAGCAGTGGGTTGAACGCCCTCGGGGACCGTAGTCCAAGGTCAATGGAGAGAGTAGTGTAGGAAATCGTGCTTGGATGCACTCAGTATGCATGCAGCCAGGGCAGATTAAGTGGTGGGGCTACATTATAGTGCTAGGCATGGTGCAGTGGTTGTGTGAGATCAGTATAACAGCAAGGCCAAATGGACTTGGCAAGCTGCATTAATTGTGAATGGGATGTGTGCGATTTTCATGGGGGATAGTTGCATTCTTAAGACAGTTGAGGTGATCATGGAGGTACAAGTGTGTGCCGGTAGGTCAAATTAAGGGTTTATCTGCATTATTTTGTTTGTTGGTGCAGAGGAGTTGGTGTGAGTGTGTGGCTTGGAGGGAGACAGTTCCTGATGAACTTCCAGTGCCTGTCGAGATGACCGCATCTCCCTTTGGGATTCAGGGCTAGACTATGGTCATCCTTGTGTCTTGTTGGGTCTGCAATTGCTTGTTGGTGGCACCTTCTCAGAGCAGTTGCATCAAGTTCTGTACCAATGGACGTACGAGTAGATCTTATATACAATGACTGGTGCTCGTGAACCCGAAGGTCCAGCATCTGGCTAGGCCTAGTTGACTAACCGTTACAACACATCAATGTCCCTTGCAGGTACTTGCCTCACCAGATTCGTGCTGGATTTCTAAAGCTTATTCCCTTGGAGGAGCCAATGTTAGAGCACAAGTGCTATTGGATCAAATTTTTCAGGTCTTGGGTAACTGTTTACAGCGGACAGTCTGGTATTCCCATTCTAATTTAGGGTTTAGATTTGTGAAGTGAAACTGCATCAAAGTCCCTTGCGAGAGCTGGGTGTACTAGAGCACTTGTTAGACCAGAGAACAGCAAGAAACAGCAATCCCAATGTTGAACCAAAATACAGGTGTTACTGCACCCCATGTGAAAGGAGTTTCGGGATCAATTTCCAGACGGATCACATTAAGCATTGCAAGATCCGAGAAACATTCATGTCTTTTGGAGGACAACCAGATCTGGCCCAAATCATATCTTTCAATATTGGTGCTAAAGGCCCTCTGCATGTAGTGCTGCTTAATACATTCCCAGATAAGCAAGATTAGATAGAGATTGCTAATCGTGCCCTGGTATGTAATTGTGCTCAAAAGCTTAAGATTAGCAAGGATAGACTTCTCCTGGACGGATACCGTAGTGCACATCTGGAGAAGGCAGTCACCAAGCGCTGTCATGGTTGTTGGTACTTAAGGGCTATTAGTGCCTGTATCACAAGCTAGTGCCTGGGTTAGGAGTCTAGCACACGCGATACAGATAATTGGTGATCAGTCTCTGGTCTCAGAGCATAGTTTATACCTGGTGAAGGAAGTCAATAATCCAGCTCTGTCAGGAATGCATGTTTCTAGTCTAGGGTAATGGTTCCAAGTAGTTGGAGGTAGATATCTCCTGGCGTGAGCATTTTGTATACCTGGTGGGGGACAACGGACCGACAGCAGGCCCAGTAATAGCATAGGGCACGAGTGCTACTATGCCCACAGTTTGGAGTCCTGGCTGATAACCTCTAGGCTGGATGAGGGTAGCGCAGTCAACCAACCGCAGTGGCAAGAGACTAGGCGTTTCCCCAAGTATATAGGGGGCCAGCCAGTGCATAGTGTTCAATTTAGTTGATCATAGGAGCTGGTTCCTGTGTCCCAGTTCTTACCTGCCTGTATTGAAGGGGTTTAATCAAGCCATTTCTTGGACATGGTGGTAGGTCGAGTGGTCAGAGCAGTCCAGTACATGTTTTTAAGGTGGGGGGCTAGTGGGAGGGGGATCCGGGTTTTGAGTGCCTTCCGGAAACCCATGTAGTCTTGGTTGTGTATTGCGGGGAGGTAGCAAGTTCCACAAGGCCGAATTGGAGGCGGGGTCCACTGGGGTGGGGTGGCATGCTAGACCTTGGGGTGCAGGCATAAACTTTTCTTGGAGATATTTGGGTCTGCTTTTTGCACCACTGAGTATTACACAGGATTTTGAAAGTGGTCCTACGTCCAATTGGGAACCAGTGTAGGGTGCAGAGAGCAGGTGAGACATGACCCCCTTCGTCCCAGTACGAGAATCAGTCTGCCAGCTAAATTTGGACCAAATAGAGCGAGTTCCCATAGTGAAGTCAACTGTAGTCTATTGGGGTAGGTGAGGTAAGGGAAGATGCGTTTCAGCTGCCTAAAGTGGAAAAGACAGGATTTGGATGCATTATTGATGTTTTTGGTCCAAGTCCATTGTGCAGCCAAGGTTTTGACAGTGATGGTTGGTCGGGGGGAAATCACAGGGGGTTGGGGAGTACCGAGTGAGGGTGACCAGGGAGTCAGTTGGGGGAAATAGAGTTGTTTTGCCGCATACCATAATGTCCATTTTTCCCTGGGTTCAGAAGGAGAGGTTAGTCGTTATCCAGCAGTCAATGACAGTGAGATATGCTGCTAGGTCAAGGCAAGGGTCGGGGGTCGATTAAGGAATTCAAGAGGATTAGTGGGTCATCAGCATGGTTATAGAATGCGAGGTTGTATGAGCAGATGATCCCTGGCGGGCAGGTGTGATGTAAAGGTTGAAGAGAAGGGGTGAAAGGCAGGTGCCTTTGGATACTCCAATGTTCACTGGGCGTGCAGTGGTGAGAAAAGTGGCGAGATGGGTTATTTGCTATCTGTTAGCGAGGAATTAAGCGATCCAGTTGAGCGCTGAATCCGTTTGAAATGAATTTTATGTCAGCCTAGATAGAGATCAGTGTGGTTTCGGTTTGGTGGCGCAGATGCAAATCTGATTGCACAGGGTCTAGATTGTTCAATTCCACAAAACCATTGAGCTGAGTATGCAGTACGGTCAACAAGTTTTAGAATCGGGTGTTGGATAAGGGCCTGTAGTTGATGGTAATGGTATGTTTAGAAGATGTTTGACATGTGCAGGTTTTAGGGTTCTGGGACGTTTCCGGAGGTGAATCATTAAGAATGGACCTCACTGGTTCTCCTGCACAAGTGGATGTGAAGATTTGAGGAGAGAGGCAGGACAAAGGCCTAGAGGCAGCCGGAAGGTCAGCTGTCAGATAGTAGTTTGACGAACTCCTCGCTTGAAATAGGGTTCAAAGAGCAGAATGAAGGGTTCTGAAAGGGTAGAAGGGTTGATTTAGAGCAGGTGTTGGATGGGTGGACAGGTTGGAGAGCTTGGCATAAGGGTAGCCATTCAGGCTAGGGCTGGTTTGTGGAAATGTTCGGGCTGCAGTGCAGGTGAGAAGCTCCTTGCTGCTGCTCTGGCAGCTCAGGATTCTTTTAGTGTAATAGGTTTTTTTGTCCTTTCGGATCTCCGATTGTAATTTCAGTGATGGTTGGCAAACGTGGGGTCCTAGAGGCTTGCCATATGCGCTCAAGTGTGCAGTTATGGGTTTTGAGAGTCTTCAGGCTGGGCGTGAAACATTTGGGGGGTGGGTCCTTTATGGGAGGGAGCAGACTTTGAGGGAGTTGGAGGAAGGAGCAAGTCATTTAGCCAGGAGTCGAAGAGCTCTGGAGGTACGTGTCTGTGGCCAGGAGTAAAGCGCAAAGCAGTGCTTCGGCCAAGTAGAATCTTGACCTTGTTGGAATTCTTGGGAGGTGGCAGCGGCACGAGGAGAGAAAGGTATGGCACAGTGGTCTGTCTATGAGGTGTTTTGGGGTGGACATTAAAATGAGGTCGGAGGAGCTGAAAATGGGTGTGGCCAGCAGTGTGTGGGTCCTGTGATGATGGGTAGAGTCATGGAGTTGTTGGGCACGCCGAACCATATCTTGAAATCCTGTAGTAGGGCGAGTGCAGGGTGGTTGTAATGTTGCCGCTAGTGAGTCGCACAGGCTGTTGGTGAAATGCCCGTCATATCTAGGGGACCTGTAGACTAGTAGGAAGCTGTGCGAGAGGGTGGGCAGGAGAGGGTTTGATTAGAAGGGATTCAGCTGTGCAGGGTTGTGTTTCGGTGGAGGCGATGGTATTTTTGACAGCCATGGAAGTCCTGAAACCGGTCTATTACATCATGGGCTTCACAGATCTAAGGACGGTTTAAGTAAAGGAGAAATCATAGCTTCCTTAAACTGGGCAGGTACCACAATGTCCTCTTGTGATTAAGCCACATTCGGATAAAATTGATTGCTGCATTGGGGAATATCTAGCTGTAGGGACTGGGAGAGGGTGTCAAATTCTTTAATATAACCAGTGATTCTTGTAAGGCCCAATGACATTCTAGAAAAGCTACCAAGACTTGGTAGTAACGTATCCAGGAGAAGAAATGCAGTTTGGCCTGACCCAAGTCGGAGTGCTGCCTGGGATGATATGTCAAACAGTGACAGGTTGGTAAAAGATGGGAGAGTTTCTGCCTCTCCCTTTTGTAGAGGGCGGCAAGAGGCAGACTTCAAAATGCAGTAAATCAGATACAAGTCTCAGGCTAATGTCAGGGCATTGGATTTAACCATATACCACACATAATCCACTTTACCCATGTGAACCCATGCTAAATTTTATTCCCAATAGAACCACAGGTAGGTCATGGTGATCAATATCTATCCCGTCCTTTAAACACTGGCTGAAATTATAGTGGTTTCGAAATTTGTTCCATCCTTTTGGCTTTAGCACTCAAATGGCAGATCGGAAAAATGCACCTTTTAAGGTGCAATCCTACCAGCTCCCTTAAATAATTTACTTATCACACCAATCCTAAAGTAACCCAATTTGGACATGTCAGATCTAGTCCATTCTAGGTCCATTTCCTTTCCCCACCAAGTCACAAAACATGGGTCAAAGAACATACTGTGAAGCAAATGCAGGTTTCCATCACAGGCAATCTAGCTTCAGGCCAAACAGCACATGGAGGATTAAAATCTTATAATGCACTTAATACCACAGACCAGTCTGAACGCACGGGACTGGGATACAAACCAGTGTTGCTTTACATTGTCTTGCGTCCAAGACGCACATGTTTCCCCATGAGCAATACTCCCAGCTACATGGATACATTACCCAATTGAATCCCTGCTTTTTGCCAGATTGACTTTCTGCATTAACCATATGCGTCCTCATTGCTGCAAACACTGTGGCATCTTAACTGAAATAAAACTGTGTTGAAGCACAAGGCTCACAATAATATGTAATGCCCTTGTAGGCAGTGGGCTTTCCCCTCAGTGGTTCCCGACTGGTCATTCCTCTCATGGCACTCCAATGAGAACATGTGGCCTTCTACATCCATTCTGGAGACCATGACAGACCCATTACAGCCCTTTGTTGCCAACATCCAGATTTAGTCAAATCATATGTTCTCCCTAAATATCTCCAAATGCTTGCATATCGTCCATACCAAGAGTGGCAATAACCTGCTTGGATACCAAGAAAGAGGCATGCTTCTCCCACAAGTCCTACTCTTCGCTCATTTAATTCCCCGAGCCCTGCCTGAAGACACGTTAGTTTCTCGAAGGAAGGGAAATCGCATCCTGCCATGTAGTCGCGCCTCAATTTCCAGAGGCAACTCTCCCACTTACCGTATGATGGATCTAGAATAGTTGCTTAATCCCCAATAGCAATTATGGGTGTTCAGCGGTGGGGGTGAGCAGAGTGGATGACCATATTGGATTGCTTGCCCGAGACTCTTTGGTGCCCATTACCTGCAGGAGTGGCTTCCTCCTTGCCTGTTGTCACGCTCTTAAGTCTTACGCCATGTGGAGTGCAAAAGCAGAGCATTTGTGTTCAAAGTTTGAAGCCTGGGAGTCTGTCCTGCCACAAAAACTGTAACCACCATCCATTTGCAGTAAGCACATTTAATTTCTGGAGGCACAACAGGTGAAATAAAGCAGAAAAGCAACAGGGTCTTTGCAGCATGAGCTGTAAAGCGTGTAGTCACGGCGGGAACAACTCACAAGCCCATGGGTACCTGCAGTAACATCGGTGCTGCATTGGCTAAATTCATGACTACAGTAAACTCAATTAGACCGACATCACTTCCACTTGTTTGCCGTCTAAACAAAGTAAGTTCTGAAAAATCCATCCTTGGCACCAACGTAAAACATCTTGGAGAATTAGTGTCCCACCTGTCTAGCCCTCAGAAGAACAGGTGGATCACTGAGAATCGGCATTACTACTGTCAACACTAAATGCAGATCCATCCCTCAAATGTGCAGCCAAATCATGCCAGCGAAAGACCTTCCGGCGAGACAAGGGTAGCACCACTTTCCAAGTCACAGATTAAAATAACTGATTCTACTCGGCCTGCAAGGATAGGACTGCCTTCCCTCCAAGAACTGACACTACCAACCACCTTTTGTCTGACATCAGTAGTCACATGATGGCAGAGCTGTCAGTTTCTGTTCCGTCTGGGAATAAAACTCAGGAGTCCGTCTCTACTGCTCTAGGCAGAGGTATTGCTTTACCAATTCCATCTCTTGAAAGCAGTTCCAAGTATGAAGGACTCTAAGACGGAGGGACAACCTTGGGGCCCCTGAATGATGCAGAGGCTAGTCAGGGAGCAAGCCATGCAATCATTGCTACCAAGGCGGATCCATCAGCCTTTAATGTCAACACTACCAGTAATATTCCAGTAAATAGACGTGGCAAAGAACTCTTTCTCTCTGCAGCCAAGGCCTCCGATGCTGCTATTAATAACTTGGTGGCAGTATCAGCAGAAGTACGCCAATCAACTATACTAGATGAACAACTTGTCCTTCAACCCCAATGAGCCTATCGCTGCATTTCCTGATAAAGCATTCCCTCAAGCAGGGAGCTGGTGTTCAAATACAACGAATTTATGCAACTCCTCTAGGATCACCCCACATAGTGCAACTAGCTGTGATTCTGCCTCCGTGTTTGGAGTTCTGGAAAATCTGCTTACCACACTCCTTACTCGATCCATTGACATCTTGAATCATTAAACGCAACAAGACTCCAGGATTAACAAATATGCAAGCTCTGTAAAACAATTGGAAACCATTGGAGGCCACTAGTTATTTGGTGAAAATGGGGGCTAACATGGAGCTGTCGATGTTAACAAACAAGCCCCTGTGCAAGTCTTCTGCACCTTACAGCCAATACCAAGAAACACCTGCAGTTAAACCGTCATCCAACGAAGAGTCTACATCCGTTGGTGAATCAGCTGCTTGACATGCACAGGTAAAAAAAAGGGAAGGTCATCAGGCAAAGCGGTATCAAAAAAGGCCTAGAGAGATCTCCCAACTCAATCACCAATATTGGTTTCAGCTCTGGGAAGGTCTTTTCTGTTTAACGGAGAAAGGCCCTCCAATGATGGGACAACAATTGACCAACATGCAGCAATACATAAAGTTACTTTAAAAAGACCACACAATGCTTGCTGTATGTTTACTTGTAAAGCACTTGGAGTAAAGGGCTGTACAAATTCAATAAAATACAAAATACAAATACGTCGCTCCAAAGGGAGAAAAGAATGTAATAAGCAAGGATGCAATCTGAAAACGTGCACAGGAAGACATGACACTTTGAAAGGAGCACCAAAATAAGGAAAGCTGTTACGAGTATGGGAATGTGTTGGGCCTGCACTCAGAACTGTGCTGTGCAAACATTCTCTATTGACAATACAAGCGTCCCCCTGAGGGGTCCTGGTGATGAGTACTCAGGAGATAAAATCTGTCACTCACGGTCCATCCACGACTGCCCCACCTAATGGGCACAAAAGGAGGCTAGGGGTACGCCAAAGTAATCAAAAGGCTGGAGCAAAGGGCAGCAAGACCGAGTGAGAACTGCAACCTGTGTATAATGTGAGACAATTGTTCAATATCCCAGTCGTTCCAACTACGGCCTCTTCGTCCAGGGCTCCTACTTCTGAGCCGAAGGGTACATCTGTTACGACAGAAGAGGAGCAAATCAATGTTCGTTCAATTTCAGCGACGTTCCTCATGTCAGCTTTTGATCGCGATACTGGAAAAACAGAAGGCTCTGCTAATTAGAAGCCTCTTTTGTAAAGATAGTCATGACAATTGTATATAGCTAATGGAATTGTTCCATTCCATCATACCGTTACACACCATTGGGAGATATGACATCAAAGCTGTCCATCAATGTGAGGAAGAAGAATTGGTTACATCTTTGGTCTACTTCTCTGATGAGATGATTATGCCACAGAACATACCCAACTTTTTTTTTTATTTATTTATTTTTTTTTTTTTTAGGGCTGATTATGAATGTATTGCATTCAACTATAAAAAATAAATAAATTCAAGTCTCGACCATCAAGGAGTTGCACCTAGCCGGTGTGAAACGGTCACCAAAGCTTGGGAAGACAGTAACCTACCTCAGGTTCCATCACGACTATCACCTCCAGTTGCCCTTGAGGGCACCTGCTCAGCTTTGGCAGTTTTAAGGGGTGGAGGGCTTGGGTCAATTACTGACAGGCACTGGAAATGGTTGGCAGGGATGGTCCACCAGAGGAAATTGCAGGGTTCCTAACAGGTTTTTTTCTCTCCTCCGCTGGAACACGAGGGGGCATCAACACCCATATGAACAAGACGACCTAGATCACATCGATTGTGTAATTGCACTATAGAAGACTTGGTTATTGGAGCCTTTAGTTCTGGCTGGATGGCCCTTCATTCAAAACTTGCAGTAAATGTTCATTCTGGGCCGCCCTATTACAAGGTCTGCAGCGGGTCCGGCTCTGGCATCCTTAGCAGGACCAGGATGCTAACGGGCCTGTTAGCATCCTCCCCATTCCCATTGAGCCCTATGGGGGCTCAAACGGGAATGTGGATGTACCGGGTCCGGGTCCCGAAAATGGGAATTACCGGGCCCGCCAAAGTCAGCATGGCCCGGTAATTCCCCATTCGTGGAACCCGGACTCAGTATGGGGGTTGCCATGCTGCTAGAAGCGGCATGGCTACCTCCATACTCGTAATGAGGCCCATTATCCTTGATAATGTCCATGACCCTGCACCGCATGGTTTTGAAAGATCTAGAGGGATGGCTTGATTCCGTTACCTGTGCTTCTCCAGTCGTGTGTCGGGATCTTAATTCTAGGATGAGGCTGAAGCAAACAATATTCATTCCTCTGGTAAAGTTTTTGAATCTAGGCTCGATTGCTTTTGCCCAAGTGGCATTAGTTGGGTAACCATACTTTATTCCAGAGGATTCGTTATGAACGGAGCATGACCCTCCGATTGTCCCCCACAGTACACAAGGATTTCGACCAAAAGTTCTATAGACTACCTGTTTGTCGCCAATGATCCCCCTTTGATAACCGATATGTGCATACACCATCACACAGAGTGATCAATTGCCTATCATCCTGAGCCTTGATATTGAAATGCCTGCCTTTGGAGATCACACAATGGAGTCAGTCTCGATAAACACCTCATCGACTCTAGTTGTGTGGACAACAAAAATTGAGACTGCAGAAGCCACGGCTCATCGGGTATTCAAAGATTTCCTACCCACTTTGTCCATTATGCCACCTGACCCCAACAGGCTTTCGGACCATTTATCAATTATGAAATATGAAGATTGTTGCACTCAGAGCATTTTTCAAAAAAACCTGTGGTAAATTGGCGGTCCACTGGACCAATTAAAATACAAACATGGCTATGATAAACTGATTAGAGCCAAAAAACTATCCAAAAAGAGTTACGTTGCTTGGCCCATTCCGTTTATGATCAATCACAACATGCAACTGGTAGGAGGCTAATTAAGGCCAAATATAACAAGTGGCCCAGACAACATTATTACCCAAGAGAAGGCCAACTGTGGAGAGAGCTGGCTTTGACTACCTTAACAAACGACTCATGGACATTTTGGCAGATCATAAACAGAAAATCTTTGATCTGCTCGGATATCAATGGAGTACCAGAGCCTGAGCGAGTAGCATTCATTTCTGAAACACTTGGTGGTCGTAATTTGAGTGCAATGGCAGCATTACGATCACCGAAGACTGAGGTCTTCGGTGGCCATTTTAGTCGGCTTACATTTCCTGATTATATCAAACTTCCACTTCCCAGCAATCATTTCGTAGAATTGGGTCTCCTACACTAGACCCCAAATAGAAATACGCCATCTGTACTATCCAGCAAACTCATTCACCACACACCTCAAAATGAACCTTCCTTATCATAATTGAGATTCACCAAAGCCTGAATTGCCGCCAAGTTGTTACTCTTCAAGCTATCCAAATTTGGAATGTCCATGCCACTGCACAAATGCCAAGAGCCCAATGTCCTCACATCATGGAAATGTTAAAAACAAGGGTTTGACAAATAACCATTGCTCTGAAGGAGAACACGGATGAGAAGTGGTTAAAATGACGACTCAGACCCCCACTTCTACTAAACCAGTTTAGCAGCAACCCCAATCAAGGGTAATACAGGCACAGTCCCAAAGTTATACCTCCTACCTCTGGGAATGTGCATATAGAGAGGTCTAGAACTTACGCCACAGCAGCCATCTGTGCAATATATTCAGTAGTTCGCTAAACTGGTTATAACAGCTATATATATATATATATATATGCACAAACATTGGTTTATAGTGATAGCCTCGAATGCAAAAGCATTGAATGCAAAAGCCTCGAAAGAAAATGTATTGAAAAATGCATTTTTCTTTTTTTTTTTAATGGGGCCCCCCTCCAACCTCCGTTTTTACCCCTTAAAACCCATTATAATAAAAAAATAAACAACCTACGAAAAAAATGTTTGAGGCTTTTGCATTCGAGGGAATCACCATTGAGCAGTTTCCTAAATGAGAATTGGAATCTGACGAACAACTATAAACAGAATCAAAAGGGATTTCTACACGTTAGTAGAGGGGCACAGCCAGTGGATAATCCTGCTCTTTGGGAACGTGGGTTGGGTCAGGCTCAAACTTCTGAAGAGGTGGGAGCCGATAGTTGCAACACACAATGGATGGTGCAATCATAAAAGGTTCCATAAAATAGAAAACCAATGCACACAACCAACTAAAAATACTAAACACATCCCTGTAAAAGAACCACAGAATACAGATTTTCACAAGAAAGGGCAGCAATGTTAACTTCGGAGGAAAGGTTCTCAAAAAAGTAATAAAGGAGGGAGCTTAAAGGTCACTGCAGCTTTAAAAGTGGCTAGTGAGGCAGGGCCTCTAAAAGAACTTCAGTTTTTGTCTTGGGTGCTTGACAGTGTCTGGACAGGATACTAGGCACTTTGCTACGATCAAGCCGGTGTCAAGACATTCGAGTTGTGCAGTCCCACAAGTGAGTCTGCTCGAAGGGTGTGCTCCCATTGGGTCAAGTCCGTGTTTGAAATTGAGTCAATGACTTCCAGTAGGGCATGCAATCATTCGAATGGGTTACTTCCAGGAGTCCAGCTGGCGACGGGGTTGAGACGAGACAGTCCATGGGTCAAGCTGGCACATGGAGGTCTCTAAAAGCAGGTAGGCTAAAAAGCAGAGACAGCCAAAAGCAGTACAGCCAGTCTTGTTGCAGCTTTAAGTGTGTCATTCATGATCAAGCCAGCATCAAATGTGTCTCGAAGTGACAAAACAGGGTTGCAGCTGATTATGGACGTCTGGGTTGCAAGGATGCCCAGTCCAGTGTCTTTAGGGATAATGCGAGTCTATAGCTCTGCACTTCCATTCTAAGGAGTTGTCTAGCACTTACAAGAGTTCATTCACCTCCAGTGAGCAAGATGGTTGCAGAGTGCAGGAAGCAGAGATCTTGGTACATAGCAAAGTCACCAACACTGTTTACTTGGGATGGATAGGATCTTAGTGGATTCCTTCTGTCTTTGCCTGTTCAAAGGTCCTCTGCATTAGGAGGCAGATTCCCAAATGTTCAGTGAAACCTTGGGCGTCCAAAGACTAATCGACCAAGTAAAGTGGTTTCTCTCCTTATAAGACAATGTCAGAGTATTGGTCCAAAGGAAGCATGCTGCAAGGGGTACTATCCAGGTTAAGTGCACTTTACTTTCTGAATAGCCAGAGTGCTTTAGTCTGCAGAAAGTGAGGAGGTACAGGGAAGTAGAGAGCCCAAGCAGAAACCAAGATGAGGCACCAGTCCCAGCCTCATCTCCAACCCTGCACCACCACCCCTCTGCCCCTCCACTACTCCATCCCCTTCCTTGGCACATGGTTGCACTAAAAGGAGGGAGTCCGATTAGTAGATCTCCCCTTCAGAAAGAATTGCCCCAATTCAAATGGAAAAAGCTACAGCTTTCACACCTTTGCAGATGACAGTCTGCCACAATGGGTCAGCGACCCAGCACTAGCATGTGCCAGTGTCAAATATCCAGATGTGGGTGAAGTCTTTCTGCCAACATTCACCTTCAATCTGCACCCTTTACCGATCTTGTGTTCAAAACTCCGGTCCTCCAGTATCACCTACCTGTCCAATTGCCCTCTTCCGGTTATGTGATTTTCTCTGCATTTTGGCTTTCGGTGAAACTTAGCACTCCGATTTATTTTTGGTAAAATGACTGCATAGCCCTCTGCCTCGCTACCCACTCAGTCCTCAGCAAAACAGAGTGCTTCTGTAGCCCGACAGGTCTCCCACTATCACTTTGCTCATTTTCATAAATGAATTAACTTCACCCTTTGAATGTCACTTTCCTCCCATCTTGGCGGATCCCTTCTTTGTAGGTTGGCTCTCCATAGACCGCCTCCTTGGTCAATTTCAATCTTATGTTTTTAAATCCATCCATAGTTTCACCAGGAACAGCCATTAACTACTCCTCACTCCCCCTGTACTGCTGCCCTCACCCACAGACATTCCACACACTGGCCAGCTCATCTAAAAGGTTTGCACACAAAAAAAACCTCAAGTCGCCCTCAAGGGTACCTACTCTGGCTTGAAACAGCCACTCAAGCAGAGCGCCATCATGTCTCCGTAAAGATAAACAACCCCAAATAGTTTTGCTTTCAATGCCGATCTCACTCCATAGATGGCATTGATCACTCAAATACAAATAAATGTACACATGCCAGAGCTTGCTGGTTCCATCTCCTGACTACACGTTGCTTTCCAAGTGGACTCACCATCCTCTACCAATGTTGCAGCACGGCAGACATTGAACGAGCACAATCAGCGCGAGAGCAATCAATGGCAGTAATTTGTGGAGATGGATTGGTTTCAGGCCAGCATAGATCTTGGTGGCATCACACCCCTGCTCTGCATTCAGGATTTCAACAGTTCACATTGCAACAGCTCGTCAAGAAAGGTTTCTGCTACAGATGGAGGAACCTTTGGTGACAAATTAACCTCAGATTCTAATTTGCTGCCCAGCGTAATACTTTTCTAGGGGGCAGAGTTAATGCAAAACTGGAGCAAGGACCTTTGCACTTTCAAGCCCAATGAGACTGATGTGAACTCTCATTACCCTTCTAACTTGTCCAACAGTTGAATGTGACCTGATCATATTGCCTGTGCACCATATTTCCGGAGCTGGTGTTCCATTCACCACATTAAACATTCCTGGTGTTATCCCAGTAAGGCTGAAATCAAGAGTTGATTTAAGTGCCTGCGGACAATGATTGGTAAAAGAAAGTCATGGACTGATGAAACACCCCCATTGTAGTCTGAACTGCAAGCACAGGATAAATTGGAAAGCAAGGCACAGGCGTGCCGATGTATGAAGATCATAACAATCTTAAGAAATTCCAGATGTAAGCACCATCTGCCTCGAGGCATCACCCAATACTTGTGGGTCAAACACAGTGACAAACATACCTCTAGAACTAGGTCAATGCTATAGAAAGTACATCCAGCACATGGTTATTCATTATGTGGCATTCCAGATGTATCAACTACTGCTCCCAGGATCCTTCACTACCGACTGTTGCCAAGGGTTGATGGATATTTTAAGAGCAAAACTAGAGGGCCACATAATGGGTAACCTTGGACCTAGCCGTCATCTAACAGCAGGTTTGGTACACCTCGTCCACTGCAGTTTTCTTTCCCCAACTGCACTTTGCATGGGACCACAAGTATAACGAAGCAAAGCAAAGCAAAAAGTGGCAGCATACTAAGCCGTAGGCCAAATAAAACGCAAACCGGACTAGAAGATCCTCTGGACAGTTGGCATGTATAAAAGTCATTCAGCAATTGGCTTTACTGAGGCTAGAAAAAGGTCATGGATAGAGTATCTAGACGTCAGGATGCTGCCTTCTCAGGCTTGCAGTTAAATGCAGGCTGGGAGTAGTAACACCCAAGCACATTCAAACAGGAATAAACTATACTAGTGTTGGTCAAAAGAACACTGGGAAAGTGCTGTTACTATAACACTGAGGGCACAATTCAGAGCCTGTGCTAGATATAGAGTGGAAAGCCAACATTCTTCCCACCAGTTTTCAGCACCATCATTCTGAGATGGGTGGAAATATTGGAAGGGAAATGTTGCTTCCCAGCAGCAAAAGCTGCTAAAATCCATCGTTGCAGGGGAAACATGTGCTCCAGTGGCTTAGCGAGCATTTCTCAAAATACCGTCACTTTTCCAATTTTCTTAAACTTTCATTTAACTAGAAAAGTGGTGCTACAGTCTGAGAAATGCTATGTACATAATGGGAGAATACGTGCTGTGTGCTTTAACGGCACCTCCAAGGGTACCGTTAATGTACGCATCTGTTGGCTGGTGCAGGAAGGGTGTTCTGGCCTCTGAATGCAGTCATTGCCAGCAAGGTGGTTGGCAAGGCTGTTGCCATGCCGCAAATCACGGCTTTGCAGGAGCGGCGGGCTTAGTTTCTTGCCACCACCCCGTAATACACGGGACTGCACGTTTTCGTGGAAAAGTGTCTCACGGCACTTCTCCATTTTAACATGCAGCTCTGAATCAGGCCCAGAGTCCCTGATCCTTCTCGTTACAGGGCACGAGCCCATTAGATAAGACCTTCATGCCATCGGGTCCCCGTCCCCCTGCTTTTCTCACCAAGAACAGAGAAGCGCACATCTTTGTCCATGAATTGCTGAGCGTTCAGAATAATCCTTGAGAGCGACTCCACACAATCCACAAGTATGGCATCTAAAAAATAAATAAATATATAAATAAAATGTTAAAAAATTATAGTTAATAACAGTTAAACTATAATAGGTCCATTTCACAACAGTGACTTCAAAGAATCAACCTAACCTGTTTGAAGAGTGGGCTGTGACCATGCTGCCGAGACCAACACCACTATAAGGGCTAACCTACAAAGCAAAAACAAAAAGAAATGCACTTAGAAACACATTTACATCCAGGTCACCACACAAAGATGCCTCATAGTAAACCCTTCAAAGGTCACCATCTTAGTTTGCATAGCTTATCACTTAAAGGTTTCCGGTTATGGAGGATGGTGCCTCAAGCACGTACTAAGAGGAGGGCAGCTGTGAAGGTAATTACACTGGCTGAGCAAACTGCCTTAAGCACTCACTAAAGGGCACCGACAATATCAGTTAACTAAATAAACATTCAGTGAACACGTTTAAAGTGTTTCTCAAAACTTACACAGGGATGTCCGTGTTTGAGGCGGCCTGAGTAAAAAAAAAATGTTGAAGCCCTCGTGCTAATCTTTCGCACTGCAATTAGGAGATGCGATGAGTGAGCGAGCGCGAGCAGGCTCCCAATGCAGCTGGGGCAAGCGAAAATCGTGTTAGTCTGGTGCACTTAACATCCAAAAGAGTTGCAGAATACACTGGAGACTGGACACACTGAAAAATTCTCACAAAAATCATGTCATGGTCACATCTTCCGCCAATAGCCGGGACGATAGCACAGCCAGTAGAGTGCTAGCTTTGACATCTGTGCAGAGCCTGATGACCCAGGGTCGTATCCCGGCTGGGCCAAACTCAGCCTTTCAACCTTCCGAGGTCGATAAATGAGCACCACACACTGTCGGTAATAAGCAGCGCTCAGATACCTGAGGGTTTGTAGCACTATGTAAATGCTAAATTATTATTATTAATATCTAGAGTCATGACCCATCTTGTCCACTGTAGTCCGATTAAATCTTCACACTGCTACTAATGTGAGATGCAGTAGGACATTTCCATCACGATAACTGTGCCAGAAGCCTTCCTTATTCCCATGTGCGTTTTGGCTCTCTAAAGATCTATATTCGCAAAGCCAACTAGAGTAGTAGCGTGTCTATGTACCCCAAGCATTCCGATTGCACCAGACCCTGAGTTTATTAGAGTCAATTTGATGGTTTGAGGTTTATGGGGTCCAAGTTCCCCCATACTCTCCCCACCCCTACTCCAGTGCGTTACTGTGTAAGAAATGGAAAGGATGCAGTGTAACAAATTGAAAGGATGCCTTATTTGGGAGCATGGTTTCCATGATTGGTGTGGCCTCAAAAGTGCACAAACCATAGTAAGGTACATAATATAATGTATGTGTACCTTACTAGGGTTTGTGTACTTTTCAAGCCATCTTTTATAAACAGAAATCCATAAAATATTTCTAGGTTTATAAAAGATGGCTTGAAAAGTACACAATTCAAGCCATTTTATATCAGGACTGGCAAAACCCGAGGTGTCTGTCCTTTGGAAAAGCTTTATAAAAGATGTCTTAAATTGTGTACTTTTCAAGACATTTTATGGACATAGAAATATGTTAGTGATGTTTATAAAGGATGGCTTGAAAGTACACAATTCAAGCCTCTTTAATAAAGCTTTGCCAATGGACAAAGACCCCTTGGGCTCTGTGATCCTTGCTATGCAGAGCAGAGAGCCCGAGGAGTCTGACCCTCGGCGAACCTGGGGGGCGGAATCTCGCCAAGGGTCAGTGACCTGGGGAAGGGACCATACATTCTTCTCATTACCTCTCGCACGAGCAGTGACTGACAGAAGTGCCAGCGACAGCGTTGCCGATATTGCAACTTCCAGTTTCAGCGATGCTGTGGCTGTCTGACACTTCTGTCAGTTACAGCTTGCCTGACTTTAAAATGGCAGGCAGAGCTCCCGTTATGGCTACGGCCATGGCAGGATGTGTCCCACCATGGCGTGGCGGGACAAGGGGGGCCACTCCAGGGCCCATCTCCACTTTTTGGAGACTGCCAGGGCCCAGCCACAGCAAAGAACTACCTGCTCCCATACCCCACATATAGAACTAGAAGACCACAAATCATTTGTGATTGATGGAATCACTACAGTTTCTGAAGCCTATCATTTTGTGCAAGAATACTCCGCATTTTAATTTCACTGGCGTAGATTTTCCTATATCGACATATCATTATTGGTGTATCAAATAGGTGTGACTACCAAAAGTAATAGTTTTATCTACATAAAAAAAAGGATAATTGCAACACAATAGACTTTACTCAGTGGTGCAGTTAGATATCTACCGACTACTCGTGTACCAGTCTTTTAAAAACATATCAAAGCACCATCATAACCTCTCTGGGGATGCTCCCCCCGAAAACTGAATAAGGCAGTTGGGGTATGGGCCTCAAACAGGCCTAAGGCCAGAAATCATGCAGAAAACAGGCTGTCCAAGAAAGGGGCAGAGAGGTGATCTGCACATAACAGAACCAAGAAAGGAGCACCATGGGAGCTACAGTTGCAGCCTGCACTCTGCCCGGTACCGCTGGAGGGTGAAGTGGCAATGGTCGGGACCATAGGCTGATGGCACCAGCAGGTTGAATGTGTCCCAGCTACAGAGTAGATCTGCAGGCAAGGGTCTGACAGTAGGGCACCCTGCGAAAGAAAGGCCTGCAAGTGTCCACCCCTTGAAACATTAAGTATGTCTTTGTCTAGAGACTCCTTGCGGCAGATTAGCTCCGAATACTGGCTTGTTGACGGGGGTTTCATGAGAACACGATAGATGTTATATTACACACAACCATAAAACAGACTTCCACAGCACGCTCAGGTAGGCCATGCATGAGAAGGCCGTCACGTGCAGTTTTTCACTGGATTTGTGGGACTCGATTTTGTACAGACATTCAGGAAACGGTTTTTCTGAGTTTCAAATGGAAAAGTAAAAGTCCCAGAATCCAAAAGGTAAACACCCAACCCTAGATCCCCCTCCTCACGTAGGGCCACAGAAAAGCAAATGCGTTCAACGCCACTCAGCGGCACCCCTCTGGAAATGTATACATGCTTTCCTACCTAGAAACCCATTCTAGGTAGAGAAGAGTTGAAGTAAAGTAAAGCATATAGAGCACCCTAGATATTCCACCCTTGTGGGAGAAAGTCACTCGATGAGAAACTTCATCACAGACCACTAAATCTAAAAATATAAAAAAATAAAAATACATTAAACCCCACAGCTCAACTACAATACCTCATCAACCGAGGCTGCGCCATAATCCACGGTAATCTGTAGCGACAACTACAGTCACGAAAGGACAGAAAAGAGACGGCCTGCACTTAAAAACAGAACGACCGCACAAATAAGGCGTGCCCGACTTCCTGTTTATAAAATGTCCGGTATTCAGCCCAAGGGTCAATTAAGCACAGGACACGTGTTGCTTTACAATTACACGCCTTTCACAATAACCGAACTTGCTGCCAGGTTTCCCAATTGAGCAGCGCCCTTCCAGGCCCAAGTCTTAATGAGATGACGTTAGGCTGCCCAGTCTTACGGAAGAGGCGGTGTGCGGTTCCCAGGCCCAGGTGTTCAGCATCCGTGTATTTACCTATTTACTTTTGTTTCCGTGCAAAAAGCGTTGCCTGATATTGAAAGTAACAGCAATATCATGACTCATGTATTTATAAGGGTCAATATTATACCGTCCGATTTGCCCCATCGAAACGTCATCTTTACCTCGGCCCGACTTTTTAGCCAGTGACGAATTTCATGTCGGGGTTTGTTGGTCAATGTTTTGTAATGGGAAACTAGTAAAGCGGTGGGAGTACCTTTGATGAATAAACGATACACAATTATAATTCCCAAAGACACATTCCTGTAAGGGATACAGAAAACCCGAAAAATAATCAACTTTATTTTTAACCTTTTTTTGAAGACTACAGTTCCTTACATGGTCATGCATTCAAACATGCCCCATTACAGTGGGGGAAAGTTAGTTTGGTCCTGGTCTTTCTTTGCATTCTGGGAGTTGAAGTCCTGGATTCACCCCATTATAAATCCAGCACAACAAGTACCAGAAGGCATAGAAAAAGCTGGCCTAGACAGACATCTACTGAATAGATTATGCGGCATGTTGGCAAACTGCAACTCAGCTCAAAGTCACCCACCTTTCCTGGTGTCAGTAGGCATAGATTAGTGAAAAGGGCCGGTGTGTGCAATACTTCGCTGAATACTTTGCATTCAGATATTCAGTACAATTTCTACAAAGCAAAAAGCAAAAAAATAAACTCACACATGACGACAATTCCTCGGGAGTTTAGGAATTTCCTAAATCTTCGGATGTTTCCAGCACTTTGAAAGTCATTTTTCTGTAAGGTAGGATGGGTTTCAGTTACCATGTGTCCAATCAGAGGCTTCCATTTAATTAACTAATTGATCTTGGAGTTCTAATCTTGGAGGCCTGCAATTGAACCTACTGAACAAAAGCATTGGATTACAGTGTTTTGCAAAATCTAAACGTAGGACTGGAAACTTGGGGCCTTTTTAGACTGAAGCGGTAATGATAAAACATTGCAGTATTTCAATTATCGCCGGCATTTACTGACTGCGCGATCCATGGAACCCACACGCAGGTATACCAGAAGCAGACGGGGGCAAATTAATGCATTGTTTGCCCTGCACTGCATGCAGTAAATGCTAGGAGAGGGAGTTGCAGCCAGTAAATACCGCATGACTATGGGGGTCATTCCGAGTTTGGAGGTAAGTAGCGTCCCTTACCGGTATGGCGCAAATAGCATGTCCGTGTTGGCACCGGTCCGCTAAGAGAGGACTATTACGACTTTGCGGGCACAAGCTTTACGCCATGCCGGTAAGGTATCTAGCGCCATGCCGTAAAAAAGGCTGCCAAAAAGCCCTTACCGGCCTCAAGCAAAGCGCAGATAACACTACCAACATTGTTCAATGCGTCATTAGCGGTGACCGTAAATAGCGGTGTCTGTAATTAGCGGTCATTGCTATTTACAGTCACCGCTAATAAGAGGAACCGGAAGTAGCGTCATCGCACAGGAACGGGAAGGAGCACAGCGGCCATCTTTAAAAACACAATCCATTGCCACCCTCACCACACAGGACCCCTGGGACACTGCTGATTGTTTAAAAACATCCACCTCCAAGACCACAATGCCCAAGGCCCTGAAGAAGGTATGAGCTCCAGATGCTTGTAGACACTCTGCAGGAGCATGCTGCCACTGTCTTCTCTAGCAACATGAAGAGAGAGGCAGTGCTAAGGAAGAAAGAGATCTGGGCACTTGTTGCCTAGAAGGTTAGTACTGTGGGGAACACACCATGCACAGTGAAAGACAGTCGCAAGAGTTGGGACGACCTGCGACTAAGGGTGCGCAACATCCTCTCTGTCAATCGCAGCCAGGCCATGGGAACAGGAGGAGGTCCCAGTTCCCCGATAAAGCTCACCCCATGGGAGGACGTATGCGCAAGCATGATTGGGATGGAATCCATCGAAGGTGTAGGCGAGATGGAGTGTGGGGCCACAACATCGGGCGATGGAGGTGAGTGTCCAAAGTAAACACTGCTATGCCAAATCTGATGAACGTCAACCCCAATGTCAGTTCTAAGGGTCAAGCTAGGGTCGCCCACACACACTGCCCGAAAAGTAGGCTGATGCATCACATACACATGCAGATGCCTGGTGCAAGGCAATATCGTACATGACACATACCACACAAAGTAGGAAATTCCACGAGTCAGACAGCATGCATGTCCAAAATAGTATGCAAGTCAGACAGCACTTTTCCTGGCCTACATGAGTGACGCCGACATATGCCTGCATTAACCACCCATGTATCAAATTACGTGCTCTTCCAAATACAAATGCCTATTACCCCCAATTGTGTGGATGAGCAATTGTCCCACATCACTCATGCTGTCCCTCTCTTCCACCCCCACAGGCACTGACCATGACAGCGCTGGGCAGGATGCAACCCCTGCACAGGCCACACCCCGGAAGAGGTCCCAGGATGACAGCAACCGGGCATCAACCTCAAGGGGACAACCCAGGGGGCGCCATGTACCAGCATCCAAGCCACCGCAGGTACCCATTGCACCTGTGCCACCAAGGCCCGTGGAGGGCAAAGCACCACCACCACCTCCACCCACTGGTCAGCCTGATGACACATGCAAGGCACCACATTCGGAGGAGTCGAGTTTGGCTAGGGAGGTGGCAGCCACTGCACCCCTGACTGTGGATGACACACAGGAGGACATCTGGGTCCCCATGGAGGACGATCTTTCCGATGTGGTCCATACCCCAACTCAACTGGCATCCCCCCAATCATCACCGTTCAATACGGAGAATGCCACCACCCCAGAGCAGTCCCGTCATGAGTACACAGAGGGACACTTCAGTCCAGTTTCCAGGGCTGGGGAAGCTGAGCAGGCTGGGCATGACAGCCAGGGGCCCAATACCTCCACAGGTGCACCCGCAGGGCCGCAGCGGGCTCACCTGCTAACTGCCCTTATGCGTGAATTCATCCAGGACAACAGGCTGGCCAGAGAGGAGTGGCGTACAGACTTAGCCGCACTAGGCCGGTTCATTACGGACAACACTGCCTCCATGGTGAGATCTTTCTCAGACAACACCAGCCGCCTCTGCTAGGAGGTCTCGGTCCTCCGGCAGGTGTTAGGCCGCATCGCGGATGCCATGGAGGCAGGGCATCCCGCTACACAACCACAGCAGGAGGCCATACCGTCGTCCTGCAGTTCCTCGCAAACAAGCCCGCTCCGCAGGTCTGCGCGTACACAGCGCCGACAAGACATGCCGCCCCCTGGGCCAGGGAATGCTGAGTAATTGTCATGACAGCCTCATGTAGGCTTCGGGGACTCAATGGGACTTGTGTTGGGGAGTTGTGGGGGTAGGTGGGCGATGGTGTGTGGGGGAGTTGTGGGGGGAGGGGGAGGAGGTGAGGGTGTGTGGGGGAGTTGTGGGGGGAAGGGGGTGATGGTGTGTGGGGGAGTTGTCGGGGGAGCGGGAGGGAGGTGAGGGCGGTTGAGGGTTTTTTCACTTATGTTTACTTTGTTACATTTAATACACCGGTTGTGTTAAAAACAAGACCTGAGTGAACATTCATTATTGCGCATGTGTCAAATATTCAGTTGTAGTGCATGGTGTAGTTGTACCCCCATACCCAGTGCCCTCTGTCCAACCATCATGTCACCCTCTGCTGCCATGTGTGTCACAAATATTGTGCAATCACTGACTTGCGCACAGTACGGCCCTCCTGTGCATCGCCACCGCGATGATGTCCAGCCACATCTTCTTCCTCCCCTTCATCATCACCAGGTGGTAGCAGTTCAATGTCAGGGGGCAGGGGCACGTTCCGGCGGATGCACATATCATGCAGCTTGACACATGCTATGATGATCTTGGCCACTTTCTCATGCCTCTAGCGGAGTGCCCCACCTGACCAGCTGAGGCAGTGAAATCGTGCCTTCAACTGAAGGGGCCCCTGAGGGACCCTCGGATGTGGAAACAAGGCACAATCACCACACACGAACTGATACACCAGACACGAGGTTGTATTCCCAAAATCTAGGGTTTATTGCAAAACAAATAGTCCCAGTTGGCCAAATGGTCCCACGCCCGCGACGTATGTCTAACAGACCTCGGGGGATGCAAGAGAGCGAAAATTGTACATCAGTTACATGTATACAAAATGAGCATCTTATAATCAGTAATGACACCTTCGATGCCGCCCCCAATTCATTCCCTTTGAATTGGAGGCGATGATTGACCATGGTGACGAATATGACACCTCAGACCACCATATTTAGTAACAGTTTGCAATCTCGAATTTACAGACACCATTATTTATTTGAGAGAACACAACGCTTCTGGTTTCATGGGAAAGCTGCGCGTAAGGGGACTGGCACATTCCAGGCCTCACTATCTCCTGGTTTCGATTCACGCTCTAGAGGTCAGCTTGCTCTCTGGGGCCTCACAGTGCTCAGAAAGGGGGGCCGTAAGAAGAGCATAATTCAACCCTTTTAATATTAGTTTTGTACATTGCTATTCTTTTAAGGAGACTCGCTGGCATCCGTGTACTGATTAAATGCCTTGCTCCTTGCCTTCAAGGATATGTGAGGGAGGGAACCGGCATTTCTGTCTGGCTCTTCAGCGTAATGTTTCAACATGTCTTTAGTAACCTTGGACCATTGAAGCGAAATAATATCTACAGCAAAGCAGTTTTACATGAGGCAAAGTGGCAACGTTAGAGAGAGCAGAGAGAGAAAACAAAATGGCGATTCTGGTCATCTTAAAATGGCCGCACTCTAGTTGAGCTAATAGCTACATAATGACTAATGAGCATATATTCTTAATTCTTTAAATGAGGCGGTTGGTCTTCAGCCAACCAATTATCATGCATTACCTTCCGTTCGAGGGGTGTCTAGTTTTTCTAGACTGACAAACCCTCCTCTTGGCCGTATGCCAAATGCCTCATCCATACATTGCATCTTCTTTCGACCAAGTGTTTAGATTAGACTCGGAATCTGATTCGAACTCAGACTCACATTCAGTCCTTGTCTCCTCCTTATTATTTTCAATATCGATTGCCATGAATTCTTTAATGGTTTTGGATTAATTTCTATTGTGAGTGTTTGGTCTAATAATGTTTTTTCGTTCTACTATTTGTACACATTCCTCACTAATTTCAGTGCATACTATGGGGAGACAATGTATGCAACAACAACATGTCACGAATATTTCCAAAATTGCTACTAAGATTGCAAATAGCTTCCATCCCCAGGACCGCAACACTTCCCAGAACCAGGAGCTTATGTTCAATTCCCAGCCTCCTTCAGGGGGGTGAAGATCAGAGCTTAATACATGCAATTTTCTTATCGCTTTGAAAATGGTGGGGGAGGAGTCACTTGCAAATACGCAACACGCTGATCCCACAATTTTGCAAACACCGCTGCGATCAACTAAGATTATATCAAGGGCCATTCTATTCTGTAGTGACATCAATCTAATTCCTTTTTCCTCAAGAGTCATGTTATATAATATGTCGGTTGTTCCATTTATTGTTTCTTCTAATATTCTGGACAGTCGTCTTATATTATAAGAGTTTATTGCTTGGCCCCAAAATGGTATAAATGATTTTGCTATATCTTCTACAGTCAACCCGTCCTCAATATTCCGGCGAGGTCGTGACCTGGTCAATTTGGCTATATCTGCTGTTTTTGAAAGAAACACTGTAACACACAAAACAGAAAAAGGACAGGAAGCTTCACTTGAGATGATTTCTTTATTGCGCCATCAATGCAGCCCGAATACTCTCCCTGAAAAGGACACACTATCCTAGCCCTTCATGATGTTCCTCACCCTAGAGAGCGCTGGTGCACCGACTAAGAGCGGGGGGTACATGCGGGCAGTTCTCACCCTGTTCCTAGATGCGATGAGATGATTTTCACAATATGATTTTTCACAGAGATTGCATTCAACCCAAATTTTTATTCTGGCCCAAACAAGTTAAAAAAGTTGCAATTACGGGAACGCACGTTTCCCGGCTGCACACTTAAGTCAAACAGACAGCTCACATGGGACTGGACGTCAGAAATTCAGACAATTTATTTGCCCTCCATGAGGTGTGTCTGGTTGGCCCAAGTGTAATGTCTAAAACATTTTAAGAATATAAATATCAAAAACACACTCTCGTCAAATGAAAATGCACCCGCTACTAAGCTCTTTCTTTGGAGTACATACACAATTAGATTGTGCGAGAGCACGTGATTCATACATAAAACAAATTACAATGTCTACAACATCAGTTCAAAATTTCCAAACTGCACAAGTCCACTTGTGTCACTCTTAATCAGGTGACATCTATATTTCTGGTCGACCGGTTTCAATGATTGTCTTTCGTATATCATCTTCTTCAGGACCCATTATTTTCTTTCTTAGACCCAATCTGCATGCCCCTCAGAAAAGGAGTTTTGACATGTTCTGTTCATCTGTTATATGTGCAATGGAGTGGCACATTCGGTTTAAAGAGTTTTTGCACTTTCAGTTAGTTAGATAAGGGCACCTATGTTGATGCTTGATATGGCATCTTTTTTAGTTGTCTCATTTCAAGGAGGTGAGCCTCTTGTG
This sequence comes from Ambystoma mexicanum, assembly GCF_040938575.1. Taxonomy (NCBI): domain Eukaryota; kingdom Metazoa; phylum Chordata; class Amphibia; order Caudata; family Ambystomatidae; genus Ambystoma; species Ambystoma mexicanum. The sequence goes on along the minus strand of NC_090927.1, from coordinate 380,923,160 downwards.
GTATGGCGATCTTGTTAGTAATGCACCTGGGGTAGTCTTGCTTTTTCGTTCTTTCCCAGTCCTGCCGTTTCGCGTCTTGTTCGCGATGGGAGGAAAGAAACACCCCAGGAAATAGAAAACCTAAATAACAAGTACCTCCCCAATATCTAGGTAACCAAGGATATGCTTTTTCCCCACATATAAAGTACACCGGATCTCCCACATATATTGGTTCCACTTCTTTATAAAGGAATGCTATATTTTTGCATCTAGTGAATGTCCCCACCTGAAAAGAGCCCTTTTTCTGTAAACAAAAAGGGACAGAACGTGGATTATAATTTACTGTATAGGAAGGGGGCGTCACATCCTTGTTTCCTTCTGGGTTCATATGAAACGTGATCACAGATGATTTATAGGGCACAGACAATCTATCCTGTGGCATTATTGCTGGTGTAATCAATCGTGTTTATGGAATATGGAGCAACCCACCGGTTTCATAATTACTTCCTCAAATTCATTAATGTTTGTTTTGTCTAGTTGACCAGTTTCACATCCGTTCCATTTCCCATAATATAAGGCACTCAGAGAGGCATAGCATGCAGAAGTCAATGGCAGGGGCTGTACATACCATCCTATTCCCTTACCACCATGCTGGGGCAAGTGGGCACAAACCCAACAGTTGTTTTTTCTTAGTATTGAGTGTGTCATGTTCATTATCAATAGTAATGTGTTGTTCCCATACCCTTCCCTATGTCTCTCTTCCATTGGGGACAAGGTATAAGAAATCACATGAACTGGGCTTTCCGTCGTGGAAATGTTCACAATAGTCAAGAGTACCTCTAGAGGGTGCATTTCCTCCAGGTACCATAATACTGATACGGTCAATATTGTTAGACCCAGCATACAATTCTTTCGACTATGTCCTTTTTTCACCTTCCTATGTACTGCGTTTAACTCATTATCAGCACTGGTGCAGGAGGGGACGTTTGCTGGTTCCGGCATCTTCTCTCATCCTTCTTCTTCCGCCGTGCTCGTCGTGGATATCTCCTGTCGATACCCTTCTTGGAATGTTAGAGAGTTCGATAAATGTCTACAGTCTTTCCATGCCAGTTCTTATCAGCCTGGATTGCTTAGTCGCTTGGCAAGATCTCCGTGCATTCGCACAGTGCTCTAGAGTTTCAGAGCAGTTGCCTTTGTACCATGTGCGCCGTCTGGCTTGCACAACCCTCACGTACTCTCTTCTAGGCCTCCGGTTCCTACTTCATCTGAGAATAGGAAACAGAGGCGATAAAACCACAAAAAAATGAAGATGCGATCACTCCTTTTTTGTGCTCCGCAAATTATACCGATTTGCTCCCGGTATCATATCATCGACAAATAGTGCGGGTGCACTTCCGGTCTCAAGCTTGGAGTCAGCCTGGGGCACAATGGCAGATGATGATGGATGCCGAGGCGACGATACAGGCTGTGGCGCAATGGAAGATGGTGGGCGCCACAGAGGTATGCGCTTGATGTCGGTCAGCAGTGATGCAGAATCTGCTGGACAACGTTGGGACACTCTTTGCCCTTCCTCCTTTTTGGCAATCTCATCAGGCTTTGTTTCAGGATCAGGCAGTTTCTGTGGCAAAGAACTGGCAATTGTATTTTTCGTTTCTGGAACCGCTGTCTCTTTCTGGTCGTTCTCCCGATAAGTGTCAAGTGGTGGTGGGACTTTCTTGGCGTGCGTGGCATGTATCCACGCCTTTCGTCCATCCACCCGTATTGCCGTCTGTGTAGTCAGGAGGATCTGGTAGGGCCCATGCCACCTGGGTGCTAGCAATGTTTTCCGTTCAAAACATTTCACTAGCACCCAGTTTCCTGGCTCCAATGCATGTTCTGGGCCAGTGTATCAGATAGGCAGCACCTCCCGCACCTGCTGATGAATCAAATGCAGTTTTTGCATTAACAGCTCACAATAAATGCTGAGTACAGGATATTCCACTTCCCTCAGCTTTTTCAGCTGAGGTGCACACCAAACATTCGCCGTTCTCCCCATGATAATTTCGTACGGGGAGAGCCCAGTTTTCGCCTGTACAGATGTTCGCATACACAGTAACGCTATTGGCAATGCATCTACCCAACTTAGCTTGCTTCCTGCACAGATCTTACTAATCTTGGACTTCAATATTCCGTTGTGGCGTTCAATAAGACCGGCCGACATCGGATGTCTCGAACAATGGAATCGCTTATCAATCTGTAAACCTGCGGAAATTTGCAGTATTACTGCACTTACAAAATGCCTACCATTGTCCGACCTTACGACATGGGGCAGACCAAAGCGAGAGAAATACTCTTTCAGCATTACTTTGGCCGTGCTCATGGCAGTGCGGTCTTTCAATGGATATGCTTCCACCCACCTGCTGAACGCACATATGACCACCAGAACATACTTCAAGTTTTGGCATCTTTCCATTTCTATGAAATCAAAATGGATCCCCTCAAATGGCATAGAGGGAGGACCAAAACCGCCTGTTGGAGTCACCGTTCCCTTCCCCACATTGTGTTGTAGACACGTGATACAAATCTGTACCAACCTCTCGGAATTCTTATTTATGAGTGGATTTTCCCAGACTGTGGCTAGATGTTGAATTATTTTCTTTGCACAAATATGGGTAGGACTGTGAGCCATTGTAACCATTGCATTTACATAGGCATTTGGCAACATCCAATTCCCACTCTTCTTGTCCACCCAACAACCCTCCAGATCCAATTCTGCGGAGCCCCTAGCCCACCCTTGTATTTCATCTGCAGTGACTTCCGCCTGCATCTCTTTGACAGTGACAATTCCATTATCATACAGGGTACTTCCTCCACTTGTATTGTTAACATTTTCGTGTTCAAATCAGTGGCAGTTTGTTTCGCAATTCTGTCTGCAAATGCGTTTCCCTCTCCCACCTTGCATGTCACCTTTTTATGTGCTTCACACTTTACTATCGCCGAGTGCTTTGGACACGTAAGTGCAGACAGCAATCGTACAATCAAAGGACCATGTTGGATTCTAGCCCCATGTGATGTTAGAAAACCTCTCTCGGGCCACAGTCGGCCAAAATTATTAACCCCGCCAAAGGCGTATTGACTGTCAGTGTATATGTGCACGCTTAGATTTTCAGAAATCTCACAGGCTCTCGTTAAGGCAAGTATTTTTGCAGCTTGGGCGGAGTTGTAGGGAATTCTTTTACTCTCTACAATGCTTTTTAATGTGGTGATGGCATATGCGGCAGTTGATGTGCCGTCAGGTAATTTAAAGCAGGAACCTTCACAAAACAGTTCTCCATCTGGTTCTTTTAGAGGAGTATCACTTAGATCAATCCTCCCTTTTGTTTCTTCCTCAGTAACCATTAAACAATCATGGGGGGGGGGGGTGATTCATTTCCACCAATGTCTTCCTCGGGCATTGACACCAATTCTGCTGGATTCAAAGCGCTACACCTCATAATTTGAATATGGTAGTTGGTAGAATATGGACACAACACCTCACCTCTGTTAGTTAATCTAGCAGAGGTGAGGTGTTGTGTCTGCGTAGGCATGTGGCATGTGGCACCATCAAAATTAAAGTGTGCCCCAACACCATCCCTTCTGTTTGTTTCCCTGACGCAGCAGCCGCTGCAACAGCTCGCAAACATCGTGGTAGTGCGTGCGCTACAGGGTCCAGCGCAGAAGAAAAATAACCGCACGGCCTATTTCTTCCACCTTGTTCCTGCGTTAAAACAGATAACGCGCAGCCTTCATTCTCATGCACCAACAACCTAAAAATGTTTTTATAATTTGGCGTGCCCAAAACTGGAGCAGAACACAGCCCAGTTTTAAGCAAATCAAATGCTTTCTGACATTCTTCATTCCACTGCAACGGCATCACTACATCCTTCTTTGTCAACTCCACCATTGGCTTCACAATTAATGCAAAATTCATAATCCACTCACGACAATAAGAAGCCATGCCAACTATAGCTCTAACTCCTTTCTGTGTCTTTGGAATAGGCATACCAGAAATGCTCTCTATTCTCTCCGGCGTTAGTCTTCTCCCTTCTTTTGAGAGTAGGTAACCCAAATAAGCTACCTCCTTCTGACAATACTGAAATTTCTTTAGGCTCGCTTTATGGCCATCCGCAGCTAGATGAGTCAATAACAAGACAGTACCTTTTTTACAAATCTCTTCCATGTCAGCAGCAATTAATAGATCGTCAATGTACTGGAGCAAAACACAACCTGTCGGAAGTTCTAACATGTCTAGCTGTTCTTTTAATGCTCTACTGTATATACTTGGACTTTCAGTGTAGCCTTGTGGAATGCGTGCGAATGTGAATGATCGCCCTCCTAACGTGAAGGCAAACAAATATCTGCTTTCCTTGTGTACTGGAATGCTGAAGAAAGCAATCTTCAAATCAATAACACTAAAATATTCTGCTGGAGCAGGAATCATTGTCAAAATTGTGGTAACATCTGGAACTAAAGGGAATTGGGCATCTAGTACTTTGTTTAATGCACGCAAATCAATTATGAAACAGTACGGTACATCATTACCCCCTTTCTTATACACTGGAAGAATGGGGCTGTTGCATGTGCTGTCTGTAATCTCTTCAATCACTCCCAATTTCACCAAATCAGAAACAATACTTTTCAATCCTTTCTCTCCTTCTGTTGAAATTTTATACTGCGGGATGCGTGTTAACGTTACTCCTTCTTTTAAAACAATTTTCACTGGCTCTATCTTCAAGCATCCCACATCATTGTCATTCACTGCCCAAATACAAGTTGGCACCTTACTCAATTCCCCTGTTAAAGGTTTAGTCACAAATTCAGATTTTGGCATATTCTGAGGAGAAATCATCAAGAATACCCTTTCTGGTGTACAGTGGATAACTGCGCTTAGTTTTTTCAATAAATTCAATCCCAGGAGATTTTCCCCACAATTCTCTGTTAAAAGAAATGGACAACGTTCAGTAAAAGGCCCTATTGTCACTGCTACTGATTTGGACTCAGGATTTATTACTGGGGTACCTGCGAACCCTACTGAGATATTTTCCCGCCCTGACAGAGGTATATCTGGAACCAAGTGATGGTCTATCGAGCACTTCTGTGCCCCCGTATCTACGAGGAATCTATGCTCTTCATTCCCGACTTTCATCTCTACGTAGGGTCCTTTCTGATTCACGGGCATAGACACTGGTTCCGACCCCTGTCGTGGGCTGTCCTATTTCGGTAACAACACATCATCCGAAGTGTAGTCACTGCTATTATTGTAATATGCACCCGATTGAGAATCAAAAATCTTCCCGCCTCTTCCCCTATTTCCATTTTGTATACCCTGCTGATTTTGAATCTGGGTAAAAATTGTTTGATTCGGAGCCTGGCCTTGGTTCTGTGCACCATTCCCTTGATTACGCTGGTGCTGCTGCATATGGTTTCTGTTGTGGCCATTTGTTCCTGGGTGCCCCCTGTGCTGTCTTCTCTGACCATACCCGCCTCTATTTTGAAGATGTGCACATTGTGCTCGCCAGTGTCCTTCCTCTCTGCAATACGCACATTGATTTAATCCCAAAGGCCCTCCATGCATGTTTAAATTATTCCTGGCCTGTGCATTTCCCCTTTCCCTGTTGTGTCCCGATACTTGCTGGAGTAACACCCCTAATATCGTTCGCAGGGCTTCTATTCTTATTTGCAAAGGGTACTCATTACATATCACATTTATTTCCCCCACAGAAGTCCTAGGGCTTGACATCCATCTTATTGTTTCCCGCATACACACTCGCAGTCTTTGCCTATCACCTATCTGCCCCGGTGGCGGCAAAGATTTCTGCATATAAGGTCCCGCCGCTTTCTTCCTACCTCTCTCAATATCCTTCCTCCTATACCCTGGTGTAGCAAATACTTCGGAATATTCGTCATCAAGTTCATTCTTAAGTTCAAACAGTCTGCTCACGTGTTCTTTTATTTCTTCATCTCTCCCTCTACAACGGGTTAAATCATTCAAATCCAACAATCATTGCAGTGGTAACTTCCCAATCAATTTTTTCCATTGTGCCGACAAATATTCCCCCATGCATTCTAACAATACCTGTCTTTCATTGTTCCTTCTGAAGTCATACAGTGACGCTAGCGTGGATGCCCCATCATTCTCGTCTATATACATTTCCACCTGTTCTTGCAGCCCACGCTTTCTCTCCTTGCTGATCGTGCTGCGGGTCACTCTCATACATTCACTTTGTTCAAATCCGCTCATGGGGGGGGGCAGTCGGGTCAGAGGCACCCTCTTGGCAGGGAGCTATGGAGGGGGCAGTGAGAGTGGAAGATGTCTGTTGGGGCTGTGGTAATTGCAAAACACTCGGGGCTGGTTGACTAGTGGGCAGTGCAGTTACTGATGCCGCCTGTGGCTGTGCTGGGGTTGGGAGGGGCTGAGCAACAGGAGGGGGTTGAGCGGCACCTACTGACGTAGTCATTTTAGTCTCTCCCCTCAGGCCTTGTTTTGTTTCAATTAATATTTTGTTTATTAATTCATCTGATGAGTGTAGCTCTCTTTGTGGATATATTTTTTTAATATTCAATTGGTTACGTCTATTTGCCTTCCTCAAACTATTACTCCACTCCTCCTCCTACTTTTCCTCAGCTTTCTCCGCTTTTGACTTATGCCTGCGCGCATGTTTCTCTCTACTTCTTAATCGGAGCATTGCTTCCCTCCTCCAGTCCCTAAGGATATCAAGTGCCGCAGGGCATGCTTTCTTACTTATCAAAACCTTTTCCAGATTATCTATCCGATCCATCTCAAAACTACCATTACTCGGCCACTGAAGATCTTCCTGCTTTCTGGTTTGCTTATGCCAAATTTCACAAAACATTATTGCTTCCACACCATACTTCACATACATATCATAAACTGGCGTTCCCCCCGGAGGCATGACCTGGCCAGTTTCCAAAGATTGTTCGCCGCAGCGGAAAAATCCCGCTAAGGTGGACAATACCCCATGCATGTTTTAATCTTAACTTTGGCTAATCAAACTTACTCTGGGTGTTTGATTTTGCAAAATCAACTCTCAACCAATATCAGGATCACTTACGAATCGGGGCACGACTCACCTGATTAGTCAATTTGTCTTTTCAAGACACAATTCGTCCGTATACTGACGCAACCAATGACGTCGTGTCTGTGTATCTTGGCTCGACCTTGGTCTGGGACCCTCGCCTCCTTGTTCGCTGGCCAGGGACGTCGATCAGGGATCAGCTGTGTGCAGATCTGCAGCAAGGAATCTCATCACTTACGCAGGGCACCCCGAACACCTCTTGATCCCGGCTAGATTGCTCCCGTCCTCGCCGTTCTTACTGCCTTCCTTCTTTTGCAACGTACACGATGGAACAAGTGGGGGAGGGTCCCTATTCGGGCGCCATCTTGAAGGGGCCCCTGAGGGACCCTCAGATGTGGAAACAAGGCATAATCACCACACACAAACTGATACACCAGACACAAGGTTGTATTCCCAAAATCTAGGGTTTATTGCAAAACAACTAGTCCCAGTTGGCCAAATGGTCCCACGTCCCGCGACGTGTGTCTAACAGACCTCGGGGGACGCAAGAGAGCGAAAATTGTACATCAGTTACATATATACAAAATGAGAATCTTTTAATCAGTAATGACACCTTCGATGCTGCCCCCATTTCATTCCCTTTGAATTGGAGGCGATGATTGACCATGGTGACAAATATGACACCTCAGACCACCATATTTAATAACAGTTTGCAATCTCGAATTTACAGACACCATTCTTTATTTGAGAGAACACAGTGCTTCTGTTTTTATGGGCAAGCTGCGCGTAGGGGACTGGCACATTCCAGGCCTCACTATCTCCTGGTTTCGATTCACGCTCTAGAGGTCAGCTTGCTCTCTGGGGCCTCACAGTGCTCAGAAAGGGGGGCCGTAAGAAGAGCATAATTCAACCCTTTTAATATTAGTTTTGTACATTGCTATTCTTTTAAGGAGACTCGCTGGCATCCGTGTACTGATTAAATGCCTTGCTCCTTGCCTTCAAGGATACGTGAGGGAGGGAACAGAGCATTTCTGTCTGGCTCTCCAGCGTAATGTTTCAACATGTCTTTAGTAACCTTGGACCATTGAAGCAAAATAATATCTACAGCAAAGCAGTTTTACATGAGGCAAATTGGCAACATTAGAGAGAGCAGAGAGAGAAAACAAAATGGCGATTCTGGTCATCTTAAAATGGCTGCACTCTAGTTGAGCTAATAGCTACATAATGACTAATGAGCATATATTCTTAACACTTTAAATGAGGCGGTTGGTCTTCGGCCAACCAATTATCATGCATTACCTTCCGTTCGAGGGGTCTCTAGTTTTTCTAGACTGACACAACAGGCCAAAGGTCTGCTCGATGTCCACACGGGTACACGAATGGGAACAATTGTAGTCCTCCTCGTGCCTGTTCTGTGGGTTTCGGACAGGGGTGAGGAGCCACGGCTTCAAGGGATAGCCACTATTACCTGCATGCAAGGCAATTAAAGGTATCTGTCATGAGAATGATGATGGACAGCTGTACTAGTCACACATGCCGGCAGATCATCGTTGGTCACATATCCCTTGTTGTATGCAAGCTATTCTTTGGCCCTCAATGTGTCCTGTGCCATGGAATAATGGTGTGGGTTGCCTCTTCAAGATGATACACGGTGTGCTCTGCCGTATTGTAGCTCATGCATTGTGTACGCATATTACTGTGTTTGTGTGAATTTAGTCATTTGTTGTGTTGTGTAGGATTTTCTGATGGTGAGCATTGGCAGTAGCTCCTGCAATTTTTGGCATTCTGCACTGATTTTTCCCATGTTGACATGCTGCATTCCTGTGGTTGATCCGCGATAATGGCCACCACAATGTGTGAAGGTCTTGCTTGTGCCACCTTCGGTCTCCACCTCTTTGTGGTGGTATAGTTTGTGATTGCGTTAAACCACCTCCATAGCATGGAGGCCACCTTTTGTTTCTAGTATCTCCTGGGGAGTCCGTGGTAGAGGTATGTATACCATTGTGTGCTTGAGGTGGAGCACCAACACTACCTTCAGTAGAGGGTGGATGGCGGTGCATATTTCAATGATACTGACAGTCGTATATCATGTCCACAATGGTGTTGATGGTGTCACGGTCCAGACGGTACAGGGAGTGGTTGTGCTGCGGGGTTGGGTTGGATGGACTGGCTCTGATGTTTGGGATTGGGGGCTGCAGGCGTGGTTTAGCTGGCTGCACTGGTGGGGCATGCAGGGCCTGTCTCACCCTCCTTCTCCTGCTGTGTCTCCTATGTGGTGCCTGCTGTTGTCATTGGTGTTGTTGCTGGTATTGCAATGCATGCATGTCCTCCAGCTGAAGTGTTGATGCTGCTATTGTATTGATCTTGGCGTGGTAAGGCGTGTGGTGTGTGGGTGTGCTCATTTTGTAGTGGGGCAAACTCCATTGCCTCCACCTGTGCTGATTGTGTGCACCTGTGGCATTTGGGATCACTGCACATGGCATTTTACGGTAGGTCTGCGATGCTGGTATTTACGGCATGCCGGTAGGCACTTTTAACGCCTTCATGAAGCTGTTATTTGCATGTCCGCTTACCTTGTGATCTCCTCCAGTTTATGGCATGCCACTATTGCCGGCATGGTGGGTCGCGTGCCCGTGCCCAGACCGCTATTTACGGCACCATATTTTACGATGCGGTTAATAGCGGTTGGGCTGGTCAGAATAGCCCGTAGCGGTATTCGATGCCGGTATTCCTTTACCGGCATCGTTGTTCCCTTAGCACCAACCTCGGAATGACCCCCTATGAGTCCAAAACCGGTCTTAATAACGGGAGCCATTCTTCCATCAGTTACCGCTTGCTAAAAGGTGTAACTAATGACTTTCAGATAAGTGAGGCTAAATTATACAGAAGCCCAACAGCCCCCAAGGAAAGAAAAGGCCCACTCAGTCTTGCACCACAAGACAGGCCACTCACTGTTCGGCCAAGTGGAGCCATATGCGTGCACGTTGCTGAGCATAATTGGCCTATGTCAAGGAAATTGTCCTATGTCCTATATCTGCTCTCACCATCACTTTCTGCTGTAGAAGATTTCTATGATCCATCAATTGCACCATTATTCTTAGGAACATCAGTCAGCCAACGTGGCCATCCGCAGGGCCAACAGATGTGGCTACTCGGTAGGCAACAAACCCACTCTTTGGAGTGGAACGGGTTGATCTGGGGGAATCAGGGAAGTGTAGGGTTATGAATAGAAGACTGGTTCAGTGCAGTGATATGGAGGGGGTTGAAATCTGGGAACTGTGGGGATATGGAGAGAGGGTTGGTATCAAGGAGGTGTGAAGATATGGAGAAGGGGGATGATATAAAACTGTGGGGATATCGGGGTGGGTGGTTAGAATCTGGGAAGTGGGAAACAAGGAGGGGGTTGGTATCATGAAAGTGTGGGCATATGGAGGGCTTCGATATCATGGAAGTGTGAATATAGGGAGAGTATTGGAACCAGGAAATTGTGTGGGTATAAAGGGGGTGGAATCTGGGAAGTGTGGGGATTTGGCAGTGGATTGGGGTCTGGAAAGGTAAAGACTGCCATCCCCCTTCCCTCCCAGCTAATCACATCCTTGATGAGGAAGGCACCCCTATGCATGCATGCAAATGGTATGCGTTTCCTTTAAATCAAGCTTTATTTGTGATTTCCCTCTCACTTTTCACTATCAAAAATATGCATCCTTTAAAATTACTATAACAATTATTATGTCCCAAAAATACACATTTCTCTTTCAAAACATCTTGATTTGGCTTCCAGTCCCTTCAGTAACTTGAAACGAATTCTTCTACAGTACTTCTTACTGTACAAACACTGAGTCTCTGATGAAATTTGCTACAGCATAATTTACAACTAAATCTTCTCTCAGAAGAAGACAGAGCACTGCCCGAGTCGCTATCCATAAACCACTGTGACAAATCTGCACTATTCGTCCCTCCTCCCCGTAGGGGAGCCACCCCTTTTGAGGCTAGGGAGGTGAGCCTACTAAGCAAGAGCCTCCCTAGGGGTATGGGCAAGTGGGACCTGACTGGAATGACGCCTCTCTTGGGGACACAGACTCCCATTCCGTAAAGGAACTCCCTGTCCAGAACCTGTTATCTGCCTAAATGGGAATTTGAAAGAGTGTTACTTCGTTATTTCTGGTTTTTTTTATTTTTATTTTTGTAAAGATATTTTTATTGTCATATTCTTTAAGCATAAACATTGGGATTTCAACATCATCTCTTCCCCCCCTCTCCCTCCCTCCTCGCCCCTCACCGGTTGTACTGTGCTTTATTTTCTTCTGCTTCCTCTCTTCGTGTTCTGTCTCATCCCGTAAACATGTCCAAAATGCAGATTTTGTGTGGGCACCACTGCAACATATAGTCGCTTTGTAGGTAGTCTATCACCTCTCCCTAGTCCGTTATCATTTTTTGTCTGGCTCCTCGAATGTTATATGTAATTCTCTCTATTGCCACAAATGCCCAAATTCTCTGTAGCCGTTCTTGATTGGATGGGGGTATCTTCTGTTTCCATTTTTGTGCTATTGCTAGCCATGCAGCTGTGAGGAATCCCATAAAGCTTCTCTTCTGTATCTTTGTTAATGTCCTGTCTCGGGGGTTCCACATGCCACACATCCATACCTCTTCTCCTAGTACTTCTGTGCCTTTAAACATTCCTTGCATTTGGGTCTTTACCTCTGACCAGAAGTTTTGTAATTCCGGGCAGTCCCACCAGATGTGCCTCCAATTGCCCACTGCGTCGCATCCCCTCAAACATCTGTCTTGTGTTGTGTTGAACACTCAGTGGAGTCTTTTCGGGGTATAGTGCTATTGTATGATCATTTTTATCCACGCTTCGCTTGTCTAGATCGCTCATGTCCACTTGGGGATTATTTGCCAGATGTATATCCATTGCTCCCTCGTGATGTTTTTCAGAAGGGTAGTTTCCCATTTCTTCGTATATTGCCTTTTTTTCCCCCTGTCTGCGTCATAATGTATGTTTCAAATGGGGTCAGGTCTCTTGTTAATGCCTGTGTAATTCTCGGGGTAGTGAGCCAGTGATGGAGTTGTTCATATTGATATCTTTCCTTTTCTGTGAGGCCCAGTAGATCCTGGCATTCCATGAGTGATCTGATCTGTAGACCGTCATACATGTCTCCCACTTTCATGCAGTCTGCTTCCCACCATTTCTGGAATGCTCCTTTCTCCATGCCCGGGGGAAATTCCGGGTTGTCGAGTATTGGTATGAAGGGGGCTGGATCTGTTGTCAGTGTTTCTATTTTGGTCTCTCTGTCGCATATTTCCAAGGTTGATCTGATGATCTCACTTATTCGGACATTCTGGTGTCTATGCTCCGGTTTGCTCCATAGCAGGTGTCGCATGTTTGATCTTGCTACCGCTCTGTCCTGTGCCTCCCACAATTTTTCTGATGTGTTTGGGATCCATTCCTTCAGGACCCACATCTGGGCTGCCTCGTAATACTTCCGGAAGTGAGGGAGAACCATGCCTCCTTCTGATTTTTGCGCCGTTAGTGCTTGGTTTGACAGGCTCTGGGTTTTGTTCTGCCAGATGTATTTCGTTATTACTTTGGTGAGTGACTTGAAGAATGCTGCCGGTATTCTTATTGGGAGTGCTTGAAAGTAGTATAGAAGTCTGGGCAGTATTGTCATTTTTATGACTGTAATTCTGCCCCACCAGGATATTAAGAGAGGGTTCCATCTTTCCAAGTCTCTTTTCACCTGCTCTATTAGTTTCGTGTAGTTCCCTGCATAGAGGTTTTTTATCGAGTTGGTCAGTGTGACTCCAAGGTATCGTATCCATTGTTCCACCATTTGCAGATGTAGCTCTTCCATTTTTCTCTGTATTTCTTGTATGTCTCCGGCCAGGACCATTACCGATTACTTTTGCCTATTTATTTTCAGACCTGATATTGTTCCGTATTCTTCTATTCCTTGTATGCGGTGAGGTAGTGAGTTTATTGGGTCAGTTAGGGTCATCAGCATGTTATACGCATATGCCGCTGTCTTGTTTGTCTGCCCACCCATTTCTATGTCCTTGATGTTGAATGCCGACCTTATTTTTGCCAGCAATGGCTCGAGAAAGATTGCATATAGGAGGGGGGACAATGGGCAACCCTGTTTGGTGCCTCTCCCTATGTTGATCTTGTTTGAAAGTTCTCCGTTTACTGCAACTCTTGTCGTGGGTGAGTTATAGTTGGCCTGTATCATGTTTATGTACCTGTTACCCATGCCCATTTTTTCCAGTATTGAAGACAACATAGACCACTCCAACCGGTCAAATGCTTTTTCAGCATCTACCGCTAGGATTGCCGCCGGGGTGTAGGTAATTCCTACTTTCTCTATCAGGTGTGCGAGTCGTCTGATGTTGTCATGCATTTTCCTGTTTGGGATGAATCCTGATTGGTCTTGATGTATCAGTTTGTGGAGCAGGGGCGATAGTCTGTTAGCGAGGATCTTTGTGTAGAGTTTTGCATCTATATTTATTAATGCTATTCGGCGGTATGAGCTTGGATTCTCAGGGTCTTTCCCTTTCTTATGAAAAACCAGTATTTTTGCCTTGTTCATTGATGTAGCGATGTTTGCCATGTCTTTAAAGGTGTTGAAGAGGTTTGTTAAGATCGGGGAAAGAATTTCCGTGTAAGTTTTATAGAAGGCGGCCGTGTAGCCGTCCGGGCCTGGCGATTTATTCTTGGGTAGATCTCTTATTGCTCTTGTTACCTCCTCTATTGTTATTGGTTCGTCCAATATTGTTTTTTCTTCTGGGGTGATGGTTGGTAGTGTGATCCCCCTCATGTATGCTTTCTGTTCTTCCTCCCTCGGTTTGTCTGATGTGTAAAGGTTCTGGTAATAGTCTCTGAATATTTCTTTTATCTCTTTGGATTGTGTTACCCTTTTCCCATGTTCGTCTTTTAATGCTTTTATCGTATTGTTTTTTTTTTTTTTCCTTTCAGCTGTCTTGCCAGTAATTTGTCTGCTTTGTTCAATTTCATCGCGTACCAATGCTTTAAGTGTGGTAGTTGCATTTCCGCTCATTTGGTTCTGATTGCTTCTAGCTGGCTTTGGACGTGTCGGTAGGCCCTCTTTATTTTCAGAGATCTGTTATCTGCCATCTCTTCTCTTATCTCTTCCAATTTGTTTTCTAATTTGTTTTCCCATTTACTTTATTGCTTGTCCTTCTGTGCTTTAAGGGCTATTAATTGTCCTCTTATCATCTCTTTGAAGGCTTCCCATACTGTGATTTTTAAGACTTCCTGAGTATCATTTTGTTCAAAGTATTCTGTTATTTTCTCTCTGATTGTTTCTCTCGTTACTGGATCCTGTAATGTTTCTCTTGGAAGTGTCCAGCACCATAGGCCTGAGCGTTTGCAAATCTTGGGGAGTGTCATCCACAATGGGGCGTGATCTGATAGGGAGATCTGGCCTTTTTCTATGTCCTGAATCTCCCCCAGTAGGCTTGCGGCGACCCAGATGTAATCAATTCTAGAGCTCCTGCCATGCACATGTGAGTGATATGTGTATCCCAGGGTTGTGCGTCTGATTCTCCACCATACGTCTTCTAGGGCCATCTTTTTCATCAGATCATTTAGAGATTGTGACGGTGTCCCTTGTTGCGATTGTTTTGGAGCATATATGGTTGCTAATGTCAGTGGACGGTTTTCGATCTATACTTTTGCGAATAGGTAGCAACCTTTTTTGTCTGGCATCGTTTCTCGTATTTGTATGCAATCAAGACCCCTTTTTTTTCTCTTAGTCGTTTGCTTGGATTATTTGATTGTAGTCTCTTATGCGGAATTGTCCTTTGCTTTTCCTCTGTATATGTGTCTCTTGTAGCATTATTATGTCAGATTTTTCTCTGTGTAGAAAGTGTTCCGTTTTCTTTCTTTTTACGGGAGTGTTCAGCCCTCTAATATTGTACGTTAGTACTTTCAGCCCCATCCTTTCCTTTGCGTCTCTAACTTACTCTGTCTCTTACCGTGTGGTTCGTAGGTATGTCTATTGGTACCGGTGATTGAATCTTTTCTCCCTTGTAACTCTCCCACAACTCCCTCCCCCTTCCCTCACTCCCTTCCACCCCCCCTTTTTTCCCTGAGGACGGCAATGGGCCCTATGGGTGCTTGGGCTGGTGGCCTTCGCTCCATGTCCTCTAACAGCTCAGGTTAATGTCTTTCACAGGGAGTCCTAAACCCTGCTAGATTGTTGTGGATTCCGAGGGTGTCTCTTGGCTCTGCCGCAATCTCAGGCGACATTTGACCCTATTCATTCTTATCATTGCATACGCATTGTCTCTCTTCTATCTTTGAAATCGTCTTCCTTCTATCTTGTGATGGTGTTATTTATGGTCCCGGTTCCGGGTTTGGCGACAAATTCGCTTATTATCTGTTTGCCATCCCCTCGGCGCTCGTCGTTCTCGGCGTGTATCCCTATCTGTTGCTGACTCTTTCTCTTGTTCTTGCATGTTCAGTATCTTGAAGCCCTCCTCGCATGTGGTGATGCGATGTTGCTTCTCCTCCCACGTAAAGAGAAGGCCAAATGGTAAAGTCCATTTGTAGCGCACCTGTTTCTCTGCCAAGTATTTTGTTATTTGGGCCATCTCTCTTCGTTTCCTGAGCGTCGATTGTGCCAAATCTTGGAAGGGCTTTATTTCTTTGCCGTTCATCCTTATGTGGTCTATGGTCCGGGCTTTTTTTAGAATTTGCTCTTTTTGCGTGTATTGCGTTAATGCAACCAGCACATCTCTTGGGCGGGCTCCTGGTTCTCCCGCTCTACCGGGCCGACCCTGTGTATTCTGTCTATTTGGATTTCTTCACCTGAGCCATCCGTGAGAATGTCTTGGAACACCTGTTGGACAGCCGTACGGAGGTCTTTGTCCTTGACCGATTCCGCCATGTTCTTAATTCTTATGTTTGACCTACGGGAGCGATTCTCTAAGTCTTCACATTGGGTTTCTAGTTCTTGGGCCAGTCTTGCCAGTCGTTCTTGTGCCTCGGCATATCGCTGTGTTTCCTCATCTATGTTCTGGACTGTTCTTTCCAGTTGTTCTGTTCGCTCCTTGAGGTTCCCCATATCCTTCTTCAGTTCCTGAATTGCTTGTTTCATCTCACCTTTCTCGAACTGTGTTTGCGTGGAGGATATGAATTGGTCTTGGAATTCTTTGAACCACGTTTTCATGTCGTCTTTCGTGGCCATATCTGTGGCTTCTGACAGCTCAGGGGTTGTCTTCCCCTTATCTTTTTGCGTATTTGTTTTCGGTTTCGCTCCTTTGACTGTTCCCCAGAGTTGTATTAAGTTTGCCTGCTGTTACTGTTGTCCGTCTTCCCCCCGCCATCCCTGTGGGCTTACCGTTCATTTTCTTCTTCTCCTTTCCCCTGGGGTGGCCTCGTAGTCCTTGTTGTCCTCCCCTCCGGCGGGTGGAGTCCACGGCGCAGAGTCTGCTTCTCTGTGTAACTTTTGTTCACTCGCCAGTCTCCGTGCGGAGGGGGAGGGGAGCTTCTTCCCCAGTTGTTGGATCTCCGTCGGTGGTTCCGAGGATTACCTTTGCCGCTTGCTGGAGCTCGGCGGTCTGTTGCTGGAGAATCCTTCTGGGGGCTCCGTAGTTCTGCTTCTACTGTCTAAGTTCCCCTGTTGGGTGCTGCGTCTCCGCACAGGCTGAACCCCTTGCCGGGGATTTTGGTGGTAGTTTCTGGAGCTCCGCTTTTGATATGTGACGCCGGATCGCTCGAGGGGTGGCGTGCTGGACTTGGCTTCTGCGTTGCTTTCTCCGATCGGCGGTCCCGGATTCACTCTCCGCTTGCTGGGACTCTGTGGAGTGGGCCTTGTGCTGCGGGTCCCTCCTCCTACCATCGCGTGCTGGATTTTTGGTGTCCGGTATTATTTCTCGTGGCTAGGCTTCTATGGAGACAAGCTCCGAAGGGACATTTGTCTGCTTTTTTGTAGTTTTCTTTATTGCGGCCCGAGCTGTGGAACGGAGCTACGCTCTCGCACGTCTGCCCAGCTCGGCCGCCATCTTGGAATCGTTTCTTCTGTTTTAACCTCTCCAAATCGTGACATTTCTTCAATCTCTTTGGGTAATGCTGGATCCCGCCTGAACACCACGGTCAAAGAAGAACAACACACCCCTTTTGTTTGTGGTGACTTACATTAAAACACAAGGAACGTGGAGACTCCTATGCAGAGGCGAGCCTCTGATGAAAAGATGGTCTGGCGGGGAGGAGCCACGCTCAACCATGCAGAGAGCGGTATCATGGGGAGCGACCGAATCGCTGTATTGCTGGTGTTCCAACTGACCGAGAAACCAAGGTTGGGAAAGAGACAGAGATGGAAAAACAACCGTTAAGCCTCATGGCATGACAACATGGAAGCTGTGGTGGGCCTGGGGCCTGTTAACCATTGCCGAGACCAGACTGCAGAGGAAAGCCTGGATTCCAAGCTCAGCATGAGAAATGCCTTAGCTGCTGAGACAAGCAGCGGAAGGGAAGCAAATGCTCCTGAGGAGGTAACGCCATTGTAAGTCACGAACAGTGACATCCGAGGTTGGGAAAGCCACAAGGGTTACGGGAGTGAAGAAAACCCGAATGGGCAGATGCCCCACCGAGACAGAGAGAAAGTAAGCCTATTAGAGGGGCAGAGGGTTTCGAAGAGCCCTGGGAAACCAAGAGACATTCATCTTCAAGGCTGGAGAAACCACAGACATTCATCTTCAAGGCTGGAGAAACCACAAGGGTTACGGGAGCCAAGAAAACTCGAGTGGGCATATGCCCTACTGAAGACAAGGCAGAGAAAGCCTATCAGAGGGTCACAAGGCTTGTGAGAGCCCTAACAATAAAGAGAGACATTAACATTTGGTGCTGGAATAGCCACACAGGTTTTGGGAGCCCAGAAATCCCAAACGGGCAGACGCACCACCAAGACTGAGGCAAAAGTAAGCCTGTGAGAGGGCCAGAGGATGTTGGGAATTCCAAGAACTAGAACATTTATTGAAGAGAACCGGAGAGAGAGAGAACATTAAAGGTTCCAGTCCTTAAGTATAAAACAAGAGTAGTGTCAAGCACCAAGTCGGAAATGATGGAAATGTATTGAGAAAACACTTTCTTCCTGAAGATAATGAATTATATGGAATTGAAATTTGACAAACAGAACCTGCAGAGAGGTTGTGAACTGTGTTGTGGAATATTGACAAACTGTTATAACCTATGTAAAAAAGAACCAAGTGATTGGACCACGCAGAAGCTGAAAACAAAGGCTAATGCACCAGCCTCCTTCTTTTTGTTAAGTTTTCCTAAGTGGTAGGGCCAGTTAGCTATTATGATTTGGACTAAGAACATTTATTTTGGGACTTTGACGAGCACCCTTGCTTTTTAGTTGGTTAGGTAGGGAACCTCCCTTCTAGCAGTAGAGCTGGATAGGCATTTTCTTTTTAAACTCAAATTAATCGGGCACATATAAGATCTGCTAACTCCAACAACATATCTATACCTAGAGTTAAATTGACTAAAGTCGGCGGCTGCAGCTTTCAGGTGAAAGCAGCTCAACTCCGGAACTCCCTACCATCCACCTTGAAGACTGACCAACCTTACCTCACTTTCCGACACAACCTCATAATGTGGATCAAAAATGCAGACACACAATAGATCATCCACTGTCTGGACTTATTCAATCCCTAGGAGTTTCTGATTAGGACTGTAAATACATGCTTCCTCATTTTCGCCTTCTGTATATTCCTGTATATTTTGTTGTATATTATTACTTTATATGTTTCTTGTTGCTCTATTTGAATGTGATCTTGTAACTAAGCTTTAAGTTGTCTTATAAAATGCGCCCGGTTACCCCTGGGTCTGATGCGCAATATAAGTAATAAAAACAAACAAACAAACAAATAAGTCTGAGTCCTTCTTCTGGTTTGTCATATATGTGTCAGAGTTGGGATGTTAAGGGACCCTATAGATAGTCAGACCCTCGTCCTTAGCATATGGCCAATCCCATTGACCGCATTCCTATAGGACATTGGGGAATAAAACCATTGTTTTATGGCGGCCCCCAAAAGTAAGACGGTAGAGAAACCTGGGCATAGAGCCCTCTCCGCTACACTCACTGGTGATTCCAAGGAGGAAAACCTCAAATCTCCTACCTCGGAAATCTTTTCCAAAGAAATATTTGATCCTAGTAGCAAGATGACAACACTCGAATTCCTCCTGGAGAGGCTTATTGAAAATCAGGCCTGGGCTGAACAGCACCACCAGCAGAGTCTCGACTGACTATGGGTAAGATAAAGACACTGGGTTCTCCCTCATGGGGCCCTACAACCTTACCACACAGGAGAGATTCTCGGCACTTTCTTTACCAACTTTGAGAGACTGGCAGCACTGTTCCAATGGTACAAGGCTTTGAAAATCTGTTATTTGGCCCCTCTACTGAGGGGAGATCTACAGGTCTCATACCAAAACAACTCCCTAGGAACGACTTCCTTTACAGAGAAAAAACAGGCCCTGTTATAGTGAGTGGGAGAAACTGAGGGCTTCTTCCAGCTGAAATGCTGGAACACTCAGTTGCTTCTAAATTGAAACCCTGTGAAATTAGGCAGAAGAATTCATAATCATCTTAACCAATGGTTTAGGAAGTAAAATCTACTGAATGTGCTAGAGGCTGTTGTGTTGGAACAAATTGTCCAGGCTTTACCTCCATCTCTACAAAGAGCTGTACTCCAACAGCCCCAACCTTCCCTGGAGATGGCTATTCAAATAGCCCAATCCCACTCAGAGGCGTTGAAATACTTGAAAACTGCAGGGAGGCAAGTAGACCCAAGAAAAGACTTTAACCCCTCTAATAAAGTCCCAGTACTTGAGCCCCTAGGAAACCAGAGAGACCCTTCCCTAATATGACCTATTAACAGGATGAGACTTTTCGGAGACCTCTGTCTCTCCCTATACCCAAATTAAAATCATCCCCAGGAGAGGAAGTAGGATGGGGGAAACCTCTTGTTCCTACCTTACCCACATGTCTCTCCTAAGGAGAAAAGTGACATTTTACCCACCTCTGCCCAAAAAGCGTGACAGAAGAACCCATGGAGGTGGGATGGTTAGTGGCAGAGGAGCAAGAAAGAGAAGAAGAGGAGAGGGAAGAGAGTCTGGAAAAGCACATGTTTTTTACTGCAACCCACAGCCCTTTGTGATGAATCCTGTGGAGCCATCACTAAAACCCACCCTAAAGTCCCCTCCAATGAGGCCAAGGGGGGCAGACGCTACCTGATCCAAACCCTGGGGGTGGTATCAGGGGGAAGGATCATACGGGAGGAGAAGGCTATTCAGGGAAGTGGTGACTTCACTACGAAAGACGAGGAATTCATTTTCTGAAGATGAGGAGGAAATCATTCCAAGATATTTAATTGTATGCTATCAATGCTCCAATCCTTTTAACTTCAAGGTTCCAGAAACCTGCTATAAAGAACCTGCTAAATAGAGTAAAATTGATACCTTGGAGGCTCAGGAGTTAAAAGGACAATCATTTGAACTTTGTGTTTCCACCCTAAAGAGAACCTCTCCCTCTAATGACATACAGTCTCTTTATCATGACACACCTTTCTCTGGTGATTCGCAGTCTCTAGAACAATCTACTGTAATTGAAAATAAAAGAGAACAACTTAATATTAAACATTCTCTTAAGAACTCCAATCTGCATAGTGCCAAAGTCCTGGGACGAAGACGAGGTGCTCAGAGGCCATGAGCGCTGAGAAGTGTGACTATCCAAAGGTGCGATCTAGTAATTGTCAATTAGAGCACCTGAGCAAGATATTTAAATCCCTGGATAGGAGTCAGCTGGAGGAGTCGTGGCTGTTTTATGGTAAAGTTGAAACACAGGAAGATGCAGTTTGGATCTATGTGGGAGGTGCAGCAGATAAAGCTACAGCCGTCCTCGGTGCAGGTGCAGCCAAGGAGAAAATCCCACCAGCGGAAGTCACCCCAACTTGTGAAAATCTGAAGAACTGCATAGCACACGCAGCAGAAGATGGTGTACTACACAGAAGCCCACCTGCGAGGAAAACGCATTACCGAAGCAATGTGAAGCAGACTGGAGAAGCCACTGAAGATAAATGGAGCTTCTCTTGCTCTCGGAGACCACTGCATTGTTTGATGCTCGCCGAGAGGGATGTCCAATGCACCACTACGAGTCCTGACCATTGAAAGGAGCTGCCACGAAAAGCCGGTGAGTGTTCAGCGAGGGAATACTGACACTGGGGGCGCCACATAAAAAAAGTTCGTCACTTAGTGCTTTTGAATACATAACATTTAGTGAATCCAAGCAGAATATATTGAATGAATATCAATTAATGAGACAAAATGAATTTAAGTGGAAAAGAAGGAAGTCTTTGGGGAAAACCCCAGAGGGGAAAAGTTGGAACCAGTATTGCTTAAAGCCAAAAGGCTGTTATAAACATTTTGTGCAGAACAAACGAAAATAAGTGGCAAAGAAGAAAGTCTTTGGGGAAAATCCCAGAGAGGAAAAGTTAGAACCAGTATTACTCACAGCCCAAAAAATGTTGTATAATTACAGAGAAGGGAAAGGTGGTAACCAAAATTGCCTACAACCAAAAGGCTGTTATCAGACTTTGTATAGACCCCAAAAAGAGAAATGTTGTATAAAGTGTTGCCTACAGCCAAGAGGCTGAAAAGAAACCTTGGACAATTTACCAATGGGGTACATTTCTAATCATCATTGTCTATCACCAAGAAATTACAGATCTAAAAAATCAAGATAAACCCTGGGAAATGTTCCTTTCTAGCATTACCAACAGCAAGAGGTTATAAGAAACTTGTAATAGCACAATTACGGCATAAGTTCCCTTCGAAGAGATATGGTTCTGTAGAATCCTGTAACTCACATTACCAGCAGACAAGAAATTGTGAAACTAAGCCAAAAGACTGGTGTGATGAATACTGGAAGTAAACCAACAAGTTGGAAGTTAGTGGTAGGAGTTTTCTTCCTGACTGGTGAGTACACCAGGAAAGGGCCTTTGGTAGTTAGTCCTGGCAGGCAAGTTGACCAGTAAAGAAGTTGGTAATTTGATAATATGGTGGCAGAAAAAGTTGTGGAAAGAATCTTTCTTAAAGAAAAATAACTGACATGGTTTATTCAATGGTGATAAATCATAGCATCAAGAATGTTTTTGTGACAAGAAGAAGTTTCTATGATAACAGATCACTTGCATTTAGGTTTTGGAACTCGTGTGTTGGAAGAAAGCCAAGCATCCTTGACATTTGTTATTTCCTCAAAGAAGACTCTGTGGTTGGAAAATACTTCATTTCTTTTCCAAACAGAACTTTGTTGGAACAGAATCCTAATTTGAGTATCCAAATTGATCCAGGGGAAGGGAATACAGCCCTGGACACACGGAATGCTTTCAAGACCTTTTAAAGTTTGAATTGCAAAACTGTATTTTTGTTGTAACAAAAGTCAGCAATATTTCCCTTGTATAATTTGATTGGATGTATTAGTGGGAGGGCCAGACTGATTTTGGGCACTAGGTCGGTTTTCTTTAGTGTTAGTTTACTAGGCAGGGATTCCTCTGTTAGGTTAGGGAAGGTGAGGTGTCTATCAGAACCCTTTTACTTTGAATAAATGACAGACTTTGAGAAAACTGTGTCCGTCTCGCATATCTGACCCCTCATACCTTCCAAAGCCAAGAGGTTGTCAGGGTTAATAACATCCAGGCTAAAGCCTTGATTGATCCTGGGAGCGAACAAACTGCCACATGGTCCAACAAAGTGTACCCCAAAGATCTAATAGGGGAAGGGGCGTAAAGATGTTGTGCGTACATGAAGATGTGGAGACATACCCAAAAATCCCCCTCACCCTAGAGGTTAAGGATCATCCCACTGAGATAAAAGCAGCCATAGTACCCAGCCTGCTAGAGAAAGTTATCATAGGGACAGACTTCTTGACCTTCGCAGATATTTTAAACCATCCTCCTACTGAAAAATCATCTTCAGAGGTTGTTGCAGAAAAGCAAGAGCCATCTGTGCAGACCTGGGAAAACAGCCACCAACAAATAGCAAAGGTTTTCGAAGAGGAGAACTAAACTATCAAAAAGGGAAAGAACAAGGCAATCGGGACTTTTCGAGCCATTTTCTGCTTCCAAAACAAGGGGCAGCCTCTCATTTAGAAGGAGGGGTATGTGACAAATCTAGACTATTTGTCCCTTCTCCCCATAGGGGAGCCAACCTCTTTGAGACTAGGGAAGTGAGCCTGCTAAGCAAGACCCTCCCTAGAGGTCAGGGCGAGTGGGACATTGTTTGGATGCACATACAGTGTCCAAGGCCAGGCAAAACGGTTCAGGCTGAGCAAAGCCTATTAGAACGTAACGTCGCGGGAGCAGTCTAAAGTTTGTACTGCAGAAGGTGCATGTGTTGTTTTAGTTAGGTTTCACACATATTAGACACTCAAATATAGTAATATGAAAAGAGAAACAAATGTATTTCTGTTGCCGTTGCAGAGGTCATAGATAGGACAGTATTATAGACAATGTGTTTGTTGTTGTATCCTTAGTAATGTTGTGTAGTGGGATGTGTGGGAAGAGCTGAAACAAGTTGAAGATGGATTCAGCAAGGTTTTGTTGTAGAAGCAAGGTCAGTGCATTGACATGGCAGAAGTGTCACCATTTTGGATGTTCAGGCATAGCACACAGTGAATAGAATAGAACGCAGAACCTGATTAGCTCAGTTCCGAAAACAAATCCCTATTTATTTCTTTATTTCTTTATTTCTTTATTTCTTTATTTATAATGTAATGTGTTTTAGTTCAAAATAAACTTTACACAAAAATCAATGAAGAAAAAGAAGAAATATAAAAAAGAAAATCTATATATATGTATATATATTAATATACATTTTACATAGAACATGAATACTACTGGTTAGCTTGGTTTATCTATATAACATGTCATCATAATTGATTCTTTCAACAACAAGTACCTAACTCATATTCCATTCCATTTGACAAAGGGAAGCGATATATTACAATTTTACAGAAAAGAACATAAACTGCAGATTCAGCAAATAAGACAACATCTAATGATTTAGATGCAGATCTGATGGCATAAATGGAAAACAATGCCATTCCTCAATGAGCCCTTAGTTGATACAGGCGAGGTGGATTAACTGGTCTACCAGTTTCTAATTTCAACTTGTCTCAAAATCCTGCCACAGATTTTTCAAAGGAGATCCCTGTACGGTATAATGCAAGATGAAGACTATTGCTACTCGTTCAAGCAGTGGATCCAGAAGGCACTCTCACTGATTGAAGACAAATTATGGACATAGTCAGCCAAATTTTGTGTGATAGCTGTTACCATATTAGGGCATTTTGTCAAAAACATGTCTCATAGTCTCAAGGCAATCAGCAGTCTTACAAACACGACAGTTCCTTTCGCTCCGTCTTATCTTTAAAGCTGGTCCAGTATTGGCCAGTACAGGCAATAGATTAAATCGAAACAGTCAGGCCTCCAGATAAGGTGCGTACTAGGCCTTTTTACGCGTGAAAATCTTGCAAATACGACAGCTTTATTATTTTCCTGTGTACATATACACACATGTTTAGAGCAGAGGGCAGTACAAAGGTCACGTTACTTGACAGAAACCAGAAGGCTTCTTTTGATCATCTACATGGATATAATTGCAAGCCATGGATACAAGCCTGTGAAACAAAGCATTTTTCTGAAGCCTTTCAAAAAAAGAAACTGCACACTGATCAAAGGAATGGTTTGTTTCCATTCCGCTTCTGCTGTGTTGCTGCTCATGGAGCAACCAGAAGCACTGTGCATGTTTATTTTCATAGCATTTTAGGATTGTACAATTAATAAGATGGAAAACTAAGTTGCAATTGATAATTAATATTTTGTAACAAATTTTGCTTTTTTTCCAGGGAAAGCAAACCAGTATTGCACAATTGTATTGTTCAGAGATCCTGTGATGTGTGCATAATCATGCCAAGGCAGATCATTTTTACACTTCTAATTTAATTTACACTCTAATTATAAAAACAGTGTGTAAAATGGCGACTATCCACAATCTAGTTTACATCCATTCAACCTTGAAGTCAATGGGGTACATTACTATAAATGGTCAGTGGAAGCAGAGCATTTGCTCAAGGGTGAGTTACCCCAATCACAGGTGTTCTACCCTCTCAAATCTTCAAGACTACAATTAAAACATCCAAAGCCTGACTCTCCAGGAAGTGCAAAGTGCTGCTCAAAAACAAACAAATGAAAGTTACTTTTGTAATTGAAATAGAAACTCAGCAAAACCTGTGCCTGTGATAATCCAGCTAGGTATTTAACTTTATGGAGCACTTCATACATGGTACGTCCAACATCTAGGCACTGTGATTATTATACGTCAGTCGATACTCAGTTAACCAACCTCTGAAGGATGTTAGTCTATAAGATAGCTCAGTTGGTTGAGCACTAGTTGCTGCGATATGTGCATGATCTGTAGGTTGCAGGTTCAAATCCCGGCAAGGCCAACTCAGCCTTTCATCCTTTCAAGGTCGATAAAGTAGTTTGGTGATAATTGTGATAAATATGTTCTATGTAGAGCGCTTTGTATCATAATATTGGCATACCATTAGATAGTAATAGTTCCAGGAAATGAGGACTTTCATTAAACCTAAAGAGACAATTCTGCCATCGAACCTCAAAACACACAATACAATTCATGCTTGCTTTACTATGTAATTGGCTAGGTCTTTGTGTTTTCAACATGTAAATATATACAGCAGAGATCAAACGACCGTACCTTAGTGAAATAAATGAAAGGTGTATTCTGTCACAATGCAAAAAGCTGCCACAAAACTCTCTTTAAAGAAATCCCATCTTTTCCCCAATTCCTATGTTTTCATTGGCTAGTTTTATCTTAGTAGTCATCCTGCGATCATACTCATAACACACCTCTTCGTAGGGTTTGTCCGTAGTAGGTCTTAGCCTTTTAAACCCAAACTCTTGATTTGCACATGGCTCGCATGAATATTCCACACAATATGAGAAAGGCTGGGTGAATGATTTCCCTTTGAGCTAGTGATTCTATCTCATTGCCAAGGTCACCGTTCCATTGAAACATTCCACTCTCCAAAACTCCCACTTCATCGCACAATAGAAACTCCTGAATAGCCTTAGGCACTGGCTTACCCTGCATTTTACTACTGACCAAAATAAATAACCAAACTGCTTCTGTCATCTATGATATGTATCAGATCATAAACACTCATGGCTATTTTCTACAGCTGTACTGACCGCAAAGTTTGGGAAGTTAATCATTCACCTGCCCTCTGCTTTCTGAAAACCTGGCAAAGTTAGTTTAAATGTCAAAGAGCATTTTGCAAAAAGGGTCCCAGCTATAGTGTTTCTGCTTCATTTGTGATATTCATGTGTTTGTTTTATTGTACATTTGGTGGGTTTAACATTTTATATTTCTGCGCGCATGCAAGCTAATATGTATCAATTTCTAGACCAACAGGAGCACTAAAGTAACAAATCCCATCCATAATTAACTACACTTTGATACCAATGAAATTGCAACATGGTGCCCAGCTCGCTGCCACCCACAGTTAGCAATACACTTTGTGCAACATGAACCCCTCGTAATCATGTGGACCTTTCCTGACCACCCCCGCACAAGCAAACCCTTGGTGGGTGATTTCTGGGCAGAGATGGGAGTGCATGGGGTGCCATGTAATCATGTCTCTGCAAAAATGTCTCCTGACAAAAAAGTTGTTTTGTTTTTTTAACAAGGGGAGCAGGGGACATCCCTGCAACCCATCCCCATACATAATGTTACCATATATAATGTCGCCAATGACTTTTCCCCGGCGACATTATGTATGGGACATTATGTTTGGGGACATTATTACCCGATACCGTGCATGGGAGGAGCAATTCATGGCCATTTTAATAGCTCTGGGTATGTAGCGGGTAGGAGTCCCATTTAAAGTACGCATGTGAACATCCACAATGTCAGCTCCTCCTCCAAAACCAACTTCTATGGTCCCGGAACACCAACACCTATGCTTCTAGCTCATTGGGTGGATTATGCCAGCTTTGAACCAAAACCAAAAAGGGCAAAGTGGCCAGCTCTCACTCTCGAGCAGGAATGTAAAGTAAACATCTGGGTGCTGTGTGTCAATCCTCGCAGGATCCCCAGCATGGGATGTTCATTCCACATAAATCAATAAGAGTGAGTCCAGTTCACAAAGTTTATAGTCTCTGAACCCTCCTGGTATTCTCCTTTCTCATACTAATCGCAGAAGAATGATGCTGCACTGTGGGACTACCACAACCATTAACTCCAGTATTTTTGGGAAGCTGCAAGGTTTATCTCTGTTACACGTGGATAGTGTTATCAGGTCTTTGCTCTTCCAGTTCTGAAAAACACTGAGGACTCTTGTTGGAGTTGATGCTAGCCTGTTTACTTAGATAGGTTTGTTCTTTAGACATTCTCCTTTTGTACACGACTACTCTTTCCATGTTCCAGACTCGCCCATCATCTGTGTGGACATTATTCCTACCCTGATGTAATGCATTTAAAAAATGTTATTTCTTTGATTCCAATATGGAATCTAGATGAAATGCATCATGGGAACACAAGTGAACATTTGACTCCAAGCTGAAATAAAATCCCATTTCTGAACAGTGTGCGTTTGCTCAAGCCGTGGAAAAACAGCCTGTTTTTGTGTTCAGACCAAGTTAGTTGCGCATTTTAGAAGAAACCGAAAGCAAGGCTTGTCGGCTTGCATGAGAAAACAGGAGTTCTTTAAAAATCAGTGAGGTTCAGTGGTTGCACCGGCCGAGCAGCTGTGGAATTTTAAGGACAGTTAACTTCTCTGGAAAAATACTAGGTTAACATTAGAGTGAAAGACATCAGACAGAGTAAAATCGAGTCACTCTTTTTTTGGACTTCAGCTGGGGTGACAGAAGCAGACTTGCTCCTTCAACCTGTTCCCGTTGGCAAGGGGCTCTCTTCCAACCTGGGGTTTCCAATGAAGCGCTTGGCAGAGATGAGGTGTTTTAGACGAACGTTAACAGTGAAGTAATTCTGCTTTATTTCTATCTGTATTTTGCTTTTATAACATTTGTAAGAATGAATAAAAAGGGCCAGATAAGAGCCTATTTCAAAATCTAAATGGAGTGTGAATTAATTCTTGTGTTCGAGAAAAAACATTGCATTCCTGCCTTATTAAGAGCATTGTGGAACCCCATAAGTGCAAAATATATCTAAAGTATTGAGATTGGGGACGGCAAAACACCTGAGCAGAGCATCTGCAGTGGCTGACTACTTGGATAAGTTCTCCCTATTCTTTGAGCGGAACCTCACGTAGATCCAATCACCTAGATCTATGTTGGGGGCCTTTATCGTGCTTTGGCTATATAGGCGCTTTGGTGTTATCTGATTTGTCTTCTTATAACAAGGTATGTCTACCAAGTCAGGCAATCAAGGCAGATTCAAAGTGCTCACTTAACTGGAATTACACTACCATGACTACTTTGGGTGCCAGACTATGTGCCACATTCACCTCTAGATCAGAGATTTTGGAGTTCTTGTGAGACACTGTCAACTTAATTTACCTATTACCATTTTCCATTTGTCTGCTGGCTTTTGGTTGACAGAGATCTGCTTTAAGCCGCTATATACTGCATTGCCTTATAAATGCTACCAACTAAACTCTGCTGTTGGTTACCTTTGGCAAAACCGCCTCTCCTGGAAAAATCTCAACATATCAACCATGGGGGGGGCGCTGTTGAGCAGCAAGCGGATGAGGTCCTAAGCCTCTGCTGCTCCGTTGTTGCCTAGGAAATCCTGCTGAAAAATCCTTATCGGCTGCGAGTTACTGAAACTATCATACTCCCCAACAGTGGAAATTAGCTGCTACAGCCCGGTCTGCCGCCGGCCAGAATTGGAGTCGGGGATCACCTGCATGACTGCCCGGTTGGTGCCGATGTGGAACGAAGTGCCATTTTGGATGAGGTTGGGTGTCGAGCTGAAGACCTGACGGAGCACCGGTCAGCAGCAGAAATTAGGAGTAGGGGCAGCTGGCGGGCGTGACGAGAGGCTGCTGGAAGCCGATAATTTCTGGTGGACGGTGCAGGGCCTGACGCACATCACGAGGAGCCAGCGGAGCCTCGGTGGAGCGAGTTATTGAACTGTTAGCTCAGGTCTATTGTGCCTGGACACTAGCAAGAAGCGAGTGAGACGGGTGAAGAGGTTCATCTCCTGCTCTCCTGAGACAGTGGGGGTGGGTGGCGAACATCAACAGACCCGCTACAGAGAATGACGATCATAACACTCCCACAGGTACGGTGGAAAGGAAGGAGGCACCGACTTGCAGAGGGAACAGCCGGGCTACCACAACAATCTTTGGCCTAGCAGTATCACCACGGGATCCTTTCCCATAGTTGATCCAATCTGTATATTGACGGTGTAAACAAGGAGCTGGCAGAGGCAGTGCCATGCGTCCCCCCTAAATATACATAAACTAACAGCAGGACAATGGTGAAGGGGCCACAGAAGATGGAGGTGTATGTGGTGGCGAAACCGAAATCAACCAAGCAACCTCTGGACCGGCAAGAAGGAGATGTAGGCATGACGACGGAGACAGGAAGAGTTATGATGGAGAATCCTATGGCTGCGGTACAAGATTCACAGAAGGCGATGGAGACCAAAATACAGTAAGCTGGTGTAGATGTGTCGCTGGTACGGGCCGACTTGAAGAAGGTGAATGATGGAGTGTCGGCGGTGGAACAACGAGTAAGCGACCTGGAGCACATTGTGGTGTCCGTGAGGAACCATATCAAGGGCCTGGTTGGGGCGACAAGGGTCCTTGAGGACAGAGCGGAGGATGCAGAGGGTCGCTCTAGGAGATGCAACATCCGGCTGATAGGGGTACCTGAATGGGAGGAGGGCGATAGCACAGAACTGTATGTGGAGATGTTGGTGCTGTACACTTCACACTCCCGAAAGAGCTCATAGAATATCTTGACACTCGCTGCCGCCAGCTGCACCCCCCATAGCAATAGTGGCTAGACGGCTTAATTTCAGGGACCGTGATGTTATCCTGCAGGAGGCAAGAAAAATCGCTAGTATACAAAGAGGCAATGCGAAGATCGTGATATTTCCTGATTTCACACAAGAAGTGCAGAAACAGAGATGATCCTTTGACTCAGTGAAACGAAAGCTCCAGGAACGCAATTTGAAATGCACCATGTTCTTCCCGGCGAAGTTGAAGGTGCTGGCTGATGGCCATTCATATTTTTTCCTTGGAAGCAGGGTCCTGGTTGGAAACTAAAAATGGACAGAATGGTGTGTCAAGAGAGCAACAAGGAGGGGAACACAGGGGGGCGCTGGTGCGCAGCTGGGAAAAAGGGGGCTTCCTGAGAGAGCTCTGACACAGGGTGAATTAATCCTGCGTGATATCCTGCTTTGCAACAGGATATCACGCAGGATTAATTCAGCCTATGTCAGAGTTGGGCACCTTGCTGCGTTGGTGAGGTGATGAGGTTCCCAGCCTCCAACAACCGTGCTGTTCGACGGTGCAGGCCGAGTCTCTCCCCATAGCGCGGCTGCAGCGCTCTCTAAATTGGCGGCGGGAGTGAGTCGCCATCGGGTGGCTCCGATGCGCTAGCCCTCACCCACCCACCCTCACACAGAGACTGTACCTCCCGGCAAGCTACACTGCCCAACTGTGGGAGAGAGCCTGCAGACCCGATCTGCTCCAGATTCCTAGAAGCACCGATCAGCCCCTCTGGCCTAACGGCCCACACACTTTGCAGTGGCTTCAGCGGCCACCTGTGAGAACTGCTATCACGATGACAATATGTGGGAACCCATCCCCTGCTGCCCTGCTCAGCTCTGAGCCCATTGGAGCCTAGCCGGGCCCGGACATCACAACGACTCCAACATCTAATAACAACGATCACCGTAGCTGAAATCTGAAGTTACCAGACCCGGGCCGACACCCTTTGCCATGGCCCGGGACCCCGAGCTGGACTGCTCCCCCATCTGGGTGATCTGGAGGACCTGACAGGCTGCAAAATCCTCCTCAACTGCCTGCGAGACATGGGGTTGAGTGGGACATATTGACCTTTCCTAATTACTCGCAAAGCTCCACAACCTCCAACGCACCATAACCCCTTCCCCTCCTTTGTCTCCTGTGACCATCAACACCAGGCGGGAGGGGAGGACTGCCTCCAAACACAGTGCAGAGCATCACTCTGCCCCAACCATGAAGACTGTGACCTTCCTACCTAACTTTGGCACGGGCTGCACTATCTGCTCCCGTTTTCGGCAACACAGCGGTACTCCATGCCATACCCTGCACTGAATGGTCACAAGGCATCCCTCAAGCGGAGCAGTGCGGGGGGGGGTGGTCATCAGCGAGAAGCCATCCCGCCTTACCAAACAGAATATAAAAGGTTATCCCCATAGCCCTGTGCACCCTTAGTTGTGCGCCCCCTCCACTCCCCGCTCTTCATACACTAACCCATGGTGGGAAGATGGGAGGAATGCTTAGGCCCACCTTACGTTTTCTGTTCAATAACGCCAGGCGGGGGGGGTGTCCTGCTCTCGCGCTCAGCGCTGTGACCTTCCCCATTCCAATCACGAAGCTCACACCACCCTCACCTGCACTGGGAACCTACTCTAGCCGCCACTATCGCTTCCCTCCCAAAAATAGCAGAATCTCAGGCCATAACCTGCAGCACCTGGACTCAAGCCTCCCTCCATCCGAGGTCTTTACCTGAGCATGGTGAGTGGGAGGCCTCCACACCATTCCAATCAGTACGTCGGAGAACAGCCCCATAGCTCTGAACACTCACAGTCGTGCAGGTTCTCTACTCAGCACTTTGCATACATCCACTTGTGGCGGCGGAACACTCAAGCCCCCGAGGACAGCACGAGTTAAACGCTCCTCAAGGTCCCCCCATTGGTTCAGCTGAAAGAACAACGCACACCAACTCTGAATCCTATTGGGAGCCGCACAAGTGGGTCTACATCCTGATGACCTGCTATGGGCAACCCTAAGAGACGAGCCAAAATTGACCAATTTGCCAGATCGGATCAGATGCATCCTCCCCCCGCTGAGATCCCAGGACCATCCCAAATGGACGTCTCTGCAATAAACCAAACACTATTAGCCCGGAAGAACAGTACTGACAATCTAGGGTCAAAAATAGAAACACTGACCTGCAAGGTAGCTATCTCTGCAGTCCAGATTGACAAACTATGCAGCCGAATGTCAGAAGCAGAGCAGAGAATCGGTAATGGGGAGGACCGAGTGGAGACCCTTCAACGAGAGGTGTCGACACTTCAACAAACTGTCACGAAAATAGTGGCCAAGAATGAAGATCTTGAACGAAGATCCAGGAGGAATAATATCTGTATAACAGCTGTATCCTAATCTACCGCCCGTAGTCAATATGGAGACATTCACTGAGAAACTACTTATGGAGGTCCTGGATAACCCGCCAGTCACAAACATGTTTATGGTTTATGGGCTCACAGATCTCTGGCAGCTAACCCCCCCAAGGGCACCAGAAAGATCAATCATAGCTAAAATCTTCAGCAACTGGGACAGAGATATCCTACTTCGGGCAGCCATAGAAATTAAGGAGTTGAGCTGGGGCTCTGCCACTATTCGTCTGTTACCCGACTGTAGCCCGCAAGTACAGGACCTAAGGAAAACATTCCAGGCAGTGAAAAATATCCTAAGAAAAAAGGAGGTGCACTACTCTATGCTGTTCCCGGCCAAGACTAGGGTTGTCCATAACGGCATGGTGACCACCTCTACATCCCCAGAGGCCGTGGTACGCTTTGCAAAGGAAATCCCAAACGCAAGAGGTTCACCCTGCAGACCACTGTAGCGACCTACATCAAGGATTACATTTGCTAATGCTCTCTTCCCAAGGCCACTAATACCGGGGGTTACACACAATCCTAAATACCTGAAGTAACACTCACTGAATCCTATATTGGGTGATAAAGCAACAAATACAGTACTTGGCCTGTGTCACTTGGAGTGATCCCGGCCATCACTAGCTCCCTGTGCCTGATGCAAATGTTCTCACAGTTTTTTGTTAGTGCTTTTTGGGGTATGAATGGGGTGGGGGTGGGGACCACGGGTCCGGGAAGTTGCAGTTTCTGGCATGGGAGGGGGGAGGTATGGAATCAGAGTACCATTTGCAAGTTAATTTTGTTCCTTGTTCTGGTTGGGGGGATACGTTGTGCCGACCTACGAAGCATGCGATTATAGTTAGCACTTCGATGGAGCAGAAGTTCAAGCTACGTTTAAATACATCCCAATGTGGTTCAGGGACATTGCCTGATCACTCACAGGAGTATCTGACTAACTCACAGCATGGGTACCCCTGATACAATTCGAGGACACAACATGAATTTGACATTGTTGTCATGGAACATACAGGGTTTTACTAATGGGAAGAAAGTACGGCTGATCTCAAACTATGCCAGAAACCACAGTGCGAACATCCTATGTGACCTGGCATGGGAGAACAAACTTCCCACCCAGCCCTACAGATAAGGTGCGTATTTTGCCTTTATACACATGCAATTATAGCCATTACGGAGCATTTAATTTTCTTCTGTGTACTGTTTACGCTGTATTTATTTTCAATAAAAAGCATACTTTCCTCCACTAGATGGCAGTAGAGGACAATAATCTCCATATCTGAGTGTAATACACAACTTCTTTTATTAAATCACTGAAAGTACAGTGGGGTTAACTAGATTTTTGGGACTTCTAGTTTACCATTCAGGCTTAACATGTTGAAGTAAGGATTTACATGTTGCCATGTGGTGTTATTATGCAATTTGTGTTTTTGGAAGTAAACTCTTTAAGACATCATTACTGTAGGCCTTGAAATCCAAACTACTGTTACTGAGTAACTCTTGGAAGGTATGTGGTCAAATTTTCAGAGTGGATTAAAATCCCTGCTTCACTGTTCAGCCAAGGTTTGTGATCCTGGTCTCCTGTCCCCATACTCCACCCTGCCTCCCACCCCATCTGCCCGGCCATCCTACTCCCTCCTTTTTGGATGCAACCAACCAGAGGACCTCTAGTTCCTTTTTTCCACTTCCACCACTGATGTGATTAGCGGTCATGGGCTGAATTTGCTGTGATGCGTGTTATGTCCAAGATGCAGATTCTTGACTATCTAGGAGGAAACCTATCGGGCAATCAAGACTGCTCTCCTAGGATGGAAGCAGAAGATGGGGGAAGGTACAGACAAGTCTTTAATACTCGAGGAGTTCATGTGAAGTTACATTAAACAAGCAGCAAGGAGTAAGCCAAGAGACATAAACGTTGTCATGTGCATTATATAAATGGTCACTACTATTAATGCTACAGGTCGAACAGTGGAACAGGTGCCAGTCAGGCTTTTTGAGTAGTAACTAGTTGGAAATAAATCACTTGTAGTAGCAATTTCTATTTTTGCTAAAAAGGCACAGTGGCAAAAGTATTTGTCCGGGATCACACACTTTAGTGTTGAAGCAGGGCTTTTGGACCAGTCTTCAATTTATGCACTTGCCTGCATTTCTTCCTAACTGTAATTGCCAGAATTATGTTTTTTGGCTTTGTACACAAACAATAAACCAGTAAAACTATAAATATGCCTACAATGCAATTCAGCTTGCATGCACTTTTTGTTTATTTGAAGTGATATTGCTAACTAGTGTCTGGCGATGCACATTAATTTCCTGCAGCAGACAGCGGGAAAGGTAGATGAGCAGTTTGTGACTTCGGCTAAGATTATGTGTGCAAGTTCCTGTAAGTAAATCATATGCCAACAATTGCTTACTCGCACTCCCTCTGCAGGCAATACATCAGTCTCAATCTATAATAGTTCTTAACAGAGTTTCTAGGCTCTAGAATATTTTATGGCAGAATATTTTCCACAAGTGTAATAAAATGGTTAAAGACAAGCCAGACAACTTTGATCTACAACTCTTTTGGGCTACGGGTCTTGTTTTACGTATGCTTTGGGTGTATGTTGGATACGTTTTACTCTCTTGCAGAGGAGAAATCTAATTTTTACTCTCTTGAAATTGCATTTACTCTCCAATTTGAAAAATCATGCGTAAAATACTCCCACCTCAAAATCTTATCTGGAGCACTGGAAACAGTAATATTAATCGGCTGAGCTTATTTGAGGGACAAAGCATTAGATATCGTTGTGGTGCTCCTGGGAAATATAAAATGTAAGGAACATGTTGATATGATTTTAGCCCTTTCAGATGTACATAATTATTAATTCTGTCCCAATAACCTAGCTTCCACCTTGGTGACCAATCGATTAACCTGAACAGGCCTAACAAAGGCTTTACATATGGCTTTGCCTCTCTGCTTGCCATATCCTGGGCACATAATCCAAATAGAGCACATTGTGGGTTACTGAAAGCTTTTAAATGCAGCATACCATGCTTCAGGATTACCGTAGCCTCCATAGAGGCAAGGCCTAATTCTAGGCCTATAATCTCCATGGGGACACACGTTGGCAGGCCCAGAATACAGCGCCAGAAACAGCCCGCTAGCTTACCGATACACTTTATTTAAACTATATACTGCCAAGCTCTTACTGAAGTTAGCTATCATGGCTGTTAACTGTACTGCCTTCCTTTTCCTTACAGCCACACACTCGGGGAAATCTCTTTTAGGCTCCAATTCAACCCACAGATATCGGTAGCTTTCTGCATATTTTATTCCATTTCCCCCAGCCAACAACACTGTTCTGGTGATTTTTCTTTGATTGAATAATAACAGTTGTGTCTTTTCCTGATTTATAATTAAGTGGATCTCAGTGGCATATTTCCACAGTCCCTCTGTGAGTTTTCTTATACCCCCAAAAATATGATCTATGAGTACAACGTCATCTGCATAGGCTAAGTTTTTGACATGAACGGTGGACATTTTAGGTGGACAAGTTTCCAATTTCATAAGGTGTTCAGCTAAATCTGCTAAATATAAGTTAAAAGTAGTGGTGCGAAAACACATCCCTGTTTGACACATTTGGCATTTATTATAGGCTGTGTTAATGTTCCATCGTTATCTAAGCTAACCCGAACATTGTTGTTGGTATGGAAAAGCTTTAGGAAATACAACAGCACCAGTGGGCAGCCTAAGGCTTCCAGTTTAAGCCACAATTGCTCCCTAGGTACTAGATGATATGCAGATGTAAAGTCTACAAACAGTACGTATAGCCCTTGGCTTTCCTTGTTTCCCATGTTGTCTATCAACATATCCATAGCTCCTCACACATTCCTGTAAATGATCCAGGATAAGAGAGGCAAACAGTTTTCCTGGGATATCCAGCATAGCCAATAGTCTATAATTTTCAGGGGGGGTGGTTACCTTTCTTGAACACTGGGACCACAATCGCTGTGTGCCATGAGGTTGGTATAATACCCTCCATCATTACTTTCCAGCAGAGTATTTCTAATATCTTGGCCTAGCTTTCTGGGTTACTCTTTAGAACTATGGTTGCCAACCCATCAGGACCCGGGGCTTTTGATGTTTTTAACTTCTTTATTTTCCTGATGATGTCTTCTTCACTGATCATGAATCGCGTATACCGCCAATTACCTTCCTCGAGGGGACTTCTCTGCTCCGGGATGGTTTCGATATGAATAATCCACTGGATTTCACTCACTGGATTAATTATCTTTTTATTTTCCATTCCCTTAGCAGTACCCAATGATTGCCATATCCTTCTAGAGTCTCCAGAGCATAGTGTTTTAATAATATTTTGCCATGCCTGTACTCGCAAGGATTGATCACCATGTTACCCAAGCCCTATATTTATTTTGTATTGCTCCAGTCCGGTCAAAAATATTAAATCCGGGCTGTTCGATTCTGATTTTGTGAATCACTCATCTCATCAGCCGCTTTTGGTATCAAATTATTTTATCATAATTGTGACGCTTTTCATGCTCTATTGTCACACAGCGTTTTGTTTTGTAATGCAACCTTCGATGAGAATTGTAAAAACAAATCTCATTCATGGTTATATCCGTTAGGTCAGTATAGCATTCCTGGCCCAGTACTTGTAATGACTTTTCGGCCATCTGAATATTCTTTTAAGTCCAGCTGATGCAGTTACCGCCGTGGTTTACCTGTGGTAGTCCTGAGATCTCATGGATCTTTTTACTAACTGCCATAACGACTTCTATAGTAATTATGGCATGGTCACTGTGGTCATTAGGATAGACTGTCATATTGATGGCATGTTGCATTAGGTTATAGTCTGTAAATAGGTAGGCCAGAGTTGCTTGTTTGTTATCTATCCTCCAGGTTGCATGTCCTGGGCGATCTCCCCTGGTTAGGCTGTTAAGCATATATAAGGACATATCACCCAGAAAACCTGTCCATTTTCGACCCAGGGCGTTTGGTTCCATATATAACATCTTTGAATTGCTCAGCACACCAGAAACAGGGGTGATGCCATTAGGGCATTAACACCTTGCATTTAAATCACCACAAACAAGTATATTGCCTTTGTTACCGTCTCCCCACCCATCAGCCAATACCATAGCCAATGAGTTCATAAGGTCATTGGTATGAATTCCCACAGGTGCGTCATAAATGCAGATCACTTGAGTATGTTATGTTATGTTACCTGAACTTGTAGAGCGCACGGTCGCCCGGGGGCATCATGGCGCTGGTGAGGAGGCTATCAAACAAGAGGAACAGTAATAGTCAGAGAGTTAGAATAGAGTAGTTTTGAGGGCTTTCCTGAAAGCCAAGTGGTTGGAGATAGACTTGAGTGGCAGTGGGAGGGTGTTCCACAGCCTTGCCGCAGCAATGGAAAAGGCTCTGCCACCGAGTCTTTCCCGGTTATACTTAGGAACCACCAAAAGATTGGTGTTCAGGGAACGAAGGTTGCGTTCTGGGATATACCGAACAAATTTGGTCTGAAGAAACTCAGCACCTAGGCCCTGGATAGCTCGATGGACAATACACAGTGACTTGAACTTGACTCGCTGGGCCACTGGGAGCCAGTGGAGTTGGCGAAGCACTGGCGAGATATGAGCTCCATAGGGGGAACCTGTGGCCAGTCTAGCTGCCAGGTTCTGTATACGTTGAAGGCGTTGGAGAAGGCCCGTCGGCTGAGCGAGGTATAGGGAGTTGCAATAGTCCAACCGTGAGAGGACTAATGCAGCTACCACAGGGGGACGCATAGCCTCTGGGATCATAGGGAGGACCTTCTTAAGTACCCTAATCTGGTGATGGGCGGATTGACAGACCGTAGAGACCTGATTAGTCATGGACAGGGAGGTAGAAAGAATGACTCCTAAATTCTTTACTTTGCCCACTGGACAAGGCAGAGGGCCCAGTGAAGTAGGCCAAAAAGCAGGGGTCCATAGTGACGGGCAGGGAGGACAACCCACCAACATCACTTCAGTTTTATCGCCGTTAAGCTTGAGCCAGTTTTGGTCCATCCAGACACCAACTGATGTCAAACAGTCATGAAGAGAAGCTGAGACCTTGATATGATCCTGATCCAAACGGATCAGGATTTGAGTATCATCCGCGTAGGAATAACAGTTAAGTCCATACGAGCGGATAAGGCAGACCAGCGCCCATATGTAAATATTAAATAGGATAGGGGAAAGAGAGGATCCCTGGGGAACACCGCAGGTGAGGGCACAAGGGGCAGAAAGGAAAGGGGGCATAGCAAGGGTCTGAGTGCGGTCTGCGAGAAAAGAGGTGAACCAGGCCAGGACTGATCCAGAGATCCCGATTTGTGCTAGACGTGAGAGGAGAATAGGATGGTCCACTGTATCAAATGCAGCGGACAGATCCAACAGAATCAAGGCTCCAGCTCCACCTGCGTCCGCAAGTCTAGACATGTCATCTTGCACTGAGACAAGCACACTCTCCGTTCCCCTTCCTGGCCTGAAACCTGCCTGGGCAGGATTAAAGATCTTAGAGGATTCCAGAAAGGAGGAGAGAAGGGGCGTGACCAGAGATTCCAGGAGTTTAGACAAGAACGGGAGCAGGGATATGGGGCGAAAATTAGAGGGGATAGTTGGGTCAAGGGACGGCTTCTTAAGCAGGGGTTACCTTATCACCCATTGTGCTCTCAATTACAACTGCTAATATATCATTATTACATTCCATTTCCATTGTTCTTAGCAATTTCAAGGAGTGTCTCACACCAACCATAAGGCCACTATACGGACGCCCTTTTCCCCTTTTTTGCCAGTACTTGTATAATGTCAAACCCATCCATTTAAAAGTGCCTTAATAGCCATGTTTCCTGCAATAAAAAGATATGGTTAGCAGTTAAACATTTAACAGAGTTGCTACACCCCAATAGGTGTTTAAATCTCCTCGTATTCCAACTTGAGATAAGAATACTTCATTGTTTTTAGTCCCACCGCTAGAAGTGCTGCATCAAGCCAATGGAGTACCCATTGGACTTCATCCATACTGGCCCCATCTTCGTTGATTCTTTAATCCTTCCCACCTTGGTGTGCATTAGTATCAGCTCGATTAGTCTCTGGCGCAGATAACTCTGGATCCAAATATGTCTGGTCCACATCCAGCTCTAAACCAACGTTGTATAATTGGTGTTTGAAACCAACGTTGTATAATTGGTGTTTATAGCTCCTAATTAAGATGGAAGAATCAGGGAGCTTGCAATGCACCGAGTAGTATTAGCATTGAGACACTTGAGCGGCTCAACAAAGTCAAAATCCTCAGAAACAAGCACACACAGGAGGGGGATTTTATGTATTGTGCTAAGGAAATTGAGCGATTAAATCTTCTATCTCTCCTTTTCTAATGCATTCTCTTAATAGTAAGCACCATCGCCCTGTTCACGTGTCCATCAGGGTAGAGCAGGCATTATGTCGGCTCTCATTTGTTTGGTGCAACTCCATCTTCTCTACTTCTGCTATTAGTTCCACATCAGAGTCATTGTTATTTTTTATTTTTATTTATTTATTTATTTTTTTATTTTGTGTTTAATCACTTTGGATTTTTTACAAAAACGAACGAAGAAAGGACTGAAGGTCCGACTCAATAAGGTCTAATTCAGTGTCTGGTTCTGGAAGATCAGGGGTCACGTTATGGGCGAGAAACAGAGGAAATCAACCAGCCTGTGCCAAAGTAGAACAAGCGACTGCTATTAAAGCGTGCGGCATGCTAGCGAGCTATTCC
The DNA here is from genome assembly GCF_040938575.1 of Ambystoma mexicanum. NCBI lineage: Eukaryota > Metazoa > Chordata > Amphibia > Caudata > Ambystomatidae > Ambystoma > Ambystoma mexicanum. The sequence continues at coordinate 380,882,890 of NC_090927.1, read as the reverse complement.
CCGCTAGTACAGAGACAAATAGGTGGCAGCCTGACTAGGGGCTGTCTGCCGGAGGAGCGGCGGCCTCCTGGGCCTCTAAGGAGCGCATCAAGTTGATAGTGTGTTGTATGATGTTTACCGTGGCAAGGGCCCAGCCTGGTTTGTCACCTGCGATCAATTTGTTCCAACAATTTTCCTCATCTAGGAGTGCAAAGTCGGAAATTAGGTTCTTCAAGTAAATACGACGAATTTCTCGTGTCATAGGGCAGTTTAGCAAAAGATGGCGAATCGTTTCTTTTTCTGTAGGGGATTTACAGTGACGGCATCGGTTTGTGTTTGATAAACCTCTTATTGCCAGAATCTCGTTTGTCTCTAAGAGGTTTAAACGAATTTTCAAAAAATAGAGGCGAGCTGCTCTACTTGGAAATAGTTTGAGGTAGGTTTGCAACGTGTCCTGTTTCTTAAAAAAAGGAGGAAGGTGACTGGTAAGTTTGTATTTGTTTGCTGTTTCTAAAGTTTTAATCCAATCCCACTCTTTGATTTTTTTAGAGGTTTTTACAGGGTTGCTTATCAGCTCTTCCTTACAGCTTTCTGCTGAACGTAGGAGGGCGAGGATATTTGATTCCCATTTCAGGAGAGAGTTGGATGATTTCAGTTCGAGTTCCTGGTTTATCAGATGGTAGGCGTATGGGGTCCCTGGCATGATGCATTTCCTATAGAGTAGGAGACTGTTCAACGCGACCACGGTGCCCAGAGATAAAAGACCAAGTTCTCTCCTGAGCGGTGCTATCGGTGTCGATTTCGGGAGGCCGAGGATTTTCCTCCAGAATTGGGCTTCCAATTTTGGCCATAGCTCCGCCGGTAGGTTGGGCATGGCGTCTGATCCGTAAGTTATCGAGGGAATCACCTTCTTTTTGTAAAAGTTTCTCACTGGGATTATAGAGAAACGGCCAAATTTAAGATCGATTGCCATTCCCTGAATGGATAGGGTCTTGACTTTGTCAATGAGGGATTCTTGCATTGCTTTGTCTTTCGCAGAACTGTCCAGCGTGACTCCCAGGTACTTAAAGCTGTTGACTGATTCAATTTGAATGGGGCCAAGACGAAGGTTAATTTTTTCCACTCTCTTTGATGTTTTGTGGAGCCTCATCGATTTGGTTTTGGACACGTTGATTTCTAGATTGTTTTCAGCCATGTATCTTTGGAGGTTATTCAATTGACGTTGCAGACCTATGGGAGTGTGGTCCAGTAGGATCAGGTCGTCCGCGTACAATAGGTGGCTAATCTGGTCACCCCCCAATTTTGGTGGGAAAGATCGAATTTGTTTTTCAGAGTCTTGAAAGTCCCCTAGATAAGTCCAAAACAGCGCGGGGGCAAGTGGACAGCCTTGCTTGACACCTCTCGATGTTTTTATCTCTCCCGAGAGGGACCCTTGTTGGTTCAACCTTACTCTCATTGACGTGTCTGAGTATAAAGCTTTGATCGGGTTCAAGATCTCGGCTGGGCATTTCCAGGTTGTTAATTTCTGCCATAGTCTAGACCGATCCACTTTATCGAAGGCCTGTGATAGGTCAATAAACGTGATGTATAGGTTGGGTTTACCTTCAAGGATCTTGTTTTTCAGTGCGTTCAAGATCAAGATGTTTGCATTCGTGCCCAGGTTCTTCTTAAATCCTGTTTGGAGATTATCTTGACAGGGGGCATTAGTTGCCCACCTTAGAAAGTGTTTCAGAAGAAGGGATCCAAATAGTTTGCCAATTGAGTCCAAGAGCGCTATGGGGCGAAAGTTAGTGGGGTCGGCTCTATTGCCCTTTTTATAAATTGGAACAATATTCGCCCGGGTCCATGATGGAGGAATTGATCTCGAAGCTACACAGCGAGCAAAAATAATACTTAGAAGTTGAGACCACTTCTCCGGATGAGTTTTGAGGTCGAGGTTTGTTATCCCATCCGGGCCAGGGGCACGGGATGGTTTTAGTTTTCTTATCTGTGTTTGGATGTCGTCCTGGTCACTAATGTCGATCCATGCGCTGGTTGTTTCAGATGTTTTAACCTCGGTTGGCTCCAGTTCTTTGAATAAGGCTTCAAAGTGTTTCTCCCATGCGGCGGCCGCGATGCCATTTATTTGATCAGGTAGAGCGCCTGGAGTGGCTGAATGAATGAGCGTCCAGAAGTCTCTGGCGTGGTTGCCGTTTATGGCCCTGAGGATGTTTTCCGCATCTTGTTGAAGGAGGTTATGTCGATAGGCTCTCAGCCATGTTTTGTAAGTTTTTACCGCAGTTGAGACGGTAGATGTTGCTAGCGGTTGTTTCAGTTTCCGGGCGAGTCTTTTTATTCTCCTTAGCTCTCTCTTTTTTTCTTCAATTGATTTGTCAAATGTGTGCGACCGCTGTGGGTGGCTTTCACTGATCTTTCCACGAGGGATTCTGAAAGCTGTCAACAGAGGAGTATAGTCAGTCGGAGACAACTGGTTTCGTGGAATTAAGTCTTTGTACGCTGTTGTTAACAAGTTTATGGCTTTTCCGGTCATTTTTAGTCTTGTGCCTTGCGATGTTAGCTCGACGTTGTTTGGCATCGCGGCCTTATTTGGCACCGTCAAGTGCCAGGTGGTTTCTAGAAGGTTATGGTCACTCTCCTCAGTTCTTTTCACATTGAATGAAGTAACCAGGTTTAGTAGTGGCCGAGAGACGAAGATGTGGTCAATTGTTGATTTGGAATTAGCTCTTTCCCACGTTGGGGGCCTCTTTAAATCGGGGAAGGAGTGGTCAAGGTTGTGGAATGCTCTAGAATCCATTAACTTTAGCCATTCGGATGCCCTTTGATCTGTAAAGAGATCTTTCGATATGACAGGAAGAGGGTTATCTGGATTGTGACACTTGATGTTGAGGTCCCCACATATAAGAATGTGATCGACTTGATGGTTTAGGTGAATCCAGTCAATGTCGCATTCCATTTCTTTGATGAATTTTAGAGTATTTGTCGTGGCCGGGTTCCAGTATATAGTGATGATGACCATCGACTTTGAATGAACTGAAGTGCTCTCTGTGGCAAACGACCAGTTTAGCTTTATCATCAGCATGTCGTGGGTCTCTTTCAGTTTTACTATGTTCGTTATGCCTCGACCGCTTCGAATCGCGACAAGTAGGCCGGCAGTTGGTCGGCCCGTTGCGCCTTTTTTGGCTGCGACAATATTTGTCACGAACCCATCGATGATCGGAGGTTGGAGGAGCCAGGTCTCTTGAATGCAAATGATGTCATATTCGCACCAATCAATAGAGCTCTGAGTAGTTAGATGGTGGAAACCTCTAGTGTTCCATGAGCATAGTTTTAATCGTTCCGGAGACCGACTGTGAGGCTCCTTGGACGTGTCGCCGTTGGTGAGGCACGTTAGTGGCTATTTTTGGCGCTGGGACTTCAAGGCCTTAGGCAGCCATGACCACATCGTCTCTAGGGTCGAAGCTGGAGTGGTTTTGACCACGTTTGAGTATGACATGATTTGAACCTTCTTTTGGATTTTTCTTGGGTCTGTCGTTGGCCGTTTATCCTGGGTGTCTCTTTGGAGTGTTGAGGAGGACAGCGTTTTCTGGAGGTGGTCGCCTGATGTTATCGAGTCGCCTCTTCGTTTGGTGAGTAGTTTCGGAAGGTCTTTCTGAACGGTTGGATTTGTAGTTTTTTTCCGCTTTTCGATGTCTCTCACGCTTTTCGTGAACCGGTGTTGATGTTGGTGAACGTTTTTTGAGTCGGTTTTCCCCTTTTTATAGGTCATGGTGGGGTCTAGTGTCGCGTGTTTAGGAGTTTTTATTTCCCTTGTCGATTCAGTTAGCTCATAGCCCATGATTAGCAGGTCTTCAACTGCTGCTCTTAGGATTTTATTTGTTGCTGAGGATGAAATGTAAAGATGGGAAATCGCCTTATGGTGCCTGTGGCTTGGGTCAACTATCCGGATGTCCGCGGATTTCATCGCTCGCAGGTTAGGGATGTAGCTGAAGAGGTCAAGGACTGATCGTCTATTTAGAGTTACTCTATCTTGGTTTTCTTGAATTTGCTCCAACTTCAGAATCCATCTAATGTGGGGGTCTTTTTGCAGTGAGGCTTTGATTGTTTTGTTGGTTGTGGGGGGAGGTCTGTTGGAGGGTCTTTGTGGACGAGGTGAGTATCGTCTTTCGTCACGGAGGGAGTGTTTAGTTACTTCGTGGCGATCGTTCCGATTCTGCGGACGATAGGAGCGCGATCGATCTTCACGATTTTTGTGGGAGGATCTGTTCTTTGTATTAATCCTTATGTGTTGGGAATAGTGTTTCCTTACTTCATCTTGTTTCCTGGCGGAGGACCCTCTACAATTCGTCGTGATAGGCGATGAGAGCTCAGTTCCCGAGTCTACTACGTTAATTCTGGTTTGGTGATGGGGATGTGGCATAATTGTATCAGACATGGGGTTTTCTTTCATTGAGAGAGGTGTAGAATTCTCTGTTAGATGTTGTGTGAGGTTCATCAACTCTTCATGATTTAGGATCTCCTGGACCCCTCTGGGTGAGGGGTTAAGAGGGTCTTTTTTTTCAGGGGGCGATCTTTGTTTATCCTTCGGTGTTAACGTTGAGATCGATTGGTTTGCTAAAGTTTTTATCAAAGGTGGAAGTTTCGCCCTGATGGGTGCTTGAATTTGAAATATTGGTTCTAAATTTAAGGTGCTCATGGGTTTTGTGGTACCCTCTAGGGGATCTTTTGTAGTTTTTTCTGTCGTTGATTGTAAGTTAAGGGTCGTTGTTAAGTCTATGAACACAGCGGTTTGAGTCGCTTTCGATTCACGTGATATATGGGGTGGCCCCATGGTCGCTTCTGTTGCAGCGTCGATTCCTATATCGTTGGCTAGAATAGGATGTTGTGGTTTGAGATGGTCCCCCTGTTTTTGATTCCGCTCAAGGGCCATTATGTACCCTTCAACGAATGTCAGTTTAGTTGACATGGCCGCCTGTATTGAAATTTGATCTTTCAAGGTGTCTCCGATGGTCTCATAAAGTTTAGTAAAAGGGGCGAGGGCGATTGTCAAGGCCGACATTAGCGTGCACATATCTAGTTTTTTTGGTGGAGGGTCATTAGAGGTGATCGGGCCTTGAGAGAGGGAACTGCTACTCAGTGGAGTTGGTGGGTGTGCGGACAAGGTTCCTGTATTTAACGTTCTATGGGAATGGTCTAGTGAGTGTCTTCTTTGGTTGTTGTAAGTATTGAGATTGGAGTAAAAAGTGTCCAGAGATCTCTCAAATTGTAGGTTGAGTTTAGGCATTTGAGGGGGCTTCTTACTCCGAGAGTGACCGGGAGGAGAGCTCGTTGTTCTGGGGCGGTCGTCACGGCCCAAGGGCGAGGGCTTTGACACTAAATCCTTTCCAGGAGTTGGCTCCTCGACGTGGCAGGATAGGTCGAGCTTTTCTGGAGCTTCCTCTGATAGGGTTGGATCGAGCTTTTCTGGAGCTTCCTCTGATAGGGTTGGGTGAGACGAAAGGGTTGTATCAGTAGTAATTGGACTTTGGGAGACCGTCGAGTGGTTTGAAGGCATCTCATTGGACACACCTACCGGCTGCAAGGGAACCGGGAGTATTAGGTTACTCTCTTTGAGAGACAGAGGGGCAATGACAACCTCTATTGGGCCCGGAGATTCTGTGATGGTATCAGTACTATTTGGTGTCCACGGTGTTAACAACTTGGTTGTAGCGGCTCCTTCCGTTATGGTAGGGCCTAAGTGTAGGGGGACAGATTTAGCAACCACGGGTGCTACTGTGGCTAGTGACTCTGATTGCCCATTTTCATTAGTTGGGGGTGGTGTTGGGGGGGGCTGCCTCTTTGGTTTGGGACTGAGTGAGGGTGTTAGGTAAAAGGTTCAGTCTACGTTGTTTGTTTGGGGGGGGGGCTTTCAGTGGTCGCTTCTAGAATTTCCTCGTCGGTCAAATCTTGACGCAGGCCTTGGAAGGCCTTTGAATGCTTGCGAAAAAAGTCCGTTAAAAGTTTCAGTGGTTGTTGAAGTTGTTTTGAGCCCTTTTTCAAGTTAATGAATGAGTTTAAATTGGAGGTCTTGTTTGTTTTTTCAAGGTTGCCGTTGGCTCCTGACTTTGCAGATGAATTGGGCGTCTTCTTTTTCTGTTTCTGTTTTGTATCCTGTTTTTTTTTATTATTTTTTTTAGAAGTGGTACCAGCAGGTCGTGGTCTTTTTTTCTGATTTATTTCAGTAAAAGTTTCGTCCACGGCCGTAGGTGTTGAAGGTAGGGATTCCACGTCAAGTAAGAATTGTAAATCTTCGCCGTTGTTTGGAGGGTTCTTTGCGTCTTTGTGGATCTGAGCTAATACCGTTAATACGGTAGGGGGCCGGGCTAGCTGTAAGTCAATCTCCCGGGAGGCCGGGATGCTCACCAGGTTGTGTTTCGTTGCTGCCACTGCCACTGAGTTGATCTGGCGGCCCCTGTCCAGCACGACCTCCTCCACGAGGACCCCACACCTCGGCTGAGTTGAGGCGGACCCCGTCCGTGACTGTGCCTCCACCACGGCCGCCGCGACGCCACCCGTCGCCCCGTCCAGAGGACTCCACGCCGTCCCCCCTCCGGGGGACGGCGGAGCCTCGGTCGCGAACGAGGAAGGGCGCGGGCGGACAGACTCCGCCGAAGCTTCCGAGGGCTGGCGCGAGCTCGCTGGACCATCAATCCGGCTGCCGACTTCGACCACGCCATGAGGAGAAAAGACCCCAGGCGAAGGCGTCCCCGAAACACCGAGTAGGTCCATTGTTCGTCGATCATTGATTTGTAGAGTTGGGGTGATGGTCGATACAGGAGTTATGTCGCTCGCTCTCGTCGATGAGGTTTTCAGCCTGATGTCTTGAGTCAAGGGGGCCTGAGGCAGAATTGTGTCGAAGGGGAAGTTTGATGTAGCTTGTGCTGTGTTTTTTCTAACACTAGCGTTAGAGCTGGCGCTTCTTAGCCGGCGGCCCAAGTCGTCTTCAGGGTCCATTTGTGCCTGCGGCAGAGTGGTCATCTTTGCCTGCTTGCCTGGCATGACTGCAGGACTGCCACTCGCCGCCACTCCGCGTCCGCTCCGCGGAGGTAATGCGCTTATGTAGAGAGAGCAGGTATCTGGAAACGCCTCCCAGTAGGAGTAGGCACTGAAGAGAGACCGAAGTGGAAAAGAAGTTGCAGACTGCAGGACTGCCACTCGCCGCCACTCCGCGTCCGCTCCGCGGAGGTAATGCGCTTATGTAGAGAGAGCAGGTATCTGGAAACGCCTCCCAGTAGGAGTAGGCACTGAAGAGAGACCGAAGTGGAAAAGAAGTAGCAGACTGCAGGACTGCCACTCGCCGCCACTCCGCGTCCGCTCCGCGGAGGTAATGCGCTTATGTAGAGAGAGCAGGTATCTGGAAACGCCTCCCAGTAGGAGTAGGCACTGAAGAGAGACCGAAGTGGAAAAGAAGTAGCAGACTGCAGGACTGCCACTCGCCATTGTTATTAGAGGACTTATCACTGTCTAGTATCCAGCTTGTGAGGGTACCTGCCCTTTTTTCAGTCCTTCGTCTCTGTCTGGGACACTTCTTACATGCTCTCTTTGATTTCTTGACCTCATTAGATGTTCACTTAATACAACTGCCTTCTGATTTTGCAAGTGTCTATCTTTACAAATGTGTTTTCACATATGACGCTTTTCTTTAGATGAATTATAGTTTTGTGGGGAGATATTGACTTGATCTTCATTTTGTTCCCCTTACAGGACCTCAATCCTATCAACAAGGACCTTTTTGGTGTTTGCATTTCGCTGTGGCTCCACCACTGAAGATCCATTATTTACTGTCTTTAAGTTGGTCACATTTTTCTCAACTTGTGTGTGGGTCGATTTGTGGAAAATGCTATTCACATTTGCCCCACGTAGGTTTTCATTTATCCGCCCACATAATTTAAGTAAGATCTTCATGGCAAATTGTAGAGTCGATAAGCATCACTGTATTTCAGTTAATTGATCCACATGTGCCGAATGCATAGAGTGCAATAAAGTGGAATTTAATTGTGGGCATAAATTAGGTGAGGTCGATAATATTACTGCATTAGTGGTCATATTTTGAGATAGGTTTTTGAGAGGGGAAACTGTAACAGCTGCATCATCCTGCGGAATTTCGACCGTCGCAATTTTACCCTGGATAGAACAGCACAAGTCAAGAAGGAAGTTAATGTCAATGTCATCTGTTTTCGAGCTGGCGTCTGGTTCCAATGTTTCACTGACTATTTGTGTTTCAGTTTGTGCGTGGACTTGTGCTGCCACTTATAAATGAGCGACTGGAAAAAATTAAGTTATTAGTCCATTTTCAATCTGATTTTGCTGTTGAGTTTGCTCAATTGTAGGTCCTTGCATAGCAGTTCCTGCCAGTAAAGCATTCCCTGATGTCTTGCTGCCATTTCCTCTACTTAAGCTGCCGCTTTTTGTGCATGTTTTAACTGCCATTATTCACTGGTTTATGAGTGCTTAATAGGAGGATAGTATATGATATATGATATATGATAGTTTATTTATATAGCGCCTATACACAATGTGTTTCTAAGCGCTTCAAGGCAAGGGAGGGAACAAGGGAAAATACAATGACATTCTTACAGGCCATGAACAGTAAGGATGTGAAATTAACTATCATACTCGGCCTGACGACATTTCAGATAGTGCAAGAGCTAAGACATAGATAAGGAAGGGAGGGGGAAAGTGGAAGGAAATGGAAACAGACAGGCGACTACCGTACTAAGCCTGATGACATTTCTGGTAGAGCCGGAGAAAAACAAAAGGTGAGGGAGAGGGGTGCAGAAAGGGAGGGGAGGAACAAAACAAGCGACTATCATACTAGGCCTGACGACATTTCAGATAGTGCTGGAGGGGAGGGGGGGAGTAAAAAAACAGTAATGGGAGGGTGGAGGAAACAGACGAGGTTGCTATCATATTAGGTCATGGGACAATTCTGATAGAGTAAGTGCATAGAAGAAAGTAAGGGGAGGAGATAGGGAAAGGGAGAAGGGAAAGGAGGAGAATGGAAAGGAGGAGCAGAGAACAGAGAGTAAACAGTCAATAAGAGTGGAGAAGCAAGAGTGGAGAGTGAATACAATTGCAGAAGTCAGTAGTAACACATAATGTTGCAAGCCAGGATACAAGATGAAGATGGGAACAGCATGATTCAGAGCCACCATGAGTACAAGATGCAAAGGAAGTACAGCATGAGAGTTGAGAAAGAGTGACGCACCGTGAATGAATGAAGTCCATAAAAGTTAAATCCAGGATTGGCTACAAGACGGTGATGGTGAAACCAGAATTTATCAGGACAGACTCCTGCAGAAGTAGGCTTGAGGGGGGAGCAGGGTAGAAGAATCAAGCAAAACAGGCAACACCTGTGTGCGAGAAGGGGGGCACAAGGGAACATCACAGGGGGACCAGAGGGGGTGGCGATGGCCTGTGGGGACAGAGGGGGTAACACATGTTGGTGCATGCTTACCTGCTGTCTGAGCAGGGGGTCAGGCCTGGGTCCTCCTGGTCTGAACAGGTCCAAACAGGAATTGCCCTTTTCTTCGTCTGCCCTTCGCTTAGGACGCCCTAAGATACCTTTCTCGCACAACTGCACACCCGGATAGTGAGACAGCACTCACCCACAGCAGTCTGCCACTGCGCACACACCGACTGCGTGTGGCCCGTGGATTAAATCTCATTCCTGTTCCAGGAGGTGGGACTTGCTGTTTCGTCCAGTGAAATTAATGAACCATTTCCCAGATGGTTTTGTCCCTAGCAGCGGTGCTGAGAAAGAAGCAATGTATTTGAGGGAAATTAATCAGGGATCACAAGCACTGTGTACAACACCAACAATATAGTAAGCAAGACAGTGAGACAACACTTGCCCACAGCACTCTGCCACTGCGTGCACACTGACTGCGTGTGGCTCGTGGATTAAATCTCATTCTTGTTCCAGGAGGCAGGACTTGCTGTTTCATCAAACGAAATGACTGAACTGTTTCCCACATGTTCTTGTCCCTTGCAGCAGTGCCGAGAAAGAGGCAATGTAGTTGAGGGAAATTATTTTCCCAGATGGTCTTGTCCCTAGCAGCGGTGCTGAGAAAGAAGCAATGTAGTTGAGGGAAATTAATCAGGGATCACAAGCACTGTGTACAACACCAGCAATATAGCAAGACGGACAGTGAAACAGCACTTACCCACAGCACTCTGCCACTGCGTGCACACTGACTGCGTGTGGCCCGCGGATTAAATCTCCTTCCAGTTCCAGGAGGCGGGACTTGCTGTTTTGTCCAATGACATGAATGAACCCTTTCCCACACAGTCTTGTTCCTCGTAGCGGTGCTGAGAAAGAGGCGATGTAGCTGAGGGAAATTAATCAGGGATCACAAGCACCATGTATAACACCAGCAATATAACAAGCAGCACAGCGAGACAGCACTCGGCCACAGCACGCTGCCACTGTGCGTGCACCAATTGCGTGCGGCCCATGGATTAAATCTCCTTGCTGTTCAAGGCAGTGGGACTTGCTGTTTCGTCCAGTGAAATGAATTGACCATTTCCCAGATGGTCTTGTCCCAAGCAGCGGTCCCGAGAAAGAAGCAATGTAGTTGAGGGAAATTAATCAGGGATCACAAGCACTGTGAATAACACCAGCAATATAGCAAGCAGGGCAGCGAGACAGCACTCACCCACAGCACTCTGCCACTTCGTGGCCCATAACGGATTCTGCTCGAGTATACGTGTTGTCTCTGATGGTGGTCAAGTGAGATTCTGCACCCCTTCCCTCCTTTCCCGTTCCCCAGAAGAGAAGCCGAGGTCACAGGCACCCAGGGTACACAGTTACGCATTAATCGTATCTAGCTGCAGGTTCTGAACGTGGTGGGAATGGAATGTTGTGTGAAGGAAGAACAAGAAGGGGTGCAACCTTTGAAGGACAAATTCATAAACATAGGGTTGTGTGATGCCAATGAGCAAGGAGAAGATTTAGAGCACTACTGCCCTCACCAAAGAGCGGTCATCCCATTTGAATTACAAGAACACGTATAACCAAAAACAAATAACTCGCTGAAATTCAGACTCAAGAGCGGTGGCCTGGTCAGGTAATCACTGAGCACCTGGAGTTGGAAGAAGATAAGGGGGAGGCAAGTCTCAGACATTCCATGATTTGGGATAGGAGGAGCAGAGGTGATGCCAATAAATGTAGCACAAGGCCACACGCCTGCCATGTCCACAGTGAGAATTCTGGAATCAAACCAGAGACTTGAAACACCTGCAGCACTTCATTTGAATACTCATTAGAAATTCTAGACAGGTTATAAAAAAGGCTTTTCAAAAACGGTCTACAAATGTGCCAATCCTATCTCCAGCAGTGCCACTATATTTTGAAAATAAGTTGATCTTTCACAGAAGTTAACTGTCCAACATCCGGTACATATCCACCGGGATGACGAGAATGATACAACTACAACACAATAAAAAAATAAAAATGACTAAAATGAACTTAAAAAACACCATCAATTGTACTACCTTACAGAAACCTCAATACAGCCAAGAGTACTGCACAGCTGAAACTGCATTAAAATTACAACAAATACAATCAAATAAACCTTCAACTACACTAACATGAATACAAAAACGAATGCCATCATATAAATGTCACATATAGACATATCTAATTTTGTAGGTTCATGTTAGTGAAAGTAAAAAAATACATTAAAAAATACTTGCCACACAATCAGAGCAGATGAAACAAATGATAATAAACACAATCTACTAGCAGTAACTACTATAACTAACACACACAACACTGCAAAGAAACCTTAAAACATATAAACATTTAATAACACTTAATTTCACATCACCCACACTCCTGCCATGTTCACAGGCAGAGTTCTTCAATCAAAACGACAAAACTGCAGAAAATAGTGGCTTTTATACTTTCCAAAATGAATACTAAAAAAGAGGACTATATACCAATAAAACTACTAAAATGAATGACATATTTTCCACACAACCTATCACAATCAGCTACATAAAAAGAAAAGTAACAACAACCAATAAAAACAATGAAACTGACAGAAAGCAATTTTTTCCCCACCTAGCATCTTTCGTAGCCGCGGCTATTCGACGCAGCTACTGATCTTGGTTTGTATCCACGGCTACACGCACATTTTTCTGCAAGCCTGAAATCAAACTAAAGTGGCCTCCAAACCTTCAAATCAAATCAGCGAACAACCAAGTACATAAAATAACACACACAAACAAAATTCTGTACTATATCATCCACATAAAAATATGATTATTATACTGAAAATGTATATTTATAGACGTGACTTTAAATATACCCGGGAGTCCAGCCACAACAAATATAACGCATAATAATATCACCTCACCTAGGCACGTGCTTTTCATAGCTGTGGTTATACAAAAGCCCCTCCCTGGTGTTTGCTGATAACCGTGGCTTTCAGAAATGAGATGACACCATCTGGGTAGTGGGGGGGGAGCTGGCAAATATGTGGGGGTCACTTGGTGCAGGCCCGGGGTGCAGGAAAGCATTTTATTTCTTCCAGCCGTTTTTCTGAGATTTGCGTCTAAATTTGGGTCTACATTGGAATACGCATAGCCGTGAGTAAGAATAGTGATGTTGCCGTCGCTATACATTTTGGGGTGTCTGTGTTTTCTTTCCATTTAAAAGATATTTTTATAGGTATAGTGACGTTGGGGGTGAAAAACCATTGGATTTCAAGAAGTGCAAAAAGGAGGAGAACAGAAAAGATGCATTGTCCTGCTGAGCTCCAGTACTCTGAAATAACCTCTTTGCTGACATCAGGCTGGTTCCCTCACATTTGCTATTTAAGTAAAAACTGAAAAAATGTGATTTTCAATTAGCACATCACAGACAAATGATGAGCATAAACAGACAAGATGACTGACCCCTCACTATGTAAAACTTGTTCTATTGTGCAGGGCCCTATTTTGTTCTAGGTATATTCACCCAATACTGCACAAGTACAATGATGAGTAGGGGGTAAACCGCATACTCATCCGTTACACGCCTGTAAACCAAAAGTGATTCTAATCATAAAGGTAGTACAGGCACATCCAAGATATATACCTCCTTTGCCTTTTGTGGTAATGTGGGCTGAGGGAAGGTAATACTCGTAGAGGGGGTCTAAATGTGAAAGAATAGCAACCCAAACAGTTATAATAAAACACTTCCAAAATATAAGAATTTTCAACCAAGGCTCTATTAAACATTTTTTATTTTTTTAATTAAACATTTGGTTTTACAATTATAAAAACCTTAAGCTTATACAAAAATGTGAAAAAGACACAAAAAATGAAAAACAGAAAAAGAGAAAGATATTTCACATCATCAACTTCATCCCCAGCCCACTATAAGACAATTCTTTATGGTCAATTTGATAACGGAACTGATGCAAAAAATTGAGACCAAACCAAAAATAAAATGGTTGAACCAAATCTTCTATTTCAACACAGGATATTCATTACATGTCTCAGTGGGCTCGTCGACCTTATCAATGTTTGAAAATGTTTCTGTCAAGAATCCAAGTACTGATAACACCAATGCAGTATTTCCACCTTCTAGAATCTCAGACCACCACTGGTACGATAATCTTGTTGCAAATTTCTCAACAAGTCTGCCCATCCCTCTGTTTCTCTTTTTATTGAGACCTGGGCATTGCATGATCAAATGGTGCAAGGTCTCCTTTTGCTCATTGCACCACCTGCAGGTAAGATCCCTCATAGTCTTGATTTTCCTAACTTCCAAGATTTCTTTTGTAGGCATTAAATTAATCCGGAGTCTCATGAATTCCATTTTCTGTATTCTGCAGTAGAATTTTTTCATATATTGTCGGGGCTTTCCTCTGTTGCTAGGTGGTGGATTTTTATGTCCATACAGTTCGAGGGTGCTTACATTTTCCCTTGTATATATCCAGTCCAGATCTAGTAGTTTTCATTTGACTCTGGTAGGATTCGTTTTTAATACATCTACTGAAACATTTACTTCATCTAAAATGGCTAGACAATTATTTTTCCAGGTGTTCAGGTTATGCTCGGATTCTTCACACAAAACTTGATATAGTAATTTAAAGCCTCCTTTCGAGTTATTTAAAAAACATTTCTGGAAGAAGGCAAGGGTTTTCGATTGTACTATAGCAAGAAGGGAGGTCACACCCAACTCTTTACGCATAAGGTCAATAGGGATAAATGGAGGGAGAGCCAGTAACTTTCACCAATATAGCCCCTCTAACTTAGGCCAAAGTTCCTTAGATATCAGGAGAGTAGATTCTGAGCCATAAGTTATAACGGGAACAACCTTGATGTTATAGAAGTATATTATTGGTAGCAGTGTGAACTTGCAATATTTTCTAAGGATGATTCTCCCCTGCAAAGTTAAGTTTCTCATCTTTGATCTAAGGCTAAGTTCCTGCAGCGCTTCTATTTTACTGTTGCTGATTGTAATCCCCAAATAGACAATGCTTGTGACTTCGGGTATGATTTCTCCCTTGAGAAACCATTTTCCTTACCTGAGGTTTTCTTTGCTGTTTTTCCAATAAAGGTAAGAATTCTTGACTTGGAGACTTTCACCCTTAGTCGTTTCCGTCTAGGTACTTTGAAACAGCATCCAGCTGTCGTGGCAGGCCCACTTTGGTTTGATCAAGCAGAATAAGGTCATCTGCATGAAGCAGATGGCCCACAGCTGTTCCGGCCAATCTTGGTGGAAATGATCAAGGCCGATGGAATGTCCGATATGAACTGACTAAAGACAATCAGGGCCAATCTGCAACCCTGTTTTAGGCCTTTTGTAGTGCATATTGGGTCGGTGTAGTTGCCTCCTCTATCCAACTTAACCCGCATGCTGGTGTTTGTATGCAGGGCCAGTAAGGCTTCTTGGAAATCCGATGGGCAATTCCATTTCTGAAGCTTTTTCCAAAGTTTAGGTCTTTCAATTACATTGAAGGCATGAGCAAAGTCTATTGAAGCTAGATGTACCTTCTTCTTTGAGCTTGACTTGACAATGGCCTTGATGTAGTTGATCAGGGATAGGTCCCTTCTTGAATCCTGATTGCCATTAGTCAAAATGACCTGTTGTATATCTCCAGTTGTTAAAGGCTCTTAAGATAAGGGCGCCAAAGATCTTACCCGTCACTTCAAGAAGGATGATAGGTCTGACATTGGATGGATCCGACCTATCAACCTTCTTGTAGATGGGTACCACAATCGACATGCACTAAGAAGAGGGTATTCTTTTGATCTCTTCAAATTGCTTGTGCATCACTTCCGTCCAACCTTCAGGGTCTTCCTTCAACTGGCAGTTTGTCAGGCCATCTGGCCCGGTGGCTCTTTAATTGCTTGCTGATAGAATCAAGGCCACAATGTCCGTTTTTTCTGTTGAGAATGACCAGGCGGAGTTTGTGGGGAAATGTTCGACCCTTATTGCTTCTTTGGACTTGAAAAGTGCCTTGAAATGGGTCTGCCAGGTTTCTGCTTATACTCTGTTCAGCAGAATGGCGTTTTGCGGTGTATTTAAATTAATTAGAATTTTCCAGATTCCAGACGTGTTTTTAGTTCCAATAAATCAAAGCATCTCCTCAGCGTTTCTTTGATGCATCAGCCATCTGTGATTTTTCATCCAGTTCTTATGGCGCGTTTTCAGATTTTTTATACCTGAAGGGTCACTTCCCTCCTTTCTGGCCTTGATCAACTTGCTCCTTAAAGCCTTTTTCTTCCTCATAATTTCAACATTGAAGACGTGGGCCTTAAAGCTGGACTTTGGAAGACACCCATCAACCATTTTAAAGGACTCTAGCTTGCTACTCTTTGTTTTATTGGATTGGCCTTCCTTGATGATACTGAGACTGTTAGGCCCGGGTTGCAGATATAAGTCCAAAGTTGTTGTATTGTGTGTGACATAAAACCAATTGCCAAGTGATGTAGTGGGGATCTCATGGTCACTCTTGCCGAATGAAGAAGTCTAATAGACGGCAGAAGGTTGTCTCGGATACAAATAGATAATCCAGTATTTGATGTTCCTTAAACATTATTAGTATTTAATTAAACAAATCAATTATAAATGTAATTATTAAAAAGCCTCTTAAAACCACCCCCTGTAAACAAAGACAGAACATGTAAACCAATTGAGTGTAGGGACTCTATGGATTAGCTGTGAGGAAAAATGCAAGAATTGCTGTAATGTCACTCAAAAGAATATGCTAATTCAGAAACAAAATGCAACAAGGTTATTAACCCATCTGTAGGGCCCACAAAAGGGACCAGGGGGAGATGGTATCTCAAAGTGGTCTTGTAATGTGGGCTCATTTATTAGACAACATGGCCTTAGGGGGCTGGCCAATTCCTCGCTTTGAAGCTGGAAACCCACTGAAGCTGTACAAATATCTGTTTTCTTTTATTATTGACTGGGAGACTACAAATACCAGAATGTAATTCAGCAAAAGGCAAAAAAAATGTCTCTGAGTGCAAAACGTTCAAGGAATGACAGTAGCACGGTTTAAAAAAATAAAATTTGGAAGCCCATTTGATCACCCATCCATCCAGTAACTGGGACTGACCCCACTTTGCTTCAAAGCAAGGAAAGGGCCAGGCCATTTCTCTAAGTGGTCTTGTTACTTCACCTCATTTAACAGGCAACATGGCCTGAGGGGGCTGGTCCCTTTTTCACTTTGAAGCTAAGTAGGTCAGTCCTGCTTACTGGATGGCTATCATGTCTCTGGCCATGGCCTTTGACCATGAACAGTGTTTTTTCACCCCCATCACTATAGCTGTTACCGAAGGTTACAGAAAGCTTTGTGTTGCAAACTCAGTCCCTAGACTCCCTCCAACTCCTAAATTTCACTTGGTGTCCTCTAGCCACCCCCTCCCCACCTCTAGCATGAAGGCATTTGTATCTTCTTTGACCTGAAAATTGATTTTTTCCTACGTTTATTTTTCCCATAACCTCGGCTATAACCTCAAATATCTCTCACATCGAGAAAAAAACAAGATGGCGGTTGTTTCATTTCTAAAAACACTTGCGAGATATAGCTATATGTTTTTGAGAAGGGGGCACTCCTTTCTCCGTCAAATGATTTGAATAACAACTGCACGGAATAACCCCAAACCAAGCATAGATCGTGAGTTAATGCTTCGTGCCCAAGTTGTTTTGGACCTGACCCAGATCCGTCCAGCGGTTTGGAATGTGCGCTTTGGCAAAAATGTACCTTGTTTGTCTATGGGAAAATGAATGACAAGTAGGCCGCAACTTTGGAAAAAAATTGTTTTTGTCTTCCTAATAACTGGTTTATTTTTTAAATAGATCTTTATGAAACTTTGCCGTCTGGTGGGGGGACGTGAGTCCCTAATCACTTTCAAAATTTCGGTCAAATCTGTTACTCGAATGAAAAGTTATCAACAATAGAACTTTAAGGGGTTCCTGTGGGACCCAACTCACCTTAACTATAGGGCAGCTACCATTGCCCTATAATATATATATATGTATATGTATATACATATATAAGGTATATACGGATTTCCTCCATGAGAGCAAAGGTGATGTCACAATATCATTGCATGCGCAAAAGAGAAGAAAGAGGAAACGGGATCTCCTTCATTGTGGAGGAAAGGCAGCACTGCACGTAAAATAAGAGGTGAAGTCCAGTATATAGAGGACTTGAGATATCTCCACTTGGCACAAGGGAGGGTGCGGAGGTAAATTCCATCTTTCCAAGGAAAGGGGATAGAGGAAGTGTCTACACCATTGTGTAAATAAGTGTGATTTTGTTGTGTAGGCCCGTCCTATGGTGGGCCTGGGATCCCTTCGCCAGGCAGAAGGGGGCGTAAGGAGGTAAATTCCCTCATCTCTAAGTGGAGACTGACAAAGGGTCTAAACTATTGTGTATAAAATTGTCTTTTATTGACTTGTGGATTGAGCTCTTTTTTCTTTTAACTGTTGTAGTGTGGAGTGGTGGTTGTGTTGAGAGAAGAGTTGTGTGGTATGTTAAATATGTGGGGTGAAGAGGACAGGGGCTGGTAATGAGGAGTATGGGCAGTGTTAGGAGGGCAGGGAAGATTGATATTGCTGGGTCAGTGTTTAGGAAGTAGAAGATCATTATGAGGGTAGGATCAGATGTAACATGAATTCCCTTACACCACACAAATACATGTGTACAGCACTCCCGCTGTACCAGGAATTGATTATGAAGTATCATAAAGAGTAGGTCGCTGATACGAGAGGAAGGATGTACAAGCCTTGGCCCAAAGAAGTAACGAATATCAAAGTTGTTCAGGGCCACATGAACACTTATTAGCTGCAAAATATAAGGGCAAGAAGTAGAGAAATAGGAAGGGCATTTTCGAGCTTTGTAGAATGGTAGAGGATTTGGAAGATGTCCCAGAGGATCCTAAAAGGGGAGATATTGTCATAAAAGCACCCAGTGTCATGTTACGCTCACCTGGTTACCGTAGGGGCGTTGAACGGGACTGAACAGCAGTGGTCTCCACCAGCGTGACTCGTAGGGCGGAGATGGCTGACTGGACTGGCCCTCCTAGTTTTGTTTGCTTGACCCGTAAGAGTAGTTTCCTGAAAACAATAGAAGGGAGTTAGCCATCCGTGGATTGCGAGGATACCTGCACCCAATTTGTTCCCACTGAACACCTCCGATATCCCCTTTATGTCCTCACCTTAGTGCTTGAAATGATGAGCTCTCCATCCTGTGCTGATTGCAGGGGCGCGTAGAATGCCAGTTACTCCACTGGATCGAAGGAATAGGGTGAGTTCCAGACGAAATAGGGCTCTGGGGAATGTGGCGTGGAGCCGTAATTATATAGTCTTTAGAGTTCCAATGTCTGCTATTCACTCATTTCCCTTTTCCTTTATTTATCTTGCAGCTTGGTCCATGTCAGGTACTGTTAGGATACAGTGACATAATCTGAGACATTAGGTCTGGGGAAAATTAGTATAGAAAGGTTTTTGGAAGTTATTATGAGTTTAATTTTAAAACAGCCAATTTTGCCCTTAACATTCATTGCAGTCTATGGAGAATGCCCCAAGCCAAGATGGAGGTCCTCAGTCTAAGTTCTGATTGGCTGGGGATTGTTTATAGGGAAGACAATGAACATTCTAAACTGCCTTTCACCGTCTTTGCCCAGCTGAGAGGTCGCATATTAAGCTGCTCCTGCTTAACTTGTTCAGGGTTTCAAGTTTCAAGCGGTCGAGCGGCTTATTTGGAAAAGCAAACAGGAATCTTGCGGAGATTCATTTTGGCACTGAACAGGAGTAAGAAGATTTCGAGTTATCCAAGAAAAAAGAAAGGTTTCAAAGACTCTCCACAAGATAAGTCCTTTTAAAACTCAAGACTCTTTCTATAATGTCATTGTAGAAGATTTAATCTGATTTTCAAGTTCATATGAAAATTTTTTACTAAGAACTTTATTGCTGTCGCATGTTTGGTTTTGTTACGCTACGTTTTCTATCAAGCGCGTGGTTTTTTCGTTAACAGAAGCCTGCGCGTGAGAGACTTCGTTTGAGTATCTAGCGCGAGCTCTTTGGTGTCGCGTGATACTCTTTTGCGTGTGTTTTTTAACCGCGGTTGAACTTCAGCGCGTGTGCTCGCATATTGGATTAAGCGCGCGTGTGGATTTTTACCCGCGGTTTGTCGTCAGCGCGTGTGCTCGCATATTGAATTAAGCGCGTGTGGATTTTTACCCGCGGTTTGTCGTCAGCGCGTGTGCTCGCATATTGGATTAAGCGCGTGTGGATTTTTACCCGCGGTTTGTCGTCAGCGCGTGTGCTCGCATATTGGACTAAGCGCGTGTGGATTTTTACCCGCGGTTTGTCGTCAGCGCGTGTGCTCGCATCTTGGACTAAGCGCGTGTGGATTTTTACCCGCGGTTTGTCGTCAGCGCGTGTGTTCGCATCCTGGACTAAGCGCGTGTGGATTTTTACCCGCGGTTGAACTTCAGCGCGTGTGCGTGCTTTCGTTTAATCGCGTGTGGATTTTTTCTGTGGTTTAATCTACAGCGCTTCAATGATCTTCACTCAGTTTGGATCCCTATGCGAGTTCAAGAGATTTCTACGTGAGATTTTTGACGCAAGTTTCAAGAACTGTTAATTTAAGTAAAAACACTCTAAAAAGAAATAAATACTTTCCAGAAACACTAGAACTTCCATTTACTTTTAATGAACTTAAGACTTTGTTCAAGCTTCTTGAGTTAAAAGAAGATTACCTGCAAAGTTAATTTCACATTCATGGACCTACTAAGAAGGCTGAATGATCGTTGAGATTCAAGTCAACTAGTAAGGAAGTCTAGTCAGCTTATCACTTCTCTGGGCATATTGTAGAGAAGTTCCAGGTATGGTTTTTTTACTTTATTTGGTAAAGGATATTGATACTAAGGTTAGTATAGTGCCTCATGAATAACAAGGTGTATTATATGTTTATGTTTTACCACAGGTGAAGAACCAGCTAGTCTTAGCTTCCAGCCTGGTGTTTGTTAATTTGTCCCTTCCCCCTTTCCCCTGGAAGTGAGGTAAACTGAGCAGTTTATAGTATCAGCTCAGAGTGCCACATTTTGGGTGGATTGTCGGGGGCTCAGCAGCTTCTGCAGACACCAGGATCTCAGCCTGACAGACCAAAAGGAATTCTCCTGATTGGCAGCAGGTCGCGCTAAGGTAAGAGTCTGTATTACACAGCACTGTCCGGTAGAAAATAATTATGCTAAATGTCTCTGACCAAGTGCTTTTGTCCTTTTACAGGTGCGGCGTAAGAAGATGCTGGATGCTGAAGAATTTTACTTCGGGCGGCAAATCAAGTAAGTGCCTGGCAGTAACCAAGATTGTCTATGTTGGCTCTCGGCTCACCTTGTTTTTTCTTGTCTTCCTCTAGGTGCCGAGAATGCAGCTACGAAGAGATGTAAGCTGCGCCGGATCGTGTATGCTGTGAAGACTGGTAAGTATGGCGCGGCGCAGCTGCTAGCGGTGCAACGCGTTTATTTTTTCAAAGTCTTTTTCCTTGTGCAGGGATGCGGTGGATTCAGGACCCGATGAAGATTAGAAGGTAGGTTCTTGCTCTAACCTTTTCTTCTGCTTCCCTTCTTCCCAGGATGCGGTCCGGATTCGGAGCGGGCGTGGCAGGTAACAAGATGCTGGCTGTAGCCACGGTGAGCGTTACGCTGCTGAATGCAGAATAACGCAAAGCGTGTTCTGCTCTTCGGGCGTGGTTTAAATAGCTTCCAAAGTAGTCCCAGGTAAATAGTTCCAAGCACCACACCCAAGTAAAAAATAGTCCCTGAAGAAAAGTAGTCCTTCCCTGGCCTCACAAAGGCCAATGCTTGAGTTCCTTGCGGCATGGTCTGCATGAGGTAAGTTTGACTGTATGAGCCTAGCGCCGTGATCCCATATATGAGCCTGCCGCCTACGGCGCCAGGACTGACCCATAGAGCCCCTAACCGGGGCTTTGTGGGTTCCAATAAGGGGCTGGATGTTTGCCCTCTGGACTGATGGGCTTGATCGGAAGTCCGGGGGTAGGCATCATGACATGTCACCCCTGCACCCAGTGTAAGTCCTGTGTCCTGTGATACACCTCCATCCCCCACAGCCTGCCACTCCCACAGGTGTGTTACCCCATGCAAGCAGCCGCAGGGTATGCCAATCCCGTGTATGTGCCTCATGCAGCCCCACAACAGTGACCCCCCGCAACCTATGAAAATATCCCACAGTTCCCAGCAGTGAATGCCACACGCGATCCATTCATTGTGGGGACAGAGAACAGGGCGCAGAGAGACTTAGAAACAGCGCTTAGAAGGACAGAGACAGAGCTTTTGTGAGTAAAGCAAGAATGGGGAGAAGGGCGCCAACAGGAAAGCAGGTGATATTTTATTTAGAACTGACAGTACTGCGATCAGGGTTGTACACGTTGAAACAAGTGATGATGGTCGCAACAATAAGAGGTATCGAGAGGGACAACCAGGAGGGGATAGTTTAGATTACAAGTCCATTAGATCATATGTTGATGCAGGAGTAGCAGAGGAGTAAGAATGGGGAACAGATAAGGAGCACGGGGAAGGGATGCCACCCAGAGAGACACTGAGAATTGAGAGTTTTTGGGGTCCAAGGCTGAGAGCACGACCAGGTCACATGGCAGTGATGAAATAAAAGCGAGGGGGAGGAAGTTACCTGCAAAGCAGGTGGGAGCACAGATTACATTGTTGCATAAATACATTGGTAGAGAACAGTATGTGCCCTGGTCACACATGGATAGAAAGAATTTGATACAGACACTGCCATCGCTCGCAGCAGGAGTGGGCAAGTGGATATACCCACTCAAGAAACAGGCTTCAGGCATTATGCTAGCGGTAGGAAACATGAAAAACTTGTTTACCGCATTATTAGTGGATCAAGCAATGGCATTTGGAAAAAGGCAGGATATCCTGGGTTACGGATGGGTGATGACAACTGGTAAACCTGTTAAGTAGAGATCTTTTAAGCAAACTGAATATGACAATTTCATTCTCTGAAGAAGGGGTAGTCTGCTTCACCCAAGGAATTTGTTATGCTAGGGTCACGGCGATAACACGAGCATTGTACAGTGATGGCACTTCTAGGGGAATACCCTTGCACCCAGATTTGTTTATGTATTGTGCAACCGTGTTGTTGAGTTGGGTGCCAGGCATCGGAAACAAACCGCAGAGGGTGCCATAAGAATTTCTGTTTAGAACAGCAGTGCCCCAAGATCATGCTCCTGGTACCTTTTTCACGTTAAATTTGGTGGGTGTTGATTGTGGAGTACAAGATATTGCTCATAGGGGCTTTTGGCATTCATGCTGCTTCTGAAGGCCTTTTCCGAGGTTCCAAGGTTGCAAGGTTCAAAATGGTCCCAGGGCTGGTGTCTGTTGAGGATAGCAATGGATTGTGTTTTTAAAGATGGCCGCCGCGCTCCTTCCCGTTCCTGTGCGATGACGATATTTCCGGTTCTGTTGTTTAACGGTGCCCGTAATTTACGGCCACTGTTATTTACCGACATCGCTGTTTCCACTTTGTTCTATGGCGGTATTCTTAAGTACGGTGCGCTTCATGCCGGTAAGGGCTTTTTCGGGCCCTTTTGTGGCAGGGCGCTAGGTACTTTACCGGCATGGTGCAAAGCTCGTGCCTGTGAAGTCGTAATAGGCCACAATTAGCGGTCTGTTACCAGATCAGACACGTTGTTTGCTCCATGCCGGTAAAGCCCGGTACTTACCTCCAACCTCGGAATGACCCCCATAGTATTTGTATTGATTAACATATAAAAAAAATTAACATATAAAAAACACAATTCCAAACAATTGGTGAGTTAACATAAGTTGTAAAGTACATTCAGCAAATTACTAGCAATGTATCTGTTTCTTTTTTATTTATTTTTTTATTTTTCTTTATTGGCAAGTCGTAGCAGCTGGCATAGCACAAGTTACAACAAAACCACGAACACACATTCCATAATAAAATCGTGAATGATAGAACACAATTTCTACAGAGGATCACATATAGTCTTAGCATAGGCCAAATACAGTGTAAGCATTCATCTTGTAGTGAGATCAGTCCCCTGATCAGGAGAAGGGGGAGATGACAGAAGCTCCAGATCAACTTTGCGGTTCAGGTAACTACAAAACTCTGTCCATATGTTTGTAGGGCGAGCATTACTGGGCAACATATTAATATAGTCTTCCTCACACGCTTGTGTCCAGGTGAGGGCTTTCAGCCACATCTCTAGGGAAGGGGGAAATCTGCGCTTCCAGCATTGCAAAATACATTTCTTGGCCACAATCGCTGCCACATTCAGAAATTTAGCCTCCCGTTTCGCCTCAGCTCCCTCCCAGAGCCCAAACAGAAGATACAGGGGATCGGGGTCGATACAGAACCCCACCACTTCGGAGAGGGTCTCAAGCACCGCATTCCAAAACGGGGCTAGCGCCCCACAAGACCAGAACATGTGGGCGTGGTCCGCATCAATAGATCTGCATCTTCGACAGGGGCGGGATTGATCTCGGGCAAATTTCCCAATCGCGTAAGGAGTGTAGTACAGGCGATTGAGTAGCTTATATTGGATACATCTAACTCTGGCGTTAAGAGAAACCCTGCGTGTGTGCATGCACATCCTGGACCACATAACATCTGAAATGTCTAATCCCAGATCCCGGCTCCAGGCCTCCCGGACATTGTGGGGGGGTTCTACAGCTCGCGCCATTAACATTTTATACAAGGAGGATACAATACCCTTAGCACCAGCGGAATTGGAGCTGTAGGAGACCTCAGGGGACTCAGGAGGTTCTTCCGGATATGAAGGCCACATGTCCTGGACCGCCGCCCTTAGTCGGAAGTATTGTAGCATCTCCAGTGAGGACTTGGAGTGCCCAGGCTTCCATGTGTCTGGGGTGATGAATTTCCCATCCGGGAACAGGTCAGAGAATGATCTGTATCCCAAGTCTGACCAGTGACGCATGAGCAGCTTATCTTGTGTGGGGGTGAGGCCGGGGAACGACCAGAGGGGAAGCCATTTGTAATACGGGGGGGAGCCAGAGCCAGGACACAGAATCTGCCACCACGCCTTAATCGTGGTAGCCACCGGGTCGGCAGGGGCCTCCGAGCGGTACGAGTGAAAGAGGATCAGCGACATAATGTTCACCTCGTCCGTCGCCAGGTTTTCAAGTTTAACATGTGGGGGGGGGGTCCCGATCCTGATGGTGGTACCAGTATGTAGCATGCTGGGCTTGAGCGGCTATCCAGTACTGTGCGAGATCGGGAGCATTGAAGCCACCCCTCTCATAAGGAAGGGTCATGTGCTGCCATTTCCTGCGCACGGCCCCAGAGTGCCAAAGAAAGCGGGCACACCCCGCGTGAAGGTCGGCAAAGTATTGTTTACCGGGCCAGAGTGGAACGTTAGCGAAAATATAAAGAAGTTTCGGGACTATAATCATTTTTATCAGGGACAGTCTCCCTGAAAGCGAGAGGGGGAGGTTACGCCACCTTTCCATCCTGGCACCGGCATATTGCGCAGCAGCCCCATAGTTATCAGACAGTAAGGAGGGTTTTGAGAGGGAAACCTGGACCCCTAGGTATTTGATGCCCCCCGGTGCCCATTTGAGAGGGAATTCGTATGCAGGTTGGGGAGTTGCGGGCGTAAGGGGTAGGATTTCCGATTTTGTGTAGTTTATGGTGAAGCCCGAGAATGTGCCAATTTTGATAATTTCCCGCATGATCGGGTCGAGGTGGAGTGAGGGTTCTCTAATATATAGAAGCACTTCATCAGCGTACAGTGATATGATTTCGGGGGTATCCCGCAGACGGATCCCTTTGCGCACGTGGTTGTTACGTACACTGTCTGCCATAGGCTCAATGGCCATTGCAAATAACAAGGGGGAAAACGGGCATCCCTGGCGTGTCCCCCTGTGGAGGGAGAATGGAGCCGAAAGGTGAGAGTTAACTAGGACCCTGGCCACGGGGTTAGTGTATAGCAGTTTGATGCAAGACATCATGTATGGACCTATCCCCATTTTTTCGAGCACCGCCCACAGATATTGCCACGAGACCATGTCGAACGCCTTTTGGGCATCAAGGGTCACGGCCACAGCGTCGGCTTGGGGGTCTATTCTAGAGATGACATTAAATAATCGCCGGATGTTTAAGGCGGTGGACTGGGCGGGGACAAAACCACTTTGGTCTGGGTGGATCAGGTATTTCATAATGGGGAGGAACCTATTTGCGATGATTTTGGCGAAGATTTTGGTATCGGTGTTAATAAGTGACAGGGGCCTATAGGAGCCACATTCATCCAAAGGTTTACCCGGCTTGGGGAGCACAGTAATGACAGCCTCACGCAGGGACCTAGGGAGGGTAGTAAGACGCAGCGACTCCTCCCAAACCTCGTGAAGGCGCGGTGCAAGGAGGGCCACATGTTCCTGGTAAAACTCGGCAGTCAGGCCGTCAGGGCCAGGGGCTTTACCCTTAGGGAGAGCCGAGATAACAGTAGTGATTTCGTCAAGGGTGAAGGGAACATCTAGTTGGTCTTTGGTGGCTAGAGAAATAAGGGACATTGGAATGCAGTACAGTTTATTACGGTGGGTGAGCTTCAGCCTTGCGGGGAACAACATGGCGTATTCCACTTTCCTCTCTCTAAGCATCTTTTTCACACCATTGAATTGTCTACGCCCCATCTGAACGTTGACCGAGAAGTCGGGGGAGATACGGATAGTCTGGGATTCAAGTTTCAGTTCCCCTTTTTCGCGGACCAGACGTAGAATGAGATCTCTATCCCTGAAGCTCAGAACTTTGGCAATAATCGGCCTGGGGAAGTTGCCCAGCTTGGGGCGTGGGGCCAGAGAGCGATGGGCGCGCTCAATAGTGAAAACAGGGGAGAGTTGAGGATCACCCAGGGGGACTCTCAGAAGGGACTCGACTGCAAGTTCCATTTTGCCCTTGAGGGCTGCCTCCGGAACCCCCACAATGCGGATATTATTCCTGCGGAATCTGGTCTCTAAGTCATCACACTTCGCCTTGACCTGCTTCATATCTCGTACCAAATCGGAGACCGTATTCTGGAGCACGTGTACCTCATCCTCAGTGGCCCCAATCCTGGTCACAGCCTCAACCAGCCTAGTGCCATGCTGATCCAATTTGGTGCGTAAGGAGGCTACATTGGCGTTTATATCATCTAATTTTTCATGAAATGACGCAAAGTTTTTGGCCATGGACTCCATAAGTGTCGTAAGGTCCGGCTGAGGAGAACATGAGGATACATCCGGGTCGTCCTGAGGAAGAGCAGCCCCACCCTGGTCTTGTTTAGCAAGTGATTTGGCAAACTTGTCCATTGCTCCAGCCTTGTTGGCCCCACGTGCCTTGCCGGACATATTTGGGGGCGCACCGAGATCCGCTGGGTTTATATTGCAGTAAGTCAGCAATGGTGCCCCGGGGGTTTATGGGGGGACTACGGCACTCAATTGCCGATGGGCCGGCAGCTGCCCTGGAGGCAGGGGCGAGGAATACTCCCAGCAGGTGTGTTCCAGGGCGTCAGGCCCCCACTGAGGGGCAAGCGAGGTGTCAAGCGGCAGTATAGCCTGGGGGGATAGTGACAGGTGGCGCCCGCTCCCGAGCCAGGAGGGCCCCAGGCTGAAGGAGCGAGCAATGGAGGACAGCACAGTTAGGGACGCCTAGTGCACTCAGGGCGCAGCGAAAAGTTACACAGTCTGGGGAAGAAGGTGCAAACTCGTCCAGGGTCCCCAGAAGAGAAAACAACAGAGGGTTTGGTAGACTCTAATCAATTCACATAGCCAATGTCTGTGTTCACCAATGTTGGCGGGCAGCTCACCACCCCAAGACGATGATTGCACCAAAAGCGCTGGGGGCCGAGGGCAGAGCACCCAGAGGCAGTGCTAGAGCTAGGCGCCGGCGGTCATGCGATGGAGGGCCCGTGGAGATCCTGAAGGCCCGGATGAGGCACGGGAGGAGGACGAAGCGCAAGGGCAACACCCCCTGGGCCACACAGCACAGTTACGGCTCAAGGTATCCGGTAGAGCTGCGCGCGTGCGGGACAGGGGAGGGCAGCGAGAGGCAGACACGATTGTGAAGTCAGGCGACAGCGGGGAGGGGACAGCAGTCAGCAGCACAGGCGGCCACCCAGCTCCTCACCTGCGGCAGGGAATGTCCAGGGATCAGTGCGGGCCAGTGAGGAGGGCAGCGGGACACCCGCCAAAAGCACGTCGCGGCTCTGATAGGCCCAACCCGAGCCAGAGGCCCCAGGCTCCGCGGAGGCCGCAGTGAGAGAAAGGCCAGCCGCACGTCCAATCCAGGCGGCCCCAGCTCCGCAGAGCGCCGCCGGCGATGGTAAGCAAGTGTGGGTAAGCCTCGGAGGGCGGAGTGGGCCAAGCCGATGGTCGGCGTCACAGGCAGCTCCAGCCGCGGCGGCGTAGCTCGGCACAGGGGAGCGTCTCACAGGCGGGCGCCCAGTGCCTCCACGCGGCCCAGCGCAGAGCAGGCGGGAAGCCAGTCACCCACCGCGGGACTGGAGAACGGTCGTAGCGTGGCCGCAGGACTCCGATTTTCCCCAGAATTTTATGCAGTTGTAGCCCCTGATGTTAGAAACCGAGGGAGCAAGGCGTAGGTGTCGGGCAATGCAGAATTCCGCTGATGAAGACGGATTGATGTCTGCTGGGCACGGAGCTCAACGGTTAAGCAGCCATTTGCAGGCTGCTCCACAGCACCCTGCCGCAATGTATCTGTTTCTAATCATTATTCAATAACACTAGTTGTTGTATTCCTGTACAGATCCAGGAAGTTGTCTCGACACGTTTCTGTACTTAGGAAGTTACTCAGAGAACATTCATCAGGAGGGTTGTCAACATCACGAAAATCCAGATTAAAATCATGAACTGTTTTATAAATAGAAAAGTGTAGTATAAACATGCAACCTGTAGGTTAAAAGAAAAATGGACAGATAAGAAGCTTGTTCTATATCTAGGGTACATCTATCATATTCCCCAAAGGGTGAATAAGAGAACCAGACGATGGGTTTAAAGTTACCTTTCGTGGTACTCGTGGGGGCTCACAACGTAAGTGAATCTGGTTGCGGTCAGCTACAAAAGAGCTGTTGACCTGTAATAAATACACGAAAAACCTGTATCAGTGTTTTTCTAAAGAGCTCAAAACCCTAGTTCGGGAGGTTCCATAGTTAAAGGAGGAACTGATACGGGGGTGGGAAGATGGTATAGGCTCACCTGAGTATGAAATAATCGGTAATCAGTTCGGAGAGGAGAAGAACTGGGTACGTCCTTTAAAGTAGCTCTTCTACTTGGATGCAAGCCGCTCGTATTGGTTGGCAATTCGTAAAGAGTAGACCAATATCCTTTCTATAAGAAAGAAAGAATGGAATGGAATAAAGCTAAGTGAGTGAAAGGCTCTCACTTATTAGTGATAATTTATCTTCTATGTGTAGAGAAGGTTCACAAGGTCTTTGAATCACCAGTAAAGATGGACAATTGCTATGTTATCTTGTATTAGTCTTGTGTAGAGCGGATTTACCGGGATAGTGAGTATAGACAGAAGACGTTACTGCTTAAGCATCTAGAATTGGGTTGGTGCCAACGTGGATGTTCAAGTATACCTCTAGAATATCATAAGTAGTGGAGTACGAAGTGTCGCCCTGTTCAGACCCTCGGTTCGCCAAGGGTTACCATTAGTTAAACAGAGTGTTACAGCCCTTGTGAACGTTATACCAGGTCGATACAGTTATTAAGGTTATTTTGTTCGAGCAAGTGTCTTTTAAGAGAAAGCCGGCACCCAAGTGTGTAAGTATTGTTTTAATTAATTAGGGGCTTACCAATTTGTAGGTAAGTAGTATTCTTACAAAGGTGCCTAATGGGTTGGGGTAGTCCAATTATGACTTCAGCTCGCGTCACTGTCTGAAAGTGAACAAATATAAGAACGCGTGAAGGTACCACTCGGCTGGCGGCATTCTTTTGGTGACTTTATCGTCATGTCTAAACTGTTTACACATACCAGTATAATTTGCGTACCTCGACGGTTGGAGGGACAGCGTCCTTAGGATACGCTCGTTATTGGAAAAGCAATTGCATTCAATGTCTGCGCTCACTCCGGCAGCATCTCGTTCGGGGGCGAGTCACTTGGGACTATGTGTATAACTGTTGCTATGGTGATCATACGTGCGTACGTCTGTTCTCCGGACGCCGCTCAACGTAATTGGTGTGTCTATCGTCCATGTTGAAACGGGTTAGATCTAGCTTTCTACTTATGTACATAACGTATATATCGTTCCTGTTAGTTAATTTATATGGAGCGTAGAGTATAAACCTTTCGCCATCCATGTGTATAAGTCGCCAGGGTGATCCCAAATGGATCATTAAATGATGTAATTTATGGTGTTCGGAGGCTAGTGAGTCATACTAGTTTAGACGGGATTCATAATATTCTGTTCCTTGGGGATATATCAAAAAGGTTCCTGTACCTTGCGGCGGAGGTACACTCATGTAATTTCATTAGAACATTGCTCTAAGCAGGTCGAACAGTTATCAGTAATATATGAATTCAAACTACGTTGACATTCACATTCTGTTCCCTCGATATTGTGACACTTTACTCACATAGAAGGCATAGCATCAAAATGTCTATTGCATCTATTCAGTGTATTAGAATAAATTGTCTCGTACGTTAAAATAGAAGAACTCTCAGTAGCTGCTACATGTTCTAGTTCGCATTGACATTGTCTCAAGATCTTATAGCATATCTTTGCCTAACGTGTTTTCTAACAGGCGCTAATAAAGTACCTGTACACTTATATCTATTCAAAACAAAGAGATTATCTCGACTGGCTAGTGTTTTGTTTTTTAACTAATATAGGGCAGAGGGTTGGTTATTGGCGGATTTTATGCCATTCTACAGAGTCATTCATACCTTTTGTATCCCTCTGTATTCTATAAATCAATTCTTGTTCCTTCCTTAGGAGTCTATTTTCTAGTGTATGTAGATTACCCCCTTTGAGTGTCAATAGTACCGTCCAGGTAAAGTCTTCATATTCATGCTTTGCCTGGGTGAAGTGTTTAACCATTGGGGCGTTCTCGGTTTTGTTTTTGAGGCAGCTTCGGTGTTCCATGATCCGTATCTTAACTTTGCGAATAGTTTTGCCCACATACATTAGGCCACATCTGCATCTTATGAGGTACACCGCATGGTCTGTATTACAGTTTGTTAAGCTTTTCTGCATCCATGGTTTGGGCAGTCCTATATCGATCTCTTTGCTTTTGGAGGTGAGTTTGCAAACTCTGCAGGCTCCACAAGGGTAGTGGCCGATTGCGGGTGGCAAGCCCCAAAGGGTAGTTAAGTTCATGGTATTCTGAACTTGTGGTTTTAGTCTACTTCCACTTATTCTATTACCAATTGTGGTGCTTCTTCTGTAAGCAAACATTGGTGTAGGTAAAGATGTTTTGGAAGTCTCAAAGATTTTCCATTGTTTAGTAATCACGTTTTTGATTTCAAGGCTTAGATCTGTGAATGTATTCACACATACGATTCTTTCATCCTTGGGTTTTTTGGGTTTCTCTTCTAGCAAGGCGTCTCTGTTATTATTGAACGCCCGCTTGGCCGATCTCTTAATCAGTTTTTTAGGTTAACCCCTTTCTTTCAGTTTCTTGATCAGCACTGCTGCTTAGGTTTCGTAGGTAATGTTGTTTGAACTGTTCCTTTTCAAACGTAGAAATTGGCCAAATGGCAAATTGTCCCTCAGATGTTTAATATGATGGCTAGTATACTGAAGCAATGAGTTCTTCTCAGTCGGTTTATGGTAGGGTTTATGGTAGGGTTTTAGTTTTAGTTTAAGAGTTCCCGTTTGAATGAAAGATATTATATGTAGAGCACGCAGTATTCACAATTCTTGCCTCATCTAAATCCTCCTTAACTGTACAAAGTGCCTCTGCATATTAAGTAATTTTGTCCAGCTCACCCATTCACATTGTGAGATGTCGCACATTAAACCATGCTATGTTTATTGCAATACCTGTTGAGGAAGGAAAGGCAGTGCATAATTGCATTACCTATTAAGGTTCTGAAGATGATTTAGTACAAGCAAGGGAGGACGTACTTGAGGAAGGGGATGTTCTCTTCATTGATGGGTCACCGACGATTGATCAGTATACTTGTAGATGGGGACTATCAAGGTGCAGTACAGAAAAGATTACCAACACATTACTTCGCTCAGGTGGCAGAGCTCATTGCATTAATTGAAACATTAGAAGCATCCCAGAGATGCTTGGTGACCATTTATTTGGATTCTGCATACGTAACCACCACCGTACATTCAGGGTTGTCCAGATGAAAAAGGAGGAGATTTTGTAGGTCCGATGGCACACCCGTACATCATGCGGCCTTGTTGGAGCGATTAATGTATGCTTTGTCCCACCCAACCTTAGTAGCAGTGGTAAATGTGCTGCCCACACACAAACCACAGACCCTATTTAATTTGGCAATGATGCAGCAGACAAGGCTGCCAAAAAAAGAGCCTATCTAGGGGATGCATATGTTACTGCATACCCTGAGGTGGCCAATCAACAGTTGCAGTTAACAATCGCATACACTGCAGCGCCACTCAAAAATTAATTGAGTTACAAGGACAGGTGCCCCACGAGGAGAAGGAACTTTGGATTAAAAGGGGATGCTCACAGTCCCCGACTGATTTGATTTGGAGACAAAACATTACAGGTAAAATAGTAATGCCACAAGTGTTGCTAATGGTTGCTTTGGAGCAGTTGCACTACCCAGCACATGTTTCAAAACAGCGCATTGCTGCTGATGGCTAGGAGGACTGGTTTGTCCCCAACCTGTAGGAATTCATCAATATGTTTGTGGAAAACTGCATGTGTCATCTTTACAGCACTGGCCAGACTCTCAGAATGCTGCCTGGCACATTGCCCCGTCCCACCAGGCCTTTCTGGGAACTTCATATTGAACTTCATATTGACTTCGTAGATATGCTTAACAGGTGCAGTAATTACTGTTACCTTATTGTTGTGTGTCCATTGTCTTGTTGGTCTGAGGCTTGTCCTTGCACAAAAACAGATGCCAAATCAGCGGCCCAATACTTGGTATGCAAGGTATTTCCTCACTGTAGGGTGTGTGAGGTCCTAAAATCTGATAATGGCACTCACTTTTTTAACGAGTTATTTAAGGAAAAAGCTGGAAATATCATCCCCAGTGGGGATTTGGCATAAACTGTGCTCGATCTATCATCCACAGACCAACGAGATTGTGGAAAAAATAAAGGTTTTGTAACGCTCACCTGACTCCCACGGAGGCGCTGGCCTGGTTCGCGCTTCTGTGACCTCTTCTAAGGTGCTGCGCAGGGTTCGGAAGACGGACTGGACCGGGCCCCCAAATCTGGCTTGTCTGGCTCGCAGAAGTATCCTTCTGTAGGCGAAAATAGGGGATTAACTGTCTGCGGGGTAATGCAATCAGCCTCCCACTTTCCCCTCTCACCCTCCTCGAAACCCTTCTGTGATTCCTCGTAGCGTCTCACCTTAGGGTCTGGAAGGACAAGCTCTCCATCCTGCTTCTGATGCAGGGGCGCGTTGGTATCCAGTTACTTCACTAGATTTTCGGATTGGTGAGAACCAAACTTGCTTGGCTTCCAGCTAAGTTTTTTGATAAGAGGTTTGCCTTGTGTCCATGCATTAATGTACTAATGCTAGTGTCTTTTTCCCCTTAGGGGCCGGGGTACGGAATGCCGGGGAACAGGCACCGACCCGAGATGAGAGGTGAAATCCTTGTAAAAATCAGGTAAGTCTTTAATGAGCGTTTTTTGGTAATGTCTTTTGATTCGCTCATTAACGCTGATGTCTCTTTTTCCCCTTAGGGGCCGGGGTCCCGAAATGCCAGGATGCGGCGCGGACCCGAAATGAAGAGGGAATGAATCAACAGGTAAGTCTTAACATGGAGATTCAGCTTTCCTTATTCCCTTCTCTCTCTCACCTTTTGTTCTGGTCTTTTTCTCCCTAGGCGCTGGGGCGTGACTGCGAATCCGGATGATCGCTGCTGAACATGGAGGCGCCCTGTAAAGGTGAGTGGAATGCGGCGTTGCAGCGATCGACGCGATGAGCTTTTAAATAAAAGTCTTCCTTTTCAGGATTGTCGGCGAGATGTCTCCGGGATGCGGATTTAGCAGCTAAGGACTTTTCCTTCTTCTGTTCTCTTCTTCTCTTCCTTTGCAGGTGATCCAGGATGCTGGCAGGCGTGGCAGAAGTCAGGATGCAGGAGCAGACACGGTGAGCGTCCAGCTGCTAGATGCAGAACAACGCGAAGCACGTGTGGCTGTTCGGGTGGGGTTTAAATAGCCTTGGAAGAAATTCCAGGTATGCATCCTTCCTCCAATCAGGTGGATCCTTCCCCGACCATGCCCGGATGGCAAATTAGTCCCACAGGTAAAGTAGTTCCTTTCAGGCCTCAAGGAGGCCGGGATACTGCAGCATGGTCTGCATCAGGTAAGTGCACCCAAGCACTTCCATAATGAGCCTGGCGCCTATGGCGCCAGGACTGATGTCTTTTATGAGCCTGGTGCCATAGGCGCCAGGACACTGTCCAAAGGGCCCCTATATGGGGTTGCTGGGTCCTTCCTTGGGGACTGGATGTCCGCTTTCGGGGACGCAGGGCTTGAACCGGCTCCCCGGGAGCGGGCATCATGACAGCACTCCCCCCCAAGGCCCCTCCCAAGGTTGTTCCCTCCGGGGGTTTTGGTTTGTCTGGGAAGAGTCGGTTGAATTTCCTGACTAATCGAGGTGCATGCACATGGTCGCTGGGTTCCCACAACCTCTCCTGAGGTCCGTACCCCTTCCAATCAATTAGGTAGAACAGTTTTGACCTAACATTTTTGAGTCTAAAATGTTCTTCACTTCGAATTCGGGCTCCCCATCTATTAGAATAGGTTCTGGAGGTTTGAGTAGTCGGGTTCCGGGTACCACTGGTTTCAGAAGTGACACATGAAAAACAGGGTGAATTTGCATACTAGCTGGTAAATCAAGTTTAACAGCCACTGGGTTAATTATTGCTGTAATAGAATAAGGTCCCAGATATTTTGGGTTAAAAGTTCGAGGCCCTTTGATTGGTAAATGTCTGGTAGCTAACCACACTTGATCCCCAATCTGATACGGAGGTGCTTCACTCCGATGTAGATCAGCATTCTCCTTGTATTTTCTCTTGGCTTGTTGTAAATGCGTAGTTGCCTCTTTGAAGGCTTGGGTAATTGTAGAACACAGATGTTCTACTGCAGGCATTCCGAGGTTCTGAGGTGAGTCAAGGTTTGAGGTTCGCGGGTGATGCCCAAACAAAGTATAAAAAGGACTGTGGCCAGTTCCAGAGTGTACCGAATTATTATATGCATATTCGGCTATCCAAAGAATGTCTTTCCAGTTGCTTTCAGATTGCTGTAACATACACCGTAAGTATTGCTCAAGGGTCTGATTTGTCCTCTCGGTCTGACCATCGGTCTGAGGGTGGTGACTGGTCGATAATCTTACGTCGATCTGCGCCATTTGACAACATTTGCGCCAGAAGTGGGAAATGAATTGGCTTCCCCGGTCAGAGATTAGTATAGATGGGAATCTATGTAGCCGAACAATATTTTCGAGGAATTCTTTGGCTAGGACAGAAGCTGAAGGTAAACCTTTCAAAGGAATAAATTGGGCCATTTTAGAAAACAAATCCACAATTACCAGAATAGTATTGTACCCCGAACAAGGAGACAGGTTCGTAATAAAATCCATTGATAGGGTGTGCCAGGGTGCTGGCGGTATGTCTAGAGGTTGAAGGAGACCGGCTGGTCTTTTCTTTTGACTTTTATTTTGGGCGCAAACACCACAGGACATCACAAAAGATTTAACATGTTTTCGCCAAGAGGGCCACCAAAATTGTCCTTTCACCTTTTCCTCTGTCTTGGCAATACCGGGGTGTCCCTCTATTAATGCATCATGATAACCGGAAATAACTAGTTTGTGTAATTCCTTATGTGGCAGGAATAAGCGTCCTTGGAAATAAGGTAAACCATTATCTATGGTAAAGTCTGATCCCTTTTGTATCCAATCCTGTAAGGTTGTAGGGTCCAGGAGTTGTTTCACTCTGGCTTGAATGTCTTCAAGCGTCTGTAACGAAGTCATGCCTAGAATCCTCTGTTCGGGAATTATTGGTACTGGTTCTGAGTTTGTATCAGATTCTCCCATTCCAATTCGGGATAAGGCGTCTGCTTTGCCATTCTTGCAGCCAGGTCGATAGGTAATCACAAAATCAAATTCATCGAAAAACAAAGCCCATCGGAGCTGCCGTGATGACTGAGCCTTGGCGGTTTTCAAATACTGTAAATTCCGGTGATCAGTGATCACTGTGATGGTATGTCGAGCGCCAAGCAAATAATGCCGCCAGGCTCTAAAAGCGGACTTAATGGCTAACAGTTCTTTGTCCGTGATTGCATAATTAACCTCGGGTGCCGGGAATTTTCTGGACCAAAATGCTACGGGATGCAGTTGGTTGGTTTCGGGATCTCTTTGGGACAGGACAGCTCCCATGGCTAGGCTGGATGCGTCAGTCTCGACGACATAAGGGAGATCTGGACGCGGGTGTTTCAATATAGGTGCGGAGGTAAACTTAGCTTTTAAATCCTGAAAGGCCTGCTCGGCTTCTTCAGACCATTCAAAACGTTTATTTTTCCTCAAGAGTGCAGTAATGGGTTGTACCACGCGTGAAAATTCCGGGATAAACCTGCAATAGAAATTGGCAAAGCCGAGCATGCTTTGAACCCCTTTTACAGAGCTAGGTGATGGCCATTTGAGGATGGCATCCACTTTTCTTGAGTCCATTCGGACTCCTTTGGGTGTCAGGATGAAACCTAGAAACTCGACTTCTGTGGTATGGAAAACACATTTCTCCAATTTAGCAAATAGTTTGTGTTGGCGCAGTTTTTCAAGTACTGCCCTGACGTGTTTTCTGTGATCAGATTCCGAAGAGGAGTACACCAGAATGTCATCGATATATACGACAACACAAACATCGATGAGTTCCCGAAGGACATCATTCATGAAGTATTGGAAGGCAGCCGGCGCGTTACACAATCCGAAAGGCATCACCTGGTACTCAAATAATCCGTATTTAGTACGGAAGGCAGTTTTCCATTCGTCGCCTTCTTTAACTCGTACCAGATGATAAGCCCCCCGGAGATCTAACTTGGTGTATATGCAAGCGTCCTTCACCTGGTCAAGGAGTTCAGGGATCAGAGGCAGAGGATAACGGTTTTTAACCGTTATCTGGTTCAATGCGCGGTAATCGATACAAGTTCTAAGGTCGCCTTCTTTTTGGGGCACGAAGAACAAAGCCGAGGATGCCGGGGACTTTGACGGGAGAATAAAACCATTAGCTAGGTATTGATCCAAATATTGTCTCAAATGCAGATTCTCAGGTTCGGTAAGGGCATAAATCCTGCTACAAGGGGGTTGTGCACCGGGAACCAGATCGATTTGGCAATCGTATGATCTGAGAGGAGGTAACGTGTTGGCCTGTTTCTTTTGGAAGATGTCCTGAAAGTCTTGGTATTCCGGAGGTAGTTGCATGGAGGCAGAGGTTATAGATGCAAGATTAATCTTCAGGTTTTCTGGGTAGCAGGTTTGTGTACAATCCGGGAAGGTTATTCTCTTAGCTCGCCAATCAATTCGAGGATTATGTGTCTCTAACCAAGGGATTCCAAGAATAACCTGAAACTGTGGAGCCTTGATTACATCAAACACAACACCCTCGCGATGGCCGTCGGGACCAATAAGAGTCACCTCAGTAGTTGAATGTGTTACCGGCCCAGAGGCAATTTCAGTTCCATCGACTGTGGTGATGACATCTTTGCTGGTTTTAGGACGGAGAGGGAGGTTAATCCTAGAGACCAATTCACGATCCACATAGTTTCCAATAGCCCCACTATCGATGTATGCCTTTATTGCATGCAACCGCTTAGGCTGTTCTGGATCTACGGGAACCATTGGCACAATGAAATGCAAGGTCTGAGAGTTAGTTTTCAAGCTCGGCAAGCGGACCCCTACACTTGTCGGGCGGAGTCGTTTCCCGAAACAGAGTCTTCATGGTTTTTATCAGCGGCTCCTACCGCCTTTCGGGGCGGTTGTGCCGGGCAATCTCGTAGAAAGTGTCCAGAATTCCCACAATAAAGACATAATTTTAGCTGCCGCCTCCTTTCACATTCCTTTTGAATTAAGGGTCCTTTAACCCCTCCAATTTGCATAGGCTCAGAGACATCAACTCCCTTGGGATTAGCATGGGTCTTGACCAACACCCGGGTCTCAAACCTGGACCGATCTGCTTTTCTGTTTTGAAGTCTGTGATCCAATTGGACCACTAAGTCTATATACTCTGTGCATTCTTGGGGCGGATTTACAACTTGGGCCAAGACATCTTTAAGTTCCCCGCGTAGGCCTCGATAAAACAACGTGACTCTTTTATCCTCTGGCCAT
This sequence comes from Ambystoma mexicanum, assembly GCF_040938575.1. Lineage (NCBI taxonomy): Eukaryota > Metazoa > Chordata > Amphibia > Caudata > Ambystomatidae > Ambystoma > Ambystoma mexicanum. Next base: position 380,844,862 of record NC_090927.1, on the reverse strand, counting down.
CCCGTTTCCACAATTAGTCTATTGAAGGTTGCAATATAGGATAGGAGGTCCTGATTGCCCTGTCGCAGGGATAGAAGTTCGTCATCCAGAGCCTGCCCCTGAGAGTGTCGAGCAAATAACCTTTCCATGCTTGCTTGAAACCTTTGAAAATCACGGAGAATCGGGTCATCTTGAGTAACCAGTGGAACTGACCAATCGGCAGCACAGCCGCTGAGATATGACAATACAAAGGCTACCTTGGTCTAATCATTAGGGAAGGCCCCAGGTCTGCATAGGAAGTGCAAACGACACTGATTCATGAATACGGCGAATCGTTTGGGGTCCCCAGCAAAGCGTTCGTGTGGGGCCAGCGGCATGTTTCCAGGTAGATTAATCTGCACAGGGTTACTGGAAACCACAGGAGCGGGGTTCCCTCCGGAACCGGGTAGAGGAGTTTGCCCAGCTTGACCTTGCAAAAGCTGTCTGGCCAGGTCATCAATTCTTTCCTTTGATATTATTAATTCCCTCCTGAGGGCATTAGTCTCTTGACGAGCGGCATGTACTTCGGCCCGTAATTCCCCCAGTAATTGGGCCAACTGATCAGTCTCAGAACTTTCCATAGCGCCTGGGTGGGAATTTGTAGGAAGGCTTCGCGTTCTGTAATGCTCACCTGACTCCCACGGAGGCGCTGGCCTGGTTCGCGCTGCTGTGACCTCTTCTAAGGTGCTGCGCAGGGTTCGGAAGACGGACTGGACCGGGCCCCCAAATCTGGCTTGTCTGGCTCGCAGAAGTATCCTTCTGTAGGCGAAAATAGGGGATTAACAGTCTGCGGGGTAATGCAATCAGCCTCCCACTTTCCCCTCTCACCCTCCTTGAAACCCTTCTGTGATTCCTCGTAGCGTCTCACCTTAGGGTCTGGAAGGACGAGCTCTCCATCCTGCTTCTGATGCAGGGGCGCGTTGGTATCCAGTTACTTCACTGGATTTTCGGATTGGTGAGAACCAAACTTGCTTGGAAGAGATTCCCCTTGTGTCCATGCATTAATGCGCTAATGCTAGTGTCTTTTTCCCCATAGGGGCCAGGGTACGGAATGCCGGGGAACAGGCACCGACCCGAGATGAGAGGTGAAATCCTTGTAGAAATCAGGTAAGTCTTTAATGAGCGTTTTTTGGTAATGTCTTTTCATTCGCTCATGAACGCTGATGTCTCTTTTTCCCCTTAGGGGCCGGGGTCCGGAAATGCCAGGATGCGGCGCGGACCCGAAATTAAGAGGGAATGAATCAACAGGTAAGTCTTAACATGGAGATTCAGCTTTCCTTATTCCCTTCTCTCTCTCACCTTTTGTTCTGGTCTTTTTCTCCCTAGGCGCTGGGGCGTGACTGCGAATCCGGATGATCGCTGCTGAACATGGAGGCGCCCTGTAAAGGTGAGTGGAATGCGGCGCTGCAGAGATCGACGCGATGAGCTTTTAAATAAAAGTCTTCCTTTTCAGGATTGTCGGCGAGATGTCTCCGGGATGCGGATTTAGCAGGTAAGGACTTTTCCTTCTTCTGTTCTCTTCTTCTCTTCCTTTGCAGGTGATCCAGGATGCTGGCAGGCGTGGCAGAAGTCAGGATGCAGGAGCAGACACGGTGAGCGTCCAGCTGCTAGATACAGAACAACGCGAAGCATGTGTGGCTGTTCGGGTGGGGTTTAAATAGCCTTGGAAGAAGTTCCAGGTATGTATCCTTCCTCCAATCAGGTATGTATCCTTCCCCGACCACGCCGGATGGTAAATTAGTCCCACAGGTAAAGTAGTTCTTTCAGGCCTCAAGGAGGCCGGGATCCTGCAGCATGGTCTGCATCAGGTAAGTGCACCCAAGCACTTCCATAATGAGCCTGGCGCCTATGGCGCCAGGACTGATGTCTTTTATGAGCCTGGTGCCATAGGCGCCAGGACACTGTCCAAAGGGCCCCTATATGGGGTTGCTGTGTCCTTCCTTGGGGACTGGATGTCCGCTTTCGGGGACACAGGGCTTGAACCGGCTCCCCGGGAGCGGGCATCATGACAGGTTTATTGAAGAATACTTATTATCTAAGATATGTGTTATGTTAGGGAGGAACGGGCTGCTGTGAAGAATCCTGCAGATCCCTCACTGAAACCCTGCCTTTAATCTCCCCCCAGGTGGCCAGGGGAAGAAGACACACACTTCCTGATCCCAACCCTGCGGGTGGTGTACTGCAGGAGGGACAGGGCCCTGGGTGGTGAGGGAATTCCGTGAGATAAGACAAAGTATTTTTCCTCTGACAGAGAGACTCTTACCACTGTACCAAAGGAGGTCATAGCTTAGTGTCATTGTAATGTCTCTCAATCTTATATGAGACCTAAGATTTTAATCTCTAAGATCGTAAATTCAAACAAATTAGATCAAACGCAAGACCCTTATTGGTGTCCCAAACTAAATACCCTCCTCAATCCCAAAGGTGCAAGAAAGAGGACCATGGAAATGTTGTCTTCTTTAAACCATCTTCCCCTGTGGAAGTTAAACCTCACAACCTCTCTGTTGCAAATATTAAGGAAATAACATCTACCTTCAAAAACCTAACTTTTGTAGATCAAACTACAAGTCTCAAATCCTAGAGGGACTGAGATGAAGAAGAGGGCTGAAGAGGTATCCAGATGTAGTAGTCAGGCAATCAGGCCTGGTAGCCATCGCAAGAGTAAGGTAATTGAAACTAATGGCTCAGACCTGATGTTTATTATACAAGCTGGGAGGCATAAAAGTCCCCAGAAAGAAAGCAGAAGTAGAAGGAGGTGGACTGTGGACTGGAAGGCTGGGTGTGATAGCAGCAGTAGAGGAGAATCACAAGGCTGGAAAATCACACGAAAGTGGCGGAATAGAAGGTATACAGGAGTGTGAAGACAGCAGATTTTACCTGCAAACGCTGAGAGAGTTCTTTTCTGTCAAACTCGGAATTGCGGAGGCTGCACAGTGGAACATGTGCATGAGGCTGAGTTTTCCCCATGTGAACCATTGTGCAGTGATTGCCGAGTTGTAGAAGTGCAGGAGGCAAGGCCAGAATCAGAAGACAAGCAGAGGGTCTCGGGAGAAAAAGAAACTCCCACATCAGGTGGCCGGACCAAAGCCACCCTTGCTGGAGAAGGGTGTGGGTCCCCAGCAAGCCAGATGTAGTAGAAGAAGCAGAGGAAGTCGGGGAAGCAGTGCAACCCTCAGGGCCAGAGCCACTGAAGCCGGTGAGTGTAGCTCAGCATTCATGTCCACTGTGCGAGCCTTGCCGGTAACCGTAACCATCTCCTAATTGTATTGCGTTAAAATGTATGTAAGGAAACACTGTTCATTGTAGCAGAAGCTGTCACATCAATGAAATGTAGCACTCACGTATAACGCTGAAGATTCTTGTTCACGTGAGATGATAAAGCACTTGAAACCCCATTGTTGGTGTATTTAAGACTATTTGCTGTATAACAAAGTGGTTGTGTGCCTTCCAATTAAGCTGAGAGAACGCCTCACCAATATTACTGAATACGGAAACCTTGGTTGTATACAAGTTCTAAGTAGCACAGTGAAAACTATTAAGAAAAAGGAGATTGCTTGTGCCTATTTACAATTCCTGAAGGAAGTCTGAACTTCATTCTTTGTCAATATATGAGAACGTAAGGTTTCATTCAACTTTAAACCTTAAAAACTGTTTGAAAGAAAGGTTGCGTATGCCTTATTGTGTTTTCACCTCGAAGACTAAACTCTATACTATATCCAGAATTGACATTTATTCTATTTAAAGAAGTCAAGAGTCCAAACGCTTTGAAAAGAAGAACAAGCATTTCCCAAGCCAGTAGACCTCCCCTTTTCAGAGTGAAATCTGTTTTGCCAAGCAGTAAAGAACTACCTAACTGTCTAAGCTTCTGGGTAATTCCTTGGGTTGACACCTGGTGGAAGGTTGCGAACAATGCTGGGGAAGGGGAGATACATGCTTGTGAAGAATATCATGAAGTAGAAGACATCCTGTGGCAATAGACTGCTGAAGCTAGATGGGATAGAATATTGTGAGCAGGAGCAGGATGTTCTGGTTGTAGTTAAACAGACTAAAGAGGCAAAGAGGCTGCCCCTGTTAAGAAATCGATTAAAAGGAAGAGTGCCTTTCCTACCTGAAGAGGTCAAATGTCTGGTTGTAATCTACCTAATCATTTTCCAAGTACTGAAGAAATAGTAATTACACTTGAACTCTGGCGGTGCATAGAATTGTCTTTAGATGCAACCTTGAAGGGGTTGAAGCAGTATCGTTTGTGGGACAAAGGTGGCTGTTCTCTCAGTACCAACAGTAGAAGTGTGGTTGTTGGAAATAAAAGCAGCAGCAAAGAGAAAACATCCTGACAAATATATCAAATATAAAGTTGTAACAGAAGAAGATGCAAAGAAGTGTATATTTTTGACATTTGAGGAAAATCACACTTTCTTGTGAACTGTGGAAATTTAACCAGAAGCAGATACAATTGAATACCATAACCAGGATTAGCATTGTTGCTATTTTCTTTCTGGAAGTTGGAAGGGGATCTTTTCACCCAGCAACAAAGAATTGCTTCCAGTGGATTTTTGAACTGGTTTGATACATTTCCTTCCTTTTTTTGAACATTTTGAAGTGACTTTAAAGTCTGGGGGAGGGATGTTACAGAGGAGAGGAGGACGCCATTCTGATACTGTGTTAATGTTGTTCCTTATATTGTGTTGTTATACAATTTCCTTTATGTATTGGTTGTTTAATGTGAGGGCCAGTTTACTCATGCTATTTGCCTTTAGAATAAGTAGGGAATTCCTCTGTAGGCTAGGGAAAGCAAGGTATTTTCTCACTATATTTTCTTTAATAAAATGACACATTTTGAGAAATCTACAAGCAGTTGTCCACCTTGCATTACTGACCCCTCACACTGCACTGTTTCCCTTTGGCTTTGTTTACCCTGGGAGCGAAGTCCAGCAAAGACCACCACTTGTCCCAGCACGAGATAGTGACAAGGAGAAGAATGCACACACCTCTCATGCCTACATGCACAGCATCAGATACTCACAGGGAGCAGGAGCTATTAGGGGATGAGATTCAGGGTTATTTGTTGGAGTTAACCAAAACTATAAAGATTTTGTCTCACCAGATTGCTCCTAGTAGAGCGGAAACAGCAGAAGCATCACTGGCAGATGCACTGTACTTGCCAACGCCACAACTGTATTGTGGGGACCAGATGTTTGTGAGGAATTTCATGTGCCACTGGAACGACAACATCTTTCAGGGACTGTACATGGCTGTCTATGGAACACCATTTACAGTACGTATGAAGGAGTTGCGGTACTGGATCCACTTATCTGATGTTCGGAAGGCACCCAACACCACTCCACTCTCTCATGGCAATGACCAAATTACTGAATGATATTACAGTATACTTTGTTACATGATTTCATATACTGCTACAGTTGATCAATCCTTATAATATGTTCTGTTATGTTATTGGGCATTTGTATAGCGCCTTTCACCATTGGTATGATAACAATGCACTGTGGGTTGAACGCCCTCGAAGACCATAGTTCTGTCAGTGGAGAAAGTAGGGTAGTATGTAGTACGTGTGCACACTCAGTATGTGTGCAGGTAGAACGAATTTTGTGGTGGGAAGCTGCATTTCAATGCTAAGAGTAGTGTGAAGGTTGTGTGAGACCAGTAGGATGTGTGCAGCTAAGCCGAATTGTCTTTGGGGTAGCTGCATTCTAGCGGAGGTGGTACTTGTATATGAGATTATGTGTGTAGCTAGGTCGATTATTTTGTTGGGATAGTTGCATTCTAAAGATCATTGAGGTGTGCATTGTGGTGTAGGGGACAAAGGCCAGATTGGTCCTTTGCACCATTTAGGGGACGAGCCAGCTTTTGAGGGCTCTCTGGAATGCCATGTAGTCTTGCATGTGTTGAAGGAGGAGGGGAAGTGAGTTCCAGATTGTTGGTGCCAGGGTTGAGTAGGTGGACCCTCCGATCATGGCTGATTTCGAGGCGGGTGCCACTAGGAGGAGGGCAGTGCATGACCTTATAGTGCGGGATTGGAGGTACGGCATAATCTTTTCTTGTAAGTATTTGGGGCTGGCTTTGTGCACAGCTCACTGAGTAATGCACAAGAATTTGAAGGTGGCCCGTCGCCCAATCAGCAGCCAATGTAAGGTGCGGAGAGCAGGTGAGATGGGATCCCTTCATGATGAAAAGTATGAATTTGCCTGTATATTTTCTTGCTTTTTTCTATCCCTCTGCAGGTTCAACACTACAAGCGTTGTGTAATGTATGTTATGTTGTATATGTTGTTTTTATATTGTCTCTTTTTAGGTATTTTATATGGTGGAGGTATGTAAAGGTGAGATGACAATGGAAATGACATAAATGTGGGGATCACACAAACTAGGAGGGAAACTGAGGCTGACATAGAATATAATCAGTATACAGGTGCGATCTTGGACACCGTTTCTGATGTGGACCACCCCGCATCACACTACATGTGGTACAATCACATCCACAAAGTGTGAATAGAGAGGTCAAATGAGAGCTGCTATGTGTGCACTTTGATACCTCATGCGACGGGTGCACCCAAGTTGCTTATACCTCAGGAAATGCTGCCTCTTGTAGCCCAGTGCTTGGTGCATCTGGCGCTGTGCAGAGGGTGAAGTCTTTTCCAAGGGCACATGGTCCGAGCAGTAATTATTGACAGAGATGATGAAGAATGTGCCAAGAAGATAGACCATGCTTGTTGTAAAATAAGAACGTTGCTGAAGATGGAAGGAGCATTGTTTTCCGACAATAGATTGGTGGTAGGAGTAGTAAGCTGTGCAGCACGGGGCCTACTGGGATTTTCAGAAGATGTAGTGGCACCTGTGAATTAAAACTGTGGCAGAACATGGGGAAATGACGTGCCAAAATTGACATGGAGCGAGTTAACTGAGACCCCAGCCAAAGTATAGGGACCAGAGGAATATTCATTATCTTTTCGAGGGAATGGTACCATACCTGTAGGAATGCTGTAATACGACCTTATTCATTCCTGATTTAACCGAAGGCATAGCTGCATTGATGGATGTGTATTTGGTGTGTGGGCAATCAACGTGCCCACACCTCCCGCCATCATGGGGGTGCGTATGTTCACTGACCACCACACACTCCACCGTTTTGAAAGTACCTGACACCCATTTGACTGTTTTACATGTGCTGCCCCCAGAACCAACTATGCCTCATCTATCAAGCGTGTCTGCTGGTCACTAAGGCTTCGAAATCAGAAAAGATCTAAATACCTATACAAAGACGCATCTGACAAATTGAAGGCAATCTGGATCAACGTAGACTTTTTTCAAAAACAGAGACCTTTTTTTACCTCCCTCCTGGTGCCAGGGATCCAGACTGCAGCAAACACTAACTGGCTGCAGATCACCAGGTGCAAAATGCTCCAGCACGCGAACCAGACAGAGCAGTGTCTTAATTTAATTGAGAGTGAATTACAGGCGATCAGTCTCATGACCCTTGTAAGGGGTCAACAGTAAGACTCAGACACAATGGCATGTTTGTTGGTTGCTATAGACTTTTATTTCCAGAAAATAATACGATGGGTTGGAGAAAATCCTATCTATCCAAACATCTTAGAGTGGTTTCTCTGCCTCTACTCCAGCTCAGAGGCATCGCTAGGGAGGCCTGGGGGGGTATAGGCCTGGGGCTTTTAGTTGTAGCGCCGGATAGAGGCTAAGCAGTGGCTTTCCTTACTTGGTAGAGTTGATACAAATGCTCATTCCAGGTCTTGCTATGGATGAATATATCATCAATTTAGGCCCTGCAAAAGGCTGATAAAGAGCAGAGTACACAATTCATCAATCTTTGGAATGTAGCTGGTTCCCCTTTAGACCAAAGGGAACCACTTTAAATTGCTATAACCCAACCGGAGTGGAAAAAGAGTTTTATTCTTTGTCTTCTGGGTTTACTGGCACTTGCCAATAACCTTTAGTTAAATCAATTGTCGAGAGGTAAATGGCAGTGAGAGGTGCAGTGTGTTTTGAGAGGCAGTGTTGGCAGGAACATTTTCTGTATGTGGCAGAATTTGAAGACCAATCAATTTACCACAATACAAATCCATGAACTGGCTACATTGATCTATCGGCCAGATATATTGACGACATTCTGCTGATCTTCAAGGGAACAGAACAAGACCTAGCAGAATTTTTAACTTGGCTTAACCAGCAGAATCCGTTCCTGACATTCACAGAAACACACAGCTTGACTGCACTACACTTTCTAGATCTAAGATTACAAATAAGAAATTACACCATTATTACACTTGTGTTCAATAAACCCATGGACAGAAACTCCCGATTCACTTTTTCAAGCTTCCATACAGCAAGTCTAAAGCAAAATTTGCCGTTTGGACAATTTCTCAGGTATCGCAGAAACTGCACCAACAGTGCAGACTATGACAGACAGGCAGGTCAACTGACCAAGAAACTACAGAATCTAGGAATATCCAAAACGGACCATAAAGAAGGCTAGGAAAAGGGCAAGGAACATTCCGAAGGAATCCACTTTAGAACAACACGAGAAACAAAAGAACCAAGAAGACAAAATCACAGCAGTGTTCACCTATTCTCCAATTACCAACATGATCAAAAAAGAAGTGCTCAAGCTGTGGCCTATATTGAACATAGGAGAATCAAATCAAATAACACCAAGATTCGCCATAAAGAGAGGGAGGAACCTCAGAGATTCCCTTATCCATACTTATAAGGAACCCACTAGCCAGACGCCGGAGACTCTCTGGAATCAAACGAAACCATCAGGACACGCACTGTTTGGATCATGCAGTGCCTGTGCCAGCACAACGAGAACAAAAACAATCAATATAGGATGGAAATACTCTTGGGTTCAAAAAGACCTGACCAACTGCAACTCTAAGAATGTGATTTACCTCATTACCTGCCCTTGCGGTCTGTGCTACATAGGGATGACAACTCGCCCAATTCAAACCAGGCTGGCAGAACACCGCTCTTGCATCCACATAAAGAAAGCATCTACACCAATGGTTGAACATTTCTTAGACAAAAACCATGGTCCAAATGAGTTCAATTGGTTTGTCTTTTAGAAAGTGAAAATCCCTACAAGGGGAGGCAATCTGCACAATCTACTATACAGATGGGAACAACAATGGATATTCAGGCTGAAAACTGATGTCATCGGCCTTAATGAATCTACATCCTGGCAGACTTTGGCTACGCTGTAAAAACTTTTCAATTATCAATGTGTATACACAGCCGTTTAGATGAAAAACTGCTCCACTTCTCTCTCTTTTTCCTTCTCTGTCTTCCCCTCCCCTCTTCCCCCTCTCTTTCTTTCACCTTATTGAGTTTGGTTTTCATTCACAACGCCACATATTACAGGTTGGACTTTAAATTGTATAACACCTCATGGTTAGTACTAATATTGTAATTTACCGGTGACAAGCTGGCTAACATCTAGACACCAGATGTCGGTGGACTCATGAGATAGAGTAACGCCTCCAATATCTCAAAACTTTGCATATTGTGCATGCATGGTAGTCTTTGAAAGCCTCATGTTGTCCTTGAAGGTCTGTCATTGCCGGCATTTGGCATTAGATCTTTTGTATCTACGTAACTTAGAGACTACTTTGTTTGGGAATAACTCCATGAAAAACCACACAATTCCGTACATCCATTGCTCTATCTTCCGCAATCATTTTACTCCCCCCATTGAGCTTCCCAGATGGCACTAGAAGCAGATGTGTGTGAATTCACGTCATTTTCTGTGAGTGCACTACAAGGACCAATATGACGTGGGACAAAATTGCATCCCCTCATCTATGTCCTTTACCAGCCAGCCCCACGTGATATTTACTCACGTGACGTCACGGGACGGGTAAATCCAACAGCGTTTGCCGCATTGATTTTTCAAGCATTTGGGACACCGCCCGCACTGATCAAGCCACTGCTGATCGTATGAGGAAAGCCAAACTTTAAGGTCAGCTCCCTTTGTCATGCCACGGGCTGTGGGGAGCCGCTGGAGACTATGGAACACTTGGCGATGGCGGCGCCATTAGGATGTCCGGGTTTGCTCTCTACTTCCTGGTTGCTGTTCTAGTCTTTTTCTTCTGTCTCTCTGTTTTCCTATGTAAGCCCCGCCCCCTATCAGGGCCGGCGTGTTTCAACTTTGTCAGTACGCTCTTTTGCTTGCTCCCGTGCTTTCGCTTTGCTCCAAGCCTGTGCTACTTTCCTCTTCCCTTCCCTCCTGTCCCTTCTCCTTCTCCCCTCGGCGCTCTGCCGCCGCCTTTGCTTTCCTTTTTTCCCCTGGTCTCCCACTCGCCTTTGCTTCTCCGGTGAGTCCCGTCTCGCTGGTGCTTGGATTTCCCTCCTCTCCTGCTACGGAACTCTCTTACCTTCCAGTGCCGGACCTGCTGCTCCAGCTTCCCATGGTATTCCCTTCCTGTGTGTCTTCTTCGGACTTTCTCCCTTCCGGTCCTGAGCTGACCAGTCCTCTCTACCACACTCATTTGGACGCTGTGCAGTTACGCTGCTGTTTTTTCCAATCGACTTTTCACCCGGATCGGCCAAGGCATTTCTGCAGTCTTCAGTTGTTACCATTTCCAAGAGGGTTTTTTGAGCTGTTGCTTTTTTCCCTCTTTCCTGGTTCCTACGGGAAAGGGGCCCACTGCTTCCCTGCTCAGCAGGGAATCAGGGTGGCTTCTTACCGCGGGCGACCGTATCTCTTCTCCAGAAGAAAGAAAACAAAGAAGAAGTTTACCCGGCAGGAGACATCATCAGAGGATTCAGGTGAGGAGGAAGGGGAGGCGGACGCTGATATCACTGACAACCCTCCTGTCACTGCTAAGTCTGATACCCTTACATCTTTACAGAGACACTTTGCCTCTAACATCTTGATTTATATATATGTAATGTCCATCTTGATCCTTGACTACCTTTTGAAATATGGTGTTCATCGAAGTAGTCTCCCCCAAGCCACACTGTATGCAATGGTCTGGCCTAACCCAGTCTGTATGTGCATAGGGTTGAACTCATTATGAACTAACCCTTGGTATATGTACCTAGCTAGTACATGTTCCCTGAACATGTTTCTCAAGTTTCATAAGAATTATGATATGTTTGTTGCCATTAAGCCGGTGACCAAGATCTAAAGACCCCCCTGTGGCTTTCCTTCTGGGTTACATGGCCTGCTATTTATCATGAGCAGCCCTTCTAGGAAGACTGAAATTACCCTCTTTGGAATAAGGATCGCTAGGTGATAAGGGGGAACACCTTAAGGAGGATAAGACACAATACTGCCCATTTGGGCACCTCGAATAATACGCACTTAGGTTCCAAATTCACAACTAATTGGAGTTCCTTTTGTCTCCCTCCTACCCCCTCCCCGCTTCTATTCATCACATCCAGGCGGGGTCTCCTGAAAACAGCCACGTTATGCTGAATGAAAGTCTGTTAAGACAGCACACTACCTAGTGCTGGTCTTAGTAGCCCTGATGAAAGTGGTCCAATGACCCAATACCACTGAAACCGATCGGCTCGCTTTACTCTGTGCTCTGGCAAAAATGGACTATAAATCAAAAACTCTATGCCAGACTACAGTCTGATCCTCCCATAAAATAAATCAAAAGAGAGGACTATGATGTCTCAACATACTGGGGTTGGAGTCTAGAAGAGTCTAACCACTCTGTGCACCAGTATATAGGAGAATTCACCGAATCACCTCAGTCCATTCACCTTTTTAGAATTGTGCCCACTAATACACACCATCGGTCTATGGTATAACTGTTGTGAAATCTACCAAAAAACTGTGGGTTTTTAAGAAAATCTGCTCTCCATAGAAACTGAATAAAAAAGGAACTAACGTTTCACTTGGAAGGCTGTCTTTATATGGCATAAAGGCAACAGAAAATATCCAAAAACGTGGTCTTTAAAACTTATAAACAAATAAAATTACCTGAATCAGAATGTGTGACTACTAGAAACATTTTCCTTTTATGGAGCAGTCTTTCTCCACTTTTCATCACCAGGAAGCAAGGAGGTGTATTTCAATAAAATCACCACACCGGTGCAGATAGCGGCATGGTGTGAGGTGCAGTGTGTTTTGAGAGGCAGTGTTGGCAGGAACATTTTCTTTTCATGGAGCAGCCTTTCCCCACTTTTTTATCACTAATAAAGAAAGGAACGGTAATAATATAAAACTACCACACTGGCGCAAATCATGGCGTGGTGTGAGGCGCAGTGTGTTTTGAGAGGGAGTGTTGGCAGGAACATTTTCTTTCCCCACTTTTCATCACTAGGAAGGAAAGGAGGTGTAATTTAATAAACCACCACACCGACACGGAGTGTGGCACAGTGGGAAGTGCAGTGTGTTTGGTGTGGCAGTGTTGGCAGGAACATTTCCTTTTCACGCAGCAGCCTTTCCCCACTTTTCATCACCGGGAAGGAAAGGAGGTGTAATTCAATAAAACCACCACACTGGCACGAAGCGTGGCATGGTGTGAGGCGCAGTGTGTTTTGAGAGGTAGTGTTGGCAGGAACATTTTCTTTTCACAGAAACAGTCTTTCCCCACTTTTCATCACCGGAAGGAATGGAAGTGGGATGCAATACAACCACCACACCGGCGCAGAGTGCAGAGTGGTGTGTGGCACAGCGTGTTTTGTGTTTGGTGGCTGGTGCATGGGGCAGCTGCTGAACTTCTTGAACTTCATACTCTCTGGTGAGAAACTTTTATCTCATAAACACTTTGCAACAGTTTAGTGACTGGCTCATTTGCACATTGAGGACATTTTGAAGTTTGGGTCCTGGAACGGGACGCATAGCCCTAACAACCCTAATCTTCATTGCTGGATACCGTGTTAAACCAATCGTGTGTGACTGTACGCCATGGGAGAGACTGTGGGAAATTGAGCCTTTGGTCTCCTGGAAAGTTGAACTGCTGGGTAATCAACTCTTGGCGTGTGAACTTAAAGTCTGGAAAGTCGGCGGGCTAGCTGTCTTTGATCTCCTGCAATTGAACTTTATAAGTGGTTTCTGTGACCAACAAAAAATCTGCAAGGGAGAGTCTGCTGGCAATTGGCCTTTGATCTCCGTTGTTCTAATCTTTACTTAGTTTAAGGTGAAGGTGAATACGTTCATATTTGACCGGTGTATACAATTCCTGCTCCTAATGCTGCTACAAGCTTGAAGCCTTCATGAACAAGAAGTTGTACTTTTGCAAGTTGACTCCTTTTTTTGTGTTAATAAGAAGTTTTGCATTTCTGTTGTTTACATTTTTTGTTGTGTTGTGTTTGTATTGCCCCATATTGCGCATTCTTTGTTTCCTTTTTACCTCACTTCCTCTCCTTTTTTTAGTTCTTCTTTTTTCTTAGCTGTTTTTAAAAATATTTTGAATATTGTGTTTTGGGCATCAGTGGGGGTTGGAAACAGAATTTCTAAAGAACATAAAATCAAAAGAGTTTCAATCAACCACAAGGTGGTAGGCCTGAGAAGTGGTAAGTGTCTAATGGAGCAGGGTCCAGTCTTAAAAAAGAAATCATGAATACACCTGTTTAGTTTAGTTTAATTAACTTATAATGCGCAGCAATGAGCCCATATGCATGATGGTGCAGACAAGACAAAAACAACGGAAAAACAAATCTGAAAAAACAGTCCAAGGAGCGTCCAGGGTAGATGCAAAAAAAGAATTATTCAAACAACCAGGTTTTGAGCTTTTTCTTGAAGGGCTCAAATTTGGTTTCCAGCCTTAAATCAAGCGGCAGACAGTTCCATGCTCCTTTTTCAGCCTTTTTTGATTTGCTTCTCGGGATCATGAGAATTTTAGTCTTGTTGGATCTGAGAGACCGATGAGTGTGCTTGGGGATTAGAAGTTCATTCAAGTAATTGGGCATAATGCCCAGGAGACTCTTAAAAGCAATAAAAAAGGAGACAATATTGAATTCTCGACTCTACATGAAGCCAGTGCAATGATCTTCTAGCTGGTGCAACATGGTCCCGTCTAGCAAGACCTGTAACCACCCTCAGTGCTCCATTTTGGATGACCTGGAGTTGCTTTAATTTGGTTTTGCTGATATCAGTCAGCAAGCTGCAACAGTAATCCATTTTAGATCCCACTATGGCTCTGGCCAGTGTTTCTGCATTAGTCTGGGAGATCATAGTTCGAAGATGTGCAAATTGTTTTAAATAATAAACAGTTCCAGAAACCATACTCCCCACATGGGCTTTCATAGAGAGGTGCTGGTCAAGGATCACCCCTAGAGACTTGACCTTCTTCGGTGTGTCAATCTTGACTTCACCAAGCTGGAAGTTGCTGTACCTCGGGTCCAGTTTGGAAATCCGACTCGGAGAACCCACGATCATAAGTTCGGTTTTCGATCTATTCAGTATGAGACCATTCTGCACCATCCAGTTTTCGATGCATGTATAAGCTTTGTTAATGCGTTCTTCATCTCGTACATGATCACCAGTCAATGGGATGATACATTGCGTATCATCTGCAAAATTGGTGAACCAGATGTCTTCCTGCTCAAGCATGGTAAAGAAAGAAACGGTGAAAATATTGTAGAAGCAGATAATTTCACTAATGTAGTTCCAAAGACACTGTGCAATCCTCACGCTGTTAATACTCCTCCTGACACTAGTTCCATATCAAACATTGGGACAACAATGAATCTTGAAGACATAAATGTCTCCTCTAATGTAGAACACTATACGTTGGTAATAGATCAGAAAGAGTCTATCAATGTTTCCACTCTCAATCAGGATACAAACCAAAATGGCACACACTTGTCGAACACACATATTATGAATACTAAGTCACTACCACAAGTAGGGGACAATTCTTGCTCCTTAGTTCATGTGGATCCGGAGGACCTTCTAAATTGCAGTGATAACAATTTTATCTCTGATGTGTCAATCTTAGCACCAGTGGTATTAACCGAGTTGGGGAAGCATGTCCGATTGTCTTTGGGCCCATCAACTCCACGTTCACTACTACCTCCTGGGCTTGACGAAGTATGTTTATTCAATCATGCTAGTGTTCTTCCCAAGTGCTCTGAGGGGACTACTTCGAGTAAAATGTTAAACTACTCCTCTTACTCGGCTTCTCCTGTTACTCATCTCAATCAAGTAACATTGAAAGTCCTCTTCCACATGGTGGCTTAAATGAAACGCAGAGATCTTCTCAGTTTGGTCAGGGGGAACATGGTTTGAGTCAGAGGGCATTTCTATCTACACCTTTAGGGGATAATATCTGGCCACTGGAACTCTCTCCAATTAATATCTGCTCCTTCCCAGTATTAACTAGAATTCTGAATTTACTGGACTGGGGGCATGATACGACACAATTTGTGATCCGGGAGGTTAAGTCAACATTAAGTGATTTATGGCCAGGATAAATATATTGGAGGGTCTAATTTTGGCCTGTGGTTCCAAAATTCTTAATAAAAATGATGGGTTTTCTAAGAAGAGAGCTTGCAGAGTATCAAATGCATGCCAGACACAAAGGATAAATGAGAATTCCTCAATTCCCCCTGTACAAGTATCAATTGCTGTCCAGACATCCTCAATACCAGTTGTAAGGAGCTATAATGAGTGTAGGCATAAACTGGAGGTAGATGACATTCAGGAGTGTGTCTGCCATTATGTAAATACATCTGCAGAGCATGTACAGAAAACAAATGGGGAGGTTGTTTGGCACATTGTGAACTCTAATGTGTCTAAATTGGCTACCATGGAAAGGGATATTTAGACCCTGTTATGCTCCATTGGAAGGGGCCCTTCCACAGAGATCATGGAAACAAGGGTGCGTTTGAATCAGGGTGTGTTAGATTCTTCTTCATGATTAGTCCAACACCATTGGTGGATTTAATATCGCAGAGACAAACGACTTTGGAACAGGAGTTGGCAAACACTTCCATTTTACAGCCAGAATCTTCTAATTCTCCATCATTAACTATTCTTAACTCCCACAGAATTAGACACAAAGAAAATAAAGCCAGAAGAAAAGCTAATAGGAACTCTAATAATTATATAATATAATCTAATAATGGTCTCGGGAGGATAGCTCAGTGGCAACGTGCTCGCCTTGGAAGCTGGACCACACGGAGCAACACAGATTCGATCCCTGGGTCCGTGCTTAGAAACCTCTGGGTATTAAGCACGTTATAAATAACCTATCATAACCTATCAATTGCAAAGAAAAACCCTAAAAACATGCATGCTGCTATAATCCATGGACATAACTCTACAATACAAAATAAAGTCTAAGTAATATGCCGATGGAGAATGTGATCATTGATCTGAATACTATGGGCAGCACGGTAGAAAAAGGGGATTATGTGCAGACTGCCTCTAAGGGATCCTTTCAATCTATGGTTTGTGGTTCTATTGAAAAACAATCTGGAAAACAGGATGTGAGGGCATCTGTGTGTTCCCTCACTTCAGGTGAGATAGTTTCGTTACCCAAACATAAGGTCTTGTAAGTTGATTCAATGGTCTTGCCATCTCAGTTTATTAACGGAGATGAGGAAACAAAACAGAGTAAACTGTCCTTGTCTTTTACAGTGTTGGGTAAAAAACCAGGGGGGTGCCGTAAAGTCAGTGGCTACCAATTCAGCTTCGGATGTGGTTGATTCAAATTCTACATCTATTACTGCTCATAAACGCTGTTGCTATGGAATTATCATCTGTGCCTATGTTATCTCCTGCAGCTGACCCCTCTATAAATCATCAAATTGGACCAAAATCTGAGACCTATTCCTCAAGGATCATGGGATCGGAGAGTGATTCAGAAATTAATGGTACTGACAAAATAAATAGATTGTGTTCATTGGACCTTTTCAAACAAATACCAGATGACATTAAATGGGTTAACCTGCCTCAGAGTAACAATAATGGTATGCTTTGTAGGTACCAATCTGTCATTATTTCCAGACTTATATGGGAGCAGCACCAGAATGTAATGACCTTGGGCTATAAGCTGTTTATTATGGACTCCTTGGAGGATGCTAAGGAATTCATTTTGTTTCATGTTAAATTGCCCACTGTTATTAATAAAGACCTTCAACTGGGCGAGATAGAGTTGGCTACAATGGACTCTGTAGCAGCTCAAATATCATGATTAACTAACGTGGGTCAGGATTGGTCGTGGGTAGAACCAGCGATAAAACTTTTATGGCACTCCAATAGGGTCTTTCCCAACTCTATCTTTCGATCATTCAGTATAACGTGAAGGTGCTAGGCTATAAAGACTGCATATATGGAAACTAAGGCACAATAACCATATACTCTAGTGACACAGAGACGCGAGGTTCGATTTCCAAACAACAAAAACAAAGAGGTGATGGCTGGAAGGTTTAGAATGAATCTTAACCACTGGCGTTGCTCTGGGCAACCCTCCAGACCACCGTTCTTCGCCTGCCAAGCCATTACAGAAGGGAAAAGACCATATGCAAATCAGGCTTGGCCCCACCCCAAAAGGGGCAGTCCAGCCCGAACTGCTAGGTCACATTCCCTCTGCACGAGACCACAAGCATCCCCAAACATGTTTCGCCCTTGTTGGGGCTCATCAGTGAGGAGTAGCTTGGGTCTCTAGGCCCAGCAGGCACGGGACCCACGTCTGGGCATACCCGTCCCACTCGGGGTGACACAGCAAAAACAAAGAGGTGATGGCTGGAAGGTTTAGAATGAATCTTAACCACTGGCGTTGCTCTGGGCAACCCTCCAGACCACCGTTCTTCGCCTGCCAAGCCATTACAGAAGGGAAAAGACCATATGCAAATCAGGCTTGGCCCCACCCCAAAAGGGGCAGTCCAGCCCGAACTGCTAGGTCACATTCCCTCTGCACGAGACCACAAGCATCCCCAAACATGTTTCGCCCTTGTTGGGGCTCATCAGTGAGGAGTAGCTTGGGTCTCTAGGCCCAGCAGGCACGGGACCCACGTCTGGGCATACCCGTCCCACTCGGGGTGACACAGCAAAAACAAAGAGGTGATGGCTGGAAGGTTTAGAATGAATCTTAACCACTGGCGTTGCTCTGGGCAACCCTCCAGACCACCGTTCTTCGCCTGCCAAGCCATTACAGAAGGGAAAAGACCATATGCAAATCAGGCTTGGCCCCACCCCAAAAGGGGCAGTCCAGCCCAAACTGCTAGGTCACATTCCCTCTGCACGAGACCACAAGCATCCCCAAACATGTTTCGCCCTTGTTGGGGCTCATCAGTGAGGAGTAGCTTGGGTCTCTAGGCCCAGTAGGCACGGGACCCACGTCTGGGCATACCCGTCCCACTCGGGGTGACACAGCAAAAACAAAGAGGTGATGGCTGGAAGGTTTAGAATGAATCTTAACCACTGGCCTTGCTCTGGGCAACCCTCCAGACCACCGTTCTTCGCCTGCCAAGCCATTACAGAAGGGAAAAGACCATATGCAAATCAGGCTTGGCCCCACCCCAAAAGGGGCAGTCCAGCCCGAACTGCTAGGTCACATTCCCTCTGCACGAGACCACAAGCATCCCCAAACATGTTTCGCCCTTGTTGGGGCTCATCAGTGAGGAGTAGCTTGGGTCTCTAGGCCCAGCAGGCACGGGACCCACGTCTGGGCATACCCGTCCCACTCGGGGTGACACAGCAAAAACAAAGAGGTGATGGCTGGAAGGTTTAGAATGAATCTTAACCACTGGCGTTGCTCTGGGCAACCCTCCAGACCACCGTTCTTCGCCTGCCAAGCCATTACAGAAGGGAAAAGACCATATGCAAATTAGGCTTGGCCCCACCCCAAAAGGGGCAGTCCAGCCCGAACTGCTAGGTCACATTCCCTCTGCACGAGACCACAAGCATCCCCAAACATGTTTCGCCCTTGTTGGGGCTCATCAGTGAGGAGTAGCTTGGGTCTCTAGGCCCAGCAGGCACGGGACCCACGTCTGGGCATACCCGTCCCACTCGGGGTGACACAGCAAAAACAAAGAGGTGATGGCTGGAAGGTTTAGAATGAATCTTAACCACTGGCGTTGCTCTGGGCAACCCTCCAGACCACCGTTCTTCGCCTGCCAAGCCATTACAGAAGGGAAAAGACCATATGCAAATCAGGCTTGGCCCCACCCCAAAAGTCTGATTTATTTCAAAGTATTCTCAGTCGGCCGACTGGGTGGGGTCTAACGTCTCGCAACGTGTGTACCCAGACCTCGTGATACGCAAGAGAGCGAGCAACGCTCAAGCAACAATATATATACATAACATGTAATCTCTGAAGGCAATTCAAAACGCCCCTAAATGTATTGTTCAGGCTAGGGTTCGATGATTGACAATCATGACAATTATGACACGTTGTGACAAGTTTCTATTCCGTCTAAATATAGTTATTCTAGCGACAGCAGCAGAGAAAGCCTTTTGTTATGGAAAACATAAAGCTCTCAGTTCAGCAAGGACATAATGTTCGTAGGAGAGAAACGTTCCTTAGCACGTTATCTACGCGTTTCTATTCATGAACCAAGGGTCAGACAGTTCTGAGGCAGAAAATACCAGTCTCTTCGGAGGAGGACTGCTAAAAGAATATAATTCATGCTTTAACTGCCTATTACTACAGTGTTTGCAAGACAGGCCGGCACCTGGTCTGCCGATTAGATGCGGCTTCTGCTCGCCTCCAAGGACTTTGTGAGGGAGGGAAACAATGGATTTCTGTATCATTTGACATTCCTGTCTGTGTTAGTCTTTCAGCATGCAGGCCGTGGTCTCGCACCGTGCATGAGCTTCGAAGCATTGAATACATTTTGCAAAAGTGTTTTGACAGAAAGGAAAAAAGCAAATGGCTGATATTTCACAAAATGGATGCCCTCTGGTTACATTGACGATTCTGCGATTGCAGTGTTTGCCACATGATGCGATTGGTGTCCGGCCAACATAGTATACATATTATACATACTATAGGGTCGTTTCTGGTCTAACAAACCCTCCTTTTGGCCGTAAGCCAAGAGCATCATCCATACATCGCATCTTCATCTGACCATGTGTTTAATTCTGAACTATGCATACTACTATAATCGTCATCAGAAATATTAATTGCCATAAATTCTCATTTTCGTAGTGTTCACCTTCATTTAATATGTAAGGATGTTTTGTTTTGATTGCATGTGCACATTTCCATCCCCATGTTCGCAGCAGTTCCCAAAACCATGAACTTATATTCAGATTTCAACCTCCTGTGGGACACGAATATCAGAACTCAGGACATGCAATTTCTTGATTGCTTCAAATATCGTGGGGGGGGGGTCACTTACAAATACACAGCACACTGACCCCACGATTTTTGCATACCCCCCACGATCGGCCATTATATCAAGGACCATTCTATTCTGAAGTGCCATTAATCTGACTGCTTTCTATTCTAGTGTTGTCATGATTCCTGCCCCTCATGTCCCCAGCCCTCCAAGATGTCAGACTGGAGCCAGGACACAATCTCCTACATTGCCCCGCACAGGCCTCTCCATCCCTCCAAAGACCCACTTGCAGTCAGACTTGGCGCTTGTGGCACCAGACTCACTCACTCCCATAGGATAACATTGGGGATTGGACTTGTAGTGCATTGATGGGGACAAGATGGATGCCCCCACATTTTTTCGGTTCCCAGAACTGCATGTGCAGTCTAGTCTTTTGGGTGTGGTTCAGCCCAGAGACACCTGGGATACCCAGAGACTATTTAAGCCATGCCCAGGCTGAGAAACATGCTTTGCGTTTTCTGCACCTGAAGCGTGACACTCAGATCGGTCTCCAGTAGGCCTGCATCTTTCTTCAGCGCTCAGCTCCTGCAAGAACAAGAACACTGTTAGGAACAGCCTTACCTTGCTGCGCTTCTGCCCATCATTCCTCGCTCCTTCTGTTCTACAGGCATCTTCTGCGGTGTCATTCCCATCCCGGCAAGCTGCTTCCTAAGGAAAAGGTAAAAGAACAGAAAAAAGGCATTAGTAAGCATTCAGCAAATCTTCACTTATTTTTAAAGACTGCACGAGCTTCCAACCCTTGCCTGAATCCCAGCCGCTCTGGGGGAACTCTGTCTCCGGGACTTCTCATCCATCTGCAAGAGGGAAAAGACACTCCAGGTTAGCATGGAAATATCTAGAGGGGCCACATACCGTGCTTACTCACCGCATTTCTTCTTCATAACCGGCATCCACGCTGAAAACGTCGCGGCACCTAAAACACACAGAAAAAGAACTCAGTTCAATACATATACGAAAGGGTCGCTTCGCGCATCGCGCTCTCACTCACCTTCAGCACTAATCATTTCAGCAGCACGTCGCCATCCCCGGACGCCGGCCATCATCTAAGGAAGGAAAGGAACGAAGTTAGAGAATTGTTTAAAAGACTCATTATACTTACCTGTCGGACTCTTGCCAGTGAAGTAACTAGGCAGCAATGAGCCCGCATCAATCAACGTGCGCCTGCGCTGAAAGCAACACAGAGAGCACACTTTCCAAGAAAACAAGGTGAGCTGTGGATCAAAGGGAAGGGTTGGACCCCGGAGAAGAGGGGTTCAAGCACACAGAGACAATAGGGAGTTAAACTCTACCAATCCTGTGTTTCAGGCCCCGTCTCCAGTCGAGTAGACTCCAGGGAAGGGTTCGAGGTCGTAAGAGGTCAGAACAGGCTGAGTGACGTCCCCGTGGATACCAGGTGAGTGTTACAAGTGTCATATTATAGAGTATATCTGTAGTTCCATTTATCGTTTTTTCTAACACCCTGGACAGTTTCCTTATATTCCATGAATGTATTTCTTGTCCCCAAAATGGTATAAATGACTTCGCTATATCGCCTGCAATCAGTCCTGCTGTATCATCTCGTCGTGGTCTAGATCTAGATAGTTTTGATATTTCAGAAGTTTCAGAAAGAAATACACCAGGAAAAAGTACACCCAAATAACAGGTCCCTTCCCAAGTTCTAGGTAACCATGGATAAGCCTGATCTCCACATACAAAATAAACAGAACCTCCTATATATAATGGTTTCTCTTCTTGCCCAGATACGGCAGTATTCATGCATCTAGTAAATGTTCCTACAGGATAGGAACCTTTTTTCCGTAAGCAAAACTGGACAGAACGTGGACTGTGATTAATAGTATAGGAGGGAGGCACAGCATCTTTGTTTCCTACTGGAGCCATGTTAAAAGTGATTAAGGATTTGTAAGGCCTGGAAAGTCTATCTTCTGGATTCTGTATTACCGTGTTTATTTTTCTTGCGCTTGCAAATATGGAACAGCCTACTGGTTCCAATACCACTCTTTCAAACTCATTTATATTTGTTTCATCAAACTGACCAGTATCACTGTCGTTCCATTTTCCATAAAATAACGCTCTCAATGATGCATAACATGCTGTATTAAGTGGCAAAGGATGTACATACCAACCCATTCCTTTCCTACCATGCTGGGGTAAATGGGAGCAAACCCAACATTTGGACCTATTCAAGATAGCATCGGTCATATTCATAATCAATAGTAATGTATTATTGTCATAACCTTTTCTATGTTTCACTTCTTGTGAGGGGAGAGTATAAGAGAGCACATGTACTGGGCTGCCCGTAGTAGGAGTATTGGTGGCAGGCAAAAGAGAGTTCAAAGGATGCACAGTTTCTAGATACCAGAATATTGGGAACAGCGTAATCAAAATGCAAAGCTGTATCATAATCATTATTCTTTTCAAACCAACGTTTTGTAAAAGTAGAATTAGTCTCCATTTCTATAATATCAACAGCATTGGTGCAGGAAGAAGCAGGAGTGAGTGTAGGCATTGTCTGTAATGTTTATCTCAGGAAATGTTTTTCAATCTTCGACGCAGAAAAGTTCTCCACAGCAACACACATTAACAGCAAAGCATTCAAGTAGAAGCAAAGCGTTCAAGCCAGTTCAGGCTAATAAATGACAGCAAGCTGATGTGATTCCACACAGAGCTCCAAAAAAGTCAGGAGCAAGCATCAATTGTGTCGGTACCATGTGCCCCCCGCTTGTCCCCACGGGTCGCATTGGTCCTTCACTTTCAATGGTAGCATCGGAAAACCGCGTGTCAGCGCTTTCAATTTGATGCAGCTTGATACAGCTCATACGCTCCTTTTCCCTAGGCCTCTGTTCCTACTTCATCCATGTTGGGAACAAAGGCAGAACAAAACCGCAGATCACTTCCGATTTTGTGAACGTAGATTGTACCTTATGGCTCCAGGTACCGTATGATCGATGAACAATGCACTCTCATTTCCAGATGCAGGATCAGTGCCAGCTTGCGATGCAATGAGTGATGATGCAGCAGTAGTCGGACAGGGTTGAGGCACCTTTTGTCTTTCGATTTTCGTTGCAATCTCCCCAGGCCCTTTCTTGGGTTTAGGAAGCACTTCTGGCAGAGAACTGGCGATGGTATCTTCGTGATCAAGTGCAGCTGTATTTCTTTCGATGTCAGGATCAGGCAGCTCTTTCAAAGGAAACAGAATTCTTTTTGTGTGTGTTGCGTGGATCCAGGACTCGCGACCATCGACTCGGACTGCAGTCTGCGTAGCAAGGAGCACCTGGTTGGGCCCCTTCCATCGCGGTGCGAGTGAAGATTTTCTCTCAAAATCTTTAATCAAAGTCCAGTCACCAGGCTGCAGACAATGTCCTGGGCCAGTATATCTGACAGGAAGAGCCTCCTGGACCTGCTGATGAATTAAATGCAAGTTTTGAGTTAACTGTTTACAATAGTTAATAAGCAATGGGTATTCTATGTCTCGCAGCCGATTTGGCTGCGGAGCATTCCAAACATTTGCTGGTCTCCCCATTATTATTTCATAGGGGGAGAGTCCAGTCCTAGCTTGTACAGAGGTTCGTATGCACAACAAAGCTAACGGCAATGCATCAGGCCATTTCAAATTACTCCCCTCACAGAGTTTACTTAATTTATTTTTCAAGATGCCGTTCTGGCGTTCCACTAAACCATCAGTCATCGGTTGTCTGGCCGAATGGAATCGTTTGTCAGTTTGGAGGCCTGCACAAATTTCTAATATCACGGCTGCAACAAAGTGCGTACCGTTATCTGACCATATGACACGTGGTAGGCCAAAATGGAGAAATACTCTTTTAGCATAACTTTAGCTGTGGACATAGCTGTACAATCTTTCAGGGGGTAGGCCTCTACCCATTTGCTAAATGTGCAGACCACCACGAGGACATACTTATAGTTGTTAGGCAGAAACCTGTGCAGTTCCCTTGGGGACCACTGCAAAAATTTTAAGACCACAGGTGTTAGCAGTAAACCCAATTGGTAGCAGTCTGAACACCCAGATTTACCTGGTAGCTGTGGCTGAGCAGTCAGATTTCTCTCAAGAATAGTTAGGCAGTATATAGAGTATACACATTAGGTACAAAAATACAGTAGCACAAGCAAACATTGACCAGAGCTTTGGTATAAAAGTATATAATTATTTATTTAAAAACACACTTGTAAAAATACACTGGCACTAATATGTCAAGCAAGTTCAAACACGGTCACTAAAAAATGTATACACCTCCCTGATTAATTATTTGACAAGTCTAAATTACGACACCACTTATTTGCAAAACGGAGGTGAGCGCGTAACCTTAGATGGCACTCAGTTTAAAAAGGGAGAGAAAAGGCAGAAATAGGAAAACACACAATACCAACACTTTTTAAAGAACCACAGCAAGTCAAGAAAGGCAGGGTCTACTGTAGAGCAAAAAGTTCATAGGTCAGACCCACTCTTGGAGAGAGCAAGGCGGAATGTGCCCAAGATCACACAGTTGAAGTACATTTTAAAATTCTTTGCAGATAGTTCAAAAAGGAGTTAGATCAGTTCAGAAAAGTTAGTTAACAGGTCCGAGATCACCCCAGGATAGAGAGTCAAGGGAGACCAGGCGGGACACAGTACCTGAAATTGTGAGAAAGCTCCAGCGGGGACAGTTGTTCCTGGCAGCGGGTGCAAGTCGGTGCTTCGTCCAGGGGAAGAGAAGATCTCGACGTGGAGGAAAGCTGGAGGTCGTTGCAATGCCAGGGAAGAAACCAGCCGCAGAGTTTCCCGGTTAAAAGGTACTACCCTTTTATTCGCGGTAGTGGTGAAGCGTGGCTATCCGGCCGCCGTGGTGCTTGGCACGGGCGATTCAACCACGAGACGATCCAGGAAGGTGAAAAAGGCGAACTGGTTAACCCCACCAGCTCAAAGGAAGAAGACTCTCCTGGAAGAAGATCTTCTCTGTCGTTGGGAAGTGGTGAGTTCGGTTCAGCAGGGCTCCACCGGTGGTGTCGTCGTTGCAGGTCGGCTCAGCTTCTCCCTCTTTGTGGCGACTTCTGAAGTTCCAGTCCCCAAAGCCCTGCTTTTATGCAGAAAACCCCCATTCATCAGTCCTAGCTGTCAATCAAACATGCTAAGTGGTGAGCCGGGCGGCTCACCACTGGGCCAATCACACAAGAGTGCGACTTGA
Organism: Ambystoma mexicanum; assembly: GCF_040938575.1. Lineage (NCBI taxonomy): Eukaryota > Metazoa > Chordata > Amphibia > Caudata > Ambystomatidae > Ambystoma > Ambystoma mexicanum. The sequence goes on along the minus strand of NC_090927.1, from coordinate 380,819,391 downwards.
GTTGCAGAGGCACCTCAGTCCAGGGTGCCTATTCTCCCCTCCCACACATCTTGTAGACCCAGACAGAGTGGCACCACTTTTGGAGGCTTCTGTGCAGAAGCCCACCAAAAGTGGAACAAAGGGCTCGACTTGGGTTGGAGTTACAGAGGCGAACACAAATGCCATTTTAAAACCGAGTCCTGGCAAAAAGACCCAACCGGGGAATAAATGTTAAATAAATAACCCGGCGGTATCTTTAACATTGCACCCAAAAAAGTGGTGCATTTAAAATGAATGGGAAAATCCCATAGGAAATATTCTGGTGGAATATTTTGCGTGGTAACCACTGCCACCAGCAAGAAACTCGAGAAGGGGGGACTGGACAGTGCCCCCTTGAAAAACAGACCCAGGGGCAATCAAATTACCCTTACCAGTACTTCCACAATATGATGGTTTGTACTGGTTCTGTTCACAATTTAAGACTAGTAAAGTCAATGGTGACTTTACATGCCCCGGGAGACAGTAGTCAGTCCCAGGGTATGGAATCTATGTTTGGGGGCCAGTACTATACCCCTGTGTTACTGCACTGAGGGTGCTGTGTAACACACTTACCAAAAACACATGAAGCCCTATGGGGTAAAAGACCCCATAGCCCATAAAACACATTACAAAGTCAAAGGACATTCTCAAATCATGCCTAAGAGTGGGAGAAAAAGAGTCTCACTCTTAGCAGGAGAAAAAAATAAACCCCAAGAATCCAGCAAAGCTGCTGGGGGACTCACTAGGTTTGGGAAATTAGCCTATACAGAGAATTCTCCCTAACAATAGTTTTGGCACCTTTCCATTTCTATGAAATCAAAATGGATGACTTCAAACGGCATAGAGGACGGCATAGAGGGGGGGGGGGCAAAACTTCCTGTTGGCGTTGCTGTTCCTTTTCCAATGTTATGTTGTAAACAAGTCATGCAATTTTGGACCAATCGTCAGCAGTTTTCCTAATATGTGGATTCTTCCATACTGTATCTAGATGTTGAATCATTTTCTTAGCACATATGTGTGTTGGACTGTGAGCCATAGTGACCATTGCCATCGCATAGGCATTTGGCAGCATCCACCTTTTGTTCTCTTTGTCCACCCAACAACCTTCAAAGTCTAATTCTGCTGGACCCTCAGACCATGCTTTTATTTCATCTGCAGTAGCTTCTGCTTGCATTTCCTTCACTGTGGCAATCACATTTTCTATCATGCAGGGTACTTCTTTCCTTTTTTCAACATAAATGTTTGTGTGTAAATCAGTGGCCGTTTGTTTCACAAGTCGGTCTGCAAATGCGTTTCCTTTTCCAACATCACATGTTACTTTCTAATATGCTTTGCATTTAATTATTGCTAATTGATTGGGAAGTGCAAGTGCAGACAACAGTTTCACTATCAAAGTGCCATGTTGGATTTTTGTTCCGTGCAATGTCAGGAAACCCCTTTCAGCCCATAATCGACCAAAATTGTGTGCCACCCCAAATGCATACTGACTGTCAGTATATATGTTTACATTAAGATTTACAGAAATTTCACATGCTCTGGTTAATGCTATTATCTCAGCGGCTTGTGCTGAGTTGTATGGGATTCTTTTGCTTTCTACAACACTTTTCAGTGTAGTGATGGCATATGCAGCAGTTGATGTACCATTGGGTAATTTAAAACAAGAACTGTCACAAAACAGTTCTCCATCTGGCTCTTTCTGTGGGGTATCATTTAGATCAATTCTTCCTTTTGTCTCTTGCTCAGTATCCATTAAACAATCATGGGGGAATTCTTTTCCACCCCCTGTCTCATTGGGAGGGGGCATTAACTCGGCCGGATTCAAAGCGCAACACCTCATAATTTGTATATGCGGTGCAAACAGGACAATTTCATACCTTGTTAATCTAGCTGATGTAAGGTGTTGCGTCTGCGTTCTATTTAAAATAATGACCACTGAATGGGGCACCATGACGGTTAAAGCGTGACCTAAAACCATACCCTCTGTTTGTTTTACTGACACAGCAGCTGCAGCAACAGCCTGCAAGTTCGCGGCAAAGCAAATGCAACAGGATCCAACGTGGAAGAGAAGTAGCCGCATGGTCTATTTCTCCCTCCTTGTTCATGAGTCAAAACAGCGTAAGTACAACCATTGTTTTCATGCACACATAATTTAAAACTTTTGTCATAATTTGGTGTGCCACAAACTGGAGCTGAACATAATGCAGCTTTGAGCAGGTCAAATGCTTCTTGACATTCCATGTCCCATGGCAAAGGTAAGGTAACATCTTTCCTTGTCAATGCCACTATCGGTTTCACAATCATGGAGAAATTGGAAATCCACTGCCTACAATATGAAGCCATGCCAATTAAAGCCCTGATTTCTTTCTGCGTATTTGCAATAGGCATATCAGAGATGCTTTCTATTCTTTCTGGTGTCAATCTTCTTCCCTCCTTCGAAAGGAGGTAGCCCAAGCAGGTCACTTCCTTTCGACAATACTGGAATTTCTTTAGTGAAGCTTTGTGTCCATGTGCTGCTAAATGTGTCAATAATGCAACTGTACTTTCTTTACAAATGTCTTCAGTGTCAGCTGCTATCAATAAATCGTCAATGTGTTGTAACAAAATGCAACCTGTTGGTAGTTCTAGCATATCTAGTTGTTCTTTTAATGCTCTACTGTAAATACTCGGACTTTCAGTGTAACCCTGTGGAATTTGTGTGAATGTAAATGAACGTCCTCCTAGAGTAAAAGCAAATAAATATCTGCTATTGGGATGTACTGGAATGCTAAAAAATGCATTCTTCAAATCTACAACACTAAAATACGATGCAGATGCTGGAATCATAGTCAAAATTGTAGTCACATCCAGGACTAATCGAACCTGCGGATCAACAACTTTATTCACTCCGCGCAAATCAATTATGAAACGGTACAGTATGTCATTACCTCCTTTCTTGTAAACCGGAAGAATCAAACTATTGCAAGTGCTACCAGAAATTTCTTCAATTACGTTTCTTTTTATCAAATCTGACACAATGCATTTCAATGCTTTCTCCCCTTCGGCCGAAAGTTTATATTGCGCAATACGCGGCAATGTAAATCCTTCTTTCAAAAAATGTTCACAGGCTCTACTTTTAAACAACCAACATTATTGTTGTTCACTGCCCATATACAAGCCAGTACTTTACTCAATTCAGTCGATAATGGCTTAGGTAAAAATTGAGATACAAGAGTCTTCTGTGGCGCTATCGTCAAATACACTCCATCAGGAGAACAATAAATAACGGCATTCAATTTCTTCAACAAATTTTATCCCAACAAATTTTCACCGCAATTTTTCTTCCAAAGAAATGGCCAAGATTCAATGAATGGACCTAGTGTTATAGGTACTGACTGTGACACTGGACTAATTACTGGTGTACTTGAGAACCCTACTGAGACATTTTCATGCCCTGAAAGTGGTATATCTGGAACCTGCTGATCATCAATCGAACATTTTTGTGCACCTGTGTCCACTAAAAATCTGTGTTCTCTATTCCCAACCTTCATTGCTACGTAGGGCCCTTTCTGGTCTACGGGAATAGATACTGGTTCCAACCCCTGTCTCGGGCTGTCCTAGTAAAACAATATATCGTCAGATGTAAAGTCACCGGTGTAATATGCATTGGACTGATTGTCAAAAATATTTCCAACATTTGTGCTGTTTCACTGTTGGTTCTGATTCTGATTTTGATTCCCCTGGTTATTCTGAAATTGTGGCGCTCTTTGGTTTCTATTCTGTCCTTGTGTTCCCGGGCGACCTCTATTCTGTCTTCTCGGGAAAGTCCTATTCCGATTCTGTATCTGCGGGCACTGTGCTCACCAATGGCCTTCCTGTCTACAATAGGCACATTGATTAATCCCTATTGGACCACCTTGCATGTTGGAAAATTGGACTCTAGATTGTGCATTCCTGCCACCTTTATTATTGTTTCCTACTTGCTGCATCAATACTCTTGTTTTCAAATTCCCTTTGTCCCTTATTTCTTTTTCCTTCTTTGCATTTACTCTGTTCTCATAATACTGGGCCATGTGTAATACTTCACTTTGTGTTTTTGCTTGCCATACACTTTCAGATGTCATCTTTAAATTTTGAATTTTCGGTAATAATCCTCGCACAAACTTATCAACAAACAATCTCTTTCCAGGTTCAGTACTCAAGTCTTGACCACTAAAATCTGCAAATACTTCTTCAAATCGATTAAAATAATCAGTTGCTCCTTCATCTTTGCCCTGTAAACAAGCAGTTAATTGATCCCAAACTATTCTCTTATCGGGTACCAAAGTTTTCAATTTTTCTACTATTCGTGATGGTAAAGCCAACATAACTTGCGGCGGTTTTTCTCCAGCCTTTCTCTCACCATCAATTCTAATCAAATGTTCCCATGTGTCACCTAACATCGTCGCATCATTTATATTTCTCACCTGTTTCCATATGTCTACAGGAAGAATCACAGGAAACAATAAATCAATGTCACTCAATGTAAAAACACAAATTCAAAACAGATTCAATTTCTTTATAGAATCCTGACAAGTTTTTTCTAATGTCAGGGATCGTCTGCCTGATATTATTTACCTCTTGTCTAGAAAAAGGGACATGTCCAAACTGTGCAGTATAACGTGCCTCTAACGTGTGCGCTGCAACAGTTGCGGTGGCTGCAACTTCTACTTTCGGGACAAACATGGGAGGCACTTTCCTCATGGGTAATTGCGGACTAGGTGTTTCTACACTTGTTCATTTACTGAGCAATAAAGCTAAATCAAGAGAAAAAGCAGTAATTCCAGTTTCAGGCGAAAACGCTCTTTTGTAAATCGTCATTAAATCAGCAGGACAACAAGTCTTATTCTTCATACATTCATCTTGCAAATACTCTACCATGACCTGTAATACCTTTCTCTGCATTTCTGGTGTATACTGACTAAACATATCATGCACTTCAATTGGGGAGATGGCGGCATCTGAAATCCATCTAAGCGCATCTCACGTACAAATTCTCATCTCTTCACTAACAGGTTTCAACGGCGGAAAAAATTGTCGCTGGACATCTGACATATACCGTTTATCTTTCTTCATTACTTCTCTATGCAATCGATCAAGCTTGTGCTTAAACACAAATATTCGGCCTACATGTTCTCGTACTTTTGACGCATTATATCCCAAATGAGAAAGAACAACCAAATCACGCAACTCCTGCGGTGCCAATATGTCAGTAAAATCACTCCAGATTCTCACAAGATACTTCCCTGTGCATTCTAACAATACCTGCTGTTCCCCATGGCCTTTATGATCAGACATGGAACTTTGCACAGCTGCTTCATCGCCACCTTCAACATATGCTTCTGCCCAATTTCTCAGCTCTTCTTTCCTGTCTTTACTAACCGTACTACGAGCCACTCTACTGCTTCCTTGCGCAGGCCCCATCTCTGTAGAACTGCCTATTAAAGCAGCCAATTCATACTCTGAAGTCTCAAAAGATTGAAAAATCCCACTAAGCAGGAAGAAAATCTCCCAGGCATGGTTAATCCTTACCCTTCTTTTACTTAAGGCGTTTGATCTTGCAAGAGCAACACTCAATCAATATCAGGACGTTTAAGAATCGGGCACTACTCTCCTGATCAATCAATTCGTCACTCAGGACGCAATTCCTCCGTATACAGAAGCAACCAAGAATCGTCGTGACTGGGTGTCTGGCTCAACCTGCGTCGTTCCAGGACCCTCGCCTCAATGCTCCCTGAGCGCTGCTCGTCGATTAAGGATCGGCTGTGTACAGATCTGCAAAGGAGTCTCTCATCACTTCTACAGGGGCGCCCTGAACACCTTTCGATCCAGGCTCGACGGCTTCATCCTCGAGTTGTTTTTGCCTTCTTCAAATTTAACGTGTACGAATGAGCAAAAGCGGGAGGGTCCCCATTTGGGCGCCATATTTGCTAGGCCATAAAGACCGCATATATGGAAACTAAAGCACAATAACCATATACTCTAGTGACACACAGACGCGAGGTTCGATTTCCAAAGAAGTCTGGTTTATTTCAAAGTATTCTCAGTCGGCTGACTGGGGTCTAACATCTCGCAACATGTGTACCCAGACCTCGTGAGACACAAGAGAGCGAGCAACGCTCAAGCAACAATGTATATACATAACATGTAATCTCTGAAGGCAATTCAAAACGCCCATAAATGTATCGTTCAGGCTAGGGTTCGATGATTGACAATCATGACAATTATGACACGTTCTGACAAGTTTCTATTCCGTCTAAATATAGTTATTCTAGCGACAGTAGCAGAGACAGCCTTTTGTTATGGAAAACATACAGCTCTCAGTTCAGCAATTATATCATCTTCGTTGGAGAGAAACATTCCATAGCACGTTATCTACGTGTTTCTATTCAAGAACCAAGGGTCAGTCAGTTCTGAGGCAGAAAATACCAGTTTCCTCGGAGGAGGACCGCTGAAAGAATATAATTCATGCTTTAACTGCCTTTTACTACACCGTTTGCAAGACAGGCCGGCACCTGGTCTGCTGATTAGATGCGGCTTCTGCTCGCCTCTAAGGACTTTGTGAGGGAGGAAAACTAGGTATTTCTGTATCATTTGATATTCCTGTCTGTGTTAGTCTTTCAGCATGCAGGCCGTGGCCTTGCACCGTGCATTATCTTCGAAGCATAGAATACATTTTGCAAAAGCATTTTGACAGATAGGAAAAATACAAATGTCTGACATTTCAAAAAATGGACGCCCTCTGGTTACATTGACGATTCTGTGATTGCGGATTTTGCCACATGATGCGATCGGTTTCCGGCCAACATAATATACATATTATACATACTATAGGGTCATTTGTGGTCTAACAAAGGAACGCTTGTGGCATAAACAATTTGAATTCTTGGTTTCATAATCCAGCTCTAGAGATCAAAGCAATGATTTGATGATCCAAGAAACAATGGTGAGGTCAAATTTTCAGCTAAATGGACATCAGACATATACTTGCCCTGCCACTCAAGCTGTTATTGGTCGTCCTAGTGGTGGATTAGTAATACCATTGATAGAAATCTCAAAATTGAGACTCTAGTCCATTCTTTGGACAGTCTTTTAGCTGTTAATATGGATCCATTGGAAGAAAATAAATTGCTATTATCACTAGTGAATGTGTATTGGAACCCAGCAAAATTTTAATTAGAAGAGTTCCTTCAAGAATTAACACATCTTTTTGAGAATTGGGTCATCTTACATCCTAATAGTTAGATCATAATAGGTGGTTATTTTAATTGCTATTGCTCAGAGGGTCTTAAAATCTACAATGACGCTCTGTTCGAAACAGCAACCTCCAAAAGTGGACATAAAGGAAGTATATGGGATACATATCTCGCAGAATGGTAGCTTTGGCAGTTAGAAATGTGTGAATTAAATCACCTTCCTAACTATTCCTGGCATAGAGGTGGCTCTCACTCAAGGATAGATTATTTCTATGTATCTTCAAATATCAAATTAAATTGTGGATATATAGATATTAGAGATCCTGGTGCGGGTGATCATATGATGCTTGAATTTGATTATGTAAAGCAAACTCACGTGTTTGAAATAAATCCCGGATTGTCCAGGTAGCTCGCTAAAATGGAATAACAAATTTAGTACAGTATTCATGAATCTGCTAAAATCAGAAGTCCGTTAGTCTGGAGTACTATATAATGAAAACATGTATTATTCGACAGGCACAACCTAATATCAGAGATTGTGCTATACTGTCTGAAGACAACTGTTGGTTAAAACAGGCATAGTGTCACAATCCTAGACTTGTGACACATAGATCCACAAAGCCAAAATCACATGCCTACGATAAGGAAGTTGCTTTGTCTAAATGTGCTAAAAATAGAAAAAATTGACATCTTCAAAAGTTGAATCTTCCACTAATACAATATAAAGAGGAAAATAGCTGTATATGCCAGGCCCATAGGAATCTACTCAAATCATTGAGGATTGGCATTTATACAAACAAAAATCAGGCCATGATCAAAAATGTGTGCAATAACAACACAAAAGCCTTTTAGTCCACCATGTACCAAACTGTTGGGAAGAGTTGGGCAATATGGAATCTCATATCTCAGAAGAGGTCTGGGTCAAATTCTATTGGGAAAGATACAAATTGCCACAAACATTCACTGCTGTGAGCAATCGCTGTGAAGGTCTATGTCTACAAGGCCCTTGCCACGGGCATGAAGAAGACATCACGTGGGCAATTAACAAACTAAATCCATCGAGAGTGGCTGGCCCAGGTGGTATTCCATCATTTGAATTGAAAGAAGACCCCTTACTTTGGGCATCCATACTAAAAATATTTTTTTTAATGATATTTATCACAAATTCTATTTGAAACTCGTGGTCCCAGCTGCTTGTTATTCCAATCTTCAAAAAAGATATTCCCTCTACTATAGGCCTATAGCCCTTACTGATGCCTCATTTAAGGTGTTTGCATATGTGTTTCTTAGGGAGTTGGAAAGTATTTTGCATCAGACGAATGCTCTATCACGTTTTCAGGTGGGCTTTTGCAGAACAATGGGGAATCCCCTAAATGAGACGATACTGGCACATCTTTTAGAAACAGTTAAGCATAGCCATTCAGGTCCCATATTTTTGGCTTCACTAGATACGACATCTGCCTTTGTCTGTGTAATAAGACCAATCTTATGGAATAAACTCTTGAGATTTGGAATTCCTTTGAGATTGGTACAGTTAGTGGCTGTGTTACAATTTGACACCACCTATAGAATTCTGCTTACACAGGAAGGTGCTCTAACAAGAACAATTCCGACATACACAGGGGTTAAGCAGGGCTGTTGTATGACATCCACCGTATTAAATCTTTATCTCAGTGACATCGATGAAATTTGGAAAAATTATAAAATAACTCCTGTAAAACTGGGTAGCCTAAGAATACATTGGTTGACATTTGCTAACAACCTCATTTTTTTTATAAGACGCCTATGGGTTTGTAAGCTAAGCTTACATTATTCACGCAGTATAGCACAATAAATAATCTTCAGGCCAGTGCCCTTAAATCAAAAATTGTCATCTTCACAGGATCTCAGAAGTAAAAAATAATGAGGTAGACTTTGGGCTCAGAGAGAATAGAACAAGTCTTGAAACTATGATATTTGGGGTACAATCTATGCAACTCTTTCTCTATGTGCATGTGGAAAGAGTCTCCGGGAGCCAAATTATGACCCATTCTATCTCAAATGAAGTGTCTTTTTTCTAGGGTTTGCAGGTTTTCATTGTTGCCAATCCTTGATTATTATGTGTTGAATATTGATCTGATCTTACTTTACGGCTTGGACATGTGTTTGATAGGTATTAGTGAATATTTGATCTCTATTCCAGGACGGATATGGAAAGCGGTCCTTTGTTTTGCCAACTCATTGCCCAATGTAATAATGATGCTCGAGTTGGGTCTAGTCTCTTTATCCTCAAGAGTCCACTTTAGGCAACTTTCCAATTATTCGAAATCCTACATCCACCTACAAAGTCTCTATATGAGGATCTTGGCCTAATGTAAAAGGACATTTCTGTTAAATCTGTGAATATGTATGGTGATAGAATGCAATCTCTACTCTGCACGATTAATTCAAGTGAGGAGGAACTGATTCACCGCCCAGAGAAAGTAAAGGAAAAGCTATATAACCATGATAAGTTGATTACCATTGAGTCTATGTGTACCTATCGACTGCATAAAGAGTGTGCTTGCTTTCCCAGGAAGAGGAATCAAATATGCACATATATCAGGTGATTCCCATGTAATAAAGCATGTGCACTTTATATGCGCTTTTGATCCAACTATTTCCTAACCAGGGAACGCACCAGGCACTGGATTGCTTGTAAGACACCAAATGAGAACATGTACTGTCGCTTTTGTAATTTTTCTGCAGAAGTAGAAACGTTAAACACTGGATATTAAAATGCCCACACTTTGGTCCTCTTGGGTCACAGACATTTGGTGATGATATGTCGATGAAATCTGACTATTTTAATAATCTTTTTTGGTCAAGGCTCAAGTGGGGTGACAATGTTGCTCTTGTTATAGCCCTATCTCCCTTTTTAGATGCTATGAATTTTCAATTGTTGGGACAGGCACCTTAGATCAAATGAATAGGTTGCTGGAAGTCTGTAATTAGTTTTTGTCTTATTCTTATATGATTTGTTTTAATGTTAATTCAAAAATGTTGATAAGATTTTAAGGGATGTTGTTTTAGATGATCGACAATTTGTAGATGAAGAATGCTGAATGATTATTGTTTTATTCTGTAATGAAATGATATTGAAATGTTAATAGCCTGTTAATTATGGTTCTAAATAAAATTATATATTTTTCTAAAGGTTGATTAATTCAGCCGTATACAAAAACAAAGAACATTTAAAAAAAAGGTAAACGCCAAAGCCCATCCGTTCGATTAAATCGTCGATCCGCGGCATGGGATAATTGTCAAATTGGGAAATGTTATTCACCTTTCGAAAAAAAAAATGCACAGGATCCAGGTGTTGTCAGGTTTTGCTACAAGCATTATCAGGGAAGAACAAGGACTTTGGAATGGGTCGAATATGTTAGAGGCTCTCATCTTCTCCAATTCTTGTATGATATGATAAGATAGTTTATTTGTATAGCACCTATACACAAGTATTTCAAAGCGCTTCAGGGCAGGGGAGGGAGCAAGGGTAATATACAATTACATTCTTACAAGGCCATGAGACCTTAGGAATGGGTAATTAACTAGTGTACAAGGCCTGACGACATTTCTGATAATGCAAGAACATTGACAATGAATGAGGGAAGGAAGGGGGGAGTGAGGGACAAACAATAGCTATCGTACTAGGCCTGATGACATTTCTGATAGTGCAAGAGCATTGACAATAAATGAGGGAAGGAAGGGGGGAGGAAGGTGAGGGACAAACAATAGCTATCGTACTAGGCCTGTCAACATTTCTGATAGTGTAAGAGCCTTAATCATGGTGAAGGGGGGGGGAAGAAGGTACAAGCAATGAGAGTTAGAGAAAGACTGAGAATATGAGTGAGTATGATGAGTAGCGGCAACACCGACAAAATTCAAGTGACCAGGTGCAAAAACACAGATGGAATGAGCGCAACCATGATTCAAAAGAACACTATGAGCACGACAAGATTCAGAAGTCCAACATGAGCACATCAAGATTCAAGAACATAATAAACACACCATGAAGCAAAAGTCAATTTATGCATTTAGCATCACAACGAATGATGGTACCTCCGTAACATGGTCAACAGTTTCTGAACTTCGGAGAAGGCAAGTTTATGGCAGCAGAGGAGGCATTGTAACAGGACTAGCCATTATAACTGACTGGAATTGTATGTGATCTTCTTTCCGGAAGGTTAATATGGTAGATTTGCTGGGGGCGCTGTTGCGCCGAAACAAGATGGCCGCCTGAGTGTGAAGCTCCGGACGACGAGGGCACATCTTTGCAGATTTAACCGCTAAAATAAAGCTGTGCCGACTATCACCGCTATGGCCGCGGTATAAGCTTGCAGTCCACCGACATCCTAACTCTGGGACCCGCAGACCCTCTGTGCGCCCTGCTATTGCTGTGGGAGGCGGGACGCCGCGGACGCCCGGCTCTCCCCGTGACGGAGTTCCGAGGACTGCTGATTCGTGCTGCTACTCGACGCCCCAGCGTGTGCGGCCTCTGTGGGGGAGGGGCGCCGAAGCCCTCGAGGCGCGTGTAGCGTCCCTGCTGCCAATCTGCCAGACCAGCGGGTGGATTGGGATAGCGCTGCGCCGATACGTGCTGGCGGCTGGTGCCCGGGGCTCTTGGCTCCCTTCGCTCTTGACTGCACAACGCTGCGCGACTGACCTGCTCGTCTGCCCGCGTTCCCCTCCCGGAGCATTCCGACACACTCTCTTGGCAAGGTAAGGGGGCCGGGGGACTAGCGGTGGGTGGACCCCCCCCTTTACTCTGGACACCGCGGAGGAAAACTGCGGGGGATTGCTGGGCCCCTCACTTGCGGTGACCTGGAGGGCCTCAGCCCACATTGACTCTGGTGCCTCACCGGCGGGTCCGCCCTGTGGACCTGGGTCAAGCACCGCACTCCATACTTACCGTGCGAGCTCTGGGGTTAAGAAGAACCCGGCCCCGAACTTTAAGGCCTGCCTCGTACGGTACCGGCCCCGAGGTGCGGCGACACCGGTGGCCGAACTCCCATGTGTGCTCCGCGGCTGTGAACTCAACCTACTGCAAACGGGACACTGACCCACTGGCCACATACCGACCGCCCGAACGCTCAGGATCTACGGCTGCTACCGGGCACTACGCTACTTTGCTCACACACTTTTCTCCGGGACCCCAGGCCTTTGTCCCGCTTACATCATGACTAAGGGAGCCGGTACAGGGAAGAAGCAAAGCTCGTTGAACATGTTTGCTAAAACGCCGTCCAAGCCGCCCCCCGATGATACTGAGGAGCCCCTGTCCATCTCGGCCCCATCGACCTCAGACGACTCACAGAAGATGCTGGAGTACATCCGTGATGGCTTCACTACGCTGCACACTAAATTAGACGACATGAATGGGTCCATCTCCTCCATAAAAGTCCACATCGAAAAGACAGATGGGCGTGTGGTGGAAGTTGAAACTCGACTGGGGGTTGCCGAAGATGTACTTGGCTCTCTACGGGCTGAGGTCTCCACGCTCACCGACCGTGTGTCGGCAGTCGAGAAGAAGAATGATGACCTCGAATCCCGTTCGAGACGTAATAATCTACGTATTGTTGGAATACCGGAGGACAATATTACAGAACCGATGGAGGATTACCTGGAACGGATTCTCATGACACTCCTGGACTCCCCTAAACTTTCCCCACAGTTCGCCATCGAGAGAGCACATCGAGCCTTGACCGCTAAACCTAGACCAGGCGCCCCCCCTCGGCCCATTATAGCCAGGATCTTGAACTTCCGGGACCGTGATGCCCTCCTGCGGGCAGCCAGGATCAAAGGTGAACTTACACTTGGAGCGGCCAAAATCCACCTCTACCCAGATTACTCGGTGGCGGTGCAACGGGAACGTCAAACATTTGTAGCTGTTAAGAGAAGACTTCGAGATCTAGGAGTCAAGTATTCCATGCTGTTCCCTGCAAAACTGCGTATCGAACACTCCAACAAAACCTTTTTTTTCACGATCCCAGAGGAAGCCTCTAAATTCCTGGATGAGCACTTCCCTGGCTAATCCCTTGTCATCACCAGTCCAGTCTAGAATGTTGTCTGTTAAGTTGGGCTGGGTCGGCAATAGACCGTATTTAGCCTTATTCATGATGGCTCGATGCTATGCATAAAGGCATTGAATGGTTCTCTGTTGTTATTGTTGTATTGATCCTCCCAACCATGGCCCCTTGGGGCGGTTTCATCTCACTATGTTTGTCAGTTATCGACGCCCTATCGGTGTTTTAGACTCTAAATGCACGCAGGCTTCCTGCGAGATACCAAGGCCTGGAAGGCTCATGATTATAAACTGTCATGTCTAGCGCTTATGGTAATGCATTAACATGTTATGGTAACCACCCCTTTTTTTCTTTTGGTAATACCATGAACGCTTCACATATGGATTCTAAACTGCATGCACTAGAGACTTCAGCTGTATACACACTTAACTTACCCTCTTCTGTCCGTTGCGCCACTGCTCGGTCAGCTAACAGCCCCCCAGGCGCTGGTGCCGAGAAGTTTGTTATTGTTGGGGGGGGGGTTTGGGATTCATTCCTCAGGTTTGGGGAGGGATGTGGGTGGGAACCGGGGGGAGGGGAAGTTATGTTGAAAAAGTCTTGGCGGCCCCCAGAGAAATCACACATGGCACACTACCGCAACACAGAGGTATAGATGGAGTAGAACGTTGGTCCGGGGCGCATTGGGCTGGACCAACCCTAATACGTAGAACAGAACCCGAGCATCCCCTCCATATTAATGGCGGATAGTAACATAACCTTTATGAGCTGGAATATTAGAGGACTGGGCAACTACAAAAAGATGAGGCACATACAACTTTACGCTGAGCGCCACGGTACACAAATCCTTTGTCTACAAGAAACGCACGCCTGTGCTAAACAGTGCGATAGGTTTGCCAAGCAGTGGGGATCCCAGAGGTATTACACAACTTATTCTACCCAGAGCAGAGGTACCCTCATTTTAATTCACAGAAACTTGAAGTTCAGCTGTTCCCAATCACATGTTGACCCCCTTGGAAGATATATACTCATTGTTGGTACATTGCAGAATCAAGATGTAGCTATCCTTAATATATACGACCCTAATATTGACGACCCTGAATTCTTTCTTCACCTAGCCTCGCTCCTTGAGAGTTACCCTCAGATCCCGATTATATGGGGCGGGGACTTCAACACGATTCTGGATGTCACTTTAGATAGATCGGGCTCCAGGCCTCGCCAGCTTTCACGGGCAGCCTACACAATCCTCACAACCCTCCCCCGGTTGGCAGTGGTCGACGCCTGGCGATTAATGTATCCTGACTCCCGCACGTATACCTACTATTCCTTGGTCCATGACTCCCATTCGAGGATAGATAGATGGCTTTTATCTGATATGCTAATTAGGTGCCTGACCCATCTGGCAATCCTTCCCAGAACTTTATCTGATCACTCCCCTGTGGTCATCTCCCTGAATTAGGGACATGACCTTGGAAGATCAAGGCAATGGAGAATGAGACCCCATGCCCTCCTTGACCATACCTTTGCCTCCGAGCTTGAGTCATCCATCAAGGAGTTTTTCGAAGTCAACACAGATTCAGTCCCCCTTCGAGCCACCCTCTGGGAATCATTCAAGGCCTATATCAGGGGTATCGCCCTATCCAAGGGGAGCGGCATCCTAAAAAGCATCCGGGAGGATATCGCTGACAGCGAGTCGACCCTTGCCAGCTTGGAGTCCCAATACGCGCGCGATCATTCCCCCGACGCACTGGCATCATTGGGTCGTGAACTGGATAGATTCCGTAATCTTGCTGAGCGTGAAGTTAAATTCCTTGATAACCCTCAGGCAGTTAGGCGATACGGGGAGGGAGAGCGGCCAGGCCGTGTGCTAGCCAGGTTAATTCGCCACGAGCTTTGAGCACCCAACATCCCGGCGATAGAGAGATCTGACGGTACACTAGCCACTTCGCCCCAAGACATCAACACGGAGTTCCTCACATTCTATACTTCCCTTTATTCGAAGGTTGATGGGCCCCAGGTCTCAGAAATTGACTGCTACCTGGAGGAACTCCCTCTCACGGCCCTGTCCCTGGACGCCACTGCTTCCCTAGATAGACCCTTCACTGCGGAGGAACTGACTGAGGCCATTGATTCACTCGCTGCAGGGAAGGCCCCCGGGCCGGATGGTCTTCCTACGGACTTTTATAAGCGTTATAAATCTGCCCTGGTCCCGCAGCTGCTAGCTCTATGGGAGGAGGCATGCGAAACAGGCACACTTCCCCCTTCACTCCGCGAGGCCGTGATAACAGTCCTCCTTAAACCTGGTAAGCCTCCTACCCAGTGTGGCTCATACCGCCCCCTCTCGTTAATAAATTGTGATGTAAAAATATTTGCTAAACTATTGGCAAACCGCCTGGCTGCATTCATGCCTGATATCATACACCCGGATCAGGCAGGATTTGTGCCGGGTAGGTCCACGTCCCTAAACCTTAGACGACTTTTCAACGTGATCAGTAGAATGAATCCCCAAACACAGGCGGTGGCAGTCACGCTGGACATGCAGAAGGCATTTGACTCAGTGTCTTGGGAGTATCTGTGGCGAGTCATGGAAAAAAGTTTGGCCCTAATTTTCGGTCCTGGGTCAGACTACTCTACACCAACCCAGTGGCAGGAGTCCATACTGAAGATAGGTGCTCCACCCTCTTTCAGATAGCCAGAGGGACGCGACAGGGGTGTCCCTTCTCTCCGTTGATCTTCGCAATAGCAATTGAACCCTTCGCAGATATGATGCGCCAATCACATTCTCACAGAGGCCTACGTTCAGCGGGACAGGCAGATATTGTCTCCCTGTACGCGGACGACACCTTGCTCTACATCCGCTCTCCAGAAACAAACCTCGCTCCAATTCTTAGTGACGTTACCCGTTTTGGGCATATATCTGGTCTTAAAGTTAACTGCTCTAAATCGTCCATATTCCCACTCACAGACAACACACAACCACCCTCTGACCTGTTGGGTCTTACTTGGTCCCAATCCACCTTCACCTACCTGGGAGTATCGGTCTCCCGTCACACTGGGAAACTGCGCGCTGATAATTATCAGAATTACCTAGCTGTCTTGACTGCCAAAACCGCAATTTGGGCCCGACTCCCCATTTCCCTAGCTGGTAGAATAGGAATACTAAAAATGGTCGTGCTGCCCCAACTCCTATACCGTTTCACAAACATTCCACTATGGCCGGGCGATGGATTCTTTAAGACGCTGCGCAGCATTACTAACACCTTTCTTTGGCACTCAGGGGCGGTCCGACTCAAACTGAATACGCTCACTGCTCCCAAGGAACTATGCGGCTTTGGTGCCCCTGACTTCTTCAGATACTGGGTAGTTGCTCAGTCCCAATTTGCCTCCTATTGGTTTAGCACAACGAATTCCCCTCCTCATGTCCGTCTTGAAAAACTGAAGGTCAGAGAGCGTACAATTGGTTCCCTCATTCTCAAACCAGCTCCGCCAGACCCCGATTCCTCAGATCCTGTGATAAGTACGTCACTTGCTCTTACCAAAATGTGGACAGTGGTTGCAACCCCTAATCCGTTCCATGGTGACCTCCCACTGTGGAATTTCCTCCCTGATGTCCCTTACATTCCTCAATCCATTGTTGTCCGTTGGACGGTGGCAGGTTTGTTGACTCTTAGGGATCTCTTTGTGCAAGGCAATTTCCTGGAGTGGTCGGATCTCCCCCCTGTCCTCAGGCATAGACCATCACCATGGCTACAGTACTCCTCACTTCGGAAGGTCCTAAAAGCTAAATTCCCCGAATTTCCTACAGCTCCACCAGATGACCCTTTAATAGCTGAACTCTGTACTTCCGATTCCTTCAGAAGGAAAGTATCTAGACTCTATAATCTACTACAGGTCAGGGCCGCCCCCTCTTTTATTAAACTCAGAGTGAAATGGGAGGAAGATCTTGGAGTTGAGATTGATGACGTGCGCTGGGCCCGTATGTGCGCGCGAACCCAAGAAGTATCGTACAACTCCAGGTTCAAACTACTGCAATTCAAGTTACTGCACAGATATCACCACACACCGACTAGACTGCATCGTATGTTTCATGAGACCTCTCCTAACTGCCCCAGATGCGGCGCTGACCAAGCCAACTACATTCATATGATTTGGCACTGCCCGTACCTAACACAATACTGGCAGGACATATGCTCCACTATATCAGACATATTAGACTGCACCATAGACCCTTCTCCAATGTGCTGCCTTTTTCACGACCTTCCCGGTTTGAAACGTGACTCTAGGAAATTGGCAGGCCTGTGTATGATGTTGGCAGTCCGCTGTATAGTACTGTGCTGGCTTCGCCCCAATGCGCCCACATATGCGCAGTGGCTCCGGGCAGTCACCTGGGCACATGACACTGAGGAGGCCTGGGGGGCAACACAACGCCCACACTCAAGACCTAGGGACATATGGCGCAGATTTCGTGATTACATGTCTGCCCTGGCCTCAAACTCGGAAGCCTCTTCTCCGTCCCACTCCTCTCAGTGACCCTCTATGGGGTATATACCCTGCTCACTCTGATTGCACCTCTGTCCTTATTATATGTTCTTGTGCTCTGTTTGGTTATGATGCATTCTACAGTGATGCCTCTGTATTTTTGATCGCAAACTGATTTTGCGGTATGCTTTCGCTAGCTGTGTTTCTCTGTGTGTTGTCAACCTGAATAAAGTTTAAAAAAAAAAATATATCGTAGATTTGCATCTTGGTTGACCTATCTGTTTGAGAAACCTAGTCATTGCAGGCACCTGCTTGTTCTAAGATTTCAAATGGGCCGTGTCATTTAGAGAGTATTTTATTCTCAGATGTAGGTAATAACACATGGTCCTTCTGTCCAATGGGAAAGGATCTCAGGGCTGCTTTTTAAAAATGATGTATGGCTTTCTGTTGTTCCTGTGCTTTTGTAAGACGAGCATGGACTATGGCTTGGACAGTGGTCATATGCTCTTTCAGACATTGGGTGGTCTGAGATACGGGCAATAAGTGTTCTTCTCTTTCCACCCTTGTCTCTCTCAGCATGTCCAACTCATCTCGAGGCTCTCAGCCATTCAGGAGTTCAAAGGCAGAGAACCCTAGGGGAGCTTGGTGGGGTCTTGCAGATGGCAAAACGGGCCCATGGTATAATTACGTCCATGTTTCTCCCGTGTGCTTCTACCAATTTGTGAAGGATACTTTTCAAGTTTTTTTTAAATGCTCAACCAGACCATCAGTTTGAGGGTGATATAATGAGGTCTGGAGTGTTTTAATCTGAAGAAATTGTTTGTCTCAGTCATTAGTCTACTCATGAAAGTTGTCCCTTGATCAGTAAAGTTCTCCTTAGGGAATCCAACTTGTGAAAAAAAGGTATTATTTTTATTTTTACTGAGATATATTATTCCATAAGGAAAGAGCTTTAGGGTGTCTTGTTGTGTAATCCAATATTAACAGAATGTATTGATTACCTATTCTGGAAGGTTCAAGCGGTCCCACAATGTCGAGACCAATCGATGAAAAGGGAATGTCAATAAAAGGTCAAGGTTGGAGTGAGCCAGGAGGAGGTGTATGGGCACTGTCTTTTGGCGCAGGGCACAGGTGTGAACAGTTCCTTTCGTCGGCATATATACCAGGCCAATAGAATATATTCACCACCTGTCCGTGTGTTTTCGCTGTTCCAAGATGTCCACCCGTTAAGTGGGAATGGGCTATTTCTAACATCGTTCTTTGGTGGGTTTTGAGGACAACAATCTGTGATATGGGCAATCCTTCTGAGCTTATATCCCCTCTATATAGGAGGCCTTGTTTAATGAAGAAGAATGGACTCTCCTTTTTTCCTCCTTTCCACCTCTGAAGCTGTATGTAGAATAGGCTCAGCCAGTATTGGATCAGTTTATTTAATTTAATTTAATTTTATATCGTTTTATTGCACGCTGAATATCCGACAGGCACCAGGGCGTGAATACGCTGGGCGAACGCAAATTCGGAGATGATTTCTGGTTCTTCACCCTGGGAAGTGGGTTTTAATATTTCCGATGACAGTGTGGGTTCCTCATCTGCCTCTCCAAATCCTTTTTCACTTTTTTCTGTTTTATCCATTTGGGTGCTTTCGACAGTCCTATGGAACCAAGCCTTTTCTAATATCCCCTGGGCTATTTTCTCTCCTATTTTGACTTCCATTATTCTGTACTAGGATTTTCTCATCTCCCCTATAGTTGGGATCCACCACCCCGCCAAGACATCTAAGCCACCTCTCCACCCTAACCCGAGGGCAGCCTTATATATGTTCCTTTTGGGGGAATTAAAACTAGGTCTTTGGGGAGTAATAGCTGGTCTCCTGATTGCAACGTTTCTTCTCGACTGCTAGCCAAATCAAATCCAATAGATTCTTTGGTGGCTACAGTCGGATTGGAAGCTCGCTCATTTAGTTTTACAAACTCAAGGCTCCCCCAGTTTGTATCAGATGAGCCGGACCCCATACCTGACACCATAAGTAAGGGGTCAAGAGTTAGACTTGGACAGAATGGCATGTTTGTTAGTTGCTATAGACTTTTATTTCCAGAAAATAATATGAAGGGTTCGAGAACATCCTATCTCTCCCTAAATCTAAGAGGTGTTTCCCAGCCTCAACAAAACTAAGGACCGTCTTGTTAAGCGGGATATCATATTATGCCTCCTTTATTGTATATATTGGCCTAAGCCCAGTCGCTCTGTGAAGAAATCCGCATTACAAGGTTCTGACCTAGGATTGACCTAGCTGCCATTTTGGGAACATCCGCCATTTTGATTTCCACCTCAAAGTCATCTGTATTCTAAAATGATGGACAGTGTTCTCCTGCTCGTAACCTTAGCCGTCCTGACCTTTACACAGGTTAATGCCTAAACTGCCTGTAGGCTAAATGTTTGGGTCGTGTAATAAGACCATGTCCTATGTTTGACCTGAAGATCAAAGGATTACTCGCACCAACAAGTCTGATCCGCGGGCATACATTGAATACAATGTTTAAATACTGATTGTGAGCACTTGTTGAACTGCATTGTATAAAACATGTACTAAGGCTTAATGTCAAATTCTGAGATACACTGTTGCCATTGTGACTTGTTCTTTTATAAACTAGACGTAATCCACATGCATATAGTTGGACTAACTAGAGGCGAACTCGGCACGCACCCTAGTCTGAAAATAATTAACTTGCAGAGGGGCTGGACATTGCGATTGAGAATTGTATAAAAGATGAGAATATGTAGAAGTCCAGTACCTCTCACTTCTCACACCGAAAGGGCTGGTATTCGTTGTGATGTACTGAGGGCCAGATAGCTATCTGATACTTTGTTTCTTTGTACACTGTACAGTTATTTGAATAAAGATCTGAGAATCTTTATAAGCCTGTGTTTGGTGTATTTCCTTTTGTGGTACTCAGCCTCGATATTTCTCTTTTGCTTTTACAGTCTGAGTGAGGATGTTTAAACAAAAGAGCATCCCCCGTCCTGTGTCCGAAAATCCAAATCTGACCCTTACACTCTAAACTCAGTATAATGAGTATCAGGATACTCTGGTATGCCATACACTTGTAGCTTGTTTCAGAAGTTCTCAACATAAGAGTTTAAGGTGCAGAACATAAGAATAAAATGGTGCCCCACCAGGAAAGGGGCAGCCCTTCATCTTGAGTCCTTTTGGCAGTTCAAAATGTCTCTTTATTAAGTTTTAATAGAATCTCACAATGGCATGAGCCTTCCTTTGTGTTTCCTTCAAACATTCATTTTCTTTACACTACCTCAGCAGATTCAATTTCCACCACCAGTGTACTCTCCTGCCAGGGTATTTATGACTCTCTCTTCAATCCTTAAAAGGGATATACATTTTCCCTTTTATTTCCACAACTTCAAGTTTACTTTGCTTTCACACTCCTAGGTTACTCCCTTGCCAGGATGTCACTTTAGTACTCTTCTCACTCCTGGGTTGCTCCCTTTCCAGAATATTGTTTCACTCCTTGCTTCTGGTTTACTCTCTTGCCAAGATATTGCTTTGCTTCCCACCCCTGGTCTACTTCTTTGCTAAGGTATCACTTTACTTCTCACTCCTGGTTTACTACCCTGACAGGATATGACTTCACTTCTTATTCCTGGTATACTCTCCTCCCAGGATAATGATTCACTTCTTACTCCTGGTATACTCTCCTGCCAGGATATCACTTTGCTTCTTGTATCCCCCTCCTGGGTGTGAGTCTCACACTTTCTGTCTGCCTGGTGCACTAACTTGCCAGGGCTTTCTCTTTCTTGAATGACTTTTTCTTTCATCCACTTCACAACAGATTTCCACAGTTGGGTCACTAACCCCTTTTCAACATACTTTATCTCCCGTTTCCAAGGGCAGGGTCTCCAACCCCTTTTCTACTCTGTTCTTAAGTATCACAGTTCTCCTTTTTACAGTTTTGGTTTCCCTTTCACCTTTAACAATGTTCATAAGCACATCACTGATTCCTTTGAAATATTGGGTCTCTGACCCACTTTAACCAATGTTCTCTTTTTTATCAATTCTGTTGTTGCTTTCAGTGACTTTCTCTTGCATACTCTGCGTGACACAACATTCACTGCTAGGCGCCCTGGTAACCCATTCCGTGGGCTTACTGGATGTCTCTGGTGGTCCTTGCGTCTCCCCTTTGGCTTTTTGTTTGGTGTGCTGACTATGCATTTGTCCTGTCAGCCAGTCTGTGTTCACTCAGGTTTTTATTAAACTGGTCAGCACCTGCTGCTCCCGGTCACCAGGTGACAGGCTGCTTTCGGTTCGGTTCTTCCTCACACCGTTCGATTGAGCCTCCGCACTACGATTCACAAGCTTCTCGCTTCAGGTGTCCATGTCGGCGTTCACACACATTGCTAGGGCTCTGCCACACTCTCTCTCCATTGCTATCAGTGGTGTTTTAAACGTCCGGCCATTATTCAAAAGCTTCCAAAGACTAGAACGCAGCGTTGGCTTACTGCTTCTAGGCATCTTCATTGCTCCATCTTTCTTCCTCTTCTCAGTACTTAAATGGGGTGGAGACAAACAAGGTATTTGTCTGGAAAAGCATGGAGTTTCTTCCTCTATGTTGCAATAGGCCATACAGGTGGCTTGTAAAGCTGTATGTGCATCAAGGGGATTTATGATTGCCAGATTATGTTGATCTATGATGTTCCTACCTATCTGGAGTTTTGCTTACCCCAAGTGATCCTGCTGCAGACAGCCACCCCAGGGGCGTTATCAGGAAGCTTCTTCCCTTCCCTGGCCACATAAGAGAAGCTTCCCTCCAGAGAGTCAGTGGCGATATCGCCAGATGCGTCACACCCTCCAGAACAGAAACATTCTAGAGTTGCTCATGGCTACGGAGGGAGGCGTGTGCCAGAAAATTGGTCTGTCTTGCTGCACGTATATTCCCCAAATGATGCGGACAACAGGTCTCTGAACCATGCGCTAGGGGCCCTCCACAATTTGAGGATTGCCATGGCGAAAGAAGCTGCAGTGAACGCTGACAACTGGTTCAATTCCATGTTTTAAAAATAAAATATCCTCAGAACAATGCGAACAATGTAGTTGCAATATAATAATATGCAAATTCCTCTTACTTTCTCATGGACGACCGACGCGTCTCCCGGGACATAAATGCAGAGAAAATGCATCAGCTGAATCACTGAACATTCCTAGAGTTTCTACCGAGGCCCCCCTCTCACAACAATGCTTTTTATGATGTGTTGTCTTTTGTAGTTCATATGGCTATCAGGTTAGGGGTATTTTTGTAAGCACCCAATTTTGGGCCACCTTGAAAGGGTGTTAGGGTGTAGGTTGGCAGAAGGTGTGATCTACATATGGCTCCACCATGCATGCCATCTGTATTGCATTAGAAGCCCAATGCACCTAGATGGTGCCCGTTCCATTTTGTTTTGTGGCCTTTCTTTGTCTGTGTGGACAATGAGGCACAGCCGAAATGGCTGTTTTGTTGATATTGGCTCCACCTGAGCCCACTAAAGCACACTCGCTTTAGGCTTTGGATGAATCAAACTGGTTTAAAGACCGTGTGACATCCCAATATACATCCTGAGTGGCAGTTTCTCATTGGCTTGCAGGGCTGGCTCATGCCAGACCCTGATTGAATTTGTTAACAGTGGGAGACCCTGTACAATCTCACTTTATTCTCTGAAACTCCAGAACACTGCTGCTGAGATTGGCTGATGTTAAGGATCCTGGTTTGGCCATACTCACTGGACAGTGGCTCCTTTATTCACGTATTTCTGCTTCTTCTTTCTGCTGGCCTCCCTTGCTGGGCTTTTTCTTTAAGCCCTTTTGTCTTCTTTGCTAGTTGAACTGGCTGTCATTTCTGGATTCTTTCATGCCTTCAGTGGTGCATCCCTGGTATCATCCTTCTTGGTCATAAAATGTGCTTGCTGCTGCTCTGCATCAGTTTAATTGTGGGACATCCTGATCCTCCTCTAGCCATTACCTCCTTTGAGGGAGCCTTTTCTTGCTGTCTGGCTTTACCGTCCTGAACTCCTGGTGGAACTGTGAACCTTGATGGGTCCTGCAGAGTGCTCCTCTTGCTACGGGTTGCTGCTGTTGTCTATTTTACCTCGTGGGTCATGTATCTAGTTTTATATGTGTAGGCATACCCCATCTGGCTCCTTTCTGTGTTGTATGTTTGAGTTACACTGACTGTAGACCCCAACAGTCAATAGCCAGACCTATATCTGACACCCAAACCCACATGTACACAAGCTGTTCCTGGGAGGAATTTGAAGCAGCAGCAACAGTGAGAAGCTGATCCAGATCCTTGGACCCTGCTCCCATAGTTGGTTCCATTCTCTAGGATCCCCTGGGTTTAGCAAAGGGTGGATTTTTAAGCCCCCCTCGTACCATTGATCTCCGTTGACCATAGTACCGTTGGAAGTCTCTGCACCTAGCCTTTTTTGGTCTTCTGGTTCTTAAACCATGGACTGGAACTCTTATTGGGGTTCCTTCAAGCTCCCCCATAATGTTTCTATCTTTTTACCCATAACCAAAGTTTTCCCATTGGGCTTTTCCCTAGATTCCTATGGGAGAAACGTTTGCAAACATCTAAAAAGTAACTTTTAAAGGTAGTTACTAGAATTAAGACATTTTCCCTTGCTGAGCCTTGCCGTAGTGAAAATAAAGAAAATACTCTGAGCAACCGGCGCAAGCAACTAATTAAAAAGCACAAGAAGTGGAACTAAAACAATTAATACAACAAAGCAATTGAGCTAAAGTATTTTGGGGAAGGGAAAACAGAATATAATTTAAACTAAAATATCCTGAGAACAATGCAAATAATGGAGTCACAATACAAAAGTATGCAGCTTCTTCTTACTTTCCTATACACCTTATCTTGCTAATATAACAAAGGAAACTAAACGGTCCAGTATTATGGAAGGCAATAATTGTTACATTATTATTTCTGCTATCCGTGTTTAGTATGACATTGAGAACTATCTTCAAAGAATGTGTGCATGTTAATTTTTCTATGAGATGTGGAATGTAATCAATTTGTTGTTGATTGTATCACTATTTTATAAGAATGTAATCTTTCTTCTTTTTTCTTACTTCAGTATGTCTATATTGCTTATTGCCCTGTACATATGTATAAAAAGTCATATTTTGTCATAGTTATATTGTACTAAAATAAATAGGCACAAATAGAAACATGTTACCCCCAAAGAATTTCATTGTAGCTTTATTTTCCACATCCTGAATCCTAAATGGAAAACTAGACGTCCCAGAATACAAAATAAGGCAAGCCTGAGCAATCCTCTGTTTTACACTACTGTCCTTGAAGCACTTTAAACCACACACAAATAAATTGTTTAATAAGGTCACCTGGGGTTAGACTGAAATTGTATATTCAGGTGTCCTGGCTATAGAGATTGTCACAAACTTCCAGCTTGCTTTTAAGAAAGATCGTCATGCCCTGTGGGCTGTAGCGATTTGGGCAATGGGACTTGTGGCATTGGCGGTTGCCTTGGCGCCCGACTGCTGGACAACGGAACGCAAACCACGATCCACACCTTTCCTGGCAGCATCATCGTCATCACATGCTCGGGTGCGCTGCCAATCAGGTGCTTTGAATACGCCCTGTCTATCAGCGTGGATGTAAAGTCTCCACTTTCTGGAAGACGTGTGCTCCTGGCTCAACAGGAAATAATCTTGAGTAGTGTTTGTTGCACTAGCTCTTTCATCTCCTCTTGTCTTCTTGGATTTTTGTTGGATCACCATCTTGCTTGTGATGACTTCAGTGCTTTGGTTTTCCTCTCTGCCGGAATGCTTCTACTCCCTTATTTTCATGTCTATTATTCCCTTGGTTTTGGGAACTGGGACTTTTTTTTACCTCTTGGGCCTTTTGCACCCTGTTTCTTTTGAAAACTTATTTTTAAACTGCTGCATCTGGATAATATTCCCGAATTTTCTCTTCTCCATTCCACGGATTCTGTATTCTCTTTGAAGTCTGCCTTCATCCTTCTTTCTTTTTTGGTCCTTTTTGCCCTGTTACATTCCTGTGTGTTGGACTATGACCCAGGCGGGTTCTCCGGTCTAAGGACATTTACCATCTTTGCCAATTAGATGCCCACTTATGTTTCCAACATCTTCCAACCTACCTAGGTTTGGACATTGGGAATTAGAGTAGGGGAAGGTGAGTCTCCACAATTGGGACTGAATATTAATATACACTTTTCTCTATTTATTCCTTACAGCGTAGGGGAAGCTGTGAGGCATCCCTCTGCCATTTATGCCTATCTGTAACTAGTTTAAAGGGGTGCAGTTGTGGGGAAAGTCTACAATCCTCGCGGGTGTTCCTCATATTGTTCCAAGGGCTGACGGCAGATCGAGGATTGTACAATGGACACATACTCTACTAACAACCCTGTCAGCATCCTAATTCAGGCCCACTCTACCCTCTGTGTAGCTATGACCATTGCACATGCGTCTCTTGATCAGGAAATAGACGAACTACAGAGCCATTTGCATGCTCTGTCTGCTGATGCTGATGTTCAGGGAGAAGGAGCAGCTGCAGCAGCCATCCCTGTAGCAATAGGACCAACACACTCTGCTACACCAATTCCTGTAATCATGCCCCATCCATTCCCTTTGTCTCCACACGAACTGATCAGTGGGGATTCTGTGTCCGATAGGACTTCCATTAACCAGTGCAGATTGCACTTCCTGTGTCAACCATCTGCCTTTCCCAACTCCACTACTAAAGCAACTTTTGTTTTGTCCCACTTAAGAGGTTTAGAAGCTACCTCAGCTAACTGACTGTTGAAAATGTCAACCCTGTAATTTCTGGTTTTGAGGCCATGTTAGCAGCCTTCGTTAAAGTATTCAACACCCGGTTCAAGGCACAAGCCCAGGATCTTTCCTTGTTAAAACGTACCCAGGGCAAACAGGGGGTGATCGCATATACTGCACAGTTCAGCCAGTCGGCTGCAGAAACTTGTGGCCGCAAGGTAAAAAAGCTACTGTGTTCTACAACGGTCTTTCCAAAGACCTCAAAGATGCCCTGTCACTGGTTCCATCATGTCTCATCACATCTCCTGAATTATTGGGTCAGCTCCTCACACATCCTGAATTATTGGGTCAGCTCCTACACTTTGATGTACCGATCTCAGAACATAGGGGCATGCATTTCTAACAGTTCTGTAGGCCCTCTGAGTAGGGGGTTACCATGTCATCAACAGAGACCAGTGACATCCCAGAATACATGCAAATAGAGAGCCTAAGGGTGGGTCTCTTATGCTCGAAGAGAGAGAGCGTCAGAGAAGGTCCCATCTTTCTTTTATTTTGGGACAAGGTGGAACTTCAGATGTACCTGTCCTGTTAAGCCATTGAAGAAGATGGAAACCCTGA
The DNA here is from genome assembly GCF_040938575.1 of Ambystoma mexicanum. Lineage (NCBI taxonomy): Eukaryota > Metazoa > Chordata > Amphibia > Caudata > Ambystomatidae > Ambystoma > Ambystoma mexicanum. Next base: position 380,792,227 of record NC_090927.1, on the reverse strand, counting down.
GATTCATCCACAACAAAGGCCTCCATGGTGAGTCCAGCACATATATGGCCTGCAATCCTTCCGGCGTCCAGCCGTCTCTGTTGCATATCCAAGCCTTTCTAACAATCTCAATGTCCTGGTCAAATACTGAATTCTGGAACTATTGAGAACTACATGGATATATCGTTTGCTCGTAAGGAAGGAATACCTGCCATACAAAAAGAGGTGCAGGACCCCATAAAGGCAGTGGACAAGATTCCGTTGAGTTCCGTCTGTGCGGTGGAACAAACTGTTGCTATGGGTTTGAAAATGGTCCAGGGGCAGAACAAGCAGATATTGTTTGACCTGATTGCAGCCCCCACTGTATTTATTATTCTCAATATTCCCTTGTTACAGGAACACAATCCTGTCATTAATTGGACAAACAACGAAATCGGATTCCCTCCTGTTTATGCCAATCATTCTGAGGGTGACACAGTAAGCTATGGAAGTCTTTGTCAAGCTTTGTTCTCTACCGGTTATGAGGATGGGGCTATTGACCCCAGTCTCCCTATCCACTATCACAATATGGCCAATGTTTTCAGTAAAAAGAAGACAGAAACTCTGCAGCCACATTGCAGCTATGATTGTCCCGTAGACCTTGTGTAAAGGGCCCAAATTACTCATTGACACATAAGAAGGATGAATTGCAGAAACACTATTTATTGACCGCACTGAAGAACAGTGTCATCTGTTATTCCTGGTCACCTAACGCACAACGCAGCTTTTTTTGTACCAAAACGTGAGGTGGGGACTTCAGACCTTGCAAACATTACTGGCATTGGACTAATGTGACTATTAAGAATCAATATCCACTTCCTTTTATCTCGATCCTTCTGAATCCATTACTGGTAGCCAACAAGCAGGATTTTAAGGGCAGCCTTTAGCTTGATAGTATTTTCCAGGGTGATGAATGGAAAACAGCCTTTTTGTACTAAATACTCGCTGTTTGAATACCTGATAATGTCCTTCGGGCTCCGTAATACCCCAGCAGTGTTCCAGCATTTTCTTAATGATGTGTTCAGCAATCTGCTGGACCATTGTGTTGTTGTATACTTTGATGACATATTGATATATTCGGAGTCATTTTTCCAACACATCAAACATGTGCGCACTGTACTGCAATGCTTACAAGACCTCATTCGCTATGTGAAAATTGAAAAGTGTGTGTTTCAAATCACTCAGGTCGAGTTCCTTGGCTTTGTACTGACTCATCGGGGCATGCAAATGAGCTCCACCAAGTAAAGGCCTTACTGGACTGTCCCACACCCAACCATGAAGGCCTTGTAGTCATTTTTACGCTTACCAATTTCTAAAGGAAATTTTTACAGTCCTTCTCTGACACTGTGGCCCCTTCCATCTTATTTGTCGAAAGGTCCCTTTTCGGACCTACTAGAGGCCCAAGCGTCCTTCTCCTCTCTGAGGGAGACTTTTATTGTTGCTCTGGTACTTCATCACTCGAATCCGGATCAGCAGTTGTGGATGTGCTTTCTCAGAGGTGTACACAAACCCATCCCCTGTATCCTGTGGCCTGCTATTCACAGAAACTGACAATGGCAGAACAAAGGTATACAGTCACAAAATGAGAATTGTTACCCATCAAGTGTCTTTTCAGGAGTGGAGACATCAGCTGCAGGGAACAAATCACTAAGTGCTCGTTTATACTGATCACCGGGAACCTGCAAGCCTTGGCCTCCAGTAAATCTACTAACGCTCATCAGGCGCAGTGGCATCTGTTCTTAACATTATTTGACTTCCTGGTCATGTACTGCCTGGAATAGTCGATGCCCTCACAAGGTGTGGAACCAGAGAGCACGAGCCGTTGCATGAAGAACCCATAATTTGTCATGACAAGGGCCCTCATTCCGAGATTGGAGGTAGCCATGATGCTATTTGCGCCATGGCTGCCTCCAATACCGGGTCCGGCACTGGTCTGGTTGAATGGGGACTTACCGGGAAATTCCGACCTGTGCGGACCCGTTAAGTCCCCATTCTGTAGACCATTCCCCATTCCCATTTGAGTCCCCATAGGGCTCAATGGGAATGGGGAAGGTGCTAATAACGGTCCCTCGAATAGCAGGCTCGTTATTAGCGCCCTGGACCCTTAGAGGGACCCGTAAAGGACGTGTGGTCTGACCACACGTCCTTTACGGGTCCCGCTAAGGGACCTCGGAATTGGGCAGTATGGATTACCGGCACCGGTCTCCTTACCGGTGCCCGGTATCCCTTACCGCTCAACTCATAATGACCCCCAAGGTGTTATTTGGTTGCACTGCTACGCTTCCTCTGCTTGGTTCCCTAAGAAAGTGGGTTGTCTGTCATCAGAATCAGGTAGAAAGCATGAAGTTAGATGTATACAATTAGCTTCCCGTTTACAGGGATGTCTATATATACCTCAGGAGAAAGACGCGGAACAAGCCTTGCACTGTTGCCATGATTGCAAGCTCTTTGTTAATCCTGGGAAATGGAAAACCATAGAACAACTAAAAGGTGGCGTTGGTGGCACAATATGAAAAAAGATCTTGTCAAATATACTCTACATTATGCTATTTGCTTCCAGTGCAAAGGAGAAAAAAGACACCTGTTGGACTCCTACAGACCATACCCATTCCACACAAACCCCGGCATATGGTCACTGTGGACTTCGTAGTCTAACTGCCTAAAATCAATGGCCATGATACCATTTGGTGGTGTTTCACTCATTCACCAAAATCAGTGATTTCATGCAGTGTCAAGGAATCCCTTCTTCTCCGTCTTTAGCTGAACATTTCTTTTGCCATGTATTACATTTCCTTAGGCTGCCCTTCACCTTCTGGTTTTGGCTTTCCCTTACATCGAAACTCAGTATAGATGCATGTTATTTCTCATCTTATCACCCCCAAACAGACAGACAGACTGAGAGGGCCAACCAGACTATGGAACAATACCTACGGTGTCTGTGCCTGCAACATTAGCGGAACTGGCTGTCCCTCGCAGTGTTGGCTGAGTTTTCTTACAATAATTCTGTCCACTCTTCTGTAGGCTTATCTCAGTTCTATGTTATGTATGGGCTACACCCGAGCATGCTTCCAATATCACTACCAATTCCCACTGTGGATGACTCATGCATGCAGCTTATCTACAGCAACCCGGAGCAAGTCCTTCAGCATCTAGAGGTATCACAAAAGAGAACAAGGTGACATGGAGATGCTTGCCCCCAACTGGCTCTGGACTACAAATGTGGTAATCGGGTGTGGGTTTCCACTGCACACCTTTAAATCCTGGCAGTGAGGGAGCTCCTTTTCTGTTTTGTGGGCTTACGTGTCATCACTTGACTTGTCAATCCTGTGGCGGTTAAACTGCACCTCCCCAGGACCTGGAAAGACCATCAGTTTTTCATGTCACTTAAGCCTTGTTCTGCTAGGGCTCGCTTGTCATTTAGACCTCCTTCCTAGACAGTGATGGGCTCTAAGGAATGCAAGGTGCATGCTGTGCTTGATTCACACATTTTACATCTCGTCCTCTGTTATCTGCTTGATTGTAAGGGCTTCGACCCTGAGGACAGGCAATGGGTATTGTAGAGAGACCCCTCAACGCTCACACCAGAGGAAATGCAACCCACTAGGGAAAAAGGCCCAGCAGAACTCTTGCAAGGGCAACTAGGTGTTCTCAAAAATACAAGTACGTGCCAGCAAAGAACTCTGCTGCCATGAAGCGCTCTGACCAAAAACAGCATAAACAATGGGTTATAAGGATAAACAGCGTCACAAGTGACGTACATCACATAGGTTACAAATCCATGTAGCCGGTTGGCGCGACCCTATACACATATAGCCTGCTCCATATGGGATGCCAGATGATTGGGCCCAGCATCTTCTGTCCATCTCCTTCCATGTGAGGATCTTCCACTTCCATCATAGGGTACAAAGTCTGTAATTGGCAATTTAGTTACACAATTCATTATTTTCATAGCTCTTCAGTGCACCTGGTACCAATGACATGAGTGAGGCGGATACTTTCAAGGTCATGATAACTTCTTCAAAACTATGTGAACCCCTTCTTCAATCCCAGACACGCCAGCGCCTCCACAACTTTCCCACCTGCAGTCCTTAATTTGTTACCTTCACCCCTGGCATTTCACAGCACAAATCACATGAACCGACGTTGGGGGCAACCTATCACCGTTCTCTGATCTTCCTGATCGATTGGCCATTTTATAGTTTTATGGCCAGGATTCTTGGGCTGCTCAGTGCTCTCAAAATCTTGTGTCCTGGACTCGGGTCTCTGACTGCTATAACTTAGAAATGTGGACTGATGAATGCCTAATGCCCTCACCCTCTTTCTCATGAGATGACTCTTCAAAGATTGCCTTCGGCCTTCATTTGGCCTTGCAGTGCACATTCCTTCTGGGTTACATGCACTAATGATAAGAGACAATGGAGAATTGTGTGTCTTCAATTGAATTAACCTTCTGCAGGGCTGCCAGAGATGTATGCACACCCTGCTAACCCTCAGGACAAAATTAAGCATACTGACATAGCTGTGGCATTACGCCTCAATTAAGAAAATTGCGTCTAACCTCTAAAATGGAGTCTCAATACACATGTGATTTTAGTACATAAACTCACTTTGTTTTTACTACAATCTAGCTTCTACATGCTACCACTCAACCCCCTTCATTCTCACAGTTCCCTGACAACATCTCCTTCTACAATCACCTCATTTGAAATCGCTGATGGGCCTGGGACTTCCGCCCCTGCTCCCCAACATTCCCCCTTTAATTAATTCTATACTAACAAACTCCTTTGCATTCCTCTCAGCCTCCTCATACCTCCATGTCCCTTTCTTGGGCAACCACACTCTACATACTGAACGCAAACTTTCTCTATCCTCAGCGTACTGCTCCGGGGTACAAGTGAGATACATACAGCCCCCATATCCTTCTAAGTCAGCCCAATGCTCTTCATAGTTCTCAGGATCAGGTGGTGCCATAGTAACTGTTCACACGGGTCAATTCTTTGCTCTATTCTAACCATGTGGGGCATATTTGGGACATCTGTTTGGACCTGCCCATCTTTTGTACCATGACGTGCACTGCTTACCCACATTGAAACCATCATCTTTGCAGTATTAGGGATCACTTTAGCACTGTATTGAAGTCCCAACTGGCAAATACAGAGGATTACCAGCACGAACATCACCACCAGCACTAGTATCTTCACAACTGCTCCTATCCACGACAGTGCCCACGAGAAGAGATCATCAAACCAATCACTCTTATGAATTTCTGCTTCTGTCTGCATATGTTTTCTGAGGGTGTGTACGGCCTCTATGATCTGTGTGAGAGACCCATTTGCAGCATTGTTTGGTGGTACGTAAAAACGCTCCCATCCATGGCTTTCAGCAGATTGAGCACATACCGGTTTTGCAACGTTATTGACCGGATGGCCCTCAGTTCAAGTTTGATCGTGTTGAATCCTTGTTCAGGGTAATTCACCAACTGTATCAGTTCCGATCTAACTATTTGCAGCCATTTGGCATCGGCCACTGCTTGTATCCATGGTGCTAACAGAGAAGCAAAAATTGTCTCTTCTTTATTGTACAATCTATTTTGATGGGTATTTCATAGAGCAATTGAGCTGAGTTTTTTGACATATAGTTAGACCTCTTTTTCCGCTTTAAAAGTATGTTTTTCTGTATCCTATAAGTCCTCCTGTGACACAGCTCATCACAGTCTCTTCCCACTGATTGGCCACAAAACTCACTCCTTCCAGCTGCATGTCTGGTCTTTGTAGGCACTTTGGGCTCTTGGCATCACAAGGTGTATGCTTTGCGCTTGGAACGTGCTTCACAACCTACATAGTGCTAGATGGACAAGACATTGAGCATCCAAAAACAGAACCACTTGTGGTGTTAGTACCTTTGGAACTCCCGATGCGTGTGGTATTAAGGAGCAAATATAACCACTCCCATTTGCCCTCTGTTTCCCCACTGAGCTCATGTCTATGTACCAACTGTTACTCATTTCTGCATGGTGCGCATCCTCTATCATGTCAAAACCTAATCCTCTATATTCATAGTATGTGTTATTCTTGGTCTGCCTTCTAAAGCGTTTTAATATGCTTGCATGTGGCACATATAACTTTGCATCTGATAATATATTCACATTTCTTTTTCCTGTCATCACATTACAATTTATTGGTGTATTTGTGTCAATTCCCAGTATTGTTATTGTCCTCATTCTGATATGTACACCCGTCCATGTTACACCTCCCTCGAATATCCCCCCTTTTATATGTTCAGCCATATAAAATTTCATATTAAATATAATCCTAAACCAAACATAGTATTTTCAATGCAAAATGCATCACACGCATATATTTGGAGAAAAACACAATATTCTCAGGTCTCCGTTAAGCTGCAGAATGTACATCAGTAATAGGAGCATCAAGAAGCAATTGTAACTTCATTATTAGATAAAAAAGGGAAGGGAAAAATATTATGCTATAAAAAAGTGTAAATATGCCAGTGCATAAAAATAAAAATGTAAATCAAAACTGCATTCAGTTAAACTAAACAATTTGTGAAATTATGTATGTAATTCATATGCATATGTACAGCTGGTGAATTTGCTTTGAACATGCATACTCACTCTTATTAGACACTACTAATGTACTACTGTTGTGTTCACTAGTGGGGGTTGCAGCATTCTGAGCCTTCGGACATCAGAAAGGTGTGCCCAATATCGCAGCTCCCAGACATTCACCGCAAACGGAGTGGCATACACAACGGTAAATGGCCCGTTGTATCGAGTTTCACTCCACCTGCGGGCGAAGTTCCTTATGAACACAAGATCACCAGGAGACAATTGAAGAGGCTATGATGTCATTAAAGCAGATGCAGCACTGGTTGTTTCTTCAATTCGCTGTGGTGCTATCTATTGAGAGATACATTTGATTGATCTAGTCAGTCAAATAATCTTTAAATTCCTTGCACACAACGGACACTGACCTGTGAGCATCAGAGGCCTTCCTAGCAGGAGATAAAGGCATGTGCATTCATTGACTTGTTACCACCTCATGTGGCAATAAGTGATGATCTTTACAGGGCTGCATGAGCAAACTGAATAGTGCTAGGGGAAGACAGTGCACCCAGTTTCTCTGATGGGTGGCACACAACTTAGATCATTTTGCCTTTAGCAAGCCATTGATCCTGTCCACAACACCGTTGAACTGGGGTGGTAAATTGGACACATTCGATGCTCGATGCCCAATAATGCATTCACTTCCTTTAAGAGTTCTGTGAGGGGAAGGGTGCTTGCAGGGAACATACAGGGGCGGCAGAGAGCACAGTGAGAATGTGACGGCAGGTGAAGATAGTAAAGGGGAATGAGGGGTGGGCCGGCAGCCGGAGAGGAAGATAGGAGGAACAGATGGCAGGACAGGCGTGAGGCGGGGAGCCTAATAAAAGGACTGATTACTTTTGTGTTCAGGAGGAGGGGTGGAGATGTATGATGGTGAGGACGCTGGAAGAGGAGAATGGCAAGAGAGAACTGGAGACGGACACCGGTGAGGAGGCATTTGCCTGGGCATATTAAAGGAACCGAGGCCAGAGTCAGGAATGCAGCACGGGACGAGGTACGACTTTACAGGAAGTACGACCAAAGCAGGAGACCACGACAGACGAGCAGAAGCTTACGCAGAATGCCACCAGCGACAGACGATGCGTTTTTTCTTTATATTGCTTACTTTTGTATCTTCTGTGCCAGACAGGAAGGAGTGGAGTGGACATCACATACCGGCGATACGGGAGACCACAGAGGAGCTGAGGCTGCGGAATGCCATCACTGAGTGAGTTCTACCCAGACCCGAAGAGTTCAGGACTGACCTAATGGACTGTCTCGCTAAACACGGGAATGCCTGATAGGCAGGAGTCACAGTAAGACAGAACAGAATTCATTTGTTTGGAGAGAGGGGGGTCCTGGTGAGTTAACCACCACCCCAGCCCAGACTGATACTTAATTTATTGTTTTTGTGGGATTTACAATGAAATAGACTTGAGTATGAATGTTCTATGTGTCCGTGTTTCTCTTGGCCAATCCCAGCCGGTAACAAGTTCATTAAAGAAATGAGTGCCTTTGTCTGACCGCAACACATCACAAACAACCCAGCAAGGAAACACCTCTCTTACTAAAAGTTTGGCAGCAAATTTAGGGTCTGGATGTGCACAAGGACCTGCCTCAACCCATCTGGAGAAGGGACAAACTATGACAATCATGTACCTACATCCATTACACTGCTCTCCCATATCAGCATAGTCTATATGGAGCTCCTGAAATGGCCCAGTATGGTGGGGTAGTGCACTTCATATTGTTCTTAGGGTGTGACCAGTGCTGTAGGTCTGACATCTGATGCAATTTATCACCATTTTAGTAAGAATTTCCTGCAGATTGGGGACAGCCCAGTCCTCCTGAATATCCGCAGAGATATGTTGCTTTGTCAAATAAGATGGATGATGCAACTGGTCGAAGGCGACCAGTAACATTTTATGTGGCATAACAACTTACCTGTGCTTTCTTGTCACCATAATAAATCTGTGGAGATTGTGCACACCCTCTTTTCTGCCACAGCATTTTTTCTTCCTGTGGTGCTAGTCTTTGTAATTCAGTAATGTGTGCTATTGGAGGTGAAGTGTATGATGCTGGCATTTTCTCTCACCGCCGTGCTATTACTGGATACTCAGAGATGTTAGGCACTGGGAGGTAAGCGGCCTGTTTGGCCGCTGCATCTGCGGTAGTGTTGCTGCGTGAAACTTCACATGTATCATTTGTATGGGCAGTGCATTTAACCACCACCGTCATGGAAGGCTGAGAAAGGGCACCAATTAGTTTATCCAGCAATGCTGCATGTTTGCACCAGGGACCCGTCAGCTCTTCTAAACCCTCTCCTTTTCCACTTTGCAAGCCACAAATGCACCATTGTAGTTAGATAGGCCAAATCAAAATAAATGGTCACCCTGAACCCCTGGGCCGTTAGAAGTGCTTCAATAAGCGCTGTGAGCCTTTCATGTACCAGTACTTCGTACTACCCATCCACTAGATGGACAACCGCAGCACCTGTATGTCTCAGACCTGTCCCCTGGTCAATTGTCACTGAACCATCAACAAAAAGTACTTCCTCCCAAGCAGGCTATCTTTTACTTTTGGTATGTCTACCTCCTCCCCCTGAAATGTCACTGTCATGCTTAGCGCTATCTTCTTCAGTACACAGTTCTGCCAGGAAAGTGGCTGGGTTTTCTGTATTGCACCGCACTATGTGAAAGTTTGGACTGGATAAAAATACCTCATATGCTGATGCCTGCTGCATGGTTAGTGTTGCTTTAGATTGTTCTGGCATTGCAAATACTGCATGCTCCACGTACAATGTTACGGAACAACCTCTGGTGATCGTGGAGCTTTTCTCAGTTGTGAAGGCGGCCGTGGAAAGCACCTGTTTGCAAGGGGACTGTCCTTGCATTACTGAGTCTAGTACTCCAGTGTAATAGGCCAATGGCTTGTGGACCGTAGTGCCCCTTTGAGTGAGTACTGCTGTTATCATCTGGCCATCAGAATGGGAGAACAAGTACAACTCTTGAGTGTAGTCAGGGCTTGCCAACACTGGGGCGGTGTAAATAACCTCTTTTAGTTTGTTAAAGCTTGTGAACATGCCCTCTGTCCATGTTATCTTATTGTCTGTCTTTTGTGCTTCTTTAAGACCTTGTAACAAGGGTCTACTGTGTGCAGCGTAATGCACACTCTGCAGTAGTTACACAGCTCGAGGAACTTTGGCATTTCTTTGACAGTTTTTAGCTGGGGAGCACTGCACACTAATGCAGTGCATTCCGGTGTTAGATTCTTTCCATGAACGGATATCAATTGGCCCAAGTAAAGAACCTATTTATAAACAAAGGGGTGCCTGGTGTAAATCCCTGGTCCTCCAGGCTAGATACTTTAAGAACAAACAAAAATGGACAAAAGACAACCCTTTAGATAGTAGAGTAGACTTCTGGAGTTAAGTCTACTATCTAAAGGGTTGTCTTTCGTACCAGTGGCAAAAGACTTCTGGAGTTAAGTCTACTATCTAAAGGGTTGTCTTTTGTACCAGTGGCAAAAGCAGACTGTTTCAACACAGAGATAGAACTACATAGGTTTTTCCGTAATATACGCCTCAAACACGAGGTATTTTTGCCTAAACAAAGAAGGGACAATAGTCAGATGAGGGAATGTACAGAGAATACACCCAATATCACCGGTTTAAAACCAAAATCCATCTTCAACCCGCCCCCTCATGAATGTCCACCTGGGATTGAGACATTCGAGAAGAGGGTGACAAATGAAGTCCTTAAAGTGATTAAAAAGAAAAAAATATGCCCTCGATAATTTGACCAAGGGGGAAAGAGAAAGTCTCAAGAAGCTATGTGAAATGGAAGAGATTAGGATAAAACCCGCAGATAAGGGGGGTGGCATAGTGATTTTACTGATAATAGACTATGAGAAGGAATGTATACATCTATTGAGCGATGAAGAATCCTATAAAAAAAGTAGATCGTGACCCTACATCCAGACTCCAAGAGGAGATCCAGAGTCTTGTGACACATGCAGAGAAACAACTTTGTATAAGCAGTCAGGAGGGTTGTTTTCTTAAAAAATACACCCTAAGAAGGCGGCTTTCTATATCCTGCCTGACATCCATAAAAATAAAACTAACCCACCGGGTAGACCGATAATGGCAGCTATTGACTCACTCTTGCAGCCGCTGTCCGTTTATGTTGAATTCTTTCTCAAACCATTTGTTCAAGTTATGCAATCTTATGTAAAAGACTCTAGCGATATGATCAGGATTACATGCAACCTATTAATTGGCATTGAGGACATCTTGGCCACTATGGACGTGGAGTCCCTTTATACCTCTATCCCACAAATGGAATGTTTGGAGGTATTAGGAAGTACATGGATGAAAGATCTGAGCCCGATGTACCAGAGACAGGGTTCATACTGGAATGTGCACGAATAGCGATGACAGAAAATTTCCTTCTGTTTAAACAGTCTTTATATAAACAACAGAAAGGAGTGAGCATGGGTCAACCTTTGCCCCCGACTTTGCCAATTTGTTTATGGCAGACTTTGAGGAGAAATTCATCTCGGGTAGAAAGAATCTACTAAAACAACCAGATGATTTACACCTAGGCCTAAGGTCCTGGTACAGATGCATCGACGATGTATTTATTGCCTGGAGTGGGACAGAGGATACACTAAGACTATTCCATCAATGGGTCAACACCTGTGATACACATATTAAATTCACGATGGTGTCATGATCCATCGATCACGCCCCTTCTGGTCTTCCTGGTCCCTGGCACGTCGGGGGTTACTCGCTGTAGTACACCCAACATGGCCATATACACGGAACGCGGTCTATCGACCTTTACGTCCTATGCAGCACGTTCTATAAATTAGCCACTCCCCTGCGGTCCGCGCGTCTCAACGCTACCAATAGCTGTGGCTTGACGTGTGCCGTAGTTCGTACTCTTGGAACTGTGTTGCTCTCTGATTCCCGGACGTTCCTCCTACTCTTATTCCTTCTACTTTCTTGATCCTGTTCATTCCACGTTCCGCGCAGACCGCCTCCGTGTGCTGCCATCTTCCAAGTTTCCTGGAGTTTCCTTTGATCCCGGACGAAGTAGCTGAACGAATCCTGGAATCCGAAGACGGCCGAGCCGGCTTGTACAAGACCCGAACTGCACGGAAGAAGACCCCGGCTAAGGATTCCGCAAAGCAAAGGAAACAGGTGAGAAAAGGGGAAACCTGTGACAGATTGAAACGCCACATGACCGATCACGATACAGACATGGAAGCGGCCGTCCAGGACCTTATGCGTGGCATGCAAGAGCTGAAGGCTGAAGTGCAAAACTTAAAGGCTGAAAACGCTGCGTTAAAACAATTGGTGTTATCGCTTGATTCCGCCACAAGGTAGAGTGTAATTCTAGGCGGTGTCGTTGACAAGTTCGACGGTTCAGCAAAGAGCCTTCGTGGATTCCTAGATTCCTGTTTGGTCCACTTTACATTTAAGCCTTATTATTTTTCTACGCCCAGGGCTAAAGTGGGCTTTATTATCTCACATCTTTCCGGGAATGCCCTGACCTGGCCCACCCCATTGGTTAAATCTGGGGATGCTCTCCTGGATGACTACGACAGCTTCATAGAGGCCCTTAAGACCATGTTCGACCGCCCAGAACAGCTTTACAGTGCCCAGGAACGTCTACTCGACTTCCAGCAGGGTACCCAGGATATGCTCTCATATGTCACACGCTTCAAACAGCTGGCTAAGGAAGCGGAATGGTCCTCTGAAGCTTGTTTTACCTTATTTTGAAGAGGGATAAACGAAGATATCAAGGATGAACTAGCCAGAGTGGCACTCCCGAGTTCCTATCAAGCCCTAATGGATCTTGCTCTACAAATTGACTTTCACATTCAGGAAAGAAGGGCGGAGAAAAAGAAAACCAAGTTACCACTCCAGAAGAACTCCATTGGGATACCTTCGAGCTCCGAAGGCATTTCTACTCCAAGCAACGAGCCTGAACCTATGCAATTAGGAGCCTTCCGTGGACCCATTACCCCCCAAGAAAGGATGCGAAGGATCCATACCGGATTATGTATGTATTGTGCATCCGACAAACATTTAGTAAGAGAGTGTTCAATTGCCCCTCCACGGCGCTCGGGAAACGCCAGCTCCCGATCCTAAATGGAGCACAGGTTCGGGAGAGAGATGTCTGCTCCACCTCTATTCCATCCTTGAACTCTCCTGGACAAAATTCCTTGGTAATCTTACAGGCCTTCTTGTCAACATCCAAGAAAGAAATATATCCCATCCTGGCACTGGTCGATTGTGGGGCTATGGGGGTATTCATATATCATGAATGGGTCCTAAAACACCATATCCCTTACGAATCCCGGACTATCATGCAACCTGTAGAAGCAATCGATGGAAAACGCCTTTCTTCTGGACCCATAACCCTTCAGACCAAGGAGATCGAGCTTGCTATAAACCAACATCGAGAAAAGATAAACTTTGACATCATCAAGTCGGACCATTACCCCATGATTTTGGGAATGCCCTGGCTTCAAAGATACAACCAGTATATCAATTGGGCAGCCGGATCCTTGTTCCTGGGTTCTGAGTTTCGTATGTCCCACTGCCTACATCCAGATCTTGATCCTACACCATCGGAAGGACTCCCTACAACTCATCAAGGTACAATCTCAGTCTCAAACATCATCCGGGTTCCGGAGACTTACCAAGAATATTCTGATGTTTTCTCCTCTGCCATTGTTCAGGCTTTACCTCCCCACAGACCTGAAGATTGTGCTATTGAAACGGAACCTTCCGCTGTGATTCCCTTTGGTAGGATGTTTATCCTATCGGAACCTGAAAAGAAAGCCCTTCGAGAGTACCTGGACACAAATCTTGCAAATGGCACCATACGACCATCTAAATCTCCATCAGGGGCCTCCCTGTTCTTCGTTCCTAAGAAAGACACCAAACAACTCAGACCGTGCCTGGATTATTGAGGTCTAAATCAGTGTCCCCTTAAGGACCGCTATCCATTGCCCTTGATCTCAGATATCCTGGAGGCAGTAAGAGGCACAGTTGTTTTCACCAAGCTGGATCTCAGAGGCGCCTATCATTTGATCCGTATCAGGGCAGGAGACGAGTGGAAAACAGCCTTTAGAACACCCTTTGGGCATTTTGAATACTTAGTCAGGCCCTTTGGACTTGCTAATGCCCCAGCGGTTTTCCAACGCTTCATGGATCGGGTGTTCTCGGACATGCTGTTCCTTTTTGTTATCGTCTACTTGGACGATATTCTAATATTCTCGAAGGACCCTCTCAAGCATGAAGAACATGTTAAGGCATTATTACAACGCTTATGTGAAAATAAGCTCCTGGTGAAACCCGAGAAATGCATCTTCCATACCTCTACCGTTCACTACCTAGGTTTTGTCCTTACTCCAGATGGTATCGGTATGGATCAATCCAAGGTTAAGGCTATATTATCCTGGCCTAGCCCGGCTTCTGTGAAACAGATACAATCCTTCCTGGGCTTGGCTAATTTCTATAGGAAATTCATACCTTCCTTTTCCGAGATAGTCCAACCCATCATTGCCTTGTTGAAAAAAGATGTTCCCTTCCTTTGGACCATAGCCCAAGAGAAAGCCTTTCAACAGTTAAAATCTGAATTTACACAAGCTCCCATCCTGGCTCAGCCTGATGTCAATCGACCATTCATAGTGGAGACAGACGCCTCCAACTACACGATTGGAGCCGTTCTAAAACAACAACTCGAGGACAGCTTGGAACATCCCATCGCCTACCTTTCTCGGACATTAACTCCTAGCGAAACCCATTACTCCGTCTTAGAAAAGGAACTGCTAGCCATCCGCCAGGCCTTCACAGAATGGCGTCATCTACTTCTAGGAGCCAAATTTCCAGTCCAGGTCCGCACGGATCATCGAAACCTACAAATTTTGCAAGCCTTGGAATGTAGGATAGCCGTCAAGCTCGGGGGGCCTTCTTTTTTGCCCAATATCAGTTTCAGATTCACCACGTCCCTGGAACCCAAAATATTATAGCTGACGCCCTTTCTCGACGTCCAGACTACGAACCTCCAGAAGATCGGACATATCCCAAGATGTTTCCTCATACCATATTTGTAGCTCAAGCAAACAACCTCCTGGAAGAGATTTGCATGCAAACTCAGACTTCGGAACTTTGGAAAGGACTTTCAGAGAAGAATCAATGGGACTTAAGAATCAAGGACGGATACTTGTTCAAGGATACTAACCTGGTCATTCCCACACAGAAACTACAACAAAGGATAATAAATCTCTGCCATGATACTCTTCACTCCGGTCATCGTGGTATTTCCAACACCCTCCGTCTAATACAAAGACAATTTTGGTGGCCCAAGATGAAGACAGATGTACAACTGTACATTCAATCTTGTTCCGTCTGTAATCAGAACAAACATGATACCCAGAAGCCCGCAGGTCTCTTATTACAGCCAACACCACCAACAAGACCTTGGGAAATCATAGCTACAGACTTCATTGTGAAATTGCCGCCTTCCAGAGGTTATACCACTATCATGGTCACCATTGACCTATTCACTCATATGGCTCACTTTACTCCTCTGTATAAATTACCATCCTCATCAGAACTTGCTGGTATTTTCCTGGAACACATCTTCCGACTGAATGGACTTCCTTCCAAGATCATATCGGACAGAGGACCACAGTATATCTCTCAGTTTTGGAAACACCTCTGCATGATATTAGGGATCCAACGAGCTCTTTCCTCGGGATATCATCCCCAAACCAATGGTATCACAGAACAAGTGAATCAAACCCTTGAACAATATCTTCGTTGCTTCTCTACCAAAGTCCAGGATGATTGGTCACTTTTAATACCAGTAGCCAAATTCGCCTACAATAATTCGGATCATTCGGCTGTTAAGACCAGCCCTTTTTTCTGCAGCCAAGGATTCCACCCTTCGGTCTTACCTTCTGTTCTTCCACACCCAACAACTGTTCCATCTGTCGATTCCTGGATTGAAACACTCATCAATGTACAGAGAGACGCCAAGGAACATCTTGAAAGAGCGCGAATCCAAACCAAGCACTATGTAGATTCAAAGAGAAGACCAGGACCTTCTTACTCTATTGGGGATAAAGTATAGCTATCCTCGAAACTTCTGCCCCGACATCTCAGACCGAATAAATTGGCTCCCCGGTATTATGGGCCCTTCTCTATAAAAGAAATCATTAATCCTGTGGCCTTTCGACTCCAACTTCCGGACTACTGGAAGAAGATACATCCAGTTTTTCACAAATCTCTGTTGAAGCCATTCATCCAAACCACCCGGACTACTCTTAGACCTAGTCCTCTGATTGTCGATGACCAGCTGGAATATGAAGTTTCTCGTATTTGTGACTCCCGATATAGACGAGGCCGACTTCAATACCTGGTGGAATGGAAAGGCTATCCACCCAGTGAACGTACCTGGGAACCAGTCTCGAATTTAAACTCCCCCAGATTGCTCAGAAGTTTCCACCGAATACATCCAGGTAAACCCGGTGGAATGGGTTTTAGAAGGGGGCATGCTGTCATGATCCATCGATCATGCCCCTTCTGGTCTTCCTGGTCCCTGGCACGTTGGGGGTTACTCGCTGTAGTACACCCAACATGGCTGTATACACAAAATGTGGTCTATCGACCTTTACGTCCTATGCAGCACGTTCTATAAATTAGCCACTCCCCTGCGGTTCCGCGCATCTCAATGCTACCGATAGCTGTGGCTTGACGTGTGCCGTAGTTCGTAGTGTTGGAACTGTGTTGCTCTCTGATTCCCGGACTTTCCTCCTACTCTTATTCCTTCTACTTCCTTGATCCTGTTCTTTCCGCGTTCCGCGCAGACCGCCTCCATGTGCTGCCATCTTCCAAGTTTCCTGGAGTTTCCTTTGATCCCGGACGAAGTAGCTGAACGAATCCTGGAATCCGAAGACGGCCGAGCGGGCTTGTACAAGACCAGAACTGCACGGAAGAAGACCCCGGCTAAGGATTCCGCAAAGCAAAGGAAACAGGTGAGAAAAGGGGAAACCTGTGACAGATGGACTGGCATAGAACACAAATCAGTTTCCTGGATCTGCTCATTCAAAAATCTGGGGACAAGTTTGTTACAACACTTTATCAGAATTTCACTGATACAAATACTCTCCTTCATTTTACTAGTTTTCACCCTGTGGGGCTGCACCAGAACCTACCTTATGGTAAGCTTCTGCGAATTCGCTGAAATAGTACTGCTAAAGAAGAATTAAAAAAACACGCAGATGACCTCAAAGAAAGATTGTTGGAAAGAGGGTATCCCAGGAAACTTGTCAAGGATAATTTGAAGAGCGCATCTCATACGAACAGAGAGCTGTGTTTAGTGCCCCGGGAAAAACAGAAGCAGGATAGACTGGTCTGTGTTACTACATTTAATCCCTTGAGTAACGAAATCAAAAAGATTGTGAATCGGAACTGGGACTTAATTAAGCAACCAGCAAGTCTTCATCAGAAACGGTTTTTTGCTTTTAAGAAAAATAAAAATCTGAAACAACAACAGGTCCATACCTATACAGAAACAACTCGAGAACAAACGGTACTAAACCAGTGGGGATTACCACCAGTGGTGGGACACCACAAATGTGGCAACTGTGTAGTTTGTCCCCTAACTGAGACACGATTGGAGTTTAATCACTGTACAGTAAGGTGACAATTGAGGAACCATACCAATTGTCGAGCTAAGAATGTCATTTATGTAATTATGTGTCCTTGCGATTTGATACATGTGGGCAAAACCACTAGTGAAGTAAGGCAACGTATAGGGGAACATCGGAGCTGTATTCGTAATAAAAATGCAGATCAACCACTAGTGGACCACTTTATACAATATAAACATAAGGACACTGATTTAAATTGGTTTGTTTTACAAAGTGTTAGACCACAGAAGAGAGGTGGTGACATGGCAGTGGCGTTACACAGAATAGAACAATGCTGGATTTATGTACTAGACACTGTGAAACACTGGCTTAATATTTCGGTGGAGTGGAATGCGCTCATAACCCACTGAGTATCTATGAGACCTTATACGCCGTGGCTACAGGTCTAAATAATGAGTGATGGGCATTAAGATCACTGCACTTGGTTTGCAGCAGAGAAACATATTAATTCCCGGGTGCCGTTTTTCTTACTAATATCCTATCTAGGAGATGACAGAGAAGAGTTCAGTTATTACACAGACTAATCGGATGGTGGGCCGAGCTACACATATAATGTATCCTGGTTGAGCCTGAGGATGTGGAGACAGTAATGCAGGATGGCTATCTCTTGTGTCAACAAGAATAAGACACCGGCGCACAATTTTTAACAAGAGGTAATTTTTAGTCCACTGCGCGGGTTCGGACCTTAGTAAATAAAGAAGATCGAATCGAGAGGAACTAGTCTAGAGTCCAAACATAGGGCTTGGCTAATAAGAAAAGATAGGCTGCTATACCAGGAACTCGATATACGCCACGATATATTGAAGGTAGGAGAGAGGAAGTAACTTGTCTTGTTAGTCCTCTCTTTAGGTCCATGCTGTATCGTATAAAGTAGGCAAACAATGACGTGTCACGCGCAACTCTTGTGCGACGGCTACGGAACCAAAGAGAGACATTTGGGGGCCGATTCATGGAACAAACGTGCGCCGAAAATCTACGCGCAAGCAGGCGCAAGCGGAAAAAAACAGGCGCACGCGCACGCGTGCGATTCATGGAAGTCCCTGCGCGTGTCTTCCTCGGGATGTGCGCCAAACCTGTGCATGGCGCACACGTCACTGCAACATCCCGAAAGATGTGCGCGACGTGCACAGTGAAAGCGCACAACCTCTGCGCATACACTAGAAAGTGGGCGGAACACGGGGCGTAACGCGCGGAATGGGGAACAACTCGCGAAAACAAGGGCGTAACTGGGGATGTACTGCAGGGAAGCAACTGGAACGCCCACACGCACCCGAACCACACGTATTCATGGAATCGAATAGGGCAAAGCCACGCACAGCGAAAGACATGCACAAGCCCAAACACGTCCGCCACACGAAGGCAGGCGGTAGCGTCCCTGCGCATTACAAAAGTGGCAACATACAGCAATAGTGCCTGTGCGAGCGGGGCACGTGTATTTCGGGGTTGCGCGGGAAGTTACACACGCGATTGAGCGGGGTACGTGTATTCCGGTGGGTGCGCGTGAACTTTCTCACGCGATCGGGCCTGGGGGAGCGGGCTACGTGTATTTCAGGGGTTCGCGTGAACATTCTCACGCGATCGGGCCTGGGGGAGCGGGCTACGGGTATTTCAGGGGTTCGCGTGAACTTACTCACGCGATCGGGCCTGGGGGAGCGGGCTACGTGTATCTCAGGGGTTCGCGTGAACTTTTTCACGCGATCGGGCCTGGGGGAGCGGGCTACGGGTATTTCAGGGGTTCGCGTGAATTTACTCACGCGATCGGGCCTGGGGGAGCGGGCTACGTGTATCTCAGGGGTTCGCGTGAACTTTTTCACGCGATCGGGCCTGGGGGAGCGGGCTACGTGTATTTCAGGGGTTCGCGGGAAGTTACACACGCGATTGAGCGAGGTACGTGTATTTCGGGGGTGCGCGGGAAGTTACACACGCGATAGAGCGGGGTACGTGTATTTCGGGGGTGCGCGGGAAGTCACACACGCGATCTCATCAGGGTACGTGTATTTCGGGGTACGGGCGAAGTATCCCACGCAACATCAGCAGGGCACGTGTATTCCAGGGGTGCGCGGAAAGTTCCACACGCAATTCCATCAGGGTACGTGTATTCCAGGGGTGCGCGGAAAGTTCCACACGCAATTCCATCAGGGTATGTGTATTACAGGGGTGCGCGGGAAGTTACACACGCGATTGAGCGGGGTACGTGTATTCCAGGGGTGCACAGGAAGTTCCACACGCAATCTCATCAGGGTACGTGTATTACAGGGGTGCGCCGGGAGCAGCACACGTGAATTGCACGTGTGGGTCATCCCAGGTGTCCCCTCTACACCCTCCACGGCCCCTGCAGGTGGCTCACACCACAGGGGCCTACCCTGCACATGTCCTGCAGGCACACCATCCACCATGGCCATGACCCCCAGCCAACCCACATGTCAACTTGCACTACTGCCCACCAACGCATGTCCCCCTGCACCCCAGTCACCAGGGGCACCCTCCACCAGGCCCCCACCCATGTCTCCCACCACCCCCACCCCCCCAGTCACCAGGGGCAGCCTCCACCAGGCCCCCACCCATGTCTCCCACCACCCCCACCCCCCACTCCTCAGGGGCAGCCTCCACCAGGCCCCCACCCATGTCTCCCACCACCCCCACCCCCCACTCCCCAGGGGCAGCCTCCACCAGGCCCCCACCCATGTCACCCACCCCCCCCCCACCCCCCAGCAGTGCAGGGGCAGCCTCCACCAGGCCCCCACCCATGTCTCCCAGCACCCCCACCCCCCAGCCACCAGGGGCAGCCTCCACCAGGCCTCCACCCATGTCTCCCACCACCCCCACCCCCCACTCCCCAGGGGCAGCCTCCAACAGGCCCCCACCCATGTCTCCCACCACCCCCCCAGTCACCAGGGGCAGCCTCCACCAGGCCCCCACCCATGTCTCCCACCACCCCCACCCCCCAGCAGTGCAGGGGCACCCACCACCAGGCCCCCACCCATGTCTCCCAGCACCCCCACCCCCCAGCCACCAGGGGCACCAACCACCAGGCCCCCACCCATGTCTCCCACCACCCCCACCCCACAGCAGTGCAGGGGCAGCCTCCACCAGGCCCCCACCCATGTCTCCCACCACCCCCACCCCCCAGCCACCAGGGGCAGCCTCCACCAGGCCCCCACCCATGTCTCCCACCACCCCCACCCCCCAGCACTGTGGGGCACCTGCCAGCAGGCCCCCACCCATGTCCAACTCATGTTCCCCACCACCCCCACCCCCCAGCACCTTGGGGCACCTGCCAGCCAGCCCCCACCCATGTCCAACTCATGTTCCCCACCACCCCCACCCCCCAGCATTGTGGGGCACCTGCCAGCAGGCCCCCACTCATGTCCAACTCATGTACCCCGGCACCCCCACCCCCCAGCACTGTGGGGCACCCTCCACCAGGCCCCCACCCATGTCTCCCACCACCCCCACCCCCCAGCCACCATGGCCAGCCCCCACCAGGCCCCCACTCATGTCCCCTATCACCCCCACCCCCCAGCCACCATGGGCAGCCTCCACCAGGTCCTCACAATCCCCAATCATGTGCGTTATGGTCAGCCTCCACAGCCAAAAAGCCCTACCAAGTAACCCATTCACCCACATGGAAATGGAAATTACATGTTACACCCCCAATGTTCATAAAGCAAATGAACCCATGTCCGTCACACACAATGGTTGCAATTGAATGGGAAAACACCCAACATGACATGCATGAAACCAATGAGATGATACCACACAGTGAAGTATGAAAACAAAATTGTATTAAAAAAAATTGAATGCAAATTAAATGAAACAAACTACAATGGCAATGAAAAAAAGATAAGCTGCATGTCCGTCTAAAAAAATCAAAACTACAAATCCAAATCCCAAAAAATGTTGTCCAAAGTCACATTAAAAATAAAATCAATCCAATGAAGAACTATGTACAAAACATCCAAGGGTCCATGAGCCCAACTGAACAAAGGAAACCTACAAAAAACCCTAACTAAAATGCAACTATATACAAAAAGTGGAGCAGTGTCTGTCGACTCCAAATCATAAGAAGAAACAAAGGAAACCTAAAACTAAAGAACTATATACAAAGGCGGCGGGCAAGTCCAGCGGCTCACTCCGTGGTGTTCCGGGCCAGGGCATCATCGAACTCCTCTTCGATGTCCCGGAGGCGGTCCTGTTCCATGGCCCCGAGGGTCCGCAGGGACGACGCCGTCTCCTCCTCCAACCCTCTGCGGATTGCCTCGAGGCACTCGGCCCGCCTCAGGGCCCTCCGCATGGAGTTCTCCGCCCTGACCATTGTGAGCCGCGCCTCTTCGCCCGCCGCCGCTCCGCACCTATCTGCTGGCCCAACCGCTGCCACACAGAAGACACACCCCGTCCTGGGTCAACCTGCCCTCCGGCCGATGCCTGCCCCTCCGATGTTGAAGGCCCCGAGCCTTCATGGCTCCCACCACGTTGCTGCTGCTGCTGTGCCTCTGCCCGTGCACTGCCTCCTGCTGCCTGCACATCCTCCGCCGGCTGGGGTGCAGTTGTTGATGTGGCCACCCCTGCTGGACGTCCGACTCCCGGCTGTGGCAGGGATGCCTCCTCCACCAGCCTGGGCGCACCGTCAGAGGCAGCTCCACAGGGCACCCAGGTGACTGATGGGTGGGAAGATGGCACAGAGGACGACTGGCGCGTAGGGGGTCCAGTTGAGGAGGGGGTCGGAGCAAGCCCCATCAGACGGAGGAATCCGGCCTGGGTGACCTGTCCCAGCAGGCTTGCGTGGTCAACGAGCCATTCGAGATGACTTGCAGTCTCTTCATGAAAAGACTGCAGGTCACCTCGCATGGCCCGTTGACGCAACGCCACACCAGCCAGGACAGGCTCAACCCGGACCTGGATAGCCACGTCTGCAGGCAGAGGAAGGCCAGTTGACGTGAGCTCATCCCCTGCCTGAAAACGGGTCTGGACATAGGCATCCCTGCTGGTGCAAGATGATGCAGGGACAGGATCGGGGACAGGATTGCACAGAGTCACCTCCGCGGCAGCCTGTGCTGCCTCCTGTCCCTGGTCCTGCACTGCACCACTAGCACCAGTGGGATCCCCACCTCCAGACCACGTCTCTGGTGCTTGCACGGCCTCCTCCTCCACCAAACCCCCCACCAACCTGGATGACTCCGTGCCATCTTCCCCTGTTGGGCCCTGTGGGGTCCCAGCTGCCCCTTCTGCTGCCGAGGAGTCCAACTCCAACCTCCGCCTCTTGGACCTCCCCCCGGCAGCTGCGGCCTGGGACGCGGCACCGGACTCCTCACTCCCCGACGAGATGACAACCTGGGAGGGGAGCCGGGCCTTGCGTCTCCGGCTGGCGGTGGGATCCCCGCCGCTGTGCTCCACAGCACCTTCTCCGCCCTCTTCATCAGTTGACGCTGCAGACAGGGAGAAACAAAACACAGGCATCAGGGCACTGTACAATGGACACATACACACATGACAGTTGCACATGAGTGGCATTGGCAAACCTCAGACATGTCATCACAATCCCCAACACACATGTCATTACAACTCGCACACATGAGCCATACCACAGCCATATCGCAACTGCCACCACCATCCATACACATACAACAGCATGAGCAGCCAAAGGTGAGCCAGACATCACATGCAACACAGGAAGTGCACCACACATGTACACACACCACCACACTTGCATGCATGTGCACACCTCTGCCAAGTGTCGCACTGTTCAGACGGGCATTCATGTCACATCTGCCAATCAGGCTTCCACATACCGCTGTCACATGCATCCATGTTGTATCACTGTTGCACCCTTGTCAAATACACACACATGCACATGTACACAGTGCTGATACATGCAGCCGAAAACAACATACATGCGTGACATCACGGACATGTCTACTTACATACACATTCATCCAAACATGTGTGCCCACACAACTGCATTTGGCATGGAAGCCTACACACACAAGCACCATCCATGTCTCACACATTACAGCCCTCGCATGTGTCAGCCCCACGGCCCTGTACACCCACACCCATACTCGACCCCATACAAACAGATGTGCAACCTGCACACTACTGAATAATCACCACACGCACTGCTCACAATCAGGATGCATGTACACTCACCGCTCGACTCCAGACGGGTCTGCTTCTCTAGGACCTGGACGTGGAGCGCTGGGGATATGCGTTCCAGGACCCTCATCTGTTCTTCCGACAAGTGGCCCCGGCGCCCCTTGGCATGCGCTGCCTTCAAGAGGAGCCGGGCCTTGTTCAGGGTCCTGGACCTGAAGTCCTCCCAGCGCTTCCTGACATGTTGTAAGTCACGGACTGCCACCCCCTCCGCGTTGATGGCAGTCACGATGTCAGTCCAGATCCGAGTCCGTCCTTCCTTGTCGGCGCGGGAACTTCCGAAGAGGGCATCATACTGCCCCAGGACTTGCTCCACCAGGACACCAACTTCGGTGGCACTGAAGCTGGTGCCCCTCTGCCTCTCTGGCCGGGGATTGTCAGTGGTCACAAATGGTGTTTGCCCCGACATGACAACCCCAGAGGCAGGAGTGGGTGGGCAACTGGGTCCTGGGGCTGGGCTGTGTCCAGTCGGGAGTCTTCAGTTCCAGCAGGGGTGGTCACAGCAACAGCACCCCTGGCTGATGTGCAGGCAGCAAATGGCAGGGCACATGGGCAGCAGGCAGTCAGGCAGCAGCAGATGGCAGGTGGGAGCGTGCTCGGGGCTCTGGGGGGCAGTAGTTCGGCCTTCTGGGCAGGAGCGTGGTCTTCCGTGTGCTTACGCGTGGCCAGCTTGATACGGAGTGATTTGGCACGTGAAAAATCTGCACGTCAGCGTGTAATTCGAGGAAAGGCCCTTAGCGCGTAAGCGCGTCTGCACGCATACGCATTTTCATTGGACAGAAGGCCCCTCAAGCGCAAGCGCCCCTGTGACGTGACACGTACAGACGTGCATGGGCCCTTTCCTCGTATTACACGCGGACGTGCAGTTTCCACGCGCGCTTACGCGCATGGCCCTTTCCTCGTATTACACGCGGACGTCCAGTTTTTCACGTGCGTTTACGCGCATGGCCCTTTCCTCGTATTACACGCGGACGTGCAGTTTTTCACGCGCGCTGAAATGCCCATGCACGTCTGTCCGTGATGTCACGCATGTATGTTGTTTTCGGCTGCATGTATCAGCACTGTGTACATGTGCATGTGTGTGTATTTGCCAAGGGTGCAACAGTGATGCAACATGGATGCATGTGACAGCGGTATGTGGAAGCCTGATTGGCAGATGTGACATGGATGCCCGTCTGAACAGTGCGACACTTGGCAGAGGTGTACACATGCATGCAAGTGTGGTGGTGTGTGTACATGTGTGGTGCACTTCCTGTGTTGCATGTGATGTCTTGCTCACCTTTGGCTGCTCATGCTGTTGTATGTGTATGGATGGTGGTGGCAGTTGCGATATGGCTGTGGTATGGCTCATGTGTGCGAGTTGTAATGACATGTGTGTTGGGGATTGTGATGACATGTCTGAGGTTTGCCAATGCCACTCATGTGCAACTGTCATGTGTGTATGTGTCCATTGTACAGTGCCCTGATGCCTGTGTTTTGTTTCTCCCTGTCTGCAGCGTCAACTGATGAAGAGGGCGGAGAAGGTGCTGTGGAGCACAGCGGCGGGGATCCCACCGCCAGCCGGAGACGCAAGGCCCGGCTCCCCTCCCGTGTTGTCATCTCGTCGGGGAGTGAGGAGTCCGGTGCCGCGTCCCAGGCCGCAGCTGCCGGGGGGAGGTCCAAGAGGCGGAGGTTGGAGTTGGACTCCTCGGCAGCAGAAGGGGCAGCTGGGACCCCACAGGGCCCAACAGGGGAAGATGGCACGGAGTCATCCAGGTTGGTGGGGGTTTGGTGGAGGAGGAGGCCGTGCAAGCACCAGAGACGGGGTCTTGAGGTGGGGATCCCACTGGTGCTAGTGGTGCAGTGCAGGACCAGGGACAGGAGGCAGCACAGGCCGCCGCGGAGGTGCCTGTGTGCAATCCTGTCCCCGATCCTGTCCCTGCATCATCTTGCACCAGCAGGGATGCCTACGTCCAGACCCGTTTTCAGGCAGGGGATGAGCTCACATCAACTGGCCTTCCTCTGCCTGCGGACGTGGCTATCCAGGTCCGGGTTGAGCCTGTCCTGGCTGGTGTGGCGTTGCGTCAACGGGCCATGCGAGGTGACCTGCAGTATTTTCATGGAGAGACTGCACGTCATCTCGAATGGCTCGTTGACCACGTCAGCCTGCTGGGACAGGTCACCCAGGCCGGATTCCTCCGTCTGATGGGGCTTGCTCCGACCCCCTCCTCAACTGGACCCCCAACGCGCCAGTCGTCCTCTGTGCCATCTTCCCACCCATCAGTCACCTGGGTGCCCTGTGGAGCTGCCTCTGACGGTGCGGCCAGGCTGGTGGAGGAGGCATCCCTGCCACAGTCGGGAGTCGGACGTCCAGCAGGGGTGGCCACATCTACGACTGCACCCCAGCCGGCGGAGGATGTGCAGGCAGCAGGAGGCAGTGCACGGGCAGAGGCACAGCAGCAGCAGCAACATGGTGGGAGCCATGAAGGCTCAGGGCCTTCGACATCGGAGGGGCAGACATCGGCCGGAGGGCAGGAGGACCCAGGACAGAGAGTGTTTTCCGTGTGGCAGCGGTTGGGCCACGCCATAGATGCGGAGCGGCAGCGGGCGGAAGAGGCACGGCTCACAATGGTCAGGGCGGAGAACTCCATGGAGAGGGCCCTGAGGCGGGCCGAGTGCCTCGAGGCAATCCGCAGGGGTTTGGAGGTGGAGACGTCGACGGCCCTGCGGACCCTCGGGGCCATGGAGGAGGACCGCCTCCTGGACATTGAGGAGGAGTTCGATGATGCCCTGGCCCGGAACATCCACAAGTGAGCCGTGAAACTAGCCCGCTGCCCTTGTACATAGTTTCTAGGTAGTGTTAGGTTTCATTTTTGTTTTTATTTTATTTGGACCTTTCGGACATTGGCCACATTTTTGTATATAGTTTATTTTATTAGTTAGTGTAGTTAGATAGGTTTCCTTTATTTTGTTGGGATGATGGACCCTGGATTGTTCCCATGTACATAGTTGACAGTTGGATTGTATTATTTTTTCTATTTTTAACCATGGAGCAATGGCTTTCTTTTTTATTTCCCATTGGATTTTGTTTTGTGGACATTGACTTTGGACATTACTTTGGATTTTTATTTTTGGTTTTGCTTTTTTTGACGGACATGCTTCTTTTCATTTTTGTACATTCACGTTTCTGTTTCTTCATTTTTTATTCTATTGATGTTTCCTTTAATACATATTATTTTTGGTGAACTTCAATGTGTGGTATCCCATTGGTTTCATGCATTTCATGATATGTGTTTTGAGATTCACTGACACCCATTGGGTGTATGTGAGGGAAATGTGTTTGTTTCGGAACTTGCAATTGGTGTTCTGTGATGTAATTGCAAATTATGAGTGGGTGGATGCAATACTCGGGTGGGTGTTTTGCATTTGGAGGCTGACCATAGGGACCAGGGATCTAGATTGTGATGACATGTTGGCTGGGGAACATGAGTTGCACATGGGTGGGGGCCTGCTGGCAGGTGCCCCACAGTTCTGGGGGGTGGGGGTGGTGGGGAACATGAGTTGGACATGGGTGGGGGCCTGCTGGCAGGTGCCCCTGGTGACTGGGGGGGTGGGGGGAGACATGGGTGGGGGCCTGGTGGAGGCTGCCCCTGGTGACTGGGGGGGGGGGTGGGGGTGGTGGGAGACATGGGTGGGGGCCTGGTGGAGGTTGCCCCTGGTGGCTGGGGGGTGGGGGTGGTGGGGAACATGAGTTGGACATGGGTGGGGGCCTGCTGGCAGGTGCACCACAGTGCTGGGGGGTGGGTGTGGTGGGGAACATGAGTTGGACATGGGTGGGGGCCTGCTGGCAGGTGCCCCACAGTGCTGGGGGGTGGGGGTGGTGGGGAACATGAGTTGGACATGGGTGGGGGCCTGCTGGCAGGTGCCCCTGGTGACTGGGGGGTGGGGGTGGTGTGAGACATGGGTGGGGGCCTGGTGGAGGGTGCCCCTGCTGGCTGGGGGGTGGGGGTGGTGGGAGACATGGGTGGGGGCCTGGTGGAGGCTGCCCCTGGTGGCTGGGGGGTGGGGGTGGTGGGAGACATGGGTGGGGGCCTGGTGGAGGCTGCCCCTGGTGGCTGGGGGGTGGGGGTGGTGGGAGACATGGGTGGGGGCCTGGTGGTGGGTGCCCCTGCACTGCTGGGGGGTGGGGGTGGTGGGAGACATGGGTGGGGGCCTGGTGGAGGCTGCCCCTGGTGACTGGGGGGTGGGGGTGGTGTGAGACATGGGTGGGGGCCTGGTGGAGGGTGCCCCTGCACTGCTGGGGGGTGGTGGTAGACATGGGTGGGGGTCTGGTGGAGCCTGCCCCTGGTGGCTGGGGGGTGGGGGTGGTGGGAGACATGGGTGGGGGCCTGGTGGAGGCTGCCCCTGGTGGCTGGGGGGTGGGGGTGGTGGGAGACATGGGTGGGGGCCTGGTGGTGGGTGCCCCTGCACTGCTGGGGGGTGGGGGTGGTGGGAGACATGGGTGGAGGCCTGGTGGAGGCTGCCCCTGGTGGCTGGGGGGTGGGGGTGGTGGGAGACATGGGTGGGGGCCTGGTGGTGGGTGCCCCTGCACTGCTGGGGGGTGGGGGTGGTGGGAGACATGGGTGGGGGCCTGGTGGAGGCTGCCCCTGGTGGCTGGGGGGTGGGGGTGGTGGGAGACATGGGTGGGGGCCTGGTGGTGGGTGCCCCTGCACTGCTGGGGGGTGGGGGTGGTGGGAGACATGGGTGGGGGCCTGGTGGAGGCTGCCCCTGGTGACTGGGGGGGTGGGGGTGGTGTGAGACATGGGTGGGGGCCTGGTGGAGGCTGCCCCTGCACTGCTGGGGGGTAGGGGGGTGGGAGACATGGGTGGGGGCCTGGTGGAGGCTGCCCCTGGTGGCTGGGGGTGGGGGTGGTGGGAGACATGGGTGGGGCCTGGTGGTGGGTGCCCCTGCACTGCCGGGGGGTGGGGGGGTGGGAGACATGGGTGGGGGCCTGGTGGAGGCTGCCCCTGGTGGCTGGGGGGTGGGGGTGGTGGGAGACATGGGTGGGGGCCTGGTGGTGGGTGCCCCTGCACTGCTGGGGGGTGGGGGTGGTGGGAGACATGGGTGGGGGCCTGGTGGAGGCTGCCCCTGGTGGCTGGGGGGTGGGGGTGGTGGGAGACATGGGTGGGGGCCTGGTGGAGGGTGCCCCTGCACTGCTGGGGGGTGGTGGGAGACATGGGTGGGGGCCTGTGGAGGGTGCCCCTGGTGGCTGGGGGGTGGGGGTGGTGGGAGACATGGGTGGGGGCCTGGAATACACGTACCCTGCTGATTTCGCGTGTGAAACTTCCCCCGCACCCCGAAATACACGTACCCTGATGGAATCGCGTGTGGAACTTCCCGCGCACCCCTGAGATACGCGTACCCTGCTCGCACGGGCCCAATCGCGTGTGGAAATTCCCGCGCACCCCTGAAATACACGTACCCTGCTGGAATCGCGTGTGTAACTTCCCCTGAACCCTGAAATACACGTACCCTGCTGATATCGCGTGTGGAACTTCACGCGCACCCATGAAATACACGTACCCTGCGGAAATCGCGTGTGTAACTTCCCCTGCACCCTGAAATACACGTACCCTGATGGAATCGCGTGTGGAACTTCACGCGCACCCCTGAAATACACGTACCCTGAGGAAATCGCGTGTGTAACTTCCCCTGCACCCTGAAATACACGTACCCTGATGGAATCGCGTGTGGTACTTCCCGCGCACCCCTGGAATACACGTACCCTGCTGATTTCGCGTGTGAAACTTCCCCCGCACCCTGAAATACACATACCCTGCTGATATCGCGTGTGGAACTTCACGCGCACCCCGGAAATACACGTACCCTGCAGAAATCGCGTGTGTAACTTCCCCTGCACCCTGAAATACACGTACCCTGCTGATATTGCGTGTGGAACTTCACGCGCACCCTGAAATACACGTACCCTGATGGAATCGCGTGTGGAACTTCCCGCGCACCCCTGAGATACGCGTACCCTGCTCGCACGGGCCCAATCGCGTGTGGAAATTCCTGCGCACCCCTGAAATACACGTACCCTGCTGGAATCGCGTGTGTAACTTCCCCTGCACCCTGAAATACACGTACCCTGCTGATATCGCGTGTGGAACTTCACGCGCACCCCGAAATATACGTACCCTGATGGAATCGCGTGTGGAACTTCACGCGCACCCCGAAATACACATACCCTGATGGAATCGTGTGTGGAACTTCCCGCGCACCCCTGAGATACGCGTACCCTGCTCGCACGGGCCCAATCGCGTGTGGAAATTCCCGCGCACCCCTCAAATACACGTACCATGATGAAATCGCACGTGGAACTTCCCGCGCACCCCTGAAATACGCGTACCCTGCTCGCACGGGGCCAATCGCGTGAGGTACTTCCCGCGCACCCCAGTGATACACGTAGCCCGCTTGCTGTGCTGGTACAGGGTTAGCGCAGCCCTTTGCGCTGGATTGGGTATATTGATGGCTTTTCCCTGCGCGAGAGGCGTTCTTGGGGGCGTAACTGGCGCTGCTGCAGGGTCGCTGCGCCACTGTGCGCCACGGCTGGTTTTGGTGGCTGGAATCCATGAATACGCTGTGCGCGGAAATGGATTTTTGCGCACGCGGCTGGCGCAGGGAGACATGGGTGGGGGCCTGGTGGTGGGTGCCCCTGCACTGCTGGGGGGTGTGGGTGGTGGGAGACATGGGTGGGGGCCTGGTGGAGGCTGCCCCTGGTGACTGGGGGGGTGGGGGTGGTGTGAGACATGGGTGGGGGCCTGGTGGAGGCTGCCCCTGCACTGCTGGGGGGTAGGGGGGTGGGAGACATGGGTGGGGGCCTGGTGGAGGCTGCCCCTGGTGGCTGGGGGTGGGGGTGGTGGGAGACATGGGTGGGGCCTGGTGGTGGGTGCCCCTGCACTGCCGGGGGGTGGGGGGGTGGGAGACATGGGTGGGGGCCTGGTGGAGGCTGCCCCTGGTGGCTGGGGGGTGGGGGTGGTGGGAGACATGGGTGGGGGCCTGGTGGTGGGTGCCCCTGCACTGCTGGGGGGTGGGGGTGGTGGGAGACATGGGTGGGGGCCTGGTGGAGGCTGCCCCTGGTGGCTGGGGGGTGGGGGTGGTGGGAGACATGGGTGGGGGCCTGGTGGAGGGTGCCCCTGCACTGCTGGGGGGTGGTGGGAGACATGGGTGGGGGCCTGTGGAGGGTGCCCCTGGTGGCTGGGGGTGCAGGGGGACACACGTTGGTGGGCAGTAGTGCAAGTTGACATGTGGGTTGGCTGGGGGGCATGGCCATGGTGGATGGGGTGCCTGCAGGACATGTGCAGGGTAGGCCCCTGTGGTGTGAGCCACCTGCAGGGGCTGTGGAGGGTGTAGAGGGTACACCTGGGAGGGCCCACACGTGCAATTCACGTGTGGTGCTCTCTGCGCACCCCTGTAATACACGTACCCTGATGGAATCACGTGTCGAACTTCCCCCGCACCCCGAAATACACGTACCCTGATGGAATCGCGTGTGGAACTTCCCGCGCACCCCTGAGATACGCGTACCCTGCTCGCACGGGCCCAATTGTGTGTGGAAATTCCCGCGCACCCCTGAAATACACGTACCCTGCTGAAATCGCGTGTGTAACTTCCCCTGCACCCTGAAATACACGTACCCTGATGGAATCGCATGTGGAACTTCCCGCGCACCCCTGGAATACACGTACCCTGCTGATTTCGCGTGTGAAACTTCCCCCGCACCCCGAAATACACGTACCCTGATGGAATCGCGTGTGGAACTTCCCGCGCACCCCTGAGATACGCGTACCCTGCTCGCACGGGCCCAATCGCGTGTGGAAATTCCCGCGCACCCCTGAAATACACGTACCCTGCTGGAATCGCGTGTGTAACTTCCCCTGAACCCTGAAATACACGTACCCTGCTGATATCGCGTGTGGAACTTCACGCGCACCCATGAAATACACGTACCCTGCGGAAATCGCGTGTGTAACTTCCCCTGCACCCTGAAATACACGTACCCTGATGGAATCGCGTGTGGAACTTCACGCGCACCCCTGAAATACACGTACCCTGAGGAAATCGCGTGTGTAACTTCCCCTGCACCCTGAAATACACGTACCCTGATGGAATCGCGTGTGGTACTTCCCGCGCACCCCTGGAATACACGTACCCTGCTGATTTCGCGTGTGAAACTTCCCCCGCACCCTGAAATACACGTACCCTGCTGATATCGCGTGTGGAACTTCACGCGCACCCCGGAAATACACGTACCCTGCAGAAATCGCGTGTGTAACTTCCCCTGCACCCTGAAATACACGTACCCTGCTGATATTGCGTGTGGAACTTCACGCGCACCCTGAAATACACGTACCCTGATGGAATCGCGTGTGGAACTTCCCGCGCACCCCTGAGATACGCGTACCCTGCTCGCACGGGCCCAATCGCGTGTGGAAATTCCTGCGCACCCCTGAAATACACGTACCCTGCTGGAATCGCGTGTGTAACTTCCCCTGCACCCTGAAATACACGTACCCTGCTGATATCGCGTGTGGAACTTCACGCGCACCCCGAAATACACGTACCCTGATGGAATCGCGTGTGGAACTTCACGCGCACCCCGAAATACACATACCCTGATGGAATCGTGTGTGGAACTTCCCGCGCACCCCTGAGATACGCGTACCCTGCTCGCACGGGCCCAATCGCGTGTGGAAATTCCCGCGCACCCCTCAAATACACGTACCATGATGAAATCGCACGTGGAACTTCCCGCGCACCCCTGAAATACGCGTACCCTGCTCGCACGGGCCAATCGCGTGAGGTACTTCCCGCGCACCCCAGTGATACACGTAGCCCGCTTGCTGTGCTGGTACAGGGTTAGCGCAGCCCTTTGCGCTGGATTGGGTATATTGATGGCTTTTCCCTGCGCGAGAGGCGTTCTTGGGGGCGTAACTGGCGCTGCTGCAGGGTCGCTGCGCCACTGTGCGCCACGGCTGGTTTTGGTGGCTGGAATCCATGAATACGCTGTGCGCGGAAATGGATTTTTGCGCACGTGGCTGGCGCAGGGATTCGCACGCGCACACTGTGCGCCAGCCGCGTGCGCCACTTGTGCGCAGAATTCTATGAATTACCCCCTTGATGAGGGAGAATACTGAGAAGAGTAGCTCCACGTCACTCAAAGTAAGTATGAAGGGTGTAATGGGGATGCTCTGTGAGCTCTGGAATAGTGGGAACAAACGACTAATGCCAGGGGGTTCTTGTGTCATCGGAGTACCAATCAGATTGCAGCATTTAACAACTGATGCTGCGACTCCAATTGCTCCATGTATTTATGTGAGAAGTGTTTTATAGCATGATCACTCGGAAGTAATTAGCAGCCAGGATGTAGCCATGTCTGCCGCAATACATGGTGCATGGGAACAAAGAATTTTGAAGTTTGGCTAGCCTACCCGTGCAGAGACACATCAAGATGCATGTGCTTTGTAAATAAAGATGGGTAGGAGGCAATACGTGACACGACCCTTTAAATTAAATTAAAATAAATTCCCCAATATGTTGTTACATGGCAATTTATACCAGAGAATAATAAATGAGAAGGAGTATTGAGAATTGGGAACTGATGATACTCTATATGTTTCTACAGTAAGATCGTGGTGACATAGCTACTTTGAAGAGAAGTTTTGGCAAATAGTGTCTAACTTTGGAGCCTGATACGATTAAGAATATGTACCTAGAAGGATTCGAGCTGGATGTAAGTACCCAGATGCACCGATGATGATGGCTATTACCCGGGCAAACTAGGGTTAACATTGAAAATAGATTTCCATAAAAATATACTTTCTCACTTATAGTAGCACATGATTAGACGATGTATCTTTCGACTGCGGGAAGCAGCATAGACAACTAACGGGGGAACGAAGAATCTTTTCTGATCAACTAAGGAAACGTTCTAATTATCCAAAGGCAACATCCAAAACGTTGTGATATACCTGTTTGAGTGAGTATGACACCGATCTATAACTTAAACTATGACCTTATTTGAAGAGGTTTAGTGTTTTTGCATCCTTGATGTAGGGTAAAATGTACTGACCTCTACATACATATGTGAATAGGATTCATCCAATGTATTATGTAGTGTAAGGAAACAACAGTAGAAAAAGGTGATCTTATGATTACTGTTGAGAATCATGTATACTTACATTAATAGTAAGAGATAAATAAAAGGGAATGGCTTGAATTTTAGATTGTAAATGGTTTTTATTGTGTTTTCTAGGTGGTGAACTTGCCCTGCTTTGTTGAATGGTAACGACTAAATTCCCCATTGTGGTCCTGAAGAAGTTTGCTTTACCAAAGGGACAAATGTGTTAAAGTCCAATCAGACAACTGAAACACATGTAGATAACTACATCTGTGTAATTGATTATACATAAATAGAATCATCTGAGCGTTAGATCGAGGGCACTTTACAGTGAGAATATATATTGTTGACCAAGTGGTCAGATAAAAATGTGTGATGTGTACGGTTTTTTATGAGAGTGATATGGAATGATTGGTAGGTTTGAATGTATGTGAGTTGAATAATTAATTTTTGATACTGTTTTTATGAATTTATATTATATATGTATGAATGACAGTAAAATTAATTGATCTGAATTAAAAGTGTGACATTTATTGATAGCATTAAAAAAGATAAATGTGTAGGAAGGGTCATTCCCTATCCCAGGGGTCCATTATTGTTTGTTCTCCAAGTAAAGAACCTCATGAAGGTAATATTGGAACTTAGCCTAATCTTGACTCTAAACTTCCTTCTGTCCTCATTCTCCTCGACCTATCCTCTGCTTTTGACATGGTCAACCATGCCATCCTCCTCTATCGCCTCCATGACAACCTGGGTATCACTGGTCAGGCCCTGTCCTGGTTGACCTCTTTTCTCACTGACTAACCCAGGTCCAACTGGGGTCTTTCCTCTCTTCTATCGCTCTCTCTACTTGTGTTGTTCCTCAGGGGTCTAACCTTTCTCCCTAGCTATTCAACCACTACCTGGCACCTCTGGCCCACTGCATCGCTACATTCTATTTAGACTTTCAGTGTTATGCAGATGACACCCAGCTCTCCTTCAGGCTGCCCTCAGCCACCTCTGCTACTTCCCGCATACTAGACTGTCTGGCCGCAGATCAGGAATGGTGTGCTGGTAATGATCTCTGTCTTAATTCTAGTAATATTGAGATTCTCCTCATTGGGACACCCACTCCCTCCTTTCCTCTATCTCTCTGGCCGCCCACCCTGGGCCCTCTTGCTGCTCCTTCCTGTGAGGCTAAGAACCTTAGTGTCATCTTCGACTCCACTGACGCCTTCTCTTCTCTTCTTCACCTCATCAAAGGTATTCTGCCTTTTCTCACTTTCCCTCAGAAGCTCACTGTCTCTAGAGCCCTGGACCTCTCCAGGCTGGACCATTGCAACAGCCTCGTTCTAAATCTGCCTGTCTCTACTCTTTGACCTTTACAACTCATACAGAACAGGACTGCAAGAATTGTCCTTGGCCTTAAGCCCAGGGATTGTATCCCTCCTGCTCTGAAATCTCTGCACTGGCTCCCTGTGGCTGCAAGAATCACATTCAAGACCCTTTGCATCATCCACAAGGATTTGCAGGACCTGGGACCGCACTACCTGCAACGTTACCTTTCCAAACATCCTCCTTCTCACACTCTCTGCTCATCTACCTCCAATTCTCTGTGGGTTAGATGTTTTTCCAAGCAGAGAATGGGGGGCGGATCTCTTTCCTCGTCTGGGGCCTCTCTCTGTAACAGCCTCCCTGCCTCTCAAACTTGAGCAGAACCACCTCCGGTTCTGGAAGCAACTCAAGACATTCCTTTTTGCTTCTACTTTCTCTCTTCCTCTCCCCTGCTAATGTCCCTGATAGCTCCTCACACTGGTCACCTGACCACCCCTGAACTCGGGCCCAGGCTCCTGCATGTTTTCGTCACACTGCCTCTGAGCTCCCACAAAACTTAAGGGTGTGTATCTATAACTCTACAGTCTCTTCTCTTTGCACTTAAGAGCCACACTCTTGCAGCACTTATTGAGCCACCTGCACTTCTCTTCACCCCCTGCCTCCCCTTGGCACTTCTCCCCTCCCCCCTTCCCTGCACTTATGCGATCTGAATGACACAAGGCCTAGTAAGATCGTTGTTTGTTCTCCTTCTGTCCCCCCCCCTTGTCTTGTTGCACCTAGAAACACTTGTGTACAGGCGCGTTATAAATGACTTATCATATCATATCATACACACCCTGTACCCTTTATGTGGTAACAGCTGTAAAAGTGTGACAGAGTCCCTTCGACACTGTTGTTCATTGTCACTGCATAATAGCAAGTCGTCCACATATTGAATAATAGTGCTGGATACCTCTATGTTTCCCAAATCTGCATGTAATATTCGGTTATTAATACTAGGGGACTCACAATACCAGTGTGGTCATCTTGTGTGCTTGTTTCGCTTTCCCCTTGCGTAAACGTGGTGAGATATTGGGAATCTGATTGTAGCAGTATGGAAAAGAAGGCATTTTTTAAATCTACCACAGTGAAAAGTGTTGTTTGCTTTGGGATGCTGCAAAAATGGTTGCAGGGTTAGGAACTACAGGAAATTCTGTCTGTACAATGCCATTCAACGGCTGGAAATCCTGTATCATTCTCAAACTTGACCCCTTTGCCTTTTTTATGGGGTATATAGCCGTGTTGCATGGGGAGCAGGATGGCGCAATGATCTCTTGATTCAGAAGTGAAGAAATGGTATCTATTAGGCCCTCCTCTGCTTCTTTGAACAGGGGATATTGTCTCACCCGGGGTAACACTGCACCTGGTTTGAGTATTTTGAGTGTTATTCGAATGGGTGCCACTCCCTGTAAGAGGCCTTCATCATGGGCACTGGTTATTCATCACCTCTCAGGAACTTGTGCTAGGTCGTTTACAGTGAAAGGGGCCACTGTTACAAACCCATCATGGGACACTACACTATGTAGTATTTCACCATTATCTCACTGGGTGTACAAATAGCCAGTACTATCTCTCCATCATCAACCTTGCCCTCAAACAACTCTGCGACTGTTACTTCTCTTAAGGGTACTGTTGACTCAGTGCATTATACAGTGTACCCTTCACACCCGTCTGAATCAATCCCCATTAGCACAACCCTTTTTGAAGACACCACCAGTCCTTCCAAATCCAGTGAAATGACAGTCCCTACCACAAGCTCTGGGGACACAACGGGTCTGCAGATAAATTCTGATGGTATACTCCAGCACACTTTGCTAACCCGGGGCACTGCATTAAGCAATACTGTGATCCCATACACAAACATATCGGGGTGAATAGGAAAGCTGCAAACCACCATCTCTCCTCTAAAGGCATGTATTATCATCATGACTCTCAAAGCACACATTCCAGGGGTAGCACATACTATTTCTCGATCTGTAAGAGAGATGGCCATGTTAGGGATATCACACCCTAACAAATTTACTGGCAAGGTTTCCAAATATAATAAAGGTGCATGCACCACTTTGCCTCCTATTTTGATGTGTACTTCTTCTGTGAATGTAAGCATGGCCACAGCCCCAGAGAAGCCTTGTCTGTCAAGAGTTTCACCTGATAACGGTAAGTCTCTTTTACTAATGCATGATTTTGTGGCCCCCGTGTCAACCATGAAGATTAATTGTTTATTTCCTATCTCAGCGCCCACCAAGGGTTCCGCGTCTGGGCGGGTAGTGTGAAAAACTAAAGAGTGTCTGACCCACTAGTCGCCTTTGGATCCAGACCCTGGGGGTGGACCAGTGCGGGAGGATCACCTGGGTGAGGGGTCTTGAGGAAGTGGGGGAGAGGCAGCCGATGGTGAGACACTGTATTCCCCCCTTTTCTATTCTCCTAACCCATCCTATTTTTTATGATTCTTTGAGATCCCAACCCCCCGCTCCGTTTTTGCACAAACACTGGGCTGAGGAAGAGGGTGATTGAGAGTAACTGGACTAACTCTTATACAACATACTGGACATGTCCTGCTAATCGGGTCAGGCAAATCAGGCACTTTGCTTTAAGTGCGTACACCTGATACCAATTAGCTCTCCTCAAATGGATAAAAGGCAGAACCGAGAGACACACTCTGAGCGAGGTGGAACACGAGTATGAGCAGGACTTCCGTGGCAAAGGCAAACCAGCTTTGGACCAAGGGACAAGAGCAGCAGGTTGAAAACCCCAGGACTTCCTTACAGATGGTCATTGCCTCCAACATGCCGTAAAAGGCAGGTGGAGAAGGCCAGATCCCAAATCAGAAGGCTGCACTGTGTTTCAAGGATTCCAGCAACCCTCCCGGGTGAACGGCAGAGTTGGGGAGGCGAGGCCAAGCCTGTGGTACTAACCTTGACTCGTGGATTGGAAATCATAAAACCAAGAATGAAACGCTAGTGGCTGGTGAGTTGGCAAGCGACCTGAGAGATCGGTGTGTGTTAAAGAAATAATGAAGTGACAACATAATATCGCAAGTGAAGGCTGCACACATGTGGATGAGACATGAAGAAAGGCAGACCTGTGAATGAACTTTGAAGTATGGACAGCTGTGAAATCAGCGCTACTCAGTAACAGAGTGATCCGGTGAAAGGAAGTAACCCACTCGAAAGTCTTCCTCAAATGTCCATAGTTTGTAGCGATAAAAGTGAATGAACTGCAAATGCAAAGTAAGCTAAATTAACCTTGAGAGAAGGGGAGAGTAAAAAGCTGAACAGTGAATTTTGAGTCAAAGTGGTTCTGCGGTGGTCTGTAAACAAAGCCACGCACATTTGAAAGTCTTTGACATCCGAAAAAGGTCTGAGCCTGATTGAGGGAGACCCAAAGTGTAATAAGTTTGGAGAAGAGAGCCCCGCTGCTAGTTTTGTTGAAATTTGTTGTGCAAGGTCTGAGCCCAACAGAGGGAGACCCACATGAACTTTGCCGTGAAAGGTCTCAGCCTGACAGGGGGGGACCCACGTGAACTTTGTTGTGAAAGGTCTAATCCTGACAGAGGGGGACTGGCGTGAACCTTTTGTTGAACATTGTTTGAAAGACTGGAACAAGAGACTGTGACGTGCAAGTCCAGGTGGGCCTCGATCCACATGTTGAACTGTTTTTGTGTAAGAAACCCAAGCCAGAGTGTAACATACTGCTTACGAGGACCGCCTCACTCTGTGTGGTCTAACGTGGGAAGGAGAGCTGATTCAGCCACATTTATTCTTTTGAACACTGACTTTTCCTTTGCATGCACTTCTTCTTTATACACTTTTTGTACAAGAGGTAGGGCAGGCATTAGGTTTTGTAAGCATAGGCCATTTTCATTTGACAGACTTCACTGGGTCTGTGTATCATTTGATGGCCAAGACTACTCCCATTTTAGTTATAGGGCAGAATTGGAGTTTTCCAAACCGAGAAACTTTAACAAAGGATTAACAATTGTACCTTTTGTGTCAGTTTCATACTTGTGATACAATGCCTCCCCTACATATGGTATCAGGAGTGGTATACAACTCAATTGAGACAATTCGGGGGACCCTAAAATTCCATAAACGTAGTCGCAGAGCCTCAGACCCCTCTACCGTGACAAAAGAATCCATAGGCTTTGATATTTGTAGCAGCAGAGAAGCCACTTTCCCTCCTGGGAAAAGAGGGTTGGTTCCCATGGACTTAGTTCTAATACCCTCTTTGGGTTGTTATATAAGATTGGCCTCAAAATCTGGCCTAGCCTGGAAGTTTGTCATGGATGTCATAGAAGGCATTATGGATCCGGACTTTTGGAGAGACATAAAGGTTCTCCTACAGAACCATGGCGAAACTCTGTTTGAAATACGCTGTGGGGACAAAATTGCACAGGGTATTCTTGAGAAGGCTCTTTCCCCATTTTGAGGAAGAAAGTGAACCAGAGGAAACTGAGAGAGGTAGCTTAGGCTTTGGAGAGGCCAATGAGACATGTATCACTGAGGCAAAAAGGGAAGAAGAACCTACCATCCTTTCACATTTAGCCTTCGCCCAGCGAAATGATCCAATACTCGCAGAAGCTTTCTTACATGTGATTCCTGATGGAGAAGGACAAGAGAAGGGGAACCCCTTTTTCTTCCTGAAACAGGGATTACTATATAGAAGGGAAACCTCCCGGGAAGGCCTAAGTAAAACTCAGCTAGTAATATCCAAAACCCATCACAATATCATGCTAGAGATTGCACATTCTCATTTGACAGGGGAACATTTGGAACAGCCTAAAACCCAAGATGACATCAGTAGGAAATTCTACTGGCCAGATATCCATGCTGACATAAAGAACTCATTCAGACATGTGAAATATGCCAGAAAACGAGCTCACATATTCCCTTACCCGCCCCTCTAATCCTATTAACGATAATAGAAGTCCCTATGTCCCAAATTGGGATGGATATCATTGGACCATTGGAAACTTTACATTTTGTAATAAATATGTTCTCGTAATCCTTGATTGCGCTACTCAGTACCCAGAAGCCTTCCCCATGCGTAACAACACAACCCGGCACATTTTAAAACACCTATTGCCATTCTTTCTTAGGGTTGGTTTCCCCAAGAAAATTCTAATGGATCAGGGATCCAATTTCATGAGTAAGCTTATGGGTGAAATCAAGGAATTACTACACACTACCACCTTAAGAACCTCAGTTTACCAACCCCAAATGGATGGATTGGTAGAGAGATTTAACAAAACCCTTAAAATGATTTTGAAAAAATGGTTAGATGAGTATGGGAAGGACTGGGATTGTATGATCCCATGTGCCCTATTTGCAGTAAGAAAGACCAATCAGACATCCACCGGATTCTCCCCTTTTGAGTTACTGTACAGTAGAGAACCAAGAGCAGTATTAGACATGCTCCGGGAGACCTGGGAAGAAAGAGAAGAGGCACCTATTCCCCTCTCACAAATAGCTACCCGATTGCGAGAGCACATGAAACTCATACAGAGTCTAGTCCACACTCACATGGAGAAAGCTCAAGCCCAACAGAAGTCCACCTATGACAAGAAGGTACATTTAAGATAATTTTCAGTGGGACAGAAAGTATTAGTCCTACCTACCTCTGAAAATAAACTTGTGTTAAAGTGGCATGGGCCTTATGAGGTGCTAGAGCAAACAGGAACCTGTACCTATAAAATAGCCTGACGTGATAGAAAGCAAAAGACCCACCTCTACCACGTAAATCTCCTCAAAGAGTGGAAAGATATTCCTTCCGCCACTACCTCCTCTATATTGTCTTGTTTGGTACAGAGGAGATAGACAACTTTGAATTTATTCCCCAAGACCTAAACAGAAACAAGAAGATTTGAATGGCCTTATTATGGCATTCCCTGATGTATTCTGTGAGTAACCAGGGAGAGTATATTGTACTTATCATTATATCAGAACTCCAAAGAGAAAAGTTGTCCATTTGAAACCATATCCTCGACCTTAGAACCACACGTGACTAATAAATTCACTTTCATGCCAGTGTCCATAGCTGAAACTATTAATCTCATCAAAGGACTAAAACCTTTGAGATGCAAAGGTGACACTTGTCCTGCCACCCTTATAAATGAATGTGCAAATGAATTGGCACCATTCATCACCACCATCATCAACAGTTCACTTGCCACCAGTTCAGTACCCAATGACTCAAAAGAAGCCTGGGTATTACCTCTGTTAAAAAAAAAACGACTTTGGACCCAGAAATCCCAACTAATTTCTGACATATCACTACAGTCCCATTCGTATTAAAAATCCTCAACAGTGTAGTTTACCTGCAGATCCAATAATTCCTGGAAACCAATGATCTCTTAGGACTGAGACAATCTGGGTTTAGACCCGGTCATGGAACAGAGACGGCTCTACTGGACTTAAAAACACAAATGAACCAATTCAAGGACAGAGGAGACATCTGCATCCTCCTCCTACTATACCTTTCTGCAGCTTTTGATTTGGTCAACCATAACATTTTATGCCATCATCTCGAAACTGCAGTTCACTTCTCCCCTGAAGCCATCAAATGGATCGAATCTTTTCTTTCCAATCACACGATGAGAGTCTTCTCTACCTCATCAGCAGCCCCACCAGTCCCAGTAACATGCGGTGTACCGCAAGGCTCTTGCATGTCACAGACATTGTCAAATTGGAGCTTTGTGAAAACATTGTACAAACTAGACAAAATGGGTATTACGTATACAAATAATGCGGACGGTATGCAAATACTCATACCTATCACAGGTTGTTATGACACTGATGCCAACAACCTTAACAAAATGTACCTTGTTATCCAGGCCTGCATGGCTCAAAATGAATTATGCCTCAATGATGACAAGACTGAGTTATCCTTAATAGGAAATACATCTAAGTTAAATAACCTATCAAAACAATACAAATCCTTCAACATTGATGTCAATAGTATAAATGTCGAAAATGAAATAAAAACACTGGAGGTCTACATTAACTCTTCCCTCACCCTAACCAGACAGGTCAATTGCAATGTCTCGTCGGCAGCCTACACGTCTAAACTTATTACATCTAGCAGACCTTTCCTCACGACAAATAACAGCATTACCCTAGCAAGAGCATTGATCCTCTCGAGGATAGATTATTGTTTGTTTGTTTATTTATTTATATTGCGCGCCAGACACAAAGTATCAGGGCGCAGGAGTTACAAGAAGTCTCACAGCTTAGGTTACACATGGCATTTATACAAAATCAAGAACTCAAAGAAATATAGTTACATAATATCCGTTAAAAGCGAGTAGGAAATACACAGATGGCATATATACAAATCACAAACTCAAGGAAGTATAGTTACATGATATCTCAGAAAGCGAGTATGAAGTACAATAAAAACAGAAAACAGGCAGTTTTAGGCAACACTCCCATATGGTGGGTGACAGGAGTCTTACTGGTCATTGACTTTAAGCCAGTTGATAAAGTTTTGTCTGAAATTTGTGTATGGTTGATCCGCTCGTAGGGATGGTGCAAGGAGTTCCAAAGCTGGGCAGCTTTAGCAGAAAAACTGCTGCCTCCAATCTTGGATAGCTTAAATCTTGGTATAATAAGACAGTTGATGTTGGCTGTTCTAGTGGGACCAATCAAGGATTTTTTACAAAATCTCTCCCTGCAGTAACAAGAGGCAGTATTGTTCAGACATTTATAGGTAAGCGAGGCAGTTTTCAGACAGATGTTGTCGCTGGTGGAAAGACAGTTGTTTGTCTTCTGATCTCAGAAATGTGCTCTCTACTTGCTACACCCAGAGCGGCTCTAAGGACAATTATTTTGCAGTGTTTGAATTCTTCTAGTAATGTACTTATTGGACCCAATGTAGAGGGAGTTACAATAGTCCAATTTGGACAGGATGAGGGCTCTTCCAAGGATAATGCAGCTGTTCTTAGATAAAAATGGTTTTCCAGCTCTGAAGAGTTTGCAGGTATATGCAGTGGCAGACGCCATGGAATTTGGTTTTGTACAAAAAGACTGTCGGTCGCATGTACAAAAGGTTCTACAAATGCTAGCACCAAAAGTTTGAACACCAAAAGTTTGAAGTTTTGGTGCTAGCATTGCAGGTAACTTTGAAAAAAAAAAAGTGGGGCTGCGGGGGTTTCCCCCGCAACACCCCGCTCACTATACTGTGTGGTATAGTGAACGGGGTGTTGTAGGGGACACCACCGCAGCACACGCATGAAAAAAATGGGGGCTGCGGGGGTGTCCCCCGCAACACCCCGCTCACTATACTTAACAGCATAGTGAGCGGGGGTTGCGGGGGAAACCCTTGCAGCCCCCCGTAAAAGAAAAAAAAAGAAAAGCACCTTGCAGCGCCAGTTCCCGATCACGGAGGTGAAAGGGAATTGGCGCAGCAGGTACCCAGCGTGAAGAGAAGGTAAGTGGGGTTTGTTTATGGTGGGGGTGTGGGTGGGGGTGTGTGGAGGGTGTGGGTGTGGGTGGGGGTATGTCATGAGTGTGTTGTGGGTGTGGGTGGGGGTGTGGGTACGGATGTTCGCATGAGAAAGATGCAAACCTTTGGTAGTTCGCACCTTTCTCATGTGAACATTCTGGCCGCGGTAAATTCAGCCGCGGTCGGATCACGTGGATTCATGAAATTTACTTGTTGGGTTAATGTGAGAGTAAAATTGAGGTAAAAGCCTAGGGTTTTTACCTCTTTGGCAAATTTAATGGAATTACTAGTTTTTTGAGGTTAGAAGTGGAGCCCAGAATGATGAGTTCAGTTTTGTCATCATTAAGGCATAGACCATGAACTTCCATCCATGCCTGGATGATGAGGTAGACTCTGTTCACCAAGGCCAAATCCTTGCAATAATACCCAGAAAGTGGAAGGAGAATCTGGGTATCATCTGCATAGATTGTGTAGGTAATTCCAAGATGGCCCAGATCATCGAAAAGGGGCTTGGTGAATATATTGTACAAGGTGGGTGAGACACAAGGTCCCTGGGGCTCTCTGCAGGTGATGGGGATAGGGTCTGCGGCAGCTGAGGGTGAGAAAACTCTCATGGTTCTGTTGTTTAAAAATTATTCAATCCAGATCATGGCTTCCTTGGAAAAATGCACAGCTGAGTCCAAGTGGCTACATAAGACCTTGTTGTCTCCAAGGTTGAATGCAGCTGAGAGATCAAGGAGGAGAAGTGAGGCT
Source organism: Ambystoma mexicanum (assembly GCF_040938575.1). Lineage (NCBI taxonomy): Eukaryota > Metazoa > Chordata > Amphibia > Caudata > Ambystomatidae > Ambystoma > Ambystoma mexicanum. The sequence continues at coordinate 380,748,038 of NC_090927.1, read as the reverse complement.
GATTTTCCCTTGTCCCTGAGCTTGTCAATTTGAGCTTTGAGGTCAATTAGTGCAGTTTCCGTTCCATGTTGTGGGCGGAAATCTGATTGCCGAGCTCCTAGTAGGTGGTTAAGTTCCAAGTACTTCTGAATTTGTAGGCAGGCGACGTTATTTATTATTTTGAGAAGAAAAGGTACTATAGTGATGGGTCATAAATGAGTTGGTATAGATGGGTCTAGAGTCTGTGCTTTCAGGAGTGGGAGTACCCATGACTCTTTGAGGTTGCTTGGGATGGTGCCTGAGGTGAAGGAGGCATTGACAAGCTTCGATATGAAGGGTGCAAAATCCCTTGCAGCGTCCTTAATGAGTTGGGCTGTGCATTGGTTGCCCTGGTAGTTCGAAGGTTTGAGTGACAGTATGGCTTCTTCTGCCTCCAGAATAGATATTTTAGAGAAGTTGAAGCGGGTTGAAGGGTTATGGAGGGGCGCAGGGGTATTGTTGGGAAGGGTCAAGGTAGAGAGAGGCTTTTTTTTTACAATTTTGTCCTGAAGGGTGGTGACTTTATTAGCTAGAGCATGCTAGATATTAGTACACCACGTTTTGTCTTTCATGCAGGTGTCATGTACTGGTATAGGTGTTTCTAATTCTTTTAAAATTACGAAAAGTTCCTTCATGCTGGAGTTAGCTTGTGAGATTTGATTGTTCTAGGATTCTCGTTTCGCCAAACATATTTCTTTTTAGTAAAGAGAGGATATATTATTGAGGATGGTTCCATTTTCCATAGATGGAAGTAGTCTCCAAGAAGTCTCACATCTTCTTTTTTCCAAGCAAAGGGTTTTCAAGTGTGGGGTGAACCAGGTGTTAAGGTGAGCTTTTGGTTTGCTTTGTCTCATTTTGAGAGGGGCAATGGAGTCAAGTGTAACTGTCATAATTGTATTGCACTTATCGACCAGCATGCTGGGATCCATGCTGTCCGGTAGAGAATTAAGGGTAGGAAGAATAAGAGGTAGGAGTCTATCCACCGTAATATTCTTTTTGTTCCATGTTAAAGTAGGGGGAGCGGTTGGCGTTTATATGGGTGTAGGCTTTATGGTGGCTAGCGTGAATGACAAGAGGTGGTGGTCTGTCCAGGCTTGTGGGGTGATGGAAGTAATGACGGCATTACAGTTATAATCTGCCACCCAGTCAAGTATTCTACCTTTGTTCTGCGTTGAAAAGTTAACCCTCTGGGTAAGACCTCATTCTGAAAGGATGTTAGCAGTACTATTTGCTTGTTTATCTTGTGGGTCGCTAAAACCCAGGTTAAGGTCTCCTAACAGTAGTACTTGTGAGTTACTTTTTAAACTATCTGAGAGAATAGTAGATATATCCTCCTCAAATGACCCGATGGGGCCTGGAGGTCTATATATTAGGTGAATAGTAAGAGTCTGGGAGTTGGCTGTGGGTAGTTTAGCTGCTAGGGCCTCACAGCATTGACTGTCTAGGGATGGGGCTAATCTCATGGATAAGCTGGATTTAGCAATGAGGGCAATGCCTCCTCCCCGCGCCTTGGATCTGTCTGCTCTCAGGATGGTGTATCCATCAGGTACTGCTAGCAAGAGGGCAGGGCCTCTTGCTTGTAATTATCTATTCACAGGATCTAGCACCAGAAACATAAAAAACTCCAAATAATACAAAACAATGCTATCAGAGCTGCGTCGAATATACCCAAGAATGTGCAAATTTCATCAACCAGACGACACATCCACTGGCTTCCGGTCCAAGATAGGATCAAATTTAAAATCCTTACTCTGACCCACAAATGTCTTGCCAACAATGTACCAGCATACCTCAGTAACCAAATTGTCAAAACTCAATCTAATAGACCCACTCGAGCTTCATAGGCTAACCTCATTGCTACACCGAGATTTAAAAGACAGTAAGCAGGTGGGTCTAGCTTTCCGGTAATAGCAGCCAAAAGGTGGAAGACTTTGCCACTACAACTAAGAAATGACCCATCCCTCTGGTCATTCTGAAAATGTCTGAAAACTAGACTTTTCAGCCTGGATTCCCAACAATGAGACGCCAGGCCCAGGTTAGACAGTCCACTCCTAACAAATCGCCCAATACCATAAAGAAGACTTGTAGGCACACTTATCTACTTACCAATTCCTGCAATTCGCAGTACTATTTGCCATGAATAATAATTACTTATGCGGTAACTAGATACAATATATATGTCATGTCTGCTTTGAATATCTGTATATTTGTACTCTGTAAATTATATGTTGTAGTGCAACTGTAACTATACCTGTTGAAGTGCTCTCCTGAAACCAATCTCTTAAGTTCCAGCGCAGAGATGCCTCTGGGTTACGTGCGCTTTATAAATGTCAAAATGAATAAATAAATAAATATACACTCTCAGAAGCACAAAAACAAATAGTGGTTGAGGAAGTTAAAGAAATGCTGAAAGCAAACATTATCGAGCCCTCTTCGAGTCCATGGTCCACCCCTATTGTGTTTTTAATTAAATCTGATCATTTTTGGAGGTTTTGCAAAGACTTCAGGCAGGTCAACGCCATTGCCACTTTCGATGCCTAGCCTATACCACACATTGATGAGTATTCCTCTCAACTCTAGATTTAACCAAGGGATATTGCAGGTACCTGTACATGGCCCTGATAAGGAAAAAACTGCTTTCTCCACACCAATGGGACTATTCCAAATGAAAGTCGTCCCTTTTAGATTGCATGTGGCCCTAGCCAATTTCCAATGACTTATGGACAGGATATTACAGCCTTTCTCTGATCTCTGTGCAGTCTATATTGACGACATAGTCATTTACAGTAAAACTTGGGAAGACCATTTTTCCCATCTTTCTACTATTATGAGAATCCTCAGAGTGGCTGGCTTAACTGCCAATTCATCATAATGTAAACTGGCTAAATCGGCCGTGAAATTCCTAGGCTTCCTTGTAGAAAATAGCAGTATCCAACTCCAGCAAGAAAAAGTGAAAGCCGTCCTAGATGCCCCCACGCCTAAGACCAAGAAAGACCTCAGGGCATTCCTACGATTGATTGGTTACTACCGTAGGTGTACCCCATACCTTTCATATAGAACAGCTAGATTAACAGACAAGCTACATTGAACCCCAGAATATTCATTGGACTGATGAGGATGATGCATGTTACGACAATCTAAAACAGAACCCAATACTAAAAGTAGTAGATTTTTCAAAAGAATTTGTGTTACAAACTGATGCCCCTCTCACAGGGGTGCCCGTCCCACTCGGGGTGACAAAGCAAAAACAGAGAGGTGATGGCTGGAACGTTTAGAATGAATCATAACCTCTGACATTGCTCTGGACAACACTCCAGACCATCGTTTTCCACCTGCCAAGCAATTACAGAAGGGGAAAGACCATATGCAAATCAGATTTGGTCCCACCCCAAAAGTGGGACGGGTATGCCCAGACATGGGTCTCCAGTCTGCCCAGCCTAGAAACCCAAACTAATCCTCACTGGTCATGCCCAACAAGGCTGAAACATGTTTGGGGATGCTTGTGGTCTCGTGCAGAAGGGATATGACCTAGCAGTCTGGGCTGGAATGCCTCTTTTGGGGTAGGACCAAGCCTGATTTGCATATGGTTTTTTCCCCTTCTGTAATGGCTTGGCAGGCTGAAAAGCGATGGTCTGGAGGATTGTCCAGAGTTACGTCCGTGGTTATGATTAATTCAAAACCTTCCAGCCATCACCTTTTTGTTCTGCTATAGTCACCCTGAGTGGGACGGGTATGCCCATATGTAGGTCCCGAGTCTGCCCGGCCTAGAGACCCAAGCTACTCCTCACTGATGATGTCAAAGAAGGCTGAAACATGTCTGGGGATGCTTGTGGTCTCGTGCAGAAGGGATGTGACGTAGCAGTTCGGGCTGGACTGCCCCTTTAAGGGTAGGAACAAGTCTGATTTGTATATGGTTTTTCCCCTTCTGTAATGGCTTGGCAAGCTGAAAAACGATGGTCTGGAGGGTTGTTAACTAGTTGTAAACTCTTCCCACATGAGAAAAACTACTCTGTGTTGAAATTAGAGGCCTTTGGTATCAATTGGGCAATTATCCATCTAAGGTACTACCTTCTAGGGAGAAAGTTCACACTTGTCACCAACCACTCACCCTTAGTATGGATAGGTTAACAAAATGACTCTAACCCTTGACTCATGCAACGGTATCATGCCAATCGGAAAACCAAGAAAAACCTCTTCCGTGTTATTTGACACGTAGTGAAGAATATTTGTCTGCCCACCAATGTGACCCTCTGGATGTCTAAATACACATACAGATGGACTATTTGGTTGGAAGATGGATCCCATGGAATACCAGGCTGTAAGGAGGGAAAAGGCACTGTTAATAACAACGTCTAATAACAGTGCAAAAACAAAGACTATCTAAGCACTTCCTGACCTGTACTGGATGGTAACTTGACTCAAAAATAAGGTAGAATGACAACCAGATGAAGTAGGTGGATCTAAACAAGTAAAACAAGATATCAGAAAAGTACACTAACCCGAAGTACAATGATATTTAAGAACTAGGAGTAGATCTTACCTCGGAATCCGATTACACGCGAAAAGAAAAGTTGGAACTGATGATAACCAGTATGTGGTGTACCAAAAGCAGTTCCTAAATCCAAGGAAACAAAGCAAAGAAGATTCTCCCTCGGTGCACGCAGTCGCGTCCTCACTAACAGTCCGGAGAAAGAAATTAACAGCTGATCCCTCAGTGCGCGCGTCCTCAGCGATGAAGAGAAAAGTATCACAGGTACTCCCTCGGTGCGTGCGTTTGCATCCTCAAGGATGATGAAAGAAATAGTAGAACAGCTGAATGTCACGGACTTCCAGCCACTGACAACCTGAGGAGAAAACCCCAACAGAGGCTGCAGGGAAGGAAGAGCAGGTAAGGCAAACCAGTTAAGGGTTAAGCTGAAGAGAGGTCGTAAGCGTTCCAAGTCCTGATATCCGTAGTTCAAGAAAAAAGCCAAGCGACAAATCTGACAAGGGCAAAAGCAAAACACAGAATCCAAAACAGGCAAGAAAAATCGGCAATGTGAAGAGTCTAGAACAAAAGTAAGGCATACTGGGAAAAGTTCAGAAGTGACACCTCCTTCTGAAACAGGACTAATGAGGTCCTGATCACATGATCAGTTCGATCCGTCCCATACGTAACGGACACCACTGTTTCCATGGCAACCGCCATCTGTCCATCAAACGACCAGTATGGAAAGTATGGAAAGTTTTCCTTCAAGGGAAAGTACGTTCAGAAGTGGTATCATGAGAACAGCCTTTGTTCTTACTGCAACCTAGTTTCCCTGCATGAGAGGAAACTATATTTCCATGCCCATAACTTCGAACCATGACAAACAGTTCTTAGACTTGGAACCCTACTGTTTCAATGTGGAACACTGAAAAGGTAAAGAACAGGGGAATCTCAATTTCCTTTCTGGATTTCCCTGTGAAATGCATGTGGCTACATTGCATAGGGGAAGGGTATGTGAGAAACCGAAGGGTGTCTCACCCACTAGTCCCCGCGGATCTCTCTCTCAGATGGCCAGTGCATGGCCATCGCCTTCGGATCCAGACCCTTGGGGTGGACCAGTGCGGGGGGATGAACATTGTGAGGTTTCTTCAGGGAGTGGGGTAGAGGTAGCCGATGGTGAGATGCAGTATTCCCTCCTTTTTTGTTCACCTCACCCATTCTATTTTTTAAGATTCTCTGAGATCCCAACTCCCCCAGTTTTTACACAAACACTGGGCCGAGAAAGAGGGTGACTGAGAGTAACAAGACTATCTCTCATACATTGTACTGGACATGTCCGCTATTCGGGTCAGGCAAAGTCAGGCACTTGACATTAAGTGCATACTCCTGATACCAATTAGCTCTCCTCGCACAGATAAAAGGTAGAACCTAGAGACACACTCTGAGCAAGGCAGAACACGAGTATGAGCAGAGCTTTGTGGGTGAAGGCAAACCTGCTGGAGCAAAGTGAAGGACCAAGGGAGAAGAGCAGCGGGTCGAAAGCCCTGGGAGTTCCTTACAGGAGGTTGTGGCCTCCAACAGGCTGCGAAACACACGTGGAGAAGGCCAGATCCCATATCAGAAGGCTGCACTGTGTTTCAAGGATGCCAGCAACCCTCCTGGGTGAATGGCAAAGATGGGGAGCCAAGGCCCCACCTGTAGTACTAACCTTGACTCATGGATTGTAAAACGTAAAACCAAGAAAGAAATGCACACAGCCGGTGAGTTGGCAAGCAACCTGAGAGAACTGTATATGCTAAATAAAGATTGAAGTGGCAATATTATATTGCAAGTCAGAGCTGTGTTGATAAGACATGAAGAAAGGCAGACCTGTGAATGAACTTTGAAGTGAGGACAGCTGTGAAATCAGCGGTAGTGAATAGCAGAGTGGGCCGTTAAAAGGAAGTAGCCCACTCAAAAGTCTCAGTGAAAGGTTCATTGTTTGTAGCGATAAAAGTGAATGAACTGCAAATATGAAGTAAGCAAAATTAACCCTGAGAGAAGGGTAGAGTAAAGTAAAGCTGAACAGTGATTTTTGAGTCAAAGTGGTCCTGTGGAGGTCTGTAAAGAAAGCCACGCACATTCGAAAGTCTTTGACATCCGAAAACGGTCTGAGCCAGATTGACGGAGACCCAAAGTGTAATACGATTGGGGTAGGGAGCCCCCTGCGAGTATTGTTGAAATTTGTTGTGCAAGGTCTGAGCCCAACAGAGGAGGAACCACGTGACCTTTGCTGTGAAAAGTCTCAGCCCGACAGAGGGGGACCCATGTGAACTTTGTTGTGAAAGGTCTGAACCCAACAGAGGGGGACTGGCGTGGACCTTTTGGTGAACATTTTTTGAAATGCTGGAATGAGAGACTTTAATGTGGAAGGCCAGGTGGGCCTCGATCTACGTGTTAAACTATTTTTCTGTTAGAAACCCAAGCCAGAGTGTGTCATACTGCCTAAGAGGACTGCCTTACTCTGTGTGGTGTAACATGGGGAGGAGAGCTGATTCAGCCACATTTATTCTTTTGAACACTGACTTTTCCTTTGCATACACTTCTCCTTTATACACTTTTTTTTACAAGAGGTAGGGCAGGCATTAGGGTTTGTTAGCATAGCCTATTTTGATTTGATAGACTTCACTAGGACTTTTTATTTATTATTTGATCGTCAAGACTACTTCCATCTTAGTTATAGGGCAGAATAGGAGTTTTTCCAAACCCAGAAACTTTAATAAAGTTTTTAAAAATGTTACCTTTTGTGTCAGTGTCATATTTGTGATACCATGCTTCCCCTACAGTAGTCATGAACAGGATTGGGCATGCAAGAGCCTTCTGTGGACTGTCCTAATCAGGATATATATTGGTACCTGGGAACGTGAAAGGGTTGCTTCCCATGACACTTGCTCCTTGTAAATGCGTCACTGTCCCATTAGGGACAGCATTTCTACCAGGGATTTGGGCACCATATGATTGGCCTTATAGCACAGCTTGTGTTGGGATGCCGGACGGGGCAGGCAGCTGTGCCTGAGGGGGTCATGGTAGTAACTATGTAAAAGCTTGGTGTATCTGATATGGTATTGATGTGGGCATTAGGAGTGCCGAAAAGTGTTGCTGCTGTGGTGCTGGGACCGTGGAAGTGTATGGATTATATCCCGCTCCCATCCTATTCCTGCACTCCATCACAAAATGGCCCATTTTTCTGCATCCCCAACACTGAACTGGTCCTGTTCCCCCTCTCTGACCCATTCCTCCGAATCCACCTCTGCCACCCGCCCTTCCTCCTTGAAACCCTCCTCTTCCTCGCTGCTGACCTCCTTGGTACCATTCAGGGTACTGTGATTGAGACCCACCATTACATTTCCCTCTGCATGGCCAACACACTGCTATCCTTTTGTCGGATCGCACTGCTCCCTGGTCTGCTGGATCCCTTGGAGTCACTGCCACGACTGCTCCTTCAACTGCTATTTTTGGTAACTTTTTTCTACAGCAGTTTCGCTTCCTCAGCCGGAAATCTCTGTGCTGTTCTGTTCTCTCTTTCTTCGATCCACTTACAGTGATTTATAATTATAGTCTGTATTTCTTCACACAATTTCGCCTCTCTACCCACTATCTTAGCAAGAGCTTTCTGTACTCCTTTGGGCAGTCCCCTCTTAATGACAAAATAGAAAAGCAGAACTGATCGGTCCCACTGTTCCCCTGTCCCTGCCCTCCATATCTCCTATACTTTCGAAATGTATTGAGCGGGATCGTCATCATCCCCCATTGTATACTGCATCATGGACTGCAGATCTGGTGTATCAGGGTATGCCCGCCGAAGTGTGGCCCACACCTGCGCTCTAATGTCATTAAAAGGTGCCCCATCATGCACATCATCATCTATCTTCACTCGCGGATATCCAGCTTTAACCAAGATGTCCCTTGCCTGTTCCCCCACAATTGCCACATGCAAACTTTTTATATCTCCCACTGCTAAAGGGATGCCGGCCGTTTGTTTTTCAAAAGCATATATCCATTTCCCAGCCCCTGTAGTGAGGGGAAGGATCGCTTTAATCAGGTTGTTTTTTTAATCAGGTTGTTTTTGTCCATTTGAGCCCAAGGAACATACTGCGCCCTTCTGGGGCCTTTATGCAATAATGGCAACTGTGTGCCCACTCCCCATCTACCCTTGATGCCGTCACTCTCCTTTTAACTTGCCACTGCTACCGACCAAAATATGTTCATCAACTGCGGACCCCACAAGCTCTCTACCCGTGGGGTAATTGCTAGCATCTCTTCTTCATCCTCTAATTCATTCACTGTGTCCCATTCCTTCTCCAGCAACTCCCTATTTGTATCTCCATCCGACAGCACTGTCCCGTAGTCTACACTCCCATTCTCCTCCTCAATGTGAACATCCTTGATCGCAGTGCTAACCAATTTAAACAAAATGTCTCCTGCCCTCCATTCATTTAGTCCACACCCCAATTAGCTTCCTTCATCCATATGGGCCCTCAACCGTGCCAATTCCATTTGTGCTGTCTTCAATGCCTCTTTTAACTCCTTATGTGGTACGGCAGTGTTAGTATTAGTTTATTATGGGAGTGGTAACACATATGGGTTGGTGCAGTAGCTGATTGGGGCACATATACATTGGATTGGTATACACAGTGGCAGGAAGGGTTGAATACCACTCTAATGGGGCAGAGGTAACAGTTTTTCTGCAGATACTGATGTTTTAACTATACTAGTGGTTGAGTCATTGTCACACTGGGATTTACACTCATCATTGTCCTCTATGTCCTCAACCATTTTCCATAGTTCTAAAATCTCTTTCCTACTTTGAAGCTTTTTACCTTCTTATTTAACAGCCACAAATGTTTACATGTGTTACAGTATCCCTCTATTATTCGTACCCTGCTCAGGCCATGGGTGGAACATTCCCCCCTGTGTCTCCACCACCCACTGCTTATGGTATTTCTGAATTGTATTCTTATACAAAGGCAATGCACGGCACATATACTCTAATGGTGTAAATACCCCCATGTTGAAAAACCAGATAAACAAAAATGTCACACCATATACAAAATACAGTTTGGCTTAAGTGTTCCTACCAGTAGTTTTCGCCCTCTCACCTGTCACCCCCTATCCACCCTCCTTTCTCTCTTGCTCAATCCATGTTCACACAAACTCCCCCCATGTACAGCAACCACACCACTTCTTCCAAAGGCCCTCCCTTGCCCCCCTCCTACTGCACAATTTAAGTTAAAAACACTAAAACAGCAAGCTAAAACAACAAACTAAAATAACAACCACTACTTCACCTTATTCCCCCACCCAGAATATATTGGGCACGGGAATGTGAGCCCTCTAATTATACAGAGCCACTACTTTTGTATTCTCTTATCTTATTTCAAAATATGGCACCATCTTCTTCCCTGTCTCAAAAAGGATTCCACTTCTTGATTTCTCTTCTCATATACTCATAATAATAATAATAAAAGTAGACATATTACTGCCATGTGATATTTACACACTACCAAACTCAGGCATACACCATTTCACCATACACTCACCCCCCCACTTCTTCAACACCCACACACTGTGTTCCCCAACTTCTCTCTCAGCATCCACCTCTGTCGTTTTTGCCCACAAGAGGTGTACTTACATCTGCGCTTTCACCCAAGCTCCCCCATCATGGGGTACCATTAACGGCCTGTACAATCGTAGGAGCTGTGCCCCGCTCCAAAGAGCAGACAGGCACGCTTTAAAAAATGGCTCATGTACACCACTATGTGTTGCGCACCTATGGTTGGTCGCTGCAGGTGGGCGAGGCCCCTACGCATGTGTGGACTGGAATCCTCTGAGTCTGTGGAAAATCTGGGATCACGTCGGGGTCACCAATTTGAAGAGGGACCCCTCAACTCTCACACCAGAAAAAATACAACCCACTATGGAAAAAGGCCCAGCACACCTTTTGCAAGGAACACAAGGTTTTATTCTCGAAAATACAAGTACGTGCCAGCAAACAACCCTGATGCCATGGAGCGCTCTGATCAAAAACAGCATAAAAAATGGGTTATAGAGATACATAGTGTCACAAGTGATGTACATCGCATAGGTTACAAATCCATGTAGCGGGTTGGCACGATCCTATACACATATAGCCTGCTCTATATGGGATGCCAGGCGATATGTCCTAGCATCTTCTGTTCATCTCCTTCCATGTGGGGATCTTCCTCTTCCGTCATCAGGTACAAAGGCTGTAATTGGCAATTTAGTTACAAAATTCATTATTTTCATAGCTCTACAGTGCACCTGGTACCAAGGACATGAGCAAGGCAGATACTTTCGATCTTGTGATAACTTCGTCAGACTACATGAACCCCCGCTTTAATTCCAGACACTCCGGCACCTCCACAACTTTTCCACCTGCAGTCCTAAAGTTGTTACCTTCTTCCCTGGCACCTCGCAGCACAAATCACATGAACCGACATTGGGGGCAGCCTGTTACCGTTCTCTGATCTTCCTGATCGGTTGGCCATTTCATAGTGTTATGACTGGGTCATGGGCTAGTCAGTGCATTCAAATTCTTGTGTCCTGGACTCGGGGGTCCCTGGCAGCTATAACCTAGACATGTGGACTGGTGAAGGCCTAAAGCCTTCACCCTCCTTCTCGTGGGATAACTATTTTGGCCTCGGTCGCATGCACTAATGATAAGAGACAATGGGGAGCTGTGTGTCGTCAATTGAATTAACCTTCTGCATGGCTGCCAGGGCTGCGAGCAAGAGATGTATGTACACCCTGCTAACCCTGGGAATAAAATTAAGCATACTGACAATGCTGTGGCACTAGGTCTCAATTACAAACTGGCGTCTAACTTTTAAAATGGAGTCTCACTACACATGTGCTGTTAGTACCAAAATTCACTATGTTTCTACTACAATCCAGCTTCTACAGGTAACCCCCCTCCCATTCTCCCAGTTCCCTGACAACATCTCCTTCTACAATCGACTCATCCCAAATCGCAGAGGGGTCTGGGTCTTCCGTTCCTGCTCCCCAACAGAACCGGCTCATCTTGTCCATGCTCCACGATTGATCGCCAAGTTTCATAGTCTCCATGCCGAAACCAGTAATTACTGCATCAATGTCATCACACGCTCACGTTGCACAGCCAATCAGGCACTCTGAATGCACTGCCTGATCAACACAAAAGTAAAATCCCTGCTTTTCAGAAAGCACACATTCCTCAACAGGAAAACACCCGTAAGTAGTGTTTGTTGTATTCTGTGTTAAGTGTACATAGCTTTTTGATCCCAGCTTGTCTTCTTGGATTTCCATTGGAATACTCTCCTGCTTTTGACAACTTTTGTGCTTTTGTTTTCCTCTCGGCTAGAGGGCTTCTACTGCCTACTTCTCTTGTCTGCTATTTCCCTGATTTTGGACCAAGGAATGTTTTGCTTCTTTATATCTTTTGCCCCCACTATCCCCGCCTTCTTTTGGAAACTCCTTTTTAAACTGCTGCATCTAGTTAATATTCCCAGATTCCTCATTGTCCCTTTCATGAATTCTGTTTCCCCTTAGCAGTCCACCCTCATTCCTCTAAGGTCAGGTCCCTACATGCTTTCTTTTAAGGTCCTTTTTACCCTGTTACATTCCTGGGTTTCGGACTGTGGCCGAGGTGGGTTCTCTGTTCTGTGAAAATGTACCATCTTGGCGGATTGGATGTTCATTTAGGTTTCTGGTATCTTCCGACCTTACCAAAGTGGGAACTGGGATTGGATATGGTGAGTCTGGACAATTGGAACTGATTATTGATATTCCCCTTTCTCTATTTCTTCCTTACAGCCTAGTGGTAGGCTGTGAGGCATACCACTACCTTTTCTCTTGTTGAGTGTTTATTTATTCGTTTTAACATTGGCTCACTCAGATGTGATACGCCAATCTAATACTCCCACTTATATGATCCCACATCACAAATCAGGGCAAAGAACAGTGAGGTATTCAAAAATCAAAATGTATTTAAAAGAATAGTTATTTGCAGACAACTGCGTCTCCGTGTTGCACTGGAGCCCACTACAATATGGTTTCCACTTTTACATAATGCGTTTGAAATTCATGTTGACTGATTGATATTATTTATGTTTTGCATTTATAATTTTTCACAGGTCATCGATGTGCAATTATTGTATGTTTCATGTATGATTCTTAACCTTACATTGTATTTAGGAATGCACCGTTTAGGTAACTTTTAACTATTGTGTGTCATGTTTATTCTGGTCTGAATATGTTCAAAGATGTCTGCCGTTGAGCTCCATTCATTAACCCCTACACCACACTGTGCCATTGACATGGTGGAAGGACTGAGCACTCTATTTTAGTGTGTATTTATTGCTGCTGCCATTGTGTGAACAAGCGCTGTGTGAGCGCAAAACGCGCAACCTTTTCCCGCCTATCCCTGTATGCTGTGCTTGACGATTAAACACGTTACAACCAATCCCCTAATGAGGATGTTTTTTAGTTTGTGTGGTATTCCGTGACCAGTAGTGCCGTTCACCTGCCTTTGGTGGGTTTTCTTTGTTGTTTTGATATATATAAATATTACACAGCTTGTGGTAGTGGCCGTGAAGTTATGGTTAAGTTGCTAAACCCATAGGAAGAGCCCTTTTTGGGCACTTATAATTTCACTCCCCCTGGACGAATATTCACCAAACTTTTCAGAAAAAAGTATATGGCCCACTCTGAATTCTTTGGGCAAGTTTGATGAGGTTTCGTCCAGGGGGGCAAAGTTATAAGGGGGTCCCAAAATCTTTTTTTTCCCATAGACTGAATTGAAAAAAAGGGTTGCTCATGCATACAACCTCAAACAGCTGGGCAGAATTTCACCAAATTAGGGGCAGGAGCGGCGGCTTGGTCCCGAATGCGTGCTTTTGTAAATTTGGTGAAAATCCGCCCAGTAGTTTTTTTAAAACAGGAAAATTGTGGGTAAAAGAAATTAGTGATGTCTGGCCCCACTCCGCTGACCCATTTGGTTGAGTTTGGAAAGGGTGGGTGAGTGATGTATTTGTTTAGATGGAAGAAGACTGTGTTGTATTTGTGGCAGTCCATGGACACTGCAGCAGTTCGCGGCTAGGTCCTCAGGCGAGCAGCTTATGTGGTGACTACAGGAAGGTATCATTAGGGTAGGGGAGTGGAATGTAGATGATATGAAGATGTTTGTATAGGCTGTATTATGCTGTGGTGGTTGTGGCCAGCTACTAGACACTTGGGTGCATGGCCTGAGGCCATGCACTCATGAGTCTGCCCACTGGCTGAAGTACTGTAATGGTACGTGTAGAGAAGTGGACAGGGTGTGTGGCAGCTGACTTATTGGACTGTCCCGAGGGTTGTGGCCGCTGGGCAGATTCTTGGGTGCATGGCTGTATTATCCTGTGGTAATTGTGGCTGCATGGCTGTATTATGCTGTGGTAATTGTGGCTAGCTACTAGAATCCTGGGTGCATGGCCAGAGGCCATGCATCCAAGAGTCTGCCCACTGGCTGCAAGAAGTGTAATAGTATGTGTACAGAAGTGGATAGGGTGTGTGGCAGGTGGCTTATTGGACTGCCCCAAGATTCTTGGGTGTATGAGAGTCTGTGCAGAGGGTGCAAGTTGTGTAATAGTATGTGAACGGGTAGGTCCTCAGGCGAGCAGCTTATCGGGTGACTGCAGGCAGGCTTCATTAGGGTAGCGGAGTGGAATGTAGATGATATGATGTTTGTATAGGCTGTATTATGCTGTGGTGGTTGTGGCAAGCTCCTGGACTCTTGGATGCATGGCCATGCACCCAAGAGTCTGCCCACTGGTTGAAGTACTGTAATAGTATGTGTAGAGAAGTGCATGCACCCAACAGTGTGCCCACTGGTTGAAGTCCTGTAATAGTATGTGCAGAGAAGTGCACAGGGCTTCCGGCAACTGGCTTATTGCACCCAAGAGTCTGCTCACTGGTTGCAGTACTGCAATAGTATATGTACAGAAGTGGACATGGCCTCAGGTGGCTGGCTTATGTGTGTGGGTTGGGGCCAGTGTGTAGATTGTTGGGTGCATGGCTGCATTATGCTGTGGTGATTGTGGCCAGCTACTAGACACTTGGGTGCATGGCCCAGGAGTCTGTCCACTGGCTGCAAGTAGTGTAATAGTATGTGTACAGAAGTGGACAGGGTGTGTGGCAGGTGACGTATTAGTTTAGTTTAGTTTTGTTTGTTTATTTGTGTAGCGCAGCCAAACCCTGGGGTAACTGGGCGCATTAATCTTTTAGAACAACGTGGGTAACAGAAGGTTGCACAACAGAGGACAATACGATAAAATAAATAGCATGTGCGACCGGGTTACAGGATGGTCCATGACAGTCGGGAAGCACAAAGTTGATGGAAGGACCAGGTTACTGAATGGTCTGCAGTTGTAGGTAATACAGTGTTGAGGAGTAAGGAATATGCTGCGGGCAACCAGCCCGCTATTGCTGGGTTAAGAGCAGCTCTTTCACCCTAGCTCTGGACGACCAAAACGAAGTATCGGCTCTGATTATCATAGGAAGAGCATTTCAGCATTTTACGGCGAGTACAGGAAAACTTGATCCCCCAGCTGTTTTGAGGTTGAACTTTGGGATGTTGAGTGGGTGTAGATATGGGGATCTGGTTGGTCTAGAGGAACTATGTCTGGAGAATTTATCTGATAGGTAGCGAGGGGCTGTCAAGGAGAGGCACTTTTGTGAAATGATTAGTGTGCATAGTTTGATTCTATAACGGATAGGGAGCCAGTGAACCTCCTTTCTGATTGTAGAGATGTGGGCCTTAAAGGGGAGGTTGAGCGTGCATCTGTAAGTGATTTCAATCCGGCACTCCAACTAAGTCAATGGGCCTCATTACACGGTAGGCGGTGAGCCATGGCGCTATCAGCGCCATGGCTCATGCCGGTAAAATACTGGCACCGCCTTGGCGGAAAGGGGATTTACCACCCCATTCCAAGGTTGGAGGGGCGGTAAATCCCCTTTCCGCCATTGCCCTTCCCCATTCCCATTTCTGCCCCATAGGGCTCTATGGAAATGGGTAAGGCGGTAATTACGCCACCGCAATTTTGCGGTGCCGTAATTAGCTCCGAGGTCCCTTAGCGGGTTGGATTTAAACGCCTGCAAGAAGCAGGCGTTAAATCCTCCAACCCGCAAAGGGACCTCGTAGTACGGCGGTAAGGGTTAACAGTCACCGTTGCCATTAACGGTGACCGTTAACCCTTAACGCCGTCCGTGTAATGAGGCCCAATGCCTAGTATGGGATGCCCAATGGAAACCCTTATTTATATATTTTTATGTCAAAAGTTTGTTTAATTCTGGATGATGTACCCTTATATAACGCCCCTCTTTTAGAATCCCCCCCGGTCTCACTGAACCAAGAAATAGGTTTGATTTGCAAATTAAAAGATTTATTTGAAGAATTGAACAATATATAGATTACACTTTTATGAATATGAATAATATCTGAATATCACACTTATGAATATGAACAATGATCAGCAATGGGTAATATTACAATATCAACCACCTCTTTAATCAATTAGGAGTAGGAATAGGAAGAGTAATCTAGCAGAGAATACTTTGTATGGGTTCAAGAGATTGCAACGATAGGAAGAAATGCAACACAGAAATAAAACTTGATATGACTTCAATCGAAAGACAATATGATCACTATTTCCCCTGTTACTACTCACTCCCCCCAACATGCAATATGAAGATATGGAATGAGGGCACACAGGTATCAGGAATACCAATCAATAATGCAGTTCAATCCCAATTCCCCCAGCAAGCTTAGAGAGAACAGGTATGATTTTAAACAGGTCAATTGCTTTTGAATGTGATTTAGAAATATATGGAAAAATGCTAAAAATGACTTTAATTCACTAAATGAGATTCAGAACTAGTGACAGTTGCTTTGGTTTGGTTCAGATCAACACTAGCAATGATTATAGAATGATTAGCAGATTGAAAACGAAATTCAGAAGTTGAAATCAAGAAATAGCTATTTTTACATGTGGTGAAATTGAGGCCAATTGCGTGCGGGAAACGCAATGACATTTAGATTTCGTTCCTAGGACGTACGGTTCAAAAGTTACAGAGGTTTTTGTGAAGGTAGATTTTTCAGAAACAGAGTCAAGATTTCAAAATGAAAGATGTGCTTTAAAGATTAGGAACCAATATGGACTTATACTAAGGAGCTATGAAAGTGCAAAATACCCAACGGGACAACCACCAGAACAGGGCACCTTCCACTCTGATTGCTGTGCGCCAGGACACTTTACTTTCTTCAGAAAATATCAGCGCACAGATGATTATTGCTACAATTATCACAGACTATATAATGAGAAGAATTCAGGATGGACACAAGATTCTATAATGCAGTTCTGGATAGGTTGAAAGGATTGAATAGGATTACTTTAAACTAAGAGATGACTATTGACAGTTCTATACTAAATACTCACTCCTATGGCTTTGGAATGGAATGGGCCCGTCAAAGATCTGGTCAAGGGTTTGGACTTCACTCGCCACCGGACAGGATCAGGGCACCTGGATTCTGCTCTCAGCAAGGCACTCTGGTATGCACGGCCTCTTGAACTGGATCTGACGGGTTGGTTCTGGGTACAGCTCTGCTGGATGGATCTGGATCATGGGTTCTAGCACAGGTTCTTGGCCAGAAGCAAAACAGCTCAGCCAGGCTGTTGGATTTTGTGGTGCCCCTTGGAAGTTCAGGGGTTAAATCAGGTTTGCAAGGTTTTTAAAGGCTTGCTGAAAAGGGTTCATCTTTTTGGATTAGGCCTCTCTGCTTGAAAGTTCTAGAGTTTGGTTCTGGGGTCTGGATCTGGAGTCTGGATCTTCCTGCAGGGTGCTTCTCCAGAGGTCAGTTGATGAGTGAGAAAGTCCGCTTGTGGGTCCTCATCAGTCCCTATTTATCCATTTTCCAAATAGGGTGGGGAGGCTGATTATCTATGCCAAACTCTCTAAGGATCTGATAGATCAGAGAATTCCCTGTCCCCTGATTTGAGATGGGAACAGTGTATCATCATGTGTCAGAATGATGCTGCCATTTATAATCTAGAGAGGAACCTCCCCTTTGCTTTTACTCTATAAATAAATCAATCAATCAATCAATCAATCAATCAATCAAAATCTATTTTTCCCAAAAACCATATTTCCCATATGCACAACTTGTTCATATTGCATGTACACATCACAGATTAATTAAGGCACGTCTCTGTTCAAGTCACATGTTCCTACGAGTTTCGGCTCACAATTGACTGTTTTTTCGCGCTTTTGGTTGGTTACACATTTTCGGCGCTGTACAATTTTTTACATATACATGCACATACCATCTGGTCATACTTCTGTAATTTTTCATGTTCCTAGCACAACCACACTAGCTACAATATTAAAAACATTTGTGGTTCAGTCTCAGAACATCACACAGATTCTAGATTAGTTTTAAACTGTGAGCAAATGTTTCATCTTAATAATCTGTAAGTTTCATATTTTTGTCAGTTCGGTACAATATTTTAGAAGAATTTTCCTTAAACATATATTTATTTCAATGTCAAATCCACATTTTCAGTCTGGCCCGCCTCCAAAGCTTGGCTGAGTCAGAGAGTCACATGGCTTGTCTTCCTGCCAGGGCAGTTTCTATTGACGCCCCAAATTAGCATTTCCATTCAGCTCAAGGGAGCCCTTTGTCTGCACTCAGAGCAACAGGCCAGGGTGCCCCTCCCAATTCCTTTTCACACCAGCCTGCCAGTTTCTTAGCAGTGCAGGGGGGATATTCCTTTGTTGGGTAAAAGGGTTTGGAATGTGTTTGAAGCTCAGTGTGGGAAACCTTAACTTTTAACACAATGGGCCTCATCACGACTTTGGCGGTAACCCTTAAATCCGGCGCTAGCGCTATTACCGCCGGATTTAAGGGTCCGCCGAATCAGGGCGTGAAGATTCCCCATTGAGCCCAATGGGGAATGGGGCATTTCCGAATGGGCTCAGTGGGGAATGGGGACTTACATTACCGCCAAACTCGTGATCCGGCGCTATTAGCGCCAGGAGTTCGGCGGTAGGGCTAATTCCGCCCGTGCTAATAGCGTTACCGTTACCGCCCAAGTCGTGATGAGGCCCAATGTCTGAAACTGTCTTGTCCTAAAATATAACTTACATTTTTAACAAATACATCAAACAATTTCTTACTTCAAGCCTTTTTAGAATATATTTTTGAATAGCAAGTCTTTCTTTGGCATAGTTTGAGTTCAATTTACAACTTAACACATGACAAGTTTTAAATTGCCGGCTTCTGACAGAGGTGAGTAATGGTACTACACCCATTTTTGACAGATTTCTTCCAGCTCAACCATCTTCAAAAGTGGCCTTTGTTCAGATAATATATACTTCTGTGGACATTGTATTTATGCGAATTCTCGAAATAGAATGATGTTCACCACCTAACAAGGAGGTTGGATCTTTTTGTGTGGTTTGTGAGGCATGATTTTTGCAATGTTGACAGCCAGGGGAAAAACTGATTTTTAAAACAGCTCCGTTTCTTTTGCAATGATTTTGCTCTGTGGGCAGCCAAATGATGGGTTTTGGTAGAGGTCTCCGTGTTACCACTGACATAGGCAAAAGTGGATGGCGGCCTATTTTTCATATTTTTACTGCGCACTTTCTGGTGATTTTTAGTGAGCAGCCTGCTTTCCGGCAGCCATTCTGATGTTTCTGCTGCAAGCAATTCACAGTAATGTCGCAGGGCCTGGACTAGTGGGTTGAAACATCCCACACATCTAAGGGCGTTGTTCTGTAGAATCTGTAGTCTGTTCAAGTTGTGGTTAGTTGAGCCTATGAAGAGAGTGTTTCTATAGTCCAGTCTGGCTAGTACCAAGGCCCTGGCTAGGGTAAGGCAGCTGGCGGTTGATAAAAAATGTTTACAGCCATTGATGAGTTTATTCGTGTAGGCCGTGGATGAGATGGTAGCATTTATTCATACATAAGTGTGGAGTCAAGATACACGCCCATCGTTTTGACTTCTTTTGAGACTTTTATGACGTTGCCACCTGAATGAATTAATGGTACCTAGGGTCAGGTTTATTCCGAAGGGTCCGGGAGCCTACGATGAGCATTTCTGTCTTGTCGTTATTTAAGCAGATGCTATGGGTAGCCATCAAGGCTTGGATTTCAAGGTAAATCTTGTTTAGTTTTAGAACATCTTCCTCATAGCTCCCAGTGAACGTAATGAGGACCTGAGTGTCGTCAGCATAGTTAGCATATGTGACACCAAGGCCATCAAGGCAGTCAAAGAGGAGCTTAGTGAAGATGTTGTAAAGCGTAGGTGAGATACAAGATCCTTGAGGGACTCCACATTGGATTGGGACAGGGTCGGCTGCCGCAGAGGGGGCAAAGACCCTTGTCGTTCTGTCAGACAAGAAGGAACTAATCCAATTGGTGGCATTCGACTGCCCTGAGATTCTTGGGGGTATGAGAGTCTGTGCAATGGGTGCAAGTAGTGTAATAGTATGTGAATGGGTAGGTTCACAGGAGAGCAGCTCATCTGGTGACTGCAGGCTGGCTTCATTAGGGTAGGAGAGTGGAATGCAGATGATATGAGGATGTTTGTAGAGGCTGATATATGCTGTGATGGTTGAGGCCAGCTACTAGACTCTTGGGTGCATGGCAAGATGCCATGCACCCAAGATTCTGCCCACTGGCTGCAAGTAGTGTAATAGTTTATTTTATTTTATTATTTGTAAAGCACATCTAACACTGAGGTATCTTGGCGCTAGACCGTATGACAGAGTTACAGAAGCATACATATAGAATACATAATAAGGAATTGCTTATCAACAATAGGTTACAGGTTAGTCGATTTGCATAGTGATACATATAAGAGCATAAAGTTTTCCCCAGCAGTTATATTTAAGTCTGGCCTTGTTTGGGGATGCCCTGATAGACACACAGCAGCTGCGAACCAGGATCCGACAGCCTTAGTCTCCCCATTGCTAGAGCTGGGATTACAAACGCACACCACTGCACCCGGCATTACAGTTTGGTCAACAGTGCAGGACACACAATAGCGCATTGTGAAAGGTATAAGTGTGCATGGGTTCCAGTGGCGGTGAGTCATGCTAGCCTAGGCCTATTAGAGTTTCTTGTCCAAGAGCCAATTTTTCACTTTGACTCTGAAAGTGAGTGGGAGATAGTTAGTGTACAGAGGTGGATAGGGTGTGTGGCAGGTGGCTCATTGGACTGCCCCAAGATTCTTGGGTGTATGAGAGTCTGTGCAGTGCGTACACATAGTGTAACAGTATGTGAATGGGTAGGTCCTCAGGCAAGCAGCTGGCTTCTTTAGGGTAGGAGAGTGGAATGTAGATGATATGAGGATGTTTGTATAGGCTGTATTATGCTGTGGTGCTTGTGGCAAGCTCCTGGATTCTCAGAGTCTTCGCACTGGTTGAAGTATTGTAATATTATGTGTAGAGAAGTGCACAGGGCGTTAGGCGGCTTAGGGTAGGGGAGTGGAATGTAGATGATATGCAGATGTTTGTATAGGCTGTATTATGCTGTGGTGCTTTTGGCAAGCTCTTGGACTCTTAGAGTATGCCCACTGGTTGAAGTACTGTAATAGTATGTGTAGAGAAGTGCACAGGGCTTGTGGCAGCTGGCTTATTGGATTGCCCCGAAATTCTTGGGTGTATTAGGGTCTGTGCAGTGGGTGCAAGTAGTGTAATAGTATGTGAACTGAAGTGGACAGGGCCTCAGGCAGCTGCCTTATGTGTGAGATTTTTGGGTGCATGGCCATATCATGCTGTGGTGGTTGTGGCCAAGCCCTAGACTCTTGGGTGCATGGCCGGAGGCCCTAGGCCGTAGACCATACACCCAGAGTCTAGGGTCTGGCCACAACCACTGCAGCATAATAAGACCATGCCCTCAAGAATGTGACACTGGCATGTGGATTGCACAAATATGTGTATCGAAATGCAATTTGCTGATTCCAAAGAAGCATGACACCAATAATCATATACTCACTGTATATATTGTTGAGGCACTGCACACCTTTTTTGAATTCAGTGATAGAATACCGTTGAAGTGTCAATAGAAGATTTGAATATTGTGGCACTGTGGGCACATATTGTCTTTGTTGCATGTGGAAATGCAGGAGAAATCTTTGTTTCATTGTCTGTGATAAAAAAAACCCATAAAATCTTACGGAAGGTACATCATAATGTTGTATTGTATTCAATTTCAGACATTTATTAACTTTGTGGAGCCTCATAATTAGTAAATTACAGGTACTATGCTTCAAAGAAGTGTACTGTGCAACGTGCTCAGTTCCTGTGTTTGTTTGTATAATAATTGGGTCTGTGGGAAAAATAATCCATGCAGGATTAAAAAAAAAAAAAAAACCTTCTACATTCATTTGATGTTATGTGGCACACTCTGTTTCATTGACCTGTGCAGTTTTTACAGGAATGTTTAAGGTTCACATCTATGTGCCGGTCCGATAGCACAGTGAGTAGAGCGCTCGCTTTGACATCTGTGCAGAGCCTTCTGACTCAGGTTCGTATACCGTGGGTAATAATAAGCAGAGCTCAGATACCTGAGGGTTCTTAATGCTATATAAATGCTAAATTATTATTATTATTATTATTATTATTTTTATGTGGTCTTGCTGTTATAAGCACTGTTGCAGGAGGAGGAATTGAAATGGTGTATGTTTTTCTTTTTGGAAGTGGTGATACTATGGTTGCACTTAGATACTAGTTAGTGTATTCTAACTGTTTATCTGTTTAGTCTTTTTAGCAGTATCCATTTATGCTGTTTGATTGCTGTTGGTGTTTTCTATGTACTGTACTATTGCAAACTAATATTGCAGTATTGTGGGGGCAGTTAGATAAGTGTTGGCATATTCTAACTGTTGGTAGTTTGAAAGTGTTGAGGGTATTTTTGCAGCACTTTGATAACTGATGGTTGTTTTTGGCAGTTTGACCGCTGGAAGTAACATTTTAGTGCTGCGGGGGTAGTAAGATACCAGTTGGTGTATTCCAGTTGTTTCTACTTTATATGTGTTGAAGGGTTTCCTCAGTAGAACTTGCATTTTTGTTGGTGGATTTTAAAAATTGTGTAGTAATGGGAAGTAATATTGCAGTATTGTGGGTGCAGTTAGATACCAGTTGGCATATTCTAACTGTTTACAGTTTCACAGTTTTGAAGGGTATGTCTTCAAGCACCTTCATTCTTGTTGGCAGATTTCTATTTTCCACTATTGTGAAGTGCCTTTGCAGTGTTATGGGTGTAGTTACATGCAGTTGCATATTTATTGCAGTGGTATGGGCATTGTTAGACAGCTGTTGCCTTATTCTTACAGTTGGTTGTTTCACAGGTCATTGAGGACAGTTTGTAGACCCTCATACTCAGTACTTTTCTTTTTAAGTACTATGGGTAAAACAATATCAGTGTGTCCTTTCCACAGTTGTTGTTTCTGTGACTATAACCATTGGGGGAAACACTATATAGCAGCGCAACTGATGTCCTCATGGGCCAGTTGGTGTATGCTAAGTTGTTTCAGTTTCACACGGCAGAAGGTTATTTTCGTTTGCAGTTACATATCTGTTGGTAGGTATTGGGCCGTAGGCTATGATACTTTTGTAGATTAGTGAGTACATTTTGGTTTCAAGAATATTAACTAGGCATTTGCAAGATGTGCTGGTAATCTCTGCTTCAGAGTAATGGAAGTATCATTGTATTCAAACCACCCACATTTGTTTTTAATGTATGCAGTATAGTGACCTGCAGTGGTTTTGGCACCTGTGTGGTAGATTATGCCTACTGTTGTGAAGGTTTTCTTGCCAAGTGATACTTGCCTGTGTGTGAAGCTAGTAAGCTTATCAGTTGTTTTTGGTACCATCTGCATTGTATCGTAAATGCATTACTATTATGCATTGGCTATGTGACTGTATCTGTAAGGTGGAACTGAATTGCAAGTAGTACATAATATGCCATGATTTGCATTTTGTACCAGCTGCTGAAACGGAATGGATTCACAGTTAGGTATAGATACATACACAAAGCGCTCGTTAAGGACTTGTTCCTGCGCCACATGGCTGCACAGGGTGCATTTATGTTTCCACATGTATGAAAAATCTGGAAGATTTCATTTATAGGTATGTTTTTGCTTTCCAGTACGTGCAGTAAATACTTTAGAAATTCTTGTGAATCTTCTTCCGTGTTTATAGTGAATCTCACCATTTCCACACAGTAGTCCAATTCCTGCCTTATTCCTGAGACACTCTAAGTGTTGTCTGGATTGTTTGTTGCATTTCTATGAAGGAGTAGCATTTGCAAACACAACTGGTCTGTGCAGTTTAAGGAAATGTTGTCAGCAATTGGTGGCAATTGGAATAGAACATTGATTTCTACGTTTGCATAGCAATTTACCCCACTTGTGTTGGAAAATCTGAATGGATCAGATAGTTGTGTGTCTGAATCATTTGATATAGGTCCATGTGCTTTTTTTTAAAGAGGTACTTCTCTTTGTTTGTGAAGTTGGGTATGCATTTAACTTTTCAGTACATCCTTCTGTAATTGATGGAGTATCAGCTGTTTTCAATTTATTTGGTGGTACTGTTGGGAGATCAGGTATAAGTTGTGTTTGCACTAGTTTTCTTTTACAAAGTTTGCCTTTTTGAGGAACAGGGTACATTTTGAGATGGGGTGTGTAGAGTGCACATAATCTGTTGTACTCTACGATGCAAGGAATGTCAGCCTTGACTTAACTTGCATCAAAATTGACTAGAAATAGTCCTTCAAGTGTACGTAGGTGTGACAGTGCTCCATAACTCATGCCATCTTTAAAGACTGTACTGCCAATGTCAATCAATGCTTCATCTAGGGTTAGACCTTGCGATTTATGAATACTGACTGCGTATGCATGTCTTTGAAAAGAAGGAATCGGGCTGTTGAGCGTCCTATCCTTTTAACTTCTGAAAGTTTGTCAAAGTGGATGTTGACAAACTGAATGCTGCTGTCACATGGGTATGTCTGGAAGCCAACAACTATACCAAGTGCTCCATTAAGTAAACCTTGCTCCACGTCAAGGTTACGCTTTAGTATTAGTGAGGAATACAAAGTTGAGGTTACAAGACATTATATACATTATTTACCCCGTTACTTTAACCGAATTATACATAGGAAATATACAGAAAGCAATTTACAGAGATATGCAAGCATCATACTGTACTGATCAGTAATAGAGGCAGTGTCAATCATAATTCCTGAGCAAGGAGCCAGTTTTTTGTTTTCTTTCTGAAGCTGAAGTAGGGCTGGTCAGCCCTTAAGCTGGGCTGCTATAACAGGAAAGCTACTTCCCCCTACTTTCTTAAGCTTGTATCTAGGGACCGTTAGAAAAAAGGAATGGGCGGTCCTGGTAGGGCGAGTTGAAATGTTTAGTGTTAGTCAAGTTCCAAAAGAATTGATGCTCTCGCTAGTGTAATGCAACTGGATGTGGATAGGAAAGGCTTACAGGCATGTATTAGCTTGCACGTATATGCTGTTGCTGAAGCTGTATCGTTAACCTGCCTGTGTAGGTTCAAGTCTGAGTCTAGGTAACAGCCCAGCGTTTTTACTTCCTTGGCCACTTTAATATCAATGCCATCAATGTTAAATGACTGGAGCTGATTGCTGGGTTTGTTAAGTCTGGCCGGTGCTCCCATAAGCAAGAGTTCAGTCTTTTCATCATTCAGACAGAGGCCGTGAGCAGCCACTCATGGCCTGTGCTTGAACGATGATAAGACTGAACTTATAATTCTGAGTTCGCAGGCCAATATCAAAAAACTAGGCCAAAAATACCCATCATTCAATATTGACGGTAATACCATTAAAGTTTCCAAGGAAGTAAAAACCCTTGGATTCTACTTGGACTCCACACTGTCCTTTGATGAACAGGTTAAATCCCTTACCTCGGCCACGGCTTACACCTGCAAATTACTCAGAGCTGGTAAATCGTTCCTCTCTGACAATAGCTGTCTGATCCTGGCTAGAGCTCTAATACTCTCTAGAATCGACTACTGCAATGCCCTCTACAGTGGTGCCAACAAATCTACAATTCAAAAGCTCCAAACACTACAGAATAACGCCCTAAGAGCAGCCTTAGGCATAAATAAGAAAACTCACATCTCCTCCTTGAGATCTCAACATGAATGGCTATCCACATCTAACAAAATACTACTACAACGCTTTCCTTGACACTTAAAGCCCTCAACAACGCAGCCCCCAACTACCTCATACAGAGAAGAACTTCTCTCGGACCTACTAGAATTGGAAACACTAATTGTCTGACTATTCCTAAATACAAGCTCACCACCAATGGGGGAAACAGCTTCACTGTTAAGGCAGCTAAAAGTTGGAACTCATTGCCCCAGGAGCTGAGAGCGGACCAACCTTACTTACATTTCAGGAAAAATTTAATAAAACACATCACTGCCATGGATCCTTAGTCTCCCACCACTCTTAAAAGACTTGCCCACTTCCTTCGCGACCTGGTCATCCTGCAGTAACAGCGGACTACTGTACTTATTTTGACTTCTGCATTAATCTCTGAAGACCTTGTGCATTGTGATCCACTCGGGAGCCTAGTATCTTACAAAGGGCCCTATGTGGCGCATTTATCCTCTGTACAATGCCTACTGTTCATTTATTTAATTTCACTGGTTACTCCTTTCTTCGTCCTATTTTGTACTTGGTATATATCCTGTATTCATTTAAAAAAAAAAAAGAAAAAAACTGTATATCTTGCTATTTTGTAAATATTGTTACCTGTGTATACGCAACTATGTAAGTCTTGCATCTCCATTTCACTGCGCCCTTTTACTCACGAGTCTGGTGCGCTTAACAAATGAATAAACAAACAAACAAACAAGTGCTACTGCAGGGTCCTACCTAATAACTTCGAATTTCTTTGTAGTACAACGTCACATAAACATTAGGTTCCTAATTGAGAACCTAGCATATTACTATGGTACATCATCAGGTAAGCATTCAGTATAGGGTTATAGAGGCAGGCTGCCAAGGTGGCCATACAGTAGCTTAAACAATATATCGACATTTGATATCTGTGGCATCTAATGGTATATACTAAAAGGTTTAGCAAGCATTGTAAGAAAACATACTAGGCCAGGCTGAGAGGCTGTTACAAATGTTTCAAGTACAATATGTATGAGCGACGTAATGATTGCGACCAAGCAATGGTAACGTGAGCCTTATAATGTTCATACGATCAGTAGGCAAGTTAAATTTAGCAGGTTAACAGTAGGCTAAAAGATCAGTGACGTAACAATTGTACATATGTAAGCATAACTATACACACAGCGTGTGATTAGCCAGGTATGCGGGAGGACACAGTGCGACAGTAAACAAAATTAGGCAGTAGCTGCAGATAATGTGAAATGTGAAGTGGGGCAGAGTCTCGTGTAGTTGAAGGTTTTGTTAATCCATGTAATATGATAGACAGAAGCTATGAAAGGGTAAGGGGCAAGTTGTGCTGTATGATTAGGTGCAGCTTACCTTCCACTGAGATAACACCAAAGGACGGGCCCATTCGGCGGTGTACGCGGGCGTAAAAGTTTCACAGGCGCATGGAGATTGCGTGGACAGAACACAGACAGGGCCTTTTTCTTGGACCTTTCTCGCTGGGACGGCTTCCGCCTGCTGGCAAAGATGATTGGGTAGTAATAACGGGCTAGTTGTTGGGCAAAAGATACACAGCCTTAGTATGGGCCGGAAAAGATGCCAGCCATTTTATAACCAGGCTGCTTTGACAGTAAATAGTATGCGTGCAGATCACACTTGTTTCACAGCTGATTTCAGGTAAACAACGTAGTTGGTAGAAGTCTTCACTATAGTTTGGGTTCACCGTTACATGAAGGGAAATGGATAAGGTTGATGTGGTTGCAGTTACTTCTTATTTATGTACATAGGGATCAGCATGAGGGTGAAGCTGGATGCTCCTGCATCAGCACAGGGAGGGAGAAAGGTCTTCTGCCCTCTCCACTTCGAAGAAGGGTTGTGTCTGCTTGAGAGCGCAGACAGGGCCTTTTTCTCAGGCCTTTCTCGCTGGGCCAGCTTCCGCCTGCTGGCAAAGATGATTGGGCAGTAATAACAGGCTAGTTGCTGGGCAACAGATACACAGCCTCAGTATAGGCCGGAAAAGATGCCGGCCATTTTATAACCAGGCTCCTTCCACAGTAAATGGTATGCGTGCAGATCACACTTGTTTCACAGCTGATTTCAGGTAAACAACGTAGTTGGTAGAAGTCTTCACTGTAGTTTGGGCTCACCGTTACATTAAAGGAAATGGATAAGGTCGCTGTTGTGGTCACAGTTACTTCTCGTTCCTGCACATGGGGATCAGCACAAGGGTGAAGCTGGATGCTCCTGCATCAGCATGGGGAGGGAGAAAGGGCTCCTGCCCTCTCCACTTCGTAGAAGGGTTGTGTCTGCTTTAGAGCACAGACTGCCTTTTTCTCAGGCCTTTCTCGCTGGGCTGGCTTCCGCATGACGCCGAAGATGATTGGGCAGTAATAACTGACTAGTTGCTGGGCAACAGATACGCAGCCTCAGTATGGGCCGGTAAAGACGCCAGCCATTTTAAAACGAGGCTGCTTCCAGGTGAGGTCTGCAGACTGATGCATGTTTTCAGTTAGTTCTCTGTATTGGACATGTTGCCAGAGATTTACATTTCCTATGCTGCCAAGTGTGTTACATCACAGTTTGTGTCCTAAGGTTTTAAAAATAGATCCACCTTTCACTGGTGTTAATTGAAGAAGATCTCCAAAAACAATAACGTATTTTCCTCCAAAGAGTTCTTGGTAATCCGTTTTAAGGACCTCTTGCAATCTGAGGTGATTTAAAGCCAACATTAGGTTGGAGACCATGCTCACCTCATCTATTAGGAGCAATTTCATTTTTTTCAACTCTGCGTAGCTCCTTAGCAGATTCTGCTGAAAGTTTGTAGTAGTCTAATTTGTTTTGGTGTTCTACTAGAAGGAGTAGCAATCGGTTTAAAGTAACACCACCTATGCTGTAGGCAGAGAAACCTGTGGGGCAGTTACAACAGCTGAAAGCTTGTTGTTTGTCAATTGTTGGAGGAACTTGCTGATGATTTTTATTAAGAATGTTTTGCCTGAACCAGCTTCACCACTTACATACAGGAATACAGGTTTATAGTTTTGACAGGTACAAGTTTTAGTTTTGTGCTGCACACCATGTTCAGTTTCTTTAGTTACTTCTAGGAAAATGCTACGCTGTTCATCATTCAGTTGTTATATCAGTAGAGGAAAGTTTTCTTCAGATTCCTCATACTGACCAATTGTATTTTCTACCTCAGTCATGGCTAGTTCTGCCTCATTTACTATGAGTGGCTCTCCAAGTGGCTTTTGGCTTCCTGTAAGAGAAGGTTTACTGCTCTCACGAGTGTCTACATTTAGTTGTGCTTGAAGTTCTTCCTCTTATTGGCGTTCATTGTCCAACATGTTTTTGTACTGTTTGAAGTTTATATCTGTTGTAGTGCTTTCACTCGCATTGAAAGCATCTTCATAGGAGGTATGGGTGTCCAATAAATCTTTTCTCCATGGTTTAAAAAGTTGCAGTAGGGACATGTAGTAAAGTTCTTTATGTTGAGAGGTTTTTAATGATAGCCTCATATGATTAATGAGGCTGTGTTTGGTAAGTTTAACCAGGCTGCCCTCACAACCTTTGACCATGTATTTACCCTTTTTCTCATCTGGTTTAATATTATCTTTGTATGAGAAAATTTGGGCTAAGTGGTATAGACACATGGTTTCCAAAGCAGTAGTCCTGTTTGGGTAGTATGTGTGGAGTAAATTGTTTTTCAAAATGTCCTGGCTGTTGGGATCGTTTTTTGGCTATTTTTTCTATGTCTTGGTATGATTTGAGCACTCTTTAACTAGATGCAGTAGGACCAAGGCTTAGCCAGATTATGTTTTCAGATTTCCCAATCAAGGCTGTGCTGATTTAACAGTCTGCAGCTTCGTAGCAACCACATTCTGTATGGGAGAGCATTTTTATGCCAAAGCTGTATCATTTTTGTGACAATGTTTTGTCAGATAATATGTCATCCCAGAGGTCTTTCCGCTCTGTTTTCTCAGCTTTGCTTTAGTAGACTGTGACATATCGTGCAACTGCAGTGGAATTGTCTGCAATGTACTGCACATCTATGTTTGCATTCCACAGGAAGGCAATAATTGCATTGTAATCATTGATGTACTTTAATGCTTCGGTTCTTTTCATACAGTATGTGTTCTTAGGCGATTTGCCTTTCACACTGTGTCTAACAGAAGACATGAAACTGTTTACTTGTCCTTTTGCTGAAACTGGTCTTGGGAAACCAAAGCAGCATTTGGTGTAGTATTTGCCTTTGTTTTTATATCTGCGTTGACAATACTTGCCACATTTACATAATTGAAACCGCAAAACGTGTGCATGTAGGTCACTATGTGCGCTTTCTGAAGGGATTTCGCAAGTGACATATTTGTGAATGAAATGCAAAACATTAGCATCACTGTCCTGACCAAATTTAGGAGCATCTTTAATCCACACAAGCATGTGGATGTGTGGTGCTCCTCTGGACTGATATTCTTTTCTCCAAAAGAAGTGTTGCACTTCTCCGAGGGGAGGAATTGTTTTTATTGCAGATGAAGTGCAGCATGGCAATAAAGTGGTGATTGAAGTACCTTAACACATTTACAGGGTCAAGAGAGCAGAGTTCTCCTAGTGTTTTCATGTCTATCCCTGCTTTGTTTTCATTTGCTATGCGTAGAAAATCGTGCAAGTCTTCCCTTGCATACTCGGCAAAACTTAAAGTGGCAAACCATGTGGTTTGGCCACGGTTGCGTAGCATACACCGTCAATCTGTGTGACGTCGGAACCAGTATTATTTCGTACCATGCATGTTTGCCAAGAGATTTGTAATACTTGACTGTAAAACTTCATCTTTATCTTGCACCTTTTGAAGTAGCTGCATAGCAGACATGTTTATAAAATTGGAACCTGTTTTCAATGTGTGTGCAACTCAATGACATACAGTTGCTAGTTCACTTTCAAACAGGAGGTGGAATATGTATTCAATGTTTTGTCTGAATCTGGGGTCTTCAGAATACATTTGTAAAGAGTGGTATTCTGATGCTGTTATTTGGGAGCATCTTTCATCATACCTTCCACCTTTTACAGTAGGAAAGAGTAGTGGAAAGGCTTGTGCTTCTACACTTTTTTCCCATATGCTGATCCTTTGGCTTGTCGCATTTGATATGTTTCTAGTGCATCGTCTATGGTGTCTTTGGAGTGCAGTGGGTGAATTGTATACTGGTCTAAAATATTGGAGGCTGTAGTAGGATCTAGAAGTTCAAATTGGCTAGTTGATGAGGAATCCTGAATAATTTCAGTGGTTTCTCTCAGGTTTTCCTAAATGTTTATTTCTTTGCAGTATTCATTGTTCTCTTTAAGATATTGCAGGGCTTCTCTAACTTTGTTTATGTCAACCAGTTGCTGCCAAATGTCTTTTGTCTTTTGTAGGTACACCATTCACTGGGATAATCAAAGATTGATCTGTTGCACTCCCAGAGTATCTACATTTCTTTATGATATAATGGCAATAAATTGCTTTGCCACAAATGCCTTTCAGTAATTCAGAAGGAGGCAACTTGGTGGTTTTCAGTTGAAGGCGTGTTATCGCTTGAAATGGGTGCACTGTTTGGATTACAATGCTCGCATACAAATTAAGCTGTTGGAGTGGCTTTGGAAGTGGGAATATCTCCAAATTATTAGTGATAACCCGTGAAGGCATTTGGTTACTAGCAAGTTTTCCAGTGCAGTATGTGCAAAGTATTGAGGGGTTAGTAACTTCATATTTGTTTTCTGCTATAAGATAGAGAGCTAATTGGAACCATTTTGATTCCTCGTTGTCTTCTATTTTGTATGTTATATCTACAGTTTTGGTGTTCTTTGTATAAAAGGTTCTGCGTCAACACACACATACTTGGTTTGGTACTTCAGCAGATGTGCTTTTAAAGTTTGCTATTTCTTTTTTGTACATGTGTAATAGAAGGTTGGCATCTGCAAGGTTGTCACTACTCTCTTCTAAAGTTACTGGAGTTTGTAAGTGCTCTACACTTCCAAAATATTTGTTTTGGATGTGGTCTATTTATTCCAGGAGTTCTTTGGCTGTGCCATGTAGGAGAATGTGATTTAAATGCTCCACTGCTAAAGCAGGACTTTTTGCATAGTATAGTCTCTGAACAAGATTTTGTATAGTAGAATTGAGTGTTGCTAACATTTTGATGTTGTGGAAGGTGCTTTTGCAAGCAGGCCTGGTAATACAGGCTAATGAATGTCCTCGTAGTCCTGTGTATTTGCGCACTGGACAGGAGTCCATGGTTTGTAATATTTTAATTTTTAATTTGTTTTGGCTTTCACATGCTGATTGAGGAACTACCACAAAGATTTGAAGGATTGTTTTCGTATGTTACACATTGAGGTGCACGGCCATTTGTAGACGGAACGGATTGGTTCGGTGGAATGGAGAGTTGATTGTAAGGTTGTTGGGGAAATTCTTGCAATCAGCATTTCTTCTGCCATAATGTTGCTGTCTATCTTTTAATACCCTCGGCCAATGCTATGTTTGGCAATTGGCTTTGTTTGCTCTTGTTTGTATGCCTCTTCATTGAAATATGGCTCTGTGCTGTTTGTGTGAATCCACACACCTGCACAGAAGCTTGCAAAGGTATCTATGTTGATATTGCGTATGTTGCAAAGTACCTTTTGTAGTTAACTGATTAATTTTGTTAGTGGTGTCATTCTGTTTAAAATTAATATAAACAATTTTCTTTTGAGGAGCATGGGACTGTCTATGGGAGCGTCCAGGATCAGTTTTCTGCGGTACATTTTAAGGGTTGAGTCTGATTTCTCCCCTGTTTTCATAAGGTTCTGAAGGATTCTATGGTGGAACATTGATTGTAAAATAAATGTTTTGGAAAGCTTACTGGCTATGTTAACATTGGTAGATCTAGTGTTAGCACTACTGGTAGTTTTATTCTTCTTAATACATCTACTTTTAGTTTTACATTTTGGAAGAGAAGTCACACTTTTTTCCTGCTACCCCATTCCGTTTTGCTCAGTGGCTGCATTAGCTGTTTTGTTTGAACTTTTCGTACAAAGTCTTGTAGAGGTGGATGGCTATTTTGCATGGTTTGAGTTTTATCTGCTCTATTTCTGCTCTATTTCTGCGTTGTTTTCTACAGAGTTGCTTTTTGGTAGGCATTCTCTTGTGTCTGTTGGAGAAAAAAGGAAAGTGTGGGTTTGGAAGTTGTGCAATGTATTTGTGTGCACTGTGCATGAGATATGAGGGTAGGCATACTTAGAGGAGTATGATTGTGCAAAGGGCTGTTACCTTTGGATGGGAAGGTTGTACTGGTATGTGTGTGTGTTCCTGTGGGAAAGGTTTGCTTCAGTGTGGATGACAGTGTAGTGTGCTTGAAGAAGTAAGGACATTACAATGTTTTTGTTATAAAACTAGTGGGTATTACCGTGCTGTTGTTCTAATGACAATACAAAGAGTGGACCTGCCAAGGTGCAATGAGTAACAGTGAAGCGAGTGGTGTGGAGTTGGATAGAATTTTCTAGGCTGCAATGCAACAACACTGCACTGTCTGAGTAACAGGCAGAACACTACTACAGTACTGCACTTACTTTGTTGGATGTGAAGGGTAGGTTTCTTCTGGGTTTTATATTCCAGCAGAGACGTCACTGGCTTTTAGGAGGCAGTTATTCACTGCAATTACAAAAGAAGGAAGTTAGTGTATATGTGTGTTAATGATACAGTAATCGCACTAGGAGAACACATTATTTTACATTGTAGGAAGATTTGCTGCCACGAAGAGTTAGTGTGTGTATCCAATTGTACAGCATTGCATACGAGTGGGGAATTGGGAGTATTTGCATTGTTGGTATGGGGACCATTGCTGCAGTGATAAGTGTGCCCTATGGGGCTGCATTTTTGAAGTGTGTGAGATGTTGTTGCGCTATTTGTTTTGGAAATTGATTGGTGCAAGTCATAGTAGTTTGAGAAAAAGGACAGAAAGATATACAGATTAGAAAGGAGAATGTTACTGTGTGTGCAATTGTGTTAACTTTCTCACACATAGATGCTTGCTACATGAGTGCAGAAATCATTTCCTATTGTGTGTCACTTATTTATCCAAATTTACAGATAGCACAGTGGTGCTGAAATTGAAATATGTGGTTTGCAGCTGTTATGCTAGTGGGCAGTACAAGAAAACGTTGAAAGCAAACAGCATTGTAAGTAACTGTCAGTTAATGTGACAATATGGGACAAATAAGAGTATGATTATTCAGTGGGTTATGCAGGGCAAGTTGCAGGTACCCTGTTGGCATGCATGCAATCTATGTACTTGCTATGCTTTGGTAACATACATGCAGTGTTCATTTTCTGTGTGCATTATAAAACATATGCATACCTGTAGTTTGTGTTGATGGATGTAGATGTGGATGAATCTGGAAGTAGAAATCTTGGAGAGTTTTATAGTACTTTTGGATGCAGGTGCTTGGGTATTATATGAGACCTGTGCTCTGAGTGTTGAACAGTACATCTGCAGTGTTGTACTGAGTTGATAGAGTTAGATGTAGAGATCTTGGATGTGATTGGTGGATGCTTGTGAGACTGCTTATCAGTAGCCAATGAGAGAGTGCTGCAAAGTGTGAAGTGGAAAGGGAAGAAGGGCTGCCCCTGTGTTAAGAGATCTGCAAATACTGCGCCAGTTCGCAGATCACACGTGCTACATCCCGGGCTTCTCAGCATGCCTGGCATGGAAATGGGACTGTGGAGATTAAGCAATCAGGTGTTACGGGTGTGCTTAAAAGGAAGGGAGGGTAATACTTTTTTCGTTGCTGTGTTGGTTGTGTAGTGAAGATGGCTGGAGTTATTGTATGGATAGTGGGAGATTTCTTTGTATGTAATCAGGAGAGATATGCAAAGGTAAGAGGTGTTTCCGCTCATCTTGGTTTTCCAGGCCTGGAGGCTTTATGGTGCAGTGTGCCTGGCTGAAATTTGCAGGCACTGCTTGCTCTTTGC
Source organism: Ambystoma mexicanum (assembly GCF_040938575.1). Lineage (NCBI taxonomy): Eukaryota > Metazoa > Chordata > Amphibia > Caudata > Ambystomatidae > Ambystoma > Ambystoma mexicanum. The sequence continues at coordinate 380,713,347 of NC_090927.1, read as the reverse complement.
AGATACATGCCTACTTTTGGTAGTCTTGATGTTTTGGTGGTGCACTGTGGAGGAGAGCTTTTGGACTACATCAGTGATCCAGATTTGGTTCCTGTATTGAAGTTGTTGGTGGAAGAACTAATGCTGATTTTCCGTACTGCAAAGGTGGCTTTTTCTGAAATACTACCAAGAGCGCAATGCAACAACACCAATGTTTTAATCCTCAGCAAAATGTTGGAAGGTGCCTTGTTAATAGAGGCATGGGTATAGTTATGCAACGTGCTGAGATGTCTGTTCTCTCCAATGACAACATTGACTCCCTTAGTGTGCACTATTTTACTGCAGATGGTGTTTCGTTGTCCATTCTTGGAAATGCTTGTTTTTTTTCGCAATCTAAGGGATGCTTTGCAGAGGTTGATGTAAGGCAGCAAGGAGGAAAAGAAGAGAAACCCCCAAAAAAATAGAAAACAAAAGGTGTTTGTTCAGTAGCACCTAAAACATTTTCTTTTTAAAAAAAAAGACTCTTTACAGAGCCACTACAATAGAGGAAATCTCCTACACTGGGTTAATTGTCTCTCACCACCACCTTCAATTGGCCAATTTATCCACGAACACTGTGGTTTTATCGCACCTGTCACATCCTGGACTTTTAAGAATGGCAGACATGGAAATGGGACTGTGGAGGTCAGCAGATTGGTCAATAAGGTTCCCTGGGTGTGGTGTGCAAGGAGAGAGCGTGAGAGAGGCTTTGTTTGCTGAGAGAAGTGAAGATGGATGTGCCTATGGCTGTGTGTTTCAGGAGGCACAGTGTCTGGATTTTGGGGGACTCTTAGATACATTGATTGCATGTGTATGCAGAGCTCTGTGGAGTGGCTGCACATCTTGGATTCTCTCATGTGGATGTGCACTGGTATGGAGTGCGTGGCATGAAGTGTCTGGATTTGCTTCCCCTTTGTGCCACTTTGGTGATGCAGCATCATCCAGCCATTATTATTGTTTATTGTGGAGGGAACAGTTTAGGCCACATTCTGGAATCTCTCTGCAGTTTGCAATGAAGGAGGCACTTGGGAAAGTCATTGACATGTTTCCAAACTCTCGAGTAATTTTTTCACGCATTGCACAGAGACAGATGTGGCTGCGCTCCTCCTCATTTGGTCCGCAAATGGAGAAAGCCAGGCGCAATTTCAACATGGCTGTTTTCACATTTTTGTGAGTTGTTGGTATGTCTTCCTTCCACAATGAAAACATTACATTTTGCAGCACCAACATTTTCTGCAGAGATGGCATCCGTCTTACTGATTGTGGCAATTACCTTTTGTTTGCACAATATCCAAAATGCTTTGCAGCCGTTCTTGCAAGCACATCAAGCATTTGTGCAGTAGGTGTTGGCCACTTCAAAACTTCCAAGAACAAAAAAAAACAAAAGGCTCTTTTCAGAGCCACCACTTTCTCCCAGAAAAGAAGGCAATGATTCACATGCTGCCACCCTCTGCATACTTTGGAAGTCCGCGGACTACCGTGCTGTCCGCAGACTTCACGGAATGTGCAGGGGCCTGCACCATATCATTGTCATGTCTATTTTTAAACTGTGAAAGGTGGCTCTGAAAGAGCCGTTTCTTTGTGTCTGATATTCTTTGATTTTTTAAACATGACAAACAAGGGAGGGAAGAGAAGGGGCACCAACTACTAACTAAAGAAATAACACACACACAACATTTTCCCCTGTCTACCTGCCCCTCCATATTAGTGTTTGGTGCCTCTTCCCTCATTTCCCTCCCCACCTTTCGTTCCAAGCTCTCCTGGCAAAATAAATGCATCCAAAAACAAAATAAATGTTCCTTTAGAACCACTTTCACAGTCAAAAAATAGAACCCAATAAGATTTTCCAACATTTCCATTTGCATTTTGTGTTATGCTAATATGAATAGTGTGGTGTTCATACTCCGTTCCAGAAACTGGAACGGTGGATACCGGCCCAGCAGCCCAAGTTATCAGCCCAAGCAAAGCAAGGGTGGATAACGAAGTCTCTGGACCATTATCCCCCATTCCAGCCCCTGTATTGGGGGATGAAGGCCATTAGCAACCTAGGTTCCCAAAACGGGAACCCGAGGTGCTAAAAAAGAGGATTTTGCTTCCTACTCCGGGACGCCTATGGCATCCCGGTGTAGGAAGGAAAATCCTTTTCCAACATGGCCACCACAGAAAGAGAAGGCGAGGGTTCCATTCAGGGCCCTCTTCACTTTCCATGGCAGCCTGCAGAAGGCAAAAAGAGAACCCTATGACCATATTACCACAAACACATTTTTCTTCCCTTTCAGATCTACCCTAATTGCGAATAACTTCACCACAAAGCCAGTCCCAAGTGGAAATGGCCACTTTAATCCTATGTTTTGTCCCTTGTGGTCATAGCCAGTAGCCAGATTGTCCGGATCACGACCTTATTCCATGAACCAGATAATCTGGCCATTGCCCATGGCCACAGGCTACCCCTCAGTCACTAAAGGTATACCGCTATTTTTTACAGTTGTCAAATAATAAAACACTGGCACATTTGCAAAACCATGCTTGTAGATCCTTGCCAATGCGCCTTACGCAAGTTTGCTGGAAATCCACCCACATTTTATTTTTTCAAAAGTGTCAAATGAATGCACATACAATCGTCATATAACCTAGCCCCCACTTCACAAAATCCATTCAGACTTTACAAAAACATTTATACCTAGATCTATAATCTTTTTGCAAACCTTTGTGTAGATTTGTCAAATGGCACCACATTTATAAGCCTTTACATTCTTTTGGCACCCCCTCTAATTTTGTCCCCCCTTGACAAAATCACACCAAACTTTTCAAAAACATTTATATCTAGATCTATTATCAGTTTGCCAAATGAAGTATAGATTCATCAAATGGCACCTCATTTATAAGCATTCACATTATTTTGGCACCCCCCTCTAATTTTGTGCCCTCTGGACAAAATCCCACCAAATTTCGCAAAAACATTTATATCTAGATCTATTATCAGTTTGTCAAATTAAGTGTAGATTCGTCAAATGGCACCTCATTTATAAGCCATTACATTATTTTGGGACCTCCTTCTAATTTCCCCCCCTCATGACAGAATCCCACCAAACTTTGTAAACTAATTCGAAATCAGGTCAGAAATATCCCATCCCATCCTCATCACCCCTCACCTCCCCAGAGATTATTTGATAAGTTTCACAAGTGCAATGCTCAGAAAATATTATTGTCCCGAGGGTTCGGGCATGTATTTTTATACATACGTTGATCCATTGCACAAACATTTCCAATGCACCTTACCTTAGTTTTCCTCTTTTGTAAACATGCGAGATCTGGCAGCAGGGTGCGGCCATCTTGTGCTAATCTTATCCATTGCTGCATCGGCCTAAGGTAAACTTCCCTGACGTCACTAAATCATATGCCCCGCCCCTGAGACTCACATCACCAAACCTAGTGATATTCTCCACCTTTCTTGGTGACTTTCCTCGTCAACGTAGCCAAACGCGCCCATTGACTCACAGCACAGCACAGCACGTCACAATTCGGAATATTAAACCGTACTTTAAAAGAAAACAACAACACTGTACAATTTGTAAAGTACTTTTATTTCACAATAAATGCTCTGAGAACATTCGACTACTGCCATATTCAATCAAATTGCAAATTTGTTTCTTCGCTCGCGATGCAAAATTTTTATCATGAGGGACGCGCTGTTCTTTTTGCTTACACAAGGTGTTCGTTTTCGGTAAAAGAAGCGCTTGGGTGGCACAGTGAATTCCAGTGCTTCTGCATCAACTTGGGGCTAGACCACCGTAAAGGATGTTATGTTGCTCCTAATCGCTAGTACAGCGTAAGGGCATATGGACCCTTGGCGATCGTCCCAAAAAAGAGACACTGTGATTAAGTTATTCACAACTATGTGCAGCTGCCGGTTAAAAAACCTGTTAGTTGGCATCTGGAATCTATGACAATCACAGAATGGCAGGATGTACCTGTTTCGAAAACTTAACAGAAATGTGTCTCACTAGCCGAACTTTATTACAATTTATCTATTGACTTATTAATTAGGCATAGAGTTTAAACTAACGATTAGCACAGACATGAAACAATCTCAACAGAAATAAAACAACGTGGAAAGTGGTACACAATTTGAGATGGTCATACATGACATTTTAATGAAAGATTAGCGTTGAACCTGGGGGAACCGAGTGGTGGTCTACATGCACCTCGATTCTGGACTCCCCATGTGCACGTTAGAAAGACTACTACACACAAAGGTTGTACTTGCGTTTCATTGCAATATGCCACACAGAACAAACAAATAGAATGTAACCCAGAAATAATGGTCAGATATTAATAAGTTGATGCTCGTTCGGGTATACAATTGTCGAAAATCAAACTTACATTATATTCACCATTTCCAGTCTCTTGGCGTAGCTCAGACCGTAACGCACACTGCGTTCGCACCAAAGATTCTTCATAAACTGAATTTACATGTTCCTTAGCCCAGTTTTGGAATGCCTAACCTTATCATATCTTCATTATTACAAACCTCCTCTCATTCAATTCCTTTCGGAATGGTCCCTTTCTCTCAAGGTCAAAAAACAATTGAACCTTATACTGTTTGTCTGATGCATGGGCTTCCTTAGCTCTCAAGCAAAAATTCAAAGCTGGTGACCTTCACTCAGAATCAACATACATTCTTAGTTTGCAACAACTTGCCTCACCGCATCCATGAGAACTGTTATTCTGATCAACGTGCATCAGGCACTGCAGGTGGCTGCCTGAGGTGCCAGGATCTAGGGGGTGCCAATCTGACTCCATTATTATTTTAATTACATTTTAACACAGACATCATTAGCCCATTATTTGCCATGCTCTGGGTGTAGCACCAGCACATCAATTTATAAATATCAAGCGCTTTAATTAAGAGTGTAAAATAACCTGAAATTGCTTCTATTTAATATTAATAAATATTGGGCAACCAATATAAACAATATAGAGGAACAGACATTCGGAATGTAGTATTACTCTGTAATACCACAAGGTAAGGTTGGGGTTGCAGACTGCAGAAGCAACAATCTATGTTTGCAAGTCCACAATTCGATGATTGTACATCCCCATACCTTGCATGCCAAAATGCAATCGTTTTCGCCTGTACTTTAGGCACATATTGTGGGACACCTCCAAATCTACCGTGTGACTTTCAAGACAAAAAAACACCAGGTTTTTGCTTCTTTCAGCCATATCCCATCTCATCCTCATCACAGCTCACCTCCCCAAAGATTAGTTGATAAGTTTAACAAATGCAATGTTGTGTTTTTAATTTGTTTTTACCACGATGTCTGGCGATATTTTTGCATCGCAATATTTTTGCCGCAGAATAATCAGATGGAACCATTTTACCTGCCTATATAAATCTCACCAGTCCACAAAGGGATCCACTTGCATTCTTAAGAATCTCCATATACATATACTATATTCTAATAACTACTAAACTTACTACTGCCTACTCAGCATGGGTTTCTGCATGAACATTACTGACATATCAACAGAACACTTCACTTAAGATGAACAGTGTTAAAACATTTGATTTTGTCCAACATCGAGACAAATATGGGGCTGGAGCAATGCACATTACTCACTTCATCTATGCACCAACATTGTCTACACCATGGAACCTACCCACATGCCAAATTTCAGGTTTGTGTCATATTGAGAAGTATGCTGAACATTCAAAACAGACACACACACGTCCAAGCATTGCAGACAAAAACACTTATTTATTTTTTATTTATTTGTTAATTTGTTACACACCCAGACCCTGGGGTATCACGGTGTGGTTACAGACAGCTTTGACATTGATCATACATAGCAAAGAATATGGACATTAAAGACAGGATCATACAGTACATTACAGAACAGTATTTACAAGATCAACAGATAAGCAATCTATTAGTGTTGGTTTGAGTTACCCGTAATACTAATATTGGTTAAACAGCCAGGTTTTTAGCTGTTTTTTGAAGCAGGGGAATGATGGCTCTTTTTTGATGTTGATGGGGAGGGAGTTCCAGTGTTTGGGGGCCAGGGCATGGAAGCTACTGCGCGCAGCTTTGCTGTTTTTGTAGCGGGGTAATACTAGAAATTGATTGTCATTGGATCTCAGTATTCTGGTAGAGTCTTTTCTGTAAGGCGTTATTGAGGTATGTGGGGGCTTTATTGGCAAGGCATTTGTGCGCAATGCAGAGTGTTTTAAAGATAATTCTGGCTTTGATGGGTAACCATTGAGCATCCTTTCTGATCTTGGAGATGTGGTCGAACTTTTTTATCCTTAGGGCTGCTCTTAGAACTTTATTTTGCATGAGTTGTTATTTACTGAGGTTGGTATTGGAGATCCCTAGTAGTAATATGTTGCAGTAATCCAACTTGGATAATACCAAGGCCCTAGCCAGTGTGAGGCAGTTGGTGGGAGACAGAAATTGTCGACTTAGTGTGATTAGTTTGGAAGTGTAAGCCGTAGAAGATGAGAGCGTGCTAATATGTTTAGTCATAGTGAGGTTGGCGTCTAAATACACACATAACATTTTTACTTGCTTGAGCACTGGGATCAATGTTCCATCTATATTGATAGAGGAGTAGTCCGGGTGGAGGGCAGCTATTTTAGATTGGGAGCCCACAATGAGAATTTCTGTTTTCTCATCGTTGAGGCAGAGACTATTCACCGCCATCCAATTTTGGATGATGGCATATATTTTATTAATGGTCAGTGTGTCTTGGTCATAATTCCCTGATATGGGTATGAGTATCTGGGTGTCATCTGCAAAATTGGTGTAGATGACACCCATATCGTCTAATGCAGAGAAGAAGAGCTTTGTGTAGGCATTGTAGAGGGTAAGAGAGCAGCATGATCCTTGGGGTACTCCGATAGGGACTGGGATAGGATCAGCTGCTTCTTTACCTATGGCAACTCTGGAGGTGCGTTCAGCTAGAAAGGATTTCACCCATATAGTGGCTTCAATCGAGAAGTTGAAATCGTTGGCTAGCGATGTACACAGTTTGTCATGGTCTACAAGGTCAAATGCTGCAGAAAGGTCTAACAGCAGAAGTATGCAGAGTTTCCCTGAATCTCTGATGGTATCGATCTGATTTTTGAGATCCAGGAGGGCTGTTTCTGTACTATGGTTAGGCCTAAAGCCAGATTGTCTAGTTCCAAGGAGTTGGTTCTGTTCGAGGTGTGCTTGGATTTGTGTGTATGCTATTTTATCAATGATTTTAAGTAAGAATGGGACTGAGGTTATACGGCGATAGTTGGTATTGTGGGGTCTAGTGTAGTTTCTTTTAGAAGTGGGGTGACCCAGGCTTGGGGTTGTATTTGTGTCGAAGGAGGCATTAACAAAATTGGTGTTGGTGAGGGTGGATGCACATGCCTTGACTAGTTTTGCTGGGACATTATCACCTTTACAGCTAGAGGCTTTTAACTTAGAGATGGTGTCGTACACTAGCTCTTGAGTGACTGTGGCAAAATGGAATTGGGAGTTGGTGTTTTCATTGGGGATGGTAAGGGGGTTGGAATTTAAGGCATTTTTTTCTGCTAATACCAGTCTTTTGGTAGTTATTTTGTTTTCTTTTTTCTTTTTTTTCTTAAGTTTATTTAATCAAGAATAATACTTGATTTTACAACATTAACAAGAATTTCAGTAAAAATCAAGGTAAATACAGAACAACATACAACTTTGAATACATCTCAGATATATACATAGTAAAAAGAATAAAGAAGAATATAAAAAAAGGGGAGGAAACACATGCCTGCTCTTTTTGCATACAGATTAAGGCAGGCCAATATTTAAAATTCCATCAATTACATTGAGCATTTTGCCATTTATGTTTGATTGGTGTGCATACCATCCAAATTCAATCTCAAATAAGAAAAAAATAAATGGAAAAGCAATAGCACCAGAGTTAACATTAATGGTTATTTCGAATAAGTACTTTTCAGATTAAAAGTTAGCAACCTGCTCGGATTTATGAGACAAATCTAAACACTGTAAAAAGTTAAGTATGGCATATTTTAGTGCTTTTCTATTGGCATGGAATAAGTATCCCCAAGCTCTTTTTCGCGATAGTTCGTGATAATCAAGAAACAGGGATTAAAGATGGATATATTGTTTGGCTTCCAGTTTTGGGCATTCAGTGCATAAATGCTGGAGAGTCTCCAGTTCTAAATTGCAAAACTGGCAATGAGCATCTGATTTGGAAAGCAATCTACGTACATATGATATTTCATGCATTGGCCATATATTGAAACGAAAACGTAGATACTTGTTCCTCTGATAAGCATTTGGGAATTTAACAAGGTAGCTTTCCATACACCCATATTGTTTTAGGGCAAACGGATTCTGTTTAAATTTCCGATATTTTAAACATGCTGACCGTGTTTTCAGTCAGCTTCCCAGAGACGAAATTTTGCTTTGTCTGGGTTAAACATAGAGTCTTGATCGAAAAACCTGCATCTCTTACTCTTTTTTGAATTAGAAGACGCCATGCGCTAGGCAGTTTGTCTGTTGAATTAAAAAGTTACGCAGCAAGTATCCCTAACAGGTCTGATGTAGAATTGGCCATAATACATTTGCGATACAGACTACACATCCTCCATTATATAAGGCGTATAAAGATATCATGCCTAGCTCGCTTCTGATAATGGATTCAGAAATGGGTAGACTAAGGGATGCTTTCCAATATTGGCTTTCAAGTTTGGTGCAGTATTGATATGTTTTGTCCACGTGGACTTCGGAACCATATAGGACTACCAGCACCATTTTTTGTCTGTAATAAATTACTAATGGCATTATTGAAAACTTACAGAACATTTTCTTTATGATGCGTGCCTGAGACAATGCTGTATTCACTTTAATTTGAATATATGCCTCATGCTGAAATTTGATTGCTTGGTTCGTTATCAAGGTCCCTAGGTATATATAGGAGGAAATAGAGGTTAATAGGACATTCTGTACGGGTCACTTCAGCTTTGCAATGCATTGTCTGACATTGCCGCATTGGATGATCTTACTTTTTGATACATTGATGGCAATGTAGTTCCTGATCGTATAACTAAGGCATTCAACAATAAACACAGGCCTTTGGGAGTCTTTGACATTAAGATCATATCATCTGCGTATAGAAGATATTCCACATGATTGCCGTTTATTATGGGCGGATCAGCTTTAACGCCCATAAATTCTTTACCAACATCTGAGATGTAAAAATTAAACATTGCTGATGCCAACAGACATCCCTATTTAAGCCCACAATACGTAGGTATTGAATTTGACAGAAGACCGTTGCTTGATAGTTTGACTTGGATAGAGGTGGCAGTGTGAAATTAAATTATCCATTTTAGGATATGCCAAGGGCAGCCTCTATCCAGTCATTTCTTAAATGATAATTTGCGAGGGACCGCATCGAAGGCCATGCAAAAGTCTATGAACGCCAAATAGAGTGGTTGATTGCGTTGGACTGCTTGGGATTGGATGCTTCGTAATGTCACTATGTTAATGGCCGTACCAATACCTGAGAGAAAGCCTGTTTGAAATGGATCTCGCAAATTGGACAGATCAAGCCAGATGTTAAATTCCTTTAGGACTAAGCGAGTAAAAATATTCCCAGGGCAGTCGAGAAGGGCAATGGGGCGATACGACTTGGGGTCGCTTCTGTCGCCCTTTTTGAATATTGGCAAAATTATTGATTTCTTCCATGAATGTGGAACCCTTCCTACAATGAACACATGTTTGAATATCACGTGTAAAATGTGAGCCCACTCTAATGAGTGATCTTTTAAAAGACCATTATGGAGACTGTCAGGCCCATGAGCTCTTGACCGACTCAATGTTGAGATGCAAGATAACATTTCTTCAACCTCTATTCGGCCACTCAAATGGGTGGGAATCCAGTGGGCTATAGAGTTGCCCAAAGTAGGACTGCCATAACTCGTCCGAGATTGTATTGATTTGCAATGCTCCCTGAAAGTGTATTGCAGCATTGTTAAGACATGCCCAAATTCCACTGGTTGATTTTTTAATGATCTGCTGAAACATATGTTCATTATCATGGTGATATTGGATCGCACGTCGATGTCTTACCCATGTTTTGTATGCCTGTTTCAATTGCTTTGTTAGGCTTATTTTGGTTATTCCGTCATGATGTTGCAGATTACCCAGCTTTGATCTCATAATAGATTTGTATTGCTGTACTTCCAAATCAAAACGATGTGGATGATTATTTTTGTACTTGACATTTGATAACTTATCTTTTCCAAATAGCTGCATAAGATGGACATAAGAGTCTGATCCATCATTGCGTGGGGAATTACAGGTTTGTTCAATGCAATCTTGTAGACCGGTTAAGGTCCTAGGATTCCACTGGAGACGGGAGCCTCTAGTGTTAACAGTTGTATTTATAATGTAAACATTTTTCTCTGCTTCGAAACAAGGCGAGACAGAGCTGCAACATGTTATGATCGCTGAGATCGGTGTCGATCACTTGAAATGACATTATGTGTGTCAATAGTTTGGTAGTCACATAGACATAATCAAGGATCGATTGTTGAGAACCTCTATTCCATGTAAATCGGGGCAGAACATCACCCACGATTGCTCCATTTAACATCATAAAACCCCTTTCTTTCATCATGTGCGACCAAGCTGATTCAGCAACTGGGAGGTCGTCTGTTTTCGCATGAAGCAGGTGCAGGTTTAAGTCACCCATTAGAATAGTGTGGGTCAAGGACTGATCTTGAAGTAGATCGTCTAAAATATTTGATAGAAACTTGAAAAATTGGACTGGTGTAATTATGCTCTTGCTCCAGTATATGTTCACAATAGCTAGCAAGATGCTACCTCTTGAAACTTTCACTACTTGAAAATAGGGGGATGGTGAGATACAAGATATACACCCAAGCCCAGAAATTTTTTTGATAGCAATAAGTAGCCCACCCATTGTGCGACCCAATCTATGTTTAATAGCAGGTGTGATGTGAAGAACATGCGAGTCCCATACTGGGGCAGAGGATAATCAGGTTTCTTGTAACACCACAATATCTTGGTTACTTAAAGTGCTTTGCATCGAGGTCATAAGATGGGAATAGCCTCTGGTATTCCAGGATGTAATATAGATATGATCTTTCTGGCTCACTTGTTGTTATATGTTCATACAGTATGTTTGCGTGGCTTGAGGGTAATGAGAGGCATTCTGACCATGTGTAAATGGAGCACTTAAGGATGGATTGTAGGTGTTGAGTGCGGTCTTTGATGGTTGTAATGCAATGCTCTCAGGAAGTTGGAACAACAAAAAACCTAGATCATATATGGCCAGTCTGGCTTGCCATAATGTGCGTGATACGAGCCCGGATCGAACATGAAGTGTGGCTTCATGGAGATTGTTCTCACTTGAGAATTCTACCAAATCAATATCAGTTGTGGACAAGTTCTTCAGAGATGGTATTCGTGCACATATATTTAAAATGCTAGCTCGATTGAGCACCTATTGGGGGGCCGGATGCTCTCGACATTTAATTAGCAAACAATGTAACTGGGTTTTCTTGAGAGAGCTTTCTGTCGGCCTTGATGACTTGCTTGGAGGGGGAGGAATACCTGTAGCCTGCGGTCTGCCCGAGGTAAGGGGCTGCATATGCGATTGCATGACTTGGTGCTCGGCTTGTTACGCCACTGCTGGGCCAGAGAGCAGTCGCTCTACATTGGGGAATTGGATTGAGTGCGATTTGTCTCTGTTCTGTGCTCTCATGTGCATTTCTGAAAAGTAGGCTTGAATAAATGTTTTTATAATATCACGCAGGTTGTCGGAGCTTGGTTGATTTTCAACATTAGAAAACTGTTGAGTGGTGGAAAAATTCGGCTCGGTATTAGTTGTTAACTCTTACGGGATTGAGGGAGTACTGTTCTTTTTAAGCCAAATGTTCGCCTGTTGGTCTGCATGATGGACTTTGGAAATCTCAGACGGGCCAGCAAACACTTTGCTCTGTACACTGAGCGTAGGATTAGCCTGTGTCAAGAAGCAGTTTGAAGCAGACGTGATACCAACACTGGTTTGCCTCATCGATTCCGCCTCAGAGGCTTTTTGGCTCTCGTAGGCAGCTATCGATGCATGGATTTCTTTTCTCAGTTGATCTTTTGTTATAGAATCCTGGTGATCTGGTATGAGAATAATCGGTGTAGGTTGGTGACAGATGATCTGCGCTGAGTTAGAGGAATCAGCTCCGGGACACAGGACCTGTTCGGCCACAGGATTTTTAGTGGGCACAGTTGCAAATGTATTTGGATTTGCCAGACAGGAGAGTGCCACTAAATCATCAAGGGGCTGGTAGCTATAATGATCAGGGTCAGTCAACTCGTCTGAGCTGATTGTAGATACAGGATTTTGCTTTTTCCCTAGTTTACTAATTGCTTTGACAAAATGCCTCTTTTTTCCTCTCACTGAGACTTGTCGTGTTCTTTTTGACCTTTTTTCAGATTTCTTTACAATCAGCGCTTGTTTGGGTTTAACAGTGTCTTGCTCGACACTTTTGTCGCTTGGAATCGAGAAAAGGTTGTACGTTATCACTTTAGAAACTTTGGGAGTTGGACTTAAATTCTCTGACATTTTTATTGGTGGTTTTTCATGGGCATCTTTTGTGGAAGTAATAGGATCAGGTTTGAGGTCTTTAGTTACCTCAGAGTTTTTTGTCATGTCACAGGGTATCATACAAGCTTGCGAGTCGTCCTTGGTCAATGTTGGCTTGGGTCGATTGAGGGATGAGACGTTGATCTTTAATTGTGGGGATGGTTTGGGTATGGATTGTGGTGGAAGAGATGAATTGGGGTCTAAATTTGACACATGATTATTTTTCATAATTTTTTCAAGGTTACTTACATTGCCAATTGATTGTTCGATCAAGATGGTTTGGTGGCTCACCTTTTCCTCCATTACTTCATACAGCTTTGCTACTGCCAGCAAAGCTGTGTTCATAGCACCCAGTGTGTTATTGAGTGCAGGGGCCTCCGGGAAGGAAAAGCGAGTCGATCGACCCTTTTGAATAAAAAATTCAGGGTTAAGCATTTCATCATTAAGCCTAGATCGTCTTGGTGTTGGGGCAATAAATGAAAGTGATTTGTCAACACACTGTATGTGGGATTTATCAATCGATTCTGATGTGTGACTTTGATTGAGAATCGGGTCAGACACTTCTGATGTGAGGGGCATCTCGGGGTTGATGTAGTTTTCATTTGTGGTTGGCATGGTACTTTCATGGAGATGAATTAAGTCCCCTGTGTTAGAACATATATATATATCACACTTCCTGGGAGGACACACTAGATCTACTCGAGGAGTTCAGAAAATCTAGTGCCTCGTCATCAATTTCCCCGGTCAGTGTCACAGAGTCATGAGTGGTCCTTGAGCTGGACTGTGCCAAGGGTAGGCATGGCATTGGTACTAAAGGATTATGTGATGCCAAATGAGCCGCTGGCAGGACCAGGCCTTTGGCTCGTTCTTCGTGGTCTATACAAACTGAGATGAGTGTGTTATCAGTAATTTCGGTACACACTTCTTTTGCCTCACCGGATATTGCCTTGTGGTCAGATAGACAAACATTGCCAACTATAGAAGAAGTTATGCGTGTCGGATTGTTGGTTGTAGATGACACCAGAGTTCGCTTAGATATGAAAGTTGGTGGGGGTTGCACTGGTGTGGATAAAACCATCAACTTCCTTGCGATGTCGTTCGTTAGCGAACGCTTCTTTAAAACAGTATGCACGAATGTCAGTTAGCCAGGGTAAAGTATGTACACCCTTTTTGCACATACTTCGCCCACCCATCGTAACACGCTTGATGTCCCCCATTGTTGGTTTCTCCGGAGCAGAACGCTTGGGACCTTTGGGAGAGCGAGGCAACAAGGGCGTGGGGGGCATGCCTGTTTTTAGAGTGAATTTCAGTGTAACCATAACCTAAATGCTAATATCACAACAGCAGTAGCTCGTATTTGCTAAACAAGGATAAAGTTAAAGATGAAAATAAGAGTACCGTAAACAAAAAACCAGAGAAACAGCTCCATCCTCCCGCTTGACAGCGGGACAGCGAGACAGCAAATCTACTTGGCAAATCCACTTGCCGAATGCGCGCGCGCGAATGCGCGTGCGCAGAAGCTTTCATGAGGATTGGCTTGCCTCGGCTGGGTGGCGGGCTGAGGGCAGCTGTTGGGGAAAGCAGAAAACAAAAAGAAGAAAAAAAGATGAAAACACGGTAACTCTTCAAAGTGCCAAAAGTCAGCAGTTCAAAAGGCTGTTGATAGGCCATTGCTAGGGACGTTGCTGGGGTGGTCTTTGCAAAACGGGCTCCAGGCCAATTGCCACAGTGTCTATAGGTCGTACCTAGCCAATCAGATTGGTTCCAAGTCTGAAAGCTCCAGCCTCGTACAGCGGACCGCAGCTGGAGAACTTGATGGCAAAGTAGAGCAGGAGCAAGAGCAAAAGCAGAACAGAGCAGTGAGACAGCAAATCTACTTGGCAAATCCACTTGCCTAATGCGTGTGCGCAAATGCGCGTGTGCAGAAGCTTTTATGAGGATTGGCTTGCCTCGTCTGGGGGCGGGCTGAGGGCAGCTAGCCAATCAGATGGGTTCCAAGTCTGAAAGCTCCAGTCTCGCACAGCGGACCGCAGCCGGAGAACTTGACGGCAAAATAGAGCAGGAGCAAAAGCAGAACAGAGCAGCGAGACAGAAAATCTACTTGGCAAATCCACTTCATTTTGTTTTAGAGAAGAGCAATTTTAGAGGCAAGTGCATCTTGTATAGTAGTGCACAATTCTTTACTAGAGTTGGTCGGGATGTGACTGGGGTGGGATTTTCTAATTTTCTAAGGATCGAGAATAGTTATTTAGAATCTGATGAAGCATTACTGATCCTTGTGTTATAGGCATTTTACTTAAGTAAAACTAAATTAGAAAAATGTATATTCTATACTTTTTACATTTTCTACACTAAGAAACCTACCCACATGGCACATTTCAGGTTTTTTGCATGTTGGGAAGTATGCTGAACAATTTGAACGGACACACACACACATATCCACACATTTACCTTTTATATATAGAGACATTTAAACCAACAATTACATTTTACCCGCCTCTATATATCTCACTAGTCCACAAAGGCATCCACTTTCATTCACAACAATCCCCATAAACATATACTAGATTGTAATAACCACTAAACATACTACAGTCTACTCAGCATGAGTTTCTGTATGAACATTACTGACATATCAATGCAATACGTCACATACGACAAACAGGGTTAAAACATGTGAATGTGTCCAACATCAAGACAAGTACGGTGCTGGAGCAATTCACGTTACTCATTTCATCTATGCACCAACTCCCCTATGTACATGGAAGGTAGTGAATGTAATAACTATGTAGCGGCCACTTGACATATAGGAAAGGATCTGCTAACATAGGGCTATGTGTCAAACCATTTACATGCCAATGGCAACTTGTTTGCATTGGCTCATGGAAGTTTGCATTCATAAATAAGGTCTTAGTGAATCTATATTTTTGGTTCTGTACCCACATGTACACTATGTTTCCTGCAGGTGTGGGTGCAGTTCTACATAGGCATGTTTATGTGACTTTCATTTAACCAGGATTTGTTCTTTCATTTATCGGTATGTATGTGTATGGTTTTCCTTGCACATGAATGGATTCCTTTATATCCATATACATGTACAGTTTTCAAAAGGGTCTACATGTAAGGCTTCCAGTCTCTTTATATTTATGGGCTGGAGATGTATTATTCTCCATAATAGATATTTAGTTGAACATTATCTTCCCTCCCACATTACGCATCATTCGGCCTAAGCATTGAAAGACAGGAGAAGGCAGAGGGTTTTCACTTTACATGGTTCTTAATAAATAGAATGAATTCTTTCAACATGCATTTCATTGCGCAAACAACCAGACTATGCTATGGCTCTCCTCAGTGGCATTAACTGCATTATGTCACTCCAGGTAATAGTACCATGCATGTGTACTATCATCCAACGTGACACTGCACTGATTCAAACCACTACTTATTTTCCAAATAATGTTTAGCTTTATAAAGCAATCTTACTTTAAAATGACAGCCAAAAATGTTTTTATTTTTGAATTTTGTTTTTCTTTGCAGAGTGGAAGGGGCCTAAATGAACAATCTCTCACTTTGCATTCAATATTTAAATAATGAAACACAGGGCATGCATTTGTCAACACCAGTATTCTATTTTTTAAAGTGCACCCCCTTTGCATTCTCAGTCATTTTCCCTTGCCAGATTTTACCCTGATAAACGTTGGACAAATGAATGGGTTAGGGTTTCTTTTGATTTACCTTTTAAGATACAACTTATGATTGTGGTACAACCAGCCAGGGACCCAGTCAGGCAGGCATAATTCTGTCAGCAAAACCATCAATTAAGATGGGTAGTTTAGAAGTAAATTCCTTTGCGCAGACTTGACATTCTTCTATGGGCTACTCTGGCTTCCCTCTCTCAATGGATCAGTCTCCCCTTTCTGGGTGGAATCATTCCTTTTTCTGTCCAATCTCCAGTGCATCTCCCTTCTGTCACTTCCTCGCCCACTATTCCATAATCCATCTTGCTATCCTCTGGATATCCCATTATATTCCCTCTAACTCCACCTCTGGCTGGTCAGAGGTGTAGATTTCTAGTCCCAAGGATGGGAGGGAAGCCCTCCTTATTGAGAAAAAACAGTTTTATTGTATGCTCTAATTTCTGGCTGGCCTATGCTACCTTGATAAAACGTATATTTTTAGTTTCTGCACGCTGATGCGAACATTTTGACATAAGGAATGATGTAATTTTGTGTCACGATCCATGTCCCTGACCCCCTCAGGTATAACAGCCCCCTTGGCAGCAGTGGGGCTGAAGCCCTTCACACTGGCCCCAAGGGCCTTAAAACTCCATCAAAAACATACATGGAGTCATTCCTGGCGCCATTGGCACCAGGCTCATTATCAGGAATAAAGCAATACCAGTTTTAGACCTTAATCCAACATGGAGGCCTATTACACAGCTCAGTTCTTTAGAACCAAGCCATGAGGCCTAGTGTTTTGGGAGTGGGTGGGCCTGGAATTACTTGGCCTGGAACTACTTTACCTCAGCTATTTAAACCACACCCAAACAGCAGTACACGCTTTGCATTATTCTGCACTCCTGCAGCGTAATGCTCACAGTGTCCAGCTCCTGCTCATCTGCTTCTCCGACAGCCCGATCCTAAAGCCCTAGATTCAGATTCCATTAATAGCCTGGAAGAACAAGAACAGAATTAGCAAGCAAAAACACTTACCTGTGAAGTAACCAGTCTTTGATCCCTCCTGTGCTTCGCTTACCTCGCCCATCTCCGGAGTTGCTGCAACCTGCAAAGGTAAAGAAACAAGGACAGCATTAATAACAATTATTACCTGGGCAAGCAGCGAGTCCTGGCAGAACCCTGCGCTTTTCTTACCTCGTCCATCTCCGAGTTTCACTGCAACCTGCAAGGGAGAAGGAACAAGGTCAGCATTAACAAAGCACTAACCTGGGCAAGCAGCGCTTCGATCGCTCATCACTTTGGAACATCACTGCAACGTTTACAAAGAAGGGAAGAGAACACAGGTTAGCAATTAACACCAATAAACAGCGCAGCTGTCACAGGTTTCCCCCTTTATCACCTGTTTACGTTGCCTGATGACTTCTTTAGGAGGAGTCTTCTTTTGTATGGTTCGGGTCTTATACAAGCCCACTCGGCTGTCCTCGGCTTCCAGATTTCGTTCAGCTTCGATGTCCGGGATCAAGGGAAAACTCCAGGAATTTCAGAAAAAAGGATAAGGAGCACGCGGAGGCGGTGCGGGGATTCGGGGAAAGGCTGGATAAGAAGGAGGGAAGGTAGTTTGGACGAAGGGTTTCCAGGGACCAGGGAACAACAGAATAGTACAAAGAGAGTACGGAGCACACGTCCGGTCATAGCTAGCAGCCGCGTTGAGACGCGCGGGACCGTGGGGGTGTGGCCTCTTTATAGAGCACGCTGCGCAGAACATGAAGACTGGTGAGCAGTGTTCTGAGCTTGCAGCCATGTTGGTAGTATTATGGATTGTAATCCCCGATGTGTCAGGGACCAGGAGGCCCAGAAAGGGCGAGTTCGATGATTCATGTCAGCATGCCTCCTCCGAAAACCCGTCCCACCGGGTTTGCCCGGGTATATGAGATGGAACCTTCTGAGTAATCTGGGGGTATTTAAGTTTGAGATAGGTTCCCAAGTGCTTTCACTGGGGGGATATCCTTTCCATTCCACCAGGTACTGGAGTTGGCCTCGTCTATATCTGGAATCACAAATTCTGGAGACCTCATACTTCAGTTGGTCATTGACGAGCACTGGGTTAGGCCGGAGGTTAGTTCGAGAGGTCTGGACGTATGGCTTCATTAAGGATGTATGAAAGACTGGGTGGATTTTCTTCCAGGAGTCTGGTAATTTGAGTCGAAAAGGCCACTGGGTTGATGATTTCCTTTATAGGGAAAGGCCATAATACCGGGGAGCCAATTTATTTGGTCGCAGATGCCGTGGCAGCAGCTTCGAGGATAGCCATACTTTATCCCCTATTGTGTAGGAAGGGCTCAGTCTTCTTTTGGAGTCCGCATACAGCCTGTTCTGGGTCCTGGCCTTCTCTAATTGTTCTTTGGCTTCTCTGTGTACATTAATGAGTGTTTCAATCCAGGAGTCGACTGTGGGAACTGGTGTAGGATGTTGAAGGACAGAAGGTAGAACCAAAGGGTGGAATCCTTGGCTACAGAAAAAAGGGCTGGTCTTAACGGCCGAGTGATCCGAATTATTATAAGCAAATTCAGCCACTGGTATTAAAAGTGACCAATCGTCCTGGACCTTGGTAGTGAAGCAATGGAGATATTGTTCCAAGGTTTGGTTTACACGCTCTGTAGCTCTGTTGGTTTGGGGATGGTAACCTGAGGAGAGGGCACGTTGAATTCCTAGTATCCGGCAAAGGTGTTTCCAGAACTGAGTAATGTATTGAGGCCCTCTGTCCGATATGATCTTGGAAGGGAGTCCATGTAGTCGGAATATGTGTTCCAGGAAAATTCCAGCAAGTTCTGACGAGGATGGCAGTTTATACAGGGGTGTAAAATGAGCCATATGAGTGAACAAGTCAATGGTGACCATGATGGTTGTGTATCCCCTGGAAGGTGGTAATTCCACAATGAAGTTTGTAGCTATGAGTTTCCAAGGCCTTGTTGGTAGTGGGGGTTGCTCTAGTAGGCTCGCCAGTCTTTTGTTGTCGTGTTTGTTTTGATTACAGACAGAGCATGCCTGAACGTACAGTTGTACGTCAGCTTTCATTCCGGGCCACCAGAATTGCCTTTGACTTAGTCGGAGGGTATTGGTAATACCACGATGTCCGGAGTAAAGGGTATTGTGACAGAGGTTTATTATCCTTTGTTGTCGTTTTTGTGTTGGGATGACCAAGGCGTTATCTTTGAACAAGTATCCATGCTTAGTCTCGAGATGTCCTTCCAGAGCTCAGAGGATTGAGTTTGCATGTAGACTTCATCTAGGAGACTGGTTGCTGGGGCTACAAATATTGTATGGGGAAACATCTTGGGAAATGTTCGGTCTTCAGGGGGTTCATAGTCAGGACGCCGAGACAGGGCATCAGCGATTATATTTTGTGTTCCAGGAACATGGTGAATTTGGAACTGGTATTGGGCAAAGAAGAAGGCCCAACAGGCCTGACGGCTGTTCCTGCATTCCAGGGCCTGTAATACTTGGAGATTTCGATGGTCCGTGCGAACTTGGACAGGATGTTTAGCTCCTAGAAGTAAATGACGCCACTCGGTGAGGGCTTGACGGATGGCTAGCAGTTCCTTTTTCGAAAACCGAGTAATGAGTTTCACTGAGGGTCAATGTCCGTGAAAGATAGGCAATAGGATGTCCCAGTCCGTCATCGAGTTCCTGTTTCAGAACTGCTCCGATGGCATGGTTAGAGGCGTCTGTTTCCACTAGGAAGGGTCGATTTATATCAGGTTGAGCCAGGATGGGGGCTTGTGTAAACTCTGTTTTCAAGCATTGGAAGGCCTTCTCCTGGACTGATGTCCAATAAAAGGGAGTATCTTTCTTCAACAAGGCAGTAATCGGTTGAACAATCTCGGAGAAGGATGGTATGAACTTCCAATAGAAATTGGCTAAGCCCAGGAAAGACTGGATTTGTTTTACGGTGGTCGGAGTTGGCCAGGATAGTATGGCCTTAACCTTGGATTGATCCATTCCTATGCCGTGTGGGATAAGGACAAATCCTAGATAGTGAACAGTGGAAACATGAAAAAGGCACTTCTCTGGTTTTGCTAGAAGCTTGTGCTCATGGAGCCGTTGTAATACTGCCTTAACATGTCCTTCATGCTTGAGAGGATCCTTAGAGAATATCAAAATATCGTCCAGGTAGACAATGACGAAAAGAAACAGCATATCCGAAAATACCCGATCCATAAAGCGTTGGAAGATCGCCGGAGCATTAGTGAGTCCAAAGGGCATGACCAAGTATTCATAATGACCAAAAGGTGTTCTGAAGGCTGTCTTCCATTCGTCCCCTTCCCTAATACGGATCAGATGGTAGGCACCCCTGAGATCCAATTTGGTGAATATTACGGCTCCTCTTACGGTTTCCAGGATATCTGAGATCAAGGGTAATGGATAACAATCTTTAAGGGTGCACTGATTTAGACCTCGATAATCAAGACAAGGTCTGAGCTCTTTGATGTCTTTCTTAGGAACAAAACATAGTGAAGCTCCGGCTGGGGACTTGGATGGGCGTATGGTGCCGTTTTCTAGGTTGGTGTCTAGGTATTCACAAAGGGCCTTTTTCTCGGGTTCAGACAGAATAAACATCCTTCCAAAGGGAATCACAGCTGAAGGTTCGGTTTCAATAGCACAGTCTTCTGGCCTATGGGGTGGTAAGGCCTGGACAATAGCAGAAGAGAACACATCAACATATTCCTGGTAAGCTTTAGGAACCTGGACGATGTTGGAGACCGTGAGAGGACCTTGCTGGGTTGTTGAACGTCCTTCCGATGGTGTCGGAGAGGGATCCAGGAGTAGACAATGAGGCATGCAAAATTCGGAACCTAGGAACAGGGAACCTGCTGTCCAATTGATGTATGAATTGTGTTTTTGTAGCCAGAGCATTCCCAATACCATTGGGTAATGGGCAGATTTTATGATGTCAAACTTTATCTTCTCTCGATGATGGTTTATTGCAAGCTCGATTTCCTTGGTCTGAAGGGTTATAGGTCTAGAAGAGAGAGGTCTCCCATCAATTGCTTCTATGAGTTGCAAGACATTTTGGGATTCGTAGGGAATATGATGTTTAAGGACCCATTCTTCATCTATGAATATTCCCATGGCCCCACAGTCCACTAATGCCAGAATGGGGTAGGTTTCTGTCTTGGATGGCGATAGAAAGGCCTGTAATATTACCAGAGAGTTTTGTCCAGGAGAATTCAAGGACGGTGTAGATGTGGAGCCTAATTCTCTCTCCTGAAACTGAGCTCCATCTAGGATCGGGAGCTGGCATTTCCCGAACGCCGCGGAGGGGCTATTGGACATTCTCTGACTAAATGCTTGTCCGAGGCACAGTACATGCATAATCCGGTATGGATCCTTCGCAACCTTTCTTGGGGGGATATGGGTCCATGGAAGGCCCCTAGTTGCATGGGTTTGGGTTTGTTTGTAAGAACAGAAGGATCTTCGGATTTCGAGGAGGTCTCTAATGGTTTGTTCTGGAGGGGTGACTTGGTCTTCATTTTCTCTGCCTTCCTTTCCTGGATGCGAAAATCAATTTGTAGAGCAAAATCCATAAGTGCCTGGTAAGAACTTGGACGTACCACCCTGGCTAATTCATCCTTGATATCTTCATTTAGCCCTCTTCAAAAGAGAGTGAAGCAAGCTTCAGATGGCCAACCCTCTTCTTTAGCCAGTTGCTTGAATCGAGTCACATAAGTGAGCATGTCCTGAGAGCCTTGCTGGAAATCAAGTAAACGTTCTTGAGCACTAAAGACCTGTTCTGGGCGGTCAAACATGGTTTTAAGTGCTTAAATGAATCCGTCTTAATCATCCAAAAGGGCATCTCCGGAATTAACTAATGGTGTGGCCCAGGCTAATGCATTCCCGGAAAGGTGTGAAATAATAAAGCCAACTTTAGCCCTGGGGGTGGAGAAATAATAAGGTTTAAAGGTAAAGTGGACCAAACAAGAATCCAGGAATCCACGGAGGGTTTTGGCAGAGCCGTCATATTTGTCAACAATGCCGCCCAATAGCACACTGTCCTTTGTGGCAGAGTCGCGGGATAGTACCAATTGTTTTAACGCAGTGTTCTCAGCTTTCAGGTTTTGTACTTCGGTCGTTAGTTCTTGCATGCCGCGCATAAGATCCTGGATGGCCGCCTCCGTGTCTGTATCGACTTCGGTCAGGTGGCGTCTCAATCTGTCACAGGTTTCCCCCTTTCTCACCTGTTTATGTTGCCTGATGACTTCTTTAGGAGGAGTTTTCTTTCGTATGGTTTGGGTATACAAGCCCGCTCGGCTGTCCTCGGCTTCCAGATTTCGTTCAGCTTCGATGTCCAGGATCAAGGGAAAACTCCAGGAATTTCAGAAAAAGGGATAAGGAGCACGCGGAGGCGGTGCAGGGTTTTGGGGAAAGGCTGGATAAGAAGGAGGGAAGGTAGTTTGGACGAAGGGTTTCCAGGAAACAGGGAATAACAGAATAGTACAAGGAGAGTACGGAGCACACGTCCGGTCACAGCTAGCAGCAGCGTTGAGACGCGCTGGGCCGCAGGGGTGTGGCCTCTTTATAAAGCATGCTGCGCAGAAAGTGAAGACTGGGGAGCAGCGTTTTGAGCTTGGAGCCATGTTTGTAGTATTATGGAGTGTAATCAACAACGTGTCAGGGACCAGGAGGTCCAGAAAGGGCGAGTTCGATGGTTCATGACAGCAGCGCTCCGCGCATCAATAACTCACCGTGGTCTTCGCCATTGGTGTGTGAAAACAAAAAGAGACATTGCGGAAGTGCACAAAGAAGTGTATCTGTGGTCTGGCGTGCCATCTTGGTCATTTTGGATCACTCGTTTGGATTTTCTAGTGTACTCCATTGGCTCCGCCCACTCCTAACGTGCTTCCTTAAGAACAGGCGTGCACGCACACTATTGCGCGCACACTGCAGAAGTGCACAAAGAAGTGTGTCTGTGTCTGTGTGCCGCGTGTTGCACGTTGTTCACCCGTCTTTTATCATAGGTTTTACATTGTTCTACATTGTCTAATTCTTTTAATTCTTATATTCTCCATATCCCTTTATAATCATTGAACATCACTGCCATGATTCCTGCCCAGCTCGATTTTTAGTTACCTTCATTTTTCACCCGTAGCTGCAACTAAAACCGGGTTGTAGCCACCGGGTCTACTATCAGCTCTTACAAGCTCTTCCTAGCACGTTGACTGGTGGCAGGGTCAGCCAGCGGGGCATCAAAGTGACAAGGCGATAAGGTGATAAGGCAGTTCTGACCTACGCAATAAGATACATGAAACGTGTAACATGACTATTTTTTTTTTAATCTGCTATCTCCTAATGTAATGTAGTTCGGTTCTCTTGTATATAGTAATACAATAATACTACGTGTTTGTTTAGTAGTAGTTGGCGAGTCATCGGACTAGAAAATGAGTATCTGGAAGTACTTATTTAAACACATTTAAACACATTTATTACAGTGTCAAGATTGTTGTTCTCTCTATTTCCTAGTTTAGACATATAGGGCCTCATTACACGGTAGGCGGTAAGGGTTTACCGGTACCGGTAAGGGCACCGGTACCGGTAAACCCTTACCGCCTTACTACGAGGTCCCTTTGCGGGTCCTCCCTTAACGCCTGGTTTTTCCAGGCGTTAAGGACGGGACCCGCAAAGGGACCTCAGAGCTAATTACGGTACCGCAATTTGCGGTGCCGTAATTAGCACCTTCCCCATTCCCATTATGCCCTATGGGGCAAAAATGGGAATGGGGAAGGGTAAATGGGGATTGGGGAATTACCGCCCCCGCTCACCTTGGAGTAGGGCGGTAATTCCGCCATCCACCAAGGCGGACTCGGTACGTTACCGGCGGCAACCATGGCGCTAATAGCGCCATGGTTACCGCCTACCGTGTAATGAGGCCCATAGTCTAACAATACTACATCTCTGTGAAACAGTGAGACGGTGAATGTTAGACAATATCAGCTGTGTGCTTTTCACTTTATTACTTTCCAATCTGAATAGTGTGCTGCTGCCTTGCTATAACTGGCGTAACTGCGGCATTGGATTGTGTATTCAGTGAGTTGCCTTTTGCATCTCATATCCATACTCCATCCTTATATTCCACGCTCGCGTTTACCACACCGGAGTGTGATCAGGTGATTAGTATGGATGAGTATGAGAGAGAAATTGCTCTTCATAAAAACCTTTGCAATAGACGGATATGTTGCTAAATGACAACATATAATTGCCTTTCACAATTCTGATACAGCTTACTTTTATCTATAATATAGCAAAAGCTCTGAGAAGTGGTAAATTGCATGATGATGCAAGGGTTCATTTCATTTTGGCACATTTAAGGCATTATTTTGTGCATGTCAATGCATTGGGATTTCTTTAGTGTGATATCGAAGAAGTTCTCCTCAAGAGGGCAGAGAGGACAAACCATCTAAATATTCTTTCTGGGTGTTCTCATTATTCCCAGTAAATTATCTTGGTTGTACATATGACCTTTAACCTTGACTAATCCAAGACAGCTGGCTGGAGCCGTGCATCTGATGCCATTGACCTCCTCTGCTGGCCTCTTCTAACTAATATATTTGGTCCATGAGTTTATGTGAAATAAAGCATATGACATCTCTTTGAAAGCAAGGCCTGCCTGAAGACAATTTTTGGTGTTTACATACTCTGAAAGCCTATATTTAAATAAACAGGGGAGCATCTTGGATAACCTTAAAAAGCCATCTGGCCTGACTATAAAATGTAATTGTTCAGTTCCAACTAGACTGGAGGTCCTGAACTCTTCAGTATGCTTACAAGCTTCAACAGAAATAAAAATACAACAGGATTCTATTCTTTCATTCCATCTTCTTTAGGTTTACTTTCTTTATTTACTAATGCAGACATATATTTTCAATGTACATCACACAGCAAGAAATTCAAAGCAGTTCCATTCCTATTCCTGAATTTCAAACAGTATAGTTTGAATAAATTGTTAACAAGGCAGAATAAAGGAAAACATTATATATTTTCACATTGACAGGAACATGTCTTTAGCTGTAATGACATCGGGCCTCATTCCGAGTTCAGCTGGCGTAACCACACCGCTATTTGCAGCATGGCTGCCTCCGAACTCGTCCAAACTCCGGCCTGGTGAATGGAGTAATTACTGGTCCATTCCGAGGTCTGAGGCACCAGTAATTCCCCATTCACCAGGGCCATTCCCCATTCACATTTGAGCCCCCATTGGGCTCAATGGGAAGGGGGAAGGCGGCAATAACAGTACCGTTATTGACCCCAGAATTCCTTTGCGGGTCCCGTCCTTAAGGCCTGCAAAAAGCAGGCGTTAAGGAAGGACCCGCAAAGGGAACTCGTAGTAGGGTGGTAAGAGTTTAACGGCACTAGTCTCGTTACCGGTGACCGTTAACCTTTACCGCCCTACTCGGAATGAGGCACATCCTCTTTACATATGCTGTAAACATTGCAAAGACACATGAAGAAATTCAAGGATGCCTTTTGATTAAATGACTTGCAGTGTTCCCTAAAAAATGACTACTTTAATTCTGGACCTGCTTTTACATGTAGCCTGGTTCATTCTTGTAAATTAAAAGGCAGTTGTGAGGAATTGCCATCTGGAAAGGGTGCAAAGCCCTGGCTGTTTTATTGTTAGTACGTAAAATGATGCGGGTGATTCCTTCTCCAAAGGGGTAATCTGCTAATCAGATCCCCTTTGTCACACCTCCATGGCAAAATCATAGTGCACTTTTGCCAGGCTGCATCAGTAGCCTGACCCACAGCAAATGCTCTGCTTGTGGCGCAGAGCAGGTTCAAAGGTCAGAAGATGCCCATTCGATTGCTACAGTGACAGCAAAGGCACTGAAGCAGAGGGGCAACATTTAAGCTATGCCACCTGTACCGAAACTACGATGATCATGAGTACCCCATGCTGATGGCAGGGTAATCTCTAAAAATAAGCTATGCCTGACTTTAGGCATAGTGCATGGTGATACTTGTAGCCACATCCCAATTGATATTGCACATTTTATTTAGTTATTTATTTATTGTTTGCTTGTTAGGCACTTATACAGCAATTAAATTCTGTTTTAAATCGCCCACAGGGCAACAGGGAGGAAACATGGCATTGCAGTACAATTAACAAATACAAAGGTACAGTGGGGGAAGGGACTGCTAAACCTACTATGTCTTGTGAGTATTCAGAATGTGCAAGTGCAGTAAGGAAGCAGGCAGTGGGGTAGGTGCTGGGGTGCCCGTGCTCGAGGGTGAGCCACAGATGAAGTGCAAGGTATGCATCTGTCAGCTATTGTGAGTCAGCTCTGCTGTTGAAGAGAATGTGTATTTGGGTCAGATGGGCCGATACTGCCACATGGCAGGAGAGAAACCTACAGGATCCAGGCTCTTTGATTGTCTTTGTGAGGGTGTGTAACCCCCTCAAGAGAAAGAGGCACATCAAGCAGCTGTCCTGGGCCCAGGTATCATAGGAGCACACCAATTCAGGAGGAGTAGCGTCACACCAGAGTGCTGCATATCCAAGGAAGAAGCCTTCCACCATCTTGTTTCTCACTGTCTCTCTTTCCCTTTCCTGTCTCCTCCACTTCCTCTGGAGCAAATCATTTTGGGCGCAAGATCAACAGGGCAAAGTCCACTACAGTCATGAGCAGGGATTGGTCTGCTAAACAAGGCTAGATTTATACCACTGAGGACTCGTGCCTTTAAAAGAAGGATTCGCGCACCCCATTGGCAGAATTCCCTCAGTTCCTCAAGGATCCTTTAAGGCTGAAAAGACGTTCTGAAGATTCTCAGTTGGACTTCCTTTGAGACAGTTGCACTGTCCAAAGGCCTCCACCAGTGGTGAAGAAGGATCCGCCCAAGACAGGAGGAAGATCTGCCCCCTAACCACTCCTAGGGATCATCTGGAGTTACCAGTGCTGTGGACCAGGCCCAACCATTCTGTAATGGATCTTCTGTGCCAAAAAAGCAGACCTTTAACTGCAGTATACTGTCCTCAAGTCCTTTGCAGAGGCCTCACAGCAACCAGAAGGTCAGACCAGCTGAAGCTGCCTATTCTCCCACACCTAATCAGTCACTCTGTGTTTTTTGCATCCTGAACAATAGGGAAAGCACTGGTGTCTGCTTTTCTCCACTCAGCTGAACTTTTGCACTGCATCTAAACCAACGCAAAACTGCATTATGTCCTGGAGAAGCACATCACTTGTTAGGCCCGAAGCAACTGCTCAATGCCGGAAACTGAACTGAATATCTGGCGGGTCACTCGCTGACTCTAACTGGGGTTACAACCTTGGCTCGGCCCAGATAGCCCTGGAATTGCTGCCTCATTGACTGCACATCGATGCACTCTCGATCATCACTTCAATGACTGTCGCCCGCCGACTCGAACTGCTGGAACATCACTCACTGGCCTCTCCCAGTGGCCAAAGCCCGACTTGTCCTGGCCAACTGTGAAGTCTTGCTGGGACTGCCCGACCTGCATCCTTGAACCATTGCTGTTCAACTGCACCTGCATTCAACCCTACTCATTGCTGCTTTCTGGCAGGGCATCCACGATCCTACCGGCCCGACTGAGCCTGATCAGCTCGCTTCACTGTTTGAACCCAGGTCTGATGCATACACCCATCATGAATTAAATCCAGGTACTGTGAATCTGAACCAATGCCACGATACACTTGGGCCCAAGAGACTGGTTAGGTCCAATCACTCCTGTTTTCAACCCAACATCCTTTTTTACGGTAGTACCTTACCAACCACCCCTGGAAACTACACTCAGAGTGCTACTTTCTGCAGTGTGTCACATCCTCCCTCTTATTTCATTTGTGGTGGATTTTTGTATACTAATCTCTTTTCATTCTACTTGCAGATGGTCTGTTTTATTAAAGTGTTTATACTTTTATAGATCCTTGATTGGACATTCCCTTTATTTTGGACTCTTATACTGTGTCGTTTGGGTCACTATTGGTTCACCGGCATATCCCTCTTAAGAGTATAGCCTTCCCTCAGCCTGCATTAACACATAGGGCGAAGGTGGCATATCTCTTGATTGTCTTGCATTTTGTTTTGGTTTGAAGAAGTGTGAGAGCTGAGTGGGCCATTTCACTTCTACTCATCCTTGTACTCCTGTGAGGCGGAATACAATTTGTCACAGCAGTTCAGTTCAAACAATTCAGTTTTCTTTGCTCAAAGCTGCACTTTAAATGCAAACATCCTGCGCTTAATATTTTGGGCTCAGGTTTTAACAAAGGACATCAATATTCTTTACCAAGAAGGCCCTTCTCATTTTAAGCTTTTTGTTAATATACAGTGCCCGACTCCCCATACTTCTCCCCTTTAAGCCTCTCTGTAACTAGTTTCCATGGGTGCAGTCAGGGTGAAAGTCTATAATCACCCAGGTTGTTACTCGTCTCATCCCAAGGGTTTGTGACACAGATGTTAAGAACATTGGATTATCCACATAAAAACTTTTTGTCCATGTACAGCCTGGCTGAATTCTTTGGAAATAGCGTTTGCGAGTATTGATTTGTTAGGGTATTATGCTGCTCGGGCAAACGCTCCAAAAGCTGATTTTACATTGGTGCAAAAGAAATATATGGAGCTTAGAAGGGACTTGCGTGGCGGTCTCGAGTTAAAAAGTAGTCAGTCCTCCGGTATCATGACCACGGATTATAAAGAGGTCTGTCTTGCTACACCTGAGAACAAGTCGTTTACAGACGTTAGTTAAGGGAAAGGATGGCTTCATCTATATGGGCCACAAAGTGAATATCCGATGTCCATGCAATGTATCCTTATCCCCCGAGCTGGTTCATCTTTTGTTTTTCTGTCCAGCATTTTATAAACTAAGGTCAAGATTTTTAATACCAATTTTAAGGAAGACAAATTGCTGTACAATAAAAGAAGCTAGTAGTTTTATACTGTCCCTGCCACTGATAGAGGCAGCTGGGGCAGTGTATATGTACCTACAAGCCACAATACAGCTAATTGCTGAAAATGTTTCTGAATGAGTGCACTTGTACAAACCCTAACTTTTAAATTTATAATTATCAATGAATGTAGTGTGTTCATCTTATCATGTTATATATTTATTTTATTTGTATATGTGTATGTTTTCTTTTATGACGCTTTGTTCCCCGAAATAAAGACTCATTCATGCAGAGCTAGTATACTTCATGAATCTAAACAAATATTTAGGGAGCGTTATTATTATACTCACTTCATTTGTCTTGGAGGCAGACACAGATTTGGTAAGTTAACTGGAGTCGTGTGGGGTCCTACACAGTGCCAATTGCCCAAGCATACTTTTTTTTTATCTGCATGTTTTAGTTATCATATAACTTTCCAAACACTGTAAATTAAAGTAATTACATGCACATTATAATACAAATACAAATATTATACAATTAGCTAATCATATTAAAAAGGAATAAGAATGGTTTATAAAAGTTATTTATCAAGAAACGTTATGATACAATGCCATAGATCCATGAGAGCAATAATCAAGTGCATAGTTCTGCCTGGTAAGCATCCATGCCAGAACATGTTAGTGGTCAAAGAATGCATGTCATGAGCAAAGAGATCTAAGTATTTAAGATGGAGTTGCTGGAGGGTGGGGCAATGGATTAGTACATTTCGAGTGCTTTCAAGCATTGTAACGGTTTATTGAGACCCCACCCTCAACACAGGGAGTTCCTTCATTCTCCTCTTAAGGTGTGACACAACAAACTTTTTAACTGATTCTTTTCTTCAGCCCGACTTCAGACACATATTATGCACCTTGGATCCCTCCTCCATGTGTACTGTTGCCCCCCGAAGGTAAAGGCAAGCTTTTACTGGTCTTCCCTACTCACAGGTACTGTCCAGTAACCGTTGGTCAGGTCAATGGCGGTGTACACCTTTGACCCTTGGATCTGGGCCAGTCCCTGATCGATGTAGGGAGGGGGCCATCTTGACATGTGGACCTGTTTGTTCAACTCCCTCAGATCTGCACATGGTCTCAATAGGCTGTTTGGTTCGAGGATTCCCAGTAATGTGCTGTTGAAGGTACTGTGGATCAGATGAATTATCCCATGGGATTCTAAATTCTTAATAATCTCTGTCAGTGACTCCATGGATGTGAGAGGTAACTGGTATTGTTTCACAAATACTGGAGCCATCTCGGGTTTTTTGGGAATTGTGGTTGAATGAATGGATGTGCTTCCAAAGTTGTATGAGTCCACTGAAAAGGTATCTTGGAATTCCAGGAAGACCTGTTTTAGCTTTTGTCTTTGCTCCTCGGTCTCACAGGCATCAGCAAGACTGATCGTTTCCTTGACCATCTGCTTGAAACCTGAAAAGACCTTGGGCGTGGCAATTTCAGTGGTATCCTCCAGTTGGGTGGAGAGATATCTTTTGATGGTGTTGACCTGGACAGGGGATTCGAGGTAGTGGTTCTTGACTCTGAACATTACCCCCTCCCTTCTAATGTCATAGGTCACCACTTTAACACTGTAGGGGCAGGCAGAGTACACCAGGAAATTCCCCCCATGCCTAGTAAAAATCTTTTCTGGATGAATACCGTTGCTGATGTCAAAATGATTTCATTATGTAAATCAATAGAACAACGTTAGGCATCAACCGCCATTCCAATAAAGGTATCTATGCCCAAAGTGATACTTCGAGGGTCACTGTTATCCGCCAATATTCAAATGGTGTTATGTTTTAGGTTTACTAGAGGTGTCAAATTTAAATACAAATCTTGTTTTTGGAGATGGGAATTTAGATTTATGTATGCGTCCTGATGTTTAAGGTTCTGTCCTCACTTATTTTTGAGGGGAAGAGCAAACAGTTGCACCTATCCTGGGATGGTAACCTCTTCTCACACTTCAATTTCAACCACATAAGCAGCAATTGAGCTGACCGGAATGCTCTTAAAATGTTGTTGATGTCCATAGGGTTGCCCCTCAGTTGGGACAAGGCTTTACGGTTAATTAGGTTCAAATTGATTGTGAATAGGATGACACTGTCACTTCCCAGCTAACAGGTGGATGGGACATCTCTCACAACAATTATGTTGTAGCCTTTTGTTGCCAATGGACATTTTTAGCATACATCCGCTAGGCAGGAGATGTTTGGAATTTGGGGTTTCCAGACCTACTTCCCATTTGTCAATCAATTTGAATGTGGGAATGGTCTGATCTTTTGGCAGTTTCCTGAATAATTCTTCGCTGATGAAGCTCCTTCCATTATTCAGGCATACTCTGGCGAGCACTGGCTCCTCCCCACCATTTAACTGAATGGGGAAAAACAACTGTTTGCCCTTTTCCTGAATGTCAGTCAGTCTTTGAGCAGCTCTTGCTTGTCTGGTTTCACGGGACTCAAGGTTTCTTCTGATTTTGTACTGGTGTAAAATTGTTCCCTTCCAGTGTGGATTGCCACTTAAAACTGGGTGGAAGGTTGATTTTCAAGAATGGAGAAGGGTTCCGAACACCAGTTTGTTCTCCTACGGAGATGACACTGATGTCAGAGGACCTTGTTTTACACAGTTGATCAGAGGTGATAACATCCTCAGGAGATTGTTCCCCAGTAGACAAGGTGTGCCCTCTGGAGTCACAACTATCACCGGATGTTTCAGCCACTGCTGTTCAATTTTTTTGTCCAGATCTGCAGTCCCCTCAACGGAAATATCATTCCCGTCGAAAATTTTGGAGTTGTCCGGGAAGCGGTGAGAGTGGAATTTGGTGGATCACCACCCGTCCTAAGTTTAGTTGGTCAAAGGCCCTTTTTGACAGGAGGGTGGCTTGGGATCCAGTATCCACCAGAGCTGATAATTCACACTGACCCTTCACCTTGACCGGTGCATACAATCAGCCCTCTTTCTCCTCCAAGGTGTGAGTTATTTGAAAACCCGGTGGTCGTTTTCTTAATATTGAACTCTGACACTGTGTGATCTTGGGCAGTTTTCTTTGTCGGAGTTCGGAAATCTGTAAAAGAAGCATTGCAACTTGCAATGAGAGTTGTTGGGGAATCCTCCTTTTCCCTGGCTCCTTGGCTGGTCCTGTTACCTGGCAACAGTTCTCAGAACCTGTTTGGAGAAAGGACACCCTCTCCGTATCCATTCTTTCTGGCTCACCTGCTTGCAGTTGAATAGTTTCTGGTTCTGAGTCTGTCACCATACTTACCCTGTCCCACTCAGGGTCTCTTGGGACCCATTTTCCTTTGGGAAATATACCCTCATTTTTGAAAGAGAACTTCTGCTTACCTGAATCCTCCAGGGATTCTTCTCTTTCAAAGGGGATAATCTGGAGTTCCTCCACAAAGTGGGTTTTTCTTTGGCCTCTCCTACTTATCCTTTGCTGTTTTGGTTTTAACATTTTGGGGGTAGAAGAGACTCTTTCAGGCTGAGAGATTTTTAGGGGTTCTGTTTGGGTGAGAAAGGAAACTTCCTCTAGGGTTTGGCACCTCCCCTCCACACAGGCCCCCTCCTCAGGAACCTGTGGTATGTCAGAGGTTTCCTCCCATCATTTCCCCCCTGGGGCATCAGACCTGTGTGGTGGGGAATTCTGAGAAGCAGGAGTAGGTTGAGAGTTGGACTGAGCCCTCAGCATGCGCCCCAGATCATTGGTCAGTTGCTGAACCTGTCGCTCCGTTTGTGAGACCTTGTCTGGGTGATAGGGAGGTCTCAAGTCATACCTCGGCTGCTCCT
The DNA here is from genome assembly GCF_040938575.1 of Ambystoma mexicanum. NCBI lineage: Eukaryota > Metazoa > Chordata > Amphibia > Caudata > Ambystomatidae > Ambystoma > Ambystoma mexicanum. Next base: position 380,680,290 of record NC_090927.1, on the reverse strand, counting down.
GAAAAGGGTAACTGTTCCTTCTCCTGGAGGAGCTCAGGTATTGGAAATTCCCCCCATAATTTTCCATCTTGAATCTCCCTTCTCCCGGGTTTAGGGATCTATTGTCTTGGAACCGGGGCGAGAGAGGAGGATTGTTTTGGAAGTTCTGATTCAGGGATATCTGGGGAAAAAGTTCAGATTGGGAGGTGGAGTGGTACTTCTGGCTCCCCCTTATCTCTCCTTCCCGCTCCCTTCGTTCAGCTGATCTCTTCCTTCTCACCGTCTCTCCTCCCCCATGTGCCTCCTCCCACTTCTGCTCTTTTCAGCTCCTAGCCCCCCTCCACTGGAACTCCTTACCTCTCTCAATCTGCTCTATACCTACCTTTTCCTCCTTCCGAACTTCCCTGAAATCTCTCCTTCTCCATTCCACACCATGAAGCCTTCCCGACCTCTCTTTCTCTCCCGTTCCCTTGAATCTTCCCTATGATACTCACTACCCTCCCCCTTCCCCTTATCCTCCCTCATTTTCACCCTTATACCCTTTCCCTTCCCTCCTCCTTCCTATCCTCACCCCTTCCCTATTCCCCCACAGATTAATTGCTCTACCTACTGTTTTATTGTTTAGATTCATGATTGTTTAATGCTTCTACTGTTATAATGTTCTATGTATTATGTTGTTATAATGTAAAGCGCTTTGGATGAAAGCGCTATATAAACAAATAAATACAAAATACAAATACAAATACTTCTCTTCTGAGGGAAGTTTGGAGGAAAGTTCCCAGGGGCAGTACTTACCTGATTAGCTCCATCCCCTTGGACTGGGGGAGTGTATACATACGCCAGGATTGGTTTAGTACCCTTGTACCCAGGACTTATATAGGCAGCAGGGTCAGAGGCATCATTGTTCTGGGCCCCTGCCTAACTAGCTTTTGATTGGGCCGTGTTGAGGGTCCCTTCTGCTTTCCATTTTGCTTGTTGGCAGGAGGGTTACTTTTAGGCCCCCCGTCTCCAGATACAATGGAGGGTTCGTTTTTACCTCTGCCACCTTTGTAGCCGCATGGGTGTTAGATGGTTTGGGGGTTTTGGTGGTATTTTTACTCTCAGCAGGCTTTTGGACCTCATAAATCCTGGTGGCCTGTTCAATCACCCAATCCAGAGTCCTATGCTCGTGAAAGTCACGCACCAACTGAGTAATTGTGTATTTGGGGAGTGCATGGAACTATGTATTTATGAACTCCCTACTATTGGTGTTCACCTGCCGGGATGTCTGAGCAAAGGCCTGCTTTAACTCCTGCACAAACTCCCTAAGCGCATGATCTTCCCCACACTGGAAGTTATATGCAGCTTCACGGGCCTTTTGCAGGTTCCCATGCGTGGAAAAATGTTTCAATATGGCTGCCTTATAAGTGTACAATTTATGATAATCCTGGTCCTCCAGTCCTGCAAAGAAACTGGAGTACTCAGGTGAGAACATCCATTTAGCAAATGCTATACAATACACATCATTCTGATCTGGAATGATGCCATAATCTGCCCATAAAGTTCCAGGTGACACCAGTCCGAATACTTGGCATTCTTGTGGTATGGGGTCAGGAAGATCTTTATGGCATTTATTTGTCTGATTGAGTCTTTGACAAAACCCTTTCTTTGTTTCCATGTATTTTTCTTCTTCTGCACCAGAGTCCATTAATCTTCTGACTCAGAATTGCTACTGGTATTCCCTTCCCTGTCTTCTAGGTGCTCTCTATCTCTATCAGACGGAGGATATCTCCCAGAACCACAGGGTCTGGACTCCTCTCGTCTGACCAAAGTGAACCCTCGGGGTCACTCTCCCTGGATTTCCCTTCTGGTCCAGGATAGAACCCAGTTTCCTCATCCCTCCTACCAGAGAGTCTGGGTAATTCCCCTCTTTTCCCTGAATATATGGAGGTTGATGCCCTTCCTAGGCTGAGGGTCTGGCTTTTCTCCTTCAGTGAAGCAGGCAAGGTGGTCTCTTTGTAGTCGCCTCTTCAGCGAATCTAACTCCCTGACTTTCTCCTTAAGAGTGTTCATGGTCTGTAGTACTTACAGTATTATTCCTTACTTACCAGAACACACTGGTCCAGCCACTTTCCCTTCTGTGTGGTAGAGATCGATACTCATCAATATCAGACAGGGACTGGCCTTCTTGATCAGTTGGGCTAGGCCGGCGTAAGTCTAACTGCCTCATGTCACTCTGTTCTTGATAATTGGCATGCATGTACATGGGAGATTGTAAATGACTAGCATGAGGCCCATGCTGGGAGGGGTGCCTCACCTTGATCCATGGGTCATGTCCCATATCCTGATTGGCCAGGTTGCCTCAGAGCCTGTTTATAATTTTTGATTTCCTTGGTGAGGCTCTCACACAAGTGTCTCTATTTATTTGCTGTTGGTAGTCAGAGAGCTGACTTTTTAATTCTGACACTAAGCCCTGAATAATCTCAAACACCTTGCTCTGTATTTGTATTTGTATTTATTTTATTTATAGTGCGCACCTTGCCCCGGGGCATCTGGGCGCATGTTTTCAAGCAGTTATAAGTTACGGCAAGAGATACATAATTACAGGTTCTAGCAAAAGCAACATTTTTAAACATTTTAAACTTTTTAACATATTTACAAGCAAAAACACATAACATAGCGAGGAGGTGAATGACCTAAGTATACAGAATGAGCAGTTTATAGTGTGTAATAGCAACGGTGTGGCTTATGGCGCACAGGCCGGGGCCTCCAGTTCACAAAGCCACAGTTTGGTTTTCGTTTTGAAGGAGTGGATGTGAGGGACATTTCTGAGAGCATTGGGTAGGGTGTTCCAAAGCTTAGCCGCAAGGACAGGGAAGCTTGAGCCTCCGGCTGTCTGCAGTTTGAAACTAGGAATAGTCAGTGTGTGAACTTGAGCCGATCTCAGAGGTCTGATTGCTGTATGCTGAGTAAAGTGCGTGGATAGGTAGGTAGGGGTGCATTGTTCTGGGCCTTGTGGGTTAGAACGAGTGCTTTGGGAGAAATGCGCTGAGTGACGTGAAGCCAATGCAGGTTGCGTCTGGTGTTAGAGATGTAAGAACGCCTGGGTATGTTGAGGGCTGCCCTTATGGCGTTATTCTGGATGACCTGGAGTTTATCCAGGTTTCTATGACTGGTCTCGAGGTAGAGGGCATTGCAATAGTCGATTTTGGACATGATGAGGGTTCTGGCGAGGATCAGGCAGTTGCCCGGAGTCAGGAAGGGGTGGCACGCTGTGATCAGTTTACAGGTATAGGTTGATGCTGAGACTACAGCATTGGTTTGTCTATTGAGGGACAGAGTAGAATCTAAGTAGATTCCAAGTGTTTTAGTGATATTGGAGACTTTGATGTCATTCCCGTCGATAATGAAGGATTTGTATTTGAGGTCAAGTTTAGTGAGTTTGGCGTGGGAACCTAGGATGAGTAACTCGGTTTTTTCATCATTGAGGCAGAGCCCATGATGTGCCACCCAGGCCTGGATGACTGTATAAACTGCATTGAGTGCATTGGCATTGGTTACATAGTCTCCCGTGATAGGGATGAGTATCTGGGTGTCGTCCGCATAATTGGTGTATGAGACACCCAGAGAGTCAAGTATGTCGAAGAGCGGTTTAGTAAACACGTTGTAAAGTTTGGGAGATACACATGATCCTTGTGGAACTCCGCACAGGACGTGTGCTGGATCAGCTGCGGCTAAGGGAAAGAAGACCCTCATGGTTCTGTTCGACAGGAAAGAGCTGATCCAAGATGTGGCTGCGTCGGAGAAGTGAGCAGCAATCTTGAGACGGTGGCAGAGGATTTCGTGATCCACCAAATCAAAGGCAGCAGAAAGATCAAGGAGGAGCAGGAGCGCCTGTTTGCCTTTGTCTTTCAGGTCCTCGATTTGGGTTGCAAATCAATTAAGGCTGTCTCAGTGCCGTGTCTAGGATGGAAACCGGATTGCCTAAGCCCTAATAGATTATTGGTTTCGAGGTATTCTTGGATTTGAAGATATGCTGCATGGTCTAAAATTTTGAGAAGGTATCGCACCGTGGTAATGGGCCTGTAGTTGGCGGGGTTGCTGGGATCGAGATTCGTTTTTTTGATTAAGGGGATGATCCAGGCATCTTTGAGGTTCTCAGGTACCGTGCCCGATTTAAACGAGGAATTAATGAATGATGTAATGAATGGGGCGAGATCATGTGCGGCTTCCTGTATGACCGGTGCAGGGCAGGCGTCACCTTGGCAACTGGAAGGCTTCGGCTTCATGATAATATTTTCAACTTCCTTAATAGTAAGGGGTGTGAAGCTAAACGGTTTGAAGGCGTGAATCGGCGAGGGGGTTTTGTAGGATGGGGGGTTACCTGTTGCATCAGAGAGGTGGCATAATTTAGTATTGATTTTGGCTTGGAGCAGGGCAATTTTATCTAGTAGTGCCTTTCGAATGTTGGAGCACCACTTAGTGTCTTGGGTGCATGTAACGAGCGGGGCAACAGGCAACTCTAGTTCCTGGAGGATCTTGAAGAGTTCCTTGGTATTTGATTGGGTTTGTATGATCCTTTTGTTGTACACTTCCTTTTTGGCCGCTAGGATGGCATCTTTGTAGGTAGGGGAAGTTACGGTGAGGTTATTTTTATTAACTAGGGACAGTAAGCTTTTACAATGAGCTTCAGCTTTTCTTTTGACTTTACGTAGGTCGCGTAAGAGAGGGGTGAACCATGAGTTAAGGTGGTTGCGAGGTTTTTGTTTGCGCAGTTTGAGAGGAGCAATGGTGTTGAGAGCTTTAAGCAGAGCACGGTTGTAGGTATCTACTAAAACTGTGGGGTCCGCACAGGTGGAGGACGCCGTGTTCAGTTGAGGGAGGATAAGTGGGAGTAATTTCTCAACCGTAATATCCTTCTTTTTGCGTGTAAGTGTGGGGGGTGCGAGGTTAGGTTTGTCTGAAGGTGGACTAGAGTTGATAAAGAATAGTATTTTGTGATGATCAGACTAAGCGCATGGAGACACAAAGGTTACATTAAGCGCGCAGTTCATGTCTGAAACCCAGTCAAGAGTGCGACCCTTGATGTGGGTGGGCTCACTAATATGTTGGGTGAGGCCAAAGTCGGCCAAAACACTCACTAAGTCTGTGGCTTTTGCATCATTTGGGTCTAGGTAACCTAGATTGAGGTCGCCCAGTATGATGATTTTCGAGTTGGGCTTGGTGCTCGTAGCAAGGATAGATGAGATGTCCTCCACAAATGAGGAGGTAGGGCCAGGGGGCCTGTAGATGAGATGTACTGTGGCAGTGTGATTAGGTGATATTGGCAGTTTGATGGATTGTAGTTCCGCTGAGGGCAGCTGTAAACTGTTGACAGGCCTGAGGTTGAGCGAGCTCTTAAATATGAAGGCTAATCCTCCTCCCTTCTTTTGATTAGTGTCCCTGTCACACCTGATAATGGAGTACTGGTCAGGAATGGCCAGGGTCAAGGCCGGGCCAGAGGCCGCATGCAACCAAGTTTCCGTAATTGCGAGAAAGTCAAGGTTTTCCGTGACAATGAGGTCTGCAATATCTAGGGCATGCGCAGGGACGGAGCGTGCGTTGATGAGCAGCCCTTTAAGCTTTGGGGTTGTGTTGGTGTTGTGGGTAGGAAGGGTAGAGTTAATTTTAGATGCCCTTTAGGGCAGCGGTTTTGTTATTGCTAGCCTTGGGGTTTCTGTCAATAGTGGGGTTATACAGGTGGTAGGACCAATGAAGGCATCTGGAGGCTAATCTTTGGTTTCTGACTGTGGTGATACATGGTTGACTTGATAGGTTTGGTGGTGTAGGTATGGTGCCGTGTGGCGGTGGGGTACTGGTAGCAGTGGCATGAGCCAAAGATAGAGATGAGCGGGAGCTCCCAGCAATGGGCACAGTGTAGTGTCTGTCTGGCGTAGCTGTGTTGTTGAATGTAGTAGAGTGGCGGGGTGGTTGGTGGTGCAGGCGTGAGCCGAGCCTGGAGTTTCAAATGAAGGTCAGGCATGGTTGATTAGGGGTAGGTTTGGTGGCGAAGTGATGTAACCACAGAGCCAGCACGTTTAGATAAGGATTGTGGCCTGTCATGAGGAAGGCGAGAGATAGATTGTCTGATGATGTGCAGGTTGTGGGAGAGGGTGAGATGTGGTTCTGGTCGGTGATCTGGGGGAGCGGAGACCAGGTTAGTGCCTGAATGGCGAACAGATAGTAGGTAGCAAAGAGTAGAGTAGACAGGTGTGCGTTTTTTAATATACTGACATATGAGAAGGAGTAGCGTAGGAAGCTACCGGGAGTATAACACATTTTAGAGGCTGAGTCTGTGGTGGAGTGCCGTGGGTATAGACTAGGAGCAATCAACCTGATCAGGGGTCAGTGAGGTGATCAGGTGTGTGCAGTAAGATACAAGATAGCATGGCATGGACGGTGCCGCTGGAGGCAAAGGAGGGACAGCCTGAAGAGGCCCAGTGCATAGGCTATGCAGAATGCACTACAATTGCAGGTGCAACTATCAAATGGCAGCAAAGAGATGAGCTGCACAAGGGTGAAGCACTAACAAATGGTGTCAATCATTTGGAGGATTACATATGGGTTAGATGCAACAATCCAATGGCGGTAGTGAAATGAGTTGCCCAAGGGTGAGGCAGAATTATCAAATGGCAAGATGCGATAGTTAAACAAAAGGGCAACTGAGTGCAGAGTACAGTAAACAAATGGCAAGATGCAATAGTCAAACAAGAGAGCAATTAAGTGCAAAATACAATGATCAAATGGTAAGATGTGATAGTCAAACAAAAGGGCAACTGAGTGCAAAGTACAGTGAACAAATGGCAAGATGCGATAGTCAAGCAAGAGGGCAACTAAGTGCAAAATACAATGATCAAATGGCAAGATGCGATAGTTAAACAAAAGGGCGGCTAGGTGCAAGATGCAATAGTCTAAGTATACCCTAGGTTCTCAATACAGTAGCCAAGTGGCTATCATGTGGCAGGGCGCGTAGGTACTATATGCAACTTTAAGCAAAATGCGATAGTTGAGTGGCAGTCAAATAGCAAGGCCGGTGGATACTAGGTGCAGCAATTAGAGGTAGTAACAGAACACAGAATATGTTGAGGCTCCTTGGTGTCCTTATGATCATATCATAGAATTGCAGAGGTCATGAATGAGAGCCACTACTAATGCTAGTGGCAATTGAACGATGCAATAGTTATAATAGTTATGGTCAAGTTCTCATATATGCAAATGGCACCTGATTTGAAGCTGGATTCTCCAGCAGCACAAAAGTTCAAGTACAGGTGCTTAATGGTTGGTAAGTGTAAACGGACATACTTACAAATTGCATTACAGTGTGGGATGACGGTTAGAGGCATGGGCGCAGGTCTCCTGAATGCATTAATGGGTAAGATGACACGAGAAGACAGTCACGGTAGCTAACGGGATCAGGCAAGTACGCTAGACAGAGTAGTGGTAGGAGCACTGTGATATACATGTACAGATCTATAGTAGTGTGAGCAGGACAGCACACACGCACAGTACCTTAGTTGGTGCCTTGGTGGGGGCTTTGCGGAGTTGAGCAGGGGTTGTGGCAGTGGGCAGGTCAGGCAATGGGCAGGCAGGAGACAGGCGCTGGCCTTATGAGGTGGGCCTTGGGGTGATCGGGCCGGCTGCCGCCTTCCAGTTGCGGCTTCTTGAATATCAGGGAAGAAGGGCCAATCAGAGGAGAGTTATGTTGCTAGGCAGCAGTGCACAGCAAGTGTGCAGCAGCCATCTTGTGAAGGGCCTCGAGGTTCCTTTCAAGCCGTGGAGACAAACAGCTGATTGCTGGCAGATCGAAGCAATCTTCAGCACCCGGCCAGGTCACACTTCGGTGCGGAGCACAATGGCAGCAGGGCGCTCAATTACTCACAGGTTACCCGCGGAAGGCGCGGGTGACGTCTGGGCCTGGCAGGACAGTGGTGGAAGCAGGACGGGCTCCTGCCCTCCTGGGAACGATGCTGGGCTACTACTGCAGGTAGGAGACAGGCGCTGACCTTATGAGGCGGGCCTTGAGGTGGTCGGGCCGGCTGCCGCCTTCCGGTCTCGGCTTCCTGAATATCAGGGAAGAAGGGCCAATCAGAGGAGAGTTATGTTGCTAGGCAGCAGTGCGCAGCAATTGTGCAGTGGCCATCTTGTGAAGGGCCTCGAGATTCCTTTCCTGCCGTGGAGGCAAACAGCTGATTGCCGGCAGATCGAAGCAATCTTGGGCACCCGGCCAGGTCGCACTTCGGTGTGGAGCACAATGGCAGCAGGGCACTCAATTAGTCACTGGTTGACCCGCGGGAGGTGTGGGTGACTTCGGGGTCTGGCAGGGCAGCGGTGGAAGCAGGACGGGCTCCTGCCCTCCTGGGAACGATGCTGGGCTACTACTGCAGGCAGGAGACAGGTGCTGGCCTTATGAGGCGGGCTTTTGGGTGGTCGGGCCAGATGCCGCCTTCCGGTCACGGCTTCCTGAATATCAGGGAAGAAAGGCCAATCAGAGGAGAGTAATGTTGCTAGGCAGCAGTGCACAGCAAGTGTGCGGCGGCCAACTTGTGAAGGGCCTCGAGGTTCCTTTCCGGCCGTGGAGGCAAATAGCTGATTGCTGGCAGATCGAAGCAATCTTGGGCACCCGGCCAGGTCGTTCTTCGGTGCGCAGCACAATGGCAGCAGGGCGCTCAATTACTCACGGGTTGACCCGCGGGCGGCGCGGGTGATGTCGGGACCTGGCAAGACAGCAGTGGAAGCAGGATGGGCTCCTGCCCTCCAGGGAACGATGCTGGGCTACCAACTGATCTTTTGTTTGCTACACATTATGGTGAAGTGATTCATTCTCCCTCAGTGAGCCTTGTATGCTGCGTGCATATTCAAGGCGAGTTTCCTTCAGGAGACTAATCTCTTACTCTTGCTCATCCCTACAATTAGCTGCCTCTGATAGTTCAGCTTCTACTTGCCTCACTCATTCCTTTCTTCTCTAATTCTGATCAATTTCTGAGAACCTGACCGTCCCTTTTCCACCTCCAGTTCCAGCTGATGTATCCTCTGTAATAGGACGCTGTTATCCTGATTCAAGAGGTCTTTTTCCTGAATCAGCTGTGCTTTCTGTTGTTTTAGAGTACTTACCTGCTGATGTATCTGATCAAAGACATTTTGGGAGTCAACCCATTTGATAATCAATTGACTGTTTTAATTTTTCAACTGCTTTATTTGCAATTGAAAGGCCATAATGTCTTCAGAAATGACTCTATTATGAGCAGCCTGAGGTCATTTAACTTGTGTTGCAATGTGCTCATATTTTCTACACACTCTATGGGCCTGATCATGACTTGGGCGTTACCGCCGGCGGTATTACCGCCGGTGGTAATAGCCCTACTGCCGAACTCCCCGGCGCTAATAGCGCCGGATCAGGAGTTCGTGGTACAGTAATTCCCCATTCCCCATTGAGCCCATTCGGGAATGTTCCATTCCCCATTGGGCTCAATGGGGAATTTTCGCGCTCTTACCGCCGGCGGATTTCCCGCCGGCGGTAATAGCGCGAATTTTTGGCGGATTTCCCCCCAGGTCAGAGCTGGGGCGAAATCCGCCAAAGCCCTGATTCGGCGGACCCTTAAATCTGGCGGTATTAGTGCTACTGCCGGATTTAAGGGTTACCGCCGAAGTCGTGATCAGGCCCTATATGTGCGTTTTTCAGTGCAGAAAAATGTGTTTCACGCTCTGCACACTCTTGCTCCTGAGTTTTTAACTGTTTTTTGAGTTGTTCAATATGATCCTGGCCCTGTGATAGGTCTCCAGCCAGATTCCTCCCACTAGCCTCACTATTTTACCAACGCTCCACTAAAAGCAAATAAAAATATAACTGAGCAGTTAGCCGAGCCATTTGTATCTGTTCATCATGGGCAGTTGAGGTCATATAAAATGCCTCAAGTGCTTTGTGCAATATTCTGCCTTCAAGCCAAATATCATTGCTTACTGAGGTAACCTCCTGCACAATTCTGGTTTGCCAGTTTCCTACATCGCCCTCAACCCATTCTCCTTTAAGAAATAATTTAGCTAGGAGATGCTCCCTGGCTTCCCCAATTTGTACAGTAGTCATTTTCACAATGGCTTTTTTTGCACCTTAGTAAAACTTTCTTTATGCAGGGGCAGAAATCACTCTGTTCCTGCTTGATTTCCTCACATGGATAAATTCTTACACAATAATAATGTTTCCTCTATACACCTCCTTGGAATTCAAGGGTCAAGTCCTTGCGGCACTTTAACAAAACAAAGATGACTATTCCTCCACCTTAATGTAATTGCATCAAAATGAATAGCCTGTCACAATGTACTTGTCATGGGTCAGAAATAGGCAGCTAAATCCCGGCCACGAGCCCCCAATTTGTAACAGTTTATTGAGAAGCTACCCTCAACACAGGGATGTTCTTCCTTCCCCACTTAAGGTGTGACGCAACAAACTGTTTAACTGATTATTTTCTTCAGCCCTACTTTAGACACATAACATGCCCCTTGAATCCCTCCCCCTAAGCTGACAATGAGCGAGGAATCAGGCTGGTGTATGGGAAATAGCTTGGTGTTTATTTAAATAAAAGTAATACAAATTAGCACGAAAATATGAAACATCACTTTATCTGTGGGACAACACAATCAACTACTCTCAGCATAAATAAATCACAAAAGTGAGTCGAACAGAATACAATCACAATTCTGCACTTTCTGCAGATTTCACTTCAAGAAATAATTACACTGATCAATACCGAATGCAATTATCATGTAGTGTTGAGTGATCTTCATTTTCCTGCAGGCTTAAAAGGCTAGCAGTAGGATTTCAAGGCTGGTACAAATACCTACAGCAATTATGATTTCACCCACACTTTTAGTTTAAAATAAACAGTGTGATTTAGTGATTTGTTTTTCAGACACCCCCTACCCTACTTTGGTCTGTCTGGGGGGAAGTCAGACAGAAAAAATTGAATGGTTTGGGGAATTTTGGATTTCGGATCCCCTCCACTGAATGGCCTGTGAAACAGAAGATGGATAAAAAGGTTGGACTGATTTAAGACCAAAGACATCACTGTAGAGGAGGTCCCAAATAAGGCCTGCACTCCCATCGCCCATTTTGAAGTACCAGGAATGTTCACACCAAAATATGTGATGTATGATGAGCAAATAAACCAGCAGAGAGCCACAGTAGGGCTCTGCCCAGTACCCATAAGAAGAGCAACACCTATTGAAGTACCAATACCCAGACAAACATGGACAGTAAGGTATCCATTGAGAAAACAATACCAACAAATGAGACGAAATGAAGATTGCCTATGTACCATCCTGGAAGAAAGCAATAAGGTCTTAACAGAAGATGAATGGTGATGTCACGAGAGCCCAAATGAACTCAAAGAGATCGTGAGCATTAAAGTGATAGAAAGCTATCAAAGCGTAAGAGAGTCAAGCTGTAAGCAGAATGAAGATATTCAACCAGCTAACTAGCTGTACATATGCTTGAAACCGCAAGAAAGCTAAGAAAACAGTGCAGCTTGCTATGCTAAGTAGAAGAATAGCGCGGCAAGCGCCCATTGTACATAATCTACCACAAAACGAAGCACATTATTATAAGTTCCATTCCACCTTACACGAAAAGCAGAATCAACTAAGGTTACTAGAGGCCAAACAAGACAAGATTCATATTATAGCAAAATGAGAAGAGACGGCTGAATTGAAACTCAGCAGATGCAACTCATGCCAAGAGAACCAAGGTCATACCAATAGAAGGAATGAACAGTAGCTACATCTAATTGAAACTTAAGAACAGAATATCCTGTCTCTGAAAGGTCAAGATAAGGATGCGTAGACAGGTGGCAAGCCGAATAAGAATTAAATGCACGAATTGAGAGAACCTAGGAAAATTCATGGTGTCTGCATCACGTGACCATCCGAGCGAGGAGAAGCACAAGTTCACACCTACGCTTGGCATCCGCCAAGGAGGAGATATCGGACCTTTCCCAGACAGAGGATGCAGTTTCAAGGCCAACCACAGTAACATAATTGACACATTGTTGTTGAAGTGATGATTGATTGTAACCTTAATTGGAGGAAGGCCGGGTAGCTGAAAGGGCACCCTGCACCTGGCTGACCATTCTGCGTGCTGCTAAGTAAAGTGGAAATTTATGCATGGGGTTGGTGCCAACCCAATCACAATGGACCACACAATCAAGGGTCCTATAGTAGTAGAACCAATGGGACGTCATATTTTAGTGACTTCTACAGTAGTCATTTTGAAGGAAGGGCTTAGACGCCCACCTGACAGTATTTACCCAATCCCCTCACTCTGTTACCATATACAGATATAGCACCTATATTAAAGTTACCTTTTCCGAACCAATGGAAATGCTTATTACCTTTTGAGTGTTACACGTCACTTATGATGAATTTTCAGTATAAATTATGTGTTTTTATGAAGTTTGTTGGAGTTGAAGCGAGACGGACTATCACATCACTGCTGATTGCCATGACTCCCTGTTTTTTGTACTTGTAATTAAACGGACTCCCTTTGCCAAACCATTGAGTTGTCCTTATTGATTGGTGTTGGAGTAATAAATCTGCAACCCATCCATCTCAAGGTGCAGCTATCTCGTCTTAAAGTACTCTCGGAGCAAACCTTGCTCTATGGGCCGGCCCGGGGGTCTCTTGAGTACACTTGGTAGCAGAGGATGGTTATCGATTATCGATTATTGATTTGAATAAGACACCTATTGACAATCAACATAAAGTAACTCTAGGTCTTCGGCAATATCACGGGTCCTTTGCCATTTAGCTGAGTAGACCGTGAAGCTCCCCGTAGACAATGGTAGTGTAAATAGACTGCAGACAGGGCCTAACGGGACCCGTGTTCCCCACGCATCCCTTCCCATTCCTACGGGCAGCTGAACCGAAATTGAGAGGATTCGCCTTATTCCTACGCTTTAATATAGCGGCTAGAAGAAACGTGTACCCAGAGTCCCACATAATGGAGAAAAAATAGACTACCACAATGTTTAAAGACATCGTGAAACGGGTACATTTACATTCCATGAAGGGGTAATGTTTAGAGGCAGAGTTATCTGTGTCCAGCTGGTGTCCGTCTAGTCTGTCAAGTGTCTGTCTTACATGTTTTTTGTTGTGACGTCATATGTAAAAAAAAAATCTTAGAGAAAACTGATTTAAATTTTATGCGATTTAAGAGCTGAGATAAAATTGCATATGAATTGATGCTTTTTGAGTGAATCAGAAGGTATAACATTTTGTGAAAATTTGGATTGAAGCTTGCAGGGTTTGGTGCTTGCTCATATTGTTACAAGTTGTTTAAGCCACATGAAAGCATTGACAAGCATTATGTAAGAGAAAAGGGAACAGATTTAAGCATGGAAGATATGGCTCCATTGGCACACTTATGCAGTTGCCCAAGCTAAAGAAATATAGTACCAAGTGGGTTAAAGGTACTGCCACAAGATGTTTATGCCATTGCCACAAAATGGGACTTTATCTAAAGCCGTTTTACAGCATATGATGACATATTTGCATGCCACATATACAGGCAAGAAGTTAGAAAAATGCCTTGCTGTTCTCGAGTTGTGGAAAATGTATGAAGAGGGAAAGGAGGAAGAGCTGCCAACAGATTGGATACTTAATGTATGCACAGCGGGAGTGAGATGCCTACTGCGCCACCTGCCCCACCCGAAACGAAAACTGAAGTAAGGATGAGGGATTATACCCACTTAGAGAACTCAAAGCAGCCACGGGGTACAGCAACCCTGTATATGAGTCACCTACACATAGTAGTGATGAAAATCAAGGGAAAGAGAAGGATAAGAATATTGCCTCCACAATCCCACGGGACAAAGGGAGACGTGATGACAAAAGAAGAGATCAGGCACAGACAAGCGCATCTCTCGACAAAGAGAGAGAAGGGAAGAGATGGAAGGGAAACGAAGATTGAACTGATGAGATAGCATTCACAAAAGATGAATGGATGGGAGGGCAAATTTTATTGAAACTCGATGGCAAAGGCATTGACGACGCAAAACAAAAAGAGAGGTTAGATGAGACACAGAGAAAGGGGAAAGAGAAGCAGTTGAGAGAAAAAAGGATAAGAAAGAAAGACATACAAAGATGAGAACACCTATATCGCGAAGAGAAAGAAAAACAGCTTGATCGCAGACCAAGAGCAGCCAATTATCAAGACAAACAGAAACAGCAAAGTTTAGAGGAAGAGCAAAGGATACATGAGAAAAGAATAAAAAGATGAAGAGATATGATATGATATGGCATTTGTAACGCGCTTATACACAAGTGTTTCAAGGCGCGACAAGGCAGGGAGGGGGGAACAAGGGGAAGACAGACAACGATCCTACTAGGCCAGGTGTCATTCAGACCGCGCAAGTGCAGGGGGAAGGGAAAAGTGCAAGTGGCAGGGGAGGGGGGAAGTGCAGTACAGTAAGTAGAATAAAGTAAATAAATAGGGCCAGCTGGTGGCAAGTGCAAGGTAAGTGCAGACAAGTGCTGGGAAAGGGGGGGCTGTAGGGATAACAGAAACAGTCCCTCGGTGCAGGGGTTGCCAGGGAGGCAGTGGAAGAGGAGAGTGGCTGGGCCCAGGACCGAGGTCGGTGAGAGGGGCCCAGTTGCAGATTAGGTGCAGATTCAGTCGAGAATTTAGCAGGGGAGAGGGAGAGAGAAAGCAGAAGCAAAGAGGAAGGTTTTGAGGTGCTTCCTGAACCGGAGATGGTTCTCCTCAAGTCTCGGAGAGGCAGGAAAGCTGTTCCAGTGGGAGGCCCCTGTCACGGCGAGAGATCTACCCCCAGCTCGTTGCTTCGAGAAGCGGCTGACCCTGAGGGAGTTGGAGATGGATGAGCGAAGGGCTCGGGAGGGAAGATATTTAGGAAGAGAGAGTTGAAGGTTTTTAGGCCCCAGGCCCCAGAAGGCCTTGTGGACAATGCAGAGGGTTTTGAACTTAATCCTCGCAGGCACTGGGAACCAGTGTAGAGATTTCAGTCCTGGAGAGATACGGTCCCTGGGCTTGAGGCCAAGGACAAGTCTCCCAGTTCTATTCTGGATGAGTTGCAGGGGGCGGAGAGTGGAGGCAGGCAGATTAAGATAGAGGCTGTTACAGTAGTCCAGCTTCGAGAGAACCAGGGCTCGGGAGACAGTGAGCTTCTGGGGGAAGAAGAGGAAGGGAAGAATACCTCTGAGGAGGTGCAGCTGGTAGTGTGACTTCTTAGAGACGTCAGATATATGAGGAGAGAAGGAGAGTGTGGAGTCGAAGATGACCCCGAGGTTTTTTGCCTTGCAGGTAGGAGCAGGAGGAGGGCCAAGCGAGGCTGGCCAGAGAGCTACAGGGAAGGAGGGAGTGGGTGTGCCGATGAGTAGAATCTCAGTCTTACTAGCATTAAGGCAGAGGTCATTGGCGGCACACCATTCCTGGATGGCAGACAGACAGTCAGAGATGAGGGAAGGAGAGGAGGAGGCCGAGGGTAGCCTGAAAATGAGTTGGGTGTTGTCCGCATAGCACTGAAAGTAGGGGCAGAGAGCGGCGATGCGGTGGGCAAGGAGTGCGAGATACTGGTTGAAAAGCCAGGGAGGGAGATTAGATCCCTGGGGAACACCACAGGTGGAGAAAAAGATGTCAGAGAGGAAGGACCCAAGTTGGACCTGGGAGGGTCGATTGGAAAGGAAAGAGGTCAGTCACGCCGGAGCCTGACCAGTGATACCCAGGTTATCACGGAGACGGTTGAGCAGGATGGCATGGTTGACAGTGTCAAAGGCAGAAGAGAGATCGAGCAGAATGGGAACACACTGAGTGTTGGAGTCGAGGTTCAAGAGCAGGTCCTCACGGATGTTCAGAAGAGCAGTTTCCGTGCTTCTGGCCGCTCTGAAGCCAGATTGATGGTCATGGAGACTGCCAACAGTTTCAGCATGGAGGTTAAGCTGGGAGATGGCCAGTTTCTCCAGGAGCTTGCCTAGGAAGGGAGTGATGGCGATTGGGCGAAAGTTAGCCGGGCAGGAGGGGTCGGAAGAGGGTTTCTTGAGAAGAGGGTGCACAAGGGAGTGCTTGAGGGGGGATGGGAAGACTCCAGAGGCGAAGGAGTGGCTGCAGAAGTCAGCCATGGCAGGAGCAAGGGAGTCGATGTGGTCCTTGATAGTTTTGGAGAAACAGGGGTGAACCTGTTTAGACAAGACTTTCATAGATCGGACTTGTCTGGAAACCTCGTCAGCAGAAAAAAGTGGAAAGGCAGATAATGAGGGAGGAGGGGTGGCTGCAGAAGGGCCAGAGGAAGAGCCGGGAAGAGAGGGAGGGAGATGATAGGAGGAGAGTGAGGACAGGATGTCATGAGTTTTTGAGATGAAGTGAGAGGTCAGTGCAGTGCAGAAGGCCTGGGAGGGGACAGGAGAGGTAGAAACTGCAGCAGGGTTGGCAAGCTCCTTGCAGATTTTAAAGGGTTCAGCCGAGTTGTTGGATGCCGCAGAGATGCGGGCTTGGATAAGGGCTCTCTTTTTGGTGAGAACGGAGAGACGGTATTGCCTTTGGAGCAGGCAGCAGGCCAGTTTATCAGAGGATGAACATGAAGCACGCCATTTCCTCTCAGCCACCCTGCACTTGCGTTTTAGAGTGACGAGATCCGAGTCATACCAGGAGTTACATTTGGCTTTGGGCTTCAGGCGGATTCTCATGACAGGGGCAAGGATATCAAGAGTATCAGATATAGCAGAGAGGAGCATGGAGAGGGCTGTGTCAGGGTAGGAGTCAGCCGAAGGGGGAGGTGGGGGCGAGAAGCTGGCAGCGAAAGCCTCAACTGACACACGCTTCATGGGTCGGATGACCGAGAAGGTGGGTGGCAATGATGAGGGTGGCTTTGCCTGTGGGGTAGGGAGGGTGAAGTTGGAGGTTAGGAGAAAGTGATCACTCCAGGAGAGAGGAATGGAGAGTGGGACAGAGAGGGGAAGGTCAGAAGAGATCAGAGCATCAAGAGTGTGCCCTGCAGAGTGAGTAGGCCCAGACGGGAGAATAGAGAGTGAGAGAGAGTCGCAGAGGTCACAAAAGTGTTCAGTGGGGGGACAGGAGGCATCAAGGTGGATGTTGAAGTCACCAAGAAAGAGGAGTTGAGTGGTTGAGGACAGGAGTGAGGAGGAGAGGTCAGCCCACTCAGAGAGGAAGGAGGAAATTTGACCAGGTGGCCGATAGATAGTAGCCACGGTAAGGGAATGGCTAGGAGAGAGAGAGAGACATTCAAAAGAGGAGTAGGTCTGCGTAGGAGTGACAGTGGCAGGAATCCACTCAGGGAAGATAAGGGCAACACCCCCACCTGCGCGGTTGGGCCTGGGCACGGAGAAGATCTTGTAACCGTCAGGTAGGAGTGTGTCAAAGCTGGTGACAGAGCTGGCTGTGAACCATGTCTCAGTGAGACCGAGGACGTCAAGGTCCAGTTCCTCAAGAAGGCGACAGATATCAGAGGAATGCTTGATGGCAGAGCGAGAGTTAAGAGTGGCAATGTGGAGAAGCTTGCCAGCCTTGAAGGACTTACGGGGAGGGGTACAGATCAGAGGTACGCCCTGCGGAGGTGTAGAAGAAGGAGGTGAAGAAGGAGCACGAGAGGGGGCAGGGAGGGAGGGTAGAGGCAAGGTAGCCGAGGACAGCGGTGGGGGGACAGCGGGCGAGGAAAGGAAGTTGATGAGGCGAGGGAAGCGTCTATCAAAGAGGTGAAGGTTGGCCTGAGGACCTTGGACCAAGACGGTCCCATTAGCGTAGACATTAATGATGGCCTTAGAGGAGCGGAAGGGGGCCAAGAGGACATCCCAACGGGTGCCACCATTAATGGGAGCAGAGGAAAAAGGAGAGAGCACAGAGACCATAGGAAGGGTCCATAGGTCAGGTGAAGGCACGAAAAAGAGGATGTCAGTGAGAGTTTCCTTAGAGCAGGCACTAGTGTAGGTGTCAGCGATAGGGAGGCCTGGGTTGGAGACCAGGATGTCCTTTTTAAACTTTTTCCTACCAGATTTAGTGAGGAGAGCAGGATAGTCAATGGAGAAGCAGTTAGAGAAGATAGGCGAGATAGAGAGCACCATGGAGTAGGAGGGAGTGGGAGGGGGGAAGACAGACGATGCGAGCGCCCACAGACAAGGAATAGAGCGGCAAGCACAGGTTGCGCAACAACAGTAATGCGTATTAGGTACACAGAGGAGAGCCCACCTAAGTTTGAGAATCCTGCGAGGGGAGAAAAACCCTAGTTTACCACATTTCAGAACAACAACAGTAATGCGTATTAGGTACACAGAGGAGAGCCCACCTAAGTTTGAGAATCCTGCGAGGGGAGAAAAACCCTAGTTTACCACATTTCAGAACAACAACAGTAATGCGTATTAGGTACACAGAGGAGAGCCCACCTAAGTTTGAGAATCCTGCGAGGGGAGAAAAACCCTAGTTTACCACAACTGTTGAACACAGTGAGGTGAAGACACCAATGCAAATGTAGTGACCCGGTGTAGGTGGGGTGGGCCGGGAGAAGGTGGAGATAGCAAGTGATGCTGGTGCCTGGCGTCCCCTGCGGACACCTGCAGACACACAGGGAGCCGCAGCTGTAGGAGTCGCCCTTGGCCTAGGGGCCCTTAGCCGCAGGGGGCTGCCCAGGAGGGAATGGTTATAGGAAGAGGAAGGGGAGGTGGGGGTGTGGGCGGGCAGGGAGGTGGGAGGGAGAGGAGGACCAGGAAGTGGGAGGAGAGGGGAGAGCAGGCACAACAACGCGCTCAGAGCGCGGATGCAAAAAGCATCAATGGAAGAAAAAAGAAAAAGAAAACACTTGTTCAAACTCACGGAGGCCCGCTAGGGCCGGGCAGGGCTTCCAAGGCCTGGACTTCCAACAGGGCTACCGGCGACCGCTCTCCCACGCTCAGCTCAACAAAGAAGTGAGCAGGGGGAGCGGGCATCGAGTAGCCCAGAAGGGAGGCAGCCGGAAAGCCAATCAGAGGGGGGGGTGGGCGAGCAGGGAGGCGGGAGGGAGAGGAGGACCAGGAAGTGGGAGGGGAGGGGAGAGCAGGCACAACAACGCGCTCAGAGCGCGGATGCAAAAAGCATCAATGGAAGAAAAAAGAAAAAGAAAACACTTGTTCAAACTCACGGAGGCCCGCTAGGGCCGGGCAGGGCTTCCAAGGGCTGGACTTCCAACAGGGCTAGCGGCGACTGCTCTCCCACGCTCAGCTCAACAAAAAAGAGATGAGGAAATTCGAAGTGCATTTGAACGTAGAAATGAAAAGAGAAAGGAAGAAGATAGGGTCAGAAACGATGCGGGGAAACGCAAAGACTTTGATGACGATGTAGAACGTAAGTGAAGACAGAGAGCATACAATCTTGAATATCTGGGGAGAGAGGTTACAAAACCTGCTCCAGTTGTAGACTGGGAAGACATTGAAGAGTTCTTTCCTGAGTACGATTCAGTACCAGGCACGTCTAGGGCAAATATTGACGATGACTTCGAGACCAGAAACATCAGAGAAACGATCGACAGAATATATGATGAAATGGGGCTAGAACAAATACCCCAAAGGGGAGGGGGAAGACGAGCACCTGGAGAGCACTCAGCTGTACGACACTGAGGATGTCACCCAAAGTAGTGGGAATAGAGAGCTATCCCTGGATAGATTAGAAATAAGTAGGAACAATGAGGATACGAGAAGTCGCACTAGTTGGGGACAGACAATGTCCCACTCCGAAAGGGAGGAGCGTGAGGAAAATGAGGGAGAGGGATGGAGCAAAAGACGACTCCCAAGGGAAAAAGGAATAAGATGGTCAGACATTAGCGAGTCTGCACCAAGGGTATCAGAGTCAGCCACACAGTCTATCTCATGGTCAGAGGGGCGTGTCTTCACCGCCCTATGTAGACAGGCTCAGGATATTGCCAGGTAGACGGCGATGTGGGAATATTACCCCTGCAATAGACAGGAGAACAATGAGAGAAGAGAGAGAGGGCTACACATTCCAATTTCCGTTGCTCCAGAAGGGGTGAGGAAGACCGCAATATATTCCATGGCCACACATGGATCGAGGAAATTTGAAAAACAAGCTTCCATTGCTGACATTGGGAGCCAGAAAGTGGATACATGAGTTGGAATAAATCACAGGAGGAAACACGTTAGCCATAGTGGACATCAAAGGTCTCCTAATCGCCATACTTGGTGAGAGAGCAGATGACGTGTGCGCACAAACAGGCTACCCTGGTGTAACCACAATTAATACTGCGCACGGCAGAGCTCCATTTAACAATTGTAGAGCCGCAGTATGGAAAGCGCTACGAGTACTATACTCAGATACTTCCGATATGGGAGCTATAATAACGCGAAAGATGAAGGAGTCTGAAGATCCGTTAATTTACATACAGAATTTTCAAGACACATGGGTGCTCGAGACTCATGAATCTTGGACGAAATCTATACCTGTGTTTTACCATATATTGTGCCAAGGGATGTTAGAGCCAGTACAGAAACAACTCAAGAAATTGATGGGAATTGAAGCTAAGCCTTGGGCTGAAATACCCTTGACCATCGCACATTATTGTAGACTGCTGCAGGAAAAGAATCGCAAAAAGGAAGCAACACAAAAAGGTGAGGAAGCGAAATTGGTGCAAAACAAATTGTCAAAATATGATCTTGAGGGAGCCATTATAACTAGCACAGCTGAATCAAGCATGTAGCAGGTCGCTAGTCCACAGCAGAACAATCAAGGCAATACAGGGTTTTATCCAAGGGGAAGAGGATTTAGGAGAAGACGTTAGCAGAGCAATCAAGGAGGTTTCCAAAATAATCAAGAAGGCTTTCAAAATATGCAAAATGGTAACAAAGATATGTCAAATGGGCAAATGATCTGACCACCGCCAGTATGTTGGCTGTGTGGAATTACAGGGCATTTGGCGCTCACATGCAGAAATCAAGGCATGATGCAGAGCGGCCAAGGAACAGGAGCACACAGGGCAAATCCACCTGCAGTTTTACAGCAGGGTGGTGCACTGAATCACATGGTGCAACAACAAGCACAAGGAGTGCAACAAGGGGTGCAACCGCAAAGCATGGGGAATTTTCCACAAGGACAACTCCAACAGGCACCACTGCAACTATCGCAGACGATGAGTACAGGGCAGACCACGAACCCTGGAATGGGAAGTAACAATGGGAATGGGGGAAATTCACCAACACACAG